>NC_072492.1:24018678-25302428 GCF_027574615.1 Eptesicus fuscus | reverse complement strand
CTTGCAGTCATTGTAGTAGATACCACTTAATAGTCGCAGATACAATCCTACTATCATGCTTATATTGGGATGAGGAAACAGAGGCTCAGGGAGTGGTGACCCAAATGCTAGAGGTGACCCAAACGGTAGACGGCAAAGTCACACTTGGACTCCCAGTCTATCTGCTTCCAAGGACTGTGCTGCCATTTACACACTCCAGAGCCTCCCTTTACTCTCATCATCTTCACGGGGATGTGGGCAGGGATGTTGTCTTTATCTCATCCCTATGCCTTAACCTGTCAAACACACAAAATATATCTATTGAACTGAACTGAATTTACATTAGAGGAAAGAAAAGAGATGATACCACTTTCTCCAGCTCTTACCAGCAAAGTTTAAAATGATTGATATTATTCAATATCGGTAAGTAGGTGAAAGAAATAGAAAACCTCTTTTAATTCATTGCTAATGGGTGTGCTAATTAACACTTCCACTTTGGAACTGTCTATCAGAGTAAAAACGCGCGTGCCCTGACATGCAATTCCACTTTTAGAAATCCCTTCTAGGACACCAGCTACATGAGGCCACTCCACCAAGCCCAGAAGACATAGCAGCTCTGCTACACAGGGAGGTAGCCAAGATGAGGAGACAAAGAAAAACTGTCCCAAAGGGAAGAACAGAGAAAAACTCCTGAAAAAAAAACAAAAAAAACCCCACAACTAAATAAAATTGAAACAAGCAATCTACTAGGAGCAAAGTTCAAAACTCTGGTTATAAGTATCCTCAATGAATTCAGTGAGAATTTCAACAAAGAGAGAGAAAACATAAAAACAGAAATCAGAAAACAACCAGTCAGAAATGAAAAATACACTACCTGAAATGAAGAATACATTACAGGGAGTCAACAGTGGAGTAGATGAAATTGAGGGTCAAATCAGAGATTTGGAATATAAGCAAGCAAAAAACACCCAATCAGAACAGCGAAAAGAAAACTGAATCCCCCCAAAATGAAGGTAGTGTAATAATCCTCTGGGACAACTTCAAGCATACCGACATTTACATCATGGGGATGCCAGAAGGAGGAGAGAGAGAGTAAGAAATTGTAAATCTCTTTGAAAAAGTAACAGAAAACCTCCCTAACCTGGTGAAGGAAATAGACATACAAGTCCAGGAAGCGCAGAGAGTCCCAAACAAGATGAACACAAAGAAACCCACACCAAGACACATCATAATTAAAATGCAAAAAGTTAAAGACAAAGATAATCTTAAAAGCAGGAACAGAAAAGCAGTTAGTTGCCTATAAGGAAACTCCCACAAGACTGTCAGCTGATTTCTCAACAGAAACTTTGCAGGCCAGTAGGGAGTGGCAGGAAATATTCAAAGTGATGGAAAGCAAGGATCTACAACCAAGATACCCAGCCCACCCACAAGTTGAGAAGCACCTTGGAATCATGAGGGTCTCTCCTCACCTATCAGAATTGCTGCAAAACCTGGAGAGCAGTGTGAGAGAAAAATCAAATGTGTTTCACAGGAAAAATAGAGTCTTGACCCTGGCCGGGTAGCTCAGTTGGGTGTGTTGCCTCCATACACCAAGGTTTCAGATTCACTCTCCAGTCAGGGTACATATAAGAAACAACCAATGAATGCATCAATAAGTGGAACAACAAATCGATCTCTCTCTTCCTCTCTCTGTCTCTCTTTCCTTCCTCTCTCTAAAATAAATTTTAAAAATTTTAAAAGAGGTTTTATATTCACACAATACCTTTCTTGGTTTTACTCTAAATGCCAAACCTAAAAAAGAAAAGAAGGAAAGAAGGAAGTTACACCCCTTAGGCATCCTCTGTACCCACTGCTGGGTTGCCATGACAACACCTATCTGCTGCACATTCTATTCATCTGTTTTCCTTTTCACTATTGACCATGCAGACCCTTTGCCTTCTGGTGCCTCCCAATGGTAAAACCTAACCAATGCATGTCTCTGGGGATGGTGCCTATTTTTAAAAATATATTGAGCGGTTTTAATAAAAGTCAACATTTCCTGCTTCTTTTGAAACTTTGCAAGTTGGGACAGCACAGGGCCTGAACTCTCAGCAGGCTATAACAGACTTAGATTAATACCTGATGATCCCTTCCCTGGAGCCCAGGCTATCCAGGCGGTCACTGTTTCCACGAAGCAGCTTCTCTCCTTCCTGGCACCTGCCTGAGGACCCTGGAATTGGAATCCTTTTTGTCAACGAATAATGCATCAGTAAGGATTCACCTAAGTATGCCATTAACATTGCTGTCAGTTGACTATTCAAGACCAGGCAATGGTATGCACGCCTGACTACACTGAAGCCTTCCGAGGTGGCCTCCACTAGCTGAGGTCCTAGAAGTCTCTAATGCAGTTGTGCTCAAATGGTAGACTGGACTGTCCTTTAGCAACCCACTGCTCGGAGTTCCTGCAATGGCAGAGGTTTTTGCTCTCTGGCTGCCTAATTCTTCCTCCTTCTGGACAGCTCCACTCAAATCATACTCTCTCTCAAATCAAAATATGGGAATCTAAAAATATCTCAGGCATCACTGCACTGACATAATGCTTCTGTTGTCCCAAGAGCAGATTCTCCGTCAAAAGAATAGTTTCAAGAGCCAGTTAGGTTTAAGTTCAACACTACGTGTGAAATGACTTTGAACTTTTGTTTCTCCCTCTTCCTCCCTCCCCACTCTCTCTGGACAAGAAAGTGCTTTTTAAAAGATCTGGTTAGGGCAGAAGAGTAGGAGGTGGGCCACAATTCAGCCTGGATTTATGAAGCATGGCTTGACCTAACATGTGCAGAGGCATCAGGGCCTGGCATAGTACCTGACACATAGTAGGTACTCAAAATATATTGGAGGGAAGACTGAGAGATAGTAAGCTACCCAGTGGATATGCTTTAGTTTCTCTATTTTTTTAATACTGAATTTTATTGAATGCCTACAATGTGTGACACACTTTCCTAGGCTCAGCTGAGTTTCTTCCATTCACTTATTGCATTTATTCATCCCCTGCATGCCTACTTTGCTTTCCTGCAATCACCATTTGCATGTGTGATTTTAGCTTTTTGATTGACAGCTCGTAATCTCATCACTCACCCAAATACTCTTCAAGAGCAAAGTGCTGCTCTTATCATTAGCAGTCATCACAGTGTCACTGATATCTAAATGTGACAGAAAATCTCCCACTTCCGTTTCACATGGTGTAATATGGAATCTCTGCAATCGTCCAGGAAAAAAAAATTCTACAGTAGCCTTTTCCATAAGTTGGCATGATCCACATCCTTTAAATGTACCTACACCCTAGAGAGCTCTGTGTGGTAGGCACAATGGCAGGCTGTCCTCCTCTGGACCAAGTTCACTGAATGGTACCGTCTAACAACCAGAAAGCAACTCGCCAATCAGCAAGTCGCTGTGTTGTTTCATCAGATCCTGATCAAGCCAATTCACCCCCCAATAGTGTAATACTGGGCATGTAATAGGCACTCAATAAACTTTTCATGGATGAATGAATGAATGCACAGAAAATGAATGAACAAACCAGGCACCAATTTTACAAATAAAATGGAGACCTGAAAATTACTGGGCTCTTGTTCTAGCCACTAAATCAACCTCCTGCCGATCAGCAAATCTTTCTCCCTCTGGATGACCTAAATGCACTGCTCTTTTGTTTTGCTTTCATGGGAATTCTGATAAGATTCAGTGTCCCTCATACTCTGGCGCAGGGATTGCAGAGAAAATGCAGCAGGCTTCCTCCACCCTCTGACCACAGAGCCCACAGAGACTTAAAAAATATCAAATCGTCCAGACAAAATTTGCAAAAGCAAGAGGGAATTTTTGTTTATTTGTATCAGGAGAGAAAACCCAGGCACAATGAAAAGAGATTTTATTTTTCAGATGAGAAACCTTGCTCCTTTCTGGACACAAATATGCCGTCAGATTCTAGGGTCCTAGTTTTGTTCTATGTTGGCTATAGAATCACTGCAACACTTCTTAATGTTATGTTTTCAGGGCTTTATAGTCATCTTTTGGAAATTCATATATGTAATAAGTGTTCATTGAACAAAATTCACATGAAGTAGGATTACATATTAAATGAAAGCCCCTTCTCCCCTCTCCCATCTTTGTTTCATCTTCCAGCTCCCTGAGGAATAGATAGAGGTAGGGATTAGCCTGCGCAGTGGTGACTTGGAAGTGCCCTTGCACACCAGAGCTGTGGAGCAAAGGAAGCAGGACTGGGCAGAGGGAGAAGTTCAGCTGTGATGTAGGTTCCCTAAAGGCTACAGCTGATGCATAGGGGAACTTGGGCGCTGAGATAGATTGTCAGCATTGTCCGAAAAGGAGGCAAGGGCCTTTGCACGCCACCCCTTCCACCACTCACTAGTTGCCCCTCAACTCCTGCAGAAGAGGGTGCAAAGTTGTAGGAGGCAGCTCCCTTTGGCTCAGGGCAACTCCTGGGGAGGGGAGGCACTGAGCTATGAGCCACCAGCAGCTAACACTTCGAGCACGCAGGGAATATGTGCCTTATTTTTCTTTCTGTTTTTAAAAATACATATTTTTAATTGATTTCAGAGAGGAAGGGAGAGGGAGAGGGAGAGATAGAAACATCAATGATGAAAGAGAATCACTGATGGGCTGCCTTCTGCATGCCCCCTACTGGGGATCGAGCCCACAACTGGGTAAGTGCCCTGACCTGGAATCCAACCGTGACCTCCTGCTTCATAGGTCGACACTCAACCACTGAACCACACCAGCTGGATTGTGCCTTGTTTTTTCAAGGGAGAATCGGGTGGCACACTACCGCAATGCACTGTATTATCTCTCCAAAGCCCACGCATTTTCTATGTGTCTATGAATACATAAAACACACATGCATGCACGCACACATGCACACATGAGGAGCAGTATAGCAATCAGAGTTAAGGACATGAATTTTGGAGCCAACCTTAGAAATTTACATAGTCTCTCTGGGCCTCAGTTGCCCCCTTGGTTCAAGTGGGGGATGGTGACACCAGTCCTCACCATTGAGGATTAAATGGGTGAATGAATGGAAAGTTCTGGGAATGAAGCTTGGCCCATAAGAAGACTTAGCTATTTGATTGTGTCCTCAACAATTACCTTGGACATGCTTCTGTTATTCACACAGATGTATTTCATTCCTTTTAGTATCTGAATAGAACTCTTGAATATTGAATACTGTGGATTTGCCAATTTCTTTAACAATGCCCTTCTATTGGGCATTTGAGTGGTCTCTGATTTCTCACAATTACAAGTCCTGGAGCAATGAACATCCCGGTACCCTTATCTTTGTAAACTTGGAAGGCTGCCTGTAAAATAGACTCCTGAAAGTGGAACGATTTGTTAAAGAATAAGCATATCCACATTTTGACAGACACTGCTCATTGGCCTCTGAAAAGACTGTGTCGTCCTAACCTGGACCTCAGCATCATGAGATGCGAGTGTCCTTCTCCCCCTTCTCAGCCTCTCCACCCACCACACACCAACACTGGGAATTAAAAATCATTTATATGCTTGCCAGGCTAATGGGTGAAATAATGGATTTCCTTGCTTTAATTTGCATTCAACCAATCCTTGAGAAATGAAGCTTTCTTGTTTTTTAGCCATGCATGTACAGATGTTCCTTGATTTATGATGGGGTTTGTACTGGTAAACATATTATAAACAGAAAAAGTTCAGTAAAAAATGCTTATAATATACCCAACCTATCAAACCTCACAGCTCAGTCCAGCCTACCTTAAACGTGCTCAGAACACTCACATTAACCTACAACTGGGCAAAATCAACTAACGCAAAGCTGATTTTATTTTTAAGAAGTATTGAATAGCTCATGTAACTTATGGGTATTGCTTTCCTACCCCTGTAAAGTCAAAAAAGTCCCAAGGCAAATCGTCATAGGTTGGGACTGTCTGTACCTGCATTTGTGACTTGCCTTAGTGTTCTTTTCCTCTGGGTTCTCTTTGACAACATGTTTTTTACTTATATATTCACTTTGAACAGCTTGTTCACTTGTCTGCATCTTTTGAGGTGCCTCTCAGCTTACAGAGGTTACACTTCCATGTACTCAAATCAGCCAGTCCTCTTGCCAGCACCTAAGTTCAGAGTTCTGTGTCTGTAGGAGGTGTAAAAGAACAGCTACCACAAGGTCAAGTTCAGATGCAAGGCCCACATTCTCCTCAGAACAGCTAGTTCTTTATCAGCCCCGAACTCTCCATCTGCCTGCAGCAGGCAGCTTCTTTTTGTGTCAGCCCTGCTTTCCTTTTTGTAGTCCACTCCTGATTATTAAAATCTAAGACAATGTCTAGTCTCCAATCTCATCCTCACAGCCTCTTTAGCATAGATCTTTTCCTTGCTCTTCTTTCTGATTCTTCTTCTTTTCAATTCTTTTGACTAAGCCAAAGTTGGGGGGATAACTGGGGTAGAGGTCAGCCTCCAGGAGGGACAGTTTCTTGTGCCATCATCTAACTGTGGTCACTTCTCTGCTGGCTCCTACTGCTGGTGTCATCCTGCTAGGTCCTGGCACTAATGATAATAATGGCTACGTTGCTTGTGTGTTGCTGGGGCCAGGACAATGGGGAGGCTAAACGGAAGTGCTCAGATTTTCAAACTGGTACAGTGAACGGAGGCTGGCTGATGCTGGTGTGGAGGCACTCGGGGAGTGCATGGCTGTCACACAGCATCAGTCTCTGCTGCCCTCTGGCGTGGAGGACCTCCCCAGTAGCAGGCACATCTCCTTTTGGCCCCTGCTAGGGGAGTACACATCACTCCTTATAGGAAACATACCTTGTGACTCCCGTCCCGCATATAAATGTCAAGCTTCATTAGCAAGGATCATAAGAGTGAGCTGGCCCTCTTCTGTGACCCCCTAAGTATCACAAGGAACTTGGACAGGGGTTCGGTCAATCTGAAACACAGTCCCATCAGGTTCTGCTAGTGTGGTGTCCAAAGCGAGGGCCATTTGCTATGTGTCCTCTGAGGGAGATGTGGATGGGGGAGAATTAACACTCACCAACTGTGCTTTACTCAAGAAAATGACTCTTCCTCCTTCTCCTGCACAGGTATGGGGACCTGGGGAGGGTGCAGCCCCACACAGTTCTGCAGAGACAACTGCTTTGCAAACTTTGTAGAGGGATGCCCACTCTCCATTCCAAAGATCTGCCTCGGCTCCCTTCGCCTGTTAGCTCGACAATGCCTGTGCAGGGTATCTATGATTTTGTGACTCAGCAAGAGAAGACGGATGGCGAGAATAATAATAAAAGATGGTAGTTATTAATAGCAGCTGTCGAACAGTTTCTGGATTTCGGCTTTCAGTATGATAGAGTAAGTGCCTGGCAGATCAATCTTTGCAACAACATCCATAAACTTCGGACAGAATATAAAAAGGGCAAAATATACCCAAAGGCTCAGTGTTTGCAAAGTGTCTGGCAGGCAGCTAATGGATGAGTCATAACCTGTATCTCCTGGAACCTGAGGAAACACCACCGAGAGGCTGCCAAACGTAGTAAATGCCCCACGGTGGGAGAAAAAGCACATCTATCGTTGTCGGTGCATTTAGGCGCCAGATCCCTAGGAGAAGGGGACAGGTGTGAATTGAGAGGGAGATCAGCATTCAGGTTGGTTGTCAAGGTTGCCAGTGAGTTAGGCAGAGAAGGGGAGGAAACACTTGTTAAGAAGTTACACAAAATAAGCCAAATATATAAACAGTCCGAGGAATGCCAGGAAGGTAAGAAAATCAAATACAGGCACGTGACAGAGCTAGAATCAAGACAAGGGCAGGGCCAACAATGAGGAAGCAGGCTAGGGTCACGGGTTTGAGAGGTTTGAAAGACAGGTTGGGGTCAGGGTCACAGGTTCCAGGTCCACAGGTTACCCTGTGATGATGTGGTACATTTTGCCTGTTCACGAAGAGTCTCCTAGCCATGCAATCCCAGGTTCTTTACTTCTTTATCCTTTCAAGGGGAAAGCACTGAAGAGGCTGATTCAAGAGTTACTATTAGCTTCTATGGGTAAAATGGAAAGATCCCATGGTTGGCCAATAAATGGGATGCCTTGGTCCAATTCAGCACCAAGGCCAGCACAAGGCAAAGTTTCACCTCTCCCCAATATGATCTACCCATGTCAAACAACGAAGATATTGATATAATCAATGGTCTGCGTGGATGAATCTCCTTGTCTGGCTACTTTTAATTAGTGTTAGATCAATGTTTTATTTCCATCTTGATAAACAGAGAGATGCCACATGAATACAGGATCTTAGCAGAGATCATTTGGTCTCCATTGCCTGCGACATTATCGCCTTAGAGGTACCCCAGAAATCAAATCTCTCACTTGGGATAATGAAATTCTTATTCATGTAATGACAGGTTTGTGACAAACTGAAGATAAATGCTATCTGATGATGTTTACTTAACAGGATTTTTTTTTTTTCTTGTCTCCCTATCTGTTGTAATTGAGTAGGAATATGACTGTGATACATGGCCTTGGCTCAAAATTGCCCAAGGTATCCTCATTGTTATAAGACTGAGGAGAAAATTCTACATCAGATTAACTCTCACTAGACTCAAACCATAGAGATGGCTTTTACAAACCAAGGGGACCTCATAGTCCCCTTGCATAGCCCCTTTTAAGTAAGCAAGACTCCAGGTACCAAAGGCTGCCGGACATTCCACTTACAAGCAGTATGTGACGACTCTCTGGAGCTGCCCACCCCAGTCTGCCTCATGCTTTGGTCTCTAAGGCCCATTTATCTCACCTTCCGAGTTTGCCCTGTCTTCCATTTGACTCCCTTGCTTTCAGAATGGGCACTTTCTGCTGCTCCTCCAGCTCGATCCCTGGCTGCCTCTTTGACTGTGACGGCTCCTCACCACTATGACCCTCCTGGGTTTGATGATGCCAATTGAAAATTCTCATCTCGCCCAGTCTGTCCCAGCTCCTAGGGTCTTCCTATGGACCACAGGCCCTCAAGGCCACGTTGTCTCCACCATGGGAGTGTGGGACCTGGAGAGACTGATCTTTCAAAGCACCCCTGTGAGGCTGTACTCCTTTCCTTTGAGCGGTAACGGAGGAACTGCATTAGAAGAGGGGTAGGGATCCCTTTGAATTCCTTCATCTGAGTCCTTGCACATTTAGGCAGAGATTGTTCTTTGGGGAATGGTGACTCTCCGGCCATAGGAAGGATGGGACGGTGTAATATGTTGCCGACATGCTCCTTTCTGAAGAAGGAGGCACGAGGAGGCTCTGCCTTATTATTACAACGCATAGTGAAGAAGGAAGAAGACCGTGCCATGCCCTGAGCATCCTTTCCAGGCCTCCAGGATTGGCATGCTGGTTTCATTATCAGCATTCAGCTGGCTTTGTGGAAGAAGAATGTATTTGGAGCAAGACCGACCTGAGTTTCAAGTTTACGCTGCTCCTGAGACTTTAGGACTCAGTTTCCTCATGGATAAAGGGAGCATACTGACCATTTATCTCAGCTTCTGAGTTTGTGTGTGTGCATACACACACATACATGTATATGACACACACATATATATGTATGTGTGTATGCATATGAACACGTGTGTACATGTGCACCTGCCTGAATATTATTATTATTATTACATTGTGCCAAGTACTGTTCCAATAACATTATAAATGTTACCTCATTTAGTCCTTATTAAAATACTAAAGGCAAGCACCATTGTTACCATCCCATTCAGACGGAAAGCTGAAGCGCAAGGAAATCAGGATGCTTTGGAAGGATGCACAGCTAGTAAGCCACGAAGTCAGGATCCAAATGTGCAATGTGGCTCAGACTTGGTGCTCTTAACCACTGCCCTCTGCTGTCCCCGCGTGGTCCCCCCAGACACACAGCCTAGTTGATACTCAGCAAATGAAGGCAATTGTAACAATAACAGCAATTATCTCCTCACCACACACTGAAGGCAATTCCACAATGCATTGTCAATTTATTAATTCAACTAGCAAATTATGTAAATGTGCTGAGCAGTTGCAGAATGCAAATGTGCTTACAAAATGTGAAAAATAAATTAAAGCCGTTATCTCTCCATGCACTGCTGTACTCTCTCTCCCCCTTGCAGCCGCAGCACCTGGTGCCCTGTGGGCATTCAGTGAATGCTTATTAATTTGTGTCTCACACTGTCTGGTTGTAGAACATAATGATATAAATATTACCATTAATAATACAATTGTCGCAAACGAGAATTCCATGTTAAAGAAAAAGTGCTATTGGAACAGGCGTATACAAAGGTCCAGACCGCATGCCCCTTCCAAAGTCAGGTAAGTTCCAAATTCTGCACTGACATAGGGCAGGCAGAGCTGTTCTGTCCTAGCATGGCCCGAGGGGGTTGTTTTCTGTCTTGGGAACCAGCATTTTCTGTAAAATTTGCCAAGCCATTTCTGCCTCTCATTCTTGTCGGCAAGTTGGCCTAATTCTGAAATTTGGCAAGGGCACGGCAAGCCACCACTTCCCCACACCTGCCATGGGCGCTTGGTACAGTCTGCTTCAGGATCTGGGTTAACCTTTGTTAGAGAAAGCTTGCAGAACTAGGACCAATATAATCACTAATGTGCCGTGTACCAGACCGCAGTGTTCCGGCTCCCCATCCCCTTTCATGTTAAATTCACTGCCTGGACTAAGTGGCCCTCTGACAAAGCCATCTCTTTGATCAGATTTGGCTTCCTGACATCTGTACTCACAAATGAATGTTTATCCCAATTAAGTCATGCACCTCGCTCCTTCCTATCCTCTGACGGCAAAGTGTGCCCTCATCTCAAGCCACCCCCCACGCCCCCATCGATCTATGTCAGGCATAATATCTTTCCATTTGGAAGAACTCAGCTTGGCAGCTTGGGGGCTGAAGCATGTGTAGTTTAGGACGCTTTGGAGAGAAAGGGTGAGGATTTGAAGATGTGGTGGCATCTGCTAGCATCCTCCAGTGTGGGCAGGAAAACTACCCTTTTTGAGCACCTGCAATTGCTAGTGTGTAAAGTACTCCATGTGCATTATTTCATTTTACCTTCATAGTAATCTGGTAAGTATCATTGGCTCTGTACAGAGGAGGAAAACGAAGAATGTGAAGCTCACGCCTACGTGACCAGCCCGAACCAGGTGCCCAGTGACGCCAGTTTTATTCCCCCAATACCTTGGATGACCAGTATCTTTTTCTCATACACTAGAAATGGTACTGAGGTTTGAGCTCTGGGGCAGTTCCCTGATACCTTTATTGTCTTTGATAAGTTGCATATCCTTTCTGATCATCTGCAAATCAAGATCTCTCAGCAACGCCCGGCTGGCGTGGATCAGTGGTTGAGCATCGGCCAATGAACATGTGGCCAGGTTGCAGGTTTGATCCAGGAGGCAGCCAATCAATGATTCTCTCTCATCCTTGATGCTTCTCTCTCTCTCCCTCTCCCTTCCTCTCTAAAATCAATAAAAAATATATTTTTAAAGAAATCTCCCAGCATGTGCTTTGCTTACCTGACCAACTTCTTGTGACTGGGATTTGCATAGGATAATGTGCTGCCCTAATGTGGTGGGTTATTGACATGCGCATAAACAGCCTTTGTTCTTCTGTGGCCTTCTCTGGGCCCCTCCCTGACCTTTTCGGACTCCAAAAGCAACACTTGGGTCTGCTTTGCCAGTAACAGCCTTGTTTTCATGATTTTGGGATAATTCGGTCCTGAAGTTGGAATAGAAATAACCATTGAACGTGCTGTCATGGGAATTTCAGAGATTCCATTTTTCTCGGGGAAAGAAGAAATGGGAGCCAACAGAACAGCAATTAAACCCATAGTTTAAAAACAACTGCTACTAAGGCACAGATGATATCATGCAATCGTTGGAATTTCTCCTGTTTTCTCAGGCTCGCAGAGCAGGCAGGGCAGCCCTCTGAAATCTCACGCCAGCCAGCTGTCAGCCTGTTCCGGGGGTTGCCACTCCCTTGCATCTCTTTGGCAAAGCCCACTTTCCCACCACCCAAGTCTGTTGTGCTTAACTCCTAGCATAACCAGGAAACTATGAGGGGGCCCGGTGCTGCTTCAGCCAGCCAGGATTCCTGTGGTGTCAAAGGGGTCTTGCTCCCTGTGGCAGTTTCCTGGCATGGAGAGTCATTGGTCACACAACAGGAACCATTAATTGAATAGTCTATGACTCAACAGATTATCCATCCAGCTCTTCCAATACCAGGTGGGTTGATACACCGTACAGGGGACAAAAGATATAGCCTACCTAATCCACATGTCATGTGCTAAAAAAAATCCCAGTGTCCTTTATCCAGAAAGGAGGCTAAACAGGGCATCAGACTGGGGCTAACTCACTGCTAATAGCTGGCCATGGAGGCACAACATCTAATCTTATGACGAGTATGCCCATCTTGAGCAAGAGATTTCCTGGGGCCTAAAGTCCCACTACCATACCAGGAAGAAAGTTGACGTTTCCCTGAAAAGTTAATCAAAAGAATTGCCGTCTGACCCAACAATTCCATCCCTAGGTACATACCCTCCAAATTGAAAAGAAGTACTTAAACAAAACACTGTACACAAATGTTCAAATACACAATAGTGAAAACAACACAGTTATCCACCAGTGGATGGATGGACATACAAATTGTGGTATACTCACACAATGGAATATCATTCAGCCATAAAAAGAAATGAAGTACTGATTTGTGTTACACTGTGGGCAGATTTTTAATACAGTGTGCTAAGTGAAAGAAGCCAGGCACAAAAGGCCACAAATTGTATGATTTCGTTTACGTAAAATACCCAGAATAGGTAAATCCACAGAAACAGACAGCAGATGGGTGGTCATCAGAGGTGGAGGGAGGAGGGAATGGGGGGTAACTGCTTAATTGGAAAGGGGCTTTATATTGGAGTAATGAAAATGTTTTGAAGCTAGATATATGTGGTAGTTGTACAATGTTATAAATGTACTGAATGCCTCTGAATTATTCAGTTTAAAATAGTTACTTTTATGGTATGTGAATTTCACCTAAATGAATTTCACCTAAATTCACCTGAATTTCCACCACTTAAGTTCAAGTCCCTCTAGTGTTGATTCCATGAGTAAACCCTACTACTAAAGCCTACAATTTCCTATGAAATGCATTAAAAATATTAAACAATAGAGGCAGATCATTGAATGGACAGATATCAACATGTGATAAAGCATGAAGAATAAAGTGTTAATTACAAAATCCAGATGGTAGGTAGGTGGGTGTTCACTGCTAAATTCAATTTTCCATTGGGTTTCACAATTTTTATAATGAAATAATAGAAAAGTAATAGAGTGTGGTACTTGTCATCTCATAAGGGAGTTGGAAGGTAGGGACCCAAATGCTAGTCTCCAACATGGGACTTCCGGGCTTGGTCCCGACCAGGACATATTTGGGAACTTGTCAGGATAAATGAGCTGAGCTTGTCCACTGCACGCATTCCTCTCTTCCCCTTCTCACCCGTCTGTAGGTAATGTCACCTTTTCCTGATAATATCTGCCACTTACATCTGCTTCAGCCAGAACCTGTACCAGGTGACTTACATTAATTGTCTCTAATCCTGATAACATCTAAAGTTGCTTACAGATGAGAAACCTTCCATAATAATAAGTAAAACTGGACACAAAAGGGACATGCGTTTTATGTAAGCCCATCGTATAGGAAGTAGAAAAACCGGCAGGCAAATGAATGTATGCTATTCAGAGGGAACATAATGCTAAATCTTGAAGGGCAGTTGATTAAAGGGCTCATGGGGGCACTTGTGGGCTTCGTGCTGGGACCATTTTATTTCTTGATCTAGTGTTGATTCCATGAGTAAATTCGCATTGAAAATCCACTGAGCTGAACCATGTGCTCTTTTTGTATGTATAAGATATAGCAATAAAAGTTTAATAAAACTAAATCAATGAAACAGTTAAGGAGATTTAATCAGTAAAACCAAAAGCTAGTCTGTTGAAAAGATCAATTTTAAGAGGATGGGATTAAGATGTGCAAATTGCCAGTTATGAAAACAGTCACAGGGATGTAAAGTACAGCATAGGGAAAATAGCCAAAATTGTTGTAATAACTGTGTATGGTGTCAGATGGGTGCTGGACTTACTGGGGTGATCACTTCATACGTTATGTAAATATCTAATCAGCATGTTGTACACCTGAAACTAATATAATAGCGTGTCTCAACAGTAATTGAAAAGTTTTTTTTTAAATTGGAGAAAGAACACATTCTAGTTAAACAATTTATAAAGGACTTAGGAATAAGAAAAGACGTAACTGCCCATGTAGAGAGCGCTGCAATTTTACAGCTGACTCCTGTACACAGATGTATCCCAATCGGGAATTCCAAGGCCCTGAAACCTTCGAAGAAATGAATGCTTTCCTAAGAAAACAATGACACTAAGAGTGCAGGAGAGCAGCAGCCTATCAGAGACGCTGCTGCTGTCGGGAGCCCAAACAATAGCCGAATTCATAACCCCTCTTCTCTCCTTAGCCTCTGGAGGGGCCACAGCCACACATAGCGCCTACCCAATTAGTGAATGGCTAGGGGGCTCTGTGAATTGCAGGCCCCTTGTCCTGCAGAAAATATAAAACCTGCCACAGAAAGGAGGTGGTCAGAGTCACAGTGATCAGAGTCTAAGCCCATTTCTTGTGAAACTGCAGAGCACGGGGCTAAGACGTTGCTTTCCGGAGCCGAGACTGGAGTTAGGTAGCCCCAAAGGATTCTCCCCAAGGCCTTACGAGGCCACAAGGCCCCGCCAGCACATGCATGTCAGGATTCTGGGTTCCAGAAAACGGAGAGAATCAATTTCTGTGGTTCCAAGCCACCCAAGGTGTAGTGATTGGTTACCGGCAGCCACAGGAAACTAACGCAACCTCCACACTCCAGGTTAAAAACAGACCCCAGTAGAGTGAGCAAACCCAAGACCCCCCCGCCCCCCCCCCGCCATGCTTCAGAGATGTGTCCTCACTCACTGGGTGGTCGGGTGACCCGTCGGCCTAGTAAAACCTCGTCCCTGAAACAATCATGGCTGTCAACCTCGGCCTCAATGTCCAGTCTCCCTTGGCCTTCTGCTGTCCATTGCCCCGGCTGATAGAAACCTCTCTCTCTCTCTCTCCCTCCCTCTCTCCTTCTGCTGCCCAATTTCATTCAAGCAACTGCTTGTTTTCTCCTGGGGACCTACGCAAACACTGATTTTCATGGTTGGTCTAACTGCTGATGCCACCACTTAAGTTCAAGTCCCTCAATCCCTCAAAACTTAATGTGCCACCAATTACCGCATAATGAGTCACTGAGAATCATTTATTCCAAACATTTTAGCTCCCTAGCCGGGATTCAAAGAAGGGGATATTAATTTGAGATATCCAATTCATTGAGAAATTTCCAATCTAGAATCACTATGGATCACCCAGTTTCCAAAGGGGGTATTTTGGGGGAAATGTGACAGAGGAACACATTCACTCCCTCCATATTTACTTAGCACCTGCTTGCTACCAAGTGCTTTGCTGGGTGTTAGAAATAGATGAATGAATGAAAGGAAAGAGCTCCCTGTCTCCTGTGTAGTTGGGAAAAGGCCATTTAGTTGAAGAATTAGAGCACAACAGGATAAGCATCCTCTTGTGGTAAAACAGGGCTGCTTAGGGGTCTCAGGGAGGGAGGGGGTGTGTCTGGAGATGGGGTAGGCCTTGTGCGCAACAGTCTCATTTGTTCTTCTAGATGCAGCCTCCTCCTTTCCCACCTGCTCTGTGCTCTTGGAGGTGTCCTCTATGCACAGCATCCTCTGGGGTGCATACCTCTGGCTTCCAGGTGGTTTCAACCAATGAGAGGCCCTCAGAGGCTGGGGGAGAGTTCCCTCCTGATACCCCGCAGGTTGGCAGCAACTGCACTGTTCTGGCAGAGGCCACAGCTTCTATCTGGAGGCCCCCCTCCTGAGTCTGAGCATGTTCCAGGAACCGCTTCCTCCTTCCTGTCTCCAGCCTTGGGCTGCCTCACCCTCCCATCTTGCTTTCCTTCACCTCGCCTGCATCTCTGTAAATAGTCTCACCATGCAGCATCCTTTAACCATTGATGGGAGTGTGCCGCCTATTTCCTGCTGGGACGCTGATGGACCCTGGGGATGCTGCCCAGGTGGGTGACCTTGGAATTATGTCCTGAAGAATACGTGAGGTTTTACCAAGTGCCCATTTTTTTCCTTTTTTATTACTGATCTACCACTAAGAATGTTGCATTCATTAAGGCATAGATCATGTATGCACCACCTTAAAATTCTCCTGTTGTTCAGAAAAATGATTTCAAACTTGGAAATAAGTAAAAGGATAATAGGGTGACCTGTAAGGATAGTTTCTAATAAGTCCATTTGATAGGTAGGGTGGGGTCTCCCAGGCTGAAGTAAGAACATTATCAAGGCTGGGAGAGGCCTGGGAGCGCACTGCCCATCTGGGGACTAATAAGTGAAGCTTCCCTTTTTAGGGAGAGGCCTGGGGTGGTGGTGGGAAAGGAGATTGGGATGTTGAAAGGCCGTGGGTTCCATGCTGAGGCTTTTGAATGTTGTCCTCTGAGGGATGGGAAATTCAAAAGACACTGACAACATTCCATTGTCTTGAGCTTCCAGATACCCAGGTCCTTCTACCAAACCTGTAAATACTTCAGGAATCTGAGGCTGGTGTGGATATGTGCTCTGATTGTATGCTTTATTGGTTTGGTACTCCTTCTTGCTTGATGGCTAATAAAATTCACTCTCAGACTGTGAGCGGAGAAAAGCTGTTGACTTTTAAAAACATCAAATCATTTCAAAGGCTTTTTCTTCGACTAATGCATTATATTATGGGAAAAGGGAAGATTGCTCTTTTGATATATCACAGTTTCATTCGCTTACAGAAAATTTTACTGAACGTGACAGTCTTTCACAACCTTATAAAAGGAGCGCTGAATCAGAGCGAAGATTCTTAGCTCAGGTCTCAGGGAAAGGGGAAGAGGGGGGCTGGGGAAGAGTAGCAGAGGCCTGAACATGGGGGTGAGAAGGAAGAGGCATCGAGGAAGAGAGAAAGGTTCAGAGCAGTGCTGCCCAATAGAAATGTCGCATAAACCAGAGACGCAAGGCTCACGTGCAATTTTAAATGTTGTGGAAGCCACACTAAAGAAGTAGAAAGAGGTGCAAGTAACCCACGTGTCCCTTGATGGGTGGATGGACAATGTGGTACATACACATAATGGAATACTATTCAGGTAAAAAGGAAGGAAATTCCGACACGTGCAACAACGTGGATGAACCTTGAGGGTATTATGCTTAATGAAATAAGCCAGTCATGAAAGACACATGCTGTATGATTCCACTTGCAGAAGGGTGCTGGCCAGAGAGTGAAGGGAAAAGGGGTGGGGAACTGTTTCATGGTATAGAGTACGTTTTGCAAGATGCAAGGAATGTCAGCGATTGGTTGCACAATAATATGAATGCACTTAACACTACTGAACTGCACACTTAAAACTGGCTAAGATGGAAAGTTCCATGTTATGTTTATTTTACCACAATTTTTTAAAAGTAAAAAGAAATAGGTAAAATTAATTTTAGGAATATACTATATTTCAAGCATTATCATTTCAATGTGTCAATTAATGGAAATTTATTGAGGTAGTCTACATTTTTTAAATACTAAGCTGTTGAGATCTGGTGTGTATTTTTACACTATGGCACACCTTGGTTTAAACTAGCTACATTTCCTTTTTTAAAAATATATATATTTTTTTATTGATTTCAGAGAGGAAGGGAGAGAGGGAGAGATAGAAACATCAATGATGAGACAGAATCATTGATCAGCTGCCTCCTGCATGCCCCCTACTGGGGATTGAGCCAGTAACCCCGGCATGTGCTCCAACCAGAAATTGAACAGTGACCTCCTGGTTCATGGGTCGAAGCTCAACCACTGAGTCATGCCAGCTGGGCTGAACTAGTGCTCAGCAGCCACATGTGGCTAATTGCCACCATGTTGAACGGTGCAGGTCCAGGACACTGAACCAGGAGTGGGCTCGGCTGGGAATATTGTCTTTTCATGACTGGCCCCATGGCGGTATTTTCTTCATGACTTTTTACCTTTGAGGCAGGACCAGACATGACTGAGACCTAACTTTTCTGTGCAGCATCCTGGGAGGGGGATTCTAAAAGCCACCCCAGAACCCTATGCTGCAAGAGACCAGCAGAGACCCTGGAGCCCACCCCACTTTCCTGGGGAAATTCCTTGCTGTGACTGCTTGGCCCTCCATCCAGTGCTCACTTGCTGGTACATCAGTGAGGTGCGGCCACAGATAACGGACGTCAGTCAGACTCCCTCGCTCTGTGACCTCGGACAGGTGTATAACATCGCAGAGCCCGGGTTTCTTCCTTGGTAAAGTAGAGATGAGGATGGTGGCCTCTTATAAGGCCGTTGTGAGAAATAACTCAAAATGCACACACAGAGTTTCAATCAAAAGTGACTGGTGCATGGTGAGTAATTAGTCATTCTGTTATAAAAATCATCATCACCATCATTATCATCATTACTCTGGTGCTTTCTAGCTGTACAGCAGTGTTTGAACGTTGGTTTAGACTTTCAATCATTCCAGAGCCAATGATAAATGAGTTGATGGTGCCGTGATTAAGAACACAGACTCAGAGTTAAACTGCTTGGGCTCAAATTGTCGTCCTGACACTTGCAAGTGGCATGAGACTCTTTTCTCAATGCCTCCGCCTCCGTGTCCCCCTGGCCCCAATCACAAGGCTCCGTCTACCCTGCAGCATTACCTCCTCGTGTCTCAATTTTCAAATCTGTGAAATGGGAATAATAATACTCAACACTGCATAAAATTGTTGTGAGGATTAGATGCACTCGTGTAGATGGAAGACTTAAAACGTCCTGGCACCTGGCAAACCCTTGGTAAGTGGAAGCTGTTATTAATGCGGATGGGCAATGAATGAAGCAGAAACTCTACTTGCTCTCCCAGAGGATAATCTTGCAGAAAAGCTAGACCTTAAAGCAATAATACAGTAAAGATCATCCTGGCCAGTTTGCTCAGTGGTTACAGTGTCGGCACACAGACCAAAGGGTCCAGGGTTTGATTCCCCATCAAGGGCAACTTGCGGGTTCCCCAGCTTTGGTTGGGGTGTATGCAGGAGGCAACCAACTGATGTGTCTTTCTCACATCAATGTTTCTCTCTCTCTCTCTCTCTCTCTCTTCCTCTCCTCTCCTCCCTCCCTTCACTCTCTGTAGAAATCAATGGGAAAAAAATCCTCCGTTGAGTATTTAAAAAATTAATAAGACAGTAAAGATTGAGGGGTGTTATCATATGAGAAGTCCTTACTAAAATCTTGCTTAAACTCATGGCTACAATCTAAAGCCCCTTGTTTTCTCCTCCGCAGACAAAGGCTCTGTCGCTGGCCGACAGTGAGCACACGGGTCTGTCCATCCCCAGAAGCGGCAAGGCCGCCTTTCCTTCTCAGACCACGGCCCCGCCAGGTGCCACCGGCCCACCAGTTTCGAGAAGCAGTGCTTCTGTGGAGCCCTCGCAGGCTGCACGAGTCCGTAGCGCCCCTAAAGAACCTACATTTCTCAGGCCTGCTCTCACACGGGCAGGAAAATCTCGCTCCCCAGATACTGTCCCTTGCCACTGGCGTAGGTCGGGGTGGGCTAGTGCACGCTGGGCTTCTGCATGGCACCCCTCTTGGCTTCTGCACAAATGATTACGGAATAAAAAAGAGATTAGCACTGAAGCAATTTATGGTGAGCTACACAGGAGGTCGGAACAGCACCGCTTAATCTCCAAATTGGCCAGATAGCAGAGAAGAGGATATAAAAGAAGAAGTAAATTGTTGGTAAAATTGTCCTTATAGGAGGTAGGGAGGCTAAAAGGCGCTTTTACAGCTCTTGTCTGATAAGAGCTGGCATTCGGCCCTGACAGCATTTCCATTTTTCCCCAACAACTTGGCTAGTCCTCACCTTCCCAAGGAGCAGCTTCCCCACCACCCCCTGCCTGCCAGGCCTCAGCCCCGAAACTGCCCAGGAGTGAGTTCGCCTCGATGCAGGCTCTGTCAGGGGCGGAAGGGCTTGGAGACCATGCTGGGCTGGTTTCCTCTTCCATGGCCCTCCTCATCCTTCTGGGCAGCCCTGGCACAGGACCGAGAGCTTTGCGCGCCCCCCCTGCCCCCCCCCGCCCAGCACCTTCGGAGATGCAATGGGGAGGCTGCTGAACTTGGGTTCCTTGTGTGAGGCATTGACACGGGGAGCGAACCCGAGAAGTTGCAGAATTGTCCCAGGGAGAATGATATTGCCTGGCTTCATCGGACTCAAAGGCCAGCTTAAAAAAAGGGGACTAGTACCTTTTTATAACTCCTAATTTAGAGGGGGGAGGGGAGATAATCTATGTGTATAAGGCTCTAGATAAAAATAATATCCAAATAAATGGATATTTATCTACCATATTACTGATGGTTTTGGACACTGGAAATATGTCTCAGAAAACAGTTTGTTAATAGGAAGGAAAAGCCACAAAAATGTTCGTATTTTTTAGCCTCCCTAATGTCAATGTTAAAAATTCATTCCCCCTCCGATTTTTTTTTTTAAAGAAAGGGAAGTAAAACCGCCCTATGCACAGACATATTCATAGTGGCATTACAATTATGGAAAAACTAGAAGCAATTTAAATAGCTAACAATCGCTAAACAGATTACAGTATATCCATTTAAGGGATCAATCCATTTAATCCAGCCACACAATTAACCATCCATGTGAAAGCAGGACTGGAAGATGAGAAAGTATTTCTGGAATAATACTGGGGCAAGAAGCAGAGTTCAGGACTATATCTAGACTGTGGTGACAACTGTGTCACAAAAGGCCTGCGGGGAGAGCAAAGGGGAGAACCAGGGGTGCTAGAAGGGTAAGATTAGGAGACAGTCTTTTAAAAACACTTCGCAGTATTTCCGCAATGCGCGGTTACTAGCAATGAAAACATAAATACTAACAGAGCCTGGGCATCAGACCCCGCATCTTGACGCATTTCTTTGGCTTTCCCTGGGTTGTCTAGGTTAGATCCTCCCAACCTGTGTGCCAAGACACCCCACTCGGCAGTGGAGGAGTTCCAGACAGTGTGATGCCCCCAGTATTGAACCCTTGCCACGGGGCTGGCTATTTGAGGCCCCTAGCCACTCCTCCCCAGCTCTGAGCAGCCTCACCTGTCTACCCTGCAGGGCCAGGGCACGAGAAAGGTTGGAAGGCAGGGCCTCAGTGAGAAGATTCCCGCGATGCCTGGTTCACATTTCATGCACACCCTCCCTCGCCCCCTCCCCCTCGCCATAGCAACTTGGGAGCTAGGGCTCTGACCCTCCAGTATAACTGCGTTCAGTGCCGCATCCCAGCATCGGCTGTCGGCTCTCCTCCGAGCCAGATCCCAGCGTGAAGTGTCTCAGACTCCCCCACTCTCATTACACACGGCTGCTCAAAGTCTGCTCAAAGCCAAGTGTCCCTCCCTGGCTCCCCCGCTCCCCCACAATGGGAACTTGTATGCATTTACTGCAGACATTCGAGCATTTAAACATTCAGCACCAAGCGCTCAGCCATAGCAAAGCTTCGAAAGAGAGAAGCGAGGGTAGGGAAAGCAAACAAGAAACCGACAACCGAGTCTTCTGATAACCAGAATGCAAGCAAGTTCAGGGCCAGGTGGGCTGGCGCTCTGCACACTGTGTAGCATCAGTTACAAAAACCCAGAGATACGAGCCAGCTCCCGATGCCGGCTGCACCGGGGCTTTAAAGCAAAACAAATTCTCTCCTGTCCTTTCTCAGCTTCAGTCTATCCCAGGGGTTCCCAGGAAATTCCAGGCTTGCTTTTAAAAAACAACAACAACAAATCAAAACATTGAAAATATTCCCCAAAGTTCAAGATGGCATCAGCCCTGGCATCCCTGAGACACCTGCTTCTCTGCCCCGGGCTGAGAAGATGCATGAGAGCCTGCTCTTCCGGGCCGGGCTGTGCTTACCGAACTCCTGCACCTGAGAGGTTAAACTGCCTTGGATTTGGTGCTGTTCGATACAGACAACTCGAGCTGAGAACCAGAGATGCAAAAGTCCCCCTTGCCCCTCTGTGGCTAGCGGGGTGTAAATGCGCTGTAGAAGAGCGGCGGGTGAGCTGGCAAAGGCATGGAGAGCGACACATCCACAAAAGAAAGTTGGGAAAGAAACCCTCTGGGGGAGTCCGTTCACCCTGGACAGCTCTCTCGGGCTGAGGTGTCTTTCTGCCTCACAGCCCACTCTCACGGATGAAGAAGAAGAAGAAAAGAAATATTGCCCACCTGCTGCTCACGTCTATTGCCATCAGCGGAGAACGTGCGAGTGCGTGTGGGCACACGCCTGCACCTCTTTTGGAAGAGGAGGGCAGATCCCGAAGGCACTTGTGAAGCATCCCTCCCACTCCAGCCACAAAGCCCCAACCCACACACGCACGCCCACCTCCCCGCCGAGCCCCCTCCCCAGCATTCCTTCCCCAGCGGCAGAGAAATCATCAGTTGCTACTCACATGTGGCAGCTTCAGCCTTCCTTTACCTCTTCCCAGCCTGTGCACGGGCTCCGGTCTCCGAGGCAGCTGCTGCGGCTGCTGCGGCTGCTGCTGCTTTTCCTGTGGCAAGTGAAACAAGCCTTCATCGACAGAGATGGTTTTCCTCTGGGCTGCTTTGTCTGAGATTCCCCAGATGAATGCCGCCTTGTTTATGTCATTATCCGAGTTCGATAGCTCCCCGAGCGCAGGCAGGGCTTTGGGGCTGTCCTCTTCCACCGGCTGGGCTTCTGGGGAGAGAAACAACAGACCTGAAACTGACAACTGATCAACTGATCACATGAACACACTCCAGGGGATGGCAACCCAAGACTCCGAGGTGGCACGTTCGCTCGCAACGATACCGTGCACAGCCGTGGGTCGTCTGTCTCCTCCTGGCACGGCGAGCCTGACCAGGTTGAAGAGGCATCAGCTCTGAACTTAACGGCTGCCCGAATGGCTCCAGGTGAAGCCATGTGGGCATTACCAAGTGCGAGATCACAGCAGGATCCTGCCACTCCCAGCCATGGTCCACGTTATTGAACCTTATCAATAAGGAGGACAATAGCATTTGGAGGTTAAAAGTTCAAACTTTCAGTCAGGCCAAAGCTTATATACAGGGAAGTGAACTTAGGTTCAAATGTGAGCTCCACCTTTTTGCTGTGTGGTTTGGGCAAAGTCCGTAACCTCTCTGGTCTCTTTCTTTATCTGCCCATTAGGGATAATAACACTTACCCTACAGGAGAGCTGCAAAAAGTAAGGGAGACGAGACGGTATAAAGAAATCATGAGTACAATGGGTGTCCGTAAGAGAAAGAAAGGCCTCCTCATCCCCGAGTAGTAGTTGCTCACTTTGGGGACTTTTCATCTCTCCATGAAGAAAGAACCTTGTGATTGTACTAGAAAATATCAGGATCATTCCAATGGCCCCCATCACTCAGCAAAAACAGATTATAATATGACATATCTGGGTAAGCCGGAATTTTCAGGTCTCAATCATGCCAGAATGTGGGAATGTCCATTTCTCAGATACAGGAAATAGAGCCACCGGTTCATCAAAGTCACTCGGCAAGAAGACGCTCCCTTAGAAACAGTCTTGTGAGAACAGAACAGGAATCTACTCTCATGCACGCTCTTCGTTTAGGAGAGTTGCGATTTCTCATGACTGACAGATTTTGACCAGGGGATCCGCAGTAGAGAAATCTGTATTCATTTCAAAGAGTGAAAGAGGGTGTGTCCGAGGAATGAGAAAATCCAGACTGTGACCACCCGAGTGCTCCTCTGAGACACTCGAGTCCTAGCTTCTCTCTTCCCCACTGAGGTCACTGGTGTCCACGGGCTGGTCATTACTGGCACACCTCCCGTTTCCCATCATCCCCAAAGCAGCAGAAGAAAGCTTGAACAAGAGCCGGTTGCTGTTTGGGGGGAATTTCTACCACACTGAGGTCGTTTCAGGGGAGCCAACATAAAGAAGACCCAGGGTTGGCAAAGGCTTTAGCCCTGTCTCCCATGATCCACCTTGCCCTGCAAAGGAGTGAGAAGGGATGCATGTTTTTAGGATGTATGCTCAGAGCACATGCCACTGCCCTCCAGGTGAATCAGGAGGAAGAAACCAATGTGGAAAGCCTGGACCAGAGAAGTTACTGATTGAGTCTCCTCCCACGGGTCTGATGACCATTTAAAACATGAAGAGAATATGGAGGAGGCCAATAAATAACAAAACGGTCAATAAAATCCCAAACAGCTTGCTTCTAAGAGCTTAGACAGTCTCAGTAAGATCCCAGAAACATGGAAGGACCATTTACTGAGGAATGGGTACAGTGTCTGCTGCTTTGTCAATACTCAATGACTGTTAGCATTTTTAAAAATATATATTTTATTGATTTTTTACAGAGAGAAAGGGAGAGGGATAGAGAGTTAGAAACATCGATGAGAGAGAAGCATCGATCAGCTGCCTCCTGCACACTCCCTACTGGGTATGTTCCCACAACCAAGGTACATGCCCTTAACCGGAATCGAACCTGGGACCCCTGAGTCTGCAGGCCGACACTTTATCCACTGAGCCAAACTGGTTAGGGCTGACTGTTAGCATTTAATAATACTAGTCACCAATAAGAAGGGAGATAAAGGAATTGCTTTCAGTTTGAGCTCATTAATTGTACCAGATGACACTAACATTTTATGCATCTTGTCTCATTCAATTCTCAACCTGCCATCTGTCCGCACTTCCTGATGGCACTACCTTCAACTATACCCAGAATCTGACCACCTCTCACTTTCTTTTTTTTTAAAATATATTTTTATTGATTTCAGCAAGGAAGGGAGAGGGAGAGAGAGATAGAAACATCAAGGATGAGACAGAATCATCTATCGGCTGCCTCCTGCACATGCCCTACTGAGGATCAAGCCCACAACCCAGGCATGTGCCCTTAACCAGAATCAAACCTGGGACCTTTCAGTCTGCAGGCTGACGCTCTATCCACTGAGCCAAACCGGCTAGGGCCATCTTTCACTTTCTCCATGGTTACTCACCTAGTCCAAGACTCCGTGATCTCTTCATGGTTCATTTCAATAGCCTCGTTAACTGTTCCCTTTCACCCTTTCCCTCCTAGTTAAATGTCAATAGAGTGCGATCTTTGAAAACCGAGAGCCAGACCATACCACTCCTCTGCTCAAAACTCTCCAAAAGCTTCCTTCCTCCTTTAGAAAAGAAGGCCAGTGTCCTTTTTGGACTCCAAGGTCCTACTAGGTCTGGCCCTCTTCTTACACCTCTTTGAGCTTGTCTCCCATTACTCTCCCCATTACTCCTAACGCCCAAGACATGCAGCCCTCTTGCTGCTCTTTGAACACACTATGTGACCCACCCCAGGGCCTTCGACCTTACCATTTTCTGTACCTGGAGAACTCTATCCCCATATACCTACCTGACTTATTTCTTCACTCCTTCAGCCCTCTTTCTAATGCCACTTTCTCAGTGACACCTTTCCTGATCATCCTATTTAAAGTCCCTCTCTTCCCTACACTCCCTTTCCCCCACCTGTGTTTTTCTCCATTGTATTAACCACCAAGTAACATACTATATATTTCCTTTTTTTTTTTTTTTAGCATGTTGTTTGTCTCCCAAAGTCTGTCCCTATGAGAATGTAAGCTTGAGGAGGGTAGACTTCTAAAACTCTTTATTTCACTGCTGTACACAGCCTAAAGGAGAGCCTGCACTTAGCATGTGCTCATTAAATATTTCTCTAATTGAGGAATAGAACTAAAGGGATTAAATCTTTTGTCAACGGTCACAGAGTTAATACCTCACAGAGTTGGACTTAAGCAAATATTCCTGCTTCCATAGCCCTTATTCTTCCCACTGCACCAGCAATGCCTATCAAAATGTTATGCAAACTGTTATGGACTGTCTACTGAAGCAATGTCTTAATTTCTAGTGACTATTGGGTCTTACGCTACATTTCAGTGGCATCAGTCTATGTCTCTGTCATTGTTTGCTAGCATTTCTATTAACAAAATATTTTTGTGAGCTTCAAGTGTATTTTACCAAAGGGAAGAATAGGCACTTTATTTCTTTGAATAGATTTATTGAAATCAATGTTCTGGCTGAAATGAAAATTTTCTTTATGGCAGATGTCCTTGACTGTTCATTTAAAAATAAGAAGCAATCTCTAACACTTTCTAAGTTTCTTTTGTGCAATGAATTATTTGAGGGAAAAAAATAAACAATGCCCTGAAGTAATTGAATTTTTGAAACATATTTTAGAAGTGGTGGTTGGGGGACAAGAGACTCTGTGAATAGTTTTCAACAATATGTGGGAACATGAATTCACTTTTCATTTGTAACTTTCCTTTGTCACTTGGAAGATTTCTTAATGTAGACAAATCTCTCCATCAGGAAGACAGGCTGTCCTCAGGGGGCAGTACATGAAGAGACCCTTCCCTGTGGGGGGAATGCTGATGAGGTGGCAGAGGTCTCTGGCTCAGGAGTCAGAAAATCTAAGTCCCATTCTCAGTTCTGTCCTTGACCATCGAGGCAACTTTGGGGAAAGCTCTTCAATCCACTTAGTCTGTGTTCTATTCCTATCGAATAAAAGAGTAATATGCAAATTGACTATACCTCCGCTACACCCACAAGCCATGCCCACATCCAATCAGGAGCAAGTATGCAAATTAATCCAGCCAAGATGGCTGCAGCCACGGAGCGAGCAGGAGGCTTGGGTCCCCCCAGGCCCCCCGCCCCCTGGCTTGGGTTTCCCTGGTAATGGAGGAAGCCAAGCTTTCCGCACACCCTGGCTGGCCCAGGCCTCCACTCAAGGCTACAAAGTTTCAATTATAGAAGATAAATAAATCCCAACAAAAATGGCTGTGGCGATGGAGCAAGCAGGAGGCTTGACTCCGCTCAAGGCTACAAAGTTTCAATTATAGAAGATAAATAAATCCCAGATACCAGGGCCTCTGCTTGGGTCATCGGGAGGCATGGCTGGCCTGCAAACCATCACAGGCCCCTCGCCCAGGCTGCCCCACACCCCAAGGGAACCCCCACCCTGATCTGGGACACCCTTCAGGGCAAACCAGCTGGCCCCCACCCATGCACCAGGCCTCTATCCTATCTAATAAAAGAGTAATATGCAAATTGACCATCACTCCAACACACAGGATGGCTGCCCCCATGTGGTCAAAGATGGATGCCCCCATGTGGACACAAGATGGCCACCACAAGATGGCCAGCAGGGGAGGGCAGTTGGGGGCGATCAAGCCTGCAGGGGAGGGCAGTTAGGGGCGACCAGGCCAGCAGAGGAGGGAAGTTGGGGGTGACCGGGCCTGCAGGGAAGGGAAGTTAGGGGTGGCCAGGCCTGCAGGGGAGGGAGTTAGGGGCAAACAGGCTGGCAGGGGAGCAGTTAGACATCAATCAGGTTGGCAGGGGAGTGGTTAGGGGGTGATCAAGCTGGCAGGCAGAAGTGGTTAGGGGCAATCAGGAAGGCAGGCAGGCGAGCAGTTGGGAGCCAGCAGTCCTGGACTGTGAGAGGGATCCCAGATTGGAGGGGTCCCAAAGTTCATGCACTGGGCCTCTAGTATTTCTATAAAGAAGAGGTTGGATAAGCTGATCTCTGTTATCTCTTCCAGGATTAAATTTTTGTTAGACCATGTGCTCTGTCTCCAGTTGTAGGGGTGAACATGCTCCATATGGCAACCCAGTGATGGATAACTGAGTTTAAGAAGGTAGACTCTGGTTATAAGCAGACCAAATCCGGCTGGTCCATTCCAGGATGTATTCATTCATTCATTCATTCATTCATTCACTCATTCATTCTCTTATTGAGTATCTATTATACATCTGCCACTCTGTTACATGTTTGAGTATACAAAGAAGAGTAAAACAATCTTTGTATTAAAGTTGTTCATAAAGTTCCATAATTGTCTGTTAGTATAGAAAACCCACAGACAGTTATGATGCTCTGATGGTGGGGAAAACAGAGAAGGGTCACTTGATTAAGTCTGGGACTTAGGGGTGACTTTTTGAAGGAAGTGACCATTGAGCTAAATCTTGAAGAAAAAAGTTGTCCAGGAGGAAGGTAGAAAGGAATGAAATGGGTAGTCCAGATGGAGAACACATCACCTGCCAAGGTGAGAAAGCTGTCAGAATTTGCCCATGTTTTATCAATTGAGATTTTGGGGTAGAAATAATGACTTTATATCTTACTTCTCTTGCTCTTCTCTAATAATTTAAAAGGTCTTTATTCATCACAAGGATAGAAAAAGATATATTTGAGTGTCAGAGTCTGTTCAATAGCATTGTATACAAAAGAAGGCAAAGGAAGTGAGATCTGGAAATTATCCTTCCATGTCTTTGCTAATGTCATCCTTGTGTCCTGCCACCTGCTGACCCTCACTATTCTGCTGAATAACACATCCTATGTGTTAACGTTCATCAAGCAGGTGGTTATATTACATGGGCTGAGTCAATCTTGCATGAGGAAATGTTTTATCATGAGGATTGAGGAGACTGGTACCAGACTTCCTGGACCAGAGTCCTGGCTCAGACTCACTTTCTTCATCTGTAAAATGGAAGATAATAATGGTACTTACTTCAGTGGTTTGTGAATTAACTGAGATAATCCACATAAAGCTCTTAGCACAATGCCTGGCAAGGGGAAAGAGCTTGATCAATTCTCAAAGATTAGTTCAGGCATCTGCACTTGCTCAGAAATCCTTAAAGTAATTTAGTGTTGGGTTCATTGACTAGATGCACTCTCCATATTAAACTAAGAAAATTGGAATTAAATTGTTATGCTTGAACTACATTGCAGGAATCATTGCTCAAGCAATATTAAAGCTATCCTATGAAATTTTGACAGGCCAATTTTCAGTTACTGGGACACTGGCAGACAAGACTAAGACATGTGTTTAGCCAGTGGATTCATGAGGTAAAACTAGGGCTTGATTGCCCAGGATACTTCTTTCCTTAATGTCACAGGATTTTGGCAAACCCTTTTCCATTTGAGTCTCTTACAGGTAAGAGTTAGGGATCTGTCTTCAACTTTATATGCCTAGTGTTTAGAACAGTATGTGGCCCTCACAGGTGCTTTGACAAGCCTTGCACTGGCCTACCACTGAGACCTTGTAGATAACCCATTGCACATGTTCACTGACTGTTCATCATTACAGAGGTTCAGGGCAACTCTGTATCTATGACACCAAGTCGCTGTTATAGAACACTAGAGGCCTGGTGCACAAATTCATGCACCAGTGGGGTCCCTCAGCCTGGCCTGCAGGATCGGGCTGAAACCAGCTTTTCGACACCCCCCAAGGGGTCCCAGATTGCGAGAGGGTGCAGGCCAGGTTGAAGGACCCCACCGGTGCATGATCGGGCCAGGGAGGGAAGTGGGAGGTTGGCCAGTTTGAGAGGGACTGTGGGAGGGCTCCAGGGCATGTCCGGCCTGTCTCGCTCAGTCCTGATTGGCTAGACCCCAGCAGCAAGCTAACCTACCTATGGGTTGGAGTGTCTGCCCCCTGGTTGTCAGTGCACGTCATAGTGACTGGTCGACTGGTTGACTGTCTACTGTCTGCCCCCTGGTGGTCAGTGCACATCATAGTGAGCAGTTGAGCGGCCTTAGCATACATTAGCACTGTGGTCGGCAAACTCATTAGTCAACAGAGCCAAATATCAACAGTTCAACGATTGAAATTTCTTTTGAGAGCCACATTTTTTAAACTTAAACTATATAGTTAGGTACATTGTTATTAATCCTTTGCACTCACTTGCTTTTTTCTCGATTCCTGCTACCAATGCTAACCGTGTCGAGTCACACTCGACATCCGAGTGCAAAAGGTTAACTTAATTAGGGTACTCCTAAGCTGGCCTTTGCTAAAAACTCAAGGAGCCAAAGAGCCGCATGTGACTAGTGAGCCGCGGTTTGCCAACCACTGCATTAGCATATTCCACTTTGATTGGTTGTATGGCTGGCTGGTCAACTGGACACTTAGCATATTAGGCTTTTATTATATAGGATAAGGCCAGTGTAGCAAGATGGCACTTAGATGCATACCAAGACATTGAACCCTGAACTCAGGTATACCATATTTTTCCATGTATAAGACACTATTTTTTTCTAAAATCGTTAGACTGAAAATCCGAGGGGCGTCTCACACACAGAAGTCAGCCAAGGAGGGAGCTGCACGGGTGCCTAGCTGCCCATACCTTGTCAAACAGGCTTCCGCCAAACACAAGCCTTATTGTTACTGATGTCAGCTGATGCCATAATTGGAGGTGGAGGTGGAGAGTGTGCAGATGCAATAGGGACCAGAGCATTCTGAGCCCATAAAGATGTCAAAAAATAAAAATGATAAATAGCAGTAAGTGATTGCCTTATTCTGCAAAATTCCAACTGAATGTAATTAGCTATGCAAAAGAGCACGGAAATAGAACTACAGAGAGACAATTTGGACCTCCTCCCACTGAGTGTATGATTAGACAGTGGAGAAAACAGGAAGAACAACTCCTTAAGATGCCAAAAAAAGAAGAAGGCCTTAAGAGGAAAACCAGCAAACTGTTTAAAATATTGATTTCTTAATTTTGGGTTGGATAAGTGGGGGGGTGTCTTATACATGGGGGTGTCTTATACACAAAAAATATGGTATATCATAGAAATGAGGCTTAAAAAGGTAATTTTTGCCACCACTAGGGGATCTTGTTGAAGTTTCAGGATCCATGTTGGGGGTTTAAGAGACTTGGTAATCCTAACCCGGACTTTTTAGGATCTGACAAGAACTCATGATGGGCAGACAAAAATCCCACTGCCTCTGATATGAGATACTTCTTTTTTGTTTTTAATGTTTTTATTAATTTTAGAGAGGAATGAAGAGGGAGAGAGAGAGAGAGAAACATCAATGATGAAAGAGAATAATTGATCAGCTGCCTCCTGCACGCTCCACACTGGGGATCAAACCTGCAACCCAATGCATGTGCCCTGTCTGGGAATCATACCATGATCTCCTGGTTCATAGATTGATGCTCAGTCACTGAGCCACGCTGGCCGGGCTGTGAGAGCATTCCTCATAAGGAACTCACTCAGGAGACTGAAAGCCGCACTTACTGAACAGCCCCAGACTGATCTCTTCCAATATTCTTTCCAGAAAAATGTACCCTTTCAGATAATTCCTTCTAAGTATGACTTCCATAAAATGTACATGTCAGATTACTCATGGTCATCCAATTTTTAACCTCATACTCTCCTGAACAACTTCAGATACTCTAGGCATGTCCATGGAATAATGAAAAGCATGAATGAAAGACTGTTTTCGTCCCCATGATTAAATAGGGGTCGTTTTCCTTCTGTCTCCCCAAGAGAGAGAATATGTTCAACAAAGCAGAGGCCACTGAGGATGCATTTTGGACAGGAAGGGCCACTGGCTCTCAGATTTCAGGTTGTGGCTGGCGCCTCCGGTTTCATCAGGATGTTACATTCTTGGTAACAGCATCCGCTGTGCTCCTATCGAACACCCACGGACAAACACAGAGCCTTGCTCCCCCAGGACCTGCAGAGGACAGAGGGGCTCCAGCTGGAAGAGACAGCACAAGCCCATATTTCATAACAATTACTCCGGATACCGGGAAAGGTGGCGAGAAAAACTATTAGCAAGTTGGTGAAAAGATTTATGGCTTGGCAGCTCAAAGGTGTGACAGGTTTCTCCTCTGATGAAAAATCACTTCGTTGGAGGTGAGAAAAGGGCAGGCACCCTGCTCAGCAACTGGGCATCCATCAAGTCCGCTTCACTTTTGAGCAACCCTTAGTCTCCATCTAAAAATGTCCCTTCAGCTCCCTGGGCCAAATGATTTTTTATTTCTCCCAGAGAATATTTCAGGATTCACAGAGTTCAGCAGACCATACTGTTGATATCTCGAGGTTAATTCTCGGTCCTCATTTGACATGTCAAGAACAGGTGACCTTGCTGAATGACCTTTTCCTTCTTGAACCATTTCCTTCCATTTTAGGACTTCACTGTGTGTTGATTCTCCTATCACCACACAGGCCACTCTTTCCCAGTTTCCTATGTGAAGTCCTGGTTTCTGCCCAACCTTTTACACTGGGGTGCTCCAGTTCTCACTTCTCTGTCCACATCCACTCCCTTAGCATGCTCATCCCACCTCAGACCTTCAAACACCACCTGAACCCTGTGGGATATATACTCTTGACTTTAGCATAGACCTTGCCCTAGAACGCTAGACGAATTCGTCTAATTGTCTATTCACTATCTCCACGTGGGTGTTTGACACGCACCTTCAGTATAATGTGGCTTCAGTCAAATGTCTGACCCAGTCCTCCTTCCGCCACCAAGCCAACTTGAGTCATCACATCTCAGATTTGACAGATTCTAAATCTTGCAGTCATGTTGTTTTTCTTGTTTCGTTCAAATGCCACATCTAACCCATCATTTAAAATGTGATTGGCTCTACTTTCAAAATCTGTCCAGTACCTTGCCATCGTCTCACCGCCCTCATCTCCCGAGCTGTTGCCTGGGCTGTTGAATGAGCCCCCTGATTGGGTTTTCTGCTTATGCCCTGGCGCCTATGCAGCCATAGGGGAGGACTTGAAAATCACGATTCTCATTCTTAACACAAAGCCAGAACAATCCTTTTAAAATTTAAGTTTCAACTCCCAAATCACTCAGGATAAAAGGCACGGTCCTGAACTTGACCTCAAGGTCATGCCAGATCTGGTCCCTCTGACCTCACTGCCTACCACTCCTCTCCTTCCTACTTCACCCAGCCACACTGACCTCTGTTCCCTTCCTAAAAACTTGAAGCAGGCTCCCACCTTAGGCTCTCTCCTCTGCTTAGAGCACTCTGCTCTGCCTGTATCTGTGACTCATTCCTTTGCTCTCTTCAGATGTACCCTCTAATGCCCACCCTCAGGGGACCCTGTTGAAACACCCTCCCCTCTCCCATAGCAGAAGAATCCAAGTTCTCCTTTTCTTCCCTGTGGAAAGAACTGAATATGAATGGGTGGGGGGTGGGGAAGAGCAGAAAGAAGAGAAAAATGCAGAGAGGGAAAGGGGTATACAATATTGCAAAATGTCATCCAATCACCATGGAAACCAGGAAATGAGGAGGGAGAGGAACCAATTTCATGGTGGGTTTGGGGTGCACCGAGTGTGTGTGTCTGGCAAGGCTCTGAAATGAAGATGTTCAGCAGTCAGTTATTTTACAAAGTAAAATTCTTCAGGTAACTATGGCACAGAGGAGAACTGGACAGGAAGACTGTCTTGTCAACTGGACTTGAAGGACCCGGGAGGGCAGAGTTGAGATCACAGTGCTGAGGATGGATGTGAATTTGGAACGCAACTATGGCTATTTCATTATCATGAGCCCCAGTGTGTGCATGGCTCTTTAGAGCTTGCAATTTGCTTTCCTACATGTGACCTCATGCGACCTTCACCACCCCATGAGGTCATCTGGGCAAGCATCACCCATCCACATTACAGAGGAGGAATGACTCTTCATGCAAGCTTATGAGAAGGGGAAAGGGCGGGTGAAGGCTGTCAGGAGTGCCATCCTCAAATTCTTTCATACACTTTCTCTCTCATTCATTATTTTAGGATCTTAACTTGGGATTCTTAACAATTAGAGAGTCCAGAACCCTCTAAAGTTGTAGGAAACATTGGATATGTGTACACATACATTATCTTTTCCCACTAGATTGAAGTTTCCATAACTTTCATAAGATTCTATGTGGTCTGCAACCCCAAAATGACTGAGCACTGTTTCTTAAAGTGTTTTACCTGGGTCACCAATAAAAACAACAACAGCAAACAAAAATACCGCTAGTAATTATTTGTTTTAAAAAATACAGTAGTGCTTCCTGGACCTCACCCCAAGTTAGTCAGTTGGGACTCATTAGGTAAAGTCAGGAATCTGCATTATTTGCAGATATCCCTGGGAATTCTTAGGAATGTTAATATTTGTCAATCAACCTCCATCTCTGCTATCTACAACTGATATAAAGTGAATTTCCAAGTGCATTTTTAAACTCTGATCTCCGGGGCTGTGAGTTATGGAACTCTAGCCATTGTCAGCAGGGAGATAATCCAGTCACAAAGCAGTTTTCCCACCACAAGGATTAGATCAGCTCTGAGGCACCTTCCTGAGCGCGGGGAACCCAGCAGGTCTTCCCTGAGCTGCTACCCACTGGGAGCAATGAGCACAGGGCTATCCAGAAAGGCCAGATCAGCCCTGATCTCCCAGGTGAGTTCACCATCTGCCAGGCTCTTTCACAAGCTTGAGCATCCATTCTTGCGCAGCCCTAGCCACCTGTCAGACTTGGAGGTCAGTACTGGTCATCAGTGGTAGGCCAAAGAGGACCCTTCTTGGGCTCTTCTGGAGTCTACCTGGCTCTTGAATAAACGGGAACAAGGGTCGGCAAACGTTTTCTATAAAGAGCCAGATGGTAGATACTTTAGGCTTAGGGTGCTAATTGGTCTCCATTGCTATTACTCAACTCTGCCATTGTAGCTTAAAAGCAGCCATAGACAATATGTAAATGAGTGGGCGTGGCTGTGTTCTGATGAAGCTTGACTCCCCCAAATTGACCCACCAGTCCCAAGTGGACAGAATTGGGCCCACCAGTTCCACTTTGACAACCCACTTTGACACTGGAATCAAGATAGATGCCCAATCTTCTTGATCCTCTATATTGATAAAGGAAAGCAGTGATGTGAATAATCTAAAGTAAGCGAAAATGTCCATAAATGCCATCATCCCACTCACTCTGCACTCGGCTTTGAAAAGCATTCCACTCCTCGTGTGGCTGCTGATTTAGTTTTCTAATTATGTTTTGTTCAGGATGATATTGATATGGGCTTACACTCTCTGAGCAGATCCCCCCTGGGGCTCAGGAGGAGGCCGAGGGTTGTGGAGAGCAAAGTGAGCAAAGCAGCCCTTGGATTAAAATTAGCCCCAGATAATGGAGGAAAGGCTGTCTATAACCTGCCAGTGGGAATGAGCCATGCCCCTGTGAGTGGCTGAAGGTTTATTAAATTTGAAAATGGCACCTCTTGCCTTCATTTACCTGGCTCCCAAAGGCCTGCGTCTGAGCAGGTGGACGTCACAAGGGCAGGGAGGCCTCCACGGAACTGGAGGAAGCGTTTTCCTGGCTCACACATTCCAGAGCCGGGTGCACGCAGTGCTGGGAGGATTAGCTCTGTGTCTATTCTGCGTTAGGCACGTTGTGAGCTGCTTTACAAATACTAATAATAACAGCTAATACTGACTGAGCACGAGCTCATTACTAATTGTTCTACATGAGCTATATCATTTAAACCCCCAATGTCCCCAAATTAGATATCATTAATGATACTCTTCTTATAGAGACTTAGGCTAAACGACTTTCTCAATATGACTTTTTCTCAGTCCCAGAGTTACTTAATATAGGTGGTCTGACTCAACAGTGCATACTTTTAGACATTTTGTTCAATTGCCCCTAGTTGTTCATTTCATAGGAAACCTCCTCTTAGGGTGGTATAATTAGTTGCACTTTATAGGTGAGGATCCTAAGAACATGAGTGACTTTTCCTCAGCTACATACAAAGTCAAGGGCAGTCCCAGACCCAGGTCTGCCTGACTCCAAAATCCATATTCCTTGTACTATCCGCCTGGGGTTCTAGGCAGAGTCTTTACCCACCTGAGTCTCCATGTCCTCTCCTGCTATCTCAGCTTACAGGAAGGAAGTTCAAATAATCCCATGATTTCAAAACAATGTACTTTAAAGATGATAAAGTGCTAAATAATTGTAACTTATTGATTAGACATAATGAACTTTGGAGTTGAATAAATCTGGATTCAGGTTTTGAATGTGTCACATGCCAGCTGGGCGACCCTGGTCAAGTTCCTGAGTCTCTCTGGTTTTAAGTGTTTTTATCTGTAGAGTTGGTATTATAATAATAATACCTATTCCACAAGATTGTTGTGAGGATAAAATGAGATACTATTAGAGCTTGACACCTAGAGCCCCAACCTGTGTTATTCCTTCCTCATTTTATACTAGAGGCCTGATGCACGAAATTCATGCAAGGGGCTCAGCCCTCGCAGCCCCAGCTTTGTCCAGAAGGTCATCCGGAAGGATGTCCGGAAGTTCATTCGGCTGACCAGTCTAATTAGCATATTATGCTTTTATTATTCTAGAAGATGGGTTTGAGAAATTAAAGAATACAGAGATACTAGAGCAAAGAATCAGGGACTCAGGAAATACAAGTGCAATAGGAAAAATAGCTCAGAGGAAGAGATGGGAAATAGAGGTCATGTCACAACCCCGCCTCCTTGGATTGCTCCTTTCTTCTTGTTGTAGGTGTATCCACAGCTGCCGTCATATGAATAAGCTGGCAGATGCTATCAGATGCTACGACAATAACTCCCCTGGGTCCTATTGAGTGGTCTAGTTGCATTGATTTAGAAAAGCATATAGTCATAAAAACTAGACATAGCATTTGGAACAAGCCAAGGAGGGAGTGCTGGAGAAAAGAAGAGCCGATGGCTCCAAGTCGCTCCTAGCCAGCTGGCAGCCCCCCAGGACATGGAAGAGGAGATTGGGGAATCCTGTTGATTTATGTCGCCTTTGTCGCAGGTGAAGTACGGTAATTAAGTTGGAAGGCAGAGACCCTGACCTATACAGTGTGTTCCAACATCTCCTTGCAAATCAGTTCACTGGACTTTATGTCATGCTCCACCATTACAGAAACTAGATGGTGATTTGCTTCCCAGGCCAGCTCTTATGTGGCCGAACTGAGGAGCGTGGCCCTGAGTAGTAAACACATGGTTAAGATGAATGGCAGTTTCAGCCTTTGTTTCCCTGGGGAAATGCATTTCCTATCCCAGGGAAGAGCTGAATCGCCCACTGCAGCGATGTCCGCCACTCAGTGCCACGCTTTAGGGAGGCAGGGAAATTAGAGGGTCAGAAAGCCTGAGATAATATCTAAGAGAGTACCAAACAGAGGAGTTACCATTATTACTGCTGCTGTCTGGTGATGACGATGGAGGTTACTGGAGAAAAGGATGGTGACATTACCTTTCCATGGGAGCCATTGACTACCCTGTGTATGTGGTGTTGCTTTTAAAAAATGTATTTTTAGTTGATTTTGAGAGAAAGAGAGAGAGAAAAGCATCAATGAGAGTGAAACATCCATCGGCTGCTTCCTGCACGCCCCATCCTGGGGACCAAGCCCACAACCCTGGCATGTGCCCTGACTGGGAATCAATCCCAGTAACTGAACCAGCAACCTTTCGGTGTGCGGGACAATGCCCAACCAACAGGGCCCCTGTGTGCTTTGAGAGGAGGAGAGGGGAACAGTCATGTGGATATCCTTCTCCCTTTGAAGAATGCCCTTTATAGAACCCTTTTATAGCACTGCTCTTGGGAGGTTAGCATGTTTCTTAAATGCAAACTACAATGATAATGGCCCCTTCATTGAGTACTGGCTGTGTGCTAGGCATTGTGATATAAAGTTATTGCTTTAAGTACTTACAACAACTCTGTAAGGTAAATATTACCACTACCATTTACTGAGGTGGAAATTTAGACTACACCAGATTTACCAAGGAGCCCAAGGCCACCTAAGTAGTAAGTGATCGAGCTGGTGTTAGAACCCAGGTCATTTGACTTCAATACTATCCTTTTTCTACTACATCATAACCTATTTCCTTAGCCTTCTCATTGACATTTTCTTTCTGTATGGGTCAGTGGGAAGAGCCATTTGCCCTGTGCAGCTTTTAGAGACTGCTGAGTTTTGTTAACACCTGGTTCTCTCTTTCTGACCAGTTATCAAGTGTCATTATGTGGCCCCCACACGCTCTCTTCTGTCGCAGACCTCTAGGTAAGGCTTGCAACATGAGTGTGCTTTATGACAGTCCCTGGTGAAATGAGTGGCCTCAGATAAGGTTTCAGGATAATTCTTTAGGCCATTGTTCTATACCCACTTCCTTTACCAGCTGTCAATGTAGTTCAGATCAAGTTCTTCTTAATGGGAGGATCCATTTCTACCTCCACCTTGCCTCCCCCCCACCCTTTACACACACACACACACACACACACACACACACACACACACACACACATTTTTACACTGCTTTCAGATGATACCTGATCAATTAGCCCTTTGGGGTCCTTTAATGGCAGAGGAGAAAGAGAGCCACACATGGAAGTTAAAGAGATGTGGTTTATAATGTAAGGACCATGAGCTTCTGCTTCTGTCTTTGCAATGTGTGCCCCTGGTTTTGAAAATTCACAGAAAAATTTTGATTAATACAATTAATCAATAAAATGGATGCCTCATTTCTTCCGACCCAAAATCCTGCAGTTGCTTATTTTCCTCCATGGGAAGGAAAGTGGGCATGTCTCTCTCTTGAGTATTTGCAGAACCAATAGTAGCTTATGCACCTGCTATTCTAGTAGTGCCATATTTATCCCATTTTTCTATAGAGAAAACATGTTCTGTTCAGAGTCTGGAGGCACATGATGTCAACGTTTCCAAGTATGATTGCCATTTTAGCCTCCAGTTAATGTCCTCCAGTTAATGTAGCTCTCTGTTTCTTGTGTTCTTACCCATCATGCCTTGTACTAAACTATTTTTGTTTGCCTTTGTGTGGTTTAGCATTTGTTACAAGTGATGAACCAATAATAATAATTACTATGCACTAAAGTTCACATTAGGGTTCACTCTTTGTGTTGTACATGTTATGGGTTTTGACAAATATTTAATGAAATACATCTGCTATTTACAGTAGCGTGCAGAACAATCTCGCTTCTCTAAAATCTCCTGGGCTCCACTGTTCATCGCTCCCTCTTGCAGCCCCAAGCCCTGGCAACCACTGATTTTGATATTCTCTCCATGGTTTGCCTCTTCTAGAATGTTATGTCTTTGGAATCATACATTATGCAGCCTTTTCAGATTGGCTTGGAAAGTGTATTTTAACTTTCAAAATTCAGCAAAACCAGCTCTCAAGTTCACTAGGAGTGCTCCGCCAATTTTTGCTAATGTTGGGAGCTTTCTGAACAAGGCAGGATCTTGCTGCTGCCGCTGAGTCCTGGGTTGTTGCAGGAATGCTCTAAAAGGGGAAGTGGTTTGGTATGAGGAGCTGAGTTAATCACTCCTCCAGTTCCTTGATCATTGGCTCATTCAAGGCCTCTCTTTCTTGTGAGATGTTTCAAATTCATCCATCTGTAATTTTTAAAATACACACACACACACACACACACACACACACACACACACACACACATATATATATATTTAATTTCAGAGAGGAAGGAGAGGGAGATAGAGATAGAAACATCAATGATGAGAGAGAATCATTGATTGGCTGCCTCTTGCATGCCCCACACTGAGGATCCAGCCCACGACCCAGGCATGTGCCCTGACCAGGGAATTGAACCGTGACCTCCTAGTTCATAAATTGATGCTTAACCACTGAGCAACACCAGCTGAGCTGTAATTATTATTTATGTTACTTTATTATGCTTTAAATAAGGTATTATAGATTTTTCTCTAATCAACCCAAAGAGGAAAATGGCATTCATTTCGTCATAGGTATGCATTCTGCTTATATTTGTTATGTGCCAAGTGCCTTTATGTCCTGTGATTTGCATATGATGTTTCATTTAATCCTTAGAAGAACCCTTTGCCAATTTTTAAAATCCCATTTTGCAAATGAGGAGCCGTGGGGCCAGGCTTGTGATGCGCTTTCTCAGTCATGGAGGCCCTGGACCTGAAGGAGGCCGGTGTGTAGACTTGCCTGGATCTTCATCACCGCTTACTGGTTGCAAAGTTTTAAGTAGAATAATCCATTCATCCATGAGAGAACACAGTCCATATCCCCTGATACTCAGTAGAATTTAGAAATATGCACACACAGATCTGAGAGCCATATTCCCCTTATGCCAGTGGGATGTTATTGATAATGTGGGCCAGAAAAAATTCTTCCTTGGACAATACTGTCTCAAGCACACTTGACATTTAGCATCCCTGGACGCTGCCCACCAGTTGCTAATAAGACTTTTCATTAATGGTGAAAAATACATGCCCCGGCCCTATCTCATACCAAATGCATCAGAATAGCTTGAGGTAAAGGCCGGCCACTGGCATTAAAACAAAAACAAAAACACAAACAAAACCTGCCAGGTGGCTGAAATGACCAGCAGAATAGTTAAGAAACTGGGCTTTGGAGTCATCCTTTCTAGGTTCAAGTCCCAGTTTTGTCATTTACTTACTGTGCAACTCTGGGCAAGTTGCAGCATCAGATCTAGGTGTCTCAGTTTATAAATTATAGATGATAGTGTTTACTTCATGAGATTGTTGTCAGAATTACATAAGTTAATATATGGAAAACTGGTCAGCTAATATTAATAGTAATCTCTCTTGTTGTTATTATTATTATCAGATCCTTATCTTCTTACTGATTTTCTCTCCCCTAAGATGTTGCTTATTTTTTGGTGGTTTATTGACAAAAGATAACCCTTCGATCTGCAAACTCAGCCTTAAATGTCCATGGAGGGAGAAGGGAGAGGCAGGAATGAAATGACCTCTGTAGGTATGATAGATGAAGCAGGGAAGTCACCCAGTAATGAGTTACCTTGGCCATTACCTGCCTTTCCCAGTGGGAGAGAGGATTGGGTGAACAACCCTGAAGGGAGGAGGAGTCATTGATACCCAACAGGACGGGGCAGCTCTGTGGAGGATACAGGCTGGTAGCACGGAAGTGAGACCAGGCTTCAGATCTGGGCTCTGCAGCCTCCTGGCTGTGTGATCTTAGGTGTGTTACCTAAACCCTCAGGGTTTCCTTTTTGTGTGTGTGTGTGAAGGTAAAAGAGCCAGCAATTCAGTATTATTGCGGGGCTAAAATCCGATCATGTGTGGAGTACTTCTGAGACTGAGAAAATGCTCACTAAACATTAGTTCCCTTCCTTCACATGCCTCTCTGAAGCTCTTCTCATCTCCCCTTGTTCTCACCACCACCGCCCCCCTCCCCCCCCCCCCCCGACCCCCCATGCCTTCCCAGCCACCCCGGAGGCCCAGAAACGGCGCAGTTAAAGCACACACTGCTGGACGGACAAATGCACAGGCACTGAAGTGGCTTAGAACTGTTTAAGTGCTAATGAGGCGCTCCTGGATACCAAGAGGAAAAAGGCAGGGATAACAAAATTTACATAACTCATAAAAGCAATTTTGTTTATAAAGAAAGATACTTTTTCTTATTTAACTCAGCTAGGCATGCCACTGCCAGGCTCCAGCTGGGCCCACTCTGGGCCATCTTATGGGCTGGAGCCTAGAGAGAATAAAAAGGAGAATTCCAGACGTCAGCTCGGGAGGCTCAGCCCAAGTCCTGGCCCAGGCTACCATTTCAGACACTGAGGCTGGAACTCAGAGTGTGACAATGCCCAGGCCTCTGTGGGTGGGTGTCAGTTTTAAATGGAAGAACAGCCTGAAACTGGCTCCCAAGAAACCCAGGGCAACAGCAAATAAACACGGCGTGAGTCCTTGGTTTTTCGTGTCCAAGTCCCTTTCTCCTGCGATATCTCATTTGATCCTCAAACAGTTCCAGCCAGAGATTAGCATCTTCATGTTACAGATGGAGATACTGACGCTCCCAAGAAGTTAAATGTATTTGCCCTGGGTCATGAAGGACTACCAGGTGACTTCTCATGTCATATTCAAACCTCAAACGGCTGACTTTAATTCCTCTTTTTAATGGCCCCATTCAGGAGAGCTTTCTAAAACTGCACAGAACATGTGCAGACGTCAGTACCACTCATAAATAGTTTCCCCTTCTCTCCTGAAAACACGGGAAAATCATCCTTTTCTGGTTCCCGAGGCATGGCCATGTGACTCGCGTTAGCAAATAAAACATGTGTCACATGCAGGCAAAGGCATGTCATGGCCAGTGAGAGACTCTAGGTGAGGAATGGAGAAGCAGCAGCCTGCAGGTCAGATCCAGCCCACTGCTTGTTTCCGTAAATGACATTTCATCGGAGCCCAGCCTTACTCATTTGTTTGCATGTGATCGAAGACTCCCTTCATGCTCCCTCGGCAGAGCTGAGGAGGTGCCACAAAGATCTCCCAGCCTGCAATGTCAAAAACATTTACTCCCTGGCCTGGCCAGCATGGCTCAGTGATTGAGCATCAACCTATGAACCAGGAGGTCACTGTTCAATTCCTTGCCCCAGTTGTGGGTTCCATCCCCAGTAGGGATTGTGCAGGAGGCAGCCAATCAATGATTCTCTTGCAACACTGATGTATCTCTCTTTCTCTCCCTCTCCCTTCCTCTCTGAAATCAATAAAAATATATATTTAAAAAATAAAACACTGTGCATCACTGCAGATTGCCCAAGACCAAACCAGACAGAGTCGGACCTGCATTACCACCATTTGTCTACCATCCAGAACTGAAATGTCAGTGCTGACATGTACACATAAGGAACTGTTGGACATTGAAATTGCGTCTCAAAAGAACTGTTGGCCCAGAAAGAAACTCACTACAGACTGATTCATTTGCCTGTCAGCATAACTATTATTGCTCGTCTCATTTTCGGTTTTTATAAGTGTATTTCTAATAGCACGTGATCTCACTCATCTAGGGGAAATAATGAACAACATAGACTGATGAACAAGAACAAACCCAGAAACAAGGAGGCATCAATCAGACTGTCGGGCCTCGGGGGGAGGGTTGGGAAGGGTGGGGGTAAAGGGGGAGATCAACCAAAGGACTTGTGTGCAGGCATATGAGCCTAACCAGTGGTTAAGGACAACAGGGGGGTGGGGGCATGTGTGGGGAGGGGTGTGGGATGGGAATGGGGGGATGAGGACAAATATGTGATACCTTAATCAATAAAGAAATTAAAAAAATAATAATAATAAAAAATAAAATAAAACAAACAAGTAACATTTACCATCTGGTCCTTTAAGTTTACCAAGCCCTGTTCTAGACAGTTCTTTTGTTTCAGGTCTACTGAGGTTCTGAGTGCCCCGATGATACAGGTAGAAGGTGGTTAGAAGATCCTTCTAACTGGATTGCTTAGCTACTGGAGGAAGAACAGTTGGCCTAGAGTGTTGTTCAGCCCCACTGGAAACTTTGCAGGAGTTAAAAATAAGTCTCTGTTGTGTTAAGCAATTGAAATGGGACCTCTTTTTAGTGTGACGTAATCTGACCTCTCTTGACTGATATACAAGTTGAGCTAGTAAATGCTGAGGATAAAGGGCAAGTATACTGATTAGAGTCCGTTGGGGTCAGGATGCATTGACAAAGTTGGATATCAGGTGATGGAAATGGACATGGAAGGAGCGGATGGGTGTTCCTGCACTGGGGACTGGCACATCCTGTGATTTCAAAATAGAAAGTTCTGGGCCAGAGATTGTGGGCAAGTTTGCATTGTGGACAACTCTGCCCACCAGGTTTAAGGCCAAGGGAATTTCCAGGTATAACTCATGGGTTACAAATAGTCATGCTTTCCTAAAATTGTTCTGTCAGTTGACTTTCTGCGTAGAGATTTTGAGGGCTGATATGTCTGGGATAAAATGGACTCTCATTTCTGGGATGTTATATAAGCTCATCCTGGGGGAATGTTCTACCCCTCAGGATCGACTGTTTAACTCTCTATAATGTCTGATGCTGAATGCTGAGTGACAGGTGAACCCTGTTGTTAAGTCCAATGTATCTCTGTTGGAAGACGGGCCCCACTGTGCCAGGTTTAGCTGGTATTGGCACGTGGTTCTCAGTTCCAGTGCAGCATAATAAGTAAGGGCAGCCTTGGTGGTTTGAGAATTCTTGCAAGTGAACAGAAAGGCTTGCTCCAAAAGAAATGAGCATCTCTTTGACATCTAAGTGCAGCAAATCTCCAACTCAGTGCCATTTCTGTCAAGATACTAGAAATGGGTTTCTATGCAGGTTGGAGTACGTTCAGCAGTTTCCCAGGGACCTAGAGCACCTGGATGAAGGAATGATTTTGATTATAATGTGTTCTGTCCCAGTACATGTAACACAATAAGACCAACAGGGCCACGGACACACCTTAGATGTGTTCAATGACAGCAGGAATGGGCACCATGGTTCTTAGAGGCATGGATTACTTGGTGGGTAAAACAAAAACATGTCTGACATTAATTCATAGTGGCCCCCCGGGACACTCAACTTACTAGATTTGTAATGTCTACCTTCTCTTACAAATACTCCTAGCTGCCCTGGCAGGTTTGGCTCAGTGGATAGAGCATCTGCCTGCAGACTTAAGGGTCCCAGGTTTGATTTTCATTGGGGGCACATGCCTGGGTTGCGGGCTCGGTCCCCACTGGGAGGCATGCAGGAGGCAGGCAATCAATGGTTCTCTATCATAATTGATGTTTCTATCTCTCTCTCCCTCTCTGAAATCAATAAAAAATATAACTATATTTAAAAAAAACAAATACTCCTAGCCATTGTCCTGCCTCTAAGGTTTGTCCCGGAAACTTCTAATGTAGGTAAGTGCAGAATAGTTAAGAGGAGGAAGAGGGTATGAGTATACTCATTGCAGAAGGCTTAGATTGGGGAGGTATGGAGAGTGGGAGGAATAGAATGAGCTCTGGGGGGTTTTAAAGAAGGGCTGCTATTAACCAGTAGAAATAGTGGTGACAAGGACCTTGAACATGTTCAGGAATCCCCTCCCCTATATCCACTGGTTTATAACGAGAGCAACTGCTCCTTACTCCCTACCTTCTTAAAAGAAGAAATCAGAAAATGGCTCATGAAATAAAATTTTTATAATGTACATACATATTTATAATATATCTTAGTCTTAACAACTAAGAGCAGTAAAGAATCAAGTAACCACCTTGTGTCCTAAAAAATTTCTGCACAGCAAAAACACCATTAATAAACATTTTGGGAGACAGAGAGGAATGTGACTCAGCATACAACCAGGGAATACAACTCGAGACCCAAATTCTTGTCAAGAGAACCATTGAGGTATCTTGAGAGTACGGTGGCCTCGTTAACACTCGATTAAACTTAGCTTAATACCGACAGAGGACTGCTTTTCTTTTTTTTTCCAATTAGGGCTATCTTCCTAGTTATAATAGCAGATCACAAATACCCTCTTTGGGTCAACAGAATCTTCTCCCTGGTTTCTTAATATTTTATTAATGCAGACTCCTCCTCTGTGCCCGATCTGAGATTCCAAAAATAGCTCCTGCGTTTGAACTTGGAGATTGCTGGTATCAAACTATAAGTGCTGGAGCCAAGTGGGGAGCAGCCTTGGGACCGTGGACCAAGGAGACCAGAACTTCCCACAGCACCCACTTGTCTCACGATGCACAAGACAACTCCTGCACTGCTTCCAGGTGGGAGGGGCAGGGCCACGTGGGAGCCAGTGTGCACACTCCACCACAGGCCTAATTTCATTAAAAAGGGGGAAACCAAACACTCAGCAAAGGGGATGAGAGTCAGGAGGAAAGATCCTGTTTCTATGACAACCGGAGGAGCACACACAGCATCACAGTGAGAGGTCTGAACTGGGGCGGGAGCGTTGACAGCTTCACCTAAGACCTGTTATCAGGTCTTCCCCGACACCATTGCCAGTCACCCTCTATCTCCCTACAGTCTTGGAATGAATGGGGGCCCTGTACCCTCCTGCTAACAAACAGTGGCGGCCTGTTTGCCACTATCACTTGGCTTTCACTATTGTAGAGGGAGATAAAAGATAGGAGTTTTTTTTTGTGGGGGTTTTTTTTCTTCAAATTATTTATCAACCGAAGCATCTGGATTTGAGTCCCAGCCTGTCACTTCTCTGACCCTGGGGTTTTTCTTTCCTTACTCTCACTTCCTAAACACACACACACACACACACACACACACACACACACACACACTGAATCTTCACTAGGTCTTTGGTAATATATACCTATGGCAGCTGCACCCAAATGTATCACCCAAATGCATACTTGGTTTATGACCATAATGGCACTGCGGAGCGGTAGGACCAAGATAGGTTTTTCAGCAAATGATGCAGTTATCAGTTGGCTATCCATAGGAGGGGGGAAAAAAGAGAGAGAAACTTAGCCCCTTCTCATACTCAAAAATAGACCCCAGAGAAATTGTGGATCTAACTGTGCAAAGTAAAACAACAAAGTGTCTAGAAGAGACAATAGAATATTTTTGTGACTCTGAACAGAGTAGATGTCTAAAGATAGATATCCGACTGTGTCAAAACGATGAGTTTCCAGGTTTGTTACTGAAGATTTCACTGTGAAGGCAGTAGAGAAAAAGGAGGGGTGAACCAGGCAAAACAATACCTACCACATTCTGTTCACGTTTTCCATTTGAATTCTTGAAATTTATCTTGGCTTTTCAGTGACATACGAGCTATAAGCACAGTGACCATAGGCCTGTGGTGGGCTCACGGATGTACTTGTCTAGCGAGTTCTCAAGGGCTGCTGCCAGTGCGGTGTCCACACTTTGAGAACCACGGCTCACACGGCGCCACCGCATCATGTTTGTATTTACTCACCCCGGATTGGCATGGGGTGGCTGCAAAGTGATTGCTTCCCCAGCTCCCAAATAGCACGCGAGGCTGTGTTCTCTCTCCCTGACTCCTCCCTGTCCTTTGCCTTCTGCCCAACAGTCTCCTGGGCCCCATAGGCCGGCCTGGTTTTGTTAGTGGTGATGGTTTGTTTGTTTTGTTTTTCTTTTCTTTTCTATTTCTGGTTTCTGCAGTATTGCTAAAGCCAGAAGATGCTGGCCTTGGGTGTTCCTTCTTTTCCCCCGACAGCACATCTCCAACAAGGAAGCATTAGCGGCAGGTGACATTCAAGGGATGGAGATTGGCTTACTGATAAGAAATGCAAATTAGTGTTGTGAATCCTTATACACATTTTCATAATAAAAAATCATGGATGGCACTATTGAGGATCAAAGAAAATTCTTTTCCTTTTAAATGGATCTGAACAACTCTCAAGTTTGGAACAGATGAAAGAATAAAAACAAGACCAAGCTTAGAATGAGGCAAGAGCTAATAGGACTGTATGTAGTGAGGCAGGAGCAAAACTGGATCCTTTCTCTCCAGGGGAGGGGCCTGTAATTCAACACCAGATCATTCTGGGCCAATGAGCAGGGAGTCCTAAGGGACTGGCATCCTGTGGGGAACCCTGTCCTAGCAGGGACCCAAGGCCAGGACGAGGCATTGAGTCAAAAGGCTTCTAAGGCTCCCAGTACAGAGCATAGGAGCAGGACACTCCACCTCAGAGACCTGGGGACTGCCACTAGCCACGTGTAGAGCAAACCCCAGGCAGCTGACATGTGTTGAATATATCAGATGGGACGTTCTTTGGGGGCCAGTGCCCAGAAGGTGAGGGAGGAGAATGCCCAGTGCCTGTGAACCCAGAAAAAGGGCTTCAAGCAACAGCTGAGCTACTTGACAGAGATTCAGATGGAGTTGCCCCTCTATTGTGGACAGAGGTGTACCTGCCCCATTGACCCACCTGCCTCCCATCGTCTCTAGAAAGGGCTGACTGGATTCCAGCGATGGGAGAGAAACACGGCAGACAGCAGCAATGGGGCTGAGGGGAGGATGAGGATTGCTATGGAAACTACAGGGCCAAGAATGGATTTCAACGCTTCCCTCTGACATTCCAGTCCAGGAAGGGAGCTCCATTACTCAGAAACGCCAAATGTGAAGTCACATGCCTCCTTCACAGCCAGCTCCTTACTCAGGCTGTGTTACTCATGGGGTAATTGAGAATGTTCCCTTCTATTTCGCAGGGCAGCCATACAAATGCAAATGCGATGACCCAGGTGAGAGCGCTCCCTAGCCTCCTATACAAGCATAAGGTTGAGGTCTGGAAATGACCTTGTTTATACTGTAGGCCAGCTTTAATCCTATGGCTCCAATAACTATGAGAACAGAAAAATTAGCACTCAGGGCTTTTTAATCGAATCCCACATTAGCGCCTCCATCGAGGCCTCCTGCAGCCCTGCATTCAACTTCCTCTTGAGTCAGATCCATCTCAAATCATTTCCTCTTTTCAAATGAGAGAACAAGTTAATAATAGTGTTTTGGATTTAGGCATAGAAACCTGCTCCTATTTTGTGTTTGGAGAGGGGTGGAGGTAACACAACCTCCTGGGCCTTTGTTTTTAACGCTGTGTGTGGCTGTTCCCTTAGGGTACGATGCTGAGGCTGGAGTCAAGGTTAGCTGGCAGAGGAAAGTATTTGAGGGAGTTACTGTATTTTAAACCACCCCAGCGCCACTCCCTGAGTGGGTGCTGCCCTAGGAGAGAGTTATGGACATGGAAACACGGTGCCTGCTGCTTGATCCTGGCTCCTGGTCTTAAAACTGGCAGACCCGACCCCCTCCCAATCCACCATGTCACTGGAACTCAGCAAAAAGCAAGTTTTTGCTATCCTCTGAAAATGTTCTGGATTTCACCATTTCACTTCTGCCTCTGCTGCTCATCTTTCTTCCTGTCTGTGTGTGGCTCTTGACTTTTTGGCTTTGTTGCCTGTCTTATTTCTGCATACACTCTTTTTAAAAAATATATTTTTATTGATTTCAGAGAGGAAGGGAGAGGGAGAGAGACAGAAACGTCAGTGGTGAGAGAGGATCACCGATCGGCTGGCTCCTGGATGCCCCACACTGGGGGATCGGGCCTGCAGGCATGTGCCCTGACCAGGAATTGAACCGTGACCTCCTGGTTCATAGGTTGACGCCCAACCACTGAGCCACACTGGCTGGGCCGCACATACTCTTTGAACTTGATGGTGGGCAGGCTTCAATGGTACATTGATACCCTCCTTTTAGCCATGTACTCTTCTAACTCTGCCACCTGGGGCCACGCTATGGCATTAGCCTGCTTTGCCACTACTGCAAGAGGCCTGTCTCTGCCTCCCACAGGGGGCTCACTCAACTTAAGGTCAACATGAGTGGATCTAGACCATAACATGAATACTGCCGACATCTCATATACCAAGCAAGCATTGTGGCAGAGATTTCCGCTCACTCATTTGTCCACTGTTCAAATCTCACTCTTGTTCAACCCACAGTCACTCTTCAGCGACTGAGAGGCCATGGCGAGCTACTTCCAGCCTGGTCCTCAACGGAACTGGAGGAGTTCCAGGAAGGGTCAATGTTCAAGATTTCAAAAACCCCAGCAGGCATTGAATATTTATCCAAGATGAGTCTGCCCAGGCATATTGGAACTCAAGTTTATTTGCTTTTGATAGGGGAGATGTTAATTATTACCGATGAGCAGTTGTAGGGTTAATAGGTAAAATGGAAAAATGAATGACTTGTCCTCAGTAAATACCATTTGATAGCCAAAATGTTTCAAAACAGGAGACCATGGCAATTATGGTGGGGAGTCCTTTGGAATGAAAAGGCAGCAATCTGCTGACTAAATATGAAGAGCAAGATAGTTATGTGCCAGTTGGTCTCTTGTGTGCAGCTGCCAGAGTACTTTGGCCTTTTATGTGACCAGTGGCCGCAGAAATCTTCAGGGAACTTCCGGATCCAGCGGTCAACATGGGGGATGTGAGCCTTTTGTAAATTCTTGAAAGGGTTAACTGGAGAACACCAGGCTTGAGCCTTACACAAATCTAACAAATGTCAAAGGGAAACTCATTCTGTAAGCCTGAGCCTTGTAAAAACACGTTCCCCTTGAGCGAATATCTTACAGAAACTTCTAAGACCACAGACCCACAGGTTGAGAACCGCTAGCAGGGTCACCTAAGACCATCGGAAAACACAGATATTTACATTACGATTCATTAACAGTAGCAAAATTACAGTTATGAAGTAACAACAAAAATAATTTTATGGTTGGGGCCACCACAACATGAGGAACTATATTAAAGGGTCGCGGCATTAGAAAGGTTGAGAACCACTGCTCTAAATGAACATCTCTAGATTACAGTAATTTCCAACCATTCGATGGGGAACAGCCTCTTTGAAGAAGGTATATTGGAGAACTTTTCTGGTTGGGTGGCAGGTCCTCAAGACCTCCCCCAGGTTTGCTGACTCACGGGGAGGACTCAGCATACGCTCATGTGTACCACTAAGAAATAGTACGGGAAAGAGAAAGATGCCTGGGGCAAAGTCCAGAGGAAACCAGGAATAAGCTTCCAAGAGTCTCCTCCTGATGGAGTTATAAGGGATGCACTTGGCTTGCGCAACAATGAGTTATGACAACACCTGCGTAGTGTTGTCTGCCCGGGAAGCTCATTAGGGACTCTGTGCCCAGGGTTTTTATTGGAGGCTGATCATGTAGGCTCTCTCTGCCTAGTGTGGACCAAAATTCCAGACTTGCAGAAGAAAAGCAGGTGTTCAGCATAAATCACGTTGCTAGTACAAAATAGCTTTAGGCACAGAAAGCACTGTTATCAGTTCTGGAAATGGTGAGTAGCCGCCAGACACCGGCCCTTGGTTCAGCCTGTCAATAGGACTTTGTCAGGATGGCGGTCTCGGGCTTGCTGTGACTTCTCTGCACAATGGCAAATGATTAAAACAACAGAAATACTGACTAAGATATATTTTTAAAACCTTTTAAAGTACACCATGGGTCTGAAACTATAAGAAGAAGTGTGCAGAGACCAAAAAGCAAGTGCGAGTTGGTACCTGGAAGGTAAGGAAGAAACAAAAGCAGGCTTTGTGCTGTAGGTTTCTGCTGGCCCCAGGAGAATGAGAGCTTTCACAAGGACGCAGAGTGCAGGGAATAGGAGGTAAAATCCAGGGCCCCCTCCAGAAGGGTTGCTTAGTAGAATGTTTGTAGAGGGGTGAAGGGGGCCTAATATATGGTGATAGAAGAAGATTTGACTTTGGGTGCTGGGCACACAGTGTAATATATAGATCTTGTATCATAGAAATCTACACCTGAAACCTATATGATGCTATTAACCAATGTCACCCCAATACATTTAATAGTAAAAAATAATAATATTGCTATGAAAAGTTAGCACCTGAAAAGACCACATCATCCTTGTTAAGTAAGACAAATGAGAAAAAATAAAAACACACACACACAAACCACAAAAACATAAGGGAACTACCAGAAAACCTGCAGGCTCTACCTTAGCATTCGATGAAAAGGGAAAAGTCCCTCTGCATTTGAAACCACAAGCCAGGACTCAGAAATGTGGTGCCCCCAATTCTAGCAATCTTTGTGATATATAAACGCTCAAGTATATAATTGCATTTAGAGTTGGTACAGGTGTATAGTGCTGCTAGGCGAGTAGCTAAAAAATACATAAATTTTCTCTGGAGAAACATGACTTCAATCTAGTCTTTAAAGTTAAATATCCCCAGATTTGTTCCAAGGAAAATGAGCAACTCACAGCCAAATGTCACGAAAGGCACATAAAAACAAGGCATTATGTGAACATCAGCAGACACAATGATAGTTGAATCAGACTCACAAATATTTTAGACATTGGAATTGTTAGATGAAAAATATAAGTTTTATGTTTAAGGAAATAAAGAGGTTTGAAATGAGAATAAGAAATAAAAAAAAAACTTTAAAATATGACTTAGCATAATGGGAAGCCAAATAGAACTTTTAAAAACAAAAGCCATGGCAACCGAAACTAAGACCACAACAGAAAATGAGATACAGCCCAGAGGAAAATTAGTGAATAAAATATAGATACAAAGAAATTATCCAAAGCATAACACTGAGAAACAAATGCTTGGAAAATGTGACTCTAACATTAATAGAAATGATAAAGAAAAAAGTTAAGTCAATATTTATTAAAAATTCAGAAAAAAAGCCATTTCAGGAAGAATTCCAGAAAAGAGAATGGGATAAAGGCATTATTTCAAGAGAGTTTTCTAGAATTATTTAAAGACATTAAGCTTTAGATTCAGGAATTGCAATAAATCTCAGCTGGATAACCTTCATGACACATAATGGAACTACAGAAACAAACAAAAAGAGGATCTACAAAAAAAGTAACTACAACAAAAAATAAAAACAACAACATCAAAAAGTGTGTGCTGCAGCAAAAGCAGTCTTTAGAGGTAAATTTATAGCACTGAATGAAAAGACATTTCCCATAATCAGTTGTAGGAAAAATAAATGTTTCTAAAAGATTCAACATGCTAGAAGAAAGGCTGAATTGCATTTGCTATCCTCTATATAGAAAATAATATTGTAAAATCATTGTCATATGAAAAGGTGATGGAAGGATATACTACCAAAGAGGAAGGAGAAATTATTGTAGAGAGACACCGGACAGTTGATTAATACAAATGTTAGTTTATCATTATATGCATGCTGTTCATCAGAATTTTTAAGTTTATAATTTGTTATGACCTCTGAATAAATATTGAATTGCCCACTTAAATTTGCACTCACAATTTTGTATTATTTTTCTTAAAGAAATCCTCTGCCCTCACATTATATGAGCTTCAGGTTCTTCAAAGTTTGAACCCGCCCTTGACTAACATGGGCGTTCTTCTGTAGAAATGACACTCATGCATTTGATACCAATGGTAATATTAATGTGAGGCCACTAAGGGACAAAGCTGGCAAGCTGTGTCTCAAGAAACTGGATGGTATAGGATAAATACCTTGGTGAACTTACTCTAGTTTAGCATCTGACTCAGCGTCCTACAGACTCAGACTTGATTTTGTTAGTACCTCATCAACAGATTCATCTCACATTAGCAGAGCTCATAAGACCAAGGTATATAATTAAGATGTCAATTAATTTATTTATGGGGTGAGATAACTGTAATAGGGATGAGGAATACTTGAAGTATCTCTGTTTAGTACTTTTTCTTTCGGTAGAGGACTGCACTAGAAGCTAATGTATTAATTTTTAATGAAAGATCTCTGATAGAAGGGCTAGAAATACTTGAAACTGTTGGGAGAGTGTATTCTTCCACTGAAGGCAGACTTGCATAGAAAACCAAATTCTAATCAGAAGTTTATGTGATGCACATGAAATTAAAATAGAGATAGAAGAATTGAATTTTTAATAATATCAGACTAAAATTCTGTTATGAATGTTTCTGTCATTGGGATTTGCATAGTCAAACCATTTGGTTGCAAACCCCTATGTTCATTTCTACTTTCGAGATGGCCTGTTACTGGGATTAAAACTACCTCAAAGTCTTACTGTTAAGGGTACCTCCTCCATCAACAGCTCCTAGATGTGACTTTCCTTTTCTCTAAGCTTCTGTAGCTGGTCCCTTTCAATTGATAAATACTATCATGTGTAAGATGATCGCACATCATCGTCAGATCTGTTATACATCAGTGTTTCACTCTCAGAAAAGTATAGTTTTCTCTAAACAGGACTATTTCCCCTGGAAATTTAAATTATAGCATTATTTATTATTATGTACTATAGAAATGGCTTCATGTATGACAGTAAGAACATGACCAAGAACATTCTGCTTACTTCCTCAACGCACAGTGGGTAAGAGTTAGCATGGTAGAAAGTATACTGCCACACATAGAATCCTTGAGTTAAATGTTAAATGAAAAAAAAAAAGGGCACAGTACATCTCCCTGATGAAAACAATTAGGCAAGCTTTAGAATTGGGATTGCATATGGACAAGGAATGAAAAGAAAGATTTTCTTCTTTTATTAAGAGGTCTATTAATATGGTTATCATGCTACTAGTATTTTGAAATGTATGCATCCAAACCATTTTCTAAAATCTCTACTTCCTTCTAACCTTCTTTATGTGGCTTGGCACAGCAGTTATCTAAATTTCAAAGGTATGAAACATAATGGAGCTCAATTCAAACTCTCCCAAGAAACTGGGTTTTCACTGATACCCATTCATTTGCTTATTACCTATTTTTAGTGAAGACCTATTATGAGTCCAATACCACTTCAGACACATATCTTGCAGCTGAAAGAATGGACATTCTACTAAAGCAGAAAAGGGCAGATTTATTTAGTCCCAGAGGCAACAGATTGGAATAGAAAATTGCCAGAGGTAGGGAAATAAGATAAAGGATTTTGAAATGTGGCCATCAAGTGGTTCAAGTTCATTATTGCATCTGAAGATGTTCTAAGAAGTTGGAGCTGGCATACATGGAAGATCCAAGCCCCAAAAGTCACAAGTAAAAATTCTGACTCAAAATAATTCCTCCACAATTTGTGAGACTGTGATCTGATGGCAAAGAACCTGAGCTAACAAAATAATTGTTTTTTTAAAACCTGTCAAATACACGATTTGTATTTTTTCAATATACGTCAGCCTTAACTGATAGTTAAAGACCACATGTGGAGACTTTGATTACTAGGAAACGACTTGACTGATCCTAAAATGTTACCCAATTTAAAATGTATTTTATAGGGGGCTATGTGTGTGGGGGCCAAAGCCATTTCTCAGAAGTTTTCCTGCCAGAGGAAAATGTCCTCTGTAACATGATGTTGGAATTCATGGATATGGGTGAGAAGCTGGAGCAGAAAACCAGCCAGACATGAAGCAGGCGCCCAAGTTGCCTTCGTCCCCCCTGAAGGACAGCTGTTTGAGAACTTGTAATTTTTTTAAAACAAAAGGAGGGGTATTCTAGCCACACCCCTGACTTCTGAGAGTTTTATAGACAGAGAGCTTCATTTGCCAGGGAAGATAGGGTCTTGGCATCACCTCTCCTGTCCATGCTGCCCTCAAAAGACACTGTGATGCTTCTCCTTTATTTTTCTTTACATAAATGAGAGGGGGAAGGGACCAAATGATGCTTATTTTAAAAGGTCATGTAAACAAAACTATCTCTATAGCGAAAGCCACCTCTTCTCCCCTGCCCCATGCTCGGTGTTTCTGCCCAGCTTTTATCAGCTTGATTTTTAGCTCATGAAAGACCAAACGACCTCGACAATGGGATTTTCAGCAGCTCAGACTAATGTCCTCAGAGCTGCAGGTGAATGAAGCAAAACCCCCGGATGCAGCCCTTGCAAAATCGGCTTGACAGCACTCTCCACTTTCTGGGGCAGTTGGAGAATGAAACGGGAGAAAGCCTGGGGACCCGTTAAAATTGCTTACAAAACTGCCCTGTGAGTCCTTCCCTCCGGGGAGCGGGTAGGGGAGAGAAATGTTCCACATCGCACAGAAAACGGGGCCATCTATTTGAGAATTCAGTGGGAGGCTTTCTGTGGGAGGGATACTAAGTGATAAGTACACCTGTCTGGGTTCCTCCAACTCAGAACGTGCCCAACAACAGGCTGCTCGGTTATCCTGACTCATTCTAAGTCTACATTGCCAGGCAGTCCCTCTTTCCTGCGTCTCCAGCTGAGCTCTCTGGGGTTCAGCAGAGCGTGGAATGGCTTGGAGAGGGCCAGCCTTGGGTTAGAATCCTAGCATCTCTCCGTGACTTTGGCTGATTATCTGGGACGATGCCCTTCTCCTGGAGAGAGAGGAAAGCCAGCAGACCGAAGTATAAGATGGCTTTACTGGCTCCAACTTGGCCCACAGGAGTGGGACAGCCCTGTCCATGTCATCTCTTAAGGTTTTACACCGTGTTCTCCCGCCTGACTCCTTATGACCCAGCCACGGTACCTGTCAGCACCTCGAACTCTGCTTGCATTCCATGACACCCTGCACACGCTCTTTCCTCTGCCTGGGGGACAGACAGGCCACTCTCAGCTCCCCAAACTCTGCTTGCTGAACTCATCCCCTCCCTGGGGAAGCATCCCACCCATGGGCCAGGCGTGTTATAGGCTCTCATACAGCATCGCAGACTTTCATTGGCAGCATGTTCCAGAGCTGTGAGTTCATACTGAGTTCTATGATTCTATGCCTGTAAGTTCCACGAGGCAGGGATGTGCCTGTTTTGCTACTACCGAATCCTCAGTTCTGGCATTTAGCCAACACCCCAAAACTAATAGCTGCATCACCAAGTGACCTTCATTAGCTTTGATTTCCTACTTTGTAAAACTGTAACCGTCATACCGGGTGCATTAAGGTTTTACCAGGAGTAAATGTGGAAAAGGGTACCAGAATATACAAAGCACCTAACAGTGTCCCCTTCCACTCCTTAGCTAATTCCAAGCTGGTGCCAGCCTCATTCCTCCAGTGCTTCTACTCTTGCTAAAATCACCAGCGGGCCTGCTGACAGATAAACCCACAAGTTCCCTCTGAGTCCTTGTGGCAGAGACCATAACGCTCACCAAATCCAATATCCCATGTGCCCCCTACATTTTCTCAGTCTCCTTTAAAGTAGACAGGGTCATGTGACTACACGGCCACTCTGCATCACTTAGAATGCTTAGCCACACATGCATTTTACGGTTATTTATTCCTCCAGCTTCTGGAAGCAGCTCTTCTCATTCTCCTCCCTCTAGGACATTCTCAATAGCCTGGAAGGTCTCCTCTGCATCCACCCACATTTCTTCCAGAGAGAGTTCCCCAGGGTTCTTTCTGTGGGCTCTGTTTTCTCTTACTCTCCATGCTTTTCATGACTTGTTTTGCCTGGGCCAGTGGTCGGCAAACTCATTAGTCAACAGAGCCAAATATCAACAGTACAACGATTGAAATTTCTTTTGAGAGCCAAATTTTTTAAACTTAAAACGTCTTCTAACGCCACTTCTTCAAAATAGACTCGCCCAGGCTGTGGTATTTTGTGGAAGAGCCACACTCAAGGGGCCAAAGAGCCGCATGTGGCTCGCGAGCCACGGTTTGCCGACCACTGACCCTAGGCCCATGGCTTCACAATCTGCTTTATCCTGACTCACGATAACTCTATATTGCTAGGCAGTCCCTCTCTCCTGCATAACAAGCCCCATGCTTAACAGCCCCTTGGACATCTTTCCTGGATGCTCTCATAAGCATCTCAAACTTAGCATTCCCAGGAGTGAATAGTTTGCCTTTTCTTCATATAGCTTTCATTAATCTAAACATCAGAATGTACTTTCTAATGCGTTTGTATTTTGCTGCAATGGCCAGAAATCCATCTGAAACTGGTAAAAACAAAAAGACAAGTACTGGTTCATATAATAACTAGGATATCTAGGGGATGGAGCTTGTTCCAAGAACTCCAGGAACCCAAATGTTGTTTCTATATCTGGATTTTTCTATGTCTACAGCTCTCATTTCTCTCTCTCTCTCTCTCTCTCTCTCTCTCTCTCTCCCTCTCCCTCTCTCCCTCTCTCTCTCTCTCTCTCATATTCTCTTCCTTCTTTGTGTTAGGAAAAGTGTGGGAAATGGGGACAGAAGAGCATGACATGACATTACCCCCATCCAGTCCATTATCTTCTGCGTCCTCAAGTTCAATCAGAATGAGTTACATTTTACTCTCCTTTTTTTAGGTTGCATATCTGTTAAGCATATGAGCATCAACTTTTCGAACTTAAAACTCCCAGTGAAAGAAGGAAGCTACTTACTCCTGGTATCTGTATATACAATCTCAGGGAGGAGCCCTGAGTGTTCCTTGGCAAGTCCCTTTACGTAAGGGTTTGGTGAAATAAGATGGTCAGAAACACATCATCAACTCTCCAGTACAGCCAGAAAGCCTGGGCACTATAATTGGCAGGGACGACACCAGGACCACAAGGAGTGGAGACTTCTCTTCATTCATCATCCACTCACTCATTTAACAAATATTTATGGAGCCTATCCTAAATTCAATCCCCTAGGCTAGGAGCCCGGGAAGTGGTGGTAAACAAGATTGACAGAGCCCCTGCCAGTCTGGAGATAGCAATTTAGTGGAGAAGGCAGGCATTAAAGAAATGAATATGGAGATGTAAGTAAATGTCCCTGTGATAAGTGCTTTAAAAGAGAATTGGAAGACTTAAAAGAGGACAGCTATGACCTGAGGATAAGAAGGGAGGATTTCAGTACAGAGGAGGAGTAATCAAAGCAGCCTGGCCTGTGTGGCTCAGTGGTTAAGCATCGACCTATGAACCAGGAAGTCATGGTTCAATTCCTGGTCAGGGCACATGCCTAGGTTGCAGCTCCATCCCCAGTGTGGAGCATGCAGGAGGCAGCCGATCAATGATTCTCGCTCATCATTGATGTTTCTATCTCTCTCTCCCTCTCCCCGTGCCCTTCCTCTCTGAAATCAATAAAAATAGTAGTCAAAGCAGAGGGAACAGAACCTGCAGATGCTCTGAGGCTGGACGGAGAATGTATTTTGTGAGAACAAAAACAGACCTGTGCTGGGTCCTCCACCATGAGGCCGTCTGAGTAGCAAAAGAAGCTGGAGAGACCACATTGTAGGTATTGTTAAGGGGTCTTGAGTTTTTCCTATGAAAATGGCAAGCCGTCAAGACATTTTAATCTCTGGCACCGAAGAACGGAATTGAGAACTTTTTGTGTACCTGCGCTGGGAAAGTGTCCCGGGGACTCGGGAAGACTCCTTACTCATCACTGCCCATCTGCACATTCAGATGCAGACGTTCAGCGGGGAAACATTCACTCTGATTGATTGGCTTCAGCGCTCCCAGGGAAAGGGGGTTTTTGCAACACCAATGGAGTCAGCAAAAGGGCGATTGAGAGCTGGTGTGTTCCAGTGAAGCGCAGGCCCTGAGATTACAGACTTGGGTAGAAATCCTGCTCCTTCATTGAATGGATATGACCTTAAGCAATTACTCAGTTTTCTTGCTTAACCAAGTACTCTGCTTTCCTTCTCAGCATAATAGGGATGATAAATATACCAGTTAGAAAGCTCTGAACTGTAGATTGCAAAACCCATGATTTACCTGACTTCTTAGGTAGGGCAACTGGGGTCTGTGAGTTGATAACGAGACATTATCATGACCCCAGGTATTCTTTTCCTATTTTCTCTCTGTCATCCTTAGTGCTCATCTAACTCCTCTCATTGTTGTGAGAGGGCTGAAGCAGTTCTGGCATTATACACAGGCATGACAATGACCAGTAGGGGAAGAGGACATATGCTTCTGATGTGCTTATGTCTAAGCCAATGAAGAAAAATCTTCCCAGAAGTCACTGTGCAGCCTATTCTTCATGCCTCATTGGCTAGAATTGTGCTGTATGCCCATTCCCAGCCAATCACTGGCAAGGGCGGTTGTGCACTGTAGCTGGCTTAGTTCCATCATGATTCCTCTCTCAGACTGGACCATGGGCCCACTTGACCTGCAGTATAAGACCACAAGAGGAAGGTGGATAGTTCCACTAAAATTGTTAAAAATGAGGAAGATGGTAATGAATTATTATTGAGTAGGCAACATAGAAGTGTCTAATATCTTAGTGCTTATATTTCAGGGTTGTGGTCCGTATTTGTGATAATGTCTGCAATAAATGGTAGCCAGTGCTACATTTCCAACAATTTCTTTGCAAGCTCTTTAAAATCTGTAGGTACACTTTGCTAACGATTAAAAGGAACCCTCAAGGATCTCTATTGACTAGCCCAATAGGAGGTACTGTTTGTAATTAAACATGCTGGAATAAAACGAAATGTTTTTCAAATGTGTGGAATTCAGACTTCACCCCCATCCAGTCCATTATCTTCTGCGTCCTCAAGTTCAATCAGAATGAGTTACATTTTACTCTCTTTTTTTTAGGTTGCATTTCAGTTAAGCATATGAGCACCAGAGTCAGACAAATCTCAGTATCCAATCTTGCCTCCATCATTTACTGCCAATGTTAGTTAAACTTCCTAATCTTCAGTTTTATAAAATCTTTAACACAAGGGTAATAACATTATCATATTATGAAGATTGAGAAAGATAAATAACATACAAATTTGTGGATCACAATGTGTGTTGAGTAAATATTAGCTCTATTTATTGTTATCTAGCTCAGATAGTGATCAAAAAGGTAAATTGAGATAATGCATTTATAGCAATGGCATAGAGTATAGTTAATAAATAGTGTCTATTATGTTTTCCATAAGCCAGAACAGTAGCTGCCTTTATTAATGCCATGAAGTTTTTTCTACATTTTGATTGGTGGAACCATGCCACTCCAATCATGCTACAGGTATTAATTTTTTAGACAAAACACATGGTTAGTGTTTCAAATTACTGACTACTCCCTTCAGGGCCTGTCATGTTACACTAAATGGTCTGGTGTGGTCATTCACCAAACTAATAATTAAATGCTGGAATTTTGCTAAAACAAGTTACAAGCAAAAGATATTGGTCTTCAGCCTATACCCAGAAATGGGTGTTTTGGAAACTATACACTTTATCCTTTTGAGAAGTTGACTTGTCCTTAATCCCCCCTAACTGCCTTTATTTATGGAATTCCTCATTCCAGTGGGCTCTCGTGTTCACCGTAAAAAGAGTAGTTTCTTTGCATTTAATTCATACCGACAATAACAACAATAACAAAATATCTTTCATAAGGGGTTTCAATGGATTCTGACATAATTAATGCCATTCTGACATAAACTGCCTTCAATTACGGAGTAGAGAAGGCCTTTGTGGTAAAGAATAACACACTGGTTGTGCCAAGAGAGAAGTAAGAGTTTAAAATGGGTTTTTAGAATGGAATGAAAGGAAGATGGGGTGGGGTGTTTGCTGGAAGAACTAAGGTCAATAATGGCTCTCCAGTTTTCAGTTGGGAGAGAGGTTCGTGTGCAGCCAGAATGCTAATGGAACTAAAGTTTCAGTCTTCTCTTCCTTCATTTTTGCACCTTCAAACTTATCACTGAGCCGTACTGCCCAGTGACGTCCTGGGAAGCAACTACTAATCACTGTGATCTCATTACTAGGAGCCTCATGAAAGAATATTTGTCTCAAAGATTTTATCCATTAACATATTCAAGGCAACAACACTAGAACTGATTGCTAGTCTCCTCTAAGAGATTATTAGAACCAATCCCATAAGGTCTCACACCCTAATTTGCCTCATTCACCATCAGATGTCTAAGTTTTCCCCCTACTCTCTATCCATGATCATCTGAAACTTCAGCATCATCTGTTCTGCAAATCTCAGGATTGGAATCTAGAGGACATCTCCCAAGATGACCTCCTGGTGATTCATGTCTTTGTGTAATCCCTTCCTACAATGAATAGAGCTGATGTGTATAGCCAATAGGATGTTGCAAACATGATGAATTGTGGCTTCCCATGTTAGATTGAAAAGACATTAAAGCTTTCTTCTTGCTCTCTTGGATTCCTTGCTTTGAGAGGAAGCTAGCTGCCAGGTGAAGATGTGCAAGCAGCTCTTTGGAGAGGCCCAGAGGCAAAGACTAAGGTCTTCTGCCAATGGCCAAGTGAATGAATCATCTTGGAAGCAGATCTCCAGCCCCAGTCAAACATTCAGATGACTACAGCCGGAGCTAACATCTTGACTGAAACCCGATGAGAAGCCCTCAGCCAGAACCACCCAGGCAAGCCACTCTTGAATTCCTGGACCACAGGCATTGTGAGATAATAAATGTTTAATGTTTAAGCCATTATGTTTTGGAGTACTTTGTCATATAGCAAAATACAGTTAATATACTAAATCAGTGCTCACCTTCTCATTCTTCACAAATGCTACCCTCCATGCTTCCTCAAGCTCCTGATCTATGATCAATAATTTCCCAAATCCTCAATTTATCCTTTACTCACTTAATCAGCCCTTTGTCTTAGTTGAGACTTGGTTGTCTCCAAATGGCATTGCTTTCCATGTAGTGCTATAGCAGGATACTTTCTGCTTCAAAAAAAAAAAGGGATGACTCATAGTGGCTTACACAATAGAAACATTGAATTATCTCACATAGCAAAAAGTCTAGAGAAAGTTGTGTGTGTGTGTGTGTGTGTGTGTGTGTGTGTGTGTGTGTGTGTTTTAAGTTTGGGGCAACATCTCAATGATGTCCAGGCTTTTTCTATCCACTGTTAGTTTTAAAACTAATCCACTGTTAGTTTTCACTCAACTAACCTTAGCATATTGACATTTTGTCCTCATGTTTACTGCCCCACAGTCACACAATAGCTGCTATAGTCCCAGTCATTTTATCCACATCTGGAGTAAAATAAAGAGGAAGGGTAGATGAGAATGAACTCACCTCTAAAATAATCCTTTGGATAAAACAACACAAACTTCTCCAGAAACCTCCCAGAAGATTTCCATTTATACCTGACCAACATTTCTAATACAGCAATATTAGATACACTCCCTGATATACTCTGTCCTCTTCCACAACTTTTTAAAGTGCTTAATACTATTTTAATATGTATTTATTTGTTTCTTGTCTGCCTCCCCTCATTGGAATGTAAGTTTCATAAAAGCATAGCTTTTATGTGTTTTGTTTGTGGGGATGTTCTCAGCACATAAAACCATGGTGATACATATGCAGGTGATAAAAAATACACATTGTTTAATGAATGTCCTTTGGCCATAACTATATCATAGCTACCCTTAGCTATATAGAAGGGTAGGCAAAAAAAAAAAAATACTGGACTAGCATTGACTTTATCATTTTAGACCAATCATTATTCATCCTGGGTACTGGATACATGATTGGGATTTTTAAGCAAAAAGGAAAAGATGGGGGAATGGCTAAGAACCAACTGAGTCTGACCAAAGTCACCACAAGCTAGGCTCTCCCCTTTCCCTAATAGCTGAATAATCTTCGTCCTGCCGAAACCAGTTTGGCTCAGTGGATAGAGCATTGGCCTGCGGACTGAAGGGTCCCAGGTTCGATTCTGGTCAAAGGGCATGTACCTTGGTTGCGGGCGCATCCCCAGTGGGGGATGTGCAAGAGGCAGCTGATTGATGTTTCTAACTCTCTATCCCTCTCCCTTCCTCTCTGTAAAAAATCAATAAAATATATATTTTTTAAAAAATCTTCGTCCTGAGGGTGATCCAGATATCCTCAGAGGGAAGACTCACCATCACTAGGCTGGAGCTGTCCTTCAATGATTTTCAGTCCTGGTATCACTCATGGTACAGTTGGCTCAGGAAAAGAAAATGAGGAAAATTTTGTCTTACTTTGGTCACATACAGACCAGAGTTGAACCATAGGGTTTGCCTTTTACTAACGGGCTTGACCCTGGACAAAGTTCTTTGTTTTCTAGAAGTTGGGTTTCTGCATCCATCGGGGGAATGATGGGATCTACTTCTAAGGTTATTATCATAACCACGTCTAGAAAACACTTCCATATATGTAGCTGTGATTTGGCTCCTCTGCCCCCTCATAACTGTACGGATGTGAGTAGAGTTTAATCTTGACAATAATCCACTGTAAGTTGGCAGTAAATGCTCTAAAGAGTGACAGTGGATGGACCTTCAGGGCTCATAATTCACTGCATCAGTTAAATGAATGACAATAATAATAATACTCTCTTTTGTCCTTTACATTTTTGTCCAAGTATAAATAAGACTTGTTCAACTAATATTTAACTTTTAGTTTCACAAGCCCCTAGTCAATTTATTTGTTTACCCAAGTTGTATGTTCATGCATTTTGTTAAATTCAGCAAATTTGCTACTACCGCAAACTGCTGGTAAAAATGACCAAATTTTTGCCGTCATGCTCCAAATTTAGTAATAGATCACGACACTTAGATATTTCTTCAGGGAGTATTAATTGTAGGGGGAAAGTGATGGCATCTTATTTAGGTTGTCTGGAAATTCAAAGAAAGATTATAATTTATAGTTACTATGGTAGCTAATTATACCTTCAAGGATATGCCAGTTGCTGGTATTTTTTTTTTAAAGGCTTTGATCATAGATGAGACCCTTTATGGGGAATCAAAGGAAATAAGAAAGTGGAATTTGCAAGTTTGCCATTTTAAAAGATGCCTGGATACTAAGACTGAATTTCTTCTTGGATAAAAAGTCATCTCAAATCAGTTTCTCCAAGGTGCTAAATTTAAAGTTCATATCCAAGTTCTACTAGCATGGAGATGAAATTATAAAATGCTAAACCCTTGTGTTTTCATCTGTGCTATTTACTATGTGGGCCTCTTTTATTCAGGGAGATAGACATCATTCATCAAATTTATGGCTTGTAAGCTCAAAAGACTTGGTCCTGGTTACAACAGGACAAGACAGATCTGGAAGAATATGGTATTACATAGAACTAGTTTTCCTGCAAAACACTAAAGAGGTTAAGATAAAGATCTTCTGAGCTCAGGAGGTGAGGAGGGTGGGAGAAGAGGAGAAGAGAGTTGGGTCTGGAGGGCTCTGCACTCTCTTATCCCTTTGATAGAGTCCAAGTCCTGGAAGGGGTCAAGGAGATAAGGGGTTTGTGTTTGCTTTCTGATTGGGGCCTGGGAAAATCAGCAAGATCTAGGATGACCTAAACTAGGCCCCCACATCTTGTATGGCCCCAGAATGTTGGGAAAACATTGGAAAATCCTCCTGGCAGGAGAGCAAAAAGCTGAAAAAAGTGGTATAAAGAGAGCCAGATGGATTGAGAATGGTGGAGTTTTGAACAATGACTGGAGAATGACCACCAATGATTGGATATGGCCTCTTTATCCCCCAGTCCCATTGCTTCATGTTTTAGAAGCCTCTTTGGATTTAGATCCACAATTCTAAATTCTAACTTGAATGAGTTTAAAATCAAATGCCTCTAAAAACGTAGTGATTAAAACTCCATTTCCTGTCATATAGGAATTAAGTAGCAGTCTAGAAAAATAAAGGTTACTCTGCTTTTTGCACAGCTGGATTCATAGCTACTAAGAGTAAACATCAATTCCAGTGAGCCATTCATGTCCATTCAGAAAAGAAAATGATTTCAAATCCACAGCCCAAAGTCCTAATGTTCACCACATTACTTCAAAACATGCTAGTATGTATGGCATCCAGGCAGCCCATCCTCATCCTCATGATCTATCCAGAGATGCTTCCATCCTCACTGTAAATCCTATCTAATATCTCTGCTGCAAGTACCCATGATTTATAGAATGAAAACTGGACTCCTTAGTATGTCATCCAAAGTTCTCAAAATCAAACCCCATGCTACCTGTGCAGCCTTGCAGAAACCCCTCAGTGTGGTCTAATACAACCCAAAGGAAGTGCCCATCCTGACCCTGTAATCTCACTCTACCGTGTCTTTCTGGTGTTTCCCTTACTTCCCATTGTTGCCTCCACCCAACTCTTTCTTAATATTTTATTATTTTTTTAAATCATCACCCAAGGATATTTTTCCATTGATTTTTTTAGAGAGAGAAGAGAGAGGGAAAGACAGAGAAATATCGACGTGAGAGAAACACATCAATAAGTTGCCTTCTGCACATGCCCTAACCAGGACCTTGGCCGGGGAGGAGCCTACAACCGAAGAATGTGCCCTTGACCAGAATCGAACCTGGGATCCTTCGGTCTGCAGGCCAACGCTCTATCCACTGAGCCAAACCGGCTAGGGCATATTTCTTAATATTTTAAAGCATGGACTTCGGAATCTTAACAGACATAGATTTAAGGTTCCAATTTTGATTCTTCCAGTGACTAGCAAGAATACCCTGGACAAGGTTCCTCTCATGTACACTTATATTAGACATTAATGGGATGGGGTGATTCTGAATTATATAATTAGCCAATGAGTTGAAAATTAGTTAATGAATGGTACCTAGAACATGGTAATGCTTTAAAAAGGGAGGGAGTTGCAGATCATTATTCAAATTAATGATCCCAAACAAATATTTCTGATCTTAAAATCATTATTGATTTATCTGGCTCACCAGGTAGGTCATGAGTTCTCTGGTGGCAAGAACATTGTCAAAATCTGCACTGTCTTGCACTTAGCAGGCATTCAGTAAGTGCCGATGGGAATGCATGTTGAGATTAATATTCAAAGCTCAGTTTAAACTATCTGAGTTTTAAAATACCTGACAAGTCCTCTCTGGTACCCCAGGCAGAATTAACAACGCCTTCTGCTAGGAGCTGCTAATGCTTCCATATGCCTTTTATTTCAAATTGCCTTGTTACATGTTGTTTATATGCTACTTTCCAATTATTCACTTGCCACTTATTTAAATGCCCCTCAATAAAAATGCTAGATAAATTCTTGAAAATGTATTTTTATCATCTTGTTAGCTATCTCTAAACTTAAAAAACAGAGCCTGGGACATAATAGAAGCTCACTCAACACTTTCTAAGTTATGCTGAAAACTTCAAATCATTTTTCCTAGTTGTAGTGAGTCAATAACATCATGTCTATACTTCAAGGGCAAAGCAGGGTGGGGATGGGGAAGTGGCAAATTGCTGTGCACAGCTGAGCAGGGTTGTCGTTGACCCCACAGGGCAGCTGTGCTCAACATGAGAGGCGAGCTTTCACTTTTGATCTTCGAGATAACATTTTAAAATATAAAGCAAAGAGAATTTGAGATAATGTGCATGCTTTCCTTTCAGATATGCCATATGGAATCTGAGGCCCTTGGATTAAGAATCACAAGACCTCCTTACTAAATAAAGACGGCCAGACTCCTGGGGAGCCAACAAAAAGGGATACAGAGCAACGATAAGAGCAAAAGTTACTCCTGCAGAAAGTAGCAAGAATGAGCTCAGGAGTCCCATTCTCTTGTCCACAGCAGGCCAAATCCTACTAACTTCTATTTTCATCTTGCTTCCTGCGCCATCACCAAGTATTAATTGTCCCAGTTCCCTGATGAAGGAGATGGGTGGGAGACAGGATTATAGGAGCAACCCCATTTGAACCAGGATTTGTGCTTTTTTTAGGACCAGCTACTCATGCCTGCAGGTAGCCAGCTGAGATGGGGGCTTGGCAAGGTTGTTCTCAGTCCTAGTGGAGAGTGCACAGCCTAAGTGAGCTGTGCAGAACGGAAGGAAAAACAAACAAACCCTGTATTCCATTGTGCCTGCGGTTGTAACTATTCTCTCAGTGGGTCTGAGAGATAAATTCCTGCAGGCTCAGGAAGAAATTGGTAGGTACATCAATGTTTATTCTCCCTCCACCTTCCATCCACGGTCATCTCTCTGAACACGCAACCTGTTCCTTCTGCACCAAGTCTTATCCCACAACTGAGGCACCAAATTGGATTATTTTGTGATATAGATGAAAGCAATTGGGACAAGAACCTAGGATGCCTGCCGGGATGATGAGACTTTTTCTCCAGAATCTGTTCCTGCAATTCTCAGTGCTTTCCACGGGGGGGGAATGGAACTAAAGAGGGTGCTGGAAAGGAGAACTCCAGGGCCACGTGCAGCCCGAGGGCCTACAACTCTCTCTGATGAAAGATACTCACGTGGATCATGTGTATGTGTTTGGGAAGAGATATGATCAGGCCAGTCACATCACCTTGGTTTCAAGATTATGTTAAAGAACCTAATTCTGGGAAGATCTGCAACAGACAACCTGAATATATAAGAGGCTCCACCACTAATCTCAAAAGCAGCACAAATTGTGTAGCTTGTGTGTAAATGGTTATCAAGCACCCCCCTGTGTCTCAATTGTGCCTCAGTTTCTCTACCACGATGGCTGGGGAGACTTTTGTTGCATGGCCTAGAGTTTTAAGGTTTCATCCCAAGCCCATAAAAATGTTGAGAGAAGAACTAGAAAAGGGATCAAAATGTCAGGAAGAAGGAGAGTGGAGGGAGAGAGATATACAGAATCAGCTCCCTCATCCTTTCCTCTTATTGATCTTATGTTGGAAAAGCTCACAGTGGGTGGATATTATTAAACATATGTTTTCTGGACACTCACCCATCTATGTGAGAAAAGGCCTACTGCATTGGGAGAGGAGGTTAATATAAAAGGTAACTGAGATGGGGAAAGAGTTCAGGAGGGCAACCTCCTGTTGCTGTTTGTGTTGAAGTTTATTTTCATTTAGTTTCCCAGACCCACTAGGCAGCTAAGCTCCAACAGGTGATGTGGCCACAGAGGATCTGCTGCAGTTTGACTCACAAAGGACTTGACCTAGGAAGGGAGAAGCCAGAACTTGCAGGGATCACCAGGTTTCAGCTCATTCTCTACACACTACTGACCAACAGCCATACCCACAATGGCAGCCAAAGAGGAAATGTGCTAATTGGAGCTAGGAAAAAGACTTGTGATCATAAATATAAGGCCATCAATAGTATGACCTTGACTAGGCCTTTAGATATCACTGAATGCCTGCCCACACCCCCCCCCCCATTTGTGACCATGAACTCTGATGGCCTGGGATAGCTCCCATATATCCCAATTGCTCTAGCATAAATAATAGCATCTCCTGTCACTTTCATTAGTATTCTGGTTTAGTCAACAAATTATCTAGTCACCTATTCATTTGGCAAATTGGAAAGCTGAGGCCCAAAGAGGGGAGGGGAATTAGTGGCAGTGGGTATAGATTTGGAATAGGTTATTGGTTGGTTTGGTATGTCCAACCAGCAAAAAAGCAAAACAAACAAACACAACCCAATCTCCTCTGCCCATTACATTAAAATTACCTATATCTCTCTGTCTACCTCTTGACTAGCTGATAAACTCTTCAAGGCCAAAGTCTGTGTCTTTGCATCTTATTTCTCAGTGTCAAGCACACCTCAGGCACTTTATAAGTATTAGTTTGCTTTATTTATTAACATACTTATATGCACATTATCCCATTTGATTCTCCATAGGCACTACACAGTGGATAAGATTGAATAAAGATGAGAAAACTTAAAGCCTGGGATGTTAAACATTGGGTTTGTTAATAGCAAAACCACCAAATCCCAGGTCTTCAATGCTTCTTTACGTTGCATTATAGTCAGTGTTGGAAGGAATCTAAATGTAGAGGGAATGTTTGCTTAGAGCAATGGAGCCCTGAAGAGCCAAGGAAAAGGTGATAGGCAGAGAAACTTCTCTGTGGGCTCAGAGATTGACTGTTGGAACAGCAAAATTGTTTTTTGGGGCCTTGTATTTATTCCAATATGGCTGCTCCTTTAAGAAAAGGAAGCCCATCATGTGCCTGTGGCGGGTGGAGGAGGAGGTTTGGTCACAGCCTGGGATGCCACAAGGGCAGAGGTTCAGAGCAGATGGGCTGGAGTAGGACTGAATAGACCTATAGTGCAGCAGTTAGGTTGGGTCAAGCTAACAAGGGTTTTCCCCTCTTGAGAGCTTCCATAAGATGTATCCAGAGCCCCATTCAAGAAAGGATCAAGACTGGCATTTTCCTGGTTGTTTACTTTAAACAAAATTAAAGCTTAGCATTTTGAAAAAAATGTATTTCTTGGAGACAAATATATTTTGGCGCAACCCACATCCCACTAGAACTCACCACACAGAGTTTCCAGTTCCATCCCCAAGGCCACAGCGCCACTGTATCATGCAGGGTGACATTTTATTTACTTAATTTCTACTTTTTAAAATTCTCCCATTCTAGCTCCTGTAGCAACCAGTTGCCTTGTACTCTTTTGTCTGGACATTGTCTCTTTTCCTCACAGCCATGAAGTCAGTGCATTGGTTGTTTACTTCCATGAAAACTTTTTTTTCTTCCAATAATGAAATAAACTTTACCTGACTTAGAGCTGTAAATGCCCCCAGGGATCATTGGGAGCCTCCTTGACTTCCTCCTGGGCCAAATGTCATCACTATTCAGTCGACCATAGGACACCCTAGGAAAGAAAAGAGATGCATGCTTGTTCAGGTGTTGGGGGGGGGAGGGGTGACCAAATGGCAGAGATGCATCTTTCCTCTTGGCTCAAAGTATGAATTATGGCTTCTCTATCCTCCCCTCCCCATTCCCAATAACTTTCTAGCAATCCAGTGTAGAATGATTAGGAGGAACAAGAAAAGAATCCCAGCAAAATCTCATGCCATGACTCAAATTTCCATCTTCCACAAATGGTAGTAAGAATTGTTCATCTTCTTGAAGGGGACTAAGAACAGGGTATCTGCAGTATCCTCCTGGGCAGTAGAGGGTCCTGTGTGCACACACTCGAAGAAGGCCTTTTTGTGCCTCGGGCATCTGACCACAGTCAGCAGGAGCACAATGTGTGGTCGCCGTCCCCACGAGTGTATCGTTCGTGTCAAGTGGTCCTCATGGTTCATCTTGCTGCCATGATTCCGTGGAGGCAACAACAAGGACCACAATAAAAGCTAATTGTTCTTTCATTTTCTTCTTTCCAAAGCAGTAGACTTCAGCGGGGGAGGCATTTGGGAAACCTGCAGACTTTCACTCGTATCCTGAGTTGGCTACTTCCTGCTTGTGTGACCTTGTGACCTAACCTCTCAGAGTCTAGGTGTCTTCCTCTGGAAAGTGGTAATAGCACTACTTATTAACTGGATGTGATGAGGATCAAGTGAGATAATACAGATGGATGCCTTCAGCATATAAACATCAATCCATGGCAACTGTTATTACTACACTAGTTTTGCAGTGTAATCAAGTGTGTGGATGGCCACACCCAAGCCCAGACCCTTCTGTGTTCTCATTACTTTCTCCTATTTAACACTTGGTCTGCACAAGTCACACGGAGTTTCATCAGTAGTGGGCAAACTCCCATGAGTGGTTAAGGAGAGGTGACGCATGGCAGAGAAGCCACCTCCGCATAGAAGACAATGATGATTTAGCTAGGCCTCTCAGGGTTACTCTGAGAGGGCAGGGATGATCCCAGCACAGCCACCCTCATTCTCACTGCAGGCTCAGAGTCAGTGTGTAATTATGTGGTGTCTCACTAGGGATGTTACGGACAGTGTGCGGGTTGTGCACTGCATGGAAGTCTACAAAAACTAGTCAGAGTGTCAAATCTGTCCCAATGCTATTTTTAGAAGTAAGTTTTCCTTGGAATACAGCCATGTCCATTCATCTATCTATTGTCTATGGCTACTTTTGTGCTATAACGGTGGAGTTGAGTAGTTGCAACAGAGACCTCAAAGGCTAAAATATTTATTATCTGTCCTTTAGAGAAAAGGTTGGCAGGCTTATGTGCTTTGCCTTTGGACCTAATACCTTGCACATAGTAGGTGCTCAATGGTAGATACTCATGTTGAATGGATAAATGAATGAATGAAGATTCAAATACCAACTCAAAATTTTTAAGCATTCAGAATGGAATGGAGAAGGTGAAAAAAGCAAGCAGACCTTGAAATGGGACTTAGGTTCCTGTTCCTACTCTGCCCCTGATTAGTGTGTGTGGCCCCTAGATCAATCATTTCCTATCTCTGCATCCCAGTTTCCTCATCTTTGAAATGGGAACCCCAAGCCCATTTTACCAGGGCTGTCACATGAAGAATAAAAGGAAATCACAAAGGTAAAAGCATCTGGCCCATTCCTGGCCCATAACAGAAGGGAATCGATGTGAGAAGAAAAAGCAAGAATGACGAGAAATCCTTTGCTTCTGAATCAAGGATCTGCCCTGTCACAGAGAAGTAAACAGAGTAATTCATACATTTAATTGGCAGATGTCATGGAAAACGCTTCAAGGAGCATTCTACACAGAGACTCCCAGGCTAGCTTGTGTTCAAACAAACCAGACAGCCAACCCACAGCCTGAGCCAGGAGCCAAGTATTTCAGACACCATCGGGGCTGTTCCGCATGCGGCTGGCGCCAGGCCACAGGAAGTCCTTGGTGTTGGCTCTAGAACCTGGTGAGGCTACTGCAATTTCTTGATCCTCTCCATAGACCACCGCCCAGATAAGGGCATGGAGAGAGAGAAAGGGATCTCCCCCTTTATTACGGCTGCTGCTGTCCCAGCTAAACAAGAACATGGGGCTCTCTGAGGGCTGCCAGGAGTCAAGTCTGCAGACCAACAAGCCTTTTGTTTCCATTTGCTCCTGGGATGGGTCTAGGGGTGGGTGGGAGTCTATCCTAATGTTGACCTTGGGGGATGCTATGCCACATCTCCACCCAGATCTCATTTTATGGTGTGTGGAGTTTTATGGGCCAATTTAATGTGGGAGAGGAGACGCAAAGACTGATGTGTGGACTGGATTGAAGAGTCATAAATTCAAAGGAAAATTATTCCAGAATTATAAGCCCCACTTAGCAATGTCCAAGGGTAATAGCCACTGCTCGGTGGCAGGGGTTGGACTTCCAAAATTATTTCAGGGGCCATTTGTAGGACAAACACCTTTTCATTTCATTGGGATGGGTAAATATTTTTAAATGGGGGGTCTCCTAAAAATGTTGGGATTCAGCCAAAGTCCCCAAATGGTGAAAACCCTGAACACCCAAGTCCTCTCTTTCCAGGACAGTTCATTCAGGAAGTCTAAAACCTGACAGCACATAATTTACACGTTATCTGCACAAAACACAACCAGACGCACTTCTTGGCTTGAACTTGGGACCTGAGGAGATTTCTGAAAACCCTTTGATTGTGAGTTCTTGGCTAGGACATAACGAAGCTAAATTCCAAAGTTCCCACAGGCTGTAAAGCAGAAAAAAGGATGTTTTCATGAAGACCCGAAACCCGGTCTTGTACACTTCTCTGTTTGTAACAATAGCCCAGGAACCCGTGTGCGTGTTTGTTGTCCAGAACTACGGAAAGGCCAGCACATAAAAGGGCTGGATGAGGCAGCACTGATCCAGCCATCAGCGTATACAGGGGATCTCTTCTCACGTTTCTGAACACCCAGAAAGAGAAATACCTAAGACCTGCTAGGATTGCAGTGAGAAAATGGAAAGTCAGTCTGAAGTCCCCTGAGTGTTACCCCGACACACCCCTTCCCCAGAATACCTGTTGCCTGTGACCGTGTACCGCTGGCTTTTCCAAGGTCCCTTCTTGTAGGCATCCGATTTCCGAGGGTTTTTCAACAACAGTCCCACCAGTTTCTCTAAACATAACATCCCTCAAATTTCCCACCCAAAGCACATCATCATGAATATTTTCAAGAGCTATGAAAAGCCCTGTCCCTTCACGTCTACTGGCTGCTGGCTGACAGTGTCTGGTGGCCCTCATTCAAAATGAATAGTGGAGCTGCTGAAAATCTAGACAGTAAGAGGACTCCTGCCGGTGTCACCATAACCTCAGGCCTGACTTGGAAAGGCCTCTTGCCAAGGCCCTTTCTTTCCTCACTTCTTGGGCTTTAGACTTTTGTTCAAGATCTGTGAAAACTATTTTGCCATCAGTAGAGGTATTGGCTCATGTAGGCACAAAGTAATTTTTTAAAAAAATATCAGCATCTATCCTCGTGAATTCATGAATTTTTCATCCAAAGTCAAGTGAAATGTTCTTCTGTTAGCCAGTGTTTAAATTACAGGTTGGAAAACACTCAGAGAGCTTGAAATTCAAGCTGATGAGATAAATAACAGGATGGGGAATAGAAGTGGCCATTGGCAGTCATTCAAAATGGGATAGTCTTCTGTACGAGGTGTTGAGGCCCATTAATATAGTGCAGAAAAAATCATTGGACTCCACCAGATTAGGATAGAAGCTCATAAGTAGTTTTGGGTAATGACCTAGGTTTTCGGTTCTATGGTTAACTCATGGCTGTTCTGTGTTTGAGAGATAAATACATAAAGTAAAAAGTGCCAGCATGGGCCAATGATGAGAGTGTGCCATGAAACAATAATGATTATCAATCCAACTGTATTGACTATATTTCTTATTTTCTGCATTATTGATGCTCTGTCATTTGAAGTCTTGATCCTGGAGAGACTGTTCATTCTAGGACTAGTTTATTCCTAGAGATAGCAAATGACACCCCTATGAGCATGCCTTTACTATACAAGCAAACCAATCCATAGTCTCCATTCCTGACTATTTCCTTTATCAAATTCTCACACACCAAGAGAACATGCCTCCTGCTCTAAATTACCCCAAGGCCAAGTACCAGACAACTAGGGACCACCCATATAGCCCATAGCCCACTGAAATCATTCAAACTATCTAATCTGAAACTGACTCGGCATACCTATCCTGCCTTGCCCATTCCATTCCTCAATAAGGGCTCTGGGCTGTATTCGTCTCTCTCTCCCTCTGTCTCCTGGTCAACTTGACTGCTTTCCCATGTGGCCTTGCATAGAGCGCTGTTGTCTTCTGTTTCTAAGGACCTGCGAGTATAAATTTCTTCCATGACAACCATTTTCATGTCTGTGTATCTTACGATAAACTTTTTTTTTTAAATCCTTACCCAAGGATATTTTCCCATTGATTTTTTAGAGAGAGTGCAAGGGAAGGAGAAGGGGGAGAGAGAGAAACATCGATGTGAGAGAGACACACCGAATGGTTGCCTTCCATATGCACCCTGACCTGGGTTAGGGATCAAGCATGCAACTGAGATACATGCCCTTGACCAGGAATTGAACCTGAGACCCTTGGGTCCATGGGCGGATGCTCTAACCACTGAGCAAAACTGACTAGGGCTTACCATACCTGATTTAAATAAATCCTAGGTATGTTTTTAGAACACAACTTTGTACAGTGGAGATGCAACTGAAGAAAGACCAAGAGTAGAATGATGGAGGAGAGGAAGGTCATTGGGTGTCTGGAGCAGTAAGGACCAGATAATAAGTTGTAAGAAGGCATCTGTAATGCAAAAGAGAAAGAAAGCAGCTGGGCTGGAAGAAGCCATGCTTCTCAACGTTGTGGTGCATATGAAGAAGGGGAAAGGAAGGGCTAGAAAGGAAGATGGGTGGGAGAGGTTACATCTTCCCTCATGAACACTGAAAGCCTTTCCAACCTGAGCCATTGAGACTTTGAAGTGGGATCAGCCAAGAGGAGGAGGGGGGGGGGGGTGGAGGAAGGAAGTGGGTGAAGTGGTGGAAGAGAAGAAGATTAATGCCATTCGATTATTGAATCATGGGCACACCTCTTTGTGGCACCCAGAAATCGGAACATATCTTGTTCTCAAGCTCTGAGAAATTCAGAACTTTTTCTTGATTCATAGAACTGGAATGAAGAGACGAAGGTGAAAACCGAGATGAGTATTTTTGTTAGTGAGACGTGTCAGTATTTAACCCAAGCCAGTGCTGCTAAGTGGGCTCCCAAAACCAGTATCCTTCGCATTGTCAGTTTATTTCTCTTCCAGTCTCTTAGACTCCTCCATAGACACACACACACACACACACACACACACACACACACACACACACACACACACACACCGCTCACCGTGCTCTAGGTGGCAAAGTAAACAAACAGGGCCACTTTCATAGCCTGTTCTTTAGTTAAGTGCATACAGCACACCTCCCCTACTTGGTAGCGAAGGCACATTTTCCACTTGTTACACAGCTGTTGAGACACTTTAAAAATAAAAATTATGGAAAAGATTGGCACCTTGGCAAGGGCCTTAAATGAGATGACCTCGAAGGTTGCTTTCCTTCTCTTTTCATCATTCATATGAGAGAAAATGTCATTTCAGGAGAGTATACTGCAGGCGGCTCTCAATTATTCACAGACGTATTAATTTTCCTAGCAGATTTTTCCATCTTGATGAAATGAGCTCAGAGAAGGCTTTGCAGCCCTAAGTAACTTTTCCTGCCACTGCCCCAAAAAGTTCTGGGGGGCTGGGTTGTCTCTCATTTCTTTCTCTCCATTTATTCACCATAAAGGACAAATCCCTAACACTATTTGTCTAAACACCCTCAAGATTCCCACTCTAATGTTATGAATGTCCTTTATTTTAGTAATCAGAAATGTATCACCAAAACATTTTAAATCCCATCCAATTCTATCTTCAAATGTAATTGCTGTTATCAGTTGAAGATATATTCTTTGCAAATATTTTGCTTAAATAAACACATACGTATGTGTGTATGCCTGCATGTGTCTATACACAAAAGAATTGTGGCAGACAATGTCCTTTGACAACCTGACAAACTTCTACTTTCCAGCTATAAAAAAACCATTTTTTTTAAAGTAAAGGAGTTGGCAGTGGTTGAGCTTTGACCTATAAACCAGGAGGTCATGGTTCGGTTCTCCATCAGGACATATGCCTGGGTTGTGGGCTCGATTCCCAGGAGGGGTCTTGCAGGAGGCAGCCGATCAATGATTCTCTCTCATCATTGATGTTTCTATCTTTCTCTCTCTCTTCCTTCCTCTCTGAAATCAATTAAAAATATATTTTAAAAAATTAAGGTAGCCGGAACAGGTTTGGCTCAGGGGATAGAGCATCGGCCTGCGGACTCAAGGGTCTCAGGTTTGATTCCGGTCAAGGGCATGTACCTTGGTTGCCGACACATTCCCAGTAGGGGGTGTGCAAGAGGCAGCTGATCGATGTTTCTCTCTCATCGATGTTTCTAACTCTCTATCCCTCTCTCTTCCTCTCTGTAAAAAATCAATAAAATATATTTTTAAAAAATTAAGGTAGAGGAAAGAGATATTTTTGTTGGTTTGAGATTTTTTTGGTTGTCTTATTTTTTTATTGAGGTATAACTTGAATACTGTAAATTTCACAGTTGTTAAGTTCAATGAATGTTTACATATGTATGCAGTTGTCAAACCACCATGCAGGTCAAGATATAGATTATGTCCATCACCCCAGGAAGCCTCATCATGACTCTTCCCAGTCAGTATCTCCTCAGGGTAATTACTATCCTGTTCTCTATAATCCTAGTGACACCATGTTGTAAATTTCAGAAAAATTAAATAATACTGCATATAATCTTTTGTGTCTGGCTTTTGCCAGCATTTCTAGGAGATTAATTCATGGATTGTCGCATGATTCAGTGGCTTATCTTTTTAATCGCTGTGTGGTTTTCACTGCATGCATATGCCACAATTGACTCACTCTCTTATTGATGAACACCTGGGATGCTTCCAGTTTTGTGATATCACAAATAAAACTGCTGAGAACGTTCCTTGACATATTTTGTTGGTGTAAGCACTCATGTCTATCATTATATATCTAAGACTGAAATCACTGGGTTATAGATTATTTGTAAGTTTAGCTAGTAATTTATAATTTTCAAAAGTGGCAGAACCAATTTACATTCCAAGCCATTCAAAAACTACATCCTTTAGCCCTAGCTGGTTTGACTCAGTGGATAGACCGTTGGCCTGGGGACCAAGGGTCCTGGGTTTGATTCCGGTCAAGGACACGTATCTCAGTTGCAGGCTCCTCCCAGCTCGGGACCTGTTTGGGGCACATGCAGGAGGCAACTAATCGGTGTGTCTCTCTCACATCGATATTTGTCTCTGTCTTTTCCTTTGTCTTCCACTCTTTCTAAAAATCAATGGAAAATATTCTCGGGTGAGGATTAAAAAATAAAACAAAACTACATCCTTTAATTGTGTCTGTTGGTATTTTCCTATCAGTCATATCAAAGTCTTAGACCTAAAATGTAGAGTCCCACACATTTTGCCTTTGTGAATTATTTATATTCTATTTCATTTTTAACTGATTATTGTTGGGTATGAGGTGTATATATAAATATGTAAATGTACATAAATATATATAACTTAATATGTAGCTGGATATTTTATATAATGTATAAAGATTCTAGATAAATATACATAATTTCACATATTATATGTAGACATATAATATACATAGTATGATATGTGTACTATATTTACACTAGAGGCCCGATGCACGAAAACCATGCAAGAGTAGGCCTTCCTTCCTCCGGCTGCCGCACCGGCTTCCCTCTGGCACCCGGCCCTCGTAGCCCCACTTTGTCCAGAAGGTCGTCTGGAAGGATGTCCGGTCTAATTAGCATATTACGCTTTTATTATTATAGATAGTACATGCATGTATACACACATATACATAATATGAAACCCAGATGCTTACAAAAGTATTTTACATTTTGATAAATTTTAAATAGAATCTCTCTTAAACTTTTAGATATATATTATGTACAAAATTAGAGATCTTACCTCTTTTATAATATTTAAAATTTTATTGTGTATTTTTGTATTATACCATTGGCTAGACTATCGATCACACTTTTGAATCAAAGAAGTGAGTTGGTTTCTTGTGAATTTATTGATAACAAAAAGTGCTTACATTTTTAACATAATGCATTAGCTACCATGTTTAGCATTTTATTTGTGTCTAGTTCAATACACACAATTTTAACAATATGAGGTAGGTATGATTTTACAGATGAGGAAGCTAACAGGTCAGGCAATTTCTCAAAGGTTCTGAAGCTGTTAAGTATTGAAATATATTCATGATTTAAGCTCAGATTCTAGGCACTTATTTAATAATATTTGGCAGAATCTGATGCAGACTAAATCAGGGCAATGACATTTATATTTTTATACAAAATATATAGTAACCTGGATCTTAAAGGCTATTTTTATTTTTTTCTGCCCAGTGTTTTGTGTGTGTGTGTTTTTTGGTTTTTGTTAATCCTCTTCTGAGGATATGTTCTCCCATTGATTTTTAGAGAGAGTAGGTGGGGCCGGGGATTGAGCCTGCAACCCAGGTACATGCCCTTGACCGAAATCGAACCCCTTCAATCCATGGGCCAACACTCTATCCACTGAGCCAAACCAGCTAGAGCTCTGCCCAATGTTTTAAAATATATTTACTTAGCCTTTTCCTGCATCAGAAAAATAAAGGAATGATGACTGGTATAATCCCTTAATATATGGCTATGACTTGAAACATGAGATGATGTCTTAATGAACCCAAATTCTTTAGTTCATAGCAACACTGAATAACGGTACTAAAACCAATTCCTAGATTCCTGGGGTTCATGGGAAAAGGATCATTCAGTTGAAATCCTAAAGATATCTGGTAGTCTTTTTTTAAGTTTTTCAAAATATTTTTATTGATTTCAGAGCAGAGGGGAGAGGGAGAGGAAGCTAGAAACATCAATGATGAGAAAGAATTATTGACCGGCTGCCTCCTGCACATTCCCTACTAGGGACCAAGCCTGAAACCCGGGTATGTGCCCTGACCAGGAATCGATGCTCAACCACTGAGCCACACTGGCTGGGCTCGATGATTTTTTTAAAAAACACTTCAAAGCAGCTTAAACACTTCCTGGCTTTATATACGTTTGCTTGGAAGTCATCTCCAAACTCAAATCCCGTAGTCTTCAAGTCCAATATGCACAAATCCTTTCCTCTCCTCCCCTCCCTACCTTTAAGTGTCTCACAATCCAGTAGGGGATGTTTTATGATCTGACCAAGGGAAAGCTCCATTTCATGCAATTCCAAAGAGTTCATTTTGAATCATCTACATCCGTACTCTTGTCAAAACTGCTGGTGAGAACATGGACATGCATAGATGCATAATGTAAGGGGCCTGCTGGGCATCGGTTTCTGTTTACTTTCTAAGTTCTATTCCTGCCTCGTCTTTAGGACCACAAAGCCATGCACCTAGACTGAGGTATTCCATACTGAGTACCTAGTAATTCCACCATCCAATTATCTTAGACTTCAGAGTGGAAACACCTAATTCATGTCCCCTCCTTCCCCAACCATGGCAGCTTTCTTAAACTCTTTATCCATTTGATTTTATTTGGTGGTATCTGGATACCCGAGCAGTCAACTTCCCTCTGGAATATCCCTCCAGGTTGCTGGATTCAAAGTTTCTGAATGTCCCTAATGCCAATGACCTTTATCTCCCTGCATTTTAATCATCCCTTCCCATGGTGTGGCCATCAGACATCTTTTTGGCTGCAAGTATAAAACCAAACAACTAACAAACAAACAAACCTCGAACTTTCTGTGGCCTGCAGAAAAGTTCTGTTTTCTCTCATAATAAGCCACAGAGGAGCATGTGAGCAGTTTACCATCAAGGACTCCATGTCTTCAGCCTCTCCAGCCCACCATCCCCAGCACGCTGACTTGGCAACTCATGTTGTCAGAATGGCATCTGCATCTCCAGGTATTACACCTGGATTCAAGGTAGGAAGAGGGAATGCCACACCAACTGAATCTATTCCATTAAGTCGGAAAAGGAAACGTTTTCCCCCAAACCTGAGCAGATTACACTTAATGCCTCTTTGGTGGCAACTGTGCCACCTGCCTCTTTCTGGAAGTAAGGGATTCTGGGACTATTGCTTCCCTGAACAATGTAAGCTATCCAAGGAAGAATCTATTAAAACCTTACACAATAGGCTGGTGAAGGCCTGGGCTTGTGGGAGGGGCCAAGGGAGAGATAGAAGGGCTCAATGGGGGGAAAACAGGACCTATATAATACTTTCAACAATAAAGATATTCTTTAAAAGCTTACATTCTACCCCTTTTAGGCACCTGAGGCCTACTCTCTTTCCTTGATGCATGTTTGATCCGTATCTACAGTGATCTGGTCCCTTCCCCTCAGGAGAAAAGACTTGCTCTCTAATTCCCAGTGTGCCTAAAAAATAAATTCATTTTGTTCTTGTCATTTAAGCTTTATTTTTTAAAAAATAAATTCATTTTGTTCTTGTCATTTAAGCTTTATTTTTTAAAATGTCAAACTACCTGAACTGAGCTGCAGTTGGATGTGTGATATGCCATTATGTATTTTGTGCACAAAACTTTAATTTTGCAGTTCATCTTTATTATTTGAGAGGCAATTATTTTATTTTCAAGTCTAAATTTTTTATAGGGTGTCAAAAAGCATGTAGACCCTAAGAACTGTGTCTGTAGTATTCAGTATATAAAAGTGCCCTGAACAAAGACATCTTGGAGTGCTAGTTACAAAACTTGCAAAATATTCTCCATGAAGGAACCAGAGATATGATTTACTCCAGGGACTGCAAGCTCTAATCTAGGTTAGAACAAGCAGGTGATGTCCATGAGTGATGTCATTCATGAGGAAAGAGTAAACTATAGCAAACTAGACAGTGTTACTAACCGATCAAGCAACCAACTAAATACAGAATTCTAACCAAAGCGTGTAGATTGGGACTGTTGGCTGCTGACCTCTGATTCTAAAACTTAGGAATGGTGTGAGTTACCTGGGGTTTGACAAAATACAGCTACTGGGGCCAGAGTCCCAGTCCACATCTCCTGTGGTCCCATTCAATGCATGCTTTGTCCTACCACCATGCTTCATGTTTACTGGGTATCCTCTGACCCTAGAAAAGAGTAACTTTGAGGACCTGCTATGTGCTAAAAACCTTTTTTATATGTCATTCTGTTTTAACCATCAACATACATTTGAGATTATCAGTAGCCTCGTTTTCAGGTGAGAAAACGGAGGTAGCAATGTAAAGTAGCTTGTCTGAGGTTGACCTATGAAGGTGTGGGCAACCCAATTAGGTGTGGGTTTTGAACCCAGGTCCGTCTGGCTTTGAAGTCTGTGTATTTTGACTATATTATACTGCTTCTAGGAAATATACCTCAAATCCAGGGAATGTCAGTAATGTAAGTAGTTCCTCAAAGAAGCAACTGTTAGGCAATCACTGTAGATACAGATCAAACAGGCGTCAAGGATGGCGGTCGATAGAATGAATCTTGGCAATAACGATGAAAAAGAGCAAGGCTGCTCGATGTGGCCGCCGCTGCCGGTCGTTCACATGCTCAGTCCTCAGCCTTGTTGACCTATGAGCTGCCTCCCACACAGCGGATCATGCCTTCCCGCACTGCTCTTGACACACTCTTGGGATTTGCTTTCTGGACCTCTCTTGGCTGTTCTCCCACCTCATCACTCTACTTAGTGGAGTGAGACTCGGTTCAGGCTTCGCTCCTCTTCCTGGTTTTATCCAAACGCCATCTACAGGATGATGACTTTCAGGGGCGTATTTCCACTCCTGACCCCTTTCCTGAAGTCTGGCTGGCAGATCCCAGTGATCTGAAATCTCTTGGTACAGATGTACTTTGGAATTTTATAAAATTTCAGATTTTATAAATTTATATGCTTATGCTATGTATTATAGAACATCCCCACAGCAAGAGTTGGGGCAGCACCCAATATTCAAGTGCACTAATATGTCCGCAGTGAAACATAACCATTCACACCAAATTAGATGAACAGCCAGCATCAAAAACTTCATATCAATTAAATCAAGTTTGCTGTTGAATGAGAAATAAAATCCCCTCCCCCTTTTCTCCTCCATCCTTACCCAGCTTTATTTTCCTCCACAGCACTTACCAGCTGTGACATATTACATAGTGTTCGTTCACTCACTTAAGGAGACCCAATGTAAACTCCATGAGAACAAGGCCTTTCCTACCACACTCAGTGGCACATAGTGGGTGCTCAGTAACTGCTTCGTGGAGGAATAAATCAATCCTCAAATTCATAAGGAGATGGCCAAACCAAACACTTTCCTTGTCTGATTCCTCTAGAGGAGTGATTCTCAACCTTTCTAATGCCGCAACCCTTTAATACAGTTCCTCATGTTGTGGTGACCCCCAACCATAAAATTATTTTCGTTGCTACTTCATAACTGTAATTTTGCTACTGTTATGAATCGTAATGTAAATATCTGTGTTTTCCGATGGTCTTAGGCTCTACAGCAGTGTTTTCTCTACCTGTGAGTCGTGACCCACAGATTGAGAACCGCTAGCAGGGTCGCCTAAGACCATCAGAAAACACAGATATTTACATTACGATTCATTCACAGTAGCAAAATTACAGTTATGAAGTAACAACGAAAATAATTTTATGGTTGGGGGTCACCACAACATGAGGAACTGTATTAAAGGGTCAGGCATTAGAAAGGTTGAGAACCACTGCTCTAGAGTATCACTGAATTCTTGGCTCTCACAGGTTCAATGTCACAGTTAGCAATAACCACCTTCATTGCTTTTAGAAATGTTGAGTAACTGTTGGTCAGAACTCCGGCCCCTTGAATATTTGCTAATGATATCCCTAAGCTCATTTTAAAATCAGTAACATGAAGCCTAGAGATGCTAAAGAATTGGTTCCTGGGTACCAGAGACCAATCTCAAGCAGAATTAAGAGCAGAATCCAGACTCAAAAGATCGTTCATCTCATTTCTTTCAAACCTCTACAGATATATAAAGAATCCATGGAATGTGAGTGGCTCTGAAATTTTAATAACCTGGCTTATAGGACTATTATAAGAAACCTGTAACTTTTTGTCACTAAGTAATAAATTTTGTTTTTACAAAAAATATGGAACTCTATTCTTTTAGACAATAAAATGTCCTTTACATTTCTTCCTAGGGTAGGGGATTTCAATTTGCAAAAGGCTCTAAAGGAAATGTGTATTGATGAGATCGGGATACTTTTGTTGTAGTTCCATTTACTACATTTGTCTTTAAATGCTATTTCCAAGTCATTAGTTATTATTATATAACTATATATTATATATATACTTAAATATTTGTTATTATAATATACCCAAGTACTGCACACATCAGATCCTGCATACCACTATATTATATATATATATATATATATATACACACACACATACACACACACAGATATATATATATATATAATGGTAATGCAGTATATTATATATAGTAACATATATTACACATAATATATAAAATACTGTATATTATCTACCATAAAAATTAAAAAATATATATAAAACCAAGATATGGAACATTCTTGCTCACATGAACCTCAAAAAATCACTGAGCATCTGTCCCCCACTTTTTTATAGGAGAAACAATATTAACAATAACTGTGATCATATTTGCCCTACATATCTCAATGGCTTGTTGAAAATTAAAAATAGAATAATAATCCTCATTTTGTACAAGATGTAGTTTAGCAAATCTATAATAATAAAAGCATAATATGCTAATTATACCGGACAGCCAAACGACCTTCTGGACGCCCTTTGGGACGACCTTCCGGACAAAGCTGGGGCTGTGAGGGCCGAGGGCAGCCACTGCGGCTGCGAGAGCCGAGCCCCTCGCACAAATTTCGTGCATCGGGCCTCTAGTCTAATATAAAATAGCAAATGTAAGCATTGCATACCAGTTAAAATCATGGTCTATGGATCCAGACTGTCCAGTTGAAATTCTGGCTCTGCCACTTCCTAGTTGTGTGACCCTGGGCAATCTGCTTAATGCTCTGAGGTTTCTCTTTCTCGTCTATAAAACAGGGCTTGGACTAGCAGCTACCTCTTACAGTTGTTTGAGGTTTGAATCTCTCCATGCCTGTAAAATGCTCAGAATAATGTCTGCCTCCTCACAAGCACTCAGTGTTAGCTGCTACTGTTATACTATTAAGAAACCATTTTCTAGCTAGCTGATATAGACAGCTAGATATTCATGCATATTCATTCATATGCAGCTATATGAGAGTTGCATTTGTGTGGTTATATATAGATGTAGGAAAGGATTCACAGCTACATAGCCAGTGAACTCAGTAGCTCTGCTGTTTTTATTGCTTCTTAATGGAATGTACTTCTTCCACAGACATACGTGGGAAATTTGAGAGTGTGGTTCCAGCAACCTACTATAGTTAAGTTCATATTGCAAATCCCTTAAGTATCACTAACTTTCCATATTGCTAGAACTGAGTCCTTGCAAATGCAGCCACTGCTTGGGCAGAGAGTAGCAGCTGCCTAACAGGTGTTGAGAAATATGAGAAACGGGAGGGAGGGGGACCATAGTTCCCAGAAGGGAACTGACTCTTTTTATTGAGAAAAAAAAAGAGGCAAAGTAGCATAGAACAAGTAGTACTGTGCTGAAAAACTGAGAGTTATGCACTTGAACTTGGAGGCAAAACAAAAGGTTTACCCCTTCCTGTGAGCTGAACATTTCCAAGCTGCTGTAGACTAAGAGGAAACTGCTTCATTCTTAGCACTGCCTTGGATGGGAAGTTTACAGTCTCCAAGGACTTCAACGTAAACCTCCTGACAGGAAACTCTGCATCTGAGCTGAGCCCCTCCTGCTGTGGGTCCCTCCCGCTGTTAGTCAACACATGCTTGCGCTGGCTTATTTCCCACACTGAGCAGAGGTGGGAGAGTCCTCCTCACACTCAGAAAGCATCTTCCTATTCCTTGGAGATTTGATGTCTCCTTCAATTGGACTCTTTTCTTTAGGTATTGCATTTTAGGACTTCCCTGAAGATCTTTAGCCAGTCGTTTCGCCTCTCAGAGCTTTAGTCATAAAGTATATTTAATGACTGATCATTCATTTCATCTATAACATTTTGGATTCGGTGTGCCCAGCATTGAGCTACATATACTATGGAGACTATAAAAGAAATATATGGCTCTCGTGGTATAGGAGAGCTTTATACACATTAAAATATTTAAGAGCAAAACAGGAGAGCATATAATAGACAGCTTGATTAGTTGCCTGTCTTCCCTACCAGAATTCAAGCTATCTTATCCTATGCAGTGTTATATTCTAGTGACTACCTCGCAAGGTACCTGTAGCATAGCAGGTACTCACATATTTTTAAAATAATTGAATGGGTGAAGGAATATGATTTACTACATAAGAACTATAAAGCATTATTAATTTTAAACTAAATCACTCTACTAGCTTAATCCTATCTAATAAAACCCTAGTATGCAAATCAACCAAACGGCAGAATGACCAGTCACTATGACGTGCACTGACCACCAGGGGGCAGACGCTCAACGCAGGAGCTGCCCCCTGGTGGTCAGTGTGCTCCCACAGGGGGAGCACCACTCAGTCAGAAGCCAGGCTCATGGATGGTGAGTGCAGCGGCAGTGGTGGGATCCTCTCCCGCCTCCACTGCAGGTGGGCGGTAAGGAGCAAGGGGTCCCGAACTGTGAGAGCCCTGAACTGTGAGAGGGATGTCTGACTGCTGGCTTAGGCCCGATCTCCAGAGGGGGGTGGTGGTGGTCAGGCCTAAGCCGGCAAGCGGACATCCCCTGAGGGGGCCCAGACTGCAAGAGGGCGCAGACCCGTCTGAGGGGACCCCCCCCCCCGACACACAGTGCACAAATGTCACGCACCAGGCCTCTAGTAAGTAATCTATAATAATAAAAGCATAATATGCTAATTAGACCAGATGTCCTTCTGTATGAAGCCAGGGTTGCAAGGGAAGCCCGGGTCCCGGGTGCCAGAGGGAAGCCAGTGATGGCAGCTGGGGGAAGGAAGGCTTACTCTTGCACAAATTTTGTGCATTGGGTCTCTAGTTTTAATATAAAAACCAGGATGAAATACTACATAAAATCTTACATAATTATTTCTTATACATAAGTTCAATTATTTCTTATACATGGGTCTGGAAGGATGAATGAGAGGGTTGACTCAACAGAGAGAAGCTAAGACTATGCCAGTCTAATGGAGGAGTGTGGTGAGGTGGGAATGAGGGTTTGAGGATATGAAGAAATTCTGAGACTGCCCAAAAATCTCAAGAGATGGACAGGGTAGCCCTTGGGGGCATTCTGAGAGTAGTCTGTGTGTCTCCATGTGCCAGTGTTCTATCCTTTCTGGAAACCACAAGTCTTTTCTCCAGTAAGTCAGGTGCTTGGGCCCGCTTTCCTGGGAGCGGAGAAGAACTTGCATGGGTTGCATTCATTTGTTCACGAGTGCCCCTTGTCTGGGTGAAGTCAGAGGCCAAGCAAGAGTGCCGTTGTCTAGCTAGCATGGGATGTTTGCCTCGGACCACGGGAGCTGGTGGAAGAGAATCTCCGATCCCGTCACAGTTCTCGGGCTCATTTTCCTTATGCACTGACTGCCTAGACTTTGAGTTGGAAGCGCATGTGACAGACCGAGTCTGTCTTCAAAAAGCTGACAACTGCAAGGGAATGGGATGAAGATGGAAAGTTAAAGAAAACACCATGAACTTGAGTCTTCATTCTGTAGCATGGGATGAGACTAGCGATTTTGCAAAACTCTCACAACAGCCTTTTACACAGGCACTTCCCATCTCTGTCTTGTAGATCAGAGAGGCTTAGTGATTTCTCTAAGGTCACACAGCAAGAAGGAAGCGACAGAGATTAGATTGAAATCCAAGCCAGGCTAATTTCATTATCTGGGAAGTTCTGATAGTGGCCTAATATGGCTCAAGGGGTAGAGATGGGTTATTATGGAAGTTCAAAAAAAGACTTCAAAGGTGGGATGGGTAGCAGGATGAGAAACAAAAGGGACAGCACCTTTTGTTGTTGTTTTAAATAGCTGGATATTTGGGGCAGAGTCTAAGTTTCAAAGCAAAGCCCCCAGTTTGTGGGTTCATTGGGCAGGGCTTAGGGGCAGCTGCCCGGCATTAGTTGGAAATAGCCAAGCCAGGCTTGAGCAATCCCCAGCCCCCTCTTTCTATTTGCACAGGCTGGGTGTGCCTTTGAAACTCGGCCTTCCAAAGCCCTGTTTCTGCCCAGCTTGTCAGAGGCAGACAGTCTAGACGCGTTTTGCTACCTCTTCACTGGCAAGCATTTTAAAAGGTGCTTCTAATCCATTCAGGCCCCTCACAACTGACAGCAGCCTGCACATTACCATAGTTACCGAATCAGCAATCAGAGTCTCCATCCATTTCCCCTTCTGTGCAGAACACTGAACGAGAGGACGCACCACAGCAGGTGAGCTGGAAGCCTTTCCCTACTCCGCTCCCAACCCTGCCCCCAGCTCTCTGTTCTATTAGGACCTTAACGCCATCAATTTGGAGAGATAAAAATAAATCCATGAATTACCTAGAACAATAGGGCTGATGTCTCAGAACATAGGGCACAGCCTCATCAACCAACCAGCAGAAGGGCCAGGAGAGCTGAGGATCAGCACAGGGGTAGCTAGTCATTTATGTGACCTTTCAGAAACGTAGGTCTAAGGGTGCCTACTCTTCCCCCGCCCCCACTGCACCCAGATCTGCATTGACTCCAATCTTTACTACCAAATTAACTCCAAACTCCCTAGTTTGACACAAAGTACTCAGTAATTGGTCCACAGCCCACCCTTCCAACCGCATCACTCCTTCTTCAACTGTAAGACTTATCTGAGCGTTCCCTCCAGGAGTCTTCCTAGCTCCCTCAGATCATGTCTGTGTGCTCACTTTTAAGACATCTCAGTTTGCTGCAATTATCCTTGGCTTGACGGCCTCTTCCACCTATAAACAACTAATGGACAAGAGCAGGAAGCTACATTTTTACTCGTCTTTTTAAAAATATATATATTTTATAGTAATGAGCACCCTACATGGTGCATAGTAGGTGTGCAATAAAGTTTGAATGAAGTATGATGGCATCTCTCACCACTACCCACTCCAGCATTTCCAGCTACTCCGGACCATTCCTAGGAGGTGTGCTCCATACTAAGACCCCTGGCCTTTCTGAATTCTTTTCACTTTGCCCGAAATACCTTCAACCTTCCATTCCTCAGACTGGGATTCCGCCTGAAGAAATAGTAGCCCTCCTGCACTTCAAGGTAAGTGTAGCATGTGCAGCGTGCTATGAATCTCCACGGCTGACCTGATTGTCCTCGATCTTGCGTCCCAAATTCTTTCAGGGGCTCTGGTTGGCCAAACGTGTCTGTCTCACCCATAGATTGCAGGTTCCTCCAGGGCAGGAACCAAGTCTTGCCCACCTTTGTGCTCTGCCATCTCGATGTGGAGATGAATAATAAAACGACCAGCTGTCACTCAAAATAATTTTCAAATGACCTTCCTTCTGGCTCCCCACAGAAATAGGGCTTGAATCCTCCCCGCACCTCACTGAGCAGTGAGGCCCTGTTCTGACAGCTCGCTCACTTCTCACACTGAGCTGCAAACTGCAGGTGTGGCGAGTGATGCTGTCTCCACCCAGGACAGAGGCAGGACTGGTTTGAAAGCGGCTACCCTTTGGAGCAGCAACCTAAGATCAATCGCTGCCCCTGTCCTTGCCATGCTGTGAGCAGAGGGTTTCTTTCCCATCTGCCTGTGAGAAAAACATGAGTCTCTCCTTAGACCCACCTGTGGACTACCATGATCAAGAGGGAGGTAAGGAGGCAAGAAAAGAAAAGGTAGGGAAAATGAACAAAAAGGCAGGGAAACATACATTCCCCCAAACCTTCAGGGAGATTAAAGCAGAGTTTTAGATTCCATCTGGCCTGTTCTTTAATTACTACTAAGCCACCACGTGATCCTTAGGAACATGACTTGATTTTCCTAAACTGCTGCTTCTTTATTTACAAAGGGTTGGATTGGGGATTAAATGAAATGATATTCGTTTTAAATAAAAAGCTCAGTGAGTATGTATTTTTGTCATCGCCAAGTTGCCAGGAGGAAGGGATTACACCATCGCATCATGTTGTATTAGTGTCTTCAGCCGGGTGCCTTCGAATTGGACTCCAAGATGAGATTTGTGTGTAAGTAAATGATAAAGGAAGTGCTCCCAGGAGGAACCAGTAAGGGAGCAGAGAGGCAGGACCGGGGAGGCGAAGAGTCTGGGCCAGCGTTGGGTTTTAGGCAAAACCTAGACTCAGCTTCAAGAAGACCCTGGAGTTCGAGGATGTCCCAGCCCTCAACTCGGTCATCTGCAGCCATTTGCTCACGTCACACAAGCAGGACACACTTCCGGTCACCCTGGTCCTTAAAGCCTGAGACAGCAGCTCCTAGAGCTGTCTTCCCAAGAATAAGAGGTCCAGGCCTTCCGAAGCAGAGCACACGCCAGCCAGCAGAGGGGCCCCGGCAACAGCAGGAGGCATCTGATGAGGACAGGTGGCTGGGTCCCTGTCCGTGTCCACCACGCTGTGATGGACACATTCTAAGCCCTTTCTCACTCGTTGCCCAGTTCATCCCACTGCAGCTCCAGTAAGAGCTTTCAGGGGACCATGCTGAGTGAAGCAGCTTGGAGATGGGCCTCTGAGGAGGGCCCTGCTGTCTGTCCCAGCCCTCATTCCTGGAGTGGCTTGAGCTGCTCCTGCCAGTTACGATGGGAGGACTCTGCCCTCTGCTAATTCCAAGGAAGTCCATGGAGAAAAAAGCCAGCACAGAGCCTATCAGTCCCAACACACCTTTTGCTTCCTCAAAGCACGTTCACACATTTGGTGATGTTATTTCATATTGTACTTTAGACAGTTCTGGAAGTCTGGTCTTGAGGAAAGGCGGAACCAGCAACAAGGTCAAGAGTGAGAGCAAGATGGGGAGAGAGCCCCCCCCAAGCCAAATGCTGGACTCTAGCAGGGCTTCCCTGCACATTAGCACCCGCCAGGGAGGATCCAAAGTCCCCACATGCCCAGGCTGCAGCCAGAACAATTCGGTGAGGACATCAGGGTGAAACCGAGGTGTCAGTAACTGTTAGAGCTCCCAGCGCTTCCAAGTTGCTGACAAGTGTGAAAATCTCTGGGCTGAAGGGAGCCACCCAGTCAGTCTCAGGGACCACGGCTGCTATGTAAGGAAGGGGACTGTACTTCACAAATGACTGCGGATCACTGCAGTCCCCTGTTATGAGTTGCAGGAGGGATACATGTGTACATATGTCCAATGTGTCCACTGTGCAGGGAGGGAGCTCTACTGCCGGAATTTGGGAAGGGAGGAAATGTGCTTAGGAGTCTTCACATTAGAAAAAACAAAATACTAGAGCCCTGGCTGGGTGTCTCAGTGGGTTAGAGCATTGTCCATACACCAATGGTTTCGGGTTCGATTCCTGGTCAGGGCACATACCTAGGTTGTGGATTTGATTCCCAGTCAGGGCATGCATGGAGGCAACTGGTCAATGTCTCTCTCTCTCTCTCTCTCTCTCTCTCCCTCAAATCAATAAAAACATATCTTCAGGTGAGGATTAAAAAAAAATACTAGAGCTGGATTTAAAGGATGAGTGGGGATTTGAGAAGTGAATGATAAGGAAACAGCATGTGCATGGCCTGGAGGAAGAATAAAAGACATTAGGTTCCAGCATACGTAAATGGCTTGGGGTGGCGAGTCCCCTGTGTGGGAGCACATTAGCAAATGAGGGGTGTGGGGAGTGTGGCATAGTCTGTGCATTTGGACCCTTTGGCCATGGAGAGAGCACATCTCCTCATGAGAGCACTGAGAGCCTAGGAAACCTTGACCCTCACCTGTTCCCTCAGGCCAACATTCTGGGAATATGGACAAGAAGGGGATGCATTTGTTCATTAGTGACAGCATATTTTTGCTTCCTAACACACACACACACACACACACACACACACACACACACACACACTAGACGCATTGCCGTCTATTAAAATCAGTCCAAATGTAATGCCCCGCCCCGATTTTTGGCAAATTCTCAGGGATATTGTACTGAATGGTCATTTCCATGTCCAAACTCCTTTTTCTGCCAAACCCCAAATCTCACTTCAGCTGACTCCCTCCTGGTTTGCTCTTTTCCTTTGGGTTGGTACCAGCGTAGATGAGGATTTTGATTTCCACCAGAATCTTTCACGCCAGGCGTTTGTGTGTTTAGCAGACTTTTTGAAAACTGAGATGATGAAGGGTGTTTACATGACAGAAAAACAAATAAGTTAAAATGAGAATTTCGACATTTTTGCCTTAAAAGTCCTTGGGCTGCGCCTCCACAGAGAATTTATCTAAAGGTGTCAGCCTCCCGCTCTGTAGTTCAATCTCTCACCCCCCAATCCGCCACACACACACTCTTATGCGCGCTCATCTTAATTCCTTAACGTGATTATGTAGAGCAGTTCAGCTGTTCTGAACTCTCCACCACCCCCGCTATTGGATTCTAGGCTTATTTTTACAAATACCATCTCATGAAAGTGCTAACACAAAGATTCACCCACCCTCGGACTCATTGCTTGTCAGCACAGAAGACATGGAAGAAGCTTAGAAATTTCTGTCTTTCCTCTCTCCTTCTCCCACTGGAAGGAGAGAATATAGAAACTTATTTTCCCACTGATCAAAGTTACAATAGCCCACTATTAGAAGGCAGTATTAGCTCTAGTTTTTGTTTTAAATAACTTTTCTTTCAATTCCATTCTATAACAAATATCATATTGTCCACAGAGAAGTTGAGGCACTTTGCACAAGTCTAAGACGATGAAGGGAAGACAGCATGAGCTGAGCACCTACTAAGTGCTAAGCATCCCATATAGATTAATTTAATATGCTTTATCTGACTTTTAAACATTATTATTATGAGATGAATGAGGAAACAAAGAGATTCAAATTACTTTCTCAGGGTTATCCAACTACCATGCCATAGCCGCATGTCTTAAGCTGTTCAGTTTTCTTCGAATTCTTCATATAGAAGTTGAATGCAAATATCACCCTCTCTCATTCACTCATGAGGCATTCAACAAAGTTGCCAGGATACTATAAAGAATCCTTATGTATCCCACATCCAATTTTCCCTATGGTTAATCCTATTCTATATAATAAAAGGCTAATATGCAAATCAAACCGAATAGCAGAACTGGTCGCTATGATGCACACTGACCACCAGGGGGCAGACGCTCAATGCAGGAGCTGAGAGCACTCATGGCTGGTGAATGCAGCAGCAGTGGCGGGATCCTCTCCTGCCTCCGCTGCAGTGTTAAGGATGTCCGTCAATCGGACATCCCCTGAGGGCTTCTGGACTGTGAGAGGGTGCAGGCTGGGCTGAGCCCCTCATCCCATCCCACCCCGCAGTGCATGAATCTCATGCACTGAGCCTCTAGTATATTATATCAGTATGCATATTTATCACAACTAATGAATCAATATTGATACCCTATTAATTTAAAAAATGCATGCTTTGTTCAGATTTTCCCTCATGTTTACCTAATGTCCTTTTCTTCTGATCCAAGATGCCATCCAGAATACATTGCAGGGGATGTCATGACTCTTTATGCTCCTCTGCACTGAGATGGTTTCTCAAGCTTTGACTGTTTTTTTATGATCTTGAGAGTTTTGAGGACTACTGATGGGGCATTTTGTAGAATGCCCTTCAATTTGGATTTTTTATGGTGTTTTTCTCCTGGTTACAGAGGGGTTATGGGTTTGGAGGAGGACCAAAGAAATAAAGCTCCATTCTTACTATGGCACCTCAAGGGCACACAACTTATCACTGTTGGTGATGGCCTTGATCGCCTGGCTGGAGTAGGTATTGCCAGGCTTCTCCACACACAGTTACTACTCTCCCGTTTCCAAATTGTACTCTTTGGAAGTCCAAGGGATTGCATTTAGCTGAGAACTGTAAGAAACTGAAAAAAAATAATGCATGGACCTTTTGAGTTACCTCAAGTCTAACTTGAACAAAACACACACACACACACACACACACACACAGAGAGAGAGAGAGAGAGAGAGAGAGAGAGAGAGAGAGAGAGAGAGAATGAGACTTAATGGGTAAGGGGTATGAAGCACTAAATCTTAAATCACATTCCATCATCATAACCCCCTGGCAGACATGAACTTGTTCTGGTTACAGAGAAAACGAAATTTATTCCATCACTCCTTTTGGGGGATGGTTTGGTAGGATAAAGGATAAACGTTTGGCAATAGAGATTCCTTTAAGAAATGAGCCCTTTAATGATCTTGAGATTTGATCCAAGAAACATTTCCTGAGTGCCTCCCCTGTGCAAGATACTATTCCAGGTGTGGGGGGAGGGATGGCAGGAGGGGTAGAGATTTTTAGCACCTGTTCAGAGCTCCTCATCTCACAAAGGAGGAAAGATGTGCACCCAAACTGCTATATTAATGGGAACAGAAAGCTTAGAGATCTTAAGATTAAGCCAGCAAGTGCTCAGGGGCCTGAGGAATAAAAGAGATTCTAACAAAGAGAGGAGAAATTAAGAAAGATTTTCTGGAGAAAGATGAGATTTGACCAAGTCTTGAAAACTGGATATGATTTCATTAAAAAGAATTGGTTCATGCTAAGGAAACATCAGGATCAAAGACCTTAAGACATTAAAATCATGAAGCTGTTTTAGGAATAGAAAATGAGCTGGAGACTGGCTGGCGTGGCTCAGTGGTTGAGCATCGACCTATGAACCAGGAGGTCACTGTTCGATTCTGGGAAAGGGTGGTGCCCAAAATTCACTTGAGTTAGGGGATGCAGGCATTGGCAAGTGCTAAGTGTGGAACGTTCGTAGAGAGATAGTGAAAGGCTTTGCATGCTCACCAGTAGGTCTAGACTTTAGATTGCAGAAGGCATTTCTACATATGGGAGTGGTCTGCCCAGCATTATGTTGCAAGAGAAGTAGTCTGGAGTATGTTCTAAGGATAATTGTTGGGGTGAGGTGGAAGAGCTTAGCAGCAAGAACATTTTGAAGTCCATGGTTAAGTGTTGGTAGATACAAGAGGTAATACAAGAATTAAGTAAACAATAAGTCATTTACTTAAGGGAATAAGCCAGTACATAGTGTGGTGAATTTTGGATCATTCCAAGTTTTCTGTGGTAAGAGTCAACAAAATCTCTTATCTCTTTTGTGGTTTTGTGGTGTGTTTTTTTTATCCTTCAAAACAACTTCTTGAGGTAGATGTTATCCATCTGCATTTTCCAGATTGAAAGAAAAAAAACGTGGCTCAGAAAAGCTGAATATCATGTGCAAGGCCACACGGCGAGCAAGTAATGGAGCCCGGGTTTGAACTGTCATCCAGAGTGACTCAAGAGTCTGACCTCTCAGGACATTCTGCGTCAGAGCTAAGTTTATAGATGGTCTCACATGTCCGTGTGTGAACCATCTATTTATGGGTCACCCAGAGAAAATGTGTAATATCAGGCTGACTTCACCCTGCCACCCAGCACGTTCCTGGAGTACCTCCCAGCTGGTGTCTACTCAGGGAACAAAAGCTCACTTCAACATTAGCCCAAGTCAAACCTAATTAGAAAGGCAAATCCACTCGCAGTCTTCCCAGTCCTAAATTGGTGGTACATGCCAAGTAGTAACTTTCCTGTGTTTTCTGCTACTTTGGTTTCTCAGTTCTAGTTCTGATCACCCTGGGTGATGCTCTGTCTAAAAATGGGCCCATTTTCCTATTTTGTCTCAAGGTGAAAATCCTCTATGAATTGTCAAATTACTAGTTATATCTTTAACCTTGCACTGGAGCGACTGCACCAGGAGGAGACTTGAGGCACTGAACTGAAAGACATTTAGTGAAGGCATGACTTGTGTCAAGTCACAGGGAACTGAGGTGACGAAGGCATGGTCCCTACACTCAAGGAAGCACCACCTAGAAGGTAACACATGATTTGTATTAAATAACTGAAACCCTTAGTTATCCTGGATACTAACTCAGGCCATCTGATGTCTACTTTATGTTAACTCTTCCAAAGTGCCTGGTTGGACCAGGGCTTTATAGCCTTGGCTCTATGGATATTTTGGGCTGGATAATTTCTCTGATGTGGGGGGTGGGAGAGCCTAACCTGTGTGCTGTAGAATGTTTAGAAGAATCCTTGGTCTCTACTCACTGGATATCAACAGTAGCACAACCCTTCCCCCCCCCAAACTGAGACAACCAAACTGTCTCCAAATAGGATCAAACGTCTCCAGGGCCTCCCACTGAAAAGTATGGGCGAGTCCACACAATTCCTGTCCTATCTGGGCTGTCATCCCTACCATCTTGGCTAACATATATGGAGCCTCACTATGCTTGCTTAGTAAGACACCATGCTACGTGTCTGTCATGTATCATCTCAACTCTAGATAATGCAGGGAGATAGTACTATGATAACCTTTTTTTAGATGGAAGAAATTGTGGTTTACTGATGTTCAGAAACTCACTCTAAGTCATAAAGTAGTATAAGGTAGAGCTAGGACTTAGAGCCAGTTGGAGCTGCTCGAATATCATGACAGGAAGCTGACCTCCGTAAATGCAACCAGTCATCTAATATATGGAAAGAGGGAAGCTATCCACTGGTAAGCGATGAGGGCCAGGCACACCGCAGACAGCTTTTCATATGCAATACCAAATTTAATCCTCACTCAAAACCACAATTTCATTCCCATTTCACTGGTCAGGAAACTGAGGTTCAGACAAATGAAGTGACTTTCCCGCAAGGTTCCAGTGCCCATGCATGATGGAGTCTACATTCAAACCCAAGTCTGTCTGGCTCCAGAGAAAAAGACATATCCCTACTTCTCATACGTCTCCCCAACCAGCACTCACACAAGGCACGACCTACACTTTCATCGCAAGTGAACCTGCAAAATGGGTTCTTTGGGCCAAGGAGCCATCGCTCTGCCTCGAGCATCCTCCACTGCGCTCCCCCTCCAGGCCCCTGTCCCAGCTTCCATCCAGCCCATTGAAGGGGGTCAGTTCTCTGTTTCAACAGCCTCCTGGGCTCGGCACACCCTCTGCCAACCCAAATAAGCATGTGGGTGTTTGGTGAGTGTTTTTTCTCACTGGGAGGCCCCGCACATCAGAGTGTGGATTTTGGTTTCAAGTCTTTCCTACCTTTTGGCCAACTCTTCTCTCACCTACTGCACTGGGCAGTCCCGCCTCCCTCTAGCCTCGCTCTTTGCCAAACCCTGACTCTGGCTGGGAAACAGAAGGCTGCATGCTGCCCTCCTTGGATGTCGCCCTCTTTGGTTCCATGAATAAGCCAGCAGGAATGCTTCAAGAAAGCAAAGCCATCATTTTTCCACCAAAGGAGAAAAAAATACCCTTTCGTGGTTGTGCCCGAGTGAAAACACCCCAGGCCTCCTGCGTGGTTTGGTCCCTGGGCTCAAAACGGGCACCAAATAGGACTTCAGAGGTGAAATCATTCTGTCTTTCAATTCCTCCGTGTTTACCACTGGGACATTGGGGGAGAATGCCGGACTCAGATGCAAAAGTGGTTTTTGACCAGCAGTCATCGCCCACATCAATGGGAATTAAACTCACATAAAAATGAATAAAAGCAGCGAGTGGCCTTAATAAGGAAGAGACAACTCTTCCCACCACAAAATCCTTGTCATTTAATTACAAATGAGAGTCCATTAGGGGCTGTGTTTCCTTTCTGGGCCCGAGGGCTAAGAGGTCCAGGAAACCAGCTTGTGTCGCTGTCAGCACATCTTCTAACTTTTTGATTGATTCTTCAAGCACAAAAGCTCCCAAGGACAGTGTGGAATCTTGGAGCCGCCAAAGGGGAGAGGGGGAGTGTGTTCATGTGGACACTGGCCCTCCTGTAGAAACGGGCGTATTTGCGAACACCCCATGCCACCATCAAAGCGGAAGACAGGATGTGACCAGGCTCACAGGAAAGCTTGATTGAGTATTCAAAATCACTGAAGCATGTGTGAAATACACATTGTCCCCAGCTTTAAAAAGTCTGAGTTGAAAACAATCGAGGAGCAGAGGAGTATAATAGAAAGAACATTGACTTGAAAAATCAGTCAAACCTAATTAGAAGGCAGCACTAATCACCACTTGACTACACAGTGGTGTATAATTGAAGAAAGCAGTTGCAAAATTTTATTTGGCGTCAAGGAGATTTAAAACGCGTTTTTTAACTTAAAATGGTCTTGGTAGCTCCAAAATTTTGCTTCCTTTTTGAAGCACTGAATGATGGTGTTATAAACACCTCAGCGAAACTTACCTGATGAATTTAAGGCATCCTAGCCCAAACCAAAGGGCCATTCTATGGGAAAGATGAAACTGAGGTGCAGAAGAACTTATTATTCATCTAAGAACGCACTAAGAAGTGGCAAGTTGAGGATTTGAACCTAGCTCTCTGTCCTTGAGTGTCCATTAAACCCTTCTGAACTGTGAGGACTCACCTGGTCAGCGCTCGTTCTACTACTGTGTGTGGACTGGAAGTTTATTACTCAAGTGACAACGCTAAGCATTGTTTGGGTTTGCCATCCTCACTTGAGTGCTCAAATAATTTTATACACGCCTGCAATTACCCCTTTCTTTAATTAATTTATCTGAAGCAAATGGCATCAGGCTAGAAGTTAATCTTTTCTTGTGTGAACCAGAAAAATCACCTAACTCAGGTTGAGAACTAGGTTCGGCTCTTGATTCTCACTATCTGCTGGGCGACCCCCAGGACCACAGCTCTGCACAGCCCCAGGGTTACCATCCTCTTCCTATTCCAGGTCCTGGAGCACAAATCCATGGACTCCCATGTGTATGGACCACAGTGGGAATGGTTGGGCAATGCGGAAGGCTCTGACAACTCTGATCAAGTCAGCAAACCTTTAAAAGTCTGAGGTTCCTCCTTGAGGGCAACGGTGATTTTGTCTACTTTTCAAGTATTAAATGAGTTAATGAGTGTAACCTTTCTAGCATAGAGTTCTCTGTCTGTATAATGCCTGACACGGCACCCGGACCACTGCTGCTTGATGAATATACACTTGATTTGAATCAAATTGAAATCACTCATTATTCTTTTCAAATAAAGAAAACATTAGTCTAGTATATAATCTCTCATTTGTGGGTCCTTGAGGTACTAGGACAAACATGTGGGAATAATTGCACGGGTGGGCTGATGCAGTGGGTGGCTTTGAACGCCAAAGCACAACATGAGAGCTCTGTCTTTTCGGACAGAATGTAAGGGTGTGGGCTGGTGAAGGTGGTGAGAAGGACTGAACGGGAAGCCAGGGTGGGGACGGGAGACAAAGTCTGAGCTTGAGGAAGAAGGAGCTTTAGTGAAAACTCTACCCCGCTGGATCTCTCCATGAAGGTGAGACCTCACCCCAAGGTTGACTCTCAATGTTGGGATAAGTGTCCCCCAACATACTCACGTTCCCGGGACGAGCTGGACTTGACCCCGCACACAAGCCGGTTGCTCCTTATGGAGCTAAGAAGCCAGCTCCAAGAAGCGAGAAGCAGGGTTGGAGATTAAGATGGATCATGACAAAGGCGATGACTCCTCTGGGGCTGGTAATTCAAGAGATGGCCCTTGGAGAGGACAATCCTGTTTTAACCCAATTAGGCCGCAGAAATAAAGGCTAAAGAGGAATAAAAGCAAGCAAGGTGCCTTTTGTGTCGCAAGAGGAAGACAAGTGGGTTCTGTGCGGAGTCATAATCGAAGCCTTCCATTAGCCAGCCCATTAACGCGGGAAGAAGGCCCAGGGGCCCAACTGCAGCCACGGACTCAGAGACATAGTCAAGCCCGCTCTGTCTCAAAGCTTCCCCCTGCCTTTTACTAAGCACCCTAACATGAGCCATATCACTTACTTCGACGACTACCCCTGTTATAGCATTATCTTTTATTTGTACGCCGGTTGGAAGTTTAGCATGAGTTTTCACATGATGACTGCAGAGAAGCTAGAAGGAGAGCAGCCAGTACAGGCTGCATGACCGCTGTGTACGAGATCTATAGGAAAGGATTCACAGATGTCTCGTCTGACCCACACACATCTGGGTGGAAGTATCTCTGTGACTCCCATTTTAAAGATGCGGAAACCGAGGAACAGAGTTTAACAGGTTGCCCTGATTCACATGGCTTTTGAGAGGGCAATTCCAGATTTGAACTCGGGTCTCTTTCCCCATAGAACACGGTCACTTATCTGTAATATCATTAAATCCTCAGCAGCTTCCAAAGTAGAGCTTATTTGCTTTCTTTGTCATTTGGGAAAGCTAAGACCCAGGAAGGTCCCCCGGGCCACACTGCAGGTAAGACGCCTAGGACTCGGATCCAGTTTTCTGACAAGTATGAGGCTCGTTTCATTACACCACAGCTGTTCTGACATAGTACAAGACACCTTGGCACAGACAGAGCAGAGAATTCGCCAACTCTGCCTCCGTGAATGCATGTACACGCACTCACATACACACACACATACACTCACACACACAGAGAGAGGAACATGCTACAGTGAACATCCAGAAGAAAGGAAACTACCAGTAAAACTGATTGCTAGACTCCAAAATTCTTTGGAATCCTTTGAAATCATAGGGTAGCAGGGCCATTCCCGAAAATGAAGTAAAGCTGGGGGCAGGAAATGTGGAGCTGTTGTCCAATGTACTTATTTCATTCTCATGAAATGCAGTGCTTTCCATGTAGGTCAGCAGCTTGCACAACTAGCTGCAGGCGGAGGGAGAGGAAGTCGTGCGTGGGCCAGCCCCTCGGAGAGTGCCAGGATCCCAGCGATAAGCTCGGCACGCAGGGGCCCCCTGGCCATGCCCTGGGTAGGGGAGCCCAGGCACAGGGACGATGACCAGTGGCCACAGAACCCCCAGATGTCACTCTCCAGGGCAGAGAGGACAGTCCATTCTGTGCTGTGGTCTCCCTCTTGGGGAAGCCAGTGTCCCATAGCCTATCCGTCCACACACAGGACTTCGCTAAGAGACAGAAGCATTGGAAAGTCTCTTGAGTAAGATATATGCTCAAGAAAGAAGTGGAAGAGAACCTTTGGCATTGTAAAGAGCCCGGATGTTGTTCTCAGAGAGACCTGGATTGAAATCCCATCGTTTTCCTCCTAATAGTGTGTGCACTTAGAACCTCCGGCAAGCAAGTTTACCCTCCCTAGCCACTGAAACTTTTCTATAAAATTGAGATACTATTTCAGAACATTGAAAAATTTAAAAATATATATTTAAGAGACCAGACAAATAATAGGGACTTAAAACATTCTTATTTGTGATTAATTCATGATAACTCTGCCAAGTAAATATTACTGTGCCCACTTTAGAGATGAGGATCAATATCAAGATATTGTCTGCATTAAAACTGCACATCCAGGAATCCTCCTAAGGTCCATACGTGTGCGTGCTCATGGGAGATGATGTTGGTGGCAAATCCAATGGAGGCAAAAGAAAGAAGTCAGTAAACATCTGAAAGAAATAGGGCATAATACATACTGAGAGTGGTAGATAGATCCAATATTGGCCAGATGCAGGGCTTATAAAGAAGAGTCATTATGTCATTACAATTAATATTTCTCAAAATGATTTAAGACCAAATCTCCGTGTGAGAGAGACACAGGCCAGGTGGTTGGGGATGCAGAGGTAGGAGAGAGAGAGCAGAACAAATATTCATTGGGCATTTACCATTGTCAATCACTACACTAGGCACTTTAGTTTCATTATCATATTTGATTCTCTAGTAACTCTCTAAGGGTAATGAGACTACTAATTGCTCCCCTCATTATTCGTATTCCCTCTGCAGCTGACTATTGCCACGTGACCAAGTTCTGCCACAACTCATTCATCACCCTCTTAAAGGAAATGGCTTGCCTTCACTACTTCTTCCTCCATCCCATGAACTGAAATGTGGATATGGTATTGGTGCACCAGCTTCGATTATGTGAACAAAGACCATACCCTCAGGCAGAGGGTCTCAACCAAGGGTGAATTTTGTCTTCCCAGAAGACACAGGCAGTTGTCACAACTGGGGAGAGGATGCCACTGACACCTAGTAAGTAGAGACCAGGGATGCTGCTAAACACTCTATAAATGATGAGACCATCTCCCCACCCTCAGCCTGCCTCCTCTATCAGTGTATCCATTTTGTGTGCAAATGGCATCTTCCTATTCAAAGATGCTCTCTGCAGTCAGCGATCTATCTGATTATCTGGCTCATCTCTTCCTTCATATCAAGGAGCTCTTATTATGCAAGATTAACATACAATGTCCAGCCTGACAGCGATGTGTGTCACTGCCTTTAGACAGACAATGCCAGCCCACAGTTTCCTTTCCACCTCCTGTAACTTACATGCGATCCCAGGAAGTGGGATGATTCATGTTGACCAGGGTAGGGTCCTCCCACTCAGTGCCTGTGACCACGGGAGTCTTGAGGAAACATAAAACCTACAGAATCACAGAACCCTTCACTGGCCTCGTGATGCCAACCTTCATCACAGAGCGCAGTGTGGGGGTCTAGAAATGATATTACATGAGTCAGTTCTCACAGGGTGTATGTAGCTTCAGTACATACAAAGCGATGTCTTTCATGATCCTTTCCTCACAAAGCCCAGGCTCTGTCTTGAACAGCCCACCTCTTAACATAGGTAGTGGGGTATTATCCAGAGCACAGAAAGGAGCCAGTCTATAAATGTATCTCTTTTCAATCAGGGGTTTCATCCAGTGATCCGATCTCCACTCGGGCTCTCAGTATCTTGTGATATGTGACACCTTCCATGAGCAAGGAACAGTCCCCAGATGGATAAGTCACCCACCATCTCAGCTCCAAAATATCTCTTAGATTTGCATGGGTTCTTCCCAAGCCCCAAACACTAACATTACACACATTCTAAGAATCTGAATCAGACTATTTAATTCAACCACAATAGGAATCATCTACATAAAATAAAATAGGAAATCAGAATGCCACAGGATTTCAATTGAAGCAGGCCAAAGCCACATTCTAAGGGAGCCAAAGGAGGAATGAGTGCAAACAAGGTGTAGAGAATAGTGGGGAGCGAAAATCGCCTGCCAGGACTGTACTGCTGTCAATCTCTTTCTTAAAGCCCACCAAGATTTTTTAAATATTTTTAGGTGTTCCTATCTTGGGTGCATATATATTTGTGAGAGCTATATCTTCTTATTGTATCGATTCCTTTAGTATTATGTAGTGACCTTCTTTGTCTCTTTTATGGCCTTTGTTTTGAAGTCTATTTGGTTAGATATAAGTATTGCTACCCCAGCTTTTTTTGTTTGTTTTTATTTTCATGGATGTTTTTTCATCCCTTCACTTTCAGATTGTGTGTATCTTTTGTTCTGAAGTGTGTCTCTTGTAGACAGCATATATACGGGTCATGGTTTCTTATCCATTCAGCTACTCTGTCTTTTGATTGGTGTATTTAATCCATTTATATTTAAAGTTATTATTGATTGGTACTTATTTATTGCCATTTTATTCCTCTCTCTCTCTCTCTCTCTCTCTCTCTCTCTCTCTCTCTCTCTTCTTCTTCTTCTTCTTCTTCTTCTTCTTCTTCTTCTTCTTCTTTTTCTTCTTCTTCTTCTTCTTCTTCTTCTTCTTCTTCTTCTTCTTCTTCTTCTTCTTCTTCTTCTTCTTCTTCTTCTTCAAGCAGGCCCTTTAACATTTCTTACAATACTGATTTGGTATAATGAACTCCTTCAGTTTTTTGTTTTTGTTTTTGTTTTTGTTTTTTTTTTTCTCTGGGAAGCTCTTTATTTCACCTTGAATTTTAAATGATAGCCTTGCTCAATAGAATAGTCTTGGTCATAGGTCCTTGGTTTTCATCAATGCCAATCCCTTCTGGTCTGAAGTGTTTCTGTTGAGAAATCAATTGGCAGCCTATGGGAGCTCCCTTGTGAGGTAGGTACTCTTGTGATCCCCATTTTTAATGATACTCGTAAGAAGATAAATTTTATGTAGTGGGTAGTTACTAGGTACCATTGGCATAAACCAGATTCAGCCACTGTGCTGTCGAGGACACTTGGAAAAGGGGAGTGTCCTATGTTCCACACTGTGTCTGCTTTTCTGGGCAACTCTCAACGTGGGTCTCAGCTGCCTGACTCTAAGTCACCACCTGAAACTCCAGAAACTTCTTCCTATTTATATGACACTTATAACTCCCAGTGGGAAACAGGCAGAGGTAGTAGTAGTAGTACATGTGCAATGGGTCACCACCCTTATTTCCATGCCCTTTATCCTACACTCCACTAACACACCATCTATATGGGACTATTAGGCTTTGCTGAAGGTTTGGAGAAATAGCCATTGTTAACAATTATATGTGAACTAGAGGCCTGGTGCATGACATTTGTACACTGGTGGGTCGGGGGTCCTTCAGCCTGTCCTGCACCCTCTCACAGTCCGAGGGGTCCTTAGCGCTGCCACAGAGGCAGGAGAGGCTCCCATCACTCTGGCTGAGTGGTGCTCCCCTTATGGGAGCACACTGAACACCAGGGGGCAGCTCCTGCAGTGTCTGCCCCCTGGTGGTCAGTGTGCGTCTTAGTGACTGGTTGTTCTGCCATTCGGATGATTTGCAGATTAGCCTTTTATTATATAGGATATTAGCCATGGTTTTATCTGAAAGTCCTTCATCACCCAGTCATGAGAAATTTCTCATTGGTTACTTTTCTCCACCAGTTCAAGGCTCCACAGTGCATTCTCTGGCCTCTTTCTTCTGCTCTTATCTCTGTACCACACTGAGACAACCCACATGGATATCTGTAAAACCTACAGGCTATTGCAGCTTGCCATAGCACAAAGAATTCCAAGTAACATTATAGAGATGCTGAGTAGATGAGTGGTCCCAGGGAACAGAGTTCATGGAGAATGGGAGTTGGAAGACCCAAAGCTTGAAAAAGTATTCATGAATCCTCATTTTTCCCAACTGAAGTAAAAGTATTAAAGTGACTGAATCACTGAAAAATGAGAAAACTTCTTAGGGAGAGAGGACTCCATGAAGTCTATGTAGATAGCCAGAATCCACAGAGAATGAAAAGTCAGTCTGTTCATCTCTCTTCATTTCAAAATGCATTTCTTTCATGAGGATGTTTGCACTGCTTTCTCAAGATCTCCCAGGACTGTTAGTAAATAAAACTGTTGGGACTTATCACTCAGAAATCACTTTGTAAATGAGAAAAAGTCAAATAATAGCCTGGATATTACTTAATCGTCCTACTTTTGTTAAACCTAGAAAAATACTATCATTTAGTGAGACAAAAATCAATTTAATAAGTTAGCAATAATAAGGCATAATTTGAAATCAAGTCTGTTTTATTCAAAAGTTCACTTATACTCTTTTCCCTAGGTGATTCTGACTCTCAAAGATATACCATAAAATACTGTATCTACTCTGGCATCTATATATATAAAAGGCTAATGTGTTAAGTGTCCCTCTGACCATCCGACCAGTCACTATGACATGCACTGACCACCAGGGGGGAGATGCTCAATGCAGAAGCTGCTGTGACACGTACTGACCATTTACAAAGAAACGGCACTGTGGACCTGGTGCCGACAAAGCTACACTTGGCTTCCCCCAAGTGGGACATAGGCCTGTCACCACCCCAGAGGAACAGCCCACCTAATCACAGCCAATGCTGCTTAGACCCCATGGCGCAAAATGTGGCTCACAGCCCAGCCCAGCCTGGAAATGGTCGCTGTGGGCTCCAGGTAGTGACATCATGTAGCAGTGCTCAGCTTCCTCTCCCTAGTGACTAGCCTCCTTGGAGTTTCTTCAGCCCAGGAACACGACTTGCTTTATAGCCAGGTGCAAACATTTTACACTTTAACCCAATGTCTGTGCTGTGTTTTCCCGTGTCTCATCTTATTTGATCCTCACAGAAGTCCTGGAGTAGGTAGATAGGAGACTCGGTAGAATCCTATTTTCTTTTCATTAGCCAGAAAATGGAGATTAAGGAAGTGTAGAAACTTGACCAGACTGAAAAGAAGTAAAAAGTGGTGGACCTTGAAAATGACTTCAGGTTTTCTCACTGTGCAGAATATAGTCAAATACTGTTGCAGTTAAATATTTTACCCTTTGTTCTCCCTGCATGATCAACAATAATAATCTGCTTCATGTGGATATTTACTGCTATGCTGCTGACAATTACCTGAAAGAGAAGTTGGGGTGCTTCACTGGGCTGGAAAGAGTTTAGCTAAATCAGAAAGCAGGTCTAATTAAGCAAGTTTATTCTATATATATAAAAGGCTAAGTTGACTCGCGCATGCACGATACATATAAAGCTCTCGCTGGCGCCAATTGCACGCATGTGTTTCAATTGTCATTGTCAATCATGAATTGGGTTGACGCTTCTATTATAGAGAAAGGGTGAATAGCAATATTAAAATATTTCTTCTAATTATTTTCCTTTTAATGTGCATGAATCCATGCACCGGGCCACTAGCCTGTAATATCTTCATATTATTGGCCCAGAAATAATACTGTAGGAGAACTGTTTCTTGAACTAACTGCTATTAGAAGTTGAAAAAAAAAATTGACCAGTTTAGGGCATATTCAAACCATTGCGAATTTATGTATTAAACTCCTATGATTTTGTGTTGGTTGACTTCTGGCAAAATGAAACATTTTGTTCTAAGACTGAAGATGTGTGTGGGTATACACACACATGCATGTACATATGTTTGTGCACCTTAAACAGCATCCTAGGCATCAAACTATTATTTTCTGATAGATACAGGTTAGTTGGAAGCACATAGAATCAATTTCTAAGCAGTAGGATCAGGAAGCAGACTCAGAGCTCAGGCATTTTAAACAGCAGCTCTGCACCCAGCCTTTGTGTTTTCTGGAAAACATCTTTGCCTAAGTGCATACAAATCAGTTTTTAATGTTGAATCATTAATATAATTTCTCAAGTATTGGATGATAGACCCATGGTGAGTAATTAGTAAGTAATGTTGGTGTTGTGGTTTGCTGATTCAATTCATATCCACATTACAAAGTTGTTACCACTTCGATGACAAGGCTGACAAAATACTAAACTGCGCCTTTCTAAGGCTAATTGTTTATTTTTAACAACTCCTTGAAAATGATAATGACTGCCCAGCCGTTGTGGCTTAGTGGTTGAGCATGGACCTAAGAACCAGGAAGTCACTGTTTAATTCCCAATCAGGGCACATGTCCAGGTTGTGGGCTCGATTCCCAGTGTGGGGCAAGCAGGAGGCAGCTGATCAATGATTCTCCCTCATCATTGATGCTACTATTTCTCTCTCTCTCTCCCTTCTTCTCTGAAATCAATAAAAAATATTTTTAAAAAGAAAATGATAATGACTAATACTTATTGAGTATGTATTATGTGTCAGGACTATACAAGGTACTTAATATAAATTGTCCCATCCCATAACAAATATGGGTTAGCTCATATTTGCCCCAATTTAATGAGAGGACAAAAGCATAGGTGTAGCCCTCCTGCTTAACCACTAACTTGATGAGTTGAGAATTTTAAGGAGGGCTTTTATATTTCAGGTTAAGAACAGAGAAGCAATACAAATCCAAAGATACACTCTCATGATTTTCTGAGTGGTAGAAGTAACTGAATTAACCTTCATGGAAATTGTGTTCATCTCACTGTGTTAATGAATGTTTTGATTTAGTGGAAATGTTTGTGAAGGCTATCCCTATAGATTATCCAAATGAGTTCCTGGTGAGAAATGTAAACACCATGCATCTACCCAGGAACAACCCAATTTTTCTCAAGCCCAGACATTTTCCTCTGGGTTCCAAACATGGGCATCTACCTTTCTATTTCTCATCTCCACTGGGATGCCTAATTGGTGCATCAACTTTAATATAAATTATTTAAATAAAATAAAACTTTCATTTCCCTTTGAAACTGGTTCTCTCCTTTTTTTCTCTCTCTTTTCTTTCCTTCCTTCCTCTTTCTTCCTTCCTCTCTTCCTTCCTCTCTTCCTTTCTCTCTTCCTTCCTTCCTTCCTTCTTTCTTTCTTTCTTTCTCTCTTTTTCTTTCTCTCTCTCTCTCTCTCTCTCTCTCTCTCTCTCTCTCAAACATCCAATACCACAACTTAGTTACTCAATCCAGAAACTTGCAGTTATCCTTAATTCCTCTCTCTTCTTCACAATTCCACATCCAATTGCATGTCATGTAGGTCCTAATATTAGAATTATCACAAAACTGTCCATTTGTCTTCCTATCTTTCCAAAACAATGTCATCCTTCTGATAAACTATGCAACAGTTGCCTACCTGGCCTCCCTCATTCCCTCCGGCTCTCATCCATTCCATTTACCCCACAACATCCAAGGGGATCTTCTACAAATGTGAATCAAAGATTCTGGTTCAAGATAGAGGATTGAACATGTTCATTTACTTCTTTGCATTTCTAAGTACCCTTTGCAATAAAAATTAGGGGGGAGGGGATTCATTTGCCTCCATAAAAACAAAGAAAATGAGGTAGAGTCTTCAATAATAGGATTTTCAACCCGTATCTGTGGACGAAAGTAGATGAAGGCATATTGGCTGGTGTAGCAAGTTAGAAGAGAAAGCTAAACATTGGCAGAACTCCACACAGATTCCTGACTCAAAACACCAGGCATATGCTGGTGGGGGGTCTGGTCATAAAGAGAGTTGTGAAAATCTGTACACAGAAGTTAACTCCCCTATTCTCTTCTCTACTCCTATGTCCACCGTGAAAATAGCTTTTATCTGTTGTGGGGGGAATAAAGTTAGTTTTTATTTAAAAATTTTAGATAAAATGTAAAATATTAGTCAACCAGTCAGGGTGTACCCCTTATAATCTAATATGTATGGGTCCCTCCAAGTAAAAGCAGGACCTCAGCCTATTAAGCCTGACATGAAGCCTATTAGTGAACAAGTTCAATCCCAGCTTTAGAGCCTCTTATCTCAAGATGCACCAGAAATGTGTACCACAAATAAGGTGAAAACACAGATATGTCCCATAGAGAGGAAACAAATACTGGATAGACTGCCCACTTGGGACCAGGAAAGAAGCAGGAGTCTTTGATTAGCTATAATTTAGAACCAGCATAAGAGGTCAGGTATAGAAACGAAGGTATTTGCCAACAAGGTCACATGAGACTTAGCCATTGTGGAGAACTTAGAAGAGTTGGCGAAAAAGCCAAGCAAAGCACAGATGGCATGGTGGGGTAATGGGAGAGGTGTGAACTTTAGTTTTAGACCAGAGTTTTAATCACATCACTCCCTCTTACTTGCTCTGTGACCTTGGACAAGCTACTTACTTAATCATCATGAGCCTCAGTTTCTTCACCTCTAAAACAGTGAAAATAATTCAAATTCACAGAGGTGTTATGCGGATTAAATGAGGTAAATATCATAGAGAACCCAATATGATAACTGACCCCAGACAGTCCTTAATAAATGTTCCTATTCCTTTATTTTTCTCCCTTATTATAAAAGATTGCTAGGGCCTGGCTGGCATGGCTCAGTGGTTGAGCGCTGACCTATGAACCAGAAGGTCATGGTTTGATTCCTGGTCAGGGCACATGCCCAGGTTGCAGGCTTGATCCCCAGTGAGGGGCATGCAGGAGGCAGCTGATCAATGATTCTCTCTCATCACTGATGTTCTATCTCTCTCTCCCTTTCCCTTCCTCTCTAATATCAATAAAAATATATTTAAAATAAAAAGATTGCTAGATTATTGTTAAATAACAAACTAGTGAAAATGTGTCCTCCAAACCAAATACACCCAAAGTATGAATCAAGGTGGGCACAAAAGACCTGTACCCAGATATTGCCAAGCAGGTTAAAAGAGGGGGTTATAAATCAGTTCAAGATGATCTGAAGTTAGGTGATCTGAAGTCAAAGGAGGGAACTTAAAACCAGTAGAGATCAGAGACCAGGGTCTATAGGGGTAGGAGAATTGCTAGAAAGAAGCAAATCATATCCCAAGCCCCACACCTAGGACTAATACCAAGCACACAGGATTTTAGGAGGAAACTGGTGCTCCTTGCAAACCACATAGCAGAATTAACCCATACCTACCTTAGATGGACCTAGTAAACATCATGGAAATGATTAAGAATAGGAAGAAGGGGAGAGCTGGAGGCCATGGGAATCTTAAAAATTAAGGGTTTCACCTGGCTGGTGAGCTTTGACCTATGAATCAGGAGGTCATGTTTTGATTCCCTATCAGGGCACATGCCCGGGGTTGCAGGCTCAATCCCCAGAAGTGGGTGTGCAGGAGGCAGCCGATTGATGATATTCTCTCATCATTGATGTTTTATCTCTTTCTCCCTCTCCCTTTCTCTCTGAAATCAATAAAAATGTATTTTTTAAAAAACGTAAGGGTTTTATCCTGGACAGGCATCTGGATGAAGTACTTAGCAGAGAATGAGAGGCATCTATAGTGACTACAAGAGCCAAGGGAAGGGAATGGAGGAGAGGGGGACTGAGTCAACAATACCACTGGGCCAAACTTGCATGGATCTCAGAGTCATCAGCAGAGGATGCTCATAGGATGCACAGTGATGGGTCTAGGCCAGTGCACCCCCCAGGAGCAGCAGCTGGGCAGGTGTTATCATGAAAATGATCAGACAACTTATAGGGGGGAAAAGCTACAAGTCATATTCACATCCAACTGTGATGTGAGAAAATTTATCCTCTTGCACCATTGACATTATCATCATCATGACCTCGGATGAACTACAACGGGAAATTGTGTCCTTGAGAGAGATTCGGGCTTCTGTTAAGGGCAACAGCCTTTGAAGAGGCTGAGGATATAGGATTCGTTTGAACCAAGAAAGGAAGACTAAAAAGAGCACTCTGGGAAAGTCCAAGCTCACGTGTCAATCAAACAACAGGGAAAAGGGGTTATGCTCAGTTTTCAAATGTCTCCTAGAATATGGCAGGAGAATGGGGTTCAGAGGAGATGAAAGGAAGAGAGAGGCCTCATGGTAGGCTGCTGGGACACTGGGGCACTGTATTTCTGAGGGCTGGAGAGGAACTCTGATCTCACTGGAAAGGGTCAAGTGTGGTCTGGGCTAGTTAGTGGTAAGCACCAGCCAGGTTCTAACCATCTTTCTAAAATTTTGTTCTTACCTCAGGCTTCACATTCTTAGGGAAACCACTGCTGATCCCACAATCTGGTAAGTTCCTATCCCAGGAGAACATATGAGCTTCAGCGGAGGTCTCTGGATTAATCAGAGCATTTAATTCTTTTTCCTCAGGGGGGCACTGATCAGAGTCTGGACCCCCAAAGTGAAACAATTGTCTCTGTAGACACAAAACTGTTCCCCTTTGATGACCGAAAAAAGAGATAACTACACAGACTTTCCACAAAAGATAGAAGAGATGGGAGGCCTGTCATTACCTCTTCCCTAAGGTGGAATATTTTGATTGTTAAATGATGCTGTCTGGGATATTTTTAAATTTCTCAGTTAAAATGCTTTCTTTGGTTAACTGTGCCATTCTGGAAGGACATGGTGGTGAGGTCACAAATAAGAAAGACAGACAAGTCTTCTTCTCTGGGATTCATCAAGCATCGAGGCGTCGGCTCTCATAGGAGGCGAATATCCTGTCACTAAGTAGGTTTTGGCCCTTCATAATTAAGGATATTAAGCAGAGTTGATGATCCAGGAACGTGTCCGGGGCTAGAGCGGTAGTTGTTTGTATGACTCAGTACATCAAACATGTCTTAGCTGGGCCCATCCAAAAGAAGAAAGGCAATACACACACATGCACATGCACACACACACACACCACACCATACACCACACACACATAGCCCTCTCAAGAGGCCACCCACAGGCAGTGATGAATTTCCAAGACCCAAACTAACTGCCTTGGAATTCAATTAAATTGCTCTTTATTGCTAAAAGCTCGGGATGTGTGAATTGGGCGTCACTGCTTCCCAGAGTTGTTGAGAGAGGAGGATATTCCCAAGGACCCAGGGTGCCCAGCCAAGTCTGGAAAAGGTACAGGCTGGATATGAAAATAAGAGCAGTGTTAGTCACAAGTGGTTGCTTCTTTTTTAAAAAAATATATTTTATTGATTTTTTACAGAGAGGAAGGGAGAGGGATAGAGAGTTAGAAACATCGATGAGAGAGAAACATCGATCAGCTGCCTCCTGCACACTCCTTACAGAGGATGTGCCCACAACTAAGGTACATGCCTTTGACCGGAATCGAACCTGGGGCCCTTCAGTCCGCAGGCCAACGCTCTATCCACTGAGTCAAACTGGTTAGGGCAAGTGGTTGCTTCTTAATCGGACTGGGATGCTCCTGAGAACGTTGGAAATATCCAAGATCTTTCGAGATGCTGGGAACGGGGATATATAAAGGACGTCAAAGTGATAGGAAAGAGAAAAACTGAAAGTTGGAAAAGTATTCACAAAAATAGTAATAGACACTAATTACTGACTTCAAACATTTAAAAGGCTTGTGATAGTTGGATGCTCAGTTATATAGCTGAGATTCAGGTCATGGACACAGAAGATTAAGGTTAAGAGATAGCTTCAGCACTGGGCAAAAGTGAAGAGTCAAAACATAGGAGAACAGCCAGGAATTGTTCCTTGGAGCTCACAGAAATGTAAAACCAAAAATTAAATCCAAATGATGAGGTCAGTGCCCATGGAAAAGGGGGTCTGGGACTAAGTACAGTGTATTTGTAGGGTCGCCGTAAGTCCTAGTTTCCCAGGGACAGTCGCATTTTATCCCTATTGTTGCACCTCAGTGTAGTATTTGCTTTGGAGTTTTAATTTTTAACCAAGTGTTATTGTTAATATTTGTGTTAAAATAAGTTGGGATGGATGTGAAGAACTATACTTCCTACATCCAGCTTCTGTGAAGTTCTCATTTATAAATATAATGTGATGTATGGGCACCAAACATAGTCTCAACCAATGATTATGTCTGAAAGACAATCGATAATAATAACCCATCTCTCCTCTCCCAATTTTTTTTTTCATTTTCCCAAAAGGAGATCCTAAGAACATGATTCACATGCATGTATCTTGTTTTGGATTTGAAGGAAAACACAAGTAGAGGAGTAGGGATGTGAAATAAGACGGGGAAGCAGCAAATAGAGGTGCAGAACCAAGCAAGCTACCTCTGAGCACATGAAGCTTACTCAAGCTAGGCAAATCCCAGGAGTCAGTGTAAGAGGCTTGCCTCCTGATTTTCCCACGTATGGTGTGAGCGGAAATGTCTATACTTTGATTAGTCATTGAGGACTTCTTCCAAGGAGCATTAATTCCCTAACTCGTATGCACTGCACTGCAGACATTAAATCAAGCTTTGGCTATTTAAAAAAAAAATAACCTTAAAGATGTACAGGCAAGTGCTGCTGTACATCAAAGTGATAAAGGCAAAGGGTTATGGATTGGATGCCAACAGCATTTCATGTAGTCCTGCTCTTGCATTGCTCATATCCAAATGATACACATCATCTGTATCTTACAACATTTGCTCTCGATTCCCCCTATCTGGAATCAGCACTAGCAGAAGTTAGCCTAGGTAGTTTGCCTGGACTGAGATGACTGAACTCTTGGTTATACCTTGGATGTGGCTGTGGTAGTGTATGGTATCCTCTGGACATGGACAGCAATCGGTACCCAGCGAATCCGTCAACTTTCAGATATTACCCTCCCTGGCTCCATGTAGTAACAATCCAATGTCCTTTCGATAATCAGGGTCAGTTACCTCTGGCAGTATAATAGCTCATTATTTGCTTGTTGGTCTATTGACGAACCCAAAACAACCAAATGAGAGCTGTGATTTTAGGATTGGAGAAATGCTTCCTATGACCCTTGTAGTAGCACCCACTCCATGGAAACTAGAAGCTTTAGGCTAGGGGCGTCAGGGAACACAAATTACCCAAATGAGTGAGTAGGAGTGATGGTGCAAGGAGCCACTTCTACTGTGACCCTTTGGCTTCCAGACCTATACCTGTAAGGTCCTCAGCAACGTTAAATGACCGTTGGTTCAACATATGTATGACATCTCAAAGGACAATACCCCAACTCTGATGCCTTTAGGAAAAAGTTTCAGTATTTTATCAGGCCAGTAGCTTCTGAGTCATACAGATTATGACAGGCTTAATGAGTCCCTGGATCAGATGCCTGTGTGGGTCTTGACCAAAGTCAGAGTCCAAGTTTGACCTGAGACGGTCAAACTAGAGTGGCCCTTGGCTCTGTTTGCATGTGGCCTATACCAGCTGAGAATTTTTTTTTAAATGGATTGTAAAAACGAAGATGAACATGTGACAGAGACCATATGTGCCCCAAAGTTTAAAATATTTACATTCTAGCTCTTTACACACACACACACACACACACACACACACACACACACACACACATTGCCAGCCCCTAAACTGGACCACTGATTGCTAATTTTGGTTTCAGAAAAAGGCAGAAAAATACTCATTTCTACTAAGTAAAATGTCATTTGGAACCCAATTCAACTATAAAACAAATAGGTAGAAACTGCTTTTGTGGAAGGGATAAAAGATTTTAAGTGGTTGGCTTAGAACACGGTTCCCTCAGCTTCCCTCTCATTCTCCTAAAGCCCAAGTCCCTCTGTAGAACCTTTGGGCTCAACAGAACACGGTTGAACACATTGAATTTAGAAGTGTTAACCCTTCCAGTGTTCATATTCTGATATTGTTTTCCGTATTGGCCAAGGCTGCTAAAGAACTCTCTGGCTTCCCAAGAGCTGAATTTTGTTCAGTAGTATAGTCCAGTAATTATTAACATGTCCCCAGGGTATGACAACCAGGGAGCTCCAACAAAGTCACAGAGCTGTGAGCAAAACAATTCGATCTTTGCCCTCTTCCCCCACAAAGCTTCTACTAGCTTCCTGAAAGTGTCACCCCTAAAATCGGCCTTCCTGACGCTGAAACTAACCCCCAGGTGGGAAGGCGAACCCCTTGTCAGAGGCAGGGTTGGCTTTGGGCTAGTCTTCTCAGTTTGGGGAGGTTTCTTTTTGAATATGAGAAATACGGTTGTGCTTATGCTTTTCTGAAGAATTTGAAAACACAGAAATGAAGTCAAATGGGCAATTCTTCCTGGACTGTGTTAACAGTTCATTCTTTGCCAAAACCAGAGACAAACATCAATTCCCCGTTTAGCTGGGGCCCTCCTTTTCCATTCTCAGGGGACACGTTGTGTAACCTCTGAGAGTTACACAAAGGCTTGGTTCACTGTCTTGCGGGCATATTGTTTATAGAATGTGCCTCTGAGGTAATGGCCTATATCTCAAAGCCTTAATATGCCCAATGAGCCAAAGCCTCTTCTTTCCTGAAATCCAGAAGGGAATGGGGTGGAACTGATCCTTCCTTCCCAGGACGATTCCACATCCTGGAGATTCTAAAGCTCTCCCAAGAGTCCATAAATTCCCAAGGGACTTGCATTTTCATGGCTACCCATGGCTCTGATATCCTACCTCTATTAAGCTCTCATTCATCTACTCCACTCCAAGGCGTTGTCAAAAACAATAGGGCAATAAGCTTGCAAATAGTGCAGCCAAACATGGATTTCTCCTTTCAATTTTCAGTATTTGCTTTCTGCATTTTGAGGCTCTGCTGTTGTTGTGCATACATATTTAGGACTTTTATGTTTTCATTACCTTGTTTTTTTTTATTCCTGATAATACTTCTTGCTCTGAATTATTTCTTTATTAATATAGTTATCTCACTCTTTTTTGTTAGTGTCTGCATGGTATATCTTTCCCCCCACCTCTTTATTTTCAACAATTGACATTATGTTTAAATTGGGGTCTCATAGACAGCAACGACTTGTTTGTTGTCTATTCTGACAATCTCTGTATTTTTTAAAAATATATTTTATTGATTTTTTTACAGAGAAGAAGGAAGAGGGATAGAGAGTTAGAAACATCGATGAGAGAGAAACATCAATCAGCCGCCTCCTGCACACCCCCTACTGGGATGTGCCCGCAACCAAGGTATATGCCCTTGACTGGAATCGAACCCAGGACCCTTCAGTCTACAGGCTGATGCTCTTTCCACTGAGCCAAACCGGTCAGGGCCAATCTCTGTATTTTAATTGGTATGTTTAGAAAATCACATCTAATATGATATATCCATGTGGTTGGAATTAAATCTACTATCTTGCTGGGTTTTTTTCTATTTAGTTTACCTGGTTTATTTTTCTTTCTGCTTCCCTGTTTTTATGGCTTATCTTGGGTCTATTGAGTTTTATAATGATTTGATTTTATTTCCTCTCTTGGCTTATTATTTCTACCTTTTCACTTGAAATTTTTTGTGGTTACTCTAGGGTTTACAGTATATGACCTGCATTAGAGTTTACAAAAATGTCAGTTTATGTGTAGCTTAAAGTATATAGACTATGTTCTATATTCTTTCCTTTAATTTTTGCTCTATTGATGTCATAATTTAACTTTTACATTTGCTATAAACATAATACATTGCTTCTATTTTTGGTTTAGATAGCTAACTTGAGAGCAATTAAATCTTAGAAGAAATAAATTTCATTTTCACTTCATTTATTTTATTTTCAGAGCTCTTCATTTCTTTGTGTTGATCCAAGTTTCTGTCTCATATCATATTTCTTCTGTCTGCAGAAAAATTTCCTGAACATTTTTTTGTCGAGTAAGTCTGTTGGCAATGAATTCTCTGTTTTTGTTTGTCTATTTAAGTCTTTGTATCTATTTGAAGTCATGGTTCTGACAAGTAGTCTATTGTAATGTTTATCTTTTTTTTAATCTTTATATAATGTGTGTATTTGCCTTTGGCTATCTTCAAGATTTTCTCTTTGTTCAGTGGATTGAATATGATATGAAAGACTAGGGGTTTGTGTGTGTGTGTGTGTGTGTGTGTGTGTGTGTGTGTTTAGTACTTACCCTGTTTGGGTAATTCTGAGCTTCTTGGGTTTTGGGTTTGGTGTCTGTTATTCATTTTGGAGTGTTATAATTAGAAATGCTGGGTTTGATGTTGCTGTGTTCACTCTCAATGCACCACAGGCTTAAAGACTTCAAATTCCCCCAGTGATACTTTATTTAGGGTGTGAGCTAGTTTGCAAAAGGGCTTATCTCACTGTCTGCTCTCCCATCAGTTTTGCACCATGCCTCAGAAAACATCTCCTCTCTTGTGTTCCTCTTCTATCCCTCTCCCAGCAGAATTCCATTATTACTTGTCACTTGACACTGGTTAACCTGGTGAGGGATGTTCTCCGTATTTCTGATTAAGCCTCAGTCTTTGACACCACACCCCAGGGTCTCAGAGCTGTGACTTCCTCCTCCTCCAGCTAGAGCCTGTACCCTATATTATTCCTGTTTTTTCTTCAGCTGTAGTTTTCTTTCTTTCCCTTCCCCGTCACCCTGGATTTTCACCAGTGCCCTAATGGCCATGACCTTTGTTGTCCTTCATCCCCCAGAGTTAGGCTTTTGCTCAGTAGTGAGAGAGGAGAGAAGAGTCCATAGAGTGTAGTCACCCTCCATCATTGGCTGCTCTTCCCTGCCCCCACCTCTGTACCTGAAGGGACACTTTCTCAGGACTCTCTCCCATCCTTTCTATGAGCACCCTATGAGCACCGAGTAGAATTCATGGAGAGAAACCCTGAAGAAAATGCAGCATTCCCCAGTTTCTGCGGCTCTACTGGGGTCCAAGTGCATCTTCCCTAGGTAGGTCAGCACTAGCATCCATCTAGCCCTGCTGACCTAGGTCTCCCGATATAATTTGGACCAGTTGGTGGTCCAGAAACTTCAGTGCTTCCATAGCATCAAGAAAAGTCATGGGTGTATCTGGCTTTTTTATGATTAAGTTGAGAGTGATTTTTCTTTTCAGCTCTCTAAATCCTCCAGTAAACACCTGAAGTCAAGTACTTTTCATGTTTACCTATAAATTAATTCTTTGAGGTTTAAAATAGTTCCCCCATGTTACAGTTACAGAAATGGGTGCAGAATAGACCCGTGTATTGGTAAGCTGGTGTGGGGTGGGGGAGTGGGGTGTAAGCAAGCAGAGGGCAGAGCAGAGGCAGGGTGGAAACTTCCAGTGTGGTGTGCCCAATTTGCTGTAGGTCCACTTAGCTGAGGAGAAAGGATGAGGATGAGGATGATAGTGATGGTGATGAGTAATGATAATGATATCAAATAAGCTACTGAGGTATTAAATTATGTCTTATTTTTCTGCATTCTTAAGTTCTCTACCACAGTTTTGCTTTTTCCCTATTTGGGAAATGGTAGTCAATGCCTTAAGGACAGAATGCCAATTTTTAAATCATCATATTTTGGGTCCTTGAATTTTGTATGCCAGGGACAAAGATAAGGGAAAGATTTGGAGTAAGCAAAACCAATTTTGTCTATTCCTGAAATGAGATGAAATTAGCCTGGGTGGGGGAAGGAAGCTGACTCAGAAGGGGGAGCAGGAGAACTGAGATGCAGGTATTCAGAGAAATGGGCCCTGTCCCTTGCTTCACTTAGTAAAGCTTTCAACCTGGCCTAGAGGCGGACAGAAACTCCAAGTGTCTTTGTGAGTTCAACACTGAGACAGCTGGTTCCTCCCTTTCTAGGTGGGGTCTGAAAAAGCAGTGGGGGCCTTATGGTACCCCTCACTCCCCACATCTGAGCAAGGCCCAGGAGAAGTAGAATAGGAATGGCGCAGCGCCTCTAGACCCATTGGGTTGAAACAGATTCCCAGAGTTCCCATACACCCCATGGGAACCTGGAAGCAATGCAACAGTTTCCTATGATCCCTAGGGATCCACAGAGCAAGGCTCTTAAACAAATCCAGTGCATTTCTCTGGTTCAGAGTAATTCAGGACAGCAGCTCAACTTCTCCCGAGTCCCCAAGGGTGGCAAGGAAGCAGATGACATAGAGCAGAATTTGAAGTGGTCTTTGAAATGACATAGCAGTGATCTGCTTTGATTCAGGACTGAAGGCCAGTCCCAATTATATCCTTCTAGGTGGATACCAGTGTAGATAGTGAATGACCTAGGATTAATAATTTATCCCCAACACCGTTCAAAGGCACCACACAAGTCCCTAGAAGGAAGATTCACCCTGAAGAAAAGGAAGTTGGATGGCAACTGAATTGACTTGATTTCTTTTCTGTCAAGTGGTGGAATATGTACTCTTGTGAGAAATTGAATCATGTAAAAATAATAAGTTACAGTTCTTGCTAAGTGATTCTTTCCATCAAAAGTCCTACCTGTTAAATTTTCAATAGCATTTTTATTGCACTTCAGCTATATTTCAGGTGTTTAGCTAAGCACATTATATCTATATTCTCCTATTTAATCCGCTCAACAAGTCTGTAAGGTAGATCCTATTATCATGTGCATTTCAAAGATGAAGAGACTGTGGCTTAGTGAAATTAAATGAGTTGCCCAAGATTTCATAGCTACTAAGTGGCAGGGATGGAATTCAACATAGGTCTTTACAAGCACAGAGCTCATACTTTTAACCACTAGAACTTAATAACTATACAGGGCTGGAGGTAGGTTTTCTTTTCTTTCTGCAGTCTAGAGTATAAAAATATGTTTCCCAAGACACTGTATTTCCTTCTATTACATTGCTCTCACATTTCTGGTCTGCTTGGAAACAAAATTGTCACTTCAAATAGTATCCTTTTGGATAAAACTAGTGAGTTATAGCCCTGGCCACGTAGCTCGGGTGCTTAGAGCAGCGTCCTGATACACCAAGATTGCAGGTTGTTATGTTGCAGGGAACATAAAAGAAGCAACCAAATGAGTGGAACAACAAATCGATCTTTCTCTCTCCCTTCCTCTCTCTAAAATCAATATATAAAAATTTAAAAAATTATTGAGTTATAAACAAATGCCTTACAGAAATTGAAAATACTATATGCATTGAGTATCATAGCTAAAACAGAATTTTAGATCATATAGCTCTCTAAACGAGCAGCATCAGCATTGGCTGGAGATGGATAGAAATGCAAATCTCCTGACCTAACTCCTGACCTACTGTGTCACAACCTCTAGAAATGAAAGCTTTCAATCTGTGTGTTAACAAGCTCTCCAACTGATTCTGGTGTACAATAAACTGAGAACCACGTTTCTAGCTCAATGTTGTGCATACAACATTGGAGACCTATGGTGCATCAGAATCATTATGTGTCAAGGACTAAACTTGGAAAGATTGGTAGGGGCCAGATCAAGTTAGAGGAGTTGAGCATTAACCTGAACCTAAGGTTGAGGTAGAGGGTAAGGCTTTAAGCGGAGAAAGGCATAATCTTGAATGGCATTTAATTATTCATTAAGTGGACTTACCTGTTCATTCATCCACCAAATATTTATTGAGCACTTATAAGGTGTGAGGCTCTAAGTTGTGAATCTGAGATATCACTCTATCAAAGTTTGGGTGGACAATAATAACCACATGGGAGGCTAATAAAAAGGCTATTATAGCCCTAGCTGGTTTTGCTCAGTGGATAGAGCATCGGCCTGCCAGTCAAGTGCACATTCCTGGGTTGCTGGCTTGATCCCCATTAGGGGATGTGCAGGAGGCAGCCAATCAATGATTCTCTCTCATCATTGATGTTTCTCTCCTCTCTCTCTCTCTCTCTCTCTCTCTCCCTCTCTCCCTCCCTCCCTCTCCCTTCCTCTCTTAAATCAATAAAAATATTTTTTATAAAGGTTATTATAATAGGTTCGTGGAAGATGACATGAGCCTGAAGGACATGGCAGTGGGGGAGTGAGCTGACTCAGAGATTTTTGGAACACTACATGCATTTCTATAAAACCCCATTCGTACTTAATTTTGTATCAGAAGGTGGAATAGGACTAAAATGACTCACCAATTTAGGCAAATGGGAAGAGTATGGTGGTACCATTAGCTAGACTGGAAATACAGAAGGAGAAACACATGCGATGATGAGGTGACCAAATACAGTACTACGTGGTATGGGAGCTTCATCACCCAATAGCAATGGCATCATCTGTTATGGGGCCGCATAGTGACTTGAGTCAGGGCAGAAGGTAAATTAAATCCATTGAAAATATTTTTAATGCCTAGAAAAAGTTACTTTTACATTAAACTGAAATACTGACTGTAGCTTCTACTCACTAGTTTTATTTTGACTAGCATCTCAGAACAAATTTAATTTGGAGATTTGCCTTCACTGAATTCCCAAAGAAATGTGTGTAAAGTGTTTATATATCTTATCCTGTTGAATTCCACGATCATTTTTCTTCATTTCTGAGACTGCAATTTGGCAATGATTCTTCACACCTTAATTGTTCCCATTTCCATTTAGTTCTTGACAGTCTTAATGATTAAAAAGCAAACATTTGCATGTATCAATAAAGCTTGCAGTTGAGAAACTCTAGAGCCACCTTTTTTGAGTCATCACCCCCTTCTCTAGCCATTTTGTAAACATGTCATTTTATCAGGCTTAAAATTAAAAAACAAACACACAAACAAAACCTTTATGCTGGCCCTCATTGAACTGTAGGCTATTTCTTCATCCTTTGGCTCGCTAACATCCATTTCTCTTAGGTTCCTATTCATACCCAAAGGTCTGTGTCTTACTGACTCAAGAATATCATTACCACAAAATTTTCTTACAAAACAGCACCGCACTTGCGGAGTAGACCGCAAGGCACCAATTATCTTTCTACCCCTAAAATCATTTTTACTGTCCTCGTCCTCTCTCAGCAAGAGTGAAATCAGCAGTTAAAGGTTTGCCTTTCACTTTGTCTCAGATCTATGGATTGTTCTTAAGTTTAAAGGGCAATTTTTGCTGTCTTATTGCTTTGGGAAGGCTATTGATATTATTCAATAGCATACACATCTGAAAAACACCTGACTCCTAGTGCTTTTTCTTCTCTTTGAAACCAATATTCTTCTCTAATATTAATATTGATACATTTTCATCATGGAAGAAAATTTGCAAAAGGAAAATATCGAAATTGGCCATAAATGTACTAGCTACACACACACAGAAGTAGCTAGTTAGTACATTTAGTTTCATTTTCCTCCTGAATTTCTTCTGTGCATGTATTTTTACAGTTATGATCAGATAACTTTTTATTTCCTACTATTTTATTTTATTTTTTACTTTTCATGACTTCCAGATCATCTCACTTGCTTCAGCCAACAATTTGCTTTTTTAAAAATCCTCACCTGATGACATGTTTAGAGAGAGGAAGGGAGAGAGAAAAAGATTTATTGGTTGCCTTCTGAAAGCTCCCCAACTGGGGATCATACCTGCAACCCAGGCATGTGCCCTGACTGATAATTGAACTCAGAACAATTTCCTACCAACTGAGCCACTTAGGCTGGGCAACATTTACATTTTAAATGAGGACCACACCAGCTTGCTTCCTTGTAACCGCCTCCAAATAAGAAATACATTTTCTTTTTAGCTAAATATTTAATCACATTATGATTATATTTTAATTACTCTAGGAATAGGTTTTTATACATAAAAAAACAAAGACTGAATTACTTGGCTGATGTATTTACATCTCCAGCTTGAGATTTTCTCCTATTATATATTTCAGCCTTGCACCCCCTTTTTTTGCCTCACACTCCCAATTTGCTAATTATTGGTCTTAAAAGCAATTTGGTGGAGGCTGAAAGGAAGCAGAAGAGAATAATATTTGAGTTCCAGGCATTATGTTCAACAATTTGCTAACATTTTTCATTGATGCTATAAAATGTATATTATTACTCTCATTTTACAAATGAATAAAAACTTAAAGGTGCTCTGAGAAGTAACCTGTAGAAAGGCATTCAATAAGATATAATGAAGCTGTTCTTTGATCTATATGCTGTCTCCAAAATCTCTTATAGTCTTTATACAGTTCAATGTCCAGTGGTTATAATACAGTGTTATAGGTGCAATCACACACACACACACACACACACACACACACCATCATGCATTTTTGCCCTGGTACTTTGGACTGTTTGAATGCAACTTCTGTTTTTAAGCTGACTCCAACCAGTTGCCTTATCCTATATAATAAAAGGCTAATATGCAAATTGTCCCCTCGACCGGGAATTCGACCAGGAGTTCAACCAGGAGGTGGGGCTGGCTGGCCAACTGCCCACGGCCCCTCCCCCCGGCAGGCCCCATCCCTGATCTCTCTCCCATCCTGATTAGGGGTAGGGCTGGCCAGCCAATCGCCTGCAGCCCCTCCCCCCTCCCCCCCCCCCCCCGCCAGCCCAACCCAATCGGCCTCAATCGGGGTGGGCCAGCCGAAACCCACCCGTGCACGAATTTGTGCACCAGGCCTCTAGTATTTAAATAAAGATAAGAAAATACAGGAAAGGTTAAAATGATACCTTTGGCAATATTTATTTTGCAAAGACGATATTGCTCATTTGGGATTAGCACTTTTTCTCAAACGTGAAACTAAATTATGCCTCATGTTCCAAAAGCCTTATCACATAAGCAGATTAATTTTAATAGGGCATATTGGCACATATTGTTATTATGCAAATACATTTTAAATCACCAGATTAGAAGGAAACAATCTAATTTTCTTCTCCCTACTCTTCTTTTTAATTTTCTCCATGCTGGAAACAAATGAGCTAATATTGAGTATATGAAGGAATCAGAACAAATAGGAAACTAGAACCAGGGCTTTTAAACCTTCCAATTTAAAGAACCAAACTATGGGACCAAAAATAAGCCAATAATACAATCAACATAAAGTAGCTAAAGACTTAACAGTGATGGGAGAGCTGTAAGTTATATCCCATGGGAAAGTTGCTATTTATTCCTTAAGGCTTGTCAAAGTTAGTGAAGTAGGGAAACCAGTTGACAGTACTGGGATTCAGATTCCTTATTATTTAAATATATATATATTTGTATTTAATGAAAGTACATATGTAATAAAAATGCCTCTATCCAGCAATAAAACATCCTGCTATGGAAAGTACTAAACAGGGGCTATGCCATCTGGTTGGGAATGCCCTGGAGGGGAAGCAAATACTCTGTGAAGATTATTCAAGCCTGGCTGGGGTGGCTCAGTTGGTTGAATGCACCAGGAAATTGCAGGTTCGATTCCTGGTGAGGGCATAGGGGCTGTGGGCTTGATCCCCAGTAGGGGGCATGCCAGAGGCAGCTGATCAATGTTTCTCTTTCATGGATGTTTCTCTCTCTCTCTCCCTCTCCCTTCCTCTCTCTGAAATCAATAAAAACATATTTTTTTTAAAAAAAAATAGCTTTAAAAAGAAAAAGAGTATTCAAGGCCACAAAGGTCTCTGAAATTTCTTCCAACCCTATGATGTCTAATTCACACATCTGTGAGCAAACAACCATCTATGCCAGTTTTTATCTTATCACTCCATCAGCCAACTGACCCCAGTGATTCCAGCCCCTCCACCGTTAAACTTCTAGATCATGGACCTGCAAATACAGTTTACATGTCGAATCTTGCCAGCCACGTGTTTTGGTACAGCCATTGTCTAAGAATGGTTTTTACATTTTCAAATAATCAGAGGAAAACCAAAAGAAGAAGACCATGTTATGGCATGTGAAAATTATATGAAATTTAATGCCCAGTGTTCTTAAGAAAAGTTTCATTAGAACACAGCCTAGCTCGCTTGTTTATGTATTGATTATGGCTACTCTTGTGTTACAACAGAAAAGTCAGATAGTTGTGATAGATACTTGATAGTCTGCAAAACTGAAAGTATTTATTATCTAGGCCTTCACAAAAAATGTTTGATGACCCCTTCTTTAGAATGTAAACTTCTGAGAGCAAGGGCTGTGGTCTTTGCTGTTTATCTTTGTAGCCCCAATATTTGGCACAAAATGGTTTCCGTGTTGTAATTGTTGAATGAAGGATGACTGTGTTCAGAATTAAGAAAAAGTCATCAGATCTGCTTATAAATAACTAGAGGCCCGGTGCATGAAATTTGTGCATGGGGGGAAGGGGTGTCCCTTAGCCTGGCCTGCACCATCTCCAATCTGGGACATCCCTATCACAATCCAGGACCGCTGGCTCCTAACCACTCGCCTGCCTGCCTGACTGCCCCTAACCGTTTCTGCCTGCCAGCCTGATTGCCCCCTAACTGCCCTCCCCTGCCAGCCTGATCGCCCACAACTGCCTTCCCCTGTCGTGACTCGCCTCCTCCACCGGGACCCGCCTCCTTCATGTTGCACAGAGCCATGGGACCCCCCAGGCCTCACCACACGGAGCAGCCACCAGGCCCCACCTCTGCTGTGTGCGTGGCCATCTTGTGGTAGCCATATTGTGGCGGCCATATTGTGATGATGTCACGCGAGGGCATCGTGCAAGGGCATGACACCACCTAGGCTTTTATTATATAGGATTTCTTCTCCTAGAGACTAACAGATATCTCTGTCCTTTCTCCCCCCCAAAATAGAGGTACATCCTATGTGAATAAGAGACTCAACTAGGACTAATAATTAGGCATAATGTAATTGCATGACATAATGTTTATCTTCTGCTCTGATTGGCTATACCTGACCAGTCATTAACAATTTTGGAAACCACCCTTGGATAAACTACAAGTTTGTCCATAAAAACTTACGACTTTAATAAATTCCAAAAATACCTTGAGAAACTGTCTTTTCTTGTCCTACTTAGTTGGCAAATTTAATGCTCCCTGGAGGAATAATTGTGGGGAATTATTCTCTCCTGTCAACACAGAGAAAAAGCCATCTCAGCAATTCAATGACATTTGCTGCAGGTTAGATAAATGTCAACACCTTGCTCCTCCTTCCACACAAAGAGAACATTAATACACTAAGTCACATAAAAAAAAACCCTACACACACAATAACTCTCCATCATTTCATCAGCAACATTTGGAAACCCATTTGAGACTGTTAACGTGGGTGAAAGATGCCCATGCTGATTCTCATTCCCTCATCCCACTTTTTAAAAACTATTAACCGCCCAGCACTGATGAACCAGCCGGCACTTCTTATAGCAGAACGTTCCCAAGTCGCCTCCCTGATCTGAAGCTGTCAGGAGAAAGGCTGCAGACTTGCATTTCCTCCTACTGCTCTGTGCCCTAATCAAAGCAATAAATAAGGTTCCCTCCAGGGAGAAGTAGGCAGGAGAAAAAAATCTCTTCTGATCCAACAGTCCCACAGTATAGCTGTAAGACTGAAATTCCAATTCACGTAGGACAGAGGGAGAACCTGGGCACACAGATAGAAGAGGAACCAGAGACAGCCAGTGGGGAGATGAGGGAGGGAGACACCCCCAATCACAAGGCCGGAGCGGAAAGTTGATGGGATGCCCTCATGACTAGAATTACAAAAATCTCAATAATTATTTAGGTCACAATTTAGCTTATGGAATGGGCCCACATTTTTATTGATGTGTTTGTTTCAAATTCCAACGTTTTTTTTTTTTTATTTTGAAGGAGAAAATATGGCTAATAAGGTTATTCTACAGTTATTATATGATTATTATGGGTAATGTTACCCATGGAGAATAGTACAAAGAAGAAAGTTCCTATGTCATCTTGTCTTCCACCAAGAGGCAGCCATCATTATTAGCGGAATATTATGTAAGGTATCATTTTTATATATAAATAAATAGATTTAAAACCTTATAATATAGGAACATGCAGTGATAGTTTTGCATAAAAGCCTTCACTTTAATTTGACTTTAATTGAAAGGGGGAAGTGCAAAGTGATCTTATTTTTTATTTTCTTAAATTAGCTTTGTAAGGCTGATGAAAGATATGAAAACTAGTTAGCAGTTGGAGTCATTAGGTCATTTTTTAAAAATAAATTTCAAGTTTCATCCAATTAATTGATTTTACCAAAGAACCTTGCATACCTCCTCCAATCTCCTCTGCTTCTTTAATTGTTAAAGTACTATTATCTGTACCATTATTTTATTATATTTTGTCACAAGTAATGTATTTCATAAATATTATTTACATAATTGCTCATATTAGTTTTAGATTTAAAAGTATTCAGTACATACCACTAATATTTTTACTGCATTTTCTTCAGTTCTGATTTCATTGTTTTTGATTCATGCTTTTGATTAGCTGAATTTGTCACCAGTGTATGTGTGTGTTTGTGGTAAGAAGGGCTGTTGGATGCTAAATGTTTTATGTTTGAATATATTGAATTGTTGTCTTTATATATGAAATACATCTTGGCTTGATTCATTCTTTTTGGTCACACCCTCAGAACTTTGTGGATGACTTTTGCACCTGAGTGCTTTCCTGGGACAGAGTAATGTCAGTCTGATTTTCCTCTAGACCCCTGAAGGCATTTGAGTTTATGACACCTGATGTCAGTCTATTAAAAAAAAAATACTGAAGCTAAATAATTTCAAGATATATTCCTACCAGTGGTGTATAAAAATATTTAATCTTTGCTATTCTGTTAAGTTAAACATCATATAGTGCCATTGGTTCAACTTGCACATCTTCAATTCCTAAGATGAGTTAAACATCTTTTACTAGATTAATTGAGAACTGACTGTATTGGTTTTTACAACCAATAAAATATATAGAAACTAGAGAACCAGGGAACAAAATTTGTGCATGGGGGGGGGGGAGGAGGGAAGGGTCCCCTCAGCCCAGCCTGCACCCTCTCCAATCCAGGACCCCTCAGGGGATGTCAGACATCCCTCTCACAATCCTGGACTGCTGGCTCCTAACTGCTCACCTGCCTGCCTGCCTGATCACCCCTAACTGCCCCCACACACACACCAGCCTGATCACCCCTAACCACCTCTGCCTGCCAGCCTGGTTACCCCTAACTGCCCCACTGCCAACCTGATCACCCCTAACCGCCTCTGCCTGCTGGCCTGATCGCCCCCAACTGCCCCCCCCCCTCCGCCGCTGCCAGCTTGGTTGTCCCCAACTGCCCCCCCCTGCCCACCTGGTCTCCCCACTCAGCCTGCTGCTCAGTCATTTGGTCGCCCCTCACTAACTCCCCTGCCGGCCGGGGGGGGGGGGGGGTCACCCCACGCAACCTGTTTGGTCGTCCATTTGGTTCTGATGGTTGCTTAGGCTTTTATATAGATAGATACCATATTCTGCCCAACCAACGTGGCTCAGTGGTTGAGCATCAACCTATGAACCAGATTACAGTTAGATTCCCAGTCAGGGCACATGCCCAGGTTGCAGGCTCGATGCCCAGTTGGGGGCATGCAGGAGGCAGCTGATCAATGATTCTCTTTCATCACTGATGTTTCTATCTCTCTTTCCCTCTCTGAAATCAATATATATATATATTTTAAAAGAAATACCACATTCTATATATTTATCATATGCAGCAAATGTCATACACATGTAGATATAATTCTTTGCAATAACAAAGAATATTAGCTATATAAATTAATATAATAATAATGTAACTGGATCAATTTCATGAAGACACTGTATGAAGGTTAGGGTGTCATGTTAACCTGGCAAGATCAATCTGACCCTTGCAGGATGACTTTGGGTTTTACTAGTAACAAAATATGTAGAATACGATAAACACATTTCAAAATGGAAAGGACTGCAGGATCTTCTAATTCAGTGGTTTTTTTTAACAGGAAAAAAAATCTTTTTTAAACAAAAAGGATTTATATTAAAACCTAATAAACAAAACAAGAAAAAGTGGATCTGCTCTAAATATTGGTAAAGTGAAATAGGGCAAGTGAGAATCGTTGCAGCCTACTTTCCCTCTTTTTGACTCCGGATGACTTGGGAAATCCCAAGGCCCTCTGGCTCACAGTTTGAAAGCCAGCAAAGGTGGCAGATGGTTTTATACTCTGAACCGCTCCTCTGCTTGGAACACAGAACAAGGACAGATAAATCATGCAGAGCATGTACACTGACCACAGTGGAATGAAGCAAAAAAAAAATTAAAAACAAACAGATCACTAGAATATTCCCACTCTTGGGTAAATAAGCAACCCACGTCTAAATAATCCAAATGTCAAAGAAGAAATAACAAAGAATATTAGAAAGCATTTTGAACTGAGTAATGATGAAAGCACAGCTATCAAGGCTATTATTGATAGATCAACAAACAAGTGTTGACAAGGACGTGGAAAAATGAAACCCTACTGTACTGTTGGTGGGAATGCAGATTGGTGCAACCACTATGGAAAACGGTATGGAGGGTCTTCAAAAAGTCAGAAGTGCAACTGTCTTATGACCCAGTGATTCCACTTCTGCATATACAACTAAAGAAGCCCAAAATACTGATGTGAAAGAATATATGCACCCCTATGTTCATTGCAGCGTTATTTACAATAGCCAAGATATGGAAGCAGTTTTAGTGCCTATAATAGATGAGTGGATAAAAAAGCTGTGGTACATTTACACCATGGAATACTCGTTGGCCATATAAAAGAAGGAAATCTTACCATTTGTGACAGCATGGATGGACCTAGACAATACTATGCTAAGTGAAATAAGTCAGATATTGAAACACAAACACCATATTATTTCACTTATATGTGAAATCTAAAGAACAATATAAACAAACAAAACAGAAACAGACTCATAGATACAGAGAACAGCTGATGGATGCCAGAGAGGAGGGGGCCGTGGGTGACTAGGTGAAAAAGGTGAAGGGATTGAGAAGTACAGATTGGTAGTTACAAAACAGTCACAGGGGTGTAAAGTACAGCACAGGGAATATAGTCAATAATATTGTAATAACTATGTACGGTACCAGGTGAGTACTGGAAATATTGGGGGAAACGCTTTGTAAAGTATGTGATTGTCTAACCACTATGCTGTACACCTGAAACGAATACACAATAAAACTGAATGTAAACTTTAATTAAAACATAAAAGTACAGCCATTAAATGGTGTGCAATACAGCTAGAGTTGTGCTAACGGTGAAATGTAGTCTTCAAGTGCATATATTAGAAAATATGACAAGCTGAAAACCAGTTACCTAAGTATCAAACCCAAGAAGCTGAAGAAAAAAATAAATACAAGAAAGTGAAGAAAAGGAAATTATAAAAATAATGTAAATAAATTAATGAGATAGAAAATAAACTTATTAATACACAAATATAAAAACCCAAAAAGTGGTTCTTAGAAGAGACTTAGACAATTTATAGACTTCCAGCAGAGCTGATTAAAAAAAAAGAGACATGGGGAAAATTCCCAAATATGACCAATTAAAATGAGGATGTCACTACAGATGTTGCAGATATTAATAAGCAATAAAAGGATACAGTTAACAACTTCATGTGAAAAAACTTTGAGAATTTTAGTCAAATGGACATATTTTTAGAAATCCCTAATTACTAAAACTGAACCAAGAAGATACATAAGTATAAATAATCCCCTAAGTAAATTGAATCTAGAATTTAAATCCTTTCCACTGTATGATCTCAAAGCCTATAAATCTTTGCCAATGAATTCTTCCTAACATTTAAGGAAAAGTAACAGCAATTTCTCACCCTTTCTTCCAGAGATTAGGGGGGAAAGTGTTTGGTTGTGGGGTGAATGGGAAAATTCTCATCTCAGTGTAAGAGACCAGCATAACTTGATATTAAAACTTGACAGGAGTATTACAAAAAGGGTGGAATTGAAAAAACAAACAAACCAACATTTCTAATGAACATAGGTATAAACAGCTTAATCTAAATATTAGTGGTTTTAATTCAGCAATATATAAAAGAATAATATAAGCAACTAGGGGTTTATTCCAAGAATACAAGCATACCAGTTGTATTTTGCAACAATAATGTTTTATAACAGATCACCCTAAAACTCAATGGCTCAAAACAATCAGCATTTGTTTAGCCTACAGTTCTGCAAGTACACTTTGTAGTTCTATTCTTGGCTGACTTCCTCAAAAGTCTCTAAACTGCTAGTGGGAGTGTAGATTGGTAAAAAGACTGAAAAAACTATTTGTAACATACCTACTAATGCTGAACACATGCATAGTCTATGAACTAGCAATTCCACACTTAAGTATATATCAGAAAGAAATGCATACAGTATATGTTCTCAAAAAAATGTACAAGATTTTCATAGCTGTACTATCCATAATATTTATAAGATGGAAATTGTCAATCTACCCATAAAATGTAAAATGAATACATAAATTGTGGCATATTCATAGAGAATTCTATTTAACAATAAAAGAATTGTTATAAGCAATGATACCTATTGTTGAACAAGAAAACCAGACCTCCCTCCACCAAAAAAAAGGAAAGAAAAGAGTATCATTTCATTTATGTTAAGTTCCAAAAAATGAAAAAATTACTCTATGGACTTGGCAGTCAGATTAGTGGTTACCCTTTTTAAGATGATGACAGGAAGGGGATATAAAGGAGACGTGATCTACTCGTAATATTCTGTTTCTTCATCTGGGGTCTGGGTGTGTGGAAATTTGAGTTGTACACTTATGTGTGCTTCTCTGCATATGTTATGCTCGATTTTTAAAAGGTAATTTTATATGGTTCAAAATGTATAGAAAATATAGACTATAGAAATATATAGAAAACATAGAAAAGGATGCCATTAGGGGTTGAAATAACAAAGCACTGAGGGAAGACATTAATATATCTCAAATGTATACAGCTCTCCAACGATGTCTAATCATCCTTTATTTGTCAATATGCACCTAAAATATATAAATAACTCCCACAAATCAAAAGGGAAAGGTAGACAATTCCTCCTTCAAAGGGGTCAAAGACTTCAACAGACTCTTCACAAAAGATGAAAGCCTAACTCTAATAATAAACATAATTTTAAAAGTTCAACTTTATTAGTCATCAGGAAAATGCGTATTAAAACCAATATGAGATGCTACTATATATACACACCAGAATGACTCAAGTGAAAGCAATTGTCAATACGAAATGGAAGCAGGGTTGTGGAGCAACAGAAACTTTTAAACATTGCTAATGGGCGTGTAAATTGGCAATAAGTGGCAAAGTTGAAGACGCACAGACCCCTTCAGTTCATTCAGCAGTTCCACTCTTGGATGAATTCTCTAGAGCAAGCATGTCAAACTCGCGACCTGCTGGCCATGAGTTTGACATGCTTGCTCTAGAGCAGAGGTTCTCAACCTTTTTAATGCTGCGACCCTTTAATATAGTTCCTCATGTTGTGGTGACCCCCAACCATAAAATTATTTTCGTTGCTACTTCATTAACTGTCATTTCGCTACTGTTAAGGAATGGTAATGTAAATATCTGTGTTTTCCGATGGTCTTAGGCTCTGCAGCAGCGGTTCTCAACCTGTGGGTCACGACCCACGGGCTGAGAACCGCTAGCAGGGTCGCTAGCAGGGTCACCTAAGCAGGGTCACCTAAGACCATCGGAAAACACAGATATTTACATTACGATTCATTAACAGTAGCAAAATTACAGTTATGAAATAGCAATGAAAATAATTTTATGGTTGGGGGTCACCACAACATGAGGAACTGTATTAAAGGGTCACGGCATTAGAAAGGTTGAGAACCACTGCTCTAGAGAAATACTCACACATGGGTAGAAGAAAACAGAAAATGATATTATATACACTAGGAATAAATGATGGAAACATCCAATGTTCCTCAGGAGAAGAACAGATAGATTAGCTGTGGTACAGTAAAATCCCTCCATCACACATTCAAAGGAGTCCAAATACTCAACCAGATAAAACCAGGGGTTAAGCTTTGAGGTCTTGCAGTTCTTAGGATCCGCTGTCTAATTTTGCAGAGCTTTTAAAAAATGTTTGCTAAGAAATTCTGAAACAGCAGGGTCAGGGACGGTGATAGGTATCAGAAAAACAACCACCTCTTGCTTTTCTCGCCAGTTTTAGAATCACTAAATTAGAGTATGATGCTAATCAGGCTGGCTTATGTTGCTGGCCCACTAGGTCAATGAGTTTCATACAGGCAAAAACTTCTGACCAATGGTAGCAAGTTGTATCCTTAACAGCTTTTCTGCTATCAAAGAGTGAATGTGTGAGTAGAATTCATTATTCCTATTGAAGAAGTACTTCAGACCCATGTCCCACTGAAGGTCTGACAGAATCACATCCTCCCATGAAAAGCCCACAGGACTTACATCTTTGTCAGATCTTTGCATAAATGCGAGGATGGCAATTGGCATGCAAAGTACAACTTCAGTTTTTAAACCTTTATTTCAGGGTTCTCATACAAACTTTGTCAAACTGAGAAAGAATCTTCAAAAATGCACAATGCCCTGTAATATAAAGATCCTAAACCACCTTATCAGGTTTGGCTCAGTGGATAGAGTGTTGGCCTGTGGACCAAAGGATCCCGAGTTTGATTCCAGTCCAGGGCACATACTTTGGATGCAGGCTTCTCCCTGGCTGGGCCCTGGATGGGGCACATTCAGGAGGCAATCAATAGATGTGTTTCTCTCACATCGATGTTTCTCTCTGTCTTTCCCTCTCTCTTCCACTCTCTCTAAAAGATCAATGGAAAAAAACATCCTCAGGTAAGGAATGAATGCATACATACATACATACACATATATAAATACCTAAAACCAATTTAACTTATGAATAAAAAACACACAACAGCCCTGGCTAGTTTGGCTCAGTGGACAGAGCATCAGCCTGTGGACTAAAGGGTCCGTTTGATTCTGGTCAAGGGCACATGCCCAGATTGTGGGCTCGATCCCCAGTGAGGAATGTGCAAGAGGCGGCCGATCAATGATTCTCTCTCATCATTGATGTTTTTATCTTTCCCTCTCCCTTTCTCTCTGAAATTAAAAAAACACATATTTTTTTTAAAAAAGAACAGAATATCTAAGCAAAGTATGAAGTGTGTCATATGTATGCATTTTAAAAGCAGCTACCATTTATTGGGTGCTCATTGTACAACAGGCAGTTTGATAAGCACTTATGTCCATGATTTTGTTTAATCCTCCAAAAAGCCACACGCCTATGAGACGAATATCATTACTGTCTCCTGTTTTATAGATGAAAAAACAGACCATGATATTAAAGTGATATAACTTAATCAAAGTTACCAACTAGTGATGATCCATATAAATCTGGAGCAGGGTTGCATTATGAGAAGGCCTTAGGTACTTCTACCTTTATGGGCCCCTTCCTCAACAAAACATTAAAAGTTATGTTTTACTACTGCATTTGGGGGAAAAATGAATGGAATCCAGGCTAGATTTTATTCTTTTTTTTTTTTCTTGTGATCAATCTCTAGTCAAACTGACTAAGAAATACAAAAAGACAATGTATGAATTACAAATATCAGGAAAGAGAGATATTACCACAGATCTTACAGAAATTAAAAATAACAAAGAAGTATAACAAAACCTCTATGCCCATAAATCCAACAATGTGCATTAAACAGACCAATTCCTTAAAATCACTCAAGAAAAAAACAACAAAAAACCTATATGGCCCATATCTGTCAAGAAAATTGAACTTATGGTTTAAAACCCTCCATCAAAGAGAGCTCTGGCCCCAGATGGTTTCATAGGCTAATTCTATCAGAGTTTTAAGGGAAAAGAATGAATTCTATAAAATCTCTTCCAGAAAATAGGAGAAGGGAAAACCTCCAAACTCATTTAATGATATCAGAATTAATTACCCTTCTACCCAGATCAGACAGAGACATTACAAGGAAAGAAAAACTATGGGTCAATCTCCCTCATGAGCATGGACACAATAATTCTTAGCAAAATATTAGCCTTAGATAGTACAAGCCTCATATACTACCTTGTTTTAAACAAGTATTTTTTAAAGAAGCAACAAAAATAAATAAATAGTAGTCTTCGATATTCATTTACCACTTCTGGTACTTCTCACTTCTTCCTTTAGATATAAGTTTACAACTTGTTTCATTTTATTTCTACCTGAAAAACTTTCTTTGGCATGTCTTGTAGTACAAAGCAACTGACACTAAATTCTCTCAGTATTTATTTGTCAGAAAGTGTCTATTTTACTTTCATTTTTGAAATATATTTCTATTAGATATGAATTCCACGTTGACAGTTCCTTTCATTTATTTTTTGTTACAGCAATTTGCAGATGTCATTGTATTTTGACTTGAATTGTTTCTGAAAAGAATTAGCTATTAATCTTATTGTTCACCTGTATGTAATGTCTCACCACACACCCACTCCCACCCCAAGTCATTTATAATTTTATTTTTCTTTTATGTTCTCTTCCTCCCCCCCCAATAGTTTGAATATGTTGTTCATAAGTGTGTTTTTCAGTATATTTATCATGCTTAGATTTTGCTGGCTTTTAATATTTGTGATTTGTTATTTTTCATCAAATTTGAAATGGTATTATGTAACAAATTTCATATGTTACGTTTTTCCAGACATTTTTCTACCTCCTTCTTTTCCTGGGATTATGATTACATGTACATTACACTGTTTGGGACTCTGATTACTGTATATAATACTGCTTGAAATTGTCTCACAGAGCAATGATGTTCTGTTATGTTCTTGTTGTAGTCTTTTCTCTCTGTGTTTGATGTTGGGCATTTTTTTATTGAACTGTCATGAAGTTCACTGATCCTTCTGCAGTGTTCAGTCTGCTGTTTGGTCTATCTAATGTTGTTCTAGATAACATTTTATGTTTAGATTTATGATCTTTTGGAGTTAACTTTTACATAAGGTGAAAATTATTGTCAAGCTTGCCTTTTATTTCCTTTTCTTGTCTTATTGCACTGGCTAAGACTTCTAATAACTTATTGAATAGAAGTGGTGAGAGCAGACATCTTTTCGTTTTTCCCAACCTTGTGGGAAGGTCTTTTATCATTAAGAATGATGTTATCTGTAGCTTTTTTTGTAGATGTTCTTTAGCAGTTTGCGGAAGTTCCCTTTTATTCCTAGCTTGCCGGGAGTTCTTATCCTGGAACTAGAGGCCCAGTGCACGAATTCGTGCACCAGTGGGATCCCTCGGCCTGACCTGTGGGATCGGGCCAAAACCAGCTCTCCAACATCCCCCGAGGGATCCTGGATTGCGAGAGGGCACAGGCCAGGCCAAGGGACCCCACTGGTGCACTATCAGGGTCGGGGAGGGATGCAGGAGGTTGGCCAGCTAGGGAGGGACCACAGGAGGGCTTTAGGGTGTGTCCAGCCTGTCTCACTCAGTCCTGATTAGCCAGACCCTAGCAGCAAGCTAACCTACCATGTCATAGCGACTGTCAACTGTCCCCTGGTGGTCAGTGTATGTCATAGCGAGTGGTTGAGTGGCCTTAGCATATCATTAGCATATTACACTTTGATTGGTTGAACAGATGACCGGACTCTTAGCATATTAGGCTTTATTTATAGGATGACTGTTGAATTTTGTTGTTGGTGGTGTTTTATTTTTTGCATCAATTGACCTGATCTGATCATGTACTCTTTCTTATTTAAACTGTTGATATATACAAACTAATGACTATAAACTATATTTACTATAAACCAAAAATCAACTGCAATGTATTAAATTATATTCATTTTTCAAAAAAATTCTGAACCAGCCTTGTATTCATGGAATAAACTCTTCTTACTGATGGTATATATCTTTATTTATGTTTTTTAAATTATTTTCCCTCCTTCAGTATTATTTTTTATTTATTGATTTGAGAGAGAGAAAGATAGAGACTGACTTGTTGCTTCACTTATTTATGCACTCATTGGTTAATTCTTAGTATGTGTACTAACTGAGGATTGAACCTGAGACCTTAGCATATCAGGAAGAGGCTCTAACCAACTGAGTTACCCAGCTAGAGCTTATTTATAGTTTTAATTTACTAATGTTTTTTGGAGAATTCTTATATCTATGATAATAAGGGATATTAGTCTGTGTTGTTTTTATTTTATTTTTTACTCTTCGTGTCAGGTTTCAGTGTTAGGGTAATACTTGTCTCCTAAAATGAGTTATTTTTCTTCCTCTTGTCTGGTGGCTACTGTATAAAATTAGTGTTAATTCTTCTTTAAATGTTTGGTGGAATTTTTCAGTAACCATTGAGACCTGGAGATTTCCTTTACAGTCATTTGACATGTATTTTAAAAAATTGTAACTACTGTATTTTACAGCTCTGGAATTTATATTTTTTTATAGTTGCCAAATATCTCCTGAGGTTCATTTACTTCCATCTTTTTAAATAAATCCTCACTATGATTACAATGATATATAAAGTCCTTGTCTGCTTGATGCAACCTCTGGTTCATCTGTAGGTTAGTTTCTGTTGACTTTTTTGATAAAAGATATTATTGTCTAACATGTCTCATAATATTTTATTATATGAAACTGTGTATAGAATTACAGTGAAGATTGAGTTATAATCCTATTTTGCTTGGTTTATCCCAGAGAGTATAAACTCTTTATTGTGTGATAGCTAAAGCTGAGAACATGATCATTCACATTTTACCATGTAATAACTTGTTCTGGGATTCATCCCCAGCATAGAAAATTGAACACATTTCTTATTAGCTAACTCCCAACTTCCAGCTCTGCTACTGTAGGTACTACTAATTAAGAATTAGTCTCTTCTTATCAATGTTTGATCCTACATCCAGGAGCGTGGAGGGTCCAGCCGCAGTATCACCATTGGATTTAAACTGCCTCAGGCTGACTTCAAAGCTCAGAAGAGTGCTAGAAAAGGTACAAGTTCTTTTTAAGTTTTGGCTTTGCCTTCACTGCCATTTTTTTTGCAACAAAATCATTAAAATCATTATTTCAAGCAAACTATTAGTGTGTGTGGCGTTTTCCTGATTCTATTCTGTCTCATCTGCTTCCATCATTATCATTAGTTCCTCAGGTTTTCCTGGACCCAGTAAAGGTCAAGTTGTCTTCCCCTCCTGCCTGGACCCTGACCCAACAATGTACCTTCTTCCCAGAAGCTGCCACTTACGTGGTACTTACTGCTCATTTATGAGCTATGCACTCCCTGTAAGTTAGTTCAGGACTTCCTTTCATACAGTCTTCCTTAATAGACAGGTAATGTGATGGCTACTGTTATGGGTCAATTTGACTGGGCCACAGGGTATTCACATATTTGGTCAGATATTATTCTGGGTGCATCTGAGAGGGTATTTTTGGATGAGATTCACATTTGAATCTGCAGACTGAGTAAAGCAAATTGTCCTTCCTACTGTGGGGGGCCCTCATCCAATCACTGAAGGCCTCAATAGAAGAAAAAGGTTGACACTCTTTCTCAAAAAAAGAAGAAACTTGTCTTGCTTGACTGCTCTGAGCTGGGACATCAGTGTTTTCCGGCCTTCGGTTCCAAACTGAAACATTGGCTTTTTGGGGTCTTATGACTCCTGACTTTCAGACTGGAGCCACACGCCAGCTCTACGGGGTCTCCAGCTGGCCCACTGAGGATCTTGAGCCTTCTAAGCCTCCAAAATCACATGAGCTGATTCCATATATATAATTACACATGATGAAGAATTAAAGAAATAAACATACCTCCGTAAAAAATAGAGAAATGATGCATAGATAGTGATGTAAGGAAGATTCACATTTGGTTAAATTGCCATGCAAATTGGATCTCAGTTAATGATCAAAACTTTGAGAGCTTCAAAGCCACATTTATGGGGATTATAGAGAGAAGAAGTGGAAAATGGAGCTACTATCAAATAACTGTAAGATTGTCCTCATCTGGGGTATTAGATTTGTTCTTTGTTGTCGAGAGAGAACTTGAGCCAGAGAGCAAAATTTTAGGGAAACCTATTTTAGCCTCAATTAATTCATTCTACCAATATGCTTTGAGAAGCTAGTACATGAAGGCACTGTTCTTGACACTTGAGATTATGTCAATTAACAAAGAAAGCGAAATATCCTCCTTCCTGTACCCCACTATCCCTGTCTAGCAAGATAAATCTAAGTACAGGGAAGTCTAAAAAAATCAATGGAAGAAGAAAGCTGAACTCTCATAAGTGGAAAAAGTGACTCTTAAGTGACTGAATCCTATGGCAGTTCTTGATAACTGTTCACCATATTTTTGAGGAGATTTTAAGTAAGGAGACGGTTGAATCAGATGACTTCTTGAGTCTCTTCTCATTTAGGATGCTTTAAAATCTTTCAACAATTCAAATGATCCATAAGCAGTATCAAGACTTTGCTACAGGCAGTCACTAAGAATTAGAATGGATTCCTTGGATGCCAAAAGACGAGGTCACGGTTACCAATCATTTGGTTTAAACCTCTCGTTGTGCCGTGTCCCATATTCTGTCTTAGCTGAAAATCCCTTCCTCGTTCCTGAGCCCCTCATTCTAAGTTAGGTCCTCTTTATACTTCACCTTCTTCACCTCTGATTTTCCCTGCACAGCTCCCCTCTCAATGTGCAATTACACTCTCTGTGTGTGATCATTTGTGTAATGTCTACACCTCCAGCAATCCACCCACTTCATGAGAGTAGGAACTGTGTCTGTTTTCCTCACCACTTTGTACAAAGGACCTAGCTCAGACCCTGACACATGGCAAAGTGCAATAACTATTTATTTGGTGGTGAATGACAAGTGAACTGAGGAGACACCTGGAGAACAAGAATTGTTAGTCTCCAAGTGATCAAGAGTGTTGAGTGACTGGCTTAGCTGGGAGAAGCCACAGAGAAAGGAGGAACGTCCCCAGGGTTGGGTCTCTATTTCATAGATTTCTCTATATTCTTCAATACCTAGAACTCTGGAATGCAGGAGCTAGGACCTTACTATGTAAGGCCTCATTTGACAGAGCAGAAACCTTGAACATAGGAAGAGGAGCAGGCTATGAATATGCATGAGCCCATGGATACACAGGGAGCATTTTAAGAGCTATTTTCAGAAATATTTTGGAAAAGACAGACACAAACAAACAAAAAACAACCCTCTCCAACTATCCGACTTAAGTTTGACATTCAGGCTCAGCTGTTGATCCAAAAGTGGCTGGAGATGGGAGAGAGTGTGTTGCGGGGGGGCGGGGGGGGGTAGAGAAAGAGGGAGGTGGTCCAGAGCCAGTGACCTCCGCGGGAGGCCCAGCCCCCAACACTGACAGAGCGCCCCCTCCCCACGTGCACAGGGTCCCCTGGGGCCGGGGTGCTGAAGGAGCCTGCGGGGCCTGCCCGTGCAGAGCCGAAATGCTGACAGCCCTCTGATTGCAACGGTCACCACAGTAACTTTCCAAAACCTCCCACGGTGGGGCTGGGGGAGGGGAAGCCCCAAATCCCAAATATAATTTAATTTCCAGAGTAAACACTTTCATGTAAAAATGGCCAAGGCTTTCCTGGAGGCGAGGCGGCTCTCTCAGGCATTACCACACTGCCCCCTTGAGATTCTGCGGAAACCCTGCACAGGGCCCGCTCCAACTACAGTGAATGTGAATCAGGGAGGAGACTGCCCAAGGACCTGGGATACAGACCCGGGACTTTACCATCGGGGAGCGCAAATGAGAGGGAAGAGGCCTACGTGGCTCTGTCTCTCCAGTGGGCTGAATGCCAATAAGGAAAACATTCACTGTTAGGAATGTTTCATTGGGTTTTTTAAATATATTTTTATTGATTTCAGAGAGGAAGAAAGAGGGAGAGAGACACATCAATGATGAGAGAGAAGCATGGATCAGCTGCCTCCCGCACGCCCCATACTGGGGGTCGAGTTCGCAAGCCAGGCATGTGCCCTGACGGAGAATCCAACTGTCACCACCTGGTTCATAGGTTGACGCTCAACCACTGAGCTGAGCCTGCCCGGCTCTTTCATTGATCTTGAAAGACCGATGAGCAAAGTGCGCACTGTAAGTGCTCAACATCGGGGATACCCATTAGCCATCTAAGAGCTAAAAAGGGGAACCCTCTTTAACCACCTCCCCTAGGATCCTGCTCTGAGCCCCAGCCTGGCATAAAGGTGGTAAAACAGTTCAACATTTATTGAGTGTTCTACTACATGTCAGTGGCTGTGCTGAGTCTATTACATTTTTTTTTTTCTTAATGAATCATAATACCTGTCAGGTAGAAGGTACCATTTTCTGGACTTGACAGAGAAGAAGACAGACTCTGGGAGTCTAAGTAACTTTCCCATAACTATTGGGTCAGTACAGTGGTCGGCAAACTCATTAGTCAACAGAGCCAAATATCAACAGTACAACGATTGAAACTTGAGAGCCAAATTTTTTAAACTTAAACTTCTTCTAACGCCACTTCTTCAAAATAGACTCGCCCAGGCCTTGGTATTTTGTGGAAGAGCCACACTCAAGGGGCCAAAGAGCCGCATGTGGCTCGCGAGCCGCAGTTTGCCGACCACAGGGTCAGTAAGTGGCTGGGCAAGCATTTTACCCAGGGTCTGGGGGACTATGCTGTGATGTCAGGGAGAACCAGACGCTGGTTCTGCCTCTGTCAGACCAGACTTTGGGGTGGATACTTCCTGCCTCACAGGTCCATTTCTCCCCTGCAAAATGGAGGGACTGCATGAGATCACCTCTGAGGGTGAAAACTCTAAGCTTCCATGTAGCTATGGCATCGACAGCGTCACAAGAATTGGTTCAATAACGATGAGCAAGTCAGTTAAAAAGCCCTGAAAGGAGACATGAGATGGGAAGGTTCTGATGGGCAGTGGTGCCAGGGTGGAGGTCAGCTTTGCACAGGGCGCAGTGATAGAGAACCCAGAGCCTGCAAAAATCGGATGTGGATGGAGGCCTTGAGTGAGGAGCTAGGTTCAGATATGTGTCCTATAATCACAGCTTTCACCTGCTGACACCAAGTGGCCTTGAACAGATATAGGCTTGCTAGCTGGTCCATCTTGGATCAAAAAACAAAAAATTCTGACAGGCTATAATTTGATCAGTTCCATTTATAGGTCAGTATCCATTCTGATGGGACTTCATTTGAAGCCAGTGGGGATGCAGCATTTAAAAACTGTGGAAGTCAATGAACTTGGAAATCCACTTATCTCCTCATCCCTCAAGTCTATCTGTTCCCTGCAGGGTTGTGGAGAAGACAGTAGGCCCAGTAACTGCTCGTAATGAACTGCTGAGCTTGAAAATTGTTTCTTATAACAACAATAGTTATGACATTGAGCCCCATCTCTTTCACAACATTAGTGTAATGATTGCCAAGAAAATGCCAAGTTCTTGTGTGTCAAATATTGTAATATTAGTAGTATTTTAATATTTGATACCTTCAGTGTTCCAATTCATTCTCTCTCTCTCTCACTTCACACACACACACACACACACACACACACACACACACACATACACATGATCCACTATATATGCAGGGCACTACAGTCCTACTCTAGAATCTGAAGTATGAGTTTATTTTAACTTTGCTGTCAAGAAATTCTTAGTCTATAGCATAAGACAACAAAAAATGCAATTATTACATTACACGCTGGTAAGGGCCATGAGAGAGCTATACAGGTTGCTATGAGGCTCACCGCCCAACTTGGCCTGAATGAAAAAGGTTAGGAAAACTATTAACAGGAAGTGACAAATCCAGTAGAGTAGGTGAGAGTGGGAAGGATGTTCTAGCCAGTGGTTCTCAACCTTTCTAACGCCGCGACCCTTTAATACAGTTCCTCATGTTGTGGTGACCCCCAACCATAAAATTATTTTCATTGCTACTTCATAACTGTAATTTTGCTACTGTTATGAATCATAATGTAAATATCTGTGTTTTCCGATGGTCTTTGGCGACCCTGCTAGCGGTTCGCGACCCACAGGTTGAGAACCGCTGCTGTAGAACCTGAGACCATTGGAAAACACAGATATTTACATTATGATTCATAACAGTAGCAAAATTATGGTTATGAAGTAGCAACGAAAATAATTTTATGGTTGGGGGTCACCACAACATGAGGAACTGTATTAAAGGCTCGCGGCATTAGAAAGGTTGAGGACCACTGTTCTAGGCAAAGGAACTATGATGAGCAAATACGCTGTGGCACGGAACAGTGTGATTTAATTAGGGAATTGCATAAAGTTGTCTGACAGCCAGAAGGATGCCTGTGTGAGAAAACAAAATTTGGAGAGAGAGGCAGGGAATGGATCAAAATGACTTTGCAGCATGTCATAAGCCATTAATTTCATCCTAAAGGAATTCTATCCTAAAGGCATTTGGAAGCCACTGAAGGATTTTATGCAATGCAACCATACTTAAAATCAGAAAACATTTTAAAGGCCTCAGTACCCAAGACCTGAGAAAACAACAACACAAGACTGAGACCGAAAGAAATTAAGATACCATGGCAGGGAGAATTACTAGAATGAGTAATTAGAATTTTCTTTGGCTATTGACAATTTCTGAGTTGTCTCCTTGTAGGATGGCATATGCAACAGAATCTGTACTTGATATTTTTATGTGTTTACAGGGTGATGATTGCACCTAGGAATCAGCTTCTTGGGGTTAAAACACTCTCTTATAAATGGTAAAAAGTCCATCTTCTCTGTATCCTCTCCACGTGGACAGGACGTGTTCACACGCCACACACTCCCCAGGGCCCTTCTCATGTATGTTTCCCTCTCTGCAGTTAGCTGGTCTGCAATCAAAACAATTCCTCCCCGAACTATAGCCAGGGCGAGCCCCCCTTTCACCCACCCTATCTATAAAATCCCAGCATTGTTCCCCAGTTTTTGTCTGGAAGCAAAGGCCACTAAAAAAACAGCTCAGAAGAGTCTGAAATCTGTAAAAAGGAGAGCAGCGTAAACTGAAAATAGAACCGGAAGGCTCATTTGTTCTTTCCCCTGAGCTCTTATGCAGACAAGAAATGGTGATGCAACCTCCCTGGCCGACCATAAATTGTCCAATTTCTTCACACCTCCAAGCTGACGCCAACCTGTCATCACGATCTGGTCTTGATCTTCCCAGTCTGGTTCTTCGCTTTTGAAACTACAGCCTTGACTCTTCAGAGTCTTTTTCTGATTAACTTGGGATCTGGCTTTTCTCAGGCAAACGTCTGCCCATTCAAGAACTGATCTGACAGCACAGGGTTTCCTGGGACTTCCAGCAACTCAATGAAAGTCAGGCACTGGAAAAACCACAGAACTTAAACCAAACAGTTCCCATTTGCTCTGAGATGTAGGAGCCACTCCTGGACAACATACAACTGTAGTTACTCAATCGTCATTTCGATGAGGGCTTTCCTGACCGCCTTATTCACAAATGCAAGCTGGCCCCCATTTCCCATGCTCCACCCTAATTCTTATATGCCGTTTTATTATAACTTATTTTAGTTATTGCTTGTCTGCCACCCATATTGGTGTATAGAACGAGATGTATAATAAGTACACATACCCACGCCTACATTTCAATAAAACTAGCTAGACAGGTAAACACAGAGGAAGATACAGATGCGTAGGCAGGTAGGTAGGTAAGTAGACATGTATTTATATGGGTGCATAGGAAGAGACATAGGGAGACATTGAAAACATTAAAGCAGACTCACCCAGAATGAGAATCGTGTTGTGAATGCTTCCAGACACAATGTTTTCTGTGTAAACCCTAAGCATATTCAATCTAACAGTTACTTATGGAATCACAGATGAGCATTTGGAATTCAGACTCTTCCAGGAGACCTAGGCCGTCTCTCACGCTCATTTAAACCTCACCTGGGATACCAGGCTGGCACCCAGAACCACCTATCCTTAGAGCAGCACCAGAAACCACAGACCTCGCCATCAGCCTTACCTGGGGAGGTGAGAGGGAAAACCGGAGGGCTCTCCTCAGAGGCAGCACCGAGGGGTGGCTTGGGAAAGTTGTGCCACACCCCATCTCTAAGACTCACCCAGTAGCAAGATAATCCAAGTGAAAGCCCTGGTGAGACTTCACATATTCTGGGACATCTCCATGGTTACCCAGCCCACCCCAACCTTCTCACCAGATGGCCACCGCAAGCTGTGGAAATTCTAGAACCACAATGTTCCTCTTTTTCTGAATGACCCACAACCTGCAATCTAGACTTCACTCTGGCAGCCTTTGGACGATCAATGGCTCAAGTGCTTAAACCAGGCGTCCTCAAACTACGGCCCCGCGGGCCACATGCGGGTGTTTTTGCCGTTTTGTTTTTTTACTTCAAAATAAGATATGTGCAGTGTGCATAGGAATTTGTTCATAGTTTTTTTTTTTAAAACTGTAGTCCGGCCCTCCAACGGTCTGAGGGACAGTGAACTGGCCCCCTGTTTAAAAAGTTTGAGGACCCCTGGAAACCTTCTGGGCACTTTGGAAGCTTTCATTCTGAAAGGAGGCCACTATTTCAATGGCTTTCCCTCCAGAAATCTCCCTGTACTATGAATTCAAGTCTCTCTGTCTCTCTCTCTTTCTCTCTCTCTCTCTCTCTCTCTCTCTCTCTCTCTCTCTCTCTCTCATATTTTACACACACACACACAACACACACACACAATTATCAGCTATTTTTCTATGGCCTTAGTGAGCGCATCATTCACTTGTGGTGGTTATGGAGTCATTTGGAATAATTATCTATACGGATGCAGAGCCCTCCTTACACAACGGAGGGTTGGAATTACACAAGCTTTTTTTTTCTTCTTCACCTAAAGGTGCACAAAGGTAGAGTTTATTCAATTCCCCCCTCCTCCCCCCCCCCCCCCACCCAGAGAATCTACATCTACATATTCATGTTGTGTGCAACGAGTCTGTTGCTATGGTAATGATTATGGCTTTATATTAAGTAGCAGGACGATCAGCAGCAAGAAAACTGGCTTTATTTACCATTCAGTCCCCCTCCCTCCCTCCCTCTGCAGCCCCCCTGCTCTGAAGCCTGCCCGCGTTCCTTGCTACACATATGATTTAGCTGTGACCCTGATCGGAGCGGCCACAGTTGGCAATCGTGGGCAGTGCAAGATAAACTACAGCCCGTTCAGTCACTGCTCCCACCCTTTACTCAGAGGCTTAAAAGAACACACAATAAAAATCTTTTTAAAAACCGCAGTCAAGAGAGGTTTCATTTCCATCTCTGCTCTGTTGTAGATGCTTTGTGAATTTGTACGCCCTTTTCTCAAACCTTGAACTGCAACTTCCTTCCCAGCAGGATGACAATGTTCGCCCAAATGCCTTCCAGACGCCCTGCGGCCCGGGCGCAGCCCGCAGAAACAGACCTGGATTTTCACCCCGGAGAGACACCCCTTCCAAACTCTGGCAAGCCCGCCTCTCTGAGCTGCCGTTTTCCTTCTCTTTAAATATTTCTTAATTGCTAGTTTCATTACTAAAAGGGCTAATGTATGCAGAGTGCCTGGTCCACATGAGATGGATGACGAAGAGCACCCTGGGTTATGTGTCGAGTTAGCCACTTTTCATTCAGCAAATACCACTGAGGGTCTGTGAGGCTCTGGGCTACAATGATGAGCAAAAACACAGTGCTAAGCCTTCCCTCGTGGCGCTTGCAATCGAGTGGGGGAGAGAGAAAGTTGAGACAAATGCAAACTTGCAGTGGTGACAAGCACTAACGTGGAGCCATTGTGAGAGCTCATGCTAATACTAGAGGTGTGGTGCACAGATTCGTGCACCGATGGGGTCCCTTGGCCTGGCCTGGGCCCTCTTGCAATCCGGGTGGCACCCCAGCCGGGGAGGGGCTGTGCGAGGGCTCTAGGGTGTGTCCGGGCTTCTCGCCCAGTCCCCAGTCGGCCAGACCCCAGCAGCAAGCTACCTACCGGGCCGAGTGTCTTCCCCCTGGTGGTTAGTGCATGTCATAGTGATTGGTCAAATGGTCGAACAGCCAGACACTTAGCACATTAGGCTTTTATATATATAGATGAGATGCGATAAGAGGATTTGACCTGGTCAGAGTAGTCAGAAGGTGACCTCTGAACAGAGAGATGAAGGAGGCATATAGTTTAAGTGAAGAAACCAGGGCAGAGTGTTCTAAGCAGAGGGGATAGCAGGGACAAAGTCCTGTGGTAGAAAGGAGTATGGTGCAGTCAGTGGACTCAGAGAATTCACTGTGACCGGAACAGAGAGATTTCACAACACTAGCTTCAGTTATAAATAAGCTATAAGTACATGATGAACACTATCAAAATCTAGTCCTTTTAAAAGATTTTTATTTATTTTTTTGAGAGAAAGGAAAGGAGAGGGAGAGAAACATCCATGTGAGAACAAAACAGCGATTGGCTGTCTCCAGCACACCCCCTACTGAGGATTAAGCCTGCAACCTGGGCATGCACCCTGACTGGGAAATGAACCAGTGAGTAACCTTTTGGTGCACGGGACAATGCCCAACCAATTGAGCCACACCAACTAGGGCTCAAAATCTAGACTTAAAGGTTTTGATGAGGTGGTATATATTGATGCATGAATGATTTGAGGGTTCAAAATATTTACATTCCAGCCCTGGCTGATGTGGCTCAGTTGTTTGGGCATCATCCCAGGCACCAAAAGTTTGCTTGTTCGATTCCTGGAAAGGGCACATGCCCTGGTTACAGGCTGGATCTCCAGGAGGGGGCGTGCAGGAGGCAGATTTTTTTCCCCCTCCTTCTTTCCCTCTCCCCTCCCCTCTCTAAAAATCAATAAAAAAAACATATTAAAAATATTTTACATTCCAGAATAACCTAGAGCTAGAAGTCTTAATCCAAAGACATAAATCTAAAGAGGGAAAGTTTCAGGCAACAGGAGGCAGGAGGCAGAGTCTTTTGGAGGAGGGGAATTTTCTAATTTCTTCTAAAATCACATTGTGCAAGGAGAGTACAAAATGGTTGAGTGGTTCTCCAACTTGGGCACGCAGCAGAGTCATGCTTATAAAAATACAGACAGAGACCTTGGACCACGTGGAGGTTTAGTGTTTGGTCGGTCTGGGGTGGGGCGCGTGTGTTTGCCTCTCTGACAGTGTTCCAGGTGCTGCTGACCGGGGACCACATCTGGAGAACTACTGTTCTGAAGTGTGGCTAACACTGAAGGGAACAGTGCCGGGTGGGGCATCCGAATGAAGGGTCCTCTGGCGACCCAAAGACTTTTTCTCAGGAGGGGAGGATCCTGCAGGTGAATTGCTCATGTTTTAAAAGCATTTGGAGAAATTTCAAGGAAGTACATAGAAGCCATGATTGAAGTTCCTTCTCTGACGGTTTCCACAATGAAAATCCTGGAGGTGCCTCGTGGTGCTCAGGGAAGAGTGTTGCCTTCCAAGTTCACTGTGCGTCTGGGTCTCAGGTTCCTTATCTATCAGATGACAGTGTTGAATTATCTTATCTCCTAGGTCAGTGGTCGGCAAACCGCGGCTCACAAGCTGTTTGCCGCTCTGTTGACTAATGAGTTTGCCGACCACTGTCATATACTACCCTTTACCTCTTTGCACACAATATGCCACACTTGCCTAATCCTCACAGCTTCCAACTACACGGTAACATTTAGTCTAGTCCAGTGGTCGGCAAACTCATTAGTCAACAGAGCGGCAAACCGCGGCTCACGAGCTGCATGTGGCTCGCGAGCCGTGGTTTGCCGACCACAGTCATAGGTCCCTCTTGGCCCTAACGTCCTCAGACCCATGATGTAGCTCTGCCTTTGCTTCTGAAACTCTCATGAGTGATTTTTTTCCTAGGAGAGCACATCTAGGCACCATCTCCAGCTGCCTCAGTCCCCACCCCACTGAGGGACCACGTGGCAGTCAGCGTAAAGGCACGTGGTACCACCAGTCTTCTCCGGGGAACACATGGAGAGACGGAACAACTGTCTCTTCAAACTCCTAAACCAGTCACACTGAGTGGTGATCATGCTTATACAGCCATGTATAGCCCACTCCCCCGCCCCCAAAGTGCTCAGCTTATGTGACAGCCCTGATCAAAACACATGGGCAGTTGTAAATCATACTCCAATGGCTGGGACCTGGCAGAACATGGTAATAGTGGACATCTCGCAAAACTCTGTTAGGTTGCCAAACATATCAATAATGGAATATTCCCTTGTGTCCAGATGGCTCAGACAAGACATCATTTGATAGACGCGTGAGTAAGCCATCTTCTTAGGAATTACCCATGGCCAGTCCTCAAAGGGCTCAGAGCATAATGCATCACAAACATTTAGAAAATACACTGAAACTGAGTCACAGATGATCACTTCAGCCAGGCTCTCTCACCTTTGGGAGAGCTGCCAGCAACGAGACAACACGGAGGTGCTTCAGGGAAGAGACTTTTAAAGAACTGGGACGGGGGCGAAGGCAAGAAGGACAATTTGCTATCTGTGATCTTCATTCAGTCGGCAAACTCATTCCTGGACTGGAAGTTCTTGTTCCTCTCTCCCTCTTCAAGTGTGCTGAGCCAGTGACCATTTTAGAAGAAGAAAGAGTCTGGACATGAAAATTAAAGAAAATGAACAGTAATCGTGTACTTGGTACAAGACAGTGTCTTCAGCACTAGAGAATCAGGTGGCTGAGACACAGGCCCCTGTCCTCAGGGGTCTATGTCCCTGTCTGAGAGAGACATTTGAAATCATAACCCCAATAGCAAGATGGCAGAACTTTAGTGTGTAATAAATGCAGAGAGAAAAGATAGCCACCCAAACTCACTGGCAAATGTCTGATTAAAAGAGGTTACAATTTCTCTCTTACTCTTTGCAACTGCATGCAGGGACTTGGAGAGTATTATGCAAAGCGAAATAAGCCAGGCAGAGAAAGACAGGTTTCACATGATCTCACTCATATATGGAATCTAATAAACAAAATAAGCTGATAAATTAAAAAGGGGTTCAAATTTGAAAACATTTATTATCAAAGATATATGTACCCCTATGTTCATTGCAGTACTATCCATGGTGGCCAAGACATGAAAACAACTGAAGTGTCCTGCAATAAATGAATGGCTAAAGAAGATGCGATACATATAAAAAAGGGATACTACTCAGCTGTAAGCAAAGATGAAATAATGCCATTGGCAACAACATGGATGGATCTTGAGAATATCATGCTAAGCAAAATAAGTCAGACAGAAAAAGTCAAGAACCCTATGATTCCACTCGTATGTGGGATATAAAATTAAAAGCAACAAGTGAACAAATAATACAAACAAACAAAAACTCATAGCCACAGACAACAGTATGGTGGTTACCAGACGGAAGGAGGCTAAGGGTAGTAGAGGGTAAAGGGGATCAAATATATGGTGCCAGAAGAAGATTTGACTTTAGGTGGTGGGCACACAATGCAATATACAGATGATGGATCATCGAATTATCCACTTAAAGCCTATATGATCTTATAAACCAACGTCATTCCAATAAATTTAATTTTAAAAAGAGGGTTAAACTATTCCTTTTGTAATGGAAGTCAGCCTGCTGGCTAGAGGAAAGGGAGACAGAGGTCTCGGGCTGAAGTTTGTGTCGCTATAGGGGAGTTTCTAGGAAGACAGCCAGGAGCATATGTGGGCTATTTCATTCTGAGGCCTGAGCAGGTATCCTGAAAGCATGGACCATGCACTGGCTGCACCAGGATCACCTGGGGTATTGATTAACCCTTTGCACTCGCTTGCTTTTTTTGATTCCTTTATTCTACTGCAAACCGTGTCAAGTCACACTCGACATCCGAGTGCAAAGGGTTAAGGGTATTGGTTAATAACTCAGAATTTTAGACCTCTCCTTTAGTCCAAAGAACCAAAATGTCTGGGAGAATGAATCCTTACAGAAATGTGAGAGGTACAAGGGGGAGCAAAAGAATCATCAGCATCTATTTCCACCAACCCTTCTGCTGGTTCCTCTGTATTGAGAAGGCGCATGTAGTATGGGGACCAGAATTTGTAGTGTTTAAAAGATAAAGATTTTCCTTTTATTCCTAGACAATCTATATATCCTATCTAATAAAGAGGGAATATGCTAATTGACCCTCACACCATTGCAAAGATGTTGGCGCCCACAGCCAATAAAGAGGGAATATGCTAATTGACTGCCCCGCCCTCAGAGATGGCGGCTCCTACAGCCAGTAAGGAGAGAATATGCTAATTGACTGCCACCCCCTCAAAGATGGTGATGCCCACAGCCACAAGATGGCACACCCAGTCCCCTCAGGCCCCCAGCTTCCCAGGGCCAGCCTGAGGTGCAGCAAGCCTTGGATGGTGGCTGCCCAGCCACCCAGGTAATCAGGGCTGGCCAGGGCTTGTGCTGCTGGCAGTGGCAGCAGCAGAGGTGTGATGGGGGCGTTGCCTTCCCCTGATTGCCAGGTTGCCTCCCGCCCCTGAGGGCTCCTGAACTGTGAGAGGGGGCAGGCCGGGCTGAGGGACCGCCCACTCCAGTGCATGAATTTTCATGCACTGGGCATCTAGTATATATATAAAAGCCTAAGAGACCAAGCAACTGAATGACCGAATGACCGAATGACCAAACGACCGGTTGACTGGTCGCTATGATGCGCACTGACCACCAGGGAGCAGATGCTCAATGCGGGAGCTGCCCCCTGGTGGCCAGTGTGCTCCCACAGCAGGAGCACTGCTCAGCCAGAAGCCAGGCTCACGGCTGGCGAGCACAGTGGCGGTGGCAGGAGCCTCTTCCGCCTCTGTGGCAGCACCACCGAACGGAGGCAGCGGCAGGTGCAGTAAGTCCCGGATAAGTGGGAGTGGTGCCCGGCCCCAGCTCAAGCTCCTCCCCTGCCACTTTGCACACTACTACATCCCCTGAGGGGGTCCCGGATTGCGAGAGGGCACAGGCAAGGCTGAGGGACCCCACCAGTGCACAAATCTGTGCACCAGGCATCTAGTAAAGAATAAATACATACTGGTAGGCCAGGGGTGGGGAAGCTTTTTTCTGCCAAGGGCCATTTGGATATGTATAACACCATTCATGGGCCATACAAAATTATCAACTGAAAAATTAGCCCGCTATATTTGGCCAAACATTTAATTAACTCACCCCTAATGCCTTGGCAGGGCCAGACCTTACACGGCCTGCGGGCCAGACGTTCCCCACCCCTGTGCTAGACAATAGAGAATAAATATACACCATTTTCCACTATGAATTTTAATAGCATGCAAGTTTAAAGTATGAGAGGTATAGAAATAGGCAACATAAGACACAGACCCCTGCATATAAGTGATTACATTTTCAACATGCTAGGGAAAATAGGTTTACATGTATGATGAATACGCAAAAGGCCGTGTATCAATCAAATTCAGCTGCAGGTAACAAAATCACTGTTTGTCACTTTAATGAGCAAGGGATTTGATACCGGGAGTTGGGAGCTTACCAAATTGCTGGAGCACTAGCAAAGCAAGCCCCATGCTGGGCCTGCAGGAAAGACTTTCAGAACCACGGCAGAGGACCAGCTTGCTAAGGGCGCCCAGCCACAATGGGAGGCCAGGCATTCAGGAAGATGCCAAGGGAACTGTAGCTGTCAGTTAAATGGATGTCTCCCTGCCCACTTACCTCAGTTCCAGATTCACATCTTTTTTTTTTTAATATATTTTATTTAATATATTTATATATTTTTAATATTTTTTATAGAAAGGAAGGGAGAGGGATAGAGAGCTAGAAACATCGATCAGCTGCCTCCTGCACACCACCTCCCACTGGGGATGTGCCCGCAACGAAGGTACATGCCCTTGATCGGAATCGAACCTGGGACCTTTCAGTCTGCAGGCCGATGCTCTATCCACTGAGCTAAACCGGTTAGGGCCAGATTCACATCTTGTGCACAAATGCATCTTATTGTGACCCCAAATTATATCTGGAACTCTAGAGCAAAGGAGCTTGGGAAATACAAGGTTTAGGTGGTAAGCCAGAAGCCTGCTGGATCAGACACTGAGGGAGGCAGGACTGAAAGGCAGGATTTCCTGAAGCTTTTTAGGCCACAGAACCATTTTCTTAAGAAGCATCTTGGGAGACGGTGTTCTGAGAACCCGCTTTTGGAACTGCTGACCCAGTTCTGCCTCCTCATTGATGGGGAAGGAAACTGATGCCCAAGGAGGTCGGCTGCTTGGCTGACACCACCCAATGAACTAGCAGCAGAGCAGGGACGGGGCCAGGTCTCCACGTCCCGAGGTGTCTAGCCTTCCTGCTTGCAACCCTCTCTGCAGCCCTTCTCTCCATCCCAAAGGCGTCTGTCTGCCAACATGGACCGTGTGGAAAGTGGTCCTTTGGAACCAGGAGCAAAGAAAAGGCTCTTAAGGAAGCTTGGACTGAACTCCTGAATTATGCAACAATAGCGCAAGCTAATAAGCTCTCCTGAACCGCCAATTAAGTTCAAGGATAATTACACCCTGGAGTTAGGAGAGCAGCTGAGCCCGGGAGCATTACAGGGACTGTCAGTAACCGAGTTGCTTTTGAAACCTGGCTTTTTAAATGGTTTCCTCCTCGCTCCTTCTGGGGGAAAAGGAGGAGGAGAAGGAGATGAAAGTCATTTGGTCTCAGCTGCCTTTGCACAGCCTGCAATCGATGAAGTGAACTCTTCTCCTGTTTTGGCTGACAGGAAGCCCACTGCTCCTTCCCTACAAACCAGACTGGGAGAAAAGGCGCTCACAGCTGACAAGAAGCTTTTCCTGTCTTTGTACAGTTTTGACCACGGGCTTTTTAGCCTCTCCTTCCCCCAGTCCTATTGTTCTCCTGCAGCAGCCAGCCCGAGGCGGGAGTGGGCTCCTGTTGTCCCAGAAACCTTTTCAGCCGCCCTCGGCCGCCACCCACTCTACCCCCATTGTTGATATTCTTGGTCTTCCTCCGCTCAGCACTTGCAAATGTGCTGTGCGTGGCTTCATTTATTTTGATGCAGTTATATCATATTCTCCTCCAGCGCGATTGTGGTCCTCCTAAGATAGCTCAGGTTATTAAAAAATAAAAGCAATGTTTCAGTGGTGGGAAGGAAAGCCTGTGTCAAATGCACAGTAACGATGTTCTCGCTCCCATCGGAATTCGGAATGTCATCAACCCAGCTTCATTGTCAAGACGACTTGAGCAATTTCGTGCTGCAAGCCGAAAATGATAAATTGGTCAAAACTGACAAAAACAAAGCTAAAAAGAAAAATCACTGAGTAGCCAGAAAAATCAGACCCAAGGCTACATGTTCTTAGTCTAGCAACAAAAACTGCATTGCAGATAACTGCGAGAGGTAAGCAAAAAACAAGAGCTAACAAGGCAGCCGTCAGCCCTGGAGGCCCAGCGGCAGGACTTTCCAGCCTGACCCTCAGCCACCGCAGAGTCAAACCCCTGGGAGCTGTGGAAACCCCGATGCCCAGGCTGAAGCCCCGAACAATTAAATTGGGACCTCTGGGGTTAGACCTACACATCAATATGTTTCAAGCTTTCCAGGGGGTTCCCAATAGTAATTTGTGAACCCAAGACTTTGCGATCACAAGTTATTATCAACAGCAGTTCAAGTAATGCCAATTTTACACTTAATTCAACATGTTACATCTATTTGGTATGATCAAAACACAGACAGTAGGAGACATGCCTGAAATACTTTCCTAGCATAAAACTCTTTACCAAGCAAAAAGCAATTTCACATCTCATTTAACTTTCCCATTAGCCCCCTGACTCACGGCCCTGTTTGTAGATGAGAAAGCTGAAGCTGAATGCTTTGTGTGAGATGGAAAGAAGTGGGAAAACCTCTCATCTTGCCCAGAGGGGCAAAATGCAGTGAATTCTTATCAAGAACACGGCACGCTTCCTCTAAACCTCTAACTCCCGCTCTAATGCAGGACCTTCTGATTTTGAAGCAGGGTCAGGGTTCTTGCTACCTCCTTAGTAAGTCCTGCTGGAGCATGTCTGTCTAGTAGACCTCTCTAAATTGTAGGTGTGTCGGTCAGCTAATGCCACGTAACGAGCCACCCTAAAATTTAATACCCTAAGAAATTAATTTGTTAATGCACACGATGCCATCAGCTGGGCATTTTGCTGCTCTGGGCCAGGCTTAGCTGAATTCATCTGAGCTTTACTCATGCTTCTGTGGTCAGCCTGTGGGTGGGCAAAGGGGTGGCTGAATGCTGAACTAGGATGGCCTCATTCACAAATCTGGCGTGGGTGGGGTGACTAGACCTCACGTCTCTCATTATTCAGCAGACTGGGGCTTGTTATCATAGTGGCTGGGCAAGATTCTAAGAGAGTGACAGGCACATGCAACACCTCTAAAGGCTTGGACGCAGCAGTGGTATACTGTCGTTATTTGCATTCAACTTGCCAACAGTTTAGCTCAGATTCAAGGAGCAGAGAAATAGCCTTTGTCTCTTTAGTGAAAGAAAATGCAAAGCCAAATTGCAAAAAGCCTGATACATGGAGCTACGGAGCATCTTGACCAGTTTTTTTGTCCTCTCCCACAGGAGGGATATTTAGCATCTATTGTTGTGTATCAGTCAGGCTAATTTACATTGAATATTGTAACAAACAACCCCAAAACCTTGGTGGCTTTTTTCTTGTTCACAATCCAATCCAATAAAGGCTGGTGCAGGGAATTTTTCAAGGCCCGTGCTTTGATTCCACCTCTTCTAGACCCTCCGAGTTTCCCTTTGAATATCCCACAGGTAACCATCAGGCGAGAGAGAAAGAGGGCATGAAGGATCACACAGGAGATTTCAGAGCCCAGGCCCGGCTTACAGTATTTCCATCGGCCTGAGCTTGGCTCAGATTTCACTGACCATCTAACTGCAACGAGAAACTTCCTTGGTGCCAAGGAAGAAAATGAAATGTTTGTCTTTCTTGTCTTTATTTTTGAGGCTTCAGCCCAAAATCCAAGGCAACACAAGTTCCATTTCATACCCTGTCCAGCAAATTTCGTGTTTTTTCCTCTATACACCAAAGCAGCTGCTAATGCAGTGCTTAGATTGTTTTTCTTCTTCTTTTCTTGCCTTTTTAACCCTGTGGAGATGATTACCTTCATGAAACATCCTGTTTCTTCAGATGGGGGAGTGAAAGGGGATGAAATAAATGCCCCGGACTCACTATCTGTTTCTGGCAGATGTAATCTAGGAGTGGGCTTATTATTGCATCTAAAACTGCCAACCCTTTACACTCATGGACATCCGTACCTTTCTTGAATCTGTACGTGTGCCTGAGGGGCCACTTGGGGGCTGTACTTGGACTTGGCTCCTTGTTGAGCAGAGGGAGCACCTTCTAACTCCTCCACACTCCATGGTAGTTCCCGACACTGTATCCCTGTGCTTACCGAGCCACAGAAACCTCCCAGACTGAGGCCTGACACACTGGGTTCAAACTCTACCTCTGACCCTTGTAGTCAACTGTACCATTTCTGGCCAACTGTCCAAACTTTCTGAACCTCAGTTTCCTCATCTTTCACATTGGGATGATCTCACCTTACAGGGTTATGATGAGAGCTACCATGGCTGTAAAAGCACTTAGTACAAGGTAGGCACTCAGCGATGGTATTTCTCTTCTTCCTTCTTTGCCCTCATCCCCAGGTAGCATGTGAGTGCCATAGGGAGAGGGGAAGTGTCTGGAACTGGACAGAGCTTTTTAATGATGCTTCTGTGAAGAGACAAGGCTTGTGGACAAATACAGGGAGCAGTGCTACACAACCTGGTCTCTGGGAATGTGTAGACGTGTATTTGGGAAGGCAGAGTTGGATTTTTTTTTAAACCCATTTTTCATTGTTTCAATGAACAGTTACAAACAAAAGCAGAGCCCGTCCGGTGTGGCCAGTGTGGCTCAGTGGTTGAGCATTGACCTATGAACCAGGAGGTCATGGTTTGATTCCTAGTCAGGGCACATGCCCGGATGGCGGGCTCAATCCCCAGTGTGGGGCATGTAGGAGGCAGCCGATCAATGATACTCTCTCATCATTGATGTTTCTATCTCTCTCTCCCTCTACTTCCTCTCTGAAATCAATAAATATATATTTAAAAGCAGAAATACAGACATGAGGTTTAGGATTTAACATGAGGACATGTACTGTTCTCACAGTTGGAAAGTAGATTTTTCCACCATGCAGCCTCCCACCAGGAGTGCAGAAGCTCGCCTAGATGTCACCTCCATTCCAGAACCTACCAGGCTACCCTAGGCTGTAAGGTGAGATCCCTGCATTTGTAGCAAAAGGATAACTCATCTTCCCCTGGCAGCCAGGTGGTAAATCATCACTAGATGGCAGTAACATCTAACACTTAATTCTCTATGAACTCATCAAAGTATTTCGCCTTTTTCGCTTTTGCTTCTCTATTGCAAGCAAACATTTTTTCAGCATGAAATAGAAGCAGCCTTAAGCTTGTCCCATCCTTATTTTGCACTTGAATTGGAGAATTACAAGATATTAGAAAGAAGGAAATGGCCATTCCTCAAGCTACCAGCAGCAGGCTTCTCAAGGGGCTTTCAGAGTTCATGTCAAGAGACTCAATCCTGCCCTGTACATTGGATGAAAATATAAGAATATAGAACCCCCTATACTTGACAAAGAGTCACAGACTTGAACCAATTACTCTTATTCTTAAACAAGGGGAGAAAAGGACATTAAAAAGAAAAATTTATACATTTTGTGAGGATATAGCCCAAATTCCAAAGGTAAGAGCCATTTGGTTCTCTAAATTAGCCTCTTCTTAATTTCACTTTCTCATCCAGAGCCCTCCTTCCCATCTCCAGATTCATCTGTACAAAATTATTAGAGTAAGGATGACAGAAAAATGTCACAACATTGAAAGAGGCTGGTGATAATATGAAATTTATACCAGGCTCTGGGTTCACTGAAGAATCAGGGGCTGAGGATCCCAGGATGTTTTGAGAGGGAGTTGAATGAGGCCTTGAATTAGTCCCAGAGACTTACAGGCCATTCATGGCTCTAAAGCCTGGACCTCCTTCAAGGGCTGCCTATAAATCCCAGGGCTGCCTATCTATGTGATCAGGAACCAAGTGACTTCATGAATGTCTAACAGCTAATAAATGTTGACACCAAAGCTTCTCTACCATGAAGTAGCTCCAATGACAGATTATCCCTGCTTGGGACTTGGACCTTCGAAACCTTGATGCCTACAGTATGGTCAGGTGAGGTGTGAATGGAGCAGGAGTTGGCTTGAGACATGCAAACTCAGGTGGACAAGGAATAGTTCCCGAGGTGCTAGATGTCAGGTGATGCCCAGTGTCCTTAGGCTATTCCTGTCTCCATCTTCACATTGGAAATGGACATAACAACAAATTGCATCCTGTAAGTGGAACCTAAAATCAGTCTGGTGGACACTGACCAGACTAGCAGGCCAGGTAGACACACTCTCCAAGGTCTTATTCTAAGTAAGAAGACCCAGGTCAATAAAGGTCATTGGAGCTAGAATCTCCAGATTCTGGACGGATGAACTAAACAAGTAAACTGATTGAACTAAGGAAAGGGCATTAAGGCTGCAGCTCTATTCTGTTGACCGGGTGAATATAGGGGAAGAAGAAGCAGAGGGCTCTACAACCCAAACTTAGCCAATCCTTCGTGGTAATCAATCCTGTCAGTAGACCTCAGATCTAATTAGTAGTAAGCAGTGTGGGAGCCCTTCAGTCATCTGGGGTCACCGAGTCTTGGGTCTGAGCATAACATAAAACCAGTCTGGAATGAGAGTCACACTGCATTATCCATCTCTGTCAGGAGCCGAGCCTGCAGCTGGAGAGCATCGGCAGAATCAGCTGTGAGCAGCTGGGGACTCAGAAGCAGGGAAAGCGAGGCTAGGGCTAAGGCAGCACTGAAAAAGTTGTCTCTCTTAGCATGTCCACAGCAGCTGTCTTGATAATAGCCTGCGCTGGAATCCACTAAAAATAACATTTCCTATCACAAAATATTACTATATGACACTGATATGCAGAAATGGAAGGAAGGGGAAACTGGGACCAACCTTTTGCCTTGAAGCAAAAATCCAAAGCTGCTGGTTATTTCTTGCATAAGCTTCTATTTAATATCTTTTACTTTCAAATCTTTCCAACTCTGTGAATAAAAAATATCTGGTGATGAGAAGCCAAGGAGAAGGAAAAGAGATAACCATGGAGGAAGCTTTAGCTGCACATTGATATAAGCACTTCCCAATCTCTATTTTTCAGTCATTTCGGGGGAAAATTTTTAAAGGATTTTTAAATTTGCTTCTTCTTCTTATAACATTTAGCTTTGGGCTTTTGCTATCACATTAATGGTAAAGACAACATATTCCAGCAATGAGGGTTAATGTTAAAGTTTATAAGCAAGATAATTTGTAGTACGAGGGTAGACATTCTAATGGGATAATAGCTCTTTATAGAAGAAAAATTAAATTATACTCCTCTTTGACCAGCTTAGTAGCTGACTTCTAAAAATTTTATAATTTAACATAATATCTTCAAAATGACACTGGTATTTTACATTAGAGTGTGAATTCCAGGACGGCGGGGGATTTTGTTTATTTTATGAACTGCTGTCTTTCTAGGGCATAGAACATGGTGAACATTCAGGAAATGTTGTGATTAAATTAATTAATTTGGGGCTTAAAAACATCACACCTGCTTATCTACATCCTTATTCCCATTTCAGTACTTCAGCAAGGGCTCAGCTGTCGCCTTGACTTCATCATCCCCTTCCTCTCCCTTCCACTCAATCAATAATGGGGGGTCTGGGTGTACCGACAACGAGAAGGGCTTTCTGATTCTGAGCATCCCATTTGATTCTGCTCCAATTCTCAAAATCCAATGGAAAAACCAAAGGATGTGAGTTAGGCCACAAAAATTCCTGGGAATACCGCACAATGCATGGAATAAGGGGTAGGGGACAGTTGTGGAAGGACATGATTCCCCTCCCAGACTCTTGTTTTCATCACAAAGAGAAGAATGGAAGGATATATTACTTCCCTTTAGGACTTAAATTTTTTTTTTACTTCAGTTGATTTTCACACTCTTTGTCAAAAACCTTGTTATAACCATCTGTATAGTTAATACCTCCATTGGAATGTTCCCATTGACAAAGGGAGCCATTGTGCCCCTCCCACAAAAGGGTAATTGTGACTGTGGCTCCTTTCAGACTGGGATCATCATAGGTTGTTTGGTCACCTTTGTCCAACATCGAAGGGGCACAGTCAAGGCAGTGGTTCTGCCAAACTCAGTGAAACACCCTGAAATGTTTTTCAACATTGGGAGTGTGACAAGATCCCGAGCACATTTGGCTGTGGCTCCCCTTAATTGCTGAGCCCAAACAGAAAATGTAATCCATCTGCTTCAGAGTCGTTTTCCCCAAACTCATCCAAATTTTCCTCAGTGAGGTCTATTTGACGTCTTTGTCTTCGTGGGCCTAGCACCTTCCTTCTCACGTTTTATTTCTTGGAACTAGGAAGCAAATGGAGCCAAGAGTCACAGGACTCGGTTCCCAACGTAAAACAGACTCTATAAAATCAGGTGCTGGGGGTGGAGGTCAAGAATTACAGCTGTGACACATCTGAGGGGGAAATTATGGAAGTCTCCAGGACAAATGTGTCCTTAGAAGGCCAGAGAACACTGAGGATAGATTTCTTTCCACCTCTTATTCAGCAGAAACTGGGAGCCAACAGCTCACCTAACTCCAGCGTCATATTGTGAACACTAGACTTGGAACACAAGTAGGCTCACAAGATCCACCAAAAAGCTTTTAACAAGACCCTGAAACTCAAAATGAAACAAAAGGGAGTCAAAATCCTAACTCCTGGCTAGTATGGATCTCACTAGTTTCGTGACCTTAGGCAAGTTCCTTAAATATCTCTGAACATAAGCTTTTCCATTGTAAATCCTACATAATAAGAAGGTAATATGCAAATTGCATCACTCCGCTACGCCCACGATTGGGCCGGCTGGAGGCGCAGGGGGCGGGACTCAGGGTAGCCGATTGGCTGGCGGTAGGAGCGGGGGGCGGGGACTCACGAGTCCCCGCCCCCCACTCCTCCCACCTGCCTAAACGGAGGGAGGGCACTGCGGGAGGACCCATGGGGCTGGTGGAAGACGCAGGTGGTGGAACTCGGGGTGGCCGATTGCGTGGCTGCGGGCACCAGTTTTCCGCCAGCACCAGTTTTCCTCTGGTCACCCCCAGATGGAAGCGCCTCCCAAGTCCCGCCCCCAGCCGATCGGGAGGCGCTCTGATCAGGAGGGTGGCCAGATGAAAACTGGTGCTGGCGGAAAACTGGTGCTGGCAGAAAACTGGTGCTGGCGGAAAACTGGTGCTGGCAGAAAACTGGTGCTGGCAGCCAGGTGAAGGAAAGTCTATTGCACGAAACTTCGTGCAACAGGCTTCTAGTAAGATAATAAAACCTTCCTGGTATTCTTATTGTGAGACTTGGGTAGGATTATAGAGCTTAGTATAGTGCCTGCCTTTTGTATTGACAGCTATTTGTATTGTTGTTGTTGTTGTTGTTTTTTAACAGCTTTATTAAGATACTAGAGGCCCAGTGCATGACAATTCATGCACTGGAGCGGGGGTCCCCTCAGCCCGACCTGCCCCCTCTCACAGTCTGGGAGCCCTCAAGGGCGGGAAGCAACCCAGCGATCAGGGGAAGGCAATGCCCCCATCACACCTCTGCTGCTGCCACTGCCAGCAGCGCAAGCCTTGGCCGGCCCTGGTTACCTGAGCCTCAGGTGACCCTGGGTGGCTGGGCAGCTGCCATCTGAGGCTTGCCTGTGCCTCGGGCTGGCCCTGGGTGGCTGGGGGGCTGAGGACAGGTCCGGCCTCACCACGTGCTTGCCACCCCCCTGGCAGGGCTGAAAGGACTGGGGGACTCCAGTGGGGCTGAGGGGACTGGTGTGACAGTCAATTTGCATATTCCCTCTTGTTTTAGATAGGTGGACATGTCAATGGCTTTTGGTATATTCAGAGTTATTCAACCATCCCCACAATCAATTTTAGAAAATTTTATCACCCCCCCCCCCAAAAAAAACTTCCTACCCATTAGCAGTCCCTCCCCATTTCCACCTCAACCAGGCCACCACTAATCTACTCTTTATGGATTTGCTTATTCTGGACATTTCATATAAATGGAATAATATGCAACATGTGGCCTTTTGTGACTGACTTCTTTCACTTGACATGTTTTTAAGGTTCATCCATGCTGTAGCATGTATCGATACTGCACTTCTCCTTATTGCTGAATAATATTCCTTGTATGGATATACTACATTTTACTTATTCATTCATCAGTTATCAGAAATCTGGGTTTTTCTCATTATTCGGTTATTATGAATAGTGCTGCTATGAACATTCATGTTTGTGGTGGACCTGTTTGGGTTACATACCTAGGAATGGAATTTCTGGGTCATATGTTACCACTATGTTTTATCTTTTGAAGAACTGTCAGATGTTTTCTAAAGTGGTTGCACTATTTTACACTCTGTTCAGTACTGTGTGAGGACCCTAGCTTTTCTATATCCTCACCAATACTTGTTATTATCTATCTCTTTCATTATAGCCATTCCAGTGGGTATGAAGTGGTATCTGATTGTGACTTTAATTTGCATTTTCTTGATGACTAACGATGTTGAGCATCTTTTCTTGTGCTAATTGTACACGTGTATATCTTCTTTGGATAAATAGCTTTTCAGATTCTATCCTATTTTTTCATTGAGTTTTTGTCTTATTGATTTGTAGGTGTTCTTTATGCAAGCCCCTTACCAGATATATGATCTGGGAGTATTTTCTCCCAGTCTGTGGGCTGTCTTTTCACTTTCTTTATGGTGTCCTTTGAAGCAGAAAAGTTATTAACTTGATGAAGTCCAATTTATCTGCTGCTGTTGTTGCTTGTGCTCTTGGTGCCATATCTAAGAAATCACTGTCAAATCAATGTCATAAAAAATTTCCCATTTTCTTCTAAGCTTTTTATAGTTTTAGCTGTTACATTTAAGTCTTTGATCCATTTTGAGTTAATCTTTCTATATGGTGTGAGGTAGGCACCCAATTTTCTCATCATTCTGTGTTGAAAAGATTATACCTTCCCCATTGAATTTTTGACGCCCCATGTGGAAAACAATTGGTTGTTAATGAGAAGGTTTATTTCTGACTCTCCATTCTAAGTCATTGATCTATATGTTTATCCTCATGCCAGTAACACACTGTCTTGATTAATGTAGATTTGCATGCAGTAAGTTTTGAAATCAGGGACTGTGAATTTCCCAGCTTTTTTTCTTCTTTTTCAAGATTGTTTTTTTACATACAAAATTAGGTCATCTGAAAATAGAGATAGTTGTACTTCTTCCTTTCCAAACTGGATGCCTTTTATTTCTTTTCTTGTCTTATTTCCCTGGTCAGAACCTCCAGTACAATTTTTAAATAGAAGTGGCAAGAGCAGACAACTTTGCCTTGTTCTGGACCTTAGGAGAAAAGCTTTCAATATTTTACCACAAAGAATGATGTTATTTGTGGGCTGTCCATGGATGCCCTTCATCAGATTGAGGAAGTGCCTATGAATTCCTAATTTGTTGAGTGTTTTTCATCAGGAAAGGGTGTTATTGTTATCACACAAAAATGCAGCTGTTCTCTTTTTTCCCTTTCTTCTTTCCCTTTTTTGATTTCTTTCCAGAGCTTGGTAGGACACAGGGACGTCATCAGGAAAGAGGAAGCCCTGGGCTGCTGTGCATCCACTCCCTCATGAGCCCCATGAGCTAGCATCTGCCACCTCCTCCCTCCTGTCTGCATTTCTGACCCAGAGGTGCCCTTGTTGTTCTGGCTCAAGCTGCATCCCTCCCACTTTGATCTTCTTTGCTGGCCTACTGTCTCCTGGTTCTGGGTCCCTGGCTTTCTGTCACTCTTTTTCAGGGTTCAGATCCCTTTGCTACCTCTTTCCAGGTGTCCTAGACTACTTTGGCAGCTACTGGTGTTTGGAAAGCTAAAGGCTGTTTTTCAGGCAGTAGTTTCCTTTTCACTCCTGTACCCGGTTTGATTCCACAAATACTTCATGAGAACTTTTTAATGCCAGGCATTGTGCTTGTTCAATCATCATGATACTCGTAATAACCTCGTGGTGTTGTTCTCGGTTTGGTCCTGTTTTACAGAAAACAGAGGCTCCATGTGGCTAATTTGTCTGAAGTTACATACATACCAAAATTTGACTCCAGATCTGTTTGTTTGCAGCAAAAGAGAAGGATAGGCATACAGTAATTACTAAAATAGAACTCAGGGCATCAATTGCCATCTTGGGATATCCAGGAAGAGCTAAAAAGTGGTATCTCTCATTTCAAATATAAGGTTTCTATTGCTCTGACCTTTGACAACTTGTCCAGCCCCATCTTTCAGAAAACACAGGCTCACCCACTCAAGACATGCCAAACCATGTCATACTATCTCTGTTGCTGTACATTTTCATATGATGGTATCTCTGCCTTAAAAAATAATAATAATAAAAAAAAACCTATCTCTTCTATTCAACTGTCAACTTCTAGATGTCTGGCCAACTCCTATGCATACTTCAAGACCCAACATAGGAATCACTTCCCCTGGTAATTGTTTCTGACCCACCCTAGGCTGTGCTCCATTATATCCCATACATACCTGTGTCATAGCACTCATCATTCTCTCCCCCACAACCAGTCCCTAATGAATCACGAATGCCTTCAAGGTAGGGGCTGTGGTTAGTTCTCCCCTGTCTCCCAGGACTCGGGATAGTTTCTGACCCAGTGTTTCCTGAATAACTAATTGAACCTTTAGAATGAGCTCCTATAGACAGATTCCCTCTCTGGTAGGAGATTTAAACCACCTCTCTACCCAAATGGATTAACAGCTGAGACAATTTCTTGTTCCCTGCCATGGTGGACAATCTGAATCCTAAACCAAGGGGCTTAAGCCTGTGAAATTTGAACTTAAGCCAGTGAAACCACCTCTCCACTCTGTAAAACACAACTCACCAGGTCACCATGAGACAGACCTCAGGCCAGATGATAATCCAAAGGAGGAAACCGAGGGCCACACTTACACACAGGGCAAGAGCACCCTACAGCTCTTAGGCACTTCTCAACTTCGAGACCCCCCAGCAGTACCACAGACCACATTTGGGTGAAAAAGCACGAGCCATCCATTTCTTCAGCTCTTCAACAAAATGATCATTTCACTTCTGACTCAATGCCGGCTCAGAAAAAAAAAAAAAAAATCCAGTTACAAGAAGAGGAGTTTTCTGGGCTCTTTGTGGCAATTCTGAGAACACAGCCATCCTTCGCTTTCTCCTCCAAGGGAGGGCTGTGAGGTCAAACCCAGGATGACAATGCCCATCAGCCCCCCAAGGATTCTTGGTAGTAACCTTGCCAATTTTGCTCTAAGCCCTGGCACACTTTGGGCTGAAGGCACACATGTTATTTTCATTTAAGCGTGAATGCTGAACCACTGAGTGTTGGGGTTTGGTGGATTTTTGGGGTTTTTTTTGTTTTTTGTTTTTTTTTCTGGGCTTTCCATTAACTCTGTCTACAAAATGTGGTTTTAAGAAATCTTACTCCTGGTCATTTATCTAACAGAGCATACGGTGATCTGTAAGCTCCATCCTTCTTGTAGCTTTCACATTCTATTAAAATGGGATCTTTTACCAGGAAATTTACTCCGACGGGGGAGTTCATTTGAGGTTGAACCTGTAAAGTGGCCAATTATCCCTGAGCCATTGGTTGCATATGATCTTTACCCCAAGGTTTGGAAATAAAGACAACATTTAGCAAACGTTCTGCTCCAAAGCTAATGTTTTGGAAAGAATAACAGCATGTTGGGAATAAATTACATGGTCTTTAGTGCATTTTAGTGTTACTGCCTGTTAACATGCAGTGTGGTGTGCCAACTCATGAGAGAACTCTGGTCTTCTAAGGAATCGATTTCTGAATTGTGGAGCTTCTGGCATCCGTGTCGTGCCGTTGAACAGACTGGAGTACAGGGGGCCGTGTCTGTGGGAGCTGACCTAGGGGAAACTATGAATCACAGGTTGTCCTTCCATTCTGATAATGTCCAGACCATGAGCTCACCCTGCATTATGGCATTTTGAGGGTTTTCATCTAGGACTATCCAGATTCCCACTTCACGGTTTATATTGAGCCCAAGACTGAGCAATCAAATATACCTAATACAAGTAAACTAATTCAACCTTACTCAAAGACCTACTAGGTGCAAGGTCTTTTGCCAGAATAGTAGGATGCTTAAAAAGACCCTTGATTCCATTGCTATGAAATGTCCAGAATAGGCAAATTCACAGAGACACAAAGTAGGTTAGTGGTTTCCCAGAGCTGGGAGGATGGAGGGATTGGGGAGTGCTGGCCTAAAGGTTGTGGGGTTTGGTTTGGGGTCCTGAAAATGTTCTACAATTGATTGTGGGGAGGGTTGCACAACTGTGAATATACTAAAAGCCCTTGAAATGAGCATGTTAAATGGGCAAATTGTACGGTATGTGAATGCTGCCGCAATAAAACTGTTAGGAAAAAAAGAAAAACAAACTTGCCCTCACCAAAAGAGAAAAGATGTTAATAATTTCAGGTGGAAAAGAAAGAACTAAAGACAGAATGCTGGGGGTTGGGGGGAGGGGGGTGGTGGGAGGGGAGATTCCAAACAGCTTAATTTCCTTCCAGCTTGGTAGGATTTTCTTTCTCTTAAAATGGTCATAATCTCTTTTAGCACATGTTTAGGTCTTAGGGAGTAGGAGAGAGGGACTTTCAGGAGCAGGAAGAGAGTGTCTAATAACGGGATGAAAATGAAACCCCTGAGAAGATGGCAAAAGATATCCTGAGAGCAGAAACATCACTCAGGCTTCTCGGTGGGGTCCCAATGCAAGTGGGGACCTCCCTTACACATGATCACAAGCAAGGTGTTTTATTTAAGGGGAAAGAAGGGAAGGTTGATATCCTTCGGGCTGGGAGGCAGCTCCTGTTACTGTAACCTCTCTATTCGCAAGACAATTTCACCAGAAGATCGGCAACCCCTCCCCCAGTCAGCCTCCCTCGCTCCTGGGGCAAAGGGCTCTGGGATCTGGGATCTGGGGAGCTCTCAAAGTAAGACAACAGGAACTAGCCCTAAAGTAACTTGTAAGCCTAACTATTGCCCCATGCACAAACAACACAACCTATTTCTCAAGCCATGCAAGCTACCATAGGACTTCTTCAGGCAGCAGAACAAATTCTATTTCATGCTTAAATAATTTATCTTTGATTGTGCTGGGCTTTATTTAATTATTTATTTTTATTGATTTCAGAGAGAAGGGAGAGAGAGAGATAGAAACATCAATTATGACAGAGAATCATGGATCGGCTGCTTCTGGCATGCCCTATACTGAGGATCAAGCCCACAACCTGAGCATGTGCCCTTGACTGGAATCAAACCCAGGACCCTTCAGTCTGCAATGCAACACTCTATCCACTGAGCCAAACCAGCTAAGACTGGGCTGGACTTATTTAATTTAAAAAGATCCATCACTATCTTCACCTTCACAGCCTGCCCTACCTCCACCACCATTTTTAAATTCCCCCATCCTCTCAATTTCAAGATTTGGTCAAAAGCAAAATTATCAGGTATATTTAATATAAATAATTCCAAATGTGAGAATACTTTCTAAACTTTGAAGCTAAGTGAAATATTTTAAATGATAAATTGCTTTTGAAGGCCAGGTTAAATTTTCAAGCAATGCTGTATATATGCATTAAAAATTTAAAAAAAAAAAGCTTAAATGAGATCTTTTCAAAAGATTATTCTACAAGAGTGTGGCCCCGAGTTCCAGGTTTGGCTTCCTCTATAACAGTGGACTTCAATGTCCTCTCTCAGGCAGCGAGGACCTGCCACAAATTTGTGCTGTCCTTAGCTTCTACATTTCTTTTTTCTTTTCTTTTCTCTTTTTTTACTGATTTCAGAGAGGAAGGGAAAGGGAGAGAGAGATAGAAACATCAATGATGAGAAAGAATCATCAATCAACTGCTTCCTGCATGCCCCACACTGGGGATCGAGCCCACAACCTGGGCATGTGCCCTGATCAGGAATCAAACTGTGACCTCCTGATGCATAGGTTGATGTTGAACCACTGAGCCACCTTGGCAGGGCCCTTAGCTTCTATATTTCTTGTCACTGGAACAAAAGCCAAGCGCAGGGCGAGTTAAAGAGATGGTAGAGCATGGGGCAGTGAGCCCAACACTCTTGGAAGTGCCTGCGACTGGCTGATAGTTTTATCAGTTCCACACTCAGGGTCTTTGAGGCTTGTGGGTCACACTAAACTGAGCGGTGTGGTGGCCCTCTCACTCCTCTGATCTCCACTTCCCTGCAAGAGCCAGAGAGAAAGGGCTCCCATTCCCAGCGCACGCTGCCATCCACCTTCTACGACAATGCAGGCACTGGCATTGGCAAGCAGCCAAATTTCTGGTGTGGGACTTGAACTCTTGGCCTTCCAGGCCAAGGGAATGGTGCTACCAGCGGAGCGACACAGACATGTTTCCTGAGTCAGTGGCTAAACAGATGCAAAGGTATGTGAGGCATTTCTTGTCCCCACCTCACCCACCTGGCATGGCTGCTGGCACAGCCAGGGGTGCCCCACCCGCCCCGGGGGCAGCCTCCGGAGGGCAGAGCTGTTGGTCAGCTCGTCAGTGCATTTCTCCACCTCTGGCTTGCCTCACTTGAAAAGAACTGGGATAAACACTCACTTGAATCAACTTTTTTGATCCTCTTGGGTTTCTTCTCCCTTCTCCTATCTCACAGCTGTTTTATTTTTAATGGGAGCTACTGACACATGCCGAGTAGACAAATTTACATTTCCCTCGGCTTCCAGGCCTTCTTCACCCTCTAGAACGGATATGAATAAGCTCACACTCAAGAATGAAAAGATCAGGTCACCAGTGAAAAGAAGACAGGAAAAGGTATTAGGTCTAGGCCAGTGGTCGGCAAACTCATTAGTCAACAGAGCCAAATATCAACAGTACAACGATTGAAATTTCTTTTGAGAGCCGAAAACCGACTTCTGCGCATGGGCCACGAAGTTTCAATCGCACTGTACGTGCGCGCCCGCATGTGGTATTTTGTGGAAGAGCCATACTAAAGGGGACAAAGAGCCGCATGTGGCTCGTGAGCCGCAGTTTGCCGACCACTGATCTAGGTCCTTCACATATTGAGTTGTCTATCTCCTGATAATAAATGTTTCAAAGAAACGTGGGACGACATAGAAAAACATGCACTCTCGTCTAGGATGAGTCACATAAAGTGGACGGTATATGAGCAAGGATCATAAAAACCTAAAGCAGAATGTGCATATTTCCTTGGTTAAATTTCTATTGTTATAGTATTGTTTAAATAATGTCTTTTTTTTAAAATTATCACCTGAGGATACTCTTTTTATTGATTTTAGAGAGAGAGGAAGGAAGAGAAAAAGAGAGAGGTGTAAGAGAGAAACATCAATCAGTTGCCTCCTGTCCTCATCGTGACCAGGGATTGAACCGGAAACCTAGGCATGTGCCCTGATCAGGAATCAAACCACATTTTTTTTGTGTACAGGATGACACTCCAACCAACCAAGACACCCAACCTTTTTTTTTTTTTTTAATAGGAGGGGAAAGAAAAACTGAGTAACAAATCTTACCTTATAATAGACAAATATGCAAATTAACCGCACCTTCGCTACGCCCAAGCCACGCCCACCAACCAAGCCACGCCCACCAACCGCGCCCACCAGGAAACCGTTGCAGGGATGTTGGGGTGTGGCGGAGCCCAAGGCTGGGAAAGCCTGGGGCGGAGGCTTTCCCGGCCTTGGGCACCAGCGGAGAGCCTGCACGGATCGCAGGAAACCACTGGGGGTCAGCTCCTGCAATCCTTAGCAGGGATGCTGGGTGCGGCCGAGCCCAAGGCCACCGCCCAGGGCCAAGCCCAGACCCTGAAAGAAGGCAGAAGGCGGTGGCCACAGCCAAGGCCTGGGTCCCTGGTGCCGGCAGAAAACTGGTGCAGGCAGCCAGGTGAATGAAGGTCTATTGCACAAATCTTCGTGCAAACGGGCTACTAGTAATATATAAACACACACAGAAAGCCCTGCTGCTTTTTAGTTTGGTATGTTAATAACTGGCTATAAAACAAATCCTCAATCTGCCATTCCTTTCTTTCTCCCTGGCCAGGCACGCCTGTTCTCTGCCGCGCTGGGAGTAACTGAGTGATGTGCTGTCACTCCCAGCAAGCAATGACTGCCAGTCCCACTGTGGGGAGCAGCAGAAACTGCCACGGCTGCCCCAGGGCACAGGGCTCAGCATCTTCCAGAAGGGGTGTCCGAGACCACTTAGCCAAAAGGTCCTTCTCATATCTCAATGACAGGGCTGAGAATTCACTACATTCCCTCCCCAGTTCACTCCCAATAAGATGGGCTGAGAAGGACGTACTGACACAGGTAACTGACCTGGGCAACCTGCCCTCCAGGCCAGGTAAGGCTGCATGTCAATCACTCCATCCACTGCCTGAGAGTCTGTCTGCCGTTTTCCCACCTTGGCCTTAGAGGATGCAGGTGACAGTTGAGAACTGGGACTTCGGTTGAATGGGTTCCATTGGCAATGCGGGCCATCTGACCTATTTTTCAAAGTGCTTATCTCACACTTTCATGCTCTCCCTGAAGATCCAGGGCAGGTAAAGAATCCACTCCCGCACTCCCACACTCTAGGACTCGGTTACAACAAGCTCAGTGACAAAATGCCTGGGCTCAAATCTTGGTTGCTATCATTTGTTAGCTTGGACCAATGAGCCAGCATCTCCCAGCATCGTTTTTCTTCTTGGTAACACAAGAGAAATACTAGTACGCACTTCATATGGTTGGCGTGAGGAAGAAATGAAATGATGCTTACAACGTGTTCCCATGGTGCCTGGCACATAATGTTGGTAGTGGTGTTTTTTAGTATTCTCAGTTTATTCCACTGACCCCAATGCTTCACTTTGTGCACCTCAAAGTGAGCTAAAAGCGTCTGATGGGCCTGGCCGGTGTGCAGCCGAACAATGATTCTCTTTCATCATTGCTGTTTCTAGCTCTTTCTCTCTCTCCCTTCTTCTCTAAAATCAATAAAAAATATATGTGAAAAATAAAATAAATAAAAGCACGTTGGTGTAGCTGCAAGATCAGGGAAGCTAGAAGCGGATCTCTCCCACTCCATTAGCTGAATGGCATGTTACTTTGCACATCTGCATTTCCTCTGCGTCTGTAAAGAGTGACACCCCTCAGGGCCCCTGCGAAGATCCAGTGTAACAGGACACAGGAATATGCTTGATGCTCACTAAAAGATGGTTGAATCGGGACTTAGGTTTGGGTCACTTACCCAGCCTGTCTTCTTATAGCTGTTAGCTTTGGTTTCAACTACAGGAGAAGGCATCCCACCTTCTCCCAGGCCGCTTCCAGCCCAGCCCAGCCCAGCCCAGCCCAGCGGGACAGGGAGCCAAGGCATTAGCGAGCTTTTGGCAGGCGCTGGGCAAGGAGTGTGATCACAAGACCACCGTGCAGAACTTTGACAAGCGAATGTGCAAATTATGCTATTCAAGCTGGAATATCACCCGAGTGTGTTTTGGAACCGCAGCGACCACATCCAGCTGGCCTGGGGAAGGAAAGCTGTCCAGCCAAAGGTTTTATTATTTTTATTTAAAAGTGTGAATCATCAGACCAGCAACCCTTTCCAGCCAGGTGCTGTATTCAGATCCCTCCATAACATCTACTTCTTTGGCACTGAGCAAAGCAAAAGGGTCCACGAGAAATGAATTGCTTTGGGCCTGGGGAGACCTCAGAGGTCAGCATCTTAAGCAAGGTGCCCTTGGAATATCACTTAAACCCTCTAGGACTTGGTTTCTTCCTGTGTACAAGAGGGTAGTAATAGGAAATACTGCATAGGCTGCTGTCAGGATGAAATCAGAGGTGTGCAAAGTGCTTAGAAGCGAGCCTGATGCAGGACACGGACTGAATGTGTGTTTGCTGTAATAATAATGATTATTTTACTAAGGCCTTTGAGATTTCCCAAAGGCATCACATTCTCACCTCTGCACTAATCAGCTTTTTTTTAAAGAAAAGACTTTATATATAACGAATGAAATGATGATACAGAGCTGTATGGAATACATAACTAAGCAGGAGTTCTATTGTCTCCATGGCTAGAAGGAACTCGATGCTGAAGAAAAGGTTAGAGCTAAGTCATACAGGAAACCGAAGAATGGAAGTAATGAATGGGAGGGAAAGGGCATCATGTGGAAGATGAACAACTAGATGAAACCCATCCAGCCCATCCTGGCAATGCCTGGCTTGCCTCTGGCAGCTCGGTTGGAACTACACACACTCAAAAGAAATGCCAAGATTTTCAGATTTTGCTGAAACTGCCTGATATCACCTGCTTCATGCATCAGTTCTTGTTTTTACTCTCCTGACCTCTCGGTAACTCTCATGGCCTGGCTGCTGTCTTATGCTAGCCTTGCCCCACTAAGTCAACACATGCTTTGGTCTTGACCTTTTTTTTGTTTTGTTTTGTTTTATTCTGTTTAAATATATATATTGATTTCAGAGAGGAAGGGAGAGGGAGAGAGAGATAGAAACATCAATGATGAGACTCACTGATTGGCTGCCTCCTGCAGGCCCCCTACTGAGGGTTGAGCCCACAACCCAGGCCTGTGCCCTGACCGGGAATTGAATGGTGACCTCCTGATGTATAGGTCGATGCTCAACCACTGAGCCACGCCAGCCAGGCTGGTCTTGACGTTTTTGACCCCAATTTCCTTACTGACCATCGTTTCCTCCACTTGACTCTCAGCAGGTTGATCCATGTTCCTGGAACCCCTTTTCCAAATACTACAGCCATAAGGAGCCCCTACAAGTCTCATGAGCAGGATGTGGACAAGCTGTCATAGGTACTGTCATGTTCTGGGGACAAAGCAGATTCAGTTCACGCCCATGATCAAGGCAGTTGAAGGGAAGGAAAGCTCAGTAGAGTCACCCTCAATGAAGGAGCTTCCTAGAAGCACCGACCATTTGGTGGGACAGTACCCCTGCCCCTGGTTGTGCCAGGGGACGAGAAAACCAGGGCCCTGGGTTTTACACATGGGTGGGTTCTCACCTATTCCCAGAAGTCTGCCCTGATGACTCGCATGCAGCTTCTTCATGGGTTTGCTCGGTCTTCCCAGCACTTAATTACCATGACTTTGCTTTCTGAATTGGGCAACATCCTCTATATGCTAACCAGAAGGTAAATTTCCAGGTAGCAACATCTTCATTATTTTTTCTATGTATCTACAAAGCTAAACTCTATACTTGATGTGTATGGAGAAAACAGACGTACACACACTACACAAGAATCATAGCAAAAACAACAACATTCTGAGGGTGCTCTGATTTTGGAAAAACAACCTGAAGTCAGAAGTTGTAGGTTCTTGTCCTGGCTCTCCAACTGACTGGCTGAGACACCTGGGTATGTTACAACATTTTCTAAACTTCCTCCCCCATCCACAGCACAGAGATGATGAAACTAATGCTACTTACCCTAAGGAGAATCATCCTATGCCAAGAGATAGCAGATATAAAATCATATGTAGAGAACCTTTTCCAATAGAGGACAAATAAGACTGAACTCAATCTCATTTTAAGGAGCTTTTGTTTGTTTGTTGTTAAGGGGGAGTGAAGACTCTCACGGGAGCAGAAGAAAAAATGAAAAGGGCAACCACTATTTTGAGAACTGTAAGAGGATTTGAAATATCTTTTTTTTAAATGTCAGAATTCTGTTTTCTTGTTTGGAGACAGAGGGAAAAAAAGGTAGAGTGTTATTTTATAGTCTTTTTTAACTCAAGGTTGGAGAAGACTAGTGATGTAACCTTCAGACTTGGCTGGGTTCGGGGTGTCTTTACAGAGCCTAGATGTTTCTTGGACACCACTCCTCACCAGGTGTCAAACAGGACAGTGTTGGAGCAGATGCCCAACACTGAACTTGGTCAGGTCCATTAGTCTGAACTGACCTCTGAGAAGCTATACATTAAATGTGCCAGAGGGGAAAGTACATTCCTTTGTTTGCTTTGAGGAAGTGCAAGCTATGGCTCCTTCTAGGACTGACCTCCCAGCATTTTTCTTCATTTTTCTCTTCTCTTCAGACATCTTCCTATGGGACACTGTAGTCCCCATTAGTGATGGCAGGATTCAGTGCGATGCTACTAAGAGCTTTGGACAGAGAGAAAAGAGTACAACTTGCTGGCTACTATGAGTAATTTGGATAATGTGCTGACATCTAAATTCGGAGAGCCTTGAGTTAACATGACTCTCTTTGTCGCTTGCACTCCTAACTAGGATGAAGCATAAGATCCAGTGGCCAGTGCAGAACAATGAACCAGAGTCTAGTGAGTGCCAGCTACCTGCTAGGCTTTTCCAGGCTTTTCAGGTTAACCCATTTCATCTTTACAACAATTCCTGAGACAAGTTCTATTACTTCCTTTTTATGGATAAGTAAACTCATCCTATCTAATAAAGATGGAATATGCAAATTGACCATTACTCCACGACAAAGATGACGGCACCCACAGTCAATAAGGAGGGAATATGCAAATTGGCACGACAAGGCGAGAGGCGGAGAGCGGCTTGGGAGCGAAGGCAGTGCTTGCAGCCAGGGGAAGGAAGGCCTATTCTTGCACAAATCTTTGTGCATCGGGCCTCTAGTGTTAAATAATTTGCCTAAAACCATGTGGTTGATAAGTGGCAGGGAGTGTTTCTCAGAGGAGGTAAAGTTAATCCAGGTTCTGACAGAGGCGAGATGTAGCAACTAAGGAGTAGGAAGGGCATTTTCATGCATCAGGTTTGGCAACACATAGATCAGGGGTGGGGAATCTATGGCCCGTGGGCTGTATAAGGGCCGCAAAATCATTTGGTCTGGCCCTGCCAAGGCATTAGGGGTGAGTTAACTAAATGTTTGACCAAATACAGGAGGCTGATTTTTAAGTCGATAATTTTGTATGGCCTGCCAATGATGTTATCAATAACCAAACGGCCTTTGGCAGAAAACAGGTTCCTCACCCCTGACACAGATGAAAGTGAAAGCCTGGATCAGAAGACCAAAAACTCATGTTCCAAAACAGGTTTTAACACTTATGGGCTGTGTGATGCTGGACAATTCACTTCACATATCTAGGTTTTAGTTCTCTACCTCATAAGATTGTTGGAAAGATTAAATGATGTAATATATGTAAAGAAGCTATCACAAAACCTAGAACATAGGAAGCCCTCAATAAATTGTAATTACCATCACCCTCATCATTATTAAAGCCATTATTCAGTCATTAACAGTGTAATTGTCATTAACACTAGTATCTATTTTGTTTACTCTCAGCATTTTAGGAGAATATAAGAAGATATAATGGATATGAAAATGCTTTGTACCAAAAAATTAGAAGTTATTTTAGTCTTGGAATTTATTTTATATCTGAGGGAGTAGAAAAATGTAATTTTCAAATGTAATAGATTAAATGCAAGGGAATTGCTGGGTACTTCGCGATTGTCTTGAAATTGGTCTTATCCAGAGTCTTAAATGAAAGATGACTTCAAAGTGAAAAAGCAAACATGTTTCACCAATCTATCCAGGTCTTGATGTTTGCATATAAAGGTTGGCTATATAGATATGTCTCAGTTAAGCACTCATTTCATATGAAGCTTAAACAAGAATGGCAGTGAACTGTCCTATAGCACATCCCACAAAAAAGGGTGGGGGTATCAGTCAGTGATTTACTGTCTTACAAATGACAGGGCTCTCTCAAATAGCGGGGGTGGACAGTAAAGATTCAAGAATTCTCTTTGTGCCCGAGGAAATTGGGAGGGGGGAGAAGAGAGTCCATCTCCAACCCTAATTGTACACGTGGTTCTGATACATATGTCAGTCCTGCCAAGCCCCATGTGAGAATGGAACAGAGGCTACGACACAGCAGAATGATGATGACTGTTTTCTGCCAGTAGAAATCTATGAGTTGATTAGTTCTGTAAACACTTCTGAGAGCTCAACCCTTAATGAACACAGCTGCTGTGAACTTGGTGGTTGCCCAGGAGCAGTCACAGCAATGATGCTGAGTGATAAAAAATCACCATAGCCCATCAGCATGATTTTGTTGCCCTAAGGATTAGACTATCATTCACAACTCATTTCTGTAGACTCTATTATGGCCCAATTCCTGCATCAAAGGAAATTTCTGGAAATCAAGAAGAGATTGCTACCATCAAAATATCTGTCCCCCTCATAGCTACTTTTCACATGTTCCGATACTTTGTTCTCCTGGTCATGTACAGAAATTTCCTTTTCATTACAGGGGACAAGTGCACCAAATGCGTTCTGAGTCATTAACAAACCAACATTCACCCATGATCCACCGAAACCGGTTTGGCTCAGTGGATAGAGCATCAGCCTGCGGACTCAAGGGTCCCAGGTTCTATTCCGGTCAAGGGCATGTACCTTGGTTGCGGGCACATCCCCAGTAGGGGGTGTGCAAGAGGCAGCTGATCGATGTTTCTAACTCTCTATCCCTCTCTCTTCCTCTCTGTAAAAAATCAATAAAATATATTTTAAAAAAAACCAAAAAAAACATTCACCCATGATCCGTGTGGGACTTGGGGACAGGAAAGGTCAATACTTCTCAGAACTCACTGACAAGTCCCTGTCTCTTCCACAAACCTATTTTAGATGATGAAGCTGACGGTGTTTGTCTATTCTTGCAAATATTTGAAATGGAAGGGACTATTTTATATTACTTGTGCAAACACTCTGGGCACAGGTAGGATGATATTTCCAAGTACACAATGACTTAGTAAATAGTGACTGAGATCCAGCAGTGGAGTCAAGTTCACCAATAGGTTATGTCTCCAATAGGCAACCTATCCTGGCAAATTGCTACGTGATGGGTGAAGGGTGGGGCGGGGCTGGTGCTGTATAGTTCCTGGGCTTTCAGGTGGTAGTTCCCAGGTGGTGGTATACTGGTAAATGTTTATCAAGTAGTAGCTCCTCCCAATCTCCAAAAAGTCCTCATTTGTGGCATGTACCAATTTCTATGGTGTAAATATTCCTGCCACAGATGATGTTAAGCTACTAATGTGATGTCACTGAACTTAAGGTTGGGAAGAGATGCACACAAAAAGCTCTTGAGAGATAGTGGGTGTGTGATGTTTGTGTGTGTGTGTGTGTGTGTGTGTGTGTGAGAGAGAGGAGGGGGGGGGGAGGGGTACTGAAAGGTAGAGGGAGAATTTCACATTTTTGTCAAATTGTAAATACTCTTGGTAGATGTTTGAAATCATCCACATGGATCTCTTTTCCTTCTGTCCATTATTTGACTTTGATGTTCCTCAGGCTTTCTCCGTGAGCAGTGTTATCCCTGTAGTACAAGAAATGCTGCCCTTATTCTGACAAATCCCAAGTTTATCTCTCCATCTTAAAATCTTCTTCTGGGCTCCAACCCCATATTTCAAACACTTGGTAGAACACCTCTCTCTAGAGATCGTCTGTGCTCCTAGAACTTAACACATAGCGGACCAGTAGTTTTATTGCTAGCTTTACCCAGTGGCCAGATAAGTTTCTATTGAACGAGTACAAATAACGTTTTACATAAATGTTAAAGGCACGCTTTAAAACTAAATACCCATTGCATTTTGAAGTTATTTATTAATGTTCTTACAAGCTAATATCTTCTTAAAGTATGATACTTTGTAAAACGCTGTGTAATATGAAGCGAGAATTCTCGTGATCCATTCGCAATTAACATGCCCAATACCGTAATCAATCTTCCTTTTCTCCTCCTTACCACTATCACCTCCCTTTTCTGCTTCTATTCCCTGTCTTAATTAATGATTGTTGCCTTCCCAGGATCCTATCCTAAGCTACAAACTTTAAAAAGTCATCCTTTATTCTTCTATCTTAAACTTCACATAATTCTTCAAGTCCTATATAAGCAGGAATATATATATATTTTTTTTAAATGAATATATATTAAATATGCCCTATGTAATATATATATATATATATATATATATAGAGAGAGAGAGAGAGAGAGAGAGCAGCATATTTAATCTACTTAGTATATTATAAACATACTTTATGATCTCCCATTTATACATTAAGAATGGCTCATTTAGGACTTAAGATTACTCACTTTCCCAGCATCCTATTAATTAGGGAGGTGGTAAATGCCTAGCTTCTGCCTGCTGCCATTCTCTCTTCTTTCCCTTTTTACATTCATGGCAGGCATCACTTCTTTCTTATTGGAGATTCTCCTGATGCGTCCAGATGCAGTTTTAAAATCCTCCTCAAAGCAGCACTCCATAAAGACACGACTAGAGTTGATAAGCAAATTAAAGCTCATTTGTCATCACCTTTCTCGTTCTCTACCAGATGGCACATAGATAGTTTAGGTTGTGTCTCCAGAGACAGGTCACTAAAGGAAATCTAATTATGTCACGTCCATCTTTAAAAATTTATGAGTATTCTCTTGCTTACAAAATAAGGTAACAGATCACTGGTTGAGTGTATAAGGCCTTTTAAGAACCAATTAAAAATTTTACATTTATTTACCATTAATGACACAAATATTCTAATTTCTTATGGCAACACACCCACCCCATTCCTTTAACCTAAGTTCTCTCACGCTGCCTTTGCTTATGCCAGTACGTCTTTCTAAAATTCCCTTCCCCGCTCACTAGCTGCCTGTTAAACTCCTATTTACTCGTATCCTTTCCTAAACTTCTCAGGGGAAGAATTAGTTGATCCTTTCTCTGGATCTCCAAGAAGACTTCTTTTAACCTTTCATAGAGGATACAGCACTTTTTATTAATTTGCTTTTAATTATCCACACATACGTCTGGGAGAGCATTCCAGGTAATAGCTAGGTCCTAATTCAATACATAATACCTAGCAGGTGTTCAATTAATATATGTTAAAGGAATAAATACAGCAGGCCACCCTCCTTTCTCTTTGAAATGTTTGCTCACTTCTCTTTACTCATTAATTCAACAAAGGCATGTTTTTATATCTACAATGTATTAAGCAACATCCATGGCAAAAAAATATGTAATTTCTGCCAAAGCACTACACTGTATCTAAAGCAACAGGAACCAAGTGAGGACCACTTTAAGTAGCTTTTACGCAAACATTTCAAGGCTATGCTCCCTTCCATGGGTGAAAGGAACTGTAAATGAAGTATTTGGTTTTCAGAGAGTTATGGCACAATTCTTGGCTCACTTTGATAAATATTGATCTTGTATAAATTACTCAGGAGAGGCAGCTGATGGTTCTCTGAGCAACACACACACACACACACACACACACACACACACACACACACACACCACTAACCTTTATGCAAAGACATAAATCATTTATGAATAGAGCCCCACATGCCCTATGAATAAGTCCCTTGGATTCCAAGATGACTGATACTCAAGTATTTTTCTCATTTGAGTGCAGACCTCAATGTAAGCAAGCAGTCGGACTACATGGAGTTACAATGCCCTTTTGTTCGCTGTAAGGTGAGAGATGCATTAATAGACTTGCAAGGGTAAACATCGCAGGTTTTAAAATAAACACCATTCAATGCGACTGCACATGTGTGCCTTTAATAAAGCTGATGGCAAGGGGGTCGCTCTTTCGAAGCATCTCATGTCATGTTCATTCAACTTGAAGTTTGAGTCATTGGTGGAAAGAAGAGAGCCGGTGTCTGAGGGGGTGTGGGATCTTGGAGAATTCGTTTTCTTTGACTATGGTTGAATCGAGGCTTTGGTTTCATCTGGGAAGCTGTGAATAGCACAATAAGGGGTCTGTGTGTGGTGAGGAGCCCTTAAAAGAAAGAACTAAAGGGCAGCAAACATTGGTTTTCAGGGATTCTTGTGGCGCAATTAATAATGAGTGTGTTTAACCTCCGGGGACTTCATCACTGAGGGACAGCGGGACGAGAAAGAGACGTCCTGACAAATTGCTTGGTGGTCTCTGGGCAGGAGCTGGAATTTGTCATTAGAGCTCTCACAAAGGTTTAAAACGCTGAGACTTCTTGGGAAAAATAAAGGAATGTGACTTAGGCGTTTTGGGACCTTTATTGATGAGACTTTCCCCACCTTGAATGTGTTTTGGCCTCCAATTCCAACTTTTTTCACATTCTGCGCATTTTTTTCCCTCCGTTTCTTTCACAATTGAAGTTGCATTATTACCCATGACACAAGAAATCCCAGTTTTAGGAATTGATGGACAGAAAATATTTAATGAGGGCCCAGAGACATATAAACGAGGAGAATTATTGCAGAATTCTTTAGAAAGGAGAAAGTGGGAAACCAGCAACATGCCCACAATAGGAGACCGGTTAAACAAATTATGGAACATTCCGACAAAGGAATGTAGTGCAAGCAGTTCAAAATGTGGGAGGTAAGCCCTAGCTTGTTTGGCTCAGTGGATAGAGCGTCAACCCTCAGACTAAAGAGTCCCAGGTTCAATTCCAGTCAAGGGCACATACTGTACCTTGGTTGCAGGCTAGATCCCCGGCCGGGTCAGGGCATGTGCAGGAGGCAACCAAGTGATCTCTCTCACATCGACGTTGCTCTCTCTCTCTGTCTCTCCCCCTCCCTTCTACTTTCTCCAAAGAGGAATGGAAAAATATCCTCAGTTGAGAATTAACAAAAAATGTGAGAGGTAAGTATAGATGCACCAGATAAAAGGTTGTCCAGCATTGGCTGGTTTGGCTCAGTGGATAGAGTATCGGCCTGCAGACTGAAGGGTCCTGGGTTCAATTCCAGTCAAGGGCACATGCCCAGGTTGCAAGCTTGATCCCCAGTGGGGTGCATGCAGGAGGCAGCTGATCAATGATTCTCTCTCATCATTGATGTTTCTATCTCTCTCCCTCTCCCTTCCTCTCTGAAATCAATAAAAATATATATTTTTTTTAAAAAAGGTTGTCCAGTTGTATTGAGGTTTGAATAAAAAGGGCAGGGAGGCTGCAGAACAGTATTTCTAGCGCGATTCCTTTAAAGGAAATAAAACAAAAGCATCCTATCATATGCATATACACAGATATGGTTTATGATGGCTATGTCTTGGTAATATAATTAGAGCAAACGGAGGGGTGAACTTTTACTTCTTACATTAAATATGCCTATATTAGTTGAGTGTGTTATAATGCATAAGGATTATAGTTTGGTTTGGTTTTAATAAATGAAAATATTTTCATGAAAAGCTTATTTGTCTTTCAGATCCAAGCTCAAATGCCATCTTATCTAGGAGTGAATTCTCCCTTTTCTGCAATGCAGTAGAATTTTACACCAATTTTGTAACATTTACTACATCTAGTTGCAACATTATGGAGAGAGCACTTAATCTGACATCAGAAGGCGAGAGTTCAAATCCATTTCTGCCCCTTTCTAGCTACACAGGAATCTTGGGAAATGATATAACTTCCAACCCTAAGTTTTCCTTTTTGTAAAATGGGAGAAATAGTGCTATCTTCACAGGATCCTTGGGAGTTGAGAAATAAGAGGCACTAATACCCTGGTTATTTGTGTGCTTATCTTGTATATCCGACAGCACTCCAATCCCCAGGAGAGCAAGGACTACTGCGTTCATGAATCCATTCAATAGATACCGTTTGAGCAACGATCAGGTGTCGGCACTGTGCTAAGCTCTAGGGATACAACAATGAACAAGAAAGATGACATCTTCTCCCAGATGAAATTTACAATGAAAGTGAAGAAATCACACACATAATCAGACAATCACCAAACGGAGTAATAAGTGTTATGATAGGAGAATCGGGAAACTCTTCTGGTAGGAAGTGGTATTTTCAGCTGAGACCGGGAGGATGCATAAGCGTTAGCAGGCAAAAAAGATAGAGAGAATCTGAACAGTGTGTCAAGTAGAGGGGAAAAGGATGAGTGAGAGTGTAGGGCATTGAAAATATCAAATTCAAAGAGTTTAAAATGGATAGATATAAATCCATGGCTGAGGACTGTAAAAGATATATAGTTTCTGAAGGATAGGCAGATTCCCTCCCCCCCACACACACACACACACAATATTTTATTATGAAAATTTTCAAATACAGTAGGTCCTCGGGTTACGTTGGAGATCCATTCCTACGGCACGACGTAACCAATTTCGTAGTAAGTCGGAACCCACCTACAAAAGTACCTACGTCACTCACATGGAGCACATACACAGCAGTAATGAAGTGAAACAGTAAAAAAACATTAAAAGAAAGATCACAATTCCTGACCTTTACTTGTAGTAAATAAATAATAAAAAACATAAAGCACATATGTACATACGTCGAAATGATGGAACTTTTTTTTATATAAATAAGTGGGAGATGGCAATGTAACCTGAGGCCTGCCTGCAGAAAAGTTGGAAGAATTGTAGAGAACATCCATCTACCCACCACCTAGTTCTATAATTCACATCGTGCTGTTTTTGCTTTATCAGGATTGGTGTTGAAAAAAAAAAAAAAACTCACAAAATTCTGACTATATACTAGTAATCACTAGCAATTATAAGTACAATGATAAGGTGTCTACAAATGATTATGAAATGTAAATACTACAGCATAAGTTCCATGAGGCCAAGAACCATGTTTGTTCATCTCTGTGTAACCAGCATGCTGCTTGGCGCTTGGCACAGAGTTTGTTCTTGGCACAGAGTTGGCCCTTAATCAATCCTTATTGCATGAATGGGTGACATGACCCCAATGAGTAAAAATGGGCTTCAGCTAAAAAAGCTAATATAGTATGCTCTCTCAGAAGCTAATAATAGAGGAGAAAATGCTCCACAAATGGAAGGACACACGATTCACCAGGGATCGGTATATCAGAGGATTGTCAGTTTGGTAAACAAGAATAAACCAAAGCTAGTCTTTCTGTGTGTCTAACACATACTACAAAGGGGTGTGGACAAGTGAAAACTGACCTGGGAAAACTCCGTAGAGATGAGCCTGAAGTCTTCCATTTTGGTTAGTGATCAATTACACAAGTGGAGGCTGGCGGAGCTGTGGGTTGGCAGAGTTTGGGTATTTAAATTTGGAAAGTGAGGTGGAAAGGAAATCGATTGGTATGAGCCATTCGTATAAACATGCGGTTTAAAAAAGATAAACCAGACTCACACAGCATGAACAGGAAAAAATATATAGATGACAACAAGTAATAGTCCCACTGTGGTCTGAGTGATCCTCTCAACACCGGGAGCCATACTAGTGCTGGTGAATAAACTCGAATGTCTACACTACAGCAAGCATGTCAAACTCGCAGCCTGCGGGCCACATGCCCCATTTCTTTGGCCTGTGTTAGCCTTTGAGTTTGACATTCTTGGTCTACAGGAATAGAGGAGGGAGTGTGGGTTGGTAAGGGGTTAGAAGAGGTTTGTAGATTAGAATCATGAAAGGAACTGGGGAGTGGACATGCTGTATGAGGTAGAGGAGGGTACGGGAGAGCAGATCCTTGGAGGTCCCGTCACAAGGAGAAATGTTTTTTCTGTTATTTTTATTGTGTCAGGGTGAGATGATGGGCGTCGGCTGAGCCTGTTGTGGTGGTCATTTCAAATCAAGCCACCGTGCTATGAACCTCAGATGGGGACAGTGACATGTCAATTATTTCTCAATAAAGCTGAAAAAAAGGGGACTTGGGGTGGTTAGAAAGTCTCCTCTTGCCCACAGATGGACAATGCGGGAGTGGAGAGTCTACTTCCTCCCAAAGAATAAACACACGTAAATTGCTGATTCCTTCTCCCTAGTTATGTGGGTCAGATAACCCCGGCACAGAGCTGGCAGCTGAGCGCTTCCCGGGCCAAGCTGCTGGGCTTTGAAATTCTCCCCCAGGCTACCTCGCCCAATGATGTCAGAGCGGGTGAGTGTCCTGCCAGCCACCCCCCGCTCCCAAGATGATGAGCAAAGGGGAAATGCATGCTGTCTTTGCTCAGGAAACATCTGGTAGATCTGCTCTTGTCCTCCGGCGGGTCGCTGGCTCTTTTATAAGCCAGTGGAACAGAATAGGATGGGAAGACACGGAGCTTCAGCAATGACTCAACCCCGCCAGCAGGTTAGAAACTGAACTGAGATGTGAGGAAACGGTCTCCCTGGCAGGTCCCCTCCAGGGACCCGGCACCATCGCCATCATCGCCGCACAGTTACATTTCCTAGCTTGTCATGGAAAAACGAACGAACGCTGTTTACAAAAGCTTAGAGTAGCGGGGGTGGGAACAGGAGCCCAGCCGAGTCGTGGAGGGTGAACTCCTACTTGGATGCTTTCGGCGGTCCAGTCATTACTCAATCCACCAGGCCTGAAATACGGGCTCCCAGTGGAGAGCATCATTCACTTTCCCTGGGAAAATGAAACACCACCTTCACGGGTAAGCAGAATCCCTGACCACAGATCCAGCCCCTCGCAAGCTGCTTGACATAAAACAAGAGCTGCTGTATGTCCTTCGCGGAGCTCTAAGGGCCGCTTTCGTCCTGCTTGCTTTCCACTGGCTTTTTCTCAGCGTATGAACCACTAGAGGGGAGGTGGGCAAACAGATAGGAGAAAATGGATGTGGTGTGTGGCCCCCGGCCCCCACCGCCGTATCTGCCCCTGGGGGAAGCCAGGTTTACAGCTTTCGGGATCCCAGCCGGGAAATGAAAAGGTCTTCTCCTCCGGCTTTGGTCCCCGCCTCCCTCCCCTCCCCCAGTTCAATCAGTTTCACCCTTCAAGTGTGTGGACCTTAAGATGGTCGGTACAAGTCCTCCAAAGGTGTTGGATCAGAATGGAAAAGCAAAACAATGATAAGTAATGAAATAATAAATAACCGGAAGGCAAAAACAATTCCAGCTTTAGAACACCCTGCAAATGCGTTTGTTCCCCAAGTTCACTCTATGGTGAGACTTAGGTGGACGTGTTCTGAGGCCCATCTTTCTGGCATGGTGGCTGCTCCCACAGATTCCTTCCTTCCTTCCTTGCTTCCTTCCTTCCTTCCTTCCTTCCTTCCGTCCCTCCTTCCCTCCTTCCTTCCTTCCTTCCTTCCTTCCTTCCTTCCTTCCCTTCCTTCCTTCCTTCCTTCCCTCCCTCAGCAGATAGTTTGGGTATTTGCGTGTTCTCTATCTTGCGTATATATGTATTTGAAAACAAGCGGCATCCCCAAAGAGGGTGCAAAAGATACCGAGACGACCCCTCCCAGGACCCAGAGCCACTTCCAGAGAGAAACCAAAAGCTAAAAGAAGACAATTCCCCTGGTCCCCCGAGAGCTGCCAACATTCCCGGGACCCCGACAGCAAACGGCACGCTCACACTTCTGTCTTCACATCTCGGGCCAAATAGGACGCAACCAGAGTGTCTGTCTGACCCTCTTTTGGGGGTCCCCAACCTAAGAGCCGCCAAGCCACGTTCTCAGGACACAGAATGAGACAAGCAAGAAGCAAAAGCTGTCCCCATGAGAGAAAGGGGGGACAGTGGGTGCCTGAAAACACACTAGTCACAGTTCCAAGATAATATTCTTACAGATGTTTTTTGAGCTGCCATTATACATTAGGAAAAGTGCAATTTTACCTTCCTCTCTCCACCACGCGTCACAGACAGAGGCAGAGATGGAGCTGACGCTGCTAAGAATTCTTACCGTTTGCGGGCTTCGGACAGCTTCCCAGGACTCTGTCTGTGGGCTCCGGAGTGAGTGGGGTGTCCCAGCAGGGCTCATCCTCATCACCAGAAACTGCAGCCGAGGAGAAAGAACTTCCCTGCTACCCTTTGTGCTGAGTGTTTGTCTGAGACGCCGCGTTCTCCAAGGCACCTCATAAACGGGTGAGCTCGTTTAGGTTAACCGTTCTCCGCTGTGGCCACTGTGATCCGCGGTTATGCTTGGTAAGGCGGGGCTGCTTGTTCAGCCTTAAAACAAAATTTAGCTCACCTGAGGCCTCACCCTGCACACACCCCCTCCCCAGTCCAGCTGAAGTCGGACTCGCTTTGACCCCTGACCCAGGCGGGTTTCTAAGTCAGGCCCAGTCTGACTCCCGCCACTTTGGGGATCCAGTCCAGAAAAAGAAACGCTCAAATCAAGTGTGAGCGCTCACAATGCCGAAGCGGCAGAGCTGGACCGAGAGGGGCGTGCCCATGACCTTCAGAGTAAGGAGAGCAGCAGCTCAAGGGCGCTCTGGGTCCCTACGTGGGCACTGGCTGCTCCTGGGGGACGTTGGGGTCTCCTTCGGTTTCCTCTTCTGACCCCAGAGCTGTTCAAAGACAAACTGAGCCATATTCAAAGTTTCAAGAGTTTGTTTGAGCAAACAGTGGTTTGAATCAGGCAGCACCCAATCAAATGGCTACAAGAAAGCCCTGAGGAGCTGTACAAAATGAAAGAGGTCCTCAGGCAGAAGGGAGGGGAACAAGGGAGCTACACCAGGACAAAAAGCAGATTGGTTATTGCAAGGGGACTTTTCTTTCAGGGATGGCAGGGGTCTGATCAGGTGGATTCCTGAGAGACTGGTTTAAGATTTCCTGTCTCTAAAAGCCAAAGTGCCTTGAAGTGAAGCCTTTGTTTGGTAATGTCGTGCTTAGCATAAGCAACTCCCTTTTGGACCAGTTGCCTTGGTTTTAGCAGCAGTTAGCCACAAACTCCTACCAGTGGTCGGCAAACTGCGGCTCACGAGCCACATGCGGCTCTTTGGCCCGTTGAGTGTGGCTCTTCCACAAAACACCACGGCCTGGGCGAGTCTATTTTGAAGAAGTGGCGTTAGAAGAAGTTTAAGTTTAAAAAATTTGGCTCTCAAAAGAAATTTCAATCGTTGTACTGTTGGTATTTGGCTCTGTTGACTAATGAGTTTGCCAACCACTGTCCTAAACTATTGCATGTGTTCCTTTCCTGGGGTGGCGACCCCATTCTCATGGTTTATGGTCATAAACCACACATTGCGTCCTCGCTAGACTGCCAATTCCCAGGGGAGGAGTCCCTTCTTCCTGTATGAACTCCGCCACCCAGCGCCCAGCACGGAGCCTGGTGCAGCCTGCAGAGAGAGACCTTGAACAGGCACTCACACGACCTGCCACTCAGCCATTCCATTCTTATATCTCATGAAAGAGAGCACCCGTTATGTGTATTTAAGCAGCCACACACACACACAAATACATATAAATAGATTAACAATCTAAATAATTTTTCTGAAGCCCTTCTGTTTTGCTGGTTCTAAACTCTGAGGACCTAAACAATGTGTTTCTATCATTTCAAGCAAAAAAAAAAAAAAAAAAGAAAGAAAAATGAAAAAAATCTTCCTGTAGTTGGGAAGGAGTGCAGATAAAGAAACTTTGGAGAGAAAGGACCTGCTTACATTTTTTATTTTTATTTTTTTTAGGTCTTTCCTTTTCCTTTCCCTTTTCTGGCTCCAAATTGGCAATAAAATATAACCTGTAGACACACCAGCCAAGACAGCCCTTCACAAAGAAGGGACCTTCGTTCTAAAGGATGTTTTGGGGGAAATACTGAAACGGGAATTTTTAGGGGTGAAAAGGACAGATTTAGGAAATGTTTGAAGTTAAGAGGACCATGGAAGAAACACAGGGCTGCAGAGCAGCAAAAGGTACATATATTTCCATAGAATAGGGGAGCTGAAAAGCTGCAACAGGTACATTTCCATAGAATGAGGGAGCTGGGAACAGCAGGCCTATATTTACAAAATAAAGGGAAGGAAGACCTTTATCCAGAAGAAGAAGAAGAAGAAGAAGAAAGCCCAAAGAGAATAGGAAAACAATAAGGAGGGGAGGAAAAACCTCACACGTCCCATGTGAGGTTCCACCTTTGAGCCCAGGAGTTACTATAGTAACCAGTCTAAGGGAATAGTGACCAATCAAAGGGGATATCAAGGCACCAGGATCTGTAGCCTTTGTAAGCCACAGGGAAAAGGAACCCAGTGGGACTCTTCTCCCTCCCCACGTGGGAGTCTGTACTTGTTCTTCAATAAATTTCCACCTTTGCTATACCACCTTCCCTCTGTGGATCCATTCTTCAACTCCAGCGGACAAAGAATCCAGGACATCCTGCCCAGGGGAACACTGCGTGTTCCAGTCCAAAAATTCTGCTTCAATAACTTGAATTAAATTACTAAATATTAAATTATTATTTAATGTAATCAAACGAAACCTGCATACTGGATGGGTTTGTCTCCTCTCCTGGGTGTCATTTGGTCAATCTCCTCTCAATCACGTATTCAGTATTCACTCACTCAGCGACCCTCCGAGTGCCTTCTGCAGCCGACCCTAGAAGGCAGTAACCAAAGCCACATAACTGTTTCCATTCACAAGATACTAGTGTCTATTTAGAGCCACAGACATGGGGGAAAACAAGTGAAACACGGTGCTAGAGGAATGGCAAAGTATTTGTAACTTTCTAATTCCAAAGGGGGCATCCAGCCCCTGTGGAGAGGCGTACCCCGAAGAATCTGGGGAGCCTCTAAGCACCAACTCTATACATTCTATGCTTCTGGCTCAGGGCTTCTCAGCTTCCTGCATAACCTCACATGTCAATGTTGTATAGGACTGTCTTCTCCAAATTAGCAAGCGTATTTGCCAAAGAATCAAAACTCTACTAGTTACAGCAAACTTTGTGACTTTTCTAACTGCCTTACCTAGAAACTCAGTATTCTTAATATTCTCACAGTTCTTAGCAAGGTATGAAACACTGTTTAAAACTGTGGTTTGCATACCACTTCATGTCGATTCTCTGCTCCAAGGCTAAAATCTCAGTGCTTGTGTTTCAGTGGCTCTATACATAAAATTTCAACTTGACCTTTTTAACATAAGGCACTTTAGTTTATCATTAAATTCCAGCTACACTCAGGATAATGACATTTTAATGATACGGTGATGAAGTATCACTTAGTTGCATAATTCTATCCATATGACAGTGACTGGGGCAGGGTTAGGCACATGGTTTAAAGGGAATCATGGGATGGTGTGGGTGTAATGGAAAGAAATGTTCTCTCTCTCCCTCTTTTGGCTCAGCATGAGCCCGGGAAGATGCAAGCCTACCTTTTGCTGTTAGCAGCAATCTAGCCACCAAATACAGCCCAACTTCAACAATAACTTGAAGAAGAGAGCTGAATTATAACGTCAATTTGAGCACCTGTATCAACCCATACCTGAAGCCATTCTTCACATGGCCTTGCAAGTAAGTGAGCCTAAAATTCTTTTTTTGTTTTTGTTTGTTTGTTTGTTTTTGTTTAAGTCCATGAGTTCGGACAGGTGTGACTTGTAAACCAAAGAGACCAAATTGATTCATTCTCACAAAAAGAACCAGGTAGGAAGGAAGCTGCACACAGGATAAATAGAAGCCACTCTGTATTTATTTGGTATTCAATCACTTTCCTTCCCAGAGAGAAAACGTACAGTCTGAGATATCCCGTTTTACTAAACCCCTGGCTTCTGGCTTTACCTCCTGAATGTCTAGGCCCGTTCATCAAGGTTGACACCGTCACATACAGTGCTTAAACGTTTTCTCTGAGATCATCAAGGCTGTGTCACAGGATATCTGGCCCAACCAAAAATTCAGGAGCAAACATAGAAGTCTTTGGGTGGTGGGTAGACAACTTGGGTAAAATTCCTGAGAAAAAAGTACAGAGTCAACCAAGCCACTCGTTAACATTTCCCTGGCTGTGGACCATGATCCTGTCAACATCTCTAAACGTTCCAGATGGGAAATTCATCGTATTGCCTATAAGGACACTTTATCACAGGGCTGTGTGCAAAGCATCTTGGCTTTTGTTAACTACCAGAGCCATCCGGATGCCTCCATTTCCAGTAAAATGAAGAGCTAGTGAGGTGTGGCCAACCTCTCCCCCGTGGCATATGGGATAGAGAAACACCCAGACATGGGTGATGAGGAAAAAACGGTTGTCACATCATAGTCGTATGCTTAGTCAGGCCTACAGTGGTTTTCAAATCAAAGCAGCTTCTGATCCCCCAGCTGTGGAGATGGGCAGAGACTTTTATTGGATTATCCCCTCAAGCCCCGGCCAAATCAAGTCACCAGACCTAAGGCAAAGGGACGTCAACACAGCCTTCCAGTCTTGGCGCACTGTGGGCCGACTCTGCAGGGAATGCAACTTCCAGCGGCCCCTCGGGAGTCGGAGAGTCGCAAGAAATCCAGTTCTGGGCAGGAGCCAGCTTGCCTGGAAGGGGCATTCTTACTAGTGTGTGTTTTTCTGTTGTGGTGGTGGTGGCTTCTCCACCCACCCATCCCTTTCCAAAGGCACAATGGAGTGATTGTGTTCCCTACTGTGGACTTCCCTTTTGAAAAACAAACAAGCAGAAGTTAATCTGACGCACATTCAACCGTGGAAGGAGGCAGCCAGCGGGTCCCAGGGCAGCGAGAGTGGGAAAGGAAGCCGGGCGTCAGGCACACACGGAGGCTGGGGCCGAGCTGGAGAGTGTGCCGGCCTCTGAGGACGGGGAAAGCGAAAGGAAGGCCGAGCGTCCGTGGGTTGTGGCTCTTCCGCAGACGTCGGTCCGTGGGCACAAGGTTCCCAAGTCCCTTCCTTAGGTTTTCTGGAGGTAGATCTGACAGGCTTTCGCCAAGTCTTTCAAGAAGTTAGGGACTCCATTCTGCAAAGCAAAGGAGACTGTCACGTCTAGATTCTCACAGCAATCACCCCCCGATTCCTTGGCATGTGGCTCAGGTAGACAAAGGCGACTCGGGGAAGAATGAAAGACAACAGGGCCTGGACCGGATTTCAAGTTGCCACAGACGATGGCGAAAGGTAAGATCCAGGGCGCAGGCGAGACTAGACGACAGAGGCCACTGTTGCGAGGCACTGCCTTATCCTTTGGCTTTTGCTAATGAAAAGCTAAGGCATTTCTGAGACACCGTTTCTTGAAAAGAAAAAGAAAACACGGGAGATGGGATGGGGGCTGGGTTGTTCAGCTCCTCTGAAGAAGTGAAAAGGACCCGCTTTGCAGAATTAGAGACTGGTGAGGATTTGGGGGCGTGAGGCTGGATATACAATTGTTTTAGTGAGTGTTGACCATTGTGCAAGACTTTCCCAAACCTTGTCTTATCCACTCCCACTCAACGAAGTAGGTAATATCCAGGCCCTTTCAAAAGGGAAAACCTCGATGGCTTCCATCAATTACACAGAGCAGGGCCTGGATTCAAAGTCACCTGGGTTTGACCCAAAGCCTCTGAGCTTTGTCACGCTCCCAGGGGGTCTGTTGAGCCCTCCAGCCAGTTAGTAGGACTTGTACACAGCAGGCTGACTGGTCCCGGTGAAGCCAGGCGCCTAGGCCGTCTCCAGGGATGGGGCAACCATTGTGGTTCCCTCTCCTTACAGAGCAACAGAGCAAAACCACAGGAACAAAACCAGAGGCTTCCCCCAGGCGTGGAGACGTCAGGCTGTCTCCCCGGCCAGGCCAGCTCCTCCGTAAGCAGACACAGGCTCCAAAGGCACCATTGTCCGCACGGGGAGCAGCTATTGTCCCGAGGTTCCAGAGAGTGATCCTGGCGGGGTCTCGGGCCACAGGCAGGGAGGGGCTGGCGTTCCAGCTAAGGATTCTTTGTCTTTTGCCCCAGCTCCATCCTGGGTGTTGGCAACCCCAGTCCTAACCGTGGTCACTCAACCACGCTGCTTCATAAAAGAGCCTCATTAGGCCTGAGACAGCGTGTCTCTTCGGCCTGACAGCCCCACGGGCTAAGTCAACATTTGTCAAACACACTCCCCCCCCCTCTGCCTCCTGGGAGCTCACCTTGGCGGCCCAGTTAATGAGCCAGGACGGAATTTGGCCACCTGGGTTATCGAAGTAATACATGAAAACTGGAGGGGGAGAGAAAGCACGAGTCAGCAGGAGAAAACAGGTTAGAAAGGTACAGCCACAAACCCTGGGAACCTCCCTGCTTGATTCAGACCCAGAAGGAGAGCGGGGAGGCAACATGTAACTCGGGTGGATTCTCTCCTCGGCCTGGTCTTCCAGGGCATTTATATGTAAACATTTTTGAAAACATAGTCAAGGTACATTTTGCTGCTATTTATTAAGTACCTGGCAAATGCCAGACACTTGGATAGAGTCTCATTATTTCTCCACTCACTAACCTAACAATCGTAAGGAGGTGGTGAAATGAAACCCCAATGTATACAGGGTGAAATGGAGACTAAGAAGTGTGGGTTTACTTATCAAGGTGACAGATCTAACAGGCATCAGAACTATGGCTTGGATTTTGCCTCCAGTTCAAGGCCTTCTCACCCAGTAGGGCCGGTGGCCATGTGCCCCATGCTCTGCCCCAGCTCTTCTCATGGTTTGAACTCGAGGTAGGCAGGCCCCGAGACTCTGGGTTTTTGCTGAGAAGGAGCTATGCCCCCCGAAACATTCCTATGGGCTCTTTGCCCCACCCACAGGACCCACCTGGAGTCAATGCTGAGCCCTCTGGTGGACTCTGATGTTCTATTTCATCTGGACAACAGTCAGTAAAGAATGGATTGGGTCAGATTTAAACATCCACCTTGCACTCTAGCCAAGTTTCTGGGATGAACTGAATCTCTCCCCATGTTTGTCTTGCACCCCTGCCCATTCTCTGACCTCAGGGAACGAGGATCATGCATTTACATGCCTCACGATCAGCGTGCTCTTTGCATGGGCGGGCCTGGCCGGTGCGCCCACATGCACTCTGGCTTTACCTTTGCTCCCCTTCTTGCCATCGCTCTCAATCGCCAGGCTCTGCTTGTACCCCTTCACCCGGATCACGCCCGGCCTCTCAGCAAACTGTGGCACGGAGGTGCTCTGGGCCAGGACCACGTAGATCTTCCGTCCTTCCACGTCCAGCTCTCGCCGCTGCCGGATGTAGACATACTGGAGTGCCAGTCAAGGCGTGACATCACACCGGCATCTCAGATGGGCAGAAGGAAAGCACCCCAAGCCAGAAGCCAGAGGAGGGGGTTCTGTTCCTCCCATGGTCTCCCTGGAACTGTTACTTCACCCACCTGCCCCATCTCCTTACCTGCACTGCAAGATTGTGCCCCTTACCACCTGGTGCATCGTGTGAGAGCATGCATTACCCACCTGTGAACCATTCCTTGCTGCTTTTAACTGTGCGGGGAACCACTCCTGTCTCTAAGAAGGCACTGGGAGATAGCAGAGGACTGGTTGCTTGTCAGCTGTGTCATCCTGGCTTATTTACTCAACTTTTCTGAGACGCAGTTTCTCTATGTGGGGAAAGGGGGGACCATCGCCCAGCAGGCAGGGTTGATGGGGGCATTACAGGAAGACTGGAGCAGAACAAGCACTCGACAAACATTCAAGTCATTCCGTTTTGTCCTGACTTCCCCCAAAGCTCTAAGTACTGACCTCTGTGCACAGAGGACAGACAAGCAATGTACTTACAACTGGTGATCGTAGGAAGGCACTGACTTCCTGAATATTTAACTCTGAGTTAGCACTAGTTCACCAAGAATGACAGTTATTTCATCACAATAAACAGAACAGCCTCTATGCCGATAGCACTCTTCTGGGGAAGATCATTAAATCCTAAGAAATGAGAAGTCACTACTTATTAAGCCCTTACCATGTGCTTTCCCTATAGCAGTGGTCGGCAAACTGCGGCTCGTGAGCCACGTGCGGCTCGCGAGCCGCGGTTTGCCACTCTGTTGACTAATGAGTTTGCCGACCACTGTCATATACTACCCTTTACCTCTTTGCACACAATATGCCACAATTGCCTAATCCTCACAGCTTCCAACTACACAGTAACATTTAGTCTAGTCCAGTGGTCAGCAAACTCATTAGTCAACAGAGCGGCAAACCACGGCTTGCGAGCCGCAGTTTGCCAACCACTGCCCTATAGCATCTATTTTGATCCTGACAAATCACCGTGAGTTCAGTACAAGCACCCCGGTCTAACAGATGACATTACACCAGAGAGGTAACGAAACACGCCCAAGGTCCCACTGCCCCGCTGAAGTGATGAAACCTGAATCGGAACCCAGATCTGGCTTCAAAATCTATTTAACTTGCATAGGTGGACGGGCTCAACTCTTTGCCTGCATACTTTCAAATGACAGAATTTTAGATTTAACACTAGAAGGAATTAAACGCCTAAGACAATAAAAAAAATCACTCTAAGTACAATACAGTTGCACTTAATGTAATAGCAACAACCACAGCCCCATGCACCTCAGAGTCTCAAAAGCACCCACAGTTGTCCCACTCATCACTCAGGCATCCTGAGTGATGGTCTATTGCCCTCCATCTCTAAGTCATGGGGAGTAAAGTTCTCAAATGTTTTAGGGAAGAAATGATGTTGCTTTGGCTCCGGATCTCCTCTCTCCCACTTCACAGCAAATATTGCCCTACTTTCTCCCACAACTTACTCAGCTCTTGTGACAGATGTCACCTGACACTCCATTGAGGAAAAATTAACTTACACATATTGATTAAAAATTAACTTACACATATTGATTAAAATTTGGCGGAGGTCTTTGAAGGGTTGGGAGGTCCAGCATGCCACAGAGCCTATGACTGGAGAACCACCAGTTCACTGAGGCCCAGGGACCCAAAAGGCCTTTTCCAAGGTCACACAAGGTCACACAGCAAACCGGAGGATGGCTGCATACACAACCTGGGATCTTTCTCTCCAAAATGAATGTTCTTTACCACGGCACTATTCTCTGTTTTCAAAAATTTAACAACCCTTATTAGAGAGACATATATGCATAGAGAAAGACTAAAAACAACAACTCCGGGCATCGTGTGGCACTGGAAAGCCAATGAAATAAAAGTTTAAGGAGTCCTGAGTATTCACCCCTGCGAATACCTACCCAGCAGTGTCCCTGTGAGGTCATCAGCTGTGTGAACCTGAGTCAAGTTCTGAACTTCTCTTTGCCTCAGTTTCCCTCACTGTGAAATGGGGATGATGATGCCCATTTTGCACTCTTGTCGGCAGGATTAGAGAAAACCACATAGAATCTAAGGGGTTAAGTAACCCACAATTTGTTGAAATACATGCCATGTGTAATGTAAGCTATCTAGCAGGATGTGGGAACTGTGGCAAAAAATAAACCCTTATGGAGTTTAAAATCTAGTTGGGGGCCAGGTAGACACAAAAACACACACAGACAAAACACACAGAACACACCCACACACTCCCTCTCTTTTTAGGGAATAATTATTTAGGAACCAACCGACTTTATAGAATGTTAGGGCTAGAAAAGATCCAGTGATCACATAATTCAGTGGTTTCCGAGAGTTATGTTTTAATCCACGAGCCCCTTTGCTCAAAGGATCTTATGTGGAAATTCAGTGTGTGAAGTGCTCAGCTGCTGTGATGAAAGAGAAAGCTTGCCTGTCAGTCACCCTACCCCCGTACTGCTCTCCCAGCAAATTCCCATCCCACCCTCCCAGGCAAGTCCTAAGTGGGCTTCTTAGAACCTCGGAGTGGCAGCTCAAACTCCCCACATTCCATTCAACTGCACCATAAGATACATAAGGAAATCGAGGGGAAGAAGCATACACGCAGTGTCCAGAGCCAAGAGGGATGGAGGGACCACTGTGGGGTCCATAAAACATGAGGAGGTATGAGGAGGGCTGGAAGTGTGGGGGCTCTAGTCCCCACTCTGCCACTAATCACCTGTACGGATGCCTCTGTCACTTTACCTCTCTCTAGATTGGGGAGTGTGTTAAACTTGATTAAAAGGTCTTCCCAAGTCCCCAATTCTTCAAGCCCTAGAAAACATCTCAGGAAAGTAGAGGCTGCCCTCCAGTGACCACAGTTACAGACGCTCCTCGTGGTCAGGCCCAGAAATCCCACTCTGAGGTCTCCAAAAGCTGCACAGGGTGCAATAACAGCTTTAGCAGATGCTTCTGCAAGATCAAAGACGACGGTGTCCACACTTGCTGGACATACCACCATCGGGCGATGGCCCCGGGGCCCAGCAACCCTTAGAAAGCCGAGAAACGGTGCCCCCTGGGAAAGGATACGTCCCTGTTGGACATGGGAAAAGGGTACTTCACTTCCCAGTAGACCACAGTCTCGCCGTTGCAGTCTTTTTCATAGAGTTCTAAGGAGAACAAAAGAAGTTAATGCATCTGGAAGCCTCTTTGGTTTCAATTCACATGACGCCTATGTAGGATGACCTCGTAGAACATGATAAACCATGAATGCATACAGCACAGAATTCTAAAAAAAAGTCAGGCCCGTTCATTACCACTGCAAGCTTGTTGCCTAAGGGCACGGTCCAGCGGATATAAAAGCAGAGTCAACATCAAAGAACCCAACAACAAAACTTGTCTATCTCAGAGCAAAAAAACAAGATTCTCAGCTAGGAAGCAATGAATCAGTCACTATCCAGCAGGCAAGAATAAACCTTCAGGTTTCAAGATCAGGGTAACCACCAGATGTCACTAGAGTACCAACAATTTTGCTTTTAAGACCTTTTTCCCCGCCTCTAGATTTTAAGACTTGACCACTGGCTCAGGACGGAGCTGCTTAGTCTAGCGCATTTAGCTGGGAAATAAAGGTTCTGGAGAAGGCAGTGTCCTTCCTGGACACAGAGGAAGGGGGCGTCACTGTGGTGAAGGGTCTTGCTTCTCTCCCATGTTTCTGTGCACTGTGCCACAGCTGCAGTGACCAAATCTCCTGACTATCGCATCGTGCTATGGTGTGCAAACAGCGGCCGCTCTTGGAGGGAGGTAGCAAAGGAATCCGATGATACGTATCCCCTCTCCCCCCATCTGTACTGCAAACATCTCCCTAACATTTAGAGAGGAAGCCAACCCAAGGGTGCCTTGAGAAGCAGATGAGGAAAAAACATATTATTCAACTCAGTTTTGGAAAGAAAATCTAATAAAGCGCTTGCCCAGCCACTGGTGCCACAGGGATTGAAGACAGGCCTTGAAAGGAAGGGAAGAGGTGGACACCTGTTGCTTTTCCAAGCTCCGAGTTGACTCCCCGTTCGTGGACTAGGATCTCCATGCTCCTTCAGGGCATCAACTTCCTCTCCTTCTCGACTATGTGGTTTAAGCAGAACTGGCTCAGCATTAATCCCAGGGCTGGGAAAGTGGCAAGACATGGCCCCACGGGGGTTAGGTCAGGGAGGTGCCTCTGGCCAGGGTCTTAGCTTGCCACTCGAGCAGGTTTAAGCTGAGAAGTGGCTTAGTATAAAGGCTCTCAGGGAGCTCACAGAATATCCAGGAGGACCAGAGTTAGGTTTAGACCGCAGGATTGTTCCAGAGAAGCCAGTCGGGTGGACCAGACACCATGGCGTGAGAACCAAATGTCAGAAGCTCTGCAACTGTCTGCCCCAAAGTCAGGATGCCTTTGCTGGGACCATCACCGGAAAATGGATTCATGCTGCCTGCTTCCTCACGTTGCTCTCTCCCAAACTGAAGACACATGTGTACTTTATGGGCCACTTCAGTCACATGACTGGAATGGCTGCTAGGGAGGCTGGGACAGAGAAAACAGTTTGTCCCTTGGATGGGCGAGCAGCACAATTCCCCCTAGATACGAAGCGTATCTGAAGACAGTAAGTGACCCCAAACCATGAGAAAGGGCCATGGGAAATAAACACGTGGTCCATGCTGAGCCAATGAGAGCCAATCCTGGGCTCTGGCTGCCAGCAGCAGCAGGAAGTGGGATTCTCGTTCCTGTTCCTCTGGGGTTAGTCATATGGTCACTTATGAGCCTGGATCTTCTGGTGGCATCTTTGCATGACATAGGAATCTGCCTGAGGATTCGGGCGGAAAAACGGAGTCAAAAGATGGAGAAGTGAGTCAAGTATTGGATGCAGCTCTCCTGGAAGCCAGACACCCACAGAGTTTTCAATGCCACGAACCAATAAACTTTTTCCTTTTCTTACACGGGCATTTGTTAGCACCTTTGTTGCTTGCAACCAGGAGACCTGACTGAGAGGGTCTTTCAGAGTCAGTGTGCCCCTTGGCAACTCCGTAGTTCTATGCCACTGTGACCGAGATGGCAGAGGTCTCTCCCAGCTCTACGGCAGGGGGATCCCCTGTTTAATGCCTTTCATAACTCTCCATCACCCATAGGGTCCAATCTAAGGACTGCAGACTGGCAGCCAGCCTAAGCCTTGAGGATCTGAACCCTCTTCCCACCTTAACTCCAGATTCAGTTGCCCAATTGCTCACAATTTGTACATATCATGCTGTTTCACATTTTCCTGACTTGACTCATAATGTTCTCTGGGCATGGAACGCCCTTGCACCACTCATCCCCTTACCCTAACTTCCTCACATATAGTATTCTTGTGTTCAACTTCCAAAACAAAGCTCGGACACCACCTCCTCCAAGAAGCCTTCCATGATACATAGGTATAAAACGACAACCAAGTTACAGAGAGAACAGAGTGGCCCGCTGAGCAAACTGAAGAGTGGATCAGAAAGTATGCAAAGAGCAAGTCCTAGGACTAGCAAAGGCACATTTCTGCCCAGCACTTAAGGCGTTTATGCCAAACTTTAAAATGAAACATAACAGAGTAGAAATTAAACCTGTCGCTTTCTGCTAGGTAGAATAAATAACAATAGATCCTACTTTCTAGTTGACTTTTTAAAAAAACAGTGGGTGCTACTCACCTTTAACATATTGGTCCCACTGCTTTCTGTAGTCTAAGTCCATATAGACATCGGCGAGCAGAGCCGGCGGGCAATCCTCCAGCACACCGAAGACTTTATACTCATACAGTCCCGTCCGCTGTAGAAACAGAACAGGCAGAAACAACCTATTGGTTCCCAAGTTGCGAGGCAGCTGGACTGCACAGCGTGTGAACAACAGCCGAGGCCGGGGTTCATGCCACACCATTGATCGAGCCCCTTCCTGTCGTCTTGGTGGCATGATGATGAAGAAGCAGATGAGGCCCCTGCTCCCCTGGGTCTTAAATTCGCCAGGAGCATTGGTGGTGGCGTTAGCTACAAACAGTATCCAGCTAATGTAAACGGGCGCCAAGAAGGGGCATGTGACAAATGAAGCTGGATTCAGAGGAGAGGGGTCCTAAATAAGGAGGTGGTCAGGGAAGGTCTCTATGCGGGATGACCTTTATCAGAACCTCTTGTCCAAAATATTAGAAGGAGCCGTGCGTGGGAGGATGAGGAAAGACCATTCCTAGTAGGGGGAGGCCCTCAGGCTGACAGATTGAAATGCTCAAAGAGCAAAAAGTCCAGGGCTCTGGAGAATGGTGGCGCCCAGGGAGTGGTAGGAGTCGAGGCCACAGAGGTGGTGGGACTGGGCCCCCAAGGGATTTGTAAACCAGTGTAAGTGTTAACTATTTTGTTCTAACTGCTATGAAAAACCAAGGAATGACTTCAAACAGGGTATGGCTTTAGAAGGATGACTCACTGCTTGGTAGAAAAAGAGATCCTAAGAGAGTGAGAAAGTGGTTTAGAAGACAGTGCCATAGTCCAGATAAGAGAAGACAGTGATCTGAATGGGGTGGTAACAACAGTGATGGGGAGGAGTCAGTGGCTTAGGGATAGATTTTAGAAGTCATGTCAACAACAATTGCGGTGGGGACAGGCTGGCTAAGGGGAAGAGAAAGCAAAGAATTGAGGATAACTCTCAGAACCTCTGCTTGAACAACCAGGCAAATGGGGAGCTCCTTTTTGTAAGAAAAAACTTGGGAAAGAGGTCATTTGTGGGCTGTGGGGTAATCAAGGGTTCCACCTTGAGTTTGAGGTGCTTATTAAACAACCAAGTAGGGGGTGTCGTATAGGCAGCTAGCATTCAGGGAACAGGTTACTATTTCAGATTCCACGGGGCCTAATGAACCCAACACACTGTTTTATCAGTTCTGAGACAGAATTTGTCAACACTGCTTCTTTTTTATATAAAGGACTTGTGCAAAAAGGGGAAGGAACATCAGTTGCAGATCATATTCGTCCCTTTTATTCAGGGGAAAAAAATGTTTCTAGATTCCAAAGTCCAAGAACCCTTGTCTGCGAGGGTACTGGGCTGCAGTTGGCCACTACACATTTGCACTCTCCGGACGATGGCAACTTCGAAGTTCCTAACCGTCACCTTGCCTAAAGGCTCTAATTTGAAGATTAAACCAGTGGCCCTTAAATGTCAATGCAAAGGCAAACAAACAGAAAGCAAGCCTTTGGAGCCACTCAACTTCCGTGTGCTAACATAATGTTATCGGGTAATTATGCCTAAGTGAAGCCATCCTCTTCAGCGCCTTGCTGGAAACTCGTGTGAAGTCAAGGGGGTAAGCATGGTGAATCTTTCCAGACATCATGAGGCTTGTTCAAGGGTCTCCTAGCTCGGGTGGCATAACCCAGGGGTGAATAACCCAGTTTAGGAATCGCAGGCACATGTGAAAGTACCTGGCAAGAAACGGAAGGCCAACTTGCAACGAAATTCAGAAGGATTTTCCAGCTCCAGAAGTATGTGGCTTTATACCAAGGGTTTCCTGTCATCAAGGGACAAACTAACAGACCTGAACCCCCTACGTGCTGTGCCAGGGATGCCCCAGTGGAAGGACAGACCTCGGGAGAAACCTCTCCTTCCTGCCCCCGCCCCTCACCCTCGCATATGGAAAGGCAGTGAGGGTTTACCCATAGCACGCATTTAGACCCACATGTGTTTTCATCACCGTCGGAAGGAAGACAATTAGCTCCTTGTTCAGGAATATTGGGGGCCCCATTTTCCACACAGGCTGAGCAAAAGGGACAATTGTGTCTTGAGATCATTATCTCCCCAACCTGACATGAGTTAGCTTTGGCTATCTGGATAAATTAAGACAAACTGTTTCCTTAAACTGGCTCCTGGCCCCTCCTGAGTGGCACCACAGCCCTAGTGACCTCAGTCCTATACAGAAAAGAAAACAGAAGCCCTCCAGGAAGAGGAGAATAGAACGGGGTGATTGACGTGAACACCGAAGAATGAGCTATTGTGACGGCTTCCTTTAAACACTCCCTTCGAGGCAGCGCTGAGAAAGGCCAGACCTCACAGGAACAAGATACTTGGTAACACCTTTCCTAGTCTAGCAATAGAAAGTTCTTTTCGAGTGCTGGGTGGCCCCACCCAAGGTCCTGGGTCAAAACACTTTTTTTCACCCATTATTTCTTTTTAAAAAAAGGATCTCAGCACATATGCTCACGTTTTTATTTTGTCTTTTAAAAAATACAGTCAGCCCTAGCCGGCTTGGCTCAGTGGATAGAGTCTCAGCCTGCGGACTGAAGGGTCGTGGGTTCGATTCTGGTCAAGAGCACATGCCTGAGATGCAGGCTCGATCCCCAGTAGGGGGCGTGCAGGAGGCAGCTGATCAATGATTCTCTCTTATCACTGATGTTTCTAAATCTCTCTCCCTCTCCCTTCTTCTCTGAAATCAATAAAAATACAGTGAATTTTTTAGCATTGTAGAAATAATTCCTATTCATTATAGGAAAATTGGAAAATGCCAAAAAAAGAATGAATAAAAATGGCATGTGACACTCCCCTCCCCCCCCCCATAATCCATAAATACCTATGGGTAATATGGGACACATTACTTTTAAGTAAATAAATACTTCTCTATGTTACAAAAATGGTAATAATGGTATAAACAGCGTGTGTTCTTATTTTTAACAATATTATATTGAAGCTATGGAGAGATCACACCTAACTTAGTTATTCTTTTAAGTTATTTCTGTTTCCAAATATTTTTACAAATATAAATTCTGCTGGAATAATCTATCATTTCATACAGACCAAATTGGTCCATAATTCTAACTTTTTAATTAGGAAAGCTTCCTTAGAGATAAATTATATTGACATTTTAAGGTTTTTATACTTTATATGAATGTTTAAGAAAATTTATACTCTCCCCAGTAGCAAAGGATCACCTCACCAGGATTGGGTACCGCTGTTTGTCCAATTTGACAGAAAAAAAGTACAAATCTTAGCTTAATTTGGGCAAAGTTTTACTATTGATTGAGCTCCTTAAAAGTAGAGATATAAACTCTCTATAACATTTGTTGCAGTTACGTTTCTAAGCTTCCTAACATTTCAATAAATTAATACAAATGAGTTTACTCAAAAGGTTTTAAACCACAATGAAGAGTGGCTCCATTTTTTCAATCACACTGGAAAACAACACACTATCTACTTGTCTAATGCTCCATTTACAGAACATTTAACTTCCTACGCTTCCCATAGTAAAAGAATTATTCAGTGGTAGAGCACCGGTCAATATTTAGTGTGCGATACAGTCACCAGAAGACACCCCCTTCTTTCTTGCTAAAAGAACACCGTCAACAGTATTGTAATACTGATGTCTGATGTCAGATGGATACGTGCCTTCTCAAGGTGATCACTTTGTAAGTTATATAAATGTCTAATCACCATGCTGTACACCTGCAACTAATATTGTATGCCAACTATAATTTAAAAATTTTTAAATATAAAAAAAAAATGTTTTAAAGACTCACATTACAGTTAAGAAAAAAGAACCCCCACCCTGGCCGGTGTGGCTCAGTTGTTCAATTTCCTGTCAAGGGCACCTACACTGAAGGCTTGCAGGTTTGTTTCGCAACCCCAGTCAGGGCGTGTAAGGGAGGCAACCAATCGATGTGTCTCTCTCACATCAGTGTTCCTCTCTCTCTTTCCTTCCCTTCCACTCTCTCTAAAACATATTACTTAAAAAGTGAAAAGTAGACTGATAGAATAATGCTGATAAGATATGAACATTTACAGGGAAATATGATTATGTGTAATTTCATCACAACAGTACAAAAGTATATAAGCATTGCTAAAATGCGTGGCCAAGGAAAAGAAGTGAGAGATAATGGACCCTGTCAATGAACATTAAATAGAAGTATATTTAAGTTTACACAGAGATATCTACAACTCCACACACTCTTTTATAGTAAGTGCTGCCTCCTTCCACTAAGTAACTCAGAAAAAAAAAATTACAATCTTGCTGGGACCCACCACGTCCTTAGTCTTGAGAAGAAATCAAGCTTGGGCTGGCTTTTTGGCTTGGAAAGTGCTTCCTTTGGTGACCTGTCAACAGCACTGCAGCAGCTATGCACTTCGTATTCGAAGTTTTCCCATCACTTGGACCTGCTACCCGTTATTTCAATAATGCCAGCGATTGTTTCTCACAGCACGGTGCTGTTTCCAGACTTATATTCATTATCTCATGTGCTCTCTAACATAGCCCTGATTGCCATATACACTGAGTGGCCAGATTATTATGATCTCTGAACGCATAATAATCTGGCCACTCAGTGTATATCCTATATAATAAAAGGCTAATATGCAAATTGTCCCCTCGACCAGGAGTTCAGCCAGCAGGCAGGCCAGCCAACTGCCCATGTCCCCTCCCCCTGGCCAGGCTGGCCGGACCCCACCCATGCATGAATTCATGCACCAGGCCTCCTCTAATATATATATTTTAGCAATACTTACATATATATATTGAGTGGCCAGATTATTATGTGTTCAGAGATCATAATAATCTGGCCACTCAGTGTAGATAGAAACATTGGTGTTGCCTCCGTCTTTGTACAAAGAACTGAAGTGAGGCTAAATCATGTGCCTGAGTCCTACAGCTAGTACTTGGGACAGAAAGAGGGTGACACCGGCCCCTCCTACTGCCCACAATGTCTCCTTCTTTAGCTCTCCTCTGTCCAGGCCACTGTTGCAGACCACATGCTAATGCTTAAGGTAAACAAGACCCATCACACAGCATATCACAGCCAGAAGGGGCCTTAGACCCTTTTGTAAAAGATGTCAGTGACTTGCCAAGCGTCAGTCAACAACACTGCTGGTGGCAAAGCCTGGATGGGAACCTGTTCCTTCCGGTCCCCAAGCCAGTGCTTCTGCCCCAGACCACCCAGGATGGACCTCCCACGGAGATGCTCCCCTGAGTCCCTTAGCCCAGTGTGTGTCCAATGGGCCTCCAACTACCCCAAGAGGTACTTTTTGGATGCTGCTTCTGGGGGGTTCAGATAAGGACCAGGGAAAGCTGGGAATGGCGAAAGGATGAATGTTATCACTTTCAACGGAGCAGGGCTGTGCTGTCTTTCTCTATGTTATTCCAAAGAGTCATGAAAATACAGAAAATCGTAGCCAGAAACTACAGCCTGGTGCTTACGGCGGGGCTCGGAGGCACAGCAGGCATAGCGTCTAAGCTCTCCCCCCGACTGGCCTTGCTCTTCTCAGCGGCCCAGTGGGTCTAATGAGAGTTCCTACCTAATAACATGACTATGGTGATTAAATTAGATGATCCGCCTAAAGTTCATCCCATAAAAAGTACTTAGTATTCGATATCACTTTCATTAACAAGGTCAGTATGACACTCTTTTTCCAGACTGAAGAACCCAGGATTCAGAACTGCAACATAATGCATGTTTTTAGGAAAACGAATATCTACGGAGTACCTACTCCAACCCGGCACTGCGCTTAATGATGAATAGGCACAATAATCCCTCAAAGTCAGCATGTTATTATCTCCACTATATAAACGAAGACCTGGAAGGGGGGTGGGGGGGTTCGGCCACTTACTACTAAAATCGCTGATTTTTGAGATGCCCTGGTATTCCGGCTAACTGGTCTCCATATCAAGCTGCTACATTTCTTTCTTTCTTTTTTTAAAATATATTCTTATTTATTTCAGAGAGGAAGGGAAGGGAGAAGGAGAGATAGAAATATCAATGATGAGAGAGAATCATTGATCGGCTGCCTCCTGCATGCCCAACACTGGGGACTGAGCCCACAACCCAGGCATGTGCCCTGACTGGGAACTGAATCAGGACCTCCTGGTTCATAGGTCGACACAGCCACGGAGCCACGCTGGCCAGGCAAGCTGCTACATTTCTTAGCAATGGTTTTTCAAATGCCTGCAAGAAAACTGTTCCATTTCTTTTCACTCGCATTCACAGGGTTAACATATGTTGAGGAACAGAACTGCCAATAATGGTACACGTATTTATCCTAAGCATAATAAATTCTGTAAGAGCTAACATGTGTATACATGAGAAACATCAAAATGTCACAATGTTTGCATTTGACATTGCGGTTCCCATGGAGAAGCAATCCCTGGTGGACCCCCAACCCCTGTACCCACCCCTCAACTGACCTCACTCGTTCTCTTCAATTTATGGTGTTTATCTGCATTTACATCACTAACTTCCAGGCAGCCTTGATGAATCCCATTTCCCTAATCCTGTCAGCACACCCTGGACTGTGCACTGGATTTTCTTTGCTTTTCACAGAAGAGCTCATTTCTATTCCTCAGGGGGACAGGAAGCCTCCCCAGCCTACGACTGTGGAAGCTGTCCAACGCCAGCCACTCTGGCAAGCAACAGACTCAGATGGGAGGAAAAGTGAGCATTTCTCACCAGAGAGAACCAGTTCTCATGGCAGGAGCCAACGCGACAGCTGCCACTGGGAAGTGTGTAGCAAGACTGCGTGGAGACAGTGAGCTAAGTCTGATTCAGTAGTTTAGATCTCTCTAAGGAAGCAGGGTAGGTTTCATCTCTTAGGATTGCAGATAGCTAGGTAGAGTGATCGTGAGAGGTAGCTTACTAAATACCACACTGGGCTGAATGCTTCACATGGGGTTAGCCCACTTAATCCACAAGGATAACAGGAGATACACCAATTTTTCAGACAAAGAAACGGAGGCTTAAAGAAGTTGTGAGAAATAACCTGGGAAAGGCAAACCTTTTGAGAAAAGGCAGAGACAGGAGGTAGACTGGTGGCTGGGAGTGGGAACAAGGTGACTGCAAACGAGCAAGAGGTTTCCTGTGGGAGCCACACAACTGTTCTAAAATCAGATGGTGGTGAAGGTGGCATAACTGCACACATTTACTAAAAATCGCTGAATTGTCCTTAAAATAAGTGGATTCTATTATTTGTAAATGACATGTCAATAAAGTTCATATAAATGATCCCTCCATAAATAAGAGAGTTTATAAAACTCACCGAAGGTCACACAACTAATGAAGGCCGAACGTAGGCATGAAGCCAGTGCTCTGACAGCGGAGTCCATGGTCTATGACCCGGACTCCGTGGTCTCGGCACTCTCTGAACACGTCATTAGATAAGTCATAAGCTGTCTGAGTGCCTGTGGCTATATATAGGGTCACCCTATAATTTACCATTCCAGCTGGCACACTTTTGAGAGTGGCAGTTGTAAAAATTTTCTCCGGGACAATAGGTGTAAACTGGGCCTGTGGGGGGTATATTGGGACATTATCAGTAAATATAATTTGAAAGTATATCAAGCATCTTATCCAACCACAATGGTATGAAACTAGAACTTAACTATAAGAAAAAAACCTGAAAAACACACAAACACATGGAGGCTAAATAACATTTATACTAAACAATGAATGAGTTAACAACGAGATCAAGGACAAAATCAAAACATACCTTGAGACAAATGAAAATGAAAACACAACAACCCCAAATCTATGGGTGTTCATAAGAAAAGATTTACTAACTAAAGCTTAGAAGGAATTCTCTGGCAGGAGGGAGGTACAGGATGGGCGTCAACCTGGAAAACAAATGAGGCTTTAGCAAAGTGGGCCAGGCAGCAAATCATGCTGGATGATGCTAAAGGCCAGTAAGGGTTCTAGGAAGGAGCTGGTGTGTAGCCTGAGCCAATAGGGCCTCCACATTTCAATACAGATGGAGATCAAAATGGCTAGGGGCAATGGCCCTCCATCCTGTCCGCTGAGGCTCATTGAATGGCACGCCTATGGGAATCTTAGGATCCTCCAAACTTGTGAAAGCTCGCTAATTTACATCAATGTACCATGACTGTCTTCATCCCCAGAACAGGTGGGAATAAGACATATAGAATGGTTAGTAGGGATAGGAACTGTCTAAATACCACTCACGTCCCCCCCCACAGGAGAGAAGTGGTCCCTGCTACATAACAATACACAATGGAAACAATACACAATACAAAGCCAGTCACTCTGTCTCAGCTTGCAGGCAATGGATACTGTGAGATAAAAGATACAAAAGCAAAAAAGCACAGGCCCATGGGGTAGGGAGTATGGGTGGCTAGAGGACAGGAGCAGTATGCATGAGTTATGGGAGATAAAGCTGGAAAGGTGAGTTAAGACCAAACTAGTTCAAAGATGAGTTAAGACCAAACTAGTTCATGGTGAAGTCCTGGGGGGGGTGGGGGGGAGGGAGGGGAGAGGGAGTTGGAAGAGGTCCATGTGGGGAAAGAGGGACATATGTAATACTTTCAAAAATAAAGATTAAAATATAATAATAATAATAACATTTTTTTAAAAAAGACCAAACTAGTTCAGGATAACCTGCGGGCAACATTTGCCTTCCTTCAGAGAGGCGCTATGGAAGCATATTTATGACACAGGACTAGAGCAAGACAGCTGAGTTCTGATTCCAGTTCAAATCTTGAACAAGCAACTTAACCTTTCCGTAGATTCATTTCCATACAGGTAAAAAAAAAAAAAGTATAATCATAGCACCTTACATTAGGGATGATGTCAGGATTAAGTACCTGCAAAGACTTAAACAGTGCTTGGAACATAAGAAAGCATGAAATGTATTCGCTGTTACAATAGTTATTATTAATTCTGCAACCAGCAATGCCACTGAAACGGGAGTGATAAGATCATAGCCTCTTGGGTGTTTGGACTGTAGTGTGTAGGATGGAAAGCTGGGAAACTAGTTAAGAGGTCACTGCAGTTCTAGGTGAGCAGTACCATGTATAGTGACAAACATGTAGAAAGGTAAAGGGAAAGGAAATGGGCCCTATGTCAGATATGTCTCAACAATCGAATGGACACACCTTGCCAAATGCCTGGATGTGGCTGGTAAAGGAAAATGGAATAATCTGAGAGAAGATAAACGGATCTTGTCTGAAAACTTGTCCAATTTTGCACCAAGGTAACTGTTGAAATTTCCCTAGGAAATTAATTCTGTCTGCTCTAGACCGTGAACTTGCTCACCTTGCTACACCCAGTGGTATATGTAGCAAGACATCCAGAGCTCCTCCCTGCTCTAACACTATAATACTCTGGTCCTCTGCCAAGAAACCTGGATTTCACTTACCTTGCCTGAGGATGACCTTTAACCTACTTGTCATGAACTGCTATTACACAGAGCAACTGATGACAGGGCTCAGGTGCAATATGATCCTCCCACCTGGATGGCTACTTGTTCCAAAGGCCTGCAGGAACGCCTGGAGACCTGCTTAATAACCAACTCCATTCCTCCAAGGCCTTCAGAGAACCTTTCCCTCTGAAGCTTCAGACTAAAGTTATTAAGTGCAACTTACAAGGAAGGGGCAGCAGCCAAAAGAAGCAGGTCACAGGAATGGCTAGAGTTGATAGTAAGCCCCTCCTCAGCGACACTCCTCTCCGCACACACCAGCCACCCTGCACATCCAGTCTCTGAAAAGTCCTTTCTTTTCCACCTAGATTCAAACCCGAGGAAATTCCCCACATACACACACCCCTGGCACCCACTCCGGAGGTGCATGCGGCTAAGAATCAGCAGACCCACGTTTTAACTTGACAGTTAACTTCTAACAGACCACACCCCCGTGGGGCCTCAGACCTGAGGCTGAATTCTGATGACCCCCCCACTCCCAGAAACTGGACAAAGTCAGCTGGAGGCACCGCCCCAGCACTCGCTCCTCCCAGCACCAGAAGACCCGCCCGGGTCCGGATTTCCGCGGCTGCAGCCCCTCGGTTCCCCCGGAAGGCTGGCCCTGGCACGCGGCAGCCCCGCGGTCCTCCAGCAGGCAGGCCGCTACCTGGTCCAGCAGCCGGTAGATGCTGATGCCCAAGGCCTCCATCATTAGCTGCCATTCGGCCCCGGCCAGCGCGGGCTGCTGGAGCTCGGCACAGGCCTCCCGGAACTGCTCCGGGGAGAAGCCACTGGCCGTAGCAGGGTCCATCCTTCCGCAGCAGGGCTCCTTCCCCAGCCGCAGAGGCTGTCCAAAGGCTGCATGTAGGTTCGGGGGCGGGGCGGAAGGGTGGCCCAGCGTGATTGGCAGGGAACCGAGAAGTAATCCAGGGGAAGGCGGGACTTAGCGGGGGGCGGAGTCTAGAATGGGGTGGCCCCAGGAAGGGGCGGGGCTATGGAAGTGGGCGGGGCTAAGCAAGAGATGAAGGTGGCTAAAAAAAAATAAAGTGAGAAAAACTGGATTTGAGCTAGGGAAAGATTGGGGTTCCTGTGGAAATGGGGGCTTATTTATAGACGGAAGAAGGAAGACACTGTCATCTCAGAAACATCCCCTGAGTAACCCATCCCATACTCCTTGAAAATCTCAGGGGTCAGATGCTAGAACTATATGTTTCAATATAATTTCTATTCTTTCTGTTACGCATTTTAAAACATTATTCTGAGAAGAGGTCCATGGGATTCTCCAGAAGGCCAAAGGGATTTATTCCACAAAAGGGGTCAAGAAACCTAGTCTACAGGGGATCCCCAAAAATACATATACACACATTTTGAATAATTATAAAGGCAATGTTTATTAATATACATTTCATTTTCAAAATTGAGCTATCATCTGTCTAAGTGTGTATACATTTTTTTTTGGGGGGGGGCACCCTGTATATTGGACCTATAAGGTAATTTGCCTGCCTAGAGGGTGAAAGATGATCTAAAAGTTATTATTGTAAGATCCAGAGACCTAGAAGCATGGAACAGACTGGAATCTCAGAGGGAAGGCGGGGTGGTGGGAAGAGATCAACCAAAGAACACCCTATCACAGACAATAGGGTGGTGGAGGCGGGAAGGGGGGGGGGAAGGGCGCCTCTAGAAGAGGTCAAAGGGAGAAAATAAAGGACATACGTAATACTTTCAACAACAAAGGTTTTAAAAATAAAATAAATCAAAGTTATTATTGTATCCACCAAGGATTTCTGCATTTTGCATAAATTTAGACTTCTTACAACTCGAGGACCTTTTTGTTCTCTCAGGTCCCTTGGGTATTACTATAGTTATTACCACCAGACTGTACTTGGCTTTGAATAAAGTAGGTAGTTTAAACATCAAAACAGTATAGCATCGCATTAGTGCCAATAAACTCTGGGAACCCGTGTTTCCTCATCTGTAAAATGGGGTAAGAATTGTGCAACCAGTTAGAATTGAGGAGGTAACTACATGAAATAAACATAAAACACGTAATAAAAGCTCTGACATAAAATGTTCTGGCCAAAGTGTAAACAACAGTTTGAAAAACAACTAGAAAAGACCTACGGGAGTAAGTTTGAGGATACACAAACTGGATACACAAACTCCCTGTTGTGGCTGAGTGATTGATCAGTGTTGTGGTGTGTGTTTTGATACACAAACTCCCTGTTGTGGCTGAGTGATTGATCAGTGTTGTGGTGTGTGTTTTTACTGGAGTACTAAAAGCATATCTGTTCTTATGTCCTAGTAAAAGCTACAGAGCACCAAGGAAGTGAGAAGTGATTGAAATATATGGTGTCATGGATGAAACATCTGGTAAAGATCAGCACTTCTTACTCTCTCTAGGCATGGTTTTCCTGGTATAGAACTAATTTGGTTGGTGGATTCCCAAGATCGAGTCATGATTATGAAAACTAGCTTTGCAGTCTGAGTTCTAGTCACTTTAAGAACCAGCAAATCACTTTAATTTTTTTAAATGATTTTTTATTTTTGGTTGCTGTTTACTTATTTATTAAAATCTTATTTATTGTTTTAAAAATATATTTTATTGATTATTTTACAGAGAGGAAGGGAGAGGGATAGAGAGTTAGAAACATCGATGAGAGAGAAACATCGATCAGCTGCCTCCTGCACTCCTCCTACTGGGGATGTGCCCGCAACCAAGGTACATGCCCCTGACCGGAATCGAACCTGGGACCTTTCAGTCCGCAGGCTGAGGCTCTATCCAGAGCCAAACCGGCTAGGGCTAAAATCTTATTTATTTTTAAAACACTGTTTACTCAACAGTGATAGAAAAATTCTAGTGTCTATCTCAAGGATTTGCTGGAGGAATATGAAAGTAAGACAAACAAAAGCACAATGTAAAGTGAAAGTGAACACTTGTAAAGTGTATTGTCTCAATAGGTAGCGCCAAACTGCAGCTGACTTTTGATTTTAACCTGTTTCTTTGGCCGTCCACATCATTCAGTTTTGCTCTATTCAACTCCTACTGCTGAATGTCCGCTCCTGCTAAAATGCTTAAGGGTTTTATCTCGCTGGGACAATGGAGACCCAAGAGGGGGATTTCACTGTCACTGGGCTCCAAATCTTGTAAAATAATAACCTGTAAATCGGTTAATGATAGTGTAAGCCGGCAGAGTACTCATTATGAACCAGAAACTATGCTAAGTGTTTTCATTTAATCCTCGCAATACCACTCTGAAATCAGTTCTTTTATAATCTCCAGATTTCACATGAAAAAAAAAACAAACACTGAACTTTGGAGAAGTGATGTAACTTGCCCAAGGTCACAATTCCGTTAGAGTCTAGAGCAGTGGTTCTCAACCTTCCTAATGCCGCAACCCTTTAATACAGTTCCTCGTGTTGTGGTGACCCCCAACCATAAAATTATTTTCGTTGCTACTTCATAACCGTAATTTTGCTACTGTTATGAATCATAATGTAAATATCTGTGTTTTCTGATGGTCTTAGGCGACCCCTGTGAAAGGGTCGTTTGACCCCCAAAGGGGTCTCGACCCACAGGTTGAGAACCGCTGGTCTAGAGCCTGCTTACTCGGGCCCTTGTCAGCTCTTACTGATGCAGGACCCATAGACAGAAAGCAGTGAACATAGCTTCTAACCCAACTCTATCTGTAAAGGTTTTCACTCCTAAAAGACTTTTTATGAACCATGATAGCCATAAAACTATAACATTTAACACTGAAAAAGGACATGGATATCACCTTTAGTTTCTTCTCATTTATTCATGTACTCGTTGTTTGATATTTCTTAATCATTGATCGATATTTATCACAAGTGACTACATTAATAGATTAAAAATAAATAAAAAATTGAAGGCAACATATGAATCTTCCTTAAGTATGAGGTTGTATGCTTTATGGCGATCACAGCTATTGTGGGGTACAAAGATGGGTCAGATGCAAATGCTCGGTCTTAGTTTGCCATCTACATGAACAAAATTAATCAGATAAATTATTTTATGTATGTGTTACATATGATCTAATCCATCACTTCCGTAGATAAGAGAATGGAGGCACAAAGAGATAATACCTTGGGTAATACCTGGGTTATTCAGTTAGTCAACCCATGTTGTCACAGATCCATCAAGACCGAGGGTCCCTACTGCCTTTCTCCTGCTAATACGAATAAAATCAGACGTACAAAACAGGTGTTAGGAAAGATGAGTTTTGCCTTGTGGGGCATCTACTTTGTGTGAACTTTATTAAGTGAAACTGACATTTAAGAAAACTGCATTTGTCGGAATCCTGGAAGGGGTCAGAGAATAAAGTCATCATCCACCTTCCTTCCAGTAAGGAGATTCCAGAGAGAGCTGGAAGTATTGGATTACAGGTCCCTTCCGCTGCCCTGACTAATCAGCACAAGGGATCTGAGTTCAGCACTAGGGCATTTCACACCCAGTGTCTAGGGTTTCACTTGGGCTGTGATCCCCAGACTGCAGACCTGCACTCTCCTATTCAGCAGCATAAATACTGGTGCCTCTTTTTTTTTGTTTTGTTTTTTTGTTTTTTTCTGGACACTTGGAACCCTCTCTTAGAGTGAAGGTCTCCAGTTTGGACCAAAGCCAGGCTGTCTTTCTCTGGGAATGTAGACTAGGCTCCTCGTGACTTTAGCTGCCTTCATTTAGACCAGTTCCATCTGGGAAAAAGACTCCCTCGGGTCCCCTTTACTCACTATCTCACTAGGATTGTGTGTCCATGAGAACAAATCAGATTTGTTTGCAAATTTGAAAACCTTGTAAGGATACTCCTCGCTTTCCTTCAAACCGTATGTATAATGAGTCAACAGTTTTTACTATTTCTACTGCCCACGTAGCTTGAATTTGTTTACTTCTTTCCTTTTTTAGAAAATATATTTTTATTGATTTCAGAGAGGAAGGGAGAGGGAGAGAGAGGTAGAAACATCAATGATGAGAGAGAATCATTGATCGGCTGCCTCCTGCACGCCCCACACTGAGGATCCAGCCCACAACCCAAGCATGTGCCCTGACTGGAAATCAAACCGTGACCTTCTGGTTCATAGGTCGACGCTTAACCACTGAGCCACACCGACAGGGCTTGTTTACTTCTTTCTTTCTATCTGCACTGCCCACCCTCACCGAAGCCACCATCACCGTCCCCTTAACTGCCCAGTGACCTTCTAACTGGTTGGTCTCCCTGCTGGAATCCATTCCTCACACAGACAGACAGAGAGAGCTGTGTTAAAAATGTCAAATGTCGCCCTGATCGGTTTGGCTCAGTGGATAGAGCGTCGGCCTGCAGACTGAAGGGTCCCAGGTTCGATTCCGGTCAAGGGCATGTACCTTGGTTACGGGCACATCCCCAGTAGGGGGTGTGCAGGAGGCAGCTGATGGATATTTCTCTCTCATCGATGTTTCTAGCTCTCTATCCCTCTCCCTTCCTCTCTGTAAAAAAATCAATAAAATATATATATTTTTAAAAAGTCAAATGTTACTCCCCTCCTTACAATAAGAGTTCACAGGCTTCACATTGCATTAAATAACACTCAAACTTCTCACCCCAGCCTACAAAGTCATGCCATCCTACTGGCCCTTCCTGAATCTCCATCCCCACCCTCTCCTCCCTCCCCTCACTCACCAGGCTCCAGCCTGATGCTCTTGAGTTCCTGGGTCATGCTTAGTGCGTCTTCACCTCAGAAACTTGGCCCTCTTGTTTTCTCTGCTTCAACTGCTCTCCGAAGGCTCTTCACTCATTTTTGTCCTTCTGGTATCAGCCAGAATCTTCCTTCCAAGGACTCTCCTCCCCCAGCCTCTTTTATTTTCGATCTCAGCCTTTTGTTTTCTTTTCCTGTGTAAAAATTGGTTGCCACTTGTGATTGGATCTGTGCCCCAGTGGGGGCAGGAGGAAAACAATAAGAAGTAAACTCATAAATGTGAATTGCTTTCCAGCACTGATCTTGATCTGTAATTAGTTGAGCATTTGTCTCCTCCATCAGAGCATAAGTTCAATAGCAAAGACCTGTCTGTCCTCTCACCTCTTTTTCCCCAGTAACTAGCTCATGCCTGGCACATAAATATCTGGTGAGAATCAGTATTAGGATTCTGTTTATACACACACACACACACACACACACACACACACACACACATATATACATATATATATATATATATATATACTAGAGGCCTGGTACACGAAATTCATGCGCGGAGTGGGGGGTGTCCCTCAGCCCAACCTGCAAGCTCTCAATCTGGGATCTCTCAAGGGATGTCCCAGTGGGATCGGGCATAAACGGGCAGTTGGACATCTCTCTCACAATCCAGGACTGCTGGCTCTGAACCACTCACCTGCCTGCCTGCCTGATTGCCCCAAACCGCTTCTGCCTGCCAGCCTGATCGACGCCTAACTGCTCCCCTGACAGCCTGATTGCCCCTAACTACCCTCCCCTGTTGGCCTAGTCACCCCTAACTGCCCCCCCCTACAGGCCTGATCCCCCCCAACTGCCCCTCCTGCAGGCCTGGTTGCCCCCAACTGCCCTCCCCTGCAGGCCCGGTCACCCCTAACTGCCCTCCCCTGCAGGCCTGGTCCCCCCTAACTGCCCTCCCCTTCTGGCCTGATTGCCCACAAGTGCCCTCCCCTGCTGGCCATCTTGTGTCCACATAGGGGCGGCCATCTTGTGTGTTGGAGTGATGGTCAATTTGCATATTACCTCTTTATTAGATAGGATATACTAGTGGCCTGGTGCATGGATTTGTGCACATTGAAAGGGAATCTGGTGCAGATGAACCAGATTCAGGGCCAACAGGGCTCTAGCAGCAAGCTAACCCACAGCCGATTCCACGAGAAATTGGGCTCCCTCCTTCCTCCTCTCTGGGTCTGGGGTGCAGGTGAACCAGATTCAGGGCTGACAAGGCCCCAGTCAGAGCATTTGCCCCCTGGTGGTCATTGCATGTCATAGCTATCCATCAAATGGTTGAACAATCGAACGGTTAAACAAACGGTTGCTTTATTCATATATATATAAATATATATATATATATATATATATATATATATACACACACACACATATATGCATATATATATATACATACACACATATGAATTACATATATAAATACCTGTATATATACATGTATATATGTATATATGAATATAAAAATATATATAGGGTGTCCCAAAATGTATACACACACACACTTTGAATAATTATAAAGACAGTGCTTATTCAAATAGATTTAATTTTCTAGGTTGAGCTCTGATCTGTGTGTGTATATATATATATATATATATTTTTTTTTTTTTTGTGGGGGGGGGAATGGGGGGACACCTTATCCTGGCCACCACCATACTAAATTGCTTTGGTGAGTTCTATTAGTTTTTCAGTGCCTTCTCTCAGTTGTCTACATAGACAATCATACTGTCAAGGGAAATGACAAAGATAAATCCACCACAGCATTTCCAACAGCTATCCCAGTGATTTTCCTTCCCAGTGCTATCATGTGGGCTGGAACAGTGGTTTGCGATGTGTCTGAGGAGAGGCCTCTGGCTCCATCGTGGGAGAGAGGGTAAACTAGCAGGTAGAGCTCCAGGCCCCCATCCTTGCTTCACTATCAGGAGGTAAGCTTTCACTGGCTTTCTACGTCAGGGGTCTGCAAAAGAGTTTATGAGAGGGAGGGGTTCTACCGTTAATAATAAACTTGAAAATTACTGGGCTAGAACCTCTGGAACAATGCTATCATAGCCATTTTTGTCTCTTTTAAAACTACCATTTATTGACTACTTATATGAGCAGGGACTATGCTTAGTACTTAACGGTACATTTCTCACTACAAACTATCAGTTGTGTGTCAATATTTCCATTTAACAGATTGTTAAAAAACACACACAACACTAAATGACACATCCATAGATACATGGAAAGTAAATATCACAAACAGGATTCAAATCCAGATCTTTCTAATCTTAGCCATTTCTCATAACTACTAAGGTAAATAAAGCCATATATGAGGACATTTTTATTTTATTGTATTTTGTGTGCATGTCTGTGCTATAATATTTTTTTATCTTTGTTATTGTTGACAGTATTACAGATGTCCCCCAATTTTCCCTTTCTTTACCTCCTCCTGAGGAGATTTTTAAATACTTTTTTCCCTTTAGTAATTTAAAGACAGACAAATTGCATTTCCTAAAAAATGGCTGCAACATTATCTCTTATTCCACATAACCTTTTATGATGTGACTTTCACACTCATCCCACCAAGAGGTAGAGTCTGCATCCTTTCTTCTTGAATCTGCTGGTCCTCTGAGCCCTCAGCAGTGATACCCTGTAACTTACAAGACCAGGCCACAGAAGACAACGCAGCTTCCTGTTACTCTTGAAACTCCGCTCAGAACCCAGACACCATGACATGAGGAAGCCCAAGCGGCCTGTGAAGACCCCCGGAAAAGGATCTAAGGCCCCTGGCCCTCAGCCCTGGCTGAGCTCCTAGCCAGCCGTGAGTGCCAGCTTGCCAGCCATGTGAGTCATCTTGAAAGCAGATCCTCTAGCCCACCCCAGCTGACACTGCAAGGGCAGAGAGAAGCTGGCCCCACTGAGCCTGCCTGGTGCAAATTCACAAGCAAAATAAATAATGGTGGTTGGTTGAAGCCACTAAGATTTAGGGTAGCTGGTTGAGCAACACTAAATAACTAAAACAGAAGACACACTTCAGATATGCCTGTCTTACAAAAGAAGGAAAAGTAGAAAGAAAAAAGAAATTCCTAATGGTGAGGTTTTTGAATACACATATCATATATGTCAGTATCAAGAACAAACAATTATTACTGACTTTCCCTGTGGAAAGTGAAAAATAGCCTGGCCGGTGTGGCCCAGTGGTTGGTGGCCCAGTGCTTGATGGCCCAGCATCAAGCCATGAACCAAGAGGTCACCTGTTCGATTCCCCATCAGGGTGCATGCAATCAATATTTCTCTCTCATTGATGTTTCTGTCTCTCTATGCCTCTCCTTTCCTCTCTCTCTAAAAAAAAATCAATAAAAATATATTTTAAAATAAATAAAAGAAAATATATACTGATTCTATACTGCTTCTCACCAACCTCTGCTATTTCCTGGGTTGGCTTATATTATTTTGGAATGAAAACCCGAATTAGTACTATTGTAGTTTACAACAGACTTCTTCTATTTTGAGAATTGCATTTTTACATTTGCAAAATGTCTTAAAAGCATGATTTCATTGCTCACTTTTAAAACTTACAAACTATGTCTTCAATACCCTTGAGTTCTTCATTTTGACTCCTCTTTAAAGTTCTATGAACGTTGAGGATAGGCATTTAGCTTTAGGGAGGGTAGTCTGACTTGTGCTCACCAGAATATATACTTGTTTTCCTTTAAAAGCTGCGATTGGTACAGAAAGTTTCATTTCTCCTCTATATTCAAGAATTTTGCCTGGACCTATCTGGATATGTGTTTCATTTATTTTCAGTAAGTCTTTTTAAAGTTTCAAACTCAGCTATTTCTTCAGCTCAAAAATTTCTGTTTCTTTTGCTTTTATTTGTGCTGTGTTCTCTTGGTCCTAATTCCTGCTCTGCGATTTCTCTACCTTTACATAGACTATACTTTTGGGCTCCTTTGTTGTTGGTTTTTTTTAATCCTCACCTGAGGGTATGTTTTTTAAATTGATTTTAGAAAGAAACACTGATGTGAGAAATATCAATCTGTTGCCTCCTCTTCACTACCCACCGGGGATTGAACCCAAAACCTAGGAACCCAACCACCAGCCCTGATCAGGAATCGAACTCACATCTTTTTTTTTTTTTTTTGGGGGGGGGGGGGAGGTATATGGGAGGACACTCCAACCAACTGAGCCACCTGGCCAGGGTTGGATTCCTTATTGCTTAACTTTTTCTCACATTATTTCCTATTATTAATTATCTTCCTATGAGTCTTGGGAAAACTCTCCAGTTTATCTTCAGCTTCACTAATTGGTTTGTTTGTTTGTTTGTTTGTTTTCAGTAACTAAGACAGGAACAGGGCAACTACAGTTCTAATTTTCACCTACTCTTACCAGATCTCAGATTAGTCCTTCATGACTGTCAACTCTCATTTTGGAGATGAAATGTCTTCTTAAATCTTACTGAGGAAAAGACTTTAAATCATATTAAAATGTTTGCTCTTTGCTTATAATAGATGTATTTTCATACCAGTTAGTAAGAAGCAACGAGCAGTGTAGGGAATGGAAAGGGGTGGGAGAAATACATGAGAGTACAGTACATTCTGATCTTGGTACTGGTGAATCATTTTTAGCTGCTGATATTAATGGTGGAGTATTATCAATGTTGGCTCTAACTTCTGACATATCTTCATGGAGAATATAGGACATAAAAAGAAAATTTAAAAAAACAGCAATGGGAAAACTAAAAGCAGACTCAATGTGCACTTTATAAATATATAAAGATATTATGGGACATCCTTGCAATGGAACACCATGTAGCCTTTCTGATGATCCACTTACTGACGTGGAAAAATGTTTGCCATATTTGGATAGTGTTAAAAGTCAGTTTGTAAAAATTATAGAAAAACAGAATGATCCTATTATTGTAAGAAAATAACATACATTATATATAAAGAGAAAACTGAAGATGCAGGGAAAAGTTGACAGTTCTATTGAAAGGGAAGTTAACATTTGAGTTTTATTCTCTACTTATTTTTTTCTACTTATTTTATTACCTAGTTATAATATCTAATCTTTACATGATTACACCAGGTTTTCCTGGTGTCATTAAAAAGGAAAAAAGAGAACACCATGATTCTTTAAAGTTGTAATTTGTGTGTTATAACTTTCAGTCACAGGTGGGAAAATTATGATCTTTTTGTTCAAAACAGTTAAATTTGCTAATTTAATACAGATTTGTAGTTGGTAGAGGGTGCAGAGGAGAGATAGAAGGAAGTAAAGTGAAAAGGCTGGTGTGTAGCTGGGCTGAAAGGTTTCATAACAAAGGTTATTTTGATTTCCTTCCACTCGTTTATCCAACAAAACTTCAAAAAGATCACAGGTGCATAATTGCAATTTGGCTGTTATCTGTATTGTAAAATGTTTGGTATTATGTTATGTGGAGAGTCAAAACATATACTTTTACTGGGTAAAGGATATTAAAAATAATTGAGTGCCTATTTTTTTTGTCAGGCACTAACATATACTTTATATATTGTAGCTGCTTATTTAAAAGGTATTTTGATAAGTTGCACCAGACATTGAAGACAGATTAGTACAATCTTCATAAGGCTTTGACTAAAGAAAAGTCCAGAAAATTTTAGAGACACTGACAAAAATTGTACAGCTACAGGCCACTTCATAGTTTGTTAAATGCTTTCAGATTTATTGCTTCATTTTATGCAACATCCTGTGAAACAGATCCTTCTTTTATTTATTTTTTTAAAAATATATTTCTTTATTGATTTCAGAGAGGAAGGGAGAAGGAAAGAGAGAGAAAAACATCAATGATAAGAGAGAATCATTGACCGGCTGCCTCCTGCACACACCCCACTGGGGATGGAGCCCGCAACCCAGGCATGTGCCCTTGGCCGGAATCGAACCCGGGACCCCTCAGTCCACAGGCTGACACTCTATCCACTGAGCCAAGCCGGCCAGGGCAATAGATCCTTCTTTTAAAAATGAAAAAACAAACAGGCTAAATCATTTATGGTGTGTGACAAGTTATTTTCTCATCCAGGTCTATGTGTCTGAGCATACTGATTTCACTATGCTATCTCCCTAGTAATATAGAACCGAAACTGGACAACCAATGGGTCTGGGCTGCCTGTCACAACTTGAGCCAATTAGGCAAAGAAACGGTTGAATTATATATGAGCATTTATTCCAATAATGCTGGCAGTATGGGAGAGCAGCAGGTCATCCACAAAAATCTGCTCTACTCCTCCCCATAAGCCAGCTGTTTATATGGGGTAGAAGAACAAAGATTACATGGGAGAGTAGGAATTACAGGCAAGGTATAATGGTTACAGGTTACAGGCAATGCAGGCTGGGGGTTGCAAATGGTGGCCGCCTCTGGGACCAGATTACAGGCAACAAGGTTGTTAACCTTTCCATGATGATAGGAAGTTCTCAGAAAAGGAGAATGGACTGACTGCATTCCTAGGTTAACTCCTATGTCCCGGGGCATACAGGTCTCAGCCAGGTAAGAATGACCTTTCTCAGACCTCTTCAGAGATAAATAAATGTGAAAACAAAGGATGACAGCAAATACCATGAAGAACCACAGTGATGACAATGACCAGAAAGAAAATAAAAAATCTCCAGAAAGAAGGCTGGAATACATGGAAATATGTGATATAAATGATAGTGATTTCAAGACTGTAGTGCTGAAAATACTCAGTGGGATGCGATAAAATACTGACAGGCAATTCAGTGTACTCAGAAAACAAATCAATGAATAAAATTAGTATTTTACTAAGGAAATTGAAATTTTAAGAAAGAAACAATCAGAAATCCTGGAAATGAAGCATGCAATTAAGGAGAGTAAGAGTGAACTACTGAGTATAGAAAACAAAACCAACCACTTATAGGAAAGAACTAGTGATATCGAAGATAAGAATCAAGAAATGACGCAAAGGAGAGGGAGCCACAAGCTGTGGATTGCTGGTAGTTCCAAACAGAGCACTCAGGGCCAGTCACAAACAGAGTCTGACATTGTCCTGGACTAGAGATTGGGAGTTGTAGCAGATCTACCTAATACACAGACACAAATCCAAAGGAGGCAGCCAAAATGGGGAGACAAAACAAAAACAAAAACAAAAACAACAAGCCCAAAATGAAAGAACAAAAGAATTCTCCAGAAGAAGAGCTAAATGAAATAGAGATAAGAAATTTATCAGACGGAGTTCAAAATACTGATGGCAAAGAAGCTCAACAGCATGAGAAAAAATATAGTAACTATGAAGAATGACAACTCTAATAAAGAACACAGTGTGCTAAGCTGGTGTAGCTCAGTGGTTGAGTGTCAACCTATAGATCAGGAGGTCATGGTTCGACTCCTGGTCGGGGCACATGCCTCGGTTGTGGGCTCAATCCCCACTGTGGGGCGTGCAGGAGGCAGCTAGTCAGTGATTCTCTCTCAACATTGATGTTTCCATCTCTCCCTCTCCTTCCTCTCTGAAATCAATTAAAAATGTATATTTTTTAAAAATAGAACACAATGGAAGGAAAGCATGGCAGATTAGGAGAAGGTAAGGATCAAATCGGTGAATTAGAAGACAGGTTAAGAAAAAAACCACTCAATCAGAGAATCAAAAAGAAAAAACCAATTAAAAAAAAACAGGAGGACAGCTTAAGGGAGCTGTGGGACAACATGAAACATAACAATATTCACATAATAAGAGTGCCAGAAGGGGCAGAGAGTGAACAAGGGATTGAGAACATGTTTGAAGAAATAATGACGGAAAACTTCCCTACCCTGGTGAAGGAAAAAATCATGCAAGTTCAGGGGGCACAGAGAGTCCCAAGCAAGAAGAATACAAACAGGCTTCACTTTTCCTCCATGTCTGTTCAAACTTCTGTTTTTCCGCCTCCAGAATGCCATCCTTTCCCTCTCCATCCCAATAGATCCAAATCCTGCTTCTCACTAGAGCCCCAGCTGAAGTGCCACCTCTTCCTAGAAGCCTTCCCTTTCACCTCATTTATTCTCTGAGGGCACTTGCATTTCTACCATGTTAGTGGCATAAAAGTTTTATGCTCGTCCAAAGCTCCTTAGAAGTGTATGGAGTAGGTACTCGGTAGTGTTGGCTAAATGAACTATTGAATGAAAAATCAGAAAGTGAGTGGTTTATCCAGAATTACAGTACATTTGTTTTCACTTCTTACAAGAAAATATTTTAGTTCTCAACTCTCCCCAAAGAGCTCATCCTCCTCTGCCCTGCCTCACTGTCAGCACCAGGTCTAGGTGAGTCTTGACTACCTTGTCCTTCTCCAGCCACACCTGCCCTTCAATGCCTGACAAGGAAACTCATGAATTATTTCAGGCCACCAGGGGGCCTCGTGCTGCTATCTGAGTCCCAAAAGAAACACCAGGGAATGGCTTACATTGTAATGACTCACATGAGATTCTATGTGGAGATAGACACATCTCTCCTGGATGTGAGAACTCAGTGAAGAGTCTCCATTGAGCCCACTCCTACCCTCCCCCCTAGACCATCTCACATTGGCTACTTCTGGGTTCTCCTGGGAAGTATGGGAAGGATTTGCCCTGTCTAGGGAGCTTTGGTCTCATTAAAGGGAACACGGCCCTGCAAAGACATAGTCCTATGCACAGAGATAGTCCTAGTCAAACCCAGACTTAAATTATGATATCACAATGATCTCATAACATGTGTTTATTGGGCACTGTTTGTCTTTACAAATGATTTTATTATATATCAATAAGCAGATGTTAAATGCATTCATAAGCATGATATACTAGTATTAAAATGATAACCTGGCCCCATCCTGGAGCATGAGAAACCCCCTAAAACTAACAGGATTTTCCCTAAAACCCACATATCCCAAGAATGCACAGGAACAATGTTTAACCTTATCCGTGGAGCAGGTCTCTGTCCAGGTGGGAACCATAGCCACACAGAAGAACCTGCTCTTCCCACCTCACTGTCTTAATTAATCTAAGTAGGCTTGCCTAGAGAAGGTGATCAAAGTCAAGTCCATTATGCAAGTGGTCAAGCCCAGGATAGCCAGGTCATAGATTCTCATACCTACTTCTTTGTACGAGAGAGAGAGAGAGAGAGAGAGAGAGAGAGAGAGAGAGAGAGAGAGAGAGAAAGAGAAAGAAGAAGAAGAAGAAGAAGAAGAAGAAGAAGAAGAAGAAGAAGAAGAAGAAGAAGAAGAAGAGGAGGAGGAGGAAGAGGAAGAAGGAAGAGAAGGAGAAGGAGGAGGGGGAGGAGGAGGAGGAGGAGGAGGAGGAGGAGGAGGAGGAGGAGAGAAGAAAAAAGAGGAGGAGGAGGAAGAGGAGTAGGAGGAGGAGGAGGAAGAGAAGGAGAGAAGAAAAGGAAAAGATATCCTTGTCTCTGGTAAAGTATTATGGTTTTGAACTTGGAATTTATGGTTATGAATCCCACCTCTTCTGGTAAACTAGTCGGATGATATTCTGAAATTAAACCTCATTTTAAAAATAAGGTTAATTTTTAAGAAATTATTTTGTAAACTATAAAGTACTACACAATTGCAAAATTGCTATTTATTATAATATTTCATGTTGACCTCCGCTCCTTTCTCTACCCATTATCCCAAAATGTCATTTAGCATCAAGCAGCCCCTTGTTTTGATAAAGGCTTTAACCAGTCACTGTGTTTAACCTTGACATTAACCACAAGGCTTTCTAGACCCAAGATAAACTGGGGAAAGCACCTGTTCCACAGATGAGTCATGACTTACATTTCCTCAATCATAATCTTCAGTGCTTTCACATATACTGCAGTCAGTGTAAAGGTATATTTTAATATGGAAATTCAATTAGGTGCCCTCAACAACAACAACCAATAAGGAGAGTATGAAATTCCCTCCTCCCTCCCCTGCCATTTCAGCCAACCTTGTCCTAGGCTGCCCCACAGAAAGGAAGACCAGGGCAGAAATCTAAAGAAAAACAAATGAAGCAAATTCTTGGTTCCGGGCTTTTGAACCTCCAAGGGCACCCAGTGATAGAAGGCTTATCTAAGGAATGTCAAGGGAATTTTGTTTATACTTGATTTTTACATCACTCCCCGACTTTAGCACTTAATCTTGTGCACAACAGACTCCACTGCACCTGATGTTACCTGACATTCTCCACCACACTCTGAGGCTACAAGTGCTAGCACCCACCCAGCTCTGCAGAGTACAAACTGCAGTTCAGAGAAAGTGACTTAACTCAGTCAAGGTCTCCCATCAAGTGAGGTCTAGAGATTGGCCCTTCATCCAGCTAAGGCTCTTGCAAATGCCTGCAGAACCCACAGAAACTATGAGATAATAAGCGTTTGTGGTTGTAAGTTACTCAGTTTTGGAGTAATCTGTTAGTCAGCAATAGATCACTAATACTGTGCTATTGTGAAATTTCTTCCATGTGATGTTTGGTGTCCATATGTACACGTTTCTGTTGAGTACAGACCGAGGAGTGGAATCCTGGGCTAAAAGATAAGTATGTGTTCAGCTTCACTGGTTGAATGGATTTACTCTCCTACCGGCACTACAATAAAGAGTTGGATGCATCACATCTTCATCCATTTGTTTATACTTTGCCTCTTTTTCATTTTAGTCATCTGGTTGCTTTGACAGCATATATTTAGAAAAGGGAGGCAGCAGCAGAACTTAGGATGTGATATGGCAGAGCAGGCTAGAGGTTGGAGAAGAAATTAGAGTAGAAAAATAAGATTTATATCTGGACTTGGAAGAAGCAAAGAAACAGAAGATAAATTCTTAAGGCAGTGTTCTGGAGACCAGGAAATTAGACTAGAGAGTGGGCGTTTTGCTCACAATGCTAAGAAAGGCATTTACCAAGCACTCGCTGTTCTCCAAACATCAGGCTCTGAGTTTCGCATGAATAATCTCATTTGATCCTCACAACAATCCAATAAAGCAGGTACTATTATTATCTCCATTTTACAGATAAGGAAACTCAACTTACAGATGAGTCACAGACGAAGCCAGTAATTGAGAGCACACAGTTAATGGAGTAGGGTCCGAGATTAAACTCTAGAACCCACTCACTTCACCATTATTCTCTACTCCCTGGTACACCATAATCTTTCAATACCCGATTCTTGAATAAAAAATGTCTTATCAGAAATTGAGCAACACTGGGTCAAGAGTCTAAGCTAAAGCAGAAGGAGTCCATAGTTTTGAGAAACCAGGATAACTACCATGGATAACTACTGAATCTTTTGCCATCAGAAGCCAGGTCTTCTTATCACTACCTCCATATATTTGTAGCATTTTACAATCCTATTGTGAACATGGGGCTGCCTTGGGACCTTGGTCGCATCTTTTGCCACCAGAGCTAATGCTTCCATCCTCAGCCTCCTTGAGTGTCCTGTGTGGAAAATTCAAGACTCAGAACATCAGCCACTTGACACTGGAGGCAGATGTGACCAAAGTGCATAGCAGGGAAGCTTAACACACTTCAGGGGTAACCAAAGAAGTCTTCCTGCAGGTGGTGACTTGATAAGGCCAGGACCGGCAGAGGAGTTAGCCGTGTAAAGGGAGAGAGGAAGAGCAGTCAGGGATACTCCCAGAGGGTACCATGGCTGAATGATGATCGGTCCTGGAGAAAGCTCGCCTTCAGCCTCTCCACCTCCCTGGGTTATTGTAAGGCTACAGTGAAAGAATTTCTTAAGGGGATTTATCAGTTGCAAAATTCTGTCCAAGCAATGAGGCTCATAACTCTGACATCCACAGGGCTCAAATTTAGGAGGAGAGAACCAAATGTTCAGGTTCTAATTGAGCAGAAACGCTTCCCTTCAATCTATAAGCACTACGAGGGTCATGAATAAGCAATACTATCATAATGAAACTCTTCCTCCTCATCATCACAAGAACTATCTTCCCTGAAGACAGTGTAGCACTGAGGATAAAGGCTTAAACTCTAGAGACAAAGTTCCTGGACTTGAAATACATCTTTACTGCTTATGAGCTGTGTGTTTCCATACAAGTCAACTTCTCCATGCCTCTGTTTCCTCATCAACAAAATGGGAAGAATAATGCTACAGCCCTTAGGGTAATACTAAAAATTAATTAACTCACCAGGTACAAAGTCCTTTATGTCAATGACTGGTACTCAATATATTACCTAGCAGTACTATTATCTAGCTTAATATTTGTTTTAAGTTAATTTTTCAAATTAATTTTTCTAGCTTATATATGTCTTGAGTTTGTGTGGTGCATAGAACTACCGAACCTACACACACAAATCAGTTTAAATGGGATAGTAATAGCCGTTTACCTCATGAGTGAAATTGCAAACACTGAGAGAGAATGAGTTGACACAAAAATTTTCATTCGGGGCCCACCCCTTCCATATCCACATACCTACCAATGTTTTGTTTCCTCAGTCAGAAGTTATGTTCAGTGTATCCACATCCAAATGTCTGCATTTCATACATAGCCCTGATGCTATCAAGCTCGCTGTTATAGGGCCAGTTGGTGTTTGCCTAGTGCTCTGATGTACACAAAGACTATAAGAAGGAACTTCGGAAGGAGAGGGATATACACTGAGTGGCCAGATTATTATGATCTCTTAAAGCATAAAAATCTGGCCACTCCGTGTATATCCTATATAATAAAAGGCTAATATGAAAATTGTCCCCTCGATCAGGAGTTCGACCAGCAGGCAGGCTGGCCAACCGCCCATGTACCCTCCCCCTGGCCAAGTTGGCCGGACCCCACTCATGCACGAATTCATGCACCAGGCCTCCTATATATATACTGAGTGGCCAGATTATTATGCGTCCAGAGATCATAATAATCTGGCCACTCAGTGTATAGACTTATCCCTTTCTCTGCTCATGTGAGCATGTGACCTGGGTGCTTATACAGGAATCTGTTACATGAATGCAAGTCACACAGCTGCGTGGCCGCTCCTTTCTGGATGGCGTGGCCCCGGAGGGGAGAAGCCCAGAGGAAATGCGCACTCCATGGGACAGGAGCACACCCTCCTGGCAGCCTCTGGGAAACCCGATTGCTTCTCCAAAACCTGTCAAAATTCTCCCTCCCAAAACCTTGTTGGTACAGCAGGACCTGCTTCCTGTTCCCAGAGAGACTCACCCTTGGACTTTCCTATCAGTCTTCCCTAAAGTTGGCTGCTCCTGTGTCCTGTCACATAAACTGTGAACCGAGGTCTCGGACTTACGTCATGTCGTGTCAGTCACAGCGGAGTAAGGCTCCGCAGGTGGCAGTTCTGGCTCCTGCTGCCTCACTTCCAAATTCAAGTGGTTGTTTATGAAACGATCGAGCTGCTTTGTGCATTGGCTCTGGATCCGCGAGAGTGGAAATTAGGTGCGCAGACACCGCAGAGCTGGGACCTCTGATTGGAGCCGCAGAAAACCTTTGCACCGCAGACAGTCTCTAAGCCAGATGCCCGTGACTCTCTTCACAGGGAAATAGACGAATATCCACAGTAAAAGGTCAATGGCTTTGCTGACAGATGCTGCACCCGGGAGTATTTTTTTTCAAAAGAAGCTTCCTACAGCTGTCCTGGTAGCTTGGATTGTAGTGTTAATTATTGCCCCAGCTTGTCTTGTCTACGTTCTCTGATATTATAAGCTCAAATAGGACTTTTTAAAATAGAATAAGGGGAAAAAATAGTAAAGGCTCTAGAGACAGGACCCTGAGAACTGACAGATGGGACTCTGAGAGGTCAGAAAGGCCACCAAAAAGGAAAGAAGATTGAAACCCAAGTTTCCTGACTTCCAGTTCATGGCTGTTTTCATTGCACAACCAGAGTGGGGCATCACAAATGTTCATTTCGTTGTGGAATTGATCCAAAGCCTGACCCTGTGACCCTATGGAAAAAAGATCAAGTCATATCAGTGCTGTCAAGAAAATTTTCCAAGCTCAGTTTAACTTAGAAAATAAATAGCAAGAAATAAGGCCAGGGAGAGAGGTTCCCCAGAGACTACGGAGCCCATCAAAGTGGAAGTCACGCACAGTTATCGATGGCAGATCTGCTGACCAGCTGCAAGTGCCCACTGGCTTTCAACGTGGACTTGATGCCCCTCAGTGTGCACAATGAGAGAAACATTGTGTTCTCATTCTGTGGCCATGCCCTTTGGGTCATATTAGCAAGTTTTACAATTGTTTTTACAAAGACAATAATTTCCGGTTCCTGTAAGCATGTCAAACTCGCGGCCCGCGGGCTGCATGCCTTGTTTATTTGGCCCGTGTTAGCCTTTGAGTTTGACATGCTTGCTGTAGAGTGTATTTCAGTAAATAATAAGGAGACAGCAAGGTATCATCTTGTGCGTGAGACTTAAACATTTTTATGTAGCGGAAGAGTGCAAGAGATTTGTTTTCTTCATTGACATGATCAACATACAATAAGTTCATAAATTAAATAGTTCTATTTTGAGCTCAGTTTGGCTGAGGAAATGGTTCCATTTCCCACTACTCACCCACATGGTGGACCTCAAAGACTTTCTATGTCGATAAAAATGCTTCCAGTGTCTTGAGCTGCAATCAGTGGACCACCATAGTGATTCTGGGGAAGAGTAAATGCCTATTTTTTTCTGGCAAAATCATCATTTCAAAATCCAAGAGTTTATTTTGAGTTGAGTAGAAGCTCCTTATGAGGAACAGAAAGTCTGCACATAATCTGAACACAGACACAACATCACATGAGGATTAGGAGGGTAAACTTTGGAGTCAAACAGGCTTTGGTTCTTTTCCAAATGGCGACTTTCCAAGGCAGGTCCCTTAATCTCTTTCTTTATAATGGGACTACCTGGCACTACCTCTTGGGTTATTTGTGGGTATTAAGTAAAATAATAAATCTATAAAAGGTGTATAGCCAAAGTCAATACTCAATAAGGCTGCCGCTCCGGGTCTCCATAGTCATGTACCCTACAGTGGCCTTCAAGCCCATCACCCGCAGCAACCCGCAGCATCCCACAGCCGCCAGCACTCCTGTAGCGGCAGCAAGAAGGTCCCTAAGGCTGTAACCTGGTTATCTACGATCTCGCCCAGGAGTTTGGAGACACAGAGCTGACGCAGATGTTCCTGCTCTTTGGCAAAGTCATCTCCTCCAAGGTGTTTATGGATCAGGCCACCAAACAGAGCAAATATTTTGGCATCATGAGTTTTGACAACCTGGCCAGCTCACAGACCACCACCCAGGACGGGCATGCCTTTCAGATCTGCATGAAGAGGCTGAAAGTGCAGCTGAAGCGGCCCAAAGACCTGGGACACCCCTACTGACCACACCCACAGCCACCAGGGGGCGATGGGCTTGGCCCAGGTGAGGGGCCTTTCACCCCAGGAGGGTTTCCCCACTTCCAACTGATCCAGGACTTTTCCATAGATTACAACCGAGTTTGGACACCAGCTTTCTCTCTCCTCTCCTGTCTCCACTTAGCCCCCTTCCCAAATGTGAAATGCTACTAAGGAGGTCACCATTGCCTCCTGGGAGATCTCCTTGCCCCCTCACCCCCCATGACCTTGGTGGCTTCCCAAAATAAATCACAACTTTTCATATATATGTGAAAAAGAATTTTTTTAAAAAATGTTGATCTTTCTGATCAGGTACAAAGAAGAAAAATGGGGGTAGGTGGGAATCAAACAATGAATTTTTGTGTCCTAGCTGGGGCTGGGAGGGAGATCCCAAAATGTGTTGACCAACCCGGACAAAAAGAAAAACACATAAGAAAAGAAAAGAAAAGAAAATTCTTTGGACCAACTTGTTTTGATATTCCAGAGTTTGATAATTATCCCAAGACATTCTCTAGTGTGCCTGCATCCTGTGTGTCTGCGTGTGAAAACGTGTGCTCTGGGGCTGAGAGGGGGCCTCATCTGTGTCTCCGATGCCCTCCAAGCTTCTGCATGTGTCCTGGTCCATGTTTACTGGCTGTAAATACCATTTTTATACTCTGCACCAAAGATCTGCATGATTTGTACAATGTACTTTATTTCTGCTACTAGTAAGTTCATGAAGTTTCAACTTGCAAAACCAACTTTTGGGAACAAACCAACACACACACACACACACACACACACACACACACACACACACACACACACACACAGCAAGAAAAGGACGTAGGGCAGTGGTCGGCAAACTCATTAGTCAACAGAGCCAAATATCAACAGTACAACGATTGAAATTTCTTTTGGGAGCTAAATTTTTTAAACTTAAACTTCTTCTAATGCCACTTCTTTAAAATAGACTCGCCCAGGCCGTGGTATTTTGTGGAAGAGCCACACGCAAGGGGCCAAAGAGCCGCATGTGGCTCGTGAGGCGTGGTTTGCCGACCACGGACTTAGGGGAAACGGTGGGTTGGTGAATTTTGTGGCTGGAGAGGTCCTTGTCCCTGGGGTGTGTTGTGTTTCGTGTGAGAAGCTGCAAGCATCATTTTCTGTCTAAAATGCCTCTCTTTGGTTTAAAAAAAATGGAAAGTTTCTTTAATAAAAGTTTTACTTGTTACAAAAATACTCAATAAATACTTACGTTTATTAATTAGATGGAACCTCTGGCTAGATCTACATGGTATCTATCCACTATCCAAAGAATTCCAGCAAAATGAATAATTGAATGTTTAATTAAATGAATAATTAATGTACATAGCACTAAACATCTGAATGCTTCGAAATCATCCATTGGAATAACCATCTGAGTTTTCAAGTTTATATCTGCCTTCAATGTAGAGTCATTCTTTCATTTATTTGTTCATTTACTTGGCAAAGACTTCCTATAAACACACACACAACTGTTGATATTATCCTTCAGGGACTTATGGGGGACTTTCCAGTCAACATGATCTTCATAAAGTGCAATAGGAAGATGTGTTTACATTGCATGAGGCCCCAAACGACATTCTAAAGAAATCCATAGCGGACTTGTTTTGCCTCTTTTTAAAATCATTAACTCATAGGGCAATATAAAATTAGTTATTGGCAAGACAAAGGCTGCTTTTCCACAGGCAAAGTGGGGAAATTAGAATTTTCTATACGATCTCTTCTGCATGAGCAGTGCCTTGGAGCGGTGATTCATGGGAAGAGAAAACATTTTCATTCCCAGAAAACATCTCTGGGGTGCTTTTTTCTACTCTAGGCACTGTATAGAAAGAATTACATAGCTGTGTTCTTATTTTCAAGGAGTTTAAAATGGAACTTTAAAATTGAATCAATATATTCTTTGCATAGAGTCAGTACAATTAAAGGTTCAAATTAGAATGCTTAAAATATTTATGTTCTTGTCTATGCAAAAAGTTAGCAATCTCAAATCATCAGTGTATACTGCACCTGTGTCTGCAATCGTCTATAAATGCACAGAGTGAAGTGAATTATAAATTCATTCATAAGTGGGAGATTCACCTGCGAGCCTATGACGGCATTATTTGGCAATTCAGACAATGCTTCACAAACTAGCAGTTGGGTAGTAACACCACTTTCTCTAGTATTTTGCCTCTTCACTGGAGAAGTGGATACCTATGCTAACAAAATCAAGTTCACGACCTCCACTGGTACCTGCTCCTTGTCCTGGCCTTCTATTTCTGCTGACAGTATCACTAAGTTATTCATCACTGAGGCTTTAAAACCTTACAAACCCCTCTTCCTTGGTCTCCTCCCCCTTAACATTCATTGCCAATGTTTGCTGATTGCCCCACTGCAGTGACCTCCAACTGTTAGGGTCACCGAAGGAGAAATGCACAAGGCCAAAGTGGAAGGGATTATAAATTTAATAGGTCATCTGGATACCAGATGGGCTGAGCCCCAAAATGGCACCAGCCCCCAAAGACAGGGAGGCAGAGGTTTTTAAAGGACTCCAGGCGGGTTTTTTCTGGGCAGAGACTTGTCTGTGCAGGTCCGGATTCTGGGAAACTCCGGAGGGGAGAGATAATGGTCTTAGCAAGTGGAATGTAGTCTAAGCAAGTGGAATGTCCATTGTGAAGTGGCCTACAGATCAGTTCCCGGGGGAGGGGATATCTATTCAATTATTTGCGCAGACCTACCACCAACCTGCACGCACGACTCAATATCAGGCCCTGACTCATCTCACCTAGACAAAGGTTTCCTAACTGATGGATGTCCCAACTGTATTTTCTGCCTTCCCCTTTTGACTTTCCCATAGTGCATTTCAACACTCTAATGCCAGGCTACTTTTGATAATGCACAGAGCTGACTATGATGTCATCTTGCTCAAAACTACATTGGTTTCCAAATAAATTCCAAACTCGATGTCGAGGCAATCATCTCACCATAAACCATTTCCAATCTTATTTTGACTGCTCTGCCTGCCCCTTGAGATCTAAAATTCAGCCACGTAGGCTGTTCAAAGCTCTGTGCCAAAGGACTGGCACTTTTCTGAGCTATGTTTATATATAGGCTGTCCCTTCACCTAGAATCACCTTCTCTTCTTTCCTACTCATACCGACTAATGCTGGTCTGCCATGAAGCTTTCCTTCCCACCAAGAACGGATTTAATCTTCCCTGGGCCTCCCGGAACACTTTGTTATTCCCTCCAGCAGAAAGATCATAGACATTGGTGGCCTGTGGCTTCCCTGTCCTAGACTGTAAGCTCCCTGAGAGCAGAGATCTTGCTTGTTTACTGTTTTGTCTCTACTGAGCGAGAGCATTGGACAAGTTTCTGGTGCCTGGAAGGAGTACAATAAATATCAGTGGAACCAAAATGTTCCTGGAAGCTGAGGAACGGCCTGGGTGACTTCTGAAATGTTCCTACAGCCATGACACCGCCCACAGACTCCATTGGTCCCTGGCTTGTGTCTCAATCCTACCCAAATCTGCTTAGTAATGCAGCTCTACTTCAATACCCACATGTCTATGGGCAACATCAGGGTTCATCATCCTAGAAGCAAGAGGGACTCCCTTTTCAGAACGCTTTTCCAAGAGTAAACCCAGTGAGAATATGTCATCCTCCACCCAAGAAAATGGACTGTAGGCTAAAGTTAGGATATGCTAATAACACTTAATCTAATAAAAATGAATAAGCAACAGAGACCTCATAGTACAACATAGAAGAGGCCCCTGGACTTGAACCCTGGCTTTGCCTCTTGCCCTAGTAGTGGATCCCAGGCAAGTATTGAACCCTGCTGAGTTTTGGTTTCTTCATAAGTAAAATTAAAATACAAATATTGAAGATAGAGATATATTACGGGTGGTGCCTGTTAGACGTTTGATCGGTGTTACATGGTTCCTTTCCTCTTCAAACTGAGCCTGTGGGCTGGGTCAACTCAGGATGAAGGAGCCCAGGCCCTGGAGTTAAACCTGGGACAGTGACATCTTCACCTCAGTTCTTTCTCCAAAAAATGGAAACAGCAAAAACTACTTGTTGTGAAAAATATACTGGATGTTCCCCTTACCCAAGCACAGAGCTTAAAATCTATGGTTTCAACTGCATTTTTGGTTATTTGGGGGAGGGCCAGCACTGATACACCCACCCTGTGTGAGTCATTTGAAGACCAGCACTACACGACTGGGATCAGGTCTGAGGTTTATTCTGCTCGATGAACTTGGAACAAAGAAAAGCTAACTGACTCTTGTAGGACGGCATAGGTCACTAGTGTTTTACATGTGGCAGAGCGGTTCCAAATCGCCCAGCACCAAATTGATGATGAAACCAAGAAATGATGTGCTGATTAGGAGTCGACTGAGATCACATGATGTGCACATCATTTTATGGACAGAACAGGGACATTGTCACCAGAGGCCAATGGGAGGTCGAAAGGCATCCTATCAGGTATTAAGAGTAGCAAACGGGTGAGTCATGGATGTCTCTTCTCTTCTCTTCCTGGGAAAAGACAAGTGTGGTGGGCTTCCTACAGGCCCCTGAGTCCATGACCCGCTAGCCCAGTGGTCGGCAAATTCATTAGTCAACAGAGCCAAATATCAACAGTACAACGATTGAAATTTCTTTTGAGAGCCAAATTTTTTAAACTTAAACTTCTTCTAACGCCACTTCTTCAAAATAGACTCGCCCAGGCCGTGGTATTTTGTGGAAGAGCCACACTCAAGGGGCCAAAGAGCCGCAAGTGGCTCGCGAGCTGCAGTTTGCCGACCATGGCCCTAGCACACTGGGGGAGGCTGACCCAAGTGCCACGCCCTTGTCTTGGGAAGTTGTCAGCCCAATTTGCTATAACCCTTTACCGCTGATCTTCCACATCTCAGGCCTCCGAAGAATAATGTACATAAATGTAAAGGATTATTCACGCTACTTGGGAATGTATCAGGGGCGTAGCATTGTCAGCAGAGGTTCAGATTTTGAAACAAGAAAATCAATTCTTCTCATCTGAGGCCAGAATGACAGTTATTGTTGAAGTGAGAGATGATTTACTTAGCCCCTTCCAAAGGTCCCACTGTGTCCTTTGATTTCAGTGACTCTTTTTGTTGTTTTGTTTTATGTCATCTTTCATAGTGACTCAGAACAAAACGGGTAAGAGAATGGTGACCCGGATGTGCACCTAAAAGATGTATGTTTTCCTGTCTATAGACACATGGATTTTATGAGTTTCTGGTACCTGGAAGTTGACCAGAAAATAGTAAAATACATTTTATATCTAAGGTATACCCATTGTTCCTCTTGGTACTATCAGATCTCTCTTTAACATCCTAGATCTCAAAGCAAAGTGCCTCGGGGGAGGGGAGCAATAATAGCATGTCTGCTATCCAAAACGAACACACAAGCACAGATCCCTTTCCCAAATGTCCGTGATTTCAGAACATAAATGCAGACACACCCTTAAAAGAAGCCCTGGAACGGAGAACCCTGGCCAGCTGCCTGCATCTCACTGAGTCCAATGGGGCTGGGTGAGGGCCGAGATCAAAGGCACGCAGAGGCGGACAGGGGGCCAGGAGGACCTGGCACCTTCAGGGCTGCTGGAGAGGGGCCAACGCAACCACACCAAGCGAAAGCAAACCGAAAGTCCACGGGAGCCAGTAATCGAATGCACATGGCATTGCTCCTCACAAAGTGTGTTTGTTTCCCAAGGAGCAGTTTCCAGGTCTTCAAAAGCATATGGCTCCGGGGCAAATCAGAATGTCCGCCTTTCGGACCCAGAGCCTGAAAAGCTTTGGCTTCCACTGAAGGGAAATAGGCCCAATCTCCTCTTTGGCATGGTCCTTGCCATGCCCCTGCCCCCTTACCCATCTATATCCCCTCACCTAAATAACTTTGTTTCTAAGTAAACAGAGGTTTGTCCAGTTTGGGGGGAGTTCTCTCTGGAACAGCAAGTGTTCCGGGTTCTGTTGTTTATGGTGCCTTAGGCGGAAGGTGGTCTAGTCATTTCCATCCTTATCTGCTCGCTGTCCTCTGATGAGGAGCAGATAAAACCACTCCTCTGCTGCTAGGGAGACTGCCCATGAAAAGCAACAAATGCCATTTTCACCATTAACCCTTCTCGTCCTCCACTCCTCGTATTACTCACGGGTTTCAGGGAAAGAGACTCATTTACCGTCCCACTCCCCATCCCCCACACATGTTCCCAACCCCACACCCACCTAGACGTACAGAAGGGGAATGATAAAATCTTTTCTGCAGGTCCCAGGTGTTACAGAGGGATAGTAACAGGATGGGGCTTTGGAAAAGGGAAAACCTGGAAAAATGAAAGCCTGGAAAGAGAACAGAAAGAGAGAAAAACAAAGAAGAACATTCTTTTCAAACTTGGTTCCCTTTTTTTAAAAAAAAAATATGCATCGCATTCTCCTAGAGAGAACTAGAACACAGTACAGCAGCAAGGAAGCGATTTCCTCTCGCCAATTTTTCTCCGGTCCCTTAACTGTGTTTAAGCCTGAGTACTTTGTTCACGGTCCCTAGGGCAGTGATTTGCATCTCCCTCGCTGGGTTGCTGCTGGCCAGGGCTGGCAGCTGTCTCAGTTCCACTCTGGCTGGGAAAGGTAAGGATCTTTGCCTTGCTCTTTGAAAGATCTGGGAGAGAACTGTTGAATGTCTAAGGAGGGGATGGAGAGAGGGGGTTAGAGATGGAACCCGTTGATTGGAAGCTTTCTGAGACGTTCTCCAAATGTAAAGGGATCTCCTGGAGCCCTGTGCTTTAAAAAGAGGCCGAAAGCTTTGCTCTCCCTTCTGAAAGCAGGCTTGCAGACAGAAGGCTAGCTGCATTACGGATGAGGTTTTTCACTGTGGGGGCAGGTGTCCCTTTAGAAGTTCCCAGGAGTGTTTGATATCATATTGGCACGGAGTAGAAAAAAGGGGCGGGGGTGCATTCAAAGGCATCAGGCGCCGATCACTGGGAATTGGCTTTGAATTCCCGTCTGAAGAGGTTAAAACTGCGTGTGCGTCCCCGCTAGAGTGGTACTGCTTATTCTTCAGGTACCGTTTCCGCTTGATCCCAAGGCTTCCGACTTGTGTGTGTTTATCACTGCAAATCCCCAATTATCTGCTTAGGCTCTGGAGATGGGCAGCTGTGAGTCTAGGCAGGAGAAGGAGGGGGAATATGACACCTGAAGTCTAAGAGGCTGAAGAAAGCTCTGCTGTTACAAGTAATGACAGACCTGCCCACAGGCTCCGGGGCTCACGGATACACTCACTGCCCCTCCTTGTAGACTGGGCTGCAGGCTCCCCAGGGGAAAAGGTGTCTCTGGCTTCTCTCTGGGTGATTCGCGTACCTTTGACTTTGGTAATGGGGCAACGTGAGCTTCCGCAGGATGAGGTGATATTCTGACCTTCAGTGGGGTTATCGGACTGTTTAGGGGAAGGCAGCCCATGCTAGGAAGTAGACAGGAATTGCCCCCAAAGGCAAGTTTGCAGTGGGCAGACCGCTGCTCTTATAAGAGAGTCTCAAGAATCTCCAATTTATGTAGCCAGTGACCCCCACCCCCATCCCAGGAAAACGATGGCTAGTGCTGACAGGGCTGGCTCTAGGTATTCCTTATCTTCAACACCACGTGACAGCCTCTTCCTGGGTGAGGATGGGGGCAGCTGAGGCCCTCCAGGGATCATCCTCCCCAGCAGGCTGGGATCCCTCCCCTCAGCCTCTTCAGGGACTTGTCAACTTTACGTTTCAAAAAGAAGAAGCCCAAGCCCTCTCTGGCTCCATTCTAGAGAGAAAAGACCGCTAGTCCCTCCCCCTTTATGACAAAATCGGCAAGGTATTGTTGCTGGATGACGCTGGAAGGAGCAGGCTCTCGTAGAACAGAGGTGAGATGCCTGTGAGTACCCAAGCCCTCTGCCAGCAGTTAGAGAAATCTAACATCGGAGATTTCAAAAAAGGGGGGAAATATTTCCCGAGATTCAATCTAGGTGGGTAGATTTGCTGGATTTATTAAAAAAGAAGTTATCGAAACTTGTATAGATTATAAAATAAAGGATGGATAACTTTTAGCTGTACAAGTATAGAGGCCAGCTTATAATAGTATCTCAGTATTATCCATTTTTCCCCTCAAAAAGATAACCTGGGGCTTTAAGATTGAAACAGCTTGTCTAATAAAGTATAAACTGATAAGGCCATTTAGGGAGAGGGGTGGGAAGTGCGTCTTTAACTTTATTGTTTGAGAGGGTGAAGTGTTATGCCCTAGGTGTCTGAATGTTGGAAATATCTTGCTCCTTAAAGGAGCCGCACATCCTCACAGGGCAGGACCCTGTGACAGACCCATGAATGAAAATCTACCTTTAACAACCCCCCCACCTTGTGATTTTTATGCTCGTTAAAGACTAGGGTTCGAACCAAGGCGTTCTCTTTCTGTGTGACCTTTGTCAGATCACTTACCCTCTCTGGGCTTCATTTATAAACTATCGGTAAACTCAGGTATAAACTCACTGGTACACGAGGGAGCAGTCATGGTCATGCGGGCGCACTGCACGTGCCCAGCCCACAGGAGAAGCTCTGCAAATGACAATGATGACGATAATTTCACCATGACCAAAGTGACCTCCTCCCAGAGGTAGTAAGTCATCATGTGTAGACCATGATGGCTCGTTTTCCCTCTTAGGGCAAACATCTGTATCTCCCACCGCGTTTCTAAAAGAATTAACAACAACCAAGAGGGTTTAAGCTGCCGATGGCCAAGTCAAGGAAGAACACTGGGGAACCTAGGAACACAGATTGGTTTGCTGGCTGAGAGGCTGAATTCAGCTGCCCCAGGACTTCGCAGCTGCTCCTGCCCCCCTAAAGGGTCTGTCCCCCGGGCTCTGTCCCCTCGGCTGGGTTTGCAAAGCGGACTCAGGGATTTCCTTATGAAAATGCCTGAAGCGCCCGAGGCAGGTCTGGCTGGGGAAGACATGAGTAATGCAGCACAGTCTACTGAGTCAGTGCTGTGAGAGAAATAAAGTAAAAGCTGGCTCCTGTCTCTAGGGACTCGGGAACGATTCGCACTTATCATGTCACTGAGCAGGGGGGGAGCCAAAACTCAGAATCCGCTGGCGAGGAAAAGAAAGAAGTGAGGGGGGGGGAAATGACAGGGAGGGGCGATCAGAGGGGGAGGAAATAAAAGCAGAGAGAGGGAAAGACAAGCGTCATTTAGGAACAGAGGTAGAGTGAAAGAAAGAACTCCAGGATCTGAAACTGACCATATAATTCAAGATTTTTCTATCTTTCCTTTTTCCCCAGAGGAGATTTATTTCATTGACGGACATGCTGTTACAGGCTCTTTTCCCAGAAGCTGACCAGAAGAAGCTGCGGCTCTGAGGTTTCTCCCCGCCCCGCCCCCCCCCACCAAGTGGAGTGGTTTCCCTGGTAATGGATTGCTTCTCCCTGAGAAACACGTAAGTAGTTTGGGGACAGACCTTCATTTTCAGATTAGGTTACATCTCAGCTTTGGGGTGAAGATTTTTTTTTTTCTTTCAGACATAATCTCAAAAATCCTTTTACTGGCTCAGCCAATATTTAGGGTGTCATAGGACAGCAGTGATTAATTTGGTGACTAAAATTTTTATGCAAATAGATAATTCATATATTTAGCTTCATTGCTCAGGGTTTGATTTGAGCTTGAAAAACTAAAATATTTTAGTGGCTATGGTTCTCACCAATGTCTCCAATCATTGGGTAGGATTGAGACACTGCTAACTTCGTTAGCTCCTAGACGGCTTTTGAGGGACAAAAAAGAATGACTTAACGTGTCCGAGCAGCAGACAAGAGTTTACACTGATTTCTCATAGGCAGCATTTCAGCCAGATGCTTTTGATGGAGTCTCGGGTTTTGTGCAGAAATGTTCACATTCAAATTATTTACAGACATGCATCGCAGAAAGTCTCGTGCCTAAGGGCATGGGGACAAAATGAACTTGTAAAACTTTCCTGAAAACCTAGCATTTTTCCCCCTCAGCACGGTACACACCATATCAACAATCCTTGTTGAGTTGAATGGAAAATTTGAAAATTACTCTAATAGTTAATCATATCTTTAGTGCATAAAAGTGTCCAATGATAGCCTCCAAAAATTGTTGATTTTCTTTCTTAATTTTTCTCTTTTCCATTCCTTTCACATGGATTGGAGGATATTGCCACATTTGAGATCCACACATCTTAGCCTCATTGTCACTGAATTTTTACTGAACCGCATCCACACCCAAGTCCCAGGACACATGGTGGCCTGTGCTTAGTAGTCACCCTGTAAAGACTTGCTGACTATCTGGCTGATGTAGAAGAACCTCATTGGTACGCTGGCTTCTGGTCTTGACATTGGTTCAATGGGCAGTGAATGGGTGAGAGTTTGGAAAGAATGCGTGTTATGCCCGGAAACATTGGCAGAGTCTAAGTTGCTATGAGTCGTGGAAAGAACTGTGCGAAGCATTGTTTATAAAGTAGCCTCCTTGAACGAGATCTCTGGATTCGGATCGAGGTTCTCCGGTGTGCTCAGAGGAAAGAGAAGCAATAGGCAAGGAGGAAAGGCTAGTAAAACATGAGTTGACCGCCAGGGTCTATTAAACACTGCAAAGTGCTTCCTGCTTTTCATATCTTTGTTTCTTTATGGTGATCGGCTTTATCTTGCTTTCTGCCCAATGCAAAAAAGAATGCAAAGCATTAGAAATAGAAATTCGGGTTTATTTTCACGTGCATTTTCCCCTGCAGAAAAGGACACAGCGGTGCCTCCGCAGCCCTTTCCTGTTCCTTGCGGGGATCGCTCTCCTGCATTTCGCTGAAGTCTCCCGTCTTCTCCTCCACAGCCTCCACCCTGGTGAGAGCCCCCAGGTCTAGTCTGTGAACTCAGCGAGGAAACACCGCGGTAAAAATGACCGAAGAGCCTGTCAAGGAGATCCTGGGAACCCCCAAGTCTCCCAAGCCAGGGACGACGGAGAAGAGCCCCAAGAGTGAAGTCGTGGTCACCACGGCCCCTGTGGTCAGTGAGATTCAGCTGATGGCCGCCACCGGGGGTGCTGAGCTCTCCTGCTACCGCTGCCTCATCCCCTTCGCCGTGGTGATCCTCATCACCGGGACAGTGGTCACTGCCGTGGCTTACAGCTTCAATTCCCACGGCTCCATCATCTCCATCTTGGGCCTGATCCTTCTCTCCTCGGGACTCTTTTTGTTGGCCTCCAGCGCCTTGTGCTGGAAGCTGAGACAGAGGCACAAGAAAGGCAAGAGACGCGAGAGTCAGACAGCTCTCATGGCAAACCGGAGAAGCTTGTTTGCTTAGGACTGAAGGAGACCAAGGGAGGCCTGAGGCGGAACATCCTGCCTTCCCTGCGGCAGCCAATTCGCCCCGAACTCCTGTGGGAGAGGTCGGACTTGGCACAGGAGCGGACTAGGGGAATGGGAGTGGATGGAGGAGGGGTGGGGGGCAGGTCCTCGTGCGCGAGAAATGACTTGCATCTTCTTTAATGACAAACTTAACTCTAAGGGCTGTTTCTCAGATTGCAAAATCAGCTTTTCCCCCACATTAAAACCCTGTCGGGGTCATGGGAGGTGTGCAGCATTAGACAGCATTTGGTTCACCTTGGAAAGGAGCCAAGAAAAGATGAGAAAACAATTGGACGGTTCTGGCGCCCCAGTGACCCGCCTCCACGTGGAATAACCCACAGGCGTAAGAAGCTGTATCACAAAAATGTGCTGCCGAGAGTCTCCATGGCCTTGGACTTGGCACACTTCTATGAAATTCTATGATAACTTCTTTTTTCAATAAGTTGATTGTCTGGCACCTGTTTTACTTGTTACTCTCAGTAACTCATGACTGACTGGTGGTACTTTCTCTTGAAGAATGAACTAATATTTTTTATGTTTTAACATTGGACAATGTTAGATGATTGTAGCGATGTATCAAAAGTAAGAAAGGGGTGAAGGGTGTAACTACTAGATGACATAGGAGAGGGGATTAAATTAATATTAAAATAACCCAATATAGCACTTTTGATGACTTTTATATAAAAGTTTAATGTACATTTCATTCGAAATAATAAATACTCATTGCTGCTGACACTTCTTAAATGGCTGTTTCTGTTGCAGTTATTTTATTACAGTCCCAAATTGCCCGTCTTCCCTTGCCTCATCTACAAGTGTCTCAACTCTGTTTCTCACAAGTGGGCATGTTGCTTCCTCCTAACTCAACTAGAAGATTTTTATTTTATCTTATTATTATAATTTAATCCTTAGCCAAAGATACCCTTTTTTATTGATATGAGAGAGAGAGAGAGGAAAGAAGAGGGAGGGAGAGAGAGAAACATCAATCGGTTGCCTCCTGTAAGCACCCCAGCTGGAGGTCGAACCCACAACCTAGGTATGTGCCCCGGCTGGGAGTAGAACCTGCAACACTTTGGTGTACGGGACAATGCTCCAACCTGCTGGGAAACCCAGCCAAGGCAACGATTTTAATTTTTTATACATCTTTTTTTTTTTCATAACTTCTATAGAATACTGTTAATTATTTTTACTAGATAGTAAAGATTTTTATGCCAATACAATTAGGAAATCAATGCCTGGACTTTTATAATGTGTTGTTAAATGTGTGTTACATATTTATTGGAGAATCCATCATTAACTAGTTGCTTACAATATTTTTGAGCACCAACTACGTGCCAAGCTTTGTGTAGATTCTTGGGCTGCTTAACTGTGGTAGTTCTAAGGTTACTGCTTCAATTCTGTGAACATGGAGCTATTTCACACACGGCTAGGACTCGACCCCACAGCGCTGGCCAGAAATATTCCTGGTCCATGTAGTTTACACCGCATGTAACTAAACAGGTATACAGCCTTTTTTAAAAAAACCTTGGAAAAACAAGGCCAGGCTAAACAAACCTAGCATAGTCCTTTGGATGACAGGCGTTCTATCAAGGAATTGAATTAAATATGGCAGGCACCTCTGGCTCTGACCGCTCCCTGGCACTTGGTAGTTTTGCTAAGGGAGATGCTTTGATGGCTTAGTTACTCCTGGCATTGAAGGTCAGATGGTAGAAAGAGTCTGGAGTTGTTGATTACAGTAGAGCAGAGAACGATGATCTTAAACACATGGAAACCAACACTCCTCTGGATGAAATACAAGAGTATGGCATTGTGTTTGTTTCAGTGGAAGCGAGTCTATGCTTTGACATGCGTCTTTTCTGCTCTAAGATATTCAAAGGCTCCCAACTGCTTGCTGAAGAAATTTCTCAGGCAAGTTTTCAAGGTTCTCCAGGGTCTGATCCAAACAGATGTTTCTAGCTTTCACTCGCCCTGCAACCCGAAAACTCCTTATGAGTTTAGTCAGACCAGACTAGTCACGCTTCCTGGATCAGGTTTCGGTTTTCCTCCACGTGTGTTCAAACTTGTGTTTTTCCTCCTCCAGAACGCCATCTTTTCTTTCTCCATCCCAAGAGATCCAATCCTCCTTCCCACTAGAGCCCCAGCTGAAATGCCACCTCTTCCTAGAAGCCTTCCCTTTCATCCGAAAGTAACTGCTCCTTCAAGAGTCTATTCATTCTCTGAGGGCACTTGCATTTCTACCATGTCAGTGGCATAAAAGTTTTATTCTCGTCCAGAGCTTCTTAGAATTGTATGGTGTGTCTATTTCTTCTTACCCCATGTGATGCCTAATAAATTGTCTTGCACAGAGGAGGTACTCAGTAGTGTTTGCTAAATGAACTATTGAATGAAAAATCAGAAAGTGAGTGGTTTATCCAGAATTACAGTCCATTTGTTTTCACCTCTTAAAAGAAAATATTTTAGTTTTCAACTCTCCCCAAAGAGCTCATCCTCCTCTGCCCTGCCTCACTGTCAGCACCAGGTCTAGGTGAATCTTTACTACCTTGTCCTTCTCCAGCCACACCTGCCCTTCAATGCCTGACAAGGAAACTCATGAATTATTTCAGGCCACCAGGGGGCCTCGTGCTGCTATCTGAGTCCCAAAAGAAACACCAGGGAATGGCTCACATTGTAATGACTCACATGAGATTCTATGTGGAGATAGACACATCTCTCCTGGATGTGAGAACTCAGTGAAGAGTCTCCATTGAGCCCACTCCTCCCCTCCTCCCTAGACCATCTCACATTGGCTTACTTCTGGGTTCTCCTGGGAAGTATGGGAAGGATTTGCCCTGTCTAGGGAGCTTTGGTCTCATTAAAGGGAACATGGCCCTGCAAAGACATAGTCCTATGCACAGAGATAGTCCTAGTCAAACCCAGACTTAAATTATGATATCACAATGATCTCATAACATGTGTTTATTGGGCACTGTTTGTCTTTACAAATGATTTTATTATATATCAATAAGCAGATGTTGAATGCATTCATAAGCATGATGCAGGCATGTATGTATTAAATGATAACCTGACCCCATCCTGGGGCATCAGAAATTAGCTCTATCACCTAGCTAGATTTCCCCCAAGCCCCACATATCCCAGAATGCACAGGAACAATGTTTAACCTCATCCATGGAGCAGGTCTCTGTCCAGGTGAGAACCATAGCCACACAGAAGAACTTGCTCTTCCTACCTCACTGTCTTAATTAATTTAGGGAGTCTTGCCTAGAGAAGGTGATCAAAGTCAAGTGGCTTGTACAGGTGGTCAAGCCCAGGATAGCCAGGTCATAAATGCTCACTTACTTCTTAGTACCACTGAGAGAGAGAGAGAGAGAGAGAGAGAGAGAGAGAGAGAGAGAGAGAGAGAGAGAGAGAGAGAGGAAAAACAAGGAGAAGGAGGAGGAGGAGGAGAGAAGGAGAATGAGGAGGAGAAGGAAGGAGAAGTATGGGAGGGGGAGAAGTTGGGGAGAGGGGGAGGAGAGGAGAAAGGGAAGAGATATCCTTGTTTCCTGGGAAGTATGGATTTGAACTAGGAAGATATGGTTGTGAATCGTACCTCTTCTGGTAAACTAGTCAGATGATCTTCTGAAGTTAAGCTTCATCTTTAAAATAAGGTTATTTTTCTAAGAAATTATTTTATAAACTACAAAGTACTACATAATTTCAAAATTGCCATTTATTATAATATTTCATGTGACCTCTGTTCCTTTCTCTACCCATTATCCCAACATATCATTTAGCATCAAGCAGCCCCTTGTTTTGATAAAGGCTTTAACCAGTCACTGTGTTTAACCTTGACATTAACCACAAGGCTTTCTAGACCCAAGATAAACTGGGGAAAGCACCTGTTCAACAGATGAGTCATGACTTACATTTCCTCAATCATAATCTTCAGTGCTTTCACATATACTGCAGTCAGTGTAAAGGTATACTTAATATGGAAATTCAATTAGGTGCCCTCAACAACAACAACCAATAAGGAGAGTATGAAATTCCCTCCTCCCTCCCCTGCCATTTCAGCCAACCTTGTCCTAGGCTGCCCCACAGAAAGGAAGACCAGGGCAGAAATCTAAAGAAAAACAAAAGAAGCAAATTCCTGGTTCCTGGCTTTTGAACCTCCAAGGGCACCCAGTGATAGAAGGCTTATCTAAGGAATGTCCAGGGAATTTTGTTTATACTTGATTTTTACATCACTCCCCGACTTTAGCACTTAATCTTGTGCACAACAGACTCCACTGCACCTGATGTTACCTGACATTCTCCACCACACTCTGAGGCTCCAAGTGCTAGCACCCACCCAGCTCTGCAGAGTACACACTGCAGTTCAGAGAAAGTGACTTAACTCAGTCAAGGTCTCCCATCAAGTGAGGTCTAGAGATTGGCCCTTCATCCAGCTAAGGCTCTTGCAAATGCCTGCAGAACCCACAGAAACTATGAAATAATAAGTGTTTGTTGTTTTTAAGTTGCTCAGTTTTGGAGTAATTTTGTTATTCAGCAGCAGATGACTAATAGTGTGCTATTGTGAAATTTCTTCTATGTGATGTTTGGTGTCCATATGTACACGTTTCTGTTGAGTACAGACTGAGGAGTGGAATCCTGGGCTAAAAGATAAGTATGTGTTCGGCTTCACTGGTTGAATGGATTTATTCTCCTACCGGCACTACAATAAAGAGTTGGATGCATCACATCTTCATCCATTTGTTTATACTTTGCCTCTTTTTCATTTTAGTCATCTGGTTGCTTTGAAAGTATATATTTAGGATCCTATTTCATTTTTTGCCCAAATGATTTTCCTCTGGCTTGTTTTGACACCTTGTGTGTTTTTCATGGGTGTCTTGCTTTTAGCCTTACAATTAATTTTCTATGTGGATTCCAGCAACAGAGAGGAATCGACAGGACTACTCCAGCCATGAAGACAGAAGAGAAGCAGCCCAGAGATGGAAGACGCTGACTTGGTCTTCCCATACTAGCAGTTAGCAGCTGTGCATCACTGCAGGTTGCCCAGGACCAAACCAGAGAGAGTCGGACCTGCATTACCACCATTTCTCCACCATCCAGAACTGTAATGTCAGTGCTGACATGTACACATAAGGAACTGTCTGACATTGAAAGTGGGACTCAAAAGAACTGTTGGCCCAGAAAGAAACTCACTACAGACTGATTCATTTCCTGTCACCATAACCATTATTGCTTGTCTCATTTTCGGTTCTTATACGTGTATTTCTAATAGCACATGATCTCACTCATCTAGTGGAAATAATGAACAACATAGACTGATGAACAAGAACAGACCCAGAAACAAGGAGGCATGGATCAGACTGTCGGGCCTCAGAGGGAGGGTAGGGGAGCGTGGGGGTAAAGGGGAGAGATCAACCAAAGGACTTGTGTGCAAGCATATGCGCCTAACCAGCAGTTGGGGACAACAGGGGGGTGGGGGCATGTGTGGGGAGGGGTGTGGGATGGGAATTGGGGCATGAAGACAAATATATGATACCTTAACCAATAAAGAAATTTAAAAAATAAATTAAAAATAAATAAATAAAATAAAACAGTGAAAAAAATATATTTAAGAAAATAGATGCAGCAGCAGAATTTGGGCTGTGAAAGGGCAGAGCAGTCTAGAGGTTGGAGAAGAAATTAGAGTAGAAAAATAAGATTTATATCTGGACTTGGAAGAAGCAAAGAAACAGAAGATAAATTCTTAAGGCAGTGTTCTGGAGACCAGGAAATTAGACTAGAGAGTGGGCGTTTTGCTCACAATGCTAAGAAAGGCATTTACCAAGCACTCGCTGTTCTCCAAACATCAGGCTCTGAGTTTCGCACGAATAATCTCATTTGATCCTCACAACAATCCAATAAAGCAGGTACTATTATTATCTCCATTTTACAGATAAGGAAACTCAACTTACAGATGAGTCACAGACGAAGCCAGTAATTGAGAGCACACAGTTAATGGAGTAGGGTCTGAGATTAAACTCTAGAACCCACTCACTTCACCATTATTCTCTACTCCCTGGTACACCGTAATCTTTCAATACCCGATTCTTGAATAAAAAATGTCTTATCAGAAATTGAGCAACACTGGGTCAAGAGTCTAAGCTAAAGTAAGAAGGAGTCCATAGTTTTGAGAAACCAGGATAACTACCATGGATAACTACTGAATCTTTTGCCATCAGAAGCCAGGTCTTCTTATCACTACCTCCATATATTTGTAGCATTTTACAATCCTATTGTGAACATGGGGCTGCCTTGGGACCTTGGTCGCATCTTTTGCCACCAGAGCTAATGCTCCCATTCTCAGCCTCCTTGAGTGTCCTGTGTGGAAAATTCAAGACTCAGAACATCAGCCACTTGACACTGGAGGCAGATGTGACCAAAGTGCATAGCAGGGAAGCTTAACACACTTCAGGGGTAACCAAAGAAGTCTTCCTGCAGGTGGTGACTTGATAAGGCCAGGACCGGCAGAGGAGTTAGCCGTGTAAAGGGAGAGAGGAAGAGCAGTCAGGGATACTCCCAGAGGGTACCATGGCTGAATGATGATCGGTCATGGAGAAAGCTTGCCTTCAGCCTCTCCACCTCCCTGGGTTATTATAAGGCTACAGTGAAAGAATTTCTTAAGGGGATTTATCAGTTGCAAAATTCTGTCCAGGAAAAGAGGCTTGTAACTCCAAGATCCATAGGGCTCAAATTTACAATGAGAGAAGCAAATGTTCAGGTTTTAATTGGGCAGAAACAATTCAATTTATAAGCACTATGAGGGTCATGAATAAACAATCTGTATTAATAAAAGCATAATATGCTAATTAGACCAGACATCCTTCCGGACGTCCTTCCTTCCGGACGAAGCCGCGGTGTGCAGAGACCGAGGCACAGGCAGCCGCCACGTCGGGCAGGGGCCAAACCCTTTGCATGAATTTCGTGTATCAGGCCTCTAATCCTGTATAATAGAAGCCTAATATGCAAATCGACCAAAAGGCGGAACAATTGGTTGGTGGGGGGGCGGGACCAGCAAGTGAGTGGCACCAGGCCAGCCAATGGGCAGAGGGAGGAAATGGTGATCAGCGGGCGGGGCCAGCCACTCACTGCTGGCACTGTCCCTGATCAGCTCTGCAGGAGGCCACTGGCAGCTGGTGGCAGGGCCAATGGGGGGTGGGGCTGGAGCTGCTTCCTGGTGGTCAGTGTGCTCCCACCGAGAGAGCGCTGCTTAGCTACAAGTGGGGCTGATGGCTGGTGAGTGCAGCCATGGTGGTGGGAGCCTCTCCTGCCTCCGAAGCAGTGCTAAGGCTGTCATACTGGGGAGCGGGCCTAAGCCATCAGTCGGACATCCCCCAAGGGCTCCCAGACTGCGAGAGGGCGCAGGCTGGGCTGAGGGACTCCCCACCCTCCACCCCGAATGCAAGAACTTTCATGTACTGGGCTTTTAGTATTATTATAATGAATGCCTTCCTCTTCATCATAATAAGAACTATCTTCCCTGAAGATAGTGCAGCCCTGAGGTTAAAGGCTTAAACTCTAGAGACAAAGTACCTGGACTTGAAATGCATCTTTACTGCTTATTAGTTGTTTGTTTTCATACAAGTCAAATTCTCCATGCCTCAGTTTCCTCATCAACAAAATAGGAAGAATAATGCTACTAAATAATGGTACTACCCCTAGGGTAGTACTAAAAATTAATTAAGTCAATAGATATAAAGTTCTTAATGTCAATGACTGGTACTCAATATATTGCCTAGCAGTATTATTATCTATCTTAAGTTAATTTTAAGTTAATTTGTAAAATTAATTTTTCTAGCTTATATATGTCTTGAGTTTTTGTGATGCATAGAACTACAGACACTACACAACAAAAATCAGTTTAAATGGGATATTAATAGAAAAATCGATGTTTACCTTGTGACTGAAATTGCAAACACTAAGAGAAAATGAGTTGACACAGAAATTTTCATTCAGCCATATCTTCCATATCCACATACATACCAATGTTGTTTCCTCAACCAGAAATTATGTTCAGTGTATCCATATTCAAATTTACATATTTCATAAATAACCCTGAAGCTATCAAGCTCCCTAATAGAGGGCCAATTAGCATTTGCATAGTGCTTTGATGTAGACATCTCATTCTCACCTGCATTGCTTTGCTATCTCCTTCCAGAAGCTCTGTGAAATATTAGCTTCATGTGGTAAAGACACTGAAGTTAACTGTGGAGAGGTTAAAGGGTTTCCTTGTATTCAAACTGTTTGTACACAATAGAAATCAGACTCACACCCAGATTCAGGTCTTCTGTCTTTCTGTTCTGTCTCGCCAGTGCCTCACTCACCCAGGAATTGAGGGTTTCTACAGAATGCCCTCCCTCAGGGTTCTATGGCCCCTGGCCACACAGCTAAAGATGGTTTAACAAGTCTTGAAATCTGTTATACCTATAGCAATGCCTTATTGTTCTTCTTAATTGGACATAGACATTTAAAAAAAAAGTTTTACTGAGATTAGTAAATTGAGATTTTCATCAACATCTGAAATAAAGTGTAGAGATCATGCAGAAAATATAACATGCTTATACAATGCACCTTTTCCTCTAACCAGCTCTGTTGCTTTTGAGGTTGGTTTGTTTTTAGATGATAAAAGCTTACATCTCAATAGAGCTTACATCTCAGTCAGGAGACAGCCAGTGGTTCCCAAATGCCTGGCCCAATGCTCACTGCATCAGACTCATGTAGCATCACTTTATAAAGACGCAGATTCTCTGGTGCTGACCCCAGAGATTTTGGTTCAGTAGATTCAAAGTGGGACCCTGGCTTTGTGTTTATAAACAGAAACAAATAAAACGTCCCAGGAAATGCAAATTAATAACCACAATGATACCTTTCTATTTCTCCATTGACTTATGATAAAGTGGAAGATGGAATAAGGTAGAGTTGGTAAGGGCAAGAAATCACATAATATGGTTATATTTAATTAAAATTTAAATGTGTACTTATAGACTTCATTCCAACTTTACTTCTGGAAATTTATCTGAAAATCATGGATGGAATACAACTACAAGAATATTTATTTCTTCCTTGCCAGCACTTGCGCTCGTGCGCGCGCGCGCACACACACACACACACACACACACCATTGAATGAATTATGGTGATCACACATTACATATACTATCCTATATAATAAAAGGCTGATATGCAAATCGACCAAACAGCGGAACGACCGGGCGCTATGATACTCACTGACCACTAGGAGGCAGCCACTCAATGCAGGAGCTGCCCCCTGGTGGTCAGTGCGCTCCCACAGCGGGAGTGCCACTCAGCCAGAAGCCAGGCTCACAGCTGTGGAGCGCAGCGGTGGTGGCGGAAGCCTCCCCGCTTCCGCAGCAGCGCTAAGGAGCAGTGAGCCAAGGGGTAAGGAATGAGCAGGCGGGTGGTTAGGAGCAAGGGGCCCCGGATTGCAAGAGGGCACAGGCTGGGCTGAGGGACCCCTCCATTCCCCCGCTCCCCCCTCCCCGCCCCCGTGCAGGAATTTTGTGCATCAGGTCTCTAATGTAGTTAATAATATGAATGAGGCAGATTGGGATGTACTGATATTTATTTGAAAGAGTATCTGCAATATATTATGTGAAAAAGCAAGTTTTCAATGTATATCTAGCATACAATATGATTCTTAAAAACTAAACTGGACGTGTGTTTGAGCTTGCTTAAACAGAGAAAAATTATAGAGCATATGGTGAATTGTTAAGAGCATTTACATCATTGGGGTATTAAGGAGATACTTTTTTACTCTTCTCTGTATTCTTTGAATTATGAAAATAAGCAATAATTTACTTTAAAAGCACATAGAATGGGAGGAGGAAATTAAGTGGTACTTGGAGAAACATTGCAAATAAAAATTAAGAACTGCAATTGATTCTGGTGCGCAGCAGGGTTAGGGAATTGTCCATTCAGACCAGCTCCCTCTGAGGCCGAGTTCCTCTCCATTCATTCACCCATGGCTCACTCATTTGCCCTGTATTTACAGAGCACATGCAATGTGTTAAGCACATTGAGGCAATGGAGATTCAAACAGTAAAAGTAAGTGTTTTGTGACTGCATTAAGATAAGTCTGGTTGAGGTAGTTCAGGCAAAATCCTAACAAAGCAATAAAAGCCTAAAGGGTCAACTTCCCAACCTATGTATTAACCTCATATATTTGGATTGATTTCAATACCTCTGATATTAAGATAGAATGGGAACAAAATGCCTACGGTCATTTGGAATAAATTCCTATAAGAGCCTTAACTGTAAAAGTAATGGGAGTACCACATGCTTTCTATTGGCTTCCCCTTCCTTTCTATGTGGATCACAGGTTTTCACAGGCGATAGCATTAGATATGTTTTGGTCTCATTGCAGTAGTTGTACAACATTGGTAAATGAATGAATCATGGACGGAGACGTGGCTTGGGGTGATGAACACACAATGCAGTGTACAGATGATATGTTGTAGAATTGTGCACTCAAAACCTGTATAATTTTGTTAACCAGCGTCACCCCGATAAATTCAATAAAAAGGAAAAAAGTCTTTGAGCCTATTCATACAGGAGTCAGACACAGCCTGAAAATCCCTTTGTACAACAACCCTGAAGAGTAGTAGAGAGAGCCGAAGCAGGGGCTGTTGAGAAGGCCATCCATCTGTGTTGTTCTAACACAGAACAGATCATCCAGCCTTGAGCCACAGTGGCTCCGACACCCACGGCTCTCGGGTTCTCAAGCGCTTTCATTGGGAAGTGGGGGCCACGTGCAAAGAAAATAGAATTACACTTTTGCTCCATCTCAGCCTCCTAGCGAGAAAAGCGAACACAGCTGATTTTTCCATTTCAAGTTCAAATACAGAATGGATTGCTTCTTGTTTTGCTTCTTGTTAATGAGAGTTGGGGACTGGCAGCCTGCCAGTCGTAGACCCATTGTGATCACATTGTCCTGTGAACCCAGAAAAAGAAATAGACAAGGGGCCAGTGGGAGAGCCAGAAACACGGGATGTTTGGAGACGGTGTGACTATGACCATTGGTATTTCAAGTGCCCGGCACAGGTTGCCTTTCGGTGCAGAGGGGCTCGTCCAGCGAGAGAAGGGAGGCTTGCGTCGCTTCACTGCCCTGCACCCAGACTCTATAATAAAAGCGCTTGCATCAGAGGAAGGCTGACAACACATTTTCGCACTCTCACGGTTCCAACTTAATCATGGCAGGAAGCTTTCCTGCTGCTGGAAGAACAAGTTGCGTCACTAGGAACATCTGACTCCGGGATCTGGTGTCAATCACTTTGCTTAAGGTCATTAAAAAATTCTAGGGTGTCCCCTTACAACATAAAGGCTTTGCCCGAGCGACAATTAAGAGGAAGCACATAGCATGATAAATAATTGAACAGGTGGATTAAAGAAACGGCTTTCCTGTGCAGAATGAGAGGGGTGATGGACAGTTGGAAAGCCAGCCCCGGTGGCCAGCGTCCTCCACAGCCCACGGTTCTCATCAGTTGGACTGCTCTCTCTCTCTTTTTAAACTTTGCCTTTCTGGGTTGTTCAAGGAGTCTCTTGGGCCTCATGGAATCAGACAAACTACAGAGAAAGGCACCAGCTCAGGAGGGACGCCTGCCAGGGGCTGTTGCTGCAGGGACTGCGTGCGCACTGAGCGGAATTCTGTTTTGGACGTGGTTTGCAAGGGACAAACTCTGCCGGGGGTCAGATGGCAAGTCCGTCTGCTGGTTTGATTTCAGAAACACTCTGTGTGGCTTGCTGGTGCCAAAACACCTGCGAAGCACCAATTGGTCAGCCAGGGTCTCATGTGGGGGTTCTAGGTATGTTTTCTTCCCAGACCAAGAATATAGTTTCCGTCTCCCCAAAAGAGGACACGGTACCGATTTCCTGGGTCATTCTCAGCAGTCTTAACAGCTTCGCCTGCTGATATCCTGGAAATATTTCACACCAGGGAGTTCTCGTAACCTTGACTTGGTGACAGCCCACCAGTAGAGGCTCTGGCAAAGAGGGAGAAGGAATGAGGAAAGAGAAAAGGAAGGCAGTGACTTTTGCACACACGCCGCCACCATCATTTCTATTTGCAGTCCAGCGGCAGTATTTGAAGTTCCCAGGGAAAATAAAACCCGTTGGAACTCCCGCTACCATGGCATATTTTTAAATGGTTACGAAAGGAGTCTGAGCATTCGGGCCGGCAAGGCCCAGGATTCCTGGGCCACTCTGTGGACAATTCTGGAGATTCACCAAGTGGGCAGATCCTGCTTCACCAAGCGAGGTCAAGGAAGTTGGGTTCAGAAGAAAGGCAGAAAGAAAAAGCAGATGACCCGACTAAGTGACTCCTCGCTTCTAAAAAACATTAACCACGCCAGAATTGTGTGGAGGCAGAATTTGAAGACAATATAGGTGTTTGAAAGAAAAAAATTATAAGGAAAATTTTAAACATATACTAAAACGAGAGAATGGTATAGGTGCCCGTCTCCCAGCTTCGTTCACAATTATCAACTTAAGGCCAATTTTGGTTCATTTGTACCTTCCCGCCAACTCCCATTCACCACCTGACTATTTTGGAGTAAATTCTAGACATCATGCAACAGAGGATTGGGTAGGGGGAACAGGATGAAAGAAGGGTAAGAGAATAGCCAAAGAACATATATGCATAGCCCATGGACACAGACAACAATGTTGTGAGGGGCAGAGGGAGAGGAGGGCAGGGTCTGGCAGGAGTGGGGCGAGGGGGTTGGGGGACATCTGTAATAATGTCAACAATTAAAGTAAGATATAATTAAAAAGAATAAAAGGCAAATTTTATAAGGTTTATGACATGGCTGTGGATTAGTTAGTGAAGTTAAATACTACAGAAGACCAATTGGGATCATTCATTGTGCATACGTATTCTAAGAAAAGTTTAAATTTTTCTCAAACTTATATACTAACTAAAAATGGGTTTCATATTGGTTTTGTAAAACTCTTCTTGGTGGTGCTGTGTGATGGTTAGACAGCGGTTATATGCAGATAAACAGCAACGTGTGGTCTTGCAGAAGGTGAAGCTTTGGAGAAACAAGGGCAGGATGTAAGTGAGAAGGGTGCTGACCCCAAGGATGGGTGCAACATGCAGAGTGAGATTACAGGGGGTATGGGGAAGCCTGGAGATCAGAGAGCCTCTGCCGGTTACTACGTTACTACGTGGTCTGGTCGGCAGCCAAATCTGCCCTTTGATCTTCATCCTTCATCCTATTATTAATCTCCCCAGAGAGATGCCCTTTCCCTCCACATGTACACAATCCAATCGGGACTCACAAAAGAGCAAGGAAGCCTGAGGGTGAACTTCTGAATATACTTACCACCCCAGGAAGCTCCACAGCTCTGTCTTCTACTAGCCCAGTGATGGCGAACCTATGACACGCATGTCAGCACTGACACACGTAGCCATTTCTGATGACACGTGGCCGCTGAGGCGGCCGCATGCCGAGGATGAAACATTTGCTGCTCCTGAGGATGAAACGTTAGACGCTAACTCCAAGACTCTAGTCGCAAATGTTTTATCCTCCCCTATTAGACACTCTGTGCCAGAGGTCTGTAGGCCAAAACAACAGAAGTCCGGCACAGAGCGTCTAGTTCTGGGACTTCCGGTTAAGCCGGGATCTTTGCCCTCACTTCCGCTGGCAGAGCAGGAAGCAGCGGAACGCAGCGGGGGACACATCTCTGGGGGCCCTGCCATTACTAGTAACCAAATAACAGTTAACCACGGCAACCATTATCTACTGTTCTGGGGTGTCATGGATTTCTAATCCATCATTACTGAGATAAGTGAGGGGGAGGCTGGGAGAGGCGAGGGTTTGTGGTGTGCTATGGGTGCCATTTCCTGCCATTAGAAATAGCGGCAGCCATTTTAATTCACATAAGGAACACCATCTTGCTCCATAGTGCAGACTCCATTTCACCACTATTACTGTTGTGCATCCTTATTAACCCCTATTTCTGCTTATTAACCCTGCCCTTTCCTAAAAGACAGTTATATGCACCATTTTGTGGTTAGTTAGGCTAGTTAACCCCTAATTGCCTGCAGGCCTAACAAACTATCTATAATTCTATCTTCTGTCACTGCCCCCCTGATGGAGAACCCAAAAAATAAAAAACTAAGGTTAAGTAAAGGAAGTGGTAGTAGCAGTGGCCGACCCTTTCAAGAGACATGGACCAAGATGTATGGCTTTATAGAAAAAAAATGGCAGATCACTTTGCATTCTATGTACTGAAACGGTAGTAAGCAGAATGTGGAATATAAATAGACATTTTGAAACTAATCATTCCCAGCTCTTGGAAAAAAGTGAGGATGAAAGGAAGGAATACATTTCCAGGCAGCTACACCTTTATAAGAGCCAATCTAATTCCATCCTTAAATTTATGAAAGGCTCCACAAATTTAACATCTGCAAGTTTGAGCATTGCTCACTCTATAGCTCAGCATGGAAAAGCGCTCAGTGAGGGAGAATTTATTAAAGAAACTCTCCTAAGATGTGCACCAGTTCTATTTCACGATATGCAGAATAAAGATGCAATTATTAAGAGAATATCTGAGTTACCACTCAGTAGAAATATCATAAAAGACCGAATAATGAGACTGAACACAAACGTACAACATCAATTAAAGAGAGACATAGGAAGTGTAAATATTTTTCGATCTCTCTTGATGAAACTACTGATGTCACATCACATGCTCAGTTGGCCATTATTGGTCGATATTCTGATGGTCTCACAATGAGAGGAGAGTTGATAAAGTTAGTATCAGTGTCAACAAGTAAATCAGGAAGCGAAATATGTAAGGTTGTTATACAAACATTTCGTGACCTAAGCATTGATATCTCTAAAGTTGTGTCAGTGACGACAGATGGGGCACCAAATATGGTGGGGGGAAAAAGTTGGATTTGTCAAATTGTTTACAGAAGCTATTGGACATCTGATTGTGCCTTTTCATTGTATTATCCATCAGGAGGCTTTATGTGCCAAGGCAGGATTCACCGACTTAAACTACTTAATGTCAGTTGTTACAAAAATAGTTAATTTAATAGCTGCTCGCCCCCTTCACAAGCGAGAATTTTCGGCACTTTTACTGGAGGTTGATTCTACCTACAGTGGACTGCTGATGTACAATAATGTAAGATGGCTGAGCCGAGGCAAAAGTTCTTGAGTGCTTTGTGGAGTACTTTGAAGAAATTAAGGTATTTCTTGACGATAAGGATCTGGGAAACTTTCCTCAGCTTAATGATGATAAGTGGGTCAACACCCTGATGTTTTTTACAGATCTCTCTGTTCATATTAATGAACTGAACTTAAAGTTACAAGGTTTTGGCAAAAGTATTGACGTTATATTTGGATACATAAAAGCTTTTGAAAGTAAAGTTAAAATTTTCAAGCGAGATGTAGAAACTAAAACTTATAAGTATTTTCCTCAAGTAACAAAGTATTTTGAGAAGGCCAGAGCAGCTGTACAAAATGAAATGGAACTCTTGCATATGAAGTACCAGCATGTTTTAGACTCGTTACTTGACCAGTTTAGTGATAGATTTAGTCAATTTAGAAGTCTAGAACAGACCATGAAAATAATTAAGTATCCTGATGTAGTAGTCTACAGTAGTTTGGAATTAAATGGTTTCCAATGGATGCAAATTGATGATTTGGAGATGCAACTTGCAGAATTTCAAGACAGTATCTGAGCTCAGGTGTTTGTCGACTTGAGGTCAAAGCTTGAGAATCTGGAAAGGTGCCGCTTGGAGAATCAAGAGGAGTGCCACTACAAACAGGAAATTTGGAGTGCCTGGAATCGACTACCAGACACTTTTAGCACCCTGAAAAATATAGCAATGGCTTTACTCACAATTTTTCCCTCTACATACTTTTGTGAGGCCTTATTCTCAGCGTTAAATAATATCAAAACCAACAAAAGAAACAGATTCACAGATGAAGTTAGTAGCGCTTGCTTGGGCCTGAAGTGTACAAAATACCAACCTTCAATTGAAGATTTAGCCAATGAAATTCAGCAACAAAAAAGTCACTAATAGGCAGGTTAGTTAAAGATAAAGATAAAGATAAAGTTATCTCCCCCTCACTTATCTTAGTTCACGGCACCCCACATAAGCTAAATAATATCAAGACCAACAAAAGAAACCGACTGACGGATGAACAAAGAAGTCACTAAGCAGGGAAGTGAAATATTTAGTTTTTGGTTTATTAAATACAATTATATATAACAATTCTACATTTATGTTATTTAAACTATAAATATTGCGAAATAATGTTTTTTCCTCAAAGTGACACACTACCCAAGTTATGCTCAGTTTTTTGGCTAAGTTTGACACACCAAGCTCAAAAGGTTGCCCATCACTGTACTAGCCTCTACTTCTTCAACTATGTAAAGTGGAGAACATTTGGGGCAAGACATTCAAAACAGTAGCAATTCATTTTCAATGGATTTAGTATATGCAAATACAGACTTAGCAAAGACTTCAGTTTTGATGTTACTTGAAGAATTTTTGTTTACTTGTGTAAGGATTCATCACTGGGTTAATCCTTTGCAGCATTTAACTTCCCTTGTACATTTAATTATATTTTGATAAATGAAAACTAAGTGATATATCGGATATATTTGATAGATGAAAACCAAGTGTAAATTTCAGGGATGCCTATATTCAACTCAATAGATTTTTTAAATATATCCAAAGCACTGTGGTAAGTGCTGGAGGAAAACAAAAGTTGGATAATAAATCATTGAGATCAAGGAGTTTGCAATGTAAGGATTCTTAGGGCAAGAATACACATAGCCATGATGCCATTAGAAGAAAAATGCAAGGAAAGGGAACAAATGTGAGTGACAAAAAATGTTATTATTTTTATCAGGCTGTGATGAAGATGCAAAGGAGGTCACTTTGATAAGAGTGAATCCTAAAAAGCTTTGAAGCTAGAGAAATTTATTTTTTATAAAAACATTTTAAAATATCTTTTTATTAATTTCAGAGAGGAAGGGAGAGGGAGTGAGAGATAGAAACATCAATGATGCAAGAGAATCATTGATCGACTGCCTCCTGCACACCCCTTACTGGAGATCAAGCCTGCAACCTGGCCATCAAACCATGACCTCCTGGATCATAAGTTAATGCTCAACCACTGAGCAACACCGGCTGGGCTGGAGCAGAATTTTAATTAGAGAAATTGGAGTTGAGGGGAAGCATTTCGGGAAGAACAAAAATTGAAAGAAAAGGAATTATGTGAGAACAAATGGGACAAGTTAAGGGAAATGCACACAGCCCAGGTTGGCTGGAATGTAGGTTACCTTTAGGGAGGAGGAGCAAGGTAGGGTATAATAGGCAAGTTGATTGCATCAAGACAGATCTCAAAGAACCTCTGAGGGAGTTAAATGCACAAAGCCTGAAGCGAGATTGCCTGCAGTCCCAGGGAGCCCCAGCCAGCAGCAGGGTTTTATGTTGAGTTTGCTGGGAAGGTCACCTGCGGGTTAACTGCTGGAGAGGGACCCCTGTTCTGATAATCTATGACAGGACCTTCCATTTTCAGGTAGCTTGTCTCATGATGGGCAAGTCCTGTCTTCATTCCACACCCCAAGGCCTAGGGCACTTGCCAACTGAAAAAAGTCTCAAAGTGGAAAGAAGAAGGGGGTGGGGAGCCTGTGAGATGAGATGTACCCTGAAAGCACTGGATGGACTGACTGGTCAGCTCTGGGCTCCCGCCCCTTCCAGGGTTATGAGAGCTTTTCCTCCTGGAAGGGGTGGAGTGAGAGCTGATGATGCCAATTTAATGGGTCACAACTGGGTGTCTCTCCCTTCCTGGAAGGCCTGGCAACATCTCTCCTACCATTGTGATTAGGAAGAAAGCATTCGCAAGGATGATTATCTAATCAGGGAATTAGCCTTCGTTCATGAGGCAAGTGTTAGAGGACTCTTAAAAAATCAAACAGAAAAAAAGGCCCACGTCAGGAAATAGTGCCAGTAATCACACCCTGGATGATTATTATACACAAACACTATTAAGATTTGGGACAATTATTTGTAAACAATCATCAAATGAAATGGGGAGATATTCATCATGAGCACTTACTCTATTAAAGACACAGCCACTTTCTCCTACTTGATTTTCTCCCTTCAAGTCAACTGCATTGTCTAGTCAAATTTTCTCAAATTATGGCCTAGGGGTCATCTGATTCCAAATTCCCTGTTTGTTAAAAATTTACATTTCTGAATACCACCTTAGAACCATGAATTTCTACATGGGAAAAATCCAGGAATCTGAATTTAAAATATTTTTATAGTAGGAAAATTTCAAGCATATTCAAAAGTAAAGAGAAAATATAATGACTTACCATGTACTTATCACTCAGCTTTACTAATTATCCATGGCCAATCGTATTTGATTAATACCGTCACTTCAGGTTATTTTAAAGTACCAGATATATCATTTCACCTGTAAATATTTTGGTTGTATCTCTAAATAATACTTTTTAAAAATCTAAATAGAATTATCCTATCTAATAAAAGAGTAATATGCAAATTGACCATACCTCTGCTATACCCACAAGCCACACCTGCCAGCCAATCAGAAGCAAGTATACAAATTAACCCAACCAAGATGGCTGCAGCCACAGAGCGAGCAGGAGGCTTGGGTTTCCCCAGCAAAGGAGGAAGCCAAGCTTTCCACCTGCCCTGGTGGTCCCAGGCCTCCACTCAAGGCTACAAAGTTTCAATTATAGAAGATAAATAAATCCCAGATCCCAGGGCCTCTGGCTTGGGTCGCCGGGGGGCGTGGCCAGCCTTCAAACCACCACAGGCCCCTCACCCAGGCCGCCCCACACCCCAAGGGAACCCCCACCCTGATCCAGGATACCCTTCAGGGCAAACCAGTCGGCTCCCACCCATTTACCAGGCCTCTATCCTATCTAATCCTATCTAATAAAAGAATAATATGCAAATTGACCATCACTCCAACACACAAGATGGCTGCCCCTATGTGGACACAAGATGGCTGCCACAAAATGGCCAGCAGGGGAGGGCAGTTGGAAGGGACCAGGACTGCAAGGGAGGGCAGTTGGGGATGATCAAGCCTGCAGGGGAGGGCAGTTAGGGGTGACCAGGCCAGCAGAGAAGGGAAGTTGGGGGTGACTGGTCCTGCAGGGGAGGGCAGTTAGGGGCAAACAGGCTGGCAGGGGAGTAGTTAGGCATCAATCAGGCTAGCAGGGGAGTGGTTAGGGGGTGATCAGGCTGGCAGGCAGAAGCGGTTAGGGGCAATCAGGAAGGCAGGCAAGTGAGCAGTTGGGAGCCAGGAGTCCTGGATTGTGAGAGGGATGTCCGACTGCCCGTTTAGGCCTGATCCAAGAATCAGGACTAAACGGGCAGTCGGACATCCCTCAAGGGGTCCCAGATTGGAAAGGGTGCAGGCTGGGCTGAGGGACACACACCCCCATGCACGAATTTCGTGCACCAGGCCTCTAGTTATCTAATAAAAGTTAGTCATATTTTCTATCAGACATTTAGTATTTAAATTTCTCAATTGTAATATCACAACTTTTTTACTCAAAACCAAATAACTTGCCCATGTTGCGATTGGCTGATATGCCTCATCTCTTTTTTTCACCCTCCTCTATCACTTTTTCCACCACCACCACCCACCACTTCTTATTAGTTAAAGAAATTGAGTTGGCCTGGCTGTGTGGCTAAATGGTTAAGGCCATGGTTCAATTCCTAGTCAGGGCATATGTGAGCTCCATCCCCAGTGTGGGGTGTGCAGGAGGCAGCCAATAAATGATTCTCTCTCATCATTGATGTTTCTCTCTCTCTCCCTCTCTCCCTCTTCCTTCCTCTCTGAAATTAATGAAAATATTTTTTAAATAAATTGAGTTGTTCGAGAGTGTGAAATCTTGGAGGAAAGGTGAGGGAGGGTGGGTGGGTGGGAAGTAATCAACCAAAGACCTTATATACATATATTCATAACCTATGGACACAGATAATAGGATGGTGAAGGCCTGGGGAGGGGGGCAGGGGTCAATGGCGGCAAAAAGGGAACATATGTAATACTTTCAACAATAAAGAATTATTTTTTAAAAATAAAGAAATTGAGTTTTTTGCCTTGCAGTTTCCCATTTTGCCGCTTACATCCTCAGGGTATTATGTACATGTCCTTTGACACCCCCCCCCCCATATTCCCTTTAATTTATATAATAATGTTATATAATTAATTTTATAATTATATATTTTATTTATTTGTATTTTACAAACAGTAATTTTAGAATAGTTACTAATACTGTTTATTATTTAAATGTAAATCCTTGAATAGATTCTGATTTATGTTTTTGACAATACTTTATAGGTGGTATGAAGTATGGAACACTTCCATTTAGGGACACTAAATGTCTGGGATTTTAAAAATAATATTAGTAGCTACTGATGAACATTGCTCAGTTCCATGACCTCATTGGGGACTCTGGTTCTTTACTTATAAAGCAATCCAGTGAATTTTACCCACACTGAAACTCAAGGATTTTGCTCTAGTCCTTTTCCCACGCTGCTGGTAGAACTATCTTACAAAAAAAAGCAAATATGGAAAAAAAGGAAATATGCTTTTTCCCTCTAATAAACTATTCTAATAACACCAGATTGAGGTCAAGCGAGATGACAATTCTTTGTAGTGTGGAAAGACTACATGACTGTTGTATTTTTTATTACTTTTTTAACTTAAATATAAAATTAGTACAATTAATACTCCATATGTGAATCCACCATAATATTGTATAACATTTGTAAGGAAGCTCAAAAAATTTTGATGGGATGCATGATGAAAAAGGCTTGGAGACGGTGGCCTAGGGGCTGTAGCCCACATCATTGAACTTGTCGAGAGGAACCACTTCCCCAGAGTTCTTTCCCACCACTGTCCTTTCCCTCACATCCTATGCTATAGTCATGCTGAACTTCAGCCATCACTCAGTAGTGTCATGTCCTTTCCTACCCCCTTGCCATTGCTCATCCTCACTCTGTGCCTGTACTGCCCTTCCTACGCGGCAGGTTCCCTCTCAATGGAAGCGAACCATAGATAAGCACTTTCCTCTTCATGACCTAATGAACATGGCACATATCTTCCCCTGGCTTATACTGCACATGACATTTCAAATGAGCAGAGGAGCTGTGTGTCTTTTGTCACTGTAACAGCCCTGAATACAAATACTGCGAGTATTTGGGGTGCTAGAATCTATAGGGCTTTTGAGACTGATCATTTTTCAGAGGGTGAGGGAGAAGAAGAAATCCAGCTTGGCATCCAACGTCTTGGCTTGGGAACTGGATGGATGGTGGTGCCATTCATAGAGACAGGGTGAAACAGGGAAAGCAATTTGGGCCAATGCAGGATGGGTGAATGATGACTTCCGCTGGAAGAGGTGAGTCATGTGTCTATGCTTTATCTCCTTGAGTCAATTAGAAGCGTTATCTCTTTTTCTTTTGTCATTCCTCCTGCAGCCAAATACCCAAAGCTCTTTCAACATGCTCTCTGTCTGGTATCTATTTGGAAAAGATCTTTGGTCTTGGGTTTACTCCCACCAAGAATGCATGGACAGCTCTTCTTCTTAAGATCAGGCTATCACTCTAACAAGAATTGCAATCCATAAAGAGGAAAATGGAAAGACTCTAATTCCTACAGTACTATTCCCAGAAGTCTTTAAAGATGAATTAAAATTTACCAAAGGGCCGTCGTAATCACAGGGCAATTGCAAAATAGGGGAAACCAACTTCAAACTTAAGGTTATAAATAGGACTGTCTTTATAGAACAAAGCAAGAGATCAAGGTAATTCAAAGCCATCACAGGGGAAGCTCCTCATGAGCACGATCTCTTCTCTCTACCTAGCCTGACTCCTCTCTCCTAAGACTGGTCTTTTCTCTCTCACAGCTTTTGCATTAAACCTTTGATCCCTCATTTCTTTTTCCAGAGAGATAGCATATCCACATCTCTGTCCCAACCACAACAGCATAACACAATAATTTACAGCAATTCTCCAAAGTCTCGTTTATTCCCCTTAGAATAATATCTAGGGGCGGGAAAGGGAAAACAGGGGAGATGATAGGAACTTAGGCAAGACAGCCCAAGGGTGGACTTTTGTGTTGCAGTACAATGACCATCTCAAGGTGGATTCTGATCCTCCAAGCGTGGTCCCCTTTGCGAGACCTGTCAGTGTGACATTAACATATGCTTTCTCTTCCTAATTCCTAAGCAAATAAATATTGGTTCAAAGGCTCACACATGTCTGTACACACATGCACATACACCCCTCCTCTCAAGAATAAGCATGACTATCTCTTAAACTATAGTTTAGGGCCTAATTAAGAAACTGAAACATTTTCCTATATAAACCATATTCTTCAAATACCAAGGGGAGGGTGTTTTATACATGCAGAGATGAGTCAATCCTTGTGTCCATCCTTTTTCTGAACCTTGTAAAGGTGATAAGAGGGTTTATTAGTCTTTAATTCAAGTCATCTCCCCCATCCCACCTGTGGGCAGGATGGAAGTGGTCTGTGGTGGGGATAGTTGGCTCTTCTGGCTCATTCCTTTGCAATGACGACATGGCACAGGGAAGACAGGTTTAGTATTTAAGCATGGAAGCAACAATAGAAGCACATCACTCAAATACTTGAAATACATACTGTATCCCCAAATAATTTCCCTGGGAACCTCTAGGACACCTGTGTGAAGTCTGAAGCCAACTCCCCCAGCAGCCATGCTGGTCCTTGGTACCAGGGCTCACAGCAGGAAGAGAGAGTGATTATTTAGCATCCAAGGGGAGCCCACCATCAAACAGACGCTGGCCCTGGCCCACAGACTGCCTTTTGGGCCCAAGTCACCTTTCCTGACTGCCGGCTCTATTAGCAGGCTTTCTGCCTTAAAATCTGGTGGGCCAAGCCCATCCCATCTGGCTCTGCTTGCCCAGAGCTGAAAAGAGTGCAACTCTCCCTCCCCTGGCGAGTGCATCTTTTCCTGTGTCTCCTTCCTGTTGTTGCCATGGCATCTGTGCATGCCACACCAAACTATATTTGTCCACCTGCGCGTCTGTCTGTCTGCCTGCCTGTCCTTGCTTGCCTGTGAGCTCCAGGAGGGCGGGGACTGCTGTGTAGTTTCCATGGCCTTCCCTTCTGCCCTTCCTCTCAGTTGGGTGCAGGCAGGCTGTGTAAGGGCTTTTGAGACTGAATATTTTTAGAGGGTGAGGGAGAAAAAAGAAGCCCCCTCGGCATCCAGCAGGAGGCTTGGGAACTGGATAGATGATGGTGCCATGCATAAAGACGGGGTGCAACAGGAAAAGCAAGCTGGGCCGAGGCAGGATGGGTGAGTGATGTGTTAGGTGTTTGTTCAATGGCCTCTTTGTAGCAGCTTCAAGGTTGCTTTCGGCTGCTGAGCCTCAGTCAATACCCTAATGACAAGTAGCGTTCAATGAATATTTGTCCTATGAACTCACAGTTTTGTTGGAGGGTGGGGGGAGTCATAAGCATATTAGAAGATCAGACAGTAGAGTCTCCAGTCTCAAAAGGGGTCATTTCTTTCTCTACATTAAGTCTGGCTCGCTGCGTTTCCCTGGGCCGCCCATGGAAGCTGTGGTCTGGTTTTTCTCTTCCCCATTCCTCTCCCCACAGTCCGATGACTAAATCACCCTGAGACTTTTCTTGCTAAAGCAGTCGGAGGCCCTCACGCTCCCTCACTCTCATGCTCCAGCGACACTTGTCCTTCCCTCCGGTCCTCAATTGCAGGTCATGGGTTTGGGGACGGAGGCCTGAGGAAGCACATGGAACCCTGGAGGCTGAGTAGGGAGTCGCTTGTACCCGCTGAAACAATCACAGGATCCAGACTGGAGACAGAGGGGAAGAAAAAAAAAAAAAAAAAGGCCAACTCTGCCCCATTCAGCTGGCTCTCCATTCAGCCTGGGGTGGAGGGGGATGGCTGCGTGTGTGAATCTAGTCATCAGCAGCATTCCTGGAAAACTGGCCCATTGTGGAGCTTTCTCGTGAACTTCATCCACCTGTCATGCTGGGCCTTGGAGGAGAGCCAGCCCGGGCAGGAAAGAATAGGCTGCAGGATACTGGTGTGTGTCAGTGGCCCCGACCCTCCCATTCCTGAGCACAGATGAGCTAGAAGACCGGACACCTCACTGTGCCATTTCAGCTCGGGAGGCCACAGAAACACTGGCTGAGGGAGGGGGCGGCCCAGAAGGGATGACGGAGTGTTTAAACTCTCTGTGGGCCCCTCTCTGGGATTGCAGAATCATCACTGCAGGGAAATGGCCCTGGCTCTTGCTCAGACACGTCTCTTTGTTCTCCCTGACCTCATGCTGCATGCAGAAGGCTGAGCCTCAGATCCAAAGGATAATGTCTGGTGCTTCCCACCTCCCTATCGCCCTCCCCTTGGCCTCTCTGATCGGTCGGTCAGAGAACTGGCTGCAATGACATCAACTGGCTAGAATTACATAAAACTTCCCTTTTCAACTCCCAGACTCCTGGATTCGTGTTTTGTGTTGTTTTTCATTTCTAAACGATTTCCCTTTTCCCAGCTGGGGTCCCCCCTCCCCACCCCATCTCCGTCAGTTTTCATTTCCTATTTTCCATTAGCAGCTTTCGGGCAATGAGGTGGAAGAAACATATATTCTCAAGGAGATTTAACTTACGAAGACAGCCAACACTGGGCAAGTTGGAAAGAACTGATTCTAGAAGCCAAGGACTCAGGCTGGGGAGGTCATATCAAAGCAGTGTCTCCTTTCTGTCTTGGGAAGGAGAGTTTTCAGGCAATTCCTCCTCCTGGTGAGATTTCTCACAGTCAACCCCACCAGGGGGATGCAGGTGGGAGAAATAGACCTTTTCCTGGACGTCTGGGTGCTGGGGACAGACCACCTACAGGTGTCAGTCATAGATTTGAAACCAGCAAGGCCACAGGCTAGAGAGTCTCAAACTCTAACAGTCACCGGACACTTCTAAGATGCTGGAGATCGGGGTGGGGGCTGAGAGTGTGCATTTCTGGCGAGCTCCCAGGTCACATCGATGCTGCTGGTTTTCAGACCACACTCTGAGTAGCCAGGCTAGACTTACCTGGCACATTGCTTCCCAGAGCTTTACCCTGAGGAAACATGGATCTAATGCTATACGGGGGCAGGAAGTTTTCATTTAAGGAGGAGGATTGTGTAATGGAAAGAGGAGTAATTAGGGACAAGGAAACCAGGGCTGCATTCCAAGTTACGCAACGAGCTAACTGGGTGCGTTCGGAGAAGCCATAACCTCTCTGAGCTACAGTAAAAGAAGGAAGTTAAGCTAGGTTGGATAGTCCCCAAAGTTTTCATATGGGATGTGTGTTCGGAAAGATTCTGGCCCCTAAGTACACTACAAACAGCAGAATAACCTGGGTGGTCTCATCCTAGACAAATGAATCATTTCCATTTCACCTTTTGAAATTTAGAGAATGTATCAGGGCACAAGCGGAAAGACCCATCGGGAAACCCTCTGGATCTGATGGTGCCCAAGATCTCTTCTTAACAGTGACACCCGGTCATCTCCGTGATGAGCATAACAGGGAAAGAAGGATGGATTTTCATTGTGTGTAACGTACATGTTTCTACCAGCCATGGCTGGTTTTAAGGCTAGTTTTAATTGAGGGAAGAAATTGTCTCTCTCCCTAAAAATCTTTAGGAGAGGATAGGACAGCAACAGGTGAGGCTGTTGGGAAGATGTCTCTACCCACAAGCAGGATAAATGACCATGTGACTGTGATGCTCTGAGTGACACCTGCCTCGTGTTTCATAGTGAGAGACCCAGCAGGGGGCAGGAAACCCACTTACATCAGGATCATTTGAAGAGACCCTTAGAGGGCCCATTCGAAGGTCTGAGTGAGCTTCCTAAGGCTCAAAGGTGTGACTGACTGTCTTACTTGCAGTTGGACTTGAACCCAACTTCATGTAATTTTAATTCGTGCTTTTAGTGCTTATTCTGAATTCTTTTCCTCACACCCTTCTACTTGACTTCTACTGCCCCTTTGATTTATCTAAGAGTCCATGCAAGTCAATGTCCCTTCTCTATTAAGTTAACATTCTCTTCTTCTGGGTCTTGGCTCCAATGACATTGAGTCAGAGATTCAGTGGGGAGGCTGGACAGCCAGGTTTGGAAACAGGAGAGGAATTCTCAACCATCAAGGTGCTGTTGGAATGGAATAAAACCCAGCCATCTCCTCTGAAGATTTTCAAGTCCTGAGAGATGGAGTCTGATTGGCCAAGGGTAGGTATCACAAAGTTTGAGAAAGGATCTGCTAGAAATAGCCTCCAGGGACCCCTTAAGCTTCCATACAGAAAAGGAAGGGAATGACTTCTACATTTAAAATCTGGATAGGATCATATACAATGGGGATGGGTCACCTTCAACAGTAAATTAAAGTGCTGTCAAGAAGGGGACTGAACAGGAGGGGGAATTATTGCTGGTGAATAAAAAACATAGGTACCATGCACGGGCTTTTAGTCTCCTATCTTTCAAATCAAGATCGATGCTCTCCATTCAGTTGGGCAGGCATTAGTGGCTCAGTTCTTTTAATTCCCCTCTCTTGGATGCTTGATACTGGATACCGTGCACCTGCTAGTGCATTGGAAAGAGCAGAGATTTGTGACTCGGTAAAGGTTGTGTAAGCCTCCGAGCCTCCTTTTTTATCACCCATAAAATTGGGACATGCTTCATACGTTTCTGTGAAGATTATGAGTGTAATATACAGTGCCTGACACACAGTAGTCACCCAACAAAATATTGGTTGCCCCCCACCACCTCTTCTCTAGATAATCTGCTGGATAATTTTCACCCTCATCAAGGCAGAGAGCCCTGCCAGGGCCTTGTTCTCCACGTCAGAAATGTTTTCCATTCTTACCCTTTCTACGCAGATGACTTACTTGGCATGCCTCTGGCGGTTAGTACTACCAGCTGAAACTCCTCTGTCCCTAATGGAAACAACACGGCAGGTGTATCCTCTCCTCATCACCATGCTACTGCTCATGTATTTTTCGGTCCAAATTCCAAATCCAGCTGCTAAATTTACCATGCGCATGTCTCACACTACCTTTCTGAGTGACGTGTGGTCTTTCTTAAAGCCACAGGGCTTCTGCCTTCTTTTCTTCTGAAATGGGCTCCCAAATAACTTCACTTTCTCCTCTTGGGGATTCGATATCAAACTCCTTACCGAGGAACTGGAGTTGGTGAAAATATGGCCTATGTTCTTCCAAAATCAATTCATCATCAGAGTCAGTACCATGCATTCATTCTGTAGTGAAGCAACAGAGCAGGAAATACCTTGGTTATTAAATTCTTATAATAATAAATGGGTTTTAGTGTCTATTAATGGCCAGGAGCACTTTGGTTATTATAGAAATGAATAACACATATAGTTCCTGGCCTCCAATAGCCTACAGTCTAGTGAGGGATGAGACACATATACAAACAGATCAATTACTCTACAGTGTCATGAATGGGGACACAGTGTTGGTGTGAGACAGGGGAAGGAGGTTTAAACTGGATCATGAGGATGGGGAGTAAACTGGACAAAGAGATGGGGGAAGGTGGTCTACACTGAGGGAAGGGTGTGTAAAAAAACAGTATTGAGAGAGAGCAGAGTATGGTTAGGGAATTGCAAGTAATTCAGAGCCTCTTGAGTACAGAGGGTTAAGAGGTTGGGTGAGAGAGGTGATCTTGAGACAATAGGGCAAGGGTCAGTAAACTCCGGCCTCCAGGAGGGCCGCCTGGTTTTCTAAGGAATGTTTAACAGGAACACAACCATACCCATTCATTTGCACAGCGTCTGTGGCTGTCCCCCTGCATGATAGCAGAATTGAGTGGTTGCCACAGAGACCATTTGGCCTGCAGAGCAGAAGATATCTACTACCTGGCTTTTACAGAAAAAGTTTGCCAGCCACAGCCCCAGAGATATGAAACAGAGCACGGTGATCTTGGGAAGCCACACTAGAGAATCTAGACTTTATTCTGCAGAACAATGGGAAGGCTGATGAAGGATGTTAAGCAAGGGAATGGCATGTTCATCAGATTCCTGTTTTAGGAAAATCACTTTTGCTGCATATGCAGGATGGATTGGAAAGGCAAGTCTGAAGGGAGGGGCACCAGGTGGAAATGTATTGCAATCATCTAGACAGGATTGTGAAGCTTGTGGCCTGAACTAACGTATGTCCAAAACTGTGATAGAATACACTTATGGAAGACAGTAGGAGTAGCATTCTCTTTTCTTAGATTCTCCTTCTGTGACCTCTCCTCTTTTATTTCTCCCTTCCTCTCTCCTTCCCTCTCCTCCTCCACACTTTTTCCAGCATGACCCTTCTTCCCCTTCTTCAAACATCCCATTCACACTTGACACTATACTCCCCATCAAGGTCAAAGAAGCAAGCACTTCAGGAATCTGCATGTCTGAACTTCTATAGCTGTGTTGTTGCTCTTGTGGCTTATCTCTTCCCAAATCTAAACCATTGACATGTGTCCCTATGAGACCTCATGATCTTCCTTCTCCTCTTTCTCTTCATAGTCTATTCACTTGAGCCACTGCAACAATTTCTGAAATCTCTCAATATTTCACCCAAAGGACCATGTGGCTGCTGCCCCAGCATGCAGCACTCATCATCATATTCAAACTTTTGAAGTTTTAAAGACTGCCTCTTTATACTAGTTTTTATGTATGATGAGACTGAAGTTGAGACAGACTAAATTACTTGCCCAAAGCCACAGTAAATCAGTAGGAAACGAGGTTTCCCAGATCTTGACCTTGTGCTCTTTCTGGTTCACTATACCTAACAGCTGTAAATTCTTCTTCTTATTATTTTTTTTAGTTAATCCTCATCTGAGGACCTTTTCCATTGGTTTTTAGAGAGAGTGGAAGGGAGAAGGAGAAACAGAGAGAGAGAAACATTGATGTGAGAGAGACACATGGATTGGTTGCCTCCCACATGCGACCTTGGTTGGAGCACTGGGGATCAGCCTGCAACTGAGGTACATGCCCTTGATCAGAATCAAACCTGGGACCCTTCAGGCAGTAGGCCAACATTCTATCCACTGAGCCAAACTGGCTAGGGCTAATAGCTGTAAATTCTTGTCCCAAATTAGGGAGATAAAATAGCAATCACTGTTTCTGCTCTGTGATCCTGTCCATTTTGATCACTTGAAGGAAGTTTGTAAACAGCCATGTAGCTGTCCCAGTGACTTGACTATAAACAGTTTTCTTAAGAAATTCCACTGAGGGGTCCGGGGGGGTTGTTAAGAGACCTGGGGTGAGGGGGAGGTGGAGGGATTGAGCAAAAAAGAAAAAATTCCACTGAGCCGATCAATTGCTTCCTGATGCTGAGATCCAACAGTAGTGTCAGAAACCATCTGGAAACTAATTATGAACTAAAGAAGAGGTTACTACCCAGGCTGGAAGAAAGAAAATGACAGGTGATATTTTTGCTTTGAAATATAAAAATGTTAGGGAGCCCTAACCGGTTTGACTCAGTGGATAGAGTGTCGGCCTGTGGACTCAAGGGTCCCAGGTTCGATTCTGGTCAAGGGCATGTACCATGGTTGTGGGCATATACCCAGTGGGGGGTGTGCAGGAGGCAGCTGATCAATGTTTCTCTCTCATCGATGTTTCTAACTCTCTATCCCTCTCCCTTCCTCTCTGTAAAAAATCAATAAAATATATATTTTTTTAAAATAAAAGTGTTAGGGATTTTATGATTTTCATTTGATTTCAGTGTCATATCATTGTGATTTTTAAATATCCATGTTTCCCATATAAATCTTTCACCTCCAGAAATGGTCTCTTGCCCGACTGGTATTGCTCAGTGGTTAAGCTTCGACCCATGAACCAGGAGGTCATTGGTTCGATTCCCAGTCAGGGCACATACCTGGGTTGTGGGCTTAATCCCCAGTGGGGGTGTACAGGAGGCAGCTGACTGATGTTTCTATCTCTCTCTCCCTCTTCCTCTAAAAATCAATAAAACGGTTAAAAAAAAAAAGAAATGGTCTCTTGTAACCCACAAAAATGCCACATGTTTATCACCATCACCATCATTTCGATGCTATAAAAGAGTCACATGTGACATACTGAAGCCAGATGCTGTCATTTTTATAGCAATGAGTTTGAAAAAGATGTGGGTGTTGCTGAAAAGCTTGGTCCTTCCAGGCGTCCTCAAACTATGGCCCACGGGCCACATGTGGGTGTTTTTGCCGTTTTGTTTTTTTACTTCAAAATAAGATATGTGCAGTGTGCCTAGGAATTTGTTCATAGTTTTTTTTTAACTATAGTCCAGCCCTCCAACCGTCTGAGGGACAGTGAACTGGCCCCCTGTATAAAAAGTTTGAGGACCCCTGAATCTAGCCAGTTCCACAAGCAAGGTCTCAGGAAGGCAGCCACCAATGATGGGAAGTGTCAGGCTACCAAGGCCATGGCCACTGACCAGAAGTGGGCACCTACGGGCCATGATCTGATTGTGGTCTTCTAAAGCACACTGTCCAGTATGGCAGCCACTTGCCACATGTGGCTATTCAGTTTAAATTACTTGAGTTAAATAAACTTTAAAAAGACAACTGCGGCCCCTTGCCCCAGCCAGCCCCATCCCCAATTGGCCCCCATCAGGGCGGGCCAACTGAACCCCATCAGTGCACAAATTTGTGCACTGGGCCTCTAGTCTGCTCATAAAAAAATAAGGAAATCCCACCATCATTGGACCTTGAGGACATTATGCTAAGTGAAATAAGTCAGAGAGAGAAAAACAAATACTGTATGATCTCACTTATATGTGGAATCCTAAACAAACTCATAAAAACAGAAAACAGATTGATTGTTGCCAAAGGTGGAGGTGGAAGGCAGGGGAACTGGGTAAATGTGGTCGTGAGATACAAACTTCCAGTTATGAGAGAAATAAGTTCCGGGGAATGCCGCATGTCGACCATAGTTAACTACAGCCAGGGGTCCTCAAACTTTTTAAACAGGGGGCCAGTTCACTGTCCCTCAGACCATTGGAGGGCCGGACTATAGTTTAAAAAAAAACTATGAACAAATTCCTATGCACACTGCACATATCTTATTTTGAAGTAAAAAAACAAAACAGCAAAAACACCCGCATGTGGCCCGCGGGCTGTAGTTTGAGGACGCCTGAACTACAACTGTATCATTTATTTGGAAGTTGCTAAATCTTAAAAGTTCTCATCACAAGAAAAAAGATTTTTGCAAGTGTATAGGTGATGGACATTCACTACACTTATCATGCCAATCATTTTGCAATATATACACACATCGAATCATTATGTTATACACCTAAAATTAACACAGTGTTACATGTTAATTATTTTTCCAAAAATGTGATAACATTTGAATTTAATTTTAAAATGTAATCCTAAATAAATTCATACTTTTTGTAAAAAAGCCTTCCATGCCTTTAGTTGTATTGGCCACATTCCAAGTCTTCAATGACCATGTGTAGCTAATAGCTACTGCATTGAAAGGGGCAGCTATCGAGCCACAGAAAGTTCTATGGGGCAGCACGGTTAGAGAAAGGCAGGCTAGGGAAAGGAAATGAACAATTCTTCAGGGAGAGAAACCTTCATCAGGCTTGGTCACAGCCCAAGGAATGAGTCAAGACAGCATGGCACCCTGGTAACTACACCAATAGGCTCCTGGCTCCCCTGCACCTTTGCGTGTTGCAGCCCCTAAAGGCAACTGTGACATCGTGTCTAAGAGAAGAGGCTAAAAGTTACTCGGTGGAAAGATGCAGAACCAAAGTGGAAAGCTAGACCTTTTGTTCTAAAGTCTCCATCATTTTCTCAAGGAAAAGGGCAACAATGAAAAGCTCCTTTATAAACAACACAAAGTGAAAAGGAAACAAAAGGTTTGATCAGGACAGAGTGTGTCACACAGCACAGTTTAAATCAGACACAGATGTGTGTGTGTGTTGTTTTTTTAATCAGAGGTATCAGTCACCAAAGGGTGAAACAAGATTGTACATAAGTGGAGAGGAAATACATTGGCTCATTTTGTTAGAATTTAATTCCATTTCCATGTCTGCCTCCTTCCCTTGGGGGGATGATGATCTGATTTGATGTTGAAAGGATTAAGCAAAATAAGATTAAAGGCAATATTAGAAAAGAAGGTGGTGTCAGATTTTTTTGTGTTTGTTTGTTTTGCCTTTGGAGGGTGGCGTGGGATTTTTTTTTTTTTTAAAGGAAGAAACTTGGAAGTTAAAGAAAACAAAACCACAGAATTAAAGATGCCTGTCTAAAAAATATAAAACCACTCCATCTGGGTTATTGCATTCCAAGGTTTACTTCTCACAAGACATGTTTTTCCACTCTTGTGGTTTTATATTTTGTTGATAATTTTCCAGTTTTTCCTCTAGCTCTTTTTGGGGACCCCACCCTTTGTATTCAGCTATCTATCGAATGTCCTACTTGAATGTCCCATAGGACACCTCAATGTCAACGTATTCAAATCTGGCTTCATGATCTTTCTCCTAAATAAAACAAAACATCTGACTTCTCTTCTAGTACATGTCGTCTTAGTAAATGACAACAATTACCTAGTTGCTCAGACCCAAAGCCATTCTCAGCTCTTCATTTCTTCATTCCTTTCATCTTCAATCATTCCCCGAAGCCTGTCAACTCCCTCACATCTAAGTGCACATATGAACTCTGAAATAAAATTTTAACTCTCAAGTTAGAAGTGAGGACTAGACATACCATGTGGAATCACTGGATATAGGGTGGATAAACCATGAAAGTGGGTAAGATCTCCTAGGCACTGAATACAGATGGGGGTGGGGAGGGCAGAAGGCTCCTGACCATACCCAGAGACCTGCCAACATTCAAAGAGCAAGCAGAGAAGGAGTAGCTGGAAAAAAGAGATTGGAGGAAAAACAACCAGTGAAATAAGAGGGTGTGGTATCACAGAAGCCCAGGAAAGAGCTTGCCAAGAAGGAGGGAGAGAGAAATTGAACTGAATACTGACAGGAGGTGGAATGAGATGAAGACAGAGAAGCAACCACTGGACTGGTCAACATAGAAGATTTTGTGAGTTTGACAAACTCCCATTAGTGAAATCATGGGGACAAAGTAGATTGTGGAGATAATGAGGGTGAAGTAGAAAAGATCTTTTATAGTAGAAAATAAATAACTGAGTATTTTTGCTGAGAAGTGGAGGAATGAAATGGAATAATAACTGAAGGTGGGTGTGAAGGGAAAGGATGTTTTCATTCTGTTTTAAGATGGGAGGAACCACGTAATGCCTGTACACTGATGGGAAAAGTCCACAAGAGAGAGAAAAATTGATAAGGTGGGATGTGGGGTATATGGAAATTTTATACCCTTTCCAATTTTTCTGTAAACCTAACATAATTCTAAAATCAAAGGTTTATTTAAAAATTCAAAATGGATAAAGGACTTAAACGTAAGACGGGAAACCATAAAAAAATCTGAGAAGAATCCAAGGGCATCAAAATATCAGACATATGTGATAGCAATGTCTTTACTGATACAGCTCCTAGGGCAAGGGAAACTAAGAAGAAAATAAACAAATGGGACTACATCAAAATAAAAAGCTTCTACACAGCAAAAGAAACCATCAACAAAACAACTAGAAAGCCCACTGCATGGGAGAACATATTTGCCAATGTTATCTCCAATAAGGGTTTAATCTCCAAAATTTACAGGGAACTCATACAACTTAACAAAAGTAAGGTAAACAATTCAATAAAAAAATGGGCAAAGGACCTAAATAGACACTTTTCGAAAGAGGACATACAGAAGACCAAGAGACATATGAAAACATGCTCACAGTCACTAATAATCTGAGAGATGCAAATCAAAACTACAATGAGGTAGCATCTCACACCTGTCAGAGTGGCTATCATCAACAGATCAACAAACAGACAAGTGCTGGCAAGGATACGGAGAAAAAGGTACCCTCCTGCACTGCTGGTGGAAATGCAGACTGGTGCAGCTACTGTGGAGAATAGTATGGAGTTCCCTCAAAAAAATTAAAAATAGAACTCCCATTTGACCCAGTAATCCCACTTCTAGGAATATATCCCAAGAAATCAGAAACACCAATCAGGAAGGATATATGCACCCCTATGTTCATAGCAGCACAATTTACCATAGCTAAGATGTGGAAACAGCCTAGGTGCCCATCAGCAGATGAGTTGATTAGAAAACTGTGGTACATCTACACAATGGAATACTACGCTGCTGTACTAGTAAAAAAGAAGGAACTCTTACCATTTGCAACAGTATGGATGGACCTGGAGAGCATTATGCTAAGCGAAATAAACCAGTCGGAGAAAGATAAATATCACATGATCTAACTCATTTGGAATATAATGAACAACATAAACTGATGAACAAAAATAGAGCCAGAGAAAAAAATATTTTAGAATATAATTGAAGTAATCCTGTTATTTGCAGATTTTTAATATTTTCTACAACTTTTGTGATATTATACTATGTTAGTAGAGTTTTGGTAATATTATTATATTGAAAATCTTTTTTTCTCTTGAAATATTAATGCTATTGCATGTCATATTATATTTAAAATTGTTTTCTTGAAATAAAAAGTTTATTGCATGTAACATTATATTTAAAATCATTTTTCTTAAAATATTAAAAAATAATAAAATAAAAGGTTTATTTAGGTTAAAGAAAAAAAAAAAAAGAGGAACGAAGCAGAAGAAAAAGAACTTTCAAGGGCAAAATCTTTACATAGGTGCTACTCTCCAAAGCCTATGTGAGGGAGAATAGAGCTGGCTATTAGTGAATATTGTTTACTTATTAGTAACTGAATGAATTTAGTTACATTTTAGGGTTTACAAAACTTACATACATTCACTCACTTTAATCATTATAATCTTGGGAGGAAGCTATGGTGATGCTCATTTCATGAGAGGAGGAAACTGAGGCTCAGAAAGGCAGGGCCCTGATTGACAACAGCATTCCCCATTAGCCAGAGGAATTTGAAGAGGAAAGCCCAGTTTCCCCACATATTTGCTTAATATGTGTTTGGACATGTTGGTTTTGTTGGGTTTCTCCCAACTGAAGCGTTCCACCAATATTTAGTTGGGTCTAAGTTTCCTCTGCTCCAGAATGGAAGAAAAACACATTTAGGAGCCCTCTGGTTCTCGAATGCTCTGATATTGAATTTTGTTGAGTGTTATGAGTGAGAAAGGTTGGGAGTCTCTGCCATGAAGACAAACACGTGGGCAGCAGAGAGCGGGATCTGAGCTCTCCGTCATACGTTTGTCCACTGCATGTTGTTGGAGGGTCTGTTCACAGCAAAACGCCCTGTGATGAAATCTTCCAAATTGCTCCATGAGGTGCTGACAGCATTATCTTTGCTCTTCTGCATGTGTTCAGTGATTGTGAATAAAGATGCAATAATGCTGGGTCAGCCTCCTTTGCCTCTTCCCAGGGAATCTCATGAAGAATAAATCAAAACTCCATGTCTAGCCCAGCTGGCATGGCTCAGTGGCTGAGCATCAACCTATGAACTGGGAGGTCATTATACGATTCCCAGTCAGGGCACATGCACGGGTTGAAGGCTTGATTCCCACTGTGGGGTGTGCAGGAGGTAGCCTATCAATGATTATCTCTCTTCACTGATGTTTCTATCTCTATCTCTTTCTTCCTCTCTGAAATCAATAAAAATATATTTTTTAAAAACTCCATGTCTACAAATGAGAGATCATTTTGAGACCCACTACAAGTTCTCTTAGTTATCCAATTTCATTTTTTTTTTCAGACCCTTAATCTTACTTTGAACCAAGGTAAGAAAATTAAGAAATTTGGGAGCATCTCCCAGATGAAAATTATATTTCTAAAACATTTTAGGTTTATAACTATCAGATAGCATGATTCATTATTAATTCAAGTCAATTGGATTAGCATGCATTGAGAACCTGCTAAGTACCTAGGCCTCATGCTGGACATTGGGAATAGACAGTTGGATCAGATAAAGTCCTGGACTCAAAAGACTCAACCTATCAGCTTAATTTGAATACTCACTGTTGTATGTAGAAACAGTAGTATTATCATGCCTAATAATCTCAGCCAAGGTACCATGATGATACATTCCATTAATTCCTATGTTTCTCATTCTTTTATTTGTAAGCCTCTCCCAATATATACCTTGCCCCCAGACTTCCAATCAAGTCTGGCCAATGGAGAGGACAGCAAGAGATGAGAGGTTGGCTGGAATGTGGTCAAGATATTTATTTCCATGGCTCCTCATTTGCAGAGTTACCATTTTTCTGTAGACACACACACACACACACACATACACACACACACACACACACACACACACGCAATTTTATACAAGCAGATCTTAACCATAATATTCTTCCTGGTCTTGTATCTAAGCTGCTTTGACTTAGTCTGTAAATCTATGACAATCTCTTTCAACCAAGTCAAATGCCTCCCTTTTTTGCGCTGTTTACTGTTTGAGAGAAAGACGAGATCCTTTCATCTTACCTTGTTAATGGGTTCACCACAAATTACTTCCAGTACTTCCAGGCCCTTTTCACCAAAGCAAATCCAGTTTCCTTTTCAACCTGGGGTTTATTGAAGGCTCCATATTCTATCCATGGCTTTTGGAACATCGGTGCCCCCTCTGTGTAATTTTCACTCCATATCTGCCTCCCTATGTAAGCCTGCAGGCCCAGGACCTCAGAGGTTGAGGATTCAGACCTGGCAGGGGCCTGAGGACCCACAAAGCTCTCCCCACAATTTCATTTGTTATTTCCTGGACTTCCCTCTGCCTCTTCCCTTGAGTTCCTGGAGCCTCATCAGGTCTGTACCATGCCATACTCAGATCTGAAATTCTGTCCTTTCTCTCTTTTCCACAAGAAATCCAATTATAAGAATAGTAGGGCATTTAACAACTTTATGCAAAACATGAGCATGTCACAGAAGAGCGATCACATGACATGCCCATCATTCTCTGCCAACTCTTTGGCTACCAATTTCCTGCTGTGTTGCCTCCAATCTCACACATGCTGTTGCCCATTGGCATGTGTGTTCTAAGCTCCCTCTCCTGACCTCACTCCACTGCTTCTCTCACCAGGTCAGCCCACCTTGCCCAGATAGGAATGCCAGTTAACCTGTTCTCCATCTTGTTGAAAACTCAATACCGTTTTTGAAAAAATATGTTTTTATTGATTTCAGAGAGAGGAAGGGAAAGGGAGAAAGAGATAGAAACATCAATGAGAAGAATCATGGACCGGCTGCCTCCTGCACGCCCCACACTGGAGATTGAGCCCACAACTCTGGGCATATGCCCTGACCTGGAATCAAACCAGTGATCTCTTGGTTCATATCTCAATGCTCAACCACTGAGCCACATTGGCCAGGCAAACCTCACCACCTTTTTTTTTTTTTAATTTTTTTAATCCTCACCCAAGGATATTTTTCCATTGATTTTTAGAGAGTGGAAGAGAGAGGAAAAGACAGAGAAAAATATCAATGTGAGAGAAACACATCAATTGGTTGCCTCCTGCACAAGCCCCAAACCCGGGACCCTTGAGTCCCCAGACCGACGCTCTATCCACTGAGCCAAACTGGGTAGGGCTGAAGTCACCACCTTTTAAAAAAGTCCTATCAGAGTCCTCTGCTTGCAGAACCCTCCCATTCTCTTTCTCTATCTATGAGATGATCTTCTTAAAGTTTATAGAAGTCTTGTGGGCATTTGGAAATTACTAAGTCTTTGATAACTTGAGCAAGAAAATTACTGTGAAGATGATTTTAGTGAATTCAAAATGATACAGATAAAGAAATACACATAATAAAGGTACACAAATCTTTTAGACATTTAATAGAAATTCAAAAATAATAGATATAAAGATAAACTGTATTAAAGGAAGCTTTTACAAAGACCATAAACATATAAGTTGAGGGAAGGAGTCAATGAGATTAAAAGAAGTTGAGGGTGCACACAGGGAAGTCTGTAGAACAGTTCTAGATTTCTATACTATTAGAACTTATAGGAAATATATCATATTCTTATGTATATCTACTATTCCTGTTTTGGTCATTTGTAGGCTCAGACCCACCAAAATATTTTAGCTGCCAAATCACAATAGCCAGGTCAGTGAGATGCCGTTTAGTGTTGGTGTTGGAGAAAGCCAATCACTTCATAGACGTTCATGAGACTCGCTGCTAGTGAAAACATTGCCCATTCTCGTGTCACCCCTTTTCTTGTCTCTCGTAGCAATAAGAGACTCCCAGGGATGAGCTGCCAATGTAATCATCACTGAGTCCTGTTTCAACACGATTACAAATAGTGGCCCATATTATTGTTTACATCACCCAGCAAAAGGGCACGTCCCTGGGGCTTTGACATTATTATTAATCTCACTGATTTCCAAAATAGTATTAGGAGTAATGATGTTTACACGAGAATCACAACTGTCTTCAAGTCAGTCCCCACTTCATCATAAACCTCATGTGTCACCATTTGTCTGCAAGTTTATCCCACAATATTTTGAAAGACTTGACTAATTGTAACCCATGTTTGTACATTGCTAAACTCTTCCAGAATGTCTGTGAGATCTGGCTTTGTGCATCACCAGCCAGCTTGAAATAAAATGACATCTGGGTGTTTCTTTTATAGTGCACGGAGCGACATCAAACACTTATCTAATTAATATGACCGTGGTAAATATTTTTATAAATGATTTTAGCTTTCCCTTTGTGACCCAGAACAAGTTAGCAAGGTAAGGTCAAAATGTCCTTTGGGATTGACCTATTTGGACATCTTTCCCATTTTTCTCTCTTCTGGGCAGTGTGCTTGTTTTCCAATCATGTCTTACTTTATTGGCTAAGAAGTAAACAACATGAAGCTTCTTACCACTTTAAACTGTTCCAGATATTAGATCTTATTTGAAATGAAGAAACTATATATATTTTTTAGACAGAATAAGGTTTGGTTCATTCTGTTCTGAGTTTAAAAGATAATAATAAGTATGTACTCTCTTATCCCAATATTCAGAGAATACACCCATTGCTTAATTTTTAAATTCTAAACTGGAGTATAGACTCTTCTGGAACACAAGTATAATGGGTTTCACAAGAACTTTTATATTTAGGATGACAACACTGGGCTTTCCATAACCAGCCTGTGCTACACTCTCCAACTTCAGGGTTTTTTAAAAAAATATTTTTATTGATTTCAGAGAGGAAGGGAGAGGGAGAGAAAGATAGAAACATCACTGATGAGAATCATTGATCGGCTGCCTCCCGCAGGCCCCACAGTGGGGATCTAGCCCACAACCCGGGCATGTGCCCTGACCGGGAATCGAACTGTGACCTCCTGTTTCATAGGTCAACACTCAGCCACTGAGCCACGCTGGCCGGGCTCCGTCTTCAATTTTAAATAGTCAACACTGTCGAGAACCTTGCCCTCAGCTGCACAGACCACAGGGCCAGCACAGCACGAAGGTATCAGAGGTGAAATTGTTGAACCAATCGTTGAAAGTTGGCTCTCAGTGAACCAGAATTGAAACCCCCACGAACCCATAATCTAATCCACCTGCCGCTGGGGTCAGGCGTTCACACAATCAGGCCCGCCGCTGCCGCACAAAAGGCTGCCGTCAGACGTCAATCTCTCTATCGCTAACAGGAAAGTCTACTTCCAATGTGTTTACAAGTCCAGCTTTGGAAAATCTGGGCCTAATCCCAGACTGACTTCCTCTGTGATAATTGCTAACATAACACTACAACACGGCGACCTTGTTCATGGAACCCTTGTTTCAAAACTCCAGCATCTACCCAGCTGCCTCCCTTCCAGGGGCTTCTGTTTACGAAGATGCCAGAGGCTGTGCTTCTTGGGACCCCAGTCAATCCCTGGGCCTTCCCTCCCCAGATGAAGTGATAAAGTCTGGACCCCATCTCCTCATTGCCCAGTCTACGCTGCACCTGGAAAATACTGAAATCAGTTTGTTGCGATAAAACAAGTGTAAGGAAAGCAGATTCTGGAGTGAAAGGGTATGTGATGGTGTGAGCTACGGAAGGTTAACCAAGTCAGCCAGTGGGGGCCTTCTCTCTCTAACTTGGAAGCAAAACTTTGCGGTCATGACGAGGGAATGCATTGTGATAGGGGAGGTTTCCTCGGGAATGTGCTTCCATTCGCACACTCTGCCCCTTTTTCAGAGTATTAACTGGAGGGGATTTTTCTTGTCTCGTCTTCCCATTAAACCACAGCTTCTTGGCATAAGAACTATCCCATTTCCTCAATTGCTAACACAATTCCTGGCCAATGGCAGGTACCCAATATATGTTTCTCTAAAAAAAAATTAATGACTCTGAAGGATCTGAGGTTTAGGACACTGAAATTCTGGACATTTTCTAGAACCCAAAGAAATTTTCAAATTTAATATCATTTGTGTTTTAAATGGATGACTTCAGTATAACCTTGCTATAATATACACACAATATAGTTCATTAGGGAGTTAGTTGATGGTATCAGAAATTACACATTTCTGGTTTTGTCATCAAAGGACAATAAAAATGCATCTTCTCATTCCAGAAAATGCTCTTCTAGGTGCAAACACATCCCAGTGGCTTCTGACTTAAGTCTGAAATGCTCATAGAAAGAGCCAGATAAGATTGTGATGATTTATTTTATGTATTAACTGAGAGGGTGGGTTGTTGGCTTTTTGTTTTGTTTTTTTGATGAAATGAACATTTAAATTGGTGGATTTTGAATACAGCAGATTGCTCTCCCTCTCCATTATGGGTGGGCCACATCCAATCAGTTGAAGGCCTTGATATAGCAAGAACTGACCTTCTCTGAGCAAGAAGGAATTCCACAGCATGCAGCTTTCAGCCTTGAACTGCAACACTGGCTCTTCCCCAGATCTCCAGCCTTCCAGTTCACCTCGCTGATTTTGGACGTGCCAGACTCCTCAAAATAAATCTCTTTATATATGTATATCCTATTGGTTCTGGTTCTCTGGTGATCCCTGACTCGACTCAGATCCATAGGCATATTCTACAATCTATCATCCAACAACTCTGTGGCCCATTTTCCCCTAGAATATTATGTGGGGAGATTCCTCACACTACTCGTTTGCACAATGATCTCGCTTCTTTTCTGTGTGTCGAGTGAGATTAAACAAGAGGTGTTCTCATGGCCATGACATCTAAACCAAGCAGTGGACTAGGTGTCAGGAGACATTGGTCTCAGTTACAGCTCTGTCTCATGCTGTCTGTGAGATTTGCCTACCTGTTCCTCGGTTTCCTCTCTGTACAATGAGGGGGTGAGAGGAGGAAAGAGATGGGGTCTGAGCAGTTGTCTCTTTAACCTAGAGCCCATGGCTGGGCTTTAGGACATCGGTGAGCCTCCTGCAATTACAGGCAAACACACGTATGCTTATTTTTCTGACAAGGTGGTTTGTAGCTTTCAATAGTTTCAAGTAGGTCAGGGAACTGCAAAAGGGTTCTGGACTTGTACTGGCCATGGCTCTTTCTAGTTTGGAGCTCTCATAATCCTCTTCTCTCAGCTGCAGGTGGTTTATAAATATACACTTATACAGTGGTTCTACATGTATATTTACATGTATATATGCCTTATATATGCATAGATACATAGATACATATAAATGCATATATATACACACACACATACATGTGGCTATATATGTATAGATGGTATATATGTGTGTGTCTCTATCTTAATTTAAATGAAATTAAGTTTTATATATACACATATTTGTATTCAATATCATATTCATAGAAATATGAAGTCTGTGTCCTTCACAAAAGCTGGGGACTTGTGTGGTGGGTAATATATAAAAACTCGGAAAAATTGTGGGCAAAAGTTTACAAAGTTCTCCGAAAGATAGTTCAAATAGTTCAAATAGAGAACAGCTTGGGGCATATTGCTTAGACATTCTCCCCTGGGGTCTTTATCTCAGATGGAAAAGTCTAGGCCTGGGGACTGAGAGGCTGCCAAGTCAAGAATGACTGCATGTGGGGGAGCCCTGTCTTGCATGGAAAGAGCATTATGAGGTTGAGATGCATCTAGAAAGGTCTTATTTGTCTGTGATGGCTAGGGGTGGGGGCGGGGGGAGTGGGGCAGAACATGAGAGAGATTGCTAGCTTGGGAGGAGAGGAAGGTTACTGGAAGGGGTGGTTGACAGTGTGAAATAGGAAGTTGAAATGGAGACGACGGTGAAACTATCGCTGTGGCAACCGGAGCTGAGGTGAGCAGTAAGTCCAGGCATGTCATTACTCATGAGGGCGGTTATAGCCTGATATTTCCACACACTGTAGTAAAGTGGCCATCTGACCATCTGGCCCCGGACACGTCGGGGAGGAGTCACCCGGGGGCATGGGTGATATTCCCAGAAGCATCGCCTTTGAAGAATGACCCCTCACGGGCTGGGTGACAGCGGCGGCAGGAAGTTACTCAAATGACAGCAAAAGCATCAGAGAAATGTGGCTTTAGGGGACCTTGTTACATCCCAAATGCTCCCAGCATTGGTTTTCCGAATAGTTGACATTGTTGCACACATTAGCACCCATGGATATGACCCACAGTCACTTTAATTTCCATGTTATACTGGAAATGCACTTAGGGTCAGTCACCGGATTTACAACCCAGGACCCAAATGAGAACGTTTATGTCTAACACCCTTCCACATTCCTGAGGTTCCAAGCCAGGCTAGTACCAGAAAGATCAAGCTTTGGATGGTGTCCCACCACTCACAGTGGTACGGAGCATCTACTCAAAAAGTCATGTAGCCTTTTTTTTTTTCTTTTTTCCCATCCATGAAAGGAAAGCAGGATTTATCAATGGAACTTCAAAGGTTTGGGGAACAGTCCTGATTATTATAAAGCATTCAGAAGAGAAATGGGAAAATAACCCCATCCCATCCCAAAGATTGCCAGGGATAATGACAAGGGTAAAAGTTATCTTCATTAATCTTGTGTAATAATTTGTGAAGAGTATAATTTGTAAAGGGCCACAGGGGTGCGAACATCAAAGGTGTCTGTCACCACCCTGGCTGGGTGGTTCAGTGGGTTGGAGCGTCCTCCCATATACCAAAAAGGTAATGGGTTTGATTCCTGATCAAGGCACATACCTAGGTTGTGGGTTCGATCCCCAGTCTGAGTGCATACAGGAGGCAACCAATTAATGTTTCTCTCTCATGTTGATGTTCCTCTCTTCCTCTCTCTCTCTTTTTTCCCCCTCCTCTCTCTCTAAAAATCAATGAAAACATATCCTTGGGTGAGGATTAAGGAAAAAATGTGTCCATTGCCAATGCTCTCTAGGCATCATCAAGCAAAAACTTTGGAACTGAAACCTTTCTGAGGAAGAGACTAGACTGGCTCGTTTAGTACTGAGAATCTCAGGAGCAGCATCTGTTTTCTATCACTTCTTCAGAGAGAACTTTCCTCACTAGAGACAGCAATGCATTTTCTAGTACAAGGCATCTGCCTTAACTTTTTATTCCCTTTTCCCCAAGTGGGAATCGGCTCTGAGCCCCACCTCCATGCCCACAGTGCTTGACAGCCCCTCACCACAAAGTAGAGCGAGGGCCAAGGCCAAGGCCAGGGCTGTAGCAGATCCCCCTCACTTGGGTCTGGTTCATGCCAGGGCCATGGGACCTCTCGGTAATAAACAGGGACACCAACCAAGTCTGTTGACAAGGCAACAAACCAACCAACCAGGGATGCTTTCCCCAAATGAATTCCTGAAGTTGGTGTTCCATCCCCAGAGGCTTCCCTGGCGGCAGAACAGACAGGCGGATGCTGTTCGTTCATCTCCTACGAGGGAGGGGACCAGACTGTGGTCTGGGGGCACAGAGTAGGGAGTGGAAGAACAGAGGACTGTCTTGGAGCTGCCCCTCCCCCACTGATGCCTCAGCAGCACTGGTCAGATTTCCATCACAGAGCCAGCTTTGGGGACTGTCAGAACAGAACTCTTACTGTAAAAATTAACGTGAGTCTTCTGAGAGTGTCTGAAGAGCCCATTAAATCTAGAAATTCAGCCCCCGAGCAACCTAGACCAAGAGTTTAGCACATCTGAACTTGGCTCCCAAGTATATTCAGAAGCCTGTATTCAGAAATACTAGCTTTGTTGTTTGTTTGTCTAGTGAGCATTCAGTATTTTAACTACAAATCTGATTCTGCGTTTCTAAACGGAAGATTTTATTTTCCCCTCACACACACGCTGAAGAAAGAGCTCAGCATTTCCTGGAGCCAGTGGGTTTGTCAGTGAGAAATGGGCTCCTGTGAGGGAGCCAGAGACGTGGGTGGCTGGGGAGGAGGCAGGCTGAAACCAGAGATCCATCGTCCCAGGGGGAGACGCAGCAGACATTGCTCCCCTCTCTCTACTTGGAAATGTTTTCAAGGGCCACTTGCATTATAAACCTGTTTCTTCATCAACGAGGACAACACGTGCTTGAGGGAATAACGCCTATAGTCGTATGGCAGTGTCTTAACAAAGGGGACGGAAAAATAAAGGCACTGATGAGTCCAGCATCTTCATTTCTGCAGACAGAATGCCGAGGCACGCAGAGGGCAGGTGGGCTGCCCAGGGACTCACAAGTGGAAAGGAAGGATGAGATCACAGGTTGTTGGATTCTCTCCAGATTCCGTGCCCTCCCTGGTCTGAAACCCACTCCTGTGACCCCTGGTGAAACCCCCTGTGATTTCTGCCCAGCTTCTCCCTGGGGAAATGATCTTAGCGGGGTTTCCAGAGGAAGTGTGGCAGGGTCCAGACCCATGATTCTCAGAGGCATGCACCCTGCCCTCTCAGTCATGAGGCACCTCTGGACCCTGATCAAGAAGGAGGCAAAGTCTAGATTCCATAATCTTGTCCCAACCTTAGCTCAAGCTCAGCTCTCAGTGGAGCAAGAGCAGAGGGAAAGGGAAAGGGAAGGAGAGGGAGGAGAGAGAGAGGGAAGGAGCTGCGATAGGGAGCAGAGAAGGAAGAATGGTAAGAGGAGGTGAGGAGATGGAGCTGAGGAGAAAAATACAAAGGGAGGGAAGTGATGGATGGGGGGGCTACTATGTAAGAAATAGAACTGAGTGTATCTTTTTGTCTTTGGTTCAAGAACTCCAAAGCTGAGCATCACATGAAATGGACTGCAGAAAACATGGTCCATAATATGGTGACTATGTATGGGGCCAGGTGGGTGCAGAGAATATCGGGTGGAACACTTTGAAGAGCCTCTGAAGTTAATACAGAATCATATTGAATGCAAAGTATAATTGTTTTAAATTTAATAAAAAGAATAAATAATAAATAAAAACATCTGAAGTCAAAAAATTAAAAAAAGAAAAGAAAAACAACAACCCCAATGACACCTTGATCTTGAACTACCAGCCTTCAGAACCATGAGAAATAAATTTCTGTTGTTTGAGCCAAACAGAGGAGAAGGAGGAGGAGGGGGAAAGGACACAGACAGACTTTGGGGTCACTGCATCCAGGAATCCCATCTGCATCCCGAGCAGGCAGGAGGGCCACGTCCTTGCCATCTGAATGCTGAGAAGAGGGTGCCCTCATTTCCTGACCTTCGACAGACCCCTTTCTAGACACTCCATACACTGTACTAAGGGGGCTTCCCAGTCCCCATCCAAACTCAGCTGGGTGTGGGCTTGCCCAAAATGTGGCAGACGTGGTTGTTCTTCGGCGACTTCTCAGCCAGAAACTCCACCAAGACACCACCGAGCCTCTGAAACAGATGTGGATGCCAGTGACCTTTGTACAGCCAGGAGCTGCCCCAGCTCTGCTTTGCTGAGGTCTGCGGGTGCCTTTGAACTCCAGATGGACTCCAGATCCTGCGCGAGTGCTGCGAGCCACAGCGTTCAACCAGAAATGCCTGGGCTGCATAAACAGAAATAGCTCCAGAGACAAGGAGCTGCCACTCTCCCGGATTCTCACCACGGTTCGCCCTCTGGCTCGTGAACACGCAGGGCTGGTGGGCAGGGATGCCAGCTGGCAACCCCGACCACCTCTGGATTCTGACACATCTGGGAACCCTGGGCAGACTCCTGGGTGGGGCCCACCATGGATCTATTGGCTGAGGGCTGAGAGGACCCCTGGGAAAGCATAGAGGGAGCCAGACAGATGGGCTTTCCCCGAAACAAAGTCCCAGTGTCCAAAGAGGACCGGGGTTTCTGAGTCCAGCCCCGTGTCTGCCATTTGGCTGTTTTCCCCCTGAAGAGGGGTTCTGTGAGCAGTGAAAGAACTGTTTACATGGAACGCTGCTTTGGTAAGCCTCCAGCAAACGGTCAAGTACAAGGCAGGGAGGCAGGGAGGCAGGGAGGCAGTTCCTCCTCAACGAGAACCCAGATGCCGTGAGAAGGCTGCGTGGGAGGTCCTCAGATTAAGATCCTAGATGTTAGACCTAAAATTAAAGTCCAGTATGACCAGCTGCCTTGACATCTGGGAAAACTGGGAGAAGTCGCTGCCTGGGTGCTTTGGGTCAAAGAGTCTATTTTTGGATTTATTTGCTTGGATCTTTTCAAAGTTCCTGGTAGTTCCAACAAGGTCTGGAGTGATGCTATACATATCATTAACTACATCTTTCATTTTAGTCATAAAAAAATGAACCTGTCCTTAGACAGAAACCTTCTCTAGGGGATATAAGATTTTGACTATAAATATCAATGAAAATGGCTTTTAAAATGTTCACAACTCCCTAGATAATATTTATAACTACCAGAGACAGGAAAAGGGTTCATTTCAGAAGAACTAGCCACAGGTAAATTACCAGACAAGGCCTACAAAATAAAATACAGTTCAGTGTTAGAGGAGTGATTTTTGCTTTTTTTAAATGCACATGATTCTAAACTCCACTATTTTTCAAATAATTTTTTTAAGTTCAGCCAGAGGAATTAAAAACAATCTGATCATTTTTAATGACTTATAGAAACAAACTTAAAAAAGTAAGTAAAACATTTTTGTTGGTGAAAATACTGGTCAACTATAAGAAATGAACACCTCAGTAGTAAGATAAGCACACACAAAATGAGCAACAAACACAAAGAAAAAAATCAATCTCATTAGGAATCAAAAGAAATGTGCATTTAAACAATGATATGCCATTTTTTTTTCCTGCAAGCAAGCTGGCAAACTTTACAATATGGAAATAAAACTTCAGAGCTGAACAAATTCTGGCTGATAAATAAGATCCACGGGGTGTGGCCCTGGGAATTGGTGTCTGAATTGACTGAGAATCCAGGGTAGCACTTTTCCACCCCAAATCCTTAAAAACAGAGCATAGTAACTATTCAGCCTTAGATTTCTCTTAAGTGGCCCATCTCTACCACTTTGTCTTTTAAAACTCCACATAGTTGCATTCTACTTTATACATACTCTGCATGTATTTATTTTAATGGGCATATTTACTCAAATAATATTTCGACTCCAGATATATGTTATATTTTCTTTCTTTCTTTTTTTCTAACAGCTTTATATAACCCCTGACACACCACTAAAAACCTTAGGGATATATGTAAGTAAGGATCCAGGATACTGGGATCATCCAGAATGATGGCAGAACTTTGGGTAGAAAGAGAGAGACTGAGCGAGGTGCCCAAGCTCAGTGAAGAAGTGGAGATGGTCAGGAAGTTGGTATCTGGAGGTATAGAGGAAGGATGAAGCATGGGAAAGCTGGATGGCATAAGAAAGATGAATTTTTAGCTAAAAATTCCAGGATTTTGACCTCATGTTCCTTCCCCCTGAAGGGAAACAGGAAGCCTTCATTTTGGGGAAGACTCAGGAATCACTTGAGTTGGACGTTGGCAGAATGTTCTGGAAAGGTGTGATGAATGCAGGACTATGGAACAAAGACTTCATGATGAATAATCAATGCAGAATTTCTGAGCTGTGTTTAAGACTCTATTTCATGACAGCTCATGAGACCAGTTAAGGGCCGAATTATTAATCTTAACCACAGGTTGATTTTATAAGACTTGACATCTCTTTGAACTTGGTGAGAGTCCAGAAAAGGACACAGGTCTGAAGAGAAGGCACTTCCCCTCCCCTCATAAGAAGTGAGTTGAAGGAATACTCACAAGAACACTAAGAGGGTAATCGGGGAGTTTCTCCAGCACACTAGCAGATAAAAAATCCTAATCCAAAATTCCATGCCAGACAGTCTGACAGCAATCGTTTTAGGCTGGAAAAAATTTTTAACCGGGTGAAACCAACACCCACTTCAGTTATAAAACACCCCAAAAGAGCACCTGTAGTATATCCAACTTTACATATGCAACTTCCTGGTCTACCATCCAAGATAAACTAGTTGTCTTGATCCTTTCCTAGCATTCTAAACTCCTACATTAACTGTCTTTTTGGAGGAATCTTAAACGAACTGTGCCAAAGACACTTATTCCCCCAAGAGCCTGATCCTTTAATACTCCAATCCATATATGAACACACACAGGATGTGTAAATACACAATCCTTACTGGTTTTCTTTCTCTGGAGAACCCTGACTAATACATGGGGTGACAAGTGTCCCATTTGCCTTCCCGGTCCCCAAGAATGGCTAAGGATCAAGGACACGAATCCTTATTCTGGAGGGTAGAGGGTAAAAGTCAAACTGTTGAAAACGTTTGGAGTTTTCTTTCAGTTTCATGTGTTGAAATGCATTCTTGGTCTTCTTTAGAAATCTGTTTGATTGTTTCTCTTTGTTGGTGCACCCCCACTGTCAGCAAGGGCAGGGGGTTATCATTCTCTCTTTGAGAGGACAACAGGGTGAGGCTCACGGGATAAGGAGCCACTTAGATCTAGGTTACTAAGACAAAAACCATTCTCACAGTTGAGATCAAGAAAATAGAATTATGTCGACAAAAAGGCAATATGAAATCCTTCAGGTACAAGTTAAAAATAAGAGCCAGGCCCTAACTAGTTTGGCTCAATGGATAGAGCGTCGGCCTGCGGACTGAAAGGGCACATCCCCCGTAGGAGGTGTGCAGGAGGCAGCTGATCGATGTTTCTCTCTCATCGATGTTTCTGACTCTCTATCCCTCTCCCTTCTTCCCTGTAAAAAAGCAATAAAATATATTTTAAAAAATAAGAGCCAGGCCATCACTGTTTTATGCCCTTGGAAATAATGTAACACACCACGAGTCCTTTTTTGCTGAGTACCTTGATTCTTTTGGTATTATTGCCAATACACAGACTTGTGTCTTGTTGCGCTATCAATGAGTTAGCTATGAAATAAGTGGCAAGTGTTGGATTTAGGAGTACTCCAGAGTCCCTGAGATGAACCAAGAGAACAAATAGGAAACAATAGTTGAACAGCAGGAAGAAGCACCAAAGGTAGGTGAGTCTGGAATTTTCCAAAGAAGACTCCTCCATATTCCTTCTGCATTGGGATACATCAAACAGAGAATAAATGTGGAGGCAAAGGTCAGATAGAGGTGATAGGGCAAGGAGAAGGTTAGGAGCAGATAGAAGCCAGAGTGAAACATTGGGGTTGGAGAAGCAAAGAGAAGTACAGGGGACAGGGCCAATGAATGGAGCAGTAGAGTATTCTTGGATGAATATTTGCAAAGATCCTTTACCCACAGTTGGCTTTCCTGGAATCTGCCCCCACCCCAACCCTAGCATGATATGGTGTGTGGCCAGGTCGGCCCTGTATAAAGTTCTAGTGGGGAGGGCGTTCATTTTTTTAAATCATCTACTCATTTCATTAAACTCCTACTCCTTTTGGGTTCATGCAAAGACGTAAGTTCTCCAGGGGTGGGGTTCCAGGGGACTTTATCACTCAGCTAGCAGCTTGGCTAATAGTATGCAGGATCAGATATCAAGCAGTAACTATTCGGCTATAAGATACGGGCTTACTGTGTTTGGAAACGGTAAGGAAATTGTTCATTCATTCTACAAATATTTGCAGAGGATGAAAACATGGAAAAGAGCCATCATGGAAGTTCAGATAAAATGCTGGGGGAGTTCAGAGGAGGAAGCTGGCATTTGAGCAGCGACTAAACCCACCGAATCGTGTGTGTGTGTTTTCAATTCCTTTTTATAGGACTGACATTTGCACTGATCACACTTCCCAGATCACAGGTAAAGCACACCTTTCCTACATTTCCTTAAATGGTCGAAAGAGCATCACCAGGCATAAGTCAGGAGAGAAGTAAGCCTTTTTGCCTATTAATAAAAATGACGAGTTTATATAAAAGCTTTGCATCAAACTGTTGAACGAAAATAGACAGAGGCAAAGAAGCATCGAACAGACTGTCAAACTACAGCGGGAAGGTAGGGGAGGGTTGCGGGGGTAAGAGATCAACTGAAGGACTTGTATGCATGCATATAAGCACAATCAATAGACACAAGACACTGGGGGTGGGGGGATGAGGGCAAGTACTGGGGTGTAGGGGAGGCTGGGGGGAGGTCAGTGGGGGAAAAAAGGAGACATGTATTACTATTTGTAATACCTTAAACAATAAAATTAAATTAAATTTTAAAAAATAGATCCAGAGACAGAGAAACACTGAACAGACCATCAAACCTCAGAGGGAAGGCAGGGGAGGGTGAGGGGGCAGGGAAGAGATCAACCAAAAGATATATGCATGCAATGGCCACGAATACTGGGGCGGTGGGGGCTTGTCCTGGGGGGTGGGAGTTGTTGGGGAGGGGTCCATGGGGGAAAAAGGAGACATATTTAATACTTAAAACAATTTTTTTCCATATTCTTAAGACATTTAAAATAAGAGAGTATCAAACAGAAGAAAATTTAGATAAAAATGAAATTGATATAGAAACAGCAGACAGAAGTGAATAAGAAACATAAAAATAATTTTAACTGGCTTTTTAGGCAGAATTGACATTTTAGGAAAAAAAGTTCATAATGTTCAGGGCAGAATTCAGAAACCGTCTTAGTCTATTTGGGCTTATATATATATATAAAAAAAACACCACAAACTAGGTAGCTTATGAACAACAGAAATTTATTAAAAAAAAAAAAAAAAGCTTTGCATCAGAGGGATATAAAAAATGAAATGGTAGGAAAATGGCAAAAATGCTTTCATATTTTGGCTAGTATGTTTCTATGTTCATTGAAATGAATGTGGAATAGACACCGACTCCCATGAAAGAGGAGATCTTGCCATCCCTTCTGAGCTCCTAATTAGCTGTGTGACCTTGGGCAAACCACCCAACTCTTCTGAATCAGTTTCCAGTGAGGACTGCAAGGGGGGTTTCCAGCGCTGCTCTAACTTTCACAGTGGGAGTCGGGTGCATGACATCTCAGCTGAGCTTCCATCCGGGTACAATCACTTTACTTTTATTACAATTGTTAGTGTTTTTAAATATCGTGTCTCCTCCCCAGTGTGGGGCGTGCAGGAGGCAGCCAATCAATGATTCTCTCTCACCATTGATGTTTCTATCTCTCTCTCCCTCTCCCTAGCTCTCTGAAATCAATAAAAATATTTTTAAAAAGTAAATGTTGTATTATTTAGAACAAAGTCGCTTACTTGCCTAATCATTTACAGAGGGAATCACACACATTCCATCAACTGATCCTCACAGCAACCCTGACTGACAGGACAGGTAGGAGCGATTCCATTTCAGAAGCAAGGAGAATTCAGTCCTTTCCCTAAGCTCACACAGCTAAATGTGGCAGAAGGGAAAGCACACCTGGCATTTCTGATGTAGAGAGGCTGGGTTCCAAGGTCAAATGCTGGCTAAATAGAAGGGCATAGACCTTACTAACACAGGACTCTTACTTCATCCTTGAACTAATACATACGCATCCCTTTCCACCTCCGCCTCCAGAACCTAGCACCATCTTTTATGCAGGGTAGGCTCTTCACGCATACACCGAGTGGCCAGATTATTATGCGTTCCGAGATCATAATAATCTGGCAACTCAGTGTATATCCTATATAATAAATGGCTAATATGCAAATTGTCCCCCCGACCAGGAGTTCAACCAGTAGGCAGGCCGGCCAACTGCCCATGTCCCCTCCCCCTGGCCAGGCTGGCTGGACCCCACCCATGCACGAATTCATGCACGGGCCTTTAATATGTGTGTGTGTGTGTGTGCGTGTGTGTATGTGTGTGTGTGTGTGTGTGTGTGTGTGTGTTCAGAGATCATAATAATCTGGCCACTCAGTGTATTTGCTGAATTCATTCACTCATTCATTTTTTCATTCAATATTGATTTAATGCCTCTATGAGAGGCCCTCTGCTAGGAGCTACGATGAGAAAAACCGATTTGATTGTGTCTACTAGGAACTTATAGTGGAGGAAGGCAGGAGAGAGGGAAGTAGGAGGGAGCAGGCAGGGAAAGTACGCTGCTCGTGGATAAATATTCTTTATTTTTTAATCTGGATGAAATACAAAGGGTTAGGTTTGGTCCAGCCCAGGTCATTCTCCATAGTAGTGCCCAGAATGTTCTTGGCCCCAGCCCATGAGTAATATTTTTATCAACACTCTGAAGATTCCCTAAAGGTAACGTGGTGTAGGCTTTCTGGATTGCTGGGGAGGAGAGTGACGATGTGTCTGACCTCGAGGTAGGAGGTCACATAATGACCTGCAGCGAAGTCGTGGGAAGCTGGCTAACTTCTCTTCATTGAGATTAGACAGCTGTTTACTGAGGCATGTTCCGCCTGCGCTGGCCTTAGAAACAAGCCATAAACGGTACAATTCTCATAGAAGACTTCGTTTCTTTGTGCCTTTTCTCTTTAGTAGAAACTCGTGGACACTTTCTCTGAAAATCAGTCCCTGCGTTATGCATCAGCGTTTCCAGTTACATTCAAGTTCATAAAGTTTAACAACTCTGAATAATAATTTTTTTTGGCATGGCAATTCCATTCAACAGCAAGGGAAGGGAAATAACACTTTTGAGCTTCCTCCTTCTAGCAGGTTCTTGGCCCTCCTCTGTTTTGTTCGCTATTTTATTCTCAGTCCAAGACATAGCAGCCCTCAATACATACGCATAGCACACGTTTATGAACAAATGGTGTTAGGGCACCATGACTCTCCTTATTTTACTTACATTGCCCAGGTTACCAATTAGAAAACTGATTTCCTACATTTCATGAAAATACTTATGCAAGTAAATTTGAGAATCGGGTTCTCCTTTATGCAGAATGTTTCAAAAATTAATGAATTTCTGTCTTTTTAAAAATTTTTCCTGCCTTTCAGGTAGTAGACATTGGCAATAATTCATTTCTTCTAAGCATCTTCACTGTTGCATACTTGTAAACATTATGTGCACAACCAGTAGACAGAAACATAGCAAAGTATACATCTTCTAAGAATTTAGTGCCTGAGAAGCTTGGATAACTTACTAATCCAGACCAGGGAATAGGTAAATAATTCATGCTGTTATTACTTCCTACTGATGGTGTATAGCTCTACAACAGGGAACACAGACAGGAAAAATGGCCAGGTGTCTTTTGCCGTCTTGGCGATGTCCTATTTCTATGTTCTGCTGCATCCTCTTGGAAAATAATTATATTCATCTTTACTGGAGGTTAGTTCCTCTTGTTGATATAAATTACGTGATCAAGCGCTTAAATAATTTTGATGACTAAAGGACATAATGGCAGTGAGGTGACAATCTTAACTTTGACGTCCCTCCCTTGCTCAGTCTGTTAGGACCTGCACAGTGTTTCAATGGTGCTTTCTGTGCTTGTTTTCCTTCTAGTTTTTTGGTGGCATGGAAACTCCCATAAACACAACATGCACAGATTCTTAGATGCCTGTCAGTGTAGTATCACAGCCTGGGGCTTTGTTGAGCACCCCCAAATTTTGTCTCTGCCCATCTCCCATTAGCAAGTAATGACTGAGAACTAACAAATGCAGATGATTAACATTCACATAAAATTTATGACTTCCAGAGGGTTTGCAGTCAGTCCTCACTTCACCATGTTAATAGGTTCTGTGGCTTTAAGCTACACGAGGTATAACAAAGGCAACTTGACCATCAATAATGGATACACACAGGAGTTAAGTTCCTATGGCATCTCATCAGCACTATAACAAAACAATGTCATTCCAGGACCTGCGGCAATTAGACATCCTCCCATTTAATCCTCGCTGCTTGTTCCTTATGAAAGGTTTGACGTTGGAGGTACACATCTCAAATACACAAGTGAAGACAACGGTTTTTGTTTGCTTCACAGCAAACATTTTTGGTTAATCCTCACCTGAGGATTTTTCTTCCATTGATTTTTAGAGAGAGTGGAAGAGAGGGAGGGGGGAAAGAGAGAGAGAAACATCGATGTGAGAGAGACACATGGATCGGTTGCCTCCTGCACACACCCAGACCCGGGCCAGGATCGGGTCTGCAACCCAGTTCCATGTCCTTGACCGGAAATGAATATGGACCCTTCAGGCCTCAGGCCAACGCTCTAGCCACTGAGCAAACTGGGCAGGGCAAGACAACATTTGGTACTTAGATTTGGAGTTCTGTACCCTGTGCTCTGCTCCATCCAGCTTCCCCTCCACTTGATACAAATCTTTCTCTTTTTTTAACCTGAATAATTCAGAAGAATTATTCTTTCCCACGGGCATCCTATTTCCAAACTGCAGTCCCTCTTAGCAGCTCTGGTCTCTTAACTGCCCTGCTGGGCGGATTCCAAGTCTTTCCGCACTGAGGTCAAACCTCAACTATGTCTGCTTTCCACGCTCATGTTGGAGTGAATGTATAACCATGGGCTGATGCCATGCCAGGCTGTGTTCCTGTTGGTGTTCCTGTCGGTGAGGGCCCTAAGCAAACATCCCAGCAAAGAATGTGACAACAGAGCAATGCTATTCACAAACTGGGTCTTCTCTCCAACAACGACCCCTAACCCTCTGAGCAGCTGCCTCTCTTCTGCTTCCTTATTGCCTTGCTCTCCAATATTTTGCACTTACACTCTTAAAGTTTATTCTATTGTCTTTCTCTTTCCCCCCCTAATTTCCTGCATGCTTACATTTTTAAAGCCACTTTTGTCCATCCAATAAATGTTTCTGCTTTAGACCTGGAGCGCCCACAGGGAACAAAATAGACAGTAACTTTGTCCTCAGAGAGTTTACACCCTATGTTCTCTGATGGAGTCCTTGGGTTTTAAATGCTGTTGTTGCCAGAAAGGTTGAATCTATCTATGTTGTGTCTGGGACAAAACTGTGTCTGTCTCATTCCTGTCTTTAATTTACAAACCACTTCTCCATGGTCTGATAACCCTAAAAACCACCTGGTCAGCTTTCTCTCTTGCCCTCTCTGCAGCTTCCGTTTCTCCCCATGACTATTGAGCATAGACGTGCTAATAATGTAATAGCAGTGTGTATTCCTATTCTCTCTCCCAATTATATCTTGCTTGGTTTATATTTTTAAATGCCTTTTTTTGTTTTTAAAAGGAACTGGCATCATAAAGTATGTTTAAATAGTTAACATGAAATGAAATAGCAGTCAGGCACTAACAAAGGAAACCCAAAGCTTAGGAATCTGCAGATATTGATCATAAGACGTTTCTCTGGATTCACATTGGCTATGACATCATTGAAAAAGTGCATAGCCCACGAAGCATCGTCCTTTGCCTGGTCTTAAATTTTGTCTCTGAAAAGCTTTTATTTTTTCCTTATGATTTTTCCCCTCCCTCCTTTGGTGTGCTCTGTGGTTTCTCAGAAGTTCCTCAGTAAGAGTCTTTCCTGCCTTGTTCCTTCAGAGGCATCTTCTTTAAACCAGTCATTAAGCCTCAGATAGATGCTCTATACTTTCAGTCTCATCCAGGATCCACTATTCTCGGTGGTGCAGTGGAAAGAGCCACGTTTTGATTTCCTAGAGAGCTGAGTTCAAATCCAGGTCAGCACCATGCTCTCTGTTTCCTTACCTATAAGATGGAGGGGGTGGCATTCTCTAGGATTGGCTTGAAGTTCAAATGGGAGAGTATATGTGGTTGACAGAATAATTCTTTCCTCTGCCCCCACTACCCCAACATGTCCATGTCTGAATCCCCAGAACCTGTGAATATGTTAAGGTACATGGCAAAGGGAAATGAAGATTGCAGAAGGAATTAAGGTTGCTAATCAGTTGATCTTGATATGGGAGATTATCCTAAATTATATGAGTGGATCCAGTGTAATCGAAAGGGGGATATAGAAGAGTCAGTGTCAGAGTGATGTGAAGTGGGAAAAACAGAACCAAGCATTGCTGGCTTTTGAGGTGGATGAGGCCACAAACCAAGGAATGTGGGCAGCCTCTAGAAGCTGGGAAAGGCCAGACTCTCCCCTGGAGCCTCCAGCAGGAAATGCATCCCTGCCGACACCAGGAGGTCCATTTTGTATTTCTGATCTCTGGAACTGTAAAATGTTTTCATTTGTATTGATTTGAACCACCACCTGTGTGGTAACTTGTTGCAGCAGCAATAGGAAACTGGGGTAGATAGAATACTCCCCCTCCTTCAAGATGTCCACATCCTAGTCCCCGGGAACCTGTGAATACATATACCACCTTAGATGGCAAAGGGGAGGCTGCAGATGTGACTATGGGTCTTGAGATGGGGCAATTACCCTGATTATCAATCAGTTCTACTGTCCTAACAGCAATCCTTGTAAAAGGAGGCAGGGGTGTCAGAGTCGGAGAAAGACTTATGACAACAGAAGCAGAGGTCAGAGTGAAGGGTCATGAAGCTCCAACAAGCAGGAAAGGGCAAGAAAACAGACCCACCCCCAGAGCCTCCAGGAAGGAACACTTTCCTAACAGCATCTTGAGTTTATCCCAGTGAGACCCAGAACTTTGTAAGATGATAAGTGTGTGTTGTTTTTAAGCCACTAAGTTTCTGTTACCGTCATAAAAGGAAACGGGTACAGTATAAATCCCCCTTTCCATTTCAATATCTCCCTTAACCTTCCTGTGACAGCAAGCTTGTCACGCTCTTCTCCCTGAGACCCCTGAACTCTGCAGTCAAAGGTCTGTTCTGACCATCCTCTGAGGTGCACCCCTGCCAGGGAGTCCAGCCTTCCCAGGGGCAAGTCTCCGCATTGACAATCAGGTCCTGGTTTTCACATCTGGAACTGGGGGCTCTGCCCTCAATCAGGGTTAGCCTTTGATGACTCTGTCCTTGCCCTTGTCTATGCCCCCTTTGTTGCCTCGGACAAGTTTTGGAAAGAAGAAAGGCTCCCGGTTATCAGCATATTATCTCTTGGCACAATTTTTATCCATTATTTTTAAGAAGAACATCACCCCTTCTCCTTGGCACCTCTTGGGCACTCTGGAATGTGTCTAGAGATCTGAGCCTTTTGTCTTGCTGGATCTCTTTCTTCCCTCGTCATCTTGAACTTGTCATGGGTAATGTTTCAATGGATTTCAGATTTTCAATATTTAGCCTCACAGTTATTCACCTCTTCCCCTTTCTTTTCCTCTGTTTGTTTCCATGCATATCTAGAGACTTCAGTGTGGTTGGTTTTTTTTTTTACTCACTTGAGAGCTTTCCTTACACCACCAGAAAATTCCTCACTTATGATTATCAAGAAAAGAGACTACAGATGCCATGCTTTTGAGCTTCCCCTTTTATATATTTGCATTCTTTCCTTCCTCTACAAAATGCCTTGGCTTTTAAGGAATTAAAAGAAATCATTGTGCAGTTAGAGATTACAGTGGCTTTCACTTTATGTATCACAACTTTAATTGTCCATTAACAATGAAAATTCTACTGGCTTATCTGCCAGCAAGCAAATACAAATTAGTATTACTTCATCCTTTTTTTACTCTGAAAATATTTCAGTGTATATGTCTTAAAAATATTTTCTATGCAACTAGGATCCTGAGATGCTCAACATCTTAAATTTGAATTCTTTGGCTTTGTCTACTATTCTTCCCTTGGACTTCTATTTTTTCAATGTAGCAGGTCAGAACTTGACCTGTGTCCCTTCTAAATCTTGGCTTGAGTACCAGGACAAAAAAATGAAACCAGCTCCATGCATCTAGATCCCACCCCAGCAGTGACTTGTCTGTCCATATAATCTCAGTAGCTGGCTTAGCCTTGCCTGGGAGGGAATAGAATACATATTTTACCTTTGCCTCTGCTCTTGTATCTATTCTACTTATCTCATGCTCCTCTCCTGCATTCCTATCTTGAGACGTGGCTTAGGTCTGTACTTCATTCTTAGACACTGTCTCTTCAAATATTCCCTTTGCTTGTGAGCACATCCCATACTCTCTGGACCATACATTCTAAAGAGTAGGCAGCAAACAGAGAGAGTCTGTTTGAGACACGTGGTCACTGAGACGAATAAGCACTGATGTGCTTTCTGGGAACTAGACAAAAACAAAAACTAAATGAAAGTAGTTAGTGTCCCTTTTCCTCAGGAATAAACACAGCCTCCCTGTCTCCTCGCTTCAATGCTTCCATCTACAGCTGTCAGCGCGCATCCCCCAGGCTCTGCTGGACATGGGGGAAGAGGAGAGGATCAGGACTTCACTTATTCCCAGGATTCTGGTTTTCTGCTCTTAATCTTTCTCCACCAGGTCCCGAGAAATCTCAGTGCCCCCATCTCCTCCCTCTTTCTACGTTACAACATCTATGGCTGCTCACTCCCCCCTCTGATTACTAGGGCTCAAACCATCTTCTCACGCTCACCACACACCTATATTGATAAACTCACTTCATCCTCACACTACCTGGAGAAAGAGGCAGCATGACCCCAGACTTTTCAGCAAGTGAGTAGCCGGCCGGGATTAGAACTCTCCTCCACTCTCCTCCCTAGTGACTCTATGCTCTTCCCACTCTTAGGTTTGTTTTTGCTGGAGTGTCTTATTTTCCAATAGGGTATTTATCCAAGAAACATGTGCTGGATATCTTCCACTTTGCTCTCAGAGAAGTTTCTCCACCCTGGTGGCTACAGGCAGCCTTTACACTTGCCCTTGTCTTCTGGCTTCCTGTTGGGTTCAGCCAATGGGGAGGCCTGGCCAGAGGCTAAGGGTGAGAAAATACAGGCTCACAGTAGTTGCATCCCCACTCCCTGGGCGCTGGCTCAGGGGGGGTTAGTCGTTGTGTGTCTCCACCCAAGATCTCGGCTCCTATTCAGCGACTCTCTCCTACAGCTCTCTGAGCTCAAGGAACCACTCTCTTCTTACCCCATCAAGTCTAGATGTGGGAACGGCGCCCAGCTATTGTTAGCTCTTGCCTGTTTCTCCAATCTCTATTGATGTCCCTCTCCTCCACCCACCCTTTAAAACATAGTCATTTTATTAAAGTTTCCTCAATTGCTCCCCTGAGGGTGCCTCCTATTTTTTACCAGAGCCAGGCCTGCTACAGAGGTTTGTGAAGGGGTTTCTATTTATGCCTTTCAGCCACAAGGTCCCTTTCCCCTGAACTCTTTTACTGTCCTCAGATTTGCTCATGGGCATATTTGACATCTTATGAAATGTGTTTGCTGTGGTTGAGCTCCTGAGAAATGAGCAGGACTCCTGAAGATGACCATTGAGCCTCCGGAGGGGAATTCCACCACGTTCAAGGAGAAAACCCCATCCCCACACATAAAGCACAGGACGGGCATTCATGGGTGGGTCAGTAAAGGAAGCCCCTCCTGGACCTGCCTTTGAGAAAGCCATTGTTGGTACTGTATCCACACAAGTCCTTTTAAGTCCCTTTATGAGAAATGGACTGGAGTGCTTGTTTTCTGTGCCAGCATGAGTGATGAGCCCTGGGGTCTCTCTCAGGGAGGTCCCTATGGTATGTGATTCCCAGGGTGCATCCCACTGCCACAGTGAACACCCTTGAAAGGTCCTAAAGGAACGTCTCCAATGACCAACCAGTGATCTCGGGAAATCTACGGGATTCTCATAGGCATCTACACCCCATCATTGTCCAGGGCCACATCTTTCTCCTCCCCACACTCTGTCTAAGCCACTTAGAAACACTGTCACTGAATCCATCTCCTAGCAACACAGGGCCCGTCCAAGCACAGGGCCTGGACAATGTCCATCTGCCATGACCGTGACGCACTCTTTGAAAAAACTCTGCTACAAGACAATTACCTGGTTTCCCCATTCTGGCTCAGATAACTCCAATGTTATTGTTATTCTCTGAACAACTGCTTCAACTTCCCTCAGCTTTTCCAAGTCCTCTATTTCCTTAGATCCACCTTGCAAATCTATACTGTTGGCAGGACAACGGCTGTTATCCTGTTTTCACAGAGCGATGAGGAAACAGATCATGATTGAAGTTCTCAGAGCTAGCTGTTGGCAGGATTGGGATTAGACATTTGGTCTTATGTCCCCTGCCTTCCCGTTCCCTCCTTCCCACTACGTTAACCTTCATCTCATGACATTTGTGTGCATAGCTTATCAATGTTCTTATTGAAAGTGCCTAACAGTATTTTAATGGTGTTGTTATTCTTACTACTGTCATGGGAAATTCCAAATCAATCGTGTCTTTATAAGGCTTATAGTCTTTAAGTTAAACTTTATTTATCAAGCATTTTACCATTAGAAGTGCAAAAATATTGTGGTTAAAGTTTCAAAGTGGCCCACAAAACCCTGACACAGTAGAGGAAGCAGTTCTAGCAGGAGCCCTGAACCCTAACTTTTACTACAATCTACCCCTTTGCCCAGAGCATGAACCTCTGCACAGCCCCGATGAGCTTGGAGCCTCCCAGGGGAACTGCGGGTTCACTAAGGATGAACGGCTTCATGCCAACATCCAGGAGAAGGGCCCCACAGCAGCCTTTCCAAGGACTGCTTTCCGCTAAGTCGCGTATCATAAGTGGATAACTAGCCTCCTTGAGTTGGGCCCAAGCTTCTTTCTTTGAACCTCCCCCCACCCCAAAGCTGTCCAAATCATGTGCCCTGGAACCAAGTGACCAAGGAATGCAGAAGCTGCTGGCCACTGATTGCATGCCCCTTCGGTGATGGAGCAAAGGGGTTAAATGTTGGCGGGACTGGTACCTCCGCTAGAGACGCTCGCTGCGTGTGAAAGATCTCTGCAGGAGCTGCAAGAGGAAAAGTAGCTGTGCCCTCTTTTCATTGATTTTAGAGAGAAAGGAAAGGAGAAGGAGAGAGAAAGAAGCATCGATTGGTTGCCTCTCATATGCACCCCAATCAGGAATTGAACCAGCAACCTGGGCATGTGCCCTGACCAGGAATCGAACCAGCAACCTTTCGGTGCATGGGACGATGTTCAACCAACTGAGCCACTCCAGCCAGGGCACCACCCTTTATTTTTTTATTTCCCCATGCTCACCATTAGAGAGATGAAATTCAAACATAGGCTCCACATAGCTCCCACTTGGAATTCCAAGAGCTGAGGAGGGTCCCGACTAACCCTCTCTCCACATCAGTTCCAACAATGGAAGCACCGCTCTTCAGTATCCTCTGCCCACCAACCGTGTACCCAGCACCGTCCTCAGCCCTGAAGTATAGATAAACGAGGTTCGATCTCTGTCCTCGAAGAATGCGTACTCGAGATGGGGCATCAGGTAGCAAAATATAATAAAGGGGGGAAAGTGCCATTTTTAACCAAGATGTTACCTAGAAACCTTCTTCTCCCTTATCGTTTCGTTTGACTTGCGTGAGCAAAAGTGGATATGGATTTCAGTTGGGGAAAAGGAGGTGTCAGGGCAAACATAAGAAGGTCAGAATAAGTTACATGGATGGAGGCGAATCTCCAAGAGCAGTGGTGGAGGAGGAGCTGGTGATGCTGACACAGTTCCCCCAGCACAACTGGAGAGCAGCTGCTGCAGCATCTCCCCGGGGAAGTGGCTGAGGCTGTCCGGGAGGAGAGGTCTAACGTTCGCTTTGACATCGCTCACATTGATGAGATGGACACTCCCTCCACTCCTCCTTCCAGTAAAACCCACTCTGCACAAACTGTCTCATGCGAGTGGGGCATTTGTATATACAAACATGCATTTCCTGTGTGAGGTAGCGCAGAACCCCGACACCCTGGAAGGCACTCACATGGTGACGACAAAAATACAATCATCTAAGTCCCACTTGTGACCACCTGGGGACAGGGATGTGTGGTCTGGACTTCTACCAAGCACCCAATTGGAAATTCAAAAAGATTGTTCCAGTTCTTAAGGGAAAAGTGACCTTTGTCATCTGTGCTGCTTTGAAAAAGAAATTCAGCGAAATGTTAAAGGTATTTTAGTGGAGGTTGGGAAATACTATGAGAGGATTGGACAAAGAAACTAAAGCAAGAGGAGAGGGAGAGGAGGGAACATTTAAGCAGGGCTTGAAGGATGAAGGTCATTTCACCGGATTGGGAAGGAAGGGAGGGTGGAAGGAAGGAAAAAGGGGTGTTGTAGGCAGAGATAATAATGTATGCCAGGGTTTCTCCATCTGGGCACTCCTGACGTTTGGGGCTGGATAATGCATTATGGGAAAGAGCAATCCCGTGTGTTTTAAGATTAGCCATTTTCCTGGCTTTTACTCACTGAATACCAGTAACACCATCCCCTGGCATTGTTATGATAAAAAATGCCTCCCTATATTGCCAAATGTCCCGTGGGGGACAAGGTGCCTGGCGTATTCGGGGAATGAAGTTCCACGAGGCTGAAGCCCAGTATCCGCAGACATTCATGAATACGATAAGGCAAGAACAAGGCTGGCCAATAATCCATGGCCAGGTGGTGCAAGGGAGCTCAGTGCTCACCATCAACTTGACATTGCTCTCTATGCCGTGGCGAGTCAGGTGGGGATTTTAAGCATAAATGGCACCATCCAGCCTACGTTTCGAAATGATAACCAGAAGCAATATTAATAATGACTTGGCCCAAACCGGTTTGGCTCAGTGGATAAAGCGTCAGCCTGCGGACTGAATGGTCCTGGGTTCGATTCTAGTCAAGGGCACGTACCTCAGTTGCAGGCTGCTCCCTGGCCCTGGTTGGGGCTTGTGAAGGAGGCAACCAATCAATGTGTTTCTCCCACATTGATATTTCTCTGTCTTTCCCTTCTCTCTAAAAATCAACAGAAAAATATCCTCAGATGAGGATTAAAATAATAATAATAATAAAATAATAATAATAATGACTTGGAGGGGCAGAGCCTGGGGTCAGAGAATTCAATGACACCGTTGATATGTCAAATAAGAAAACGAATACAACCCCTCTGCTTCCTAGTCACTCTGTCTGAAGACGAGTCCGTGACTCTTATCCTAAGGACGTCCACGTAGGCCAGTTAAACACGCCTGGCCTTGACGCGGCCCCAGGCGCGGGTTCTTCTGAAGGCTGAGAACACCTGCAGCTTCCCCCACTCCCCCCTTATTTTAGCAACAATTCTTGAAGCAGCCAGAAGCTTACACCCGGAAGCCCTTTCAACTGTTTGTTGTGTTGTTGCTAACGGAGCCTGAGGTCTAAAAGGGGTTCCTAGGACGTGTTGACTAGTTATCTGCTACCCAGGGAGCCAGGGACACAGCGTGCGTAGGGGCTGCCCGGCTTAAGAGCCAGGGTCAGACCTGGTGGTTATTTAAAGCCTCCACCAGCAGTGTCAATGTCGCATTGACGTTTTTTAAAGATGCTTTAAGGGGCCAGAAGTAATGGCTGGCTGGTTCTGATACTTAACCTTACTAATTTGGGATTTGGGCTGAAATTATAAACAGCTGTTGCAACATCTCCAGCTTCCTTGGCAAAAAAAAAAAAAAAAAAGAGGGTAACTTAGGGAATTTGCCTTTGGCCTGGTCAGGATTTTGGTAGTTGAGTTTTCTCCTGTGGGAATGAGGCCCCATGGAGAGTAGGCTTAGGATTTCTATTACATTTGGGAGAAATGAAATGTTTTTGATTGTGAAGAAGCCAATCCAACAAATATGTATCAAATGTCTACTGTGGTCCATGCAACTCAGAGGGGTTACTAAAACTCCCAAAGTTTTGTAAATTCCAAAGACAATCCCTTCCAAATATGGTGCCCAAAAGAATCCATTCTTCCTTCACCCATTCAGTTAATCAGCTGTATGTGGGGCGCATTCTCTGGGCAGGCACAATAGTCTTAGATATAAGTACTCTTATCTGTTCTCAGAGGAGGGAACATTTAAGCAGAGCTTGAAGAATGAAAGTCATTTCACTGGATTGAGAAGGAAGGGATAGTGGAAGGAAGAAGAAAGGGTATTCTGGGTAGAGATAAGAGTGTATGCCAGGGTTTCTCCACCTGGGCACTACAACGCTTTGGGCTGGCTAATTCATTATTGGAAGGAGCAGTCCTATATATATATATTCCAGCACCAATGAACTTACTAGCTATTTGGAAAAACATGCGTGGAAACAGATACCTATAATACCTGGCAGAGTGGAATAAACTTTATAATTCGACAAGACCCTTTAAGAAAAACCTTGAATGAGACTGACAAGAAAAGACTGGAATGGTTTAGATGAAAAATGCTTTCTATTAGCTTCCAATGGCTACATAACTGATCACCACCCATTTAGTGACTGAAAGCAGCAGCCATTACTTATTTCACAATTTCCGCAGGTCAGAAGTCCAGGCCCAGTGTCGTTGGGTTCTCCACTCAGGGTCTCACAGTCTGAAATGAAAGGATCAGCTGGGCTGTGTTCTCACTGGGAGCCCCTGGTCCTCCAGCTCGTGAGGCTGTTGGCACAATCCAGTTCCTCGCTTGATGTCCAGGGGGTTTTCTCTCAACTCTTAAAGGCTGCTCTTGGGTTCTAGAAGTCACTCTCAGGTCCTTGCCATTTGGCTTCCTCCATCTTCAAAGCCAGCAGCAACAACAAGCAAAAACCCCTCCCCCATCTGGATTTCCTTTTTCAGGAAGAGCCCGGCCTATTTTTAGGGCATACCTGATTAGGTCAGCTCTACTGAGGAGACTCTCCCTTTCCTAAAGTTAATTGTGCCTTATAACATAATCTGATCCCAGGAGTGACTTGTGCATCATTTTCAGCCGTCCTATTCACACTCAAGGGGAGGGGATTATACAGGATGTGAACACCCCGTGGGAGGATTCTTGGGGACCATCTGAGAATTCTGCCTACCACATACCACTAGCTACTCATCAACGTCTCCCAGAGCCGCAGGAACGACTCCCTTCCTGTCACCAACCCTGCAGTAGCATGTGTCTGGCAGGCTTTGAAGGTCTTCACTCTGCTCCCCAGCCAAGCCTCTGTCCTTTCAGGTGGTCTGATTGACACCGGGTCATGAGGGTGACACAGAAGATATACTGAGGGTCTAACTGCGCCAGGTATACTTTATACATATTGTCTCATTTGTCCTCACCATAACCTGTATTGTACCGAGTGTTCAGGTGTTTTATGACTACAAACTGAGGCTTTCGTCCTCAAAACCATACAGCTAGGGAGACTCAGAGCTAGAATTATTCCCAGCTCAGTCTTTATGCCCATTCTCTCTCCACTGCACAACTGGAAAGTTGCCATGGTAACATCTGCCCCCCCCCCCCCCTCACTCATCCTCCAATGCTGCCCATGCCTTCTGCCTATGGTGCAGAGAGTCCTAATTTGAAGTAGATGGTCCCAATGTCAGCTTGTGTCTTTAATGTTGATCCTGAACATTTCTTTAGCACATTTAGAATTCAGAGAGCACAACCAGAAAATAGAAGAAAGGTCTCATTTTTCTTTGGAGATATATAGTTTTTATCTTCAGGAACAAAGTACTTTTATCCAGTGCATATAAAAGGTGCATTAATATTGTCTTATCAATACGTGTAAGATTCCCTGGCTACCCCTTCTGAGAGATGAGAGATCTTTCGAAAGCTGCGGGAATTCCCTGTGAGGCTGCGAGATTCACACCCACGCAATAGAAACTGATTGTGATCATTCCTTCCTCAGGTTGGTATATTTTTCTACTTGTGACATATTTTTCCTTAAGGAGTTGACATCTTCATAAAGAAATATAGAGCTATTGTTTAGACAAGCTATATTATCAGTGTGTTATCTTAATATTTCCAGAGAGGGTCATCTAACGTAAAAAAAAAAAAAACATAAAAAAGCAATAAGGTGTGGAAGGCACACTGGGTGATTCCATGATGCTGCTCACAGTAGGAGGCCACTGCCTTGGGGCTCTGAGCACTCACAGACCATTTCCGGCCCTGAAAACGGAACCAGACAGTATATCCACATACCTATAGCCCATTTGACACACGGACACTCTAGTTGGGAAGTTCTTCTCGATTCAACAGAGAGCAGTTAACCAATAATTGAGTATTGCCAGATGTTTAATTTCATAACTACTTACTGAGTGTTTATAATGTGTCAAACACTGAGTCTAGGTGCTAGGAATACAGGGGCGAATAAAAGACTGCCATCACCCCCACATAGCAGTCTAGTGTCTGAAAACATATACCTCATCATGAGGATAGAAAATCACTTTCATCTTTGTGTGAATACATCTGGTTGATAATGGCCACCTGAAATACTAGTTGAGAAGGATCCCGCGGCCTCCAGGTACAGAAGGGGGAAGTGTGATCACTTAGCAATACTTGCCACGTGGGAAAACAGGGAAAGTACCATAAGCATGCAAGCCACACACCCGCAAACCAACCCGTTCCTGTCGCTGCAGTCCAATACTAAGAATCCATCGTAGGTTCCACTTCCAATTGTCACATTGCTCACGTGACTATGTTGTGTTTTCCCTATCCTCCCTGGTAATTACCATTGTGTTTAGCAATCAACAGCACTGATTTACGCAAGTGACTTTCAAGTCAATCGCTCCAGCGCTGGAAAACAATAGCTTTGAATGGAGTTATTTCCGGGGAGAATGTTAAACGTTTCCGAGTTCAGCTATCCAAGGAAAGGCGGCTCCCTGCATGTAAGGGAAGAGAATGAAAAGTTTTCTGGCAGCTGGACCAAGATAAAGTGCTCAGACAAGTGCTGTAGCGGCCTGGGAGTGAATGGGAGTAACTCGCTGTTTCCTGCCTAAAAAGGGTACTTTTGGATGCATTCAGCCGCCTCACGCAGTGCGCGCTTTTAATTACTGATATAAATCCTGATAGAGTCCCCAAGGGATGAGAAATAACCTTTAGCCATTCTGTCTGCAAACAATAGCAAGCCTGCAGAGGAAAGGTAACCAGTGCAAGTGATTCCAAGGGAACTCCTTTATATCCGATTTATTGTCTAAGCTTCACACCATTGAGTGGTGGCCCACGGGCAAGGGTTCCAACCCAAGATCGTTAACATACAAGGGCAGATTCTCAAGTCCCATGCTTCTGCAGACTGAAGGCTGGAGCTAAAGCCTGGGAAGGGATGGAAGGAAGGATTAGACCCGACACTGGAAGTGCTATGGTCTTAATTGTAATTGAAGGAGGAAACGGCCCCTTATGTAGTACATACTGTGTATGGGTGCTTTAGATCTTATTCTAAATGTAAAGAGAGTAGCTTTTAATACAGATAAATGGCTTGTGGAGGTGCTCAAAACCATAGGCCAGGAAAAGGGAACAGCACCTATTGCTCAAATTTGTGGCCTAAGAACCCTAAAAGGCAGTTCTCAGATGCACATGCAAAGAGAGAATCAAGTCAGAAACAATTAGGTCACCTGAAATCTGGTCACCAACTCAAATAAGGTAAGGCAAGAAAAGAAAAAAAAAAAGGAAGTTCAAGTTTGCAGATAAAAAATGGCAAGGACCCATGAGAGCCCAAGCCAGATCTTTCTACCTCTCCTCATTCCAGACCTGACTCCTAGAATGCCAGCCAAGACCAGAGGGTGCCTCCTCATCCCGGGTGCCCGTGAGAGATATTCAATGTGTATTAGGTTCTAACAACTTAAAAGCTTCTCATGAGGCTGTCACTTTTTTTTTATGTTTTCATTGATTTCAGAGAGGAAGGAAGAGGGAGAGGGAGATAGAAACATCAACGATGAGAGAGAATCATTGATCAGCTGCCTCCTGCATGCCTTGTACTGGGGATTGAACCCACAACCCGGGCATGTGCCCTTGACCAGGAATCAAACCATGACCTCCTGGTTCATAGGTCAATGCTCAACCATTGAGCCACGCCAGCTGGGCAAGGCTGTAACTTTCTTAAGGGGAATGATTAAATGGATGAATAAGGTCAAACTCACTTCCCCATTGCATTTGATCTTTGGTGGTTGAAATTTCTTTTATTAAAAACATGGCTAGAGATTGAATTTATTATTTTCTTTTCAAGGGGCTAATTCTTCAAAAATAAAATCAACCACCACCAAAAAAAAAAAAAAGGCAAACCGATTTGAAAGAGAAAAGAGTGTGGGGGGAGGGGGAAGACCCTGAGCTTTGCATTTCTTTCTAGTTCCTTCTCCTCCGCCTTAGCCAAGACCCATAAAGTTGCCTTTTATTTTAAGTAGGAATCGCATAGCAAGTTACCCCCATCTATCACCAGTTCCAGAGAGACATTTGTTTATGAAAAGAGTTTATTAACTGGATGTAATTGCATTCTCTTAAGAAACATGGTAACCTCAATTTAGGAACTCTCTGTCCATTTATGTAATCTGTGACATGAATTATGATAAACAGAAACTCTAACTCTCTGGACACAGATTTGAACTAGTACCCTACCTTTGAAAATAAAAACATCCTCTTCCTTCAGCATAGAAATTTGCAGGATGCACATGCTTTTCTAAATTTCATCACATGTAATCCTCAGCGTGATCCCCAACAATATAAATTAAGTAAACTGGGGCTCAATGACTATTTAAGGTCATTCAAGGCTAGGACGCTAATCCAGTTTTTTTTTGGGGGGGGTGGGACCCAAGCTCTGGAGCTTTTCCCACCAACCAGAGAGATCTGCAGAAATGTCTACTAGTATAATCCCTCTCCCTGGGAACACAATGAATGAAGTGGGCATCGTGGCTATTTGTTATCTATGGGATACAAAGTGGAACTTGGTCCCTTCCGCTGAAAATTAAATACAGACTGAAGAGCTGATTTCCATTTAACTGAGAGCTGAGAGAAACGTGGATTTGACTTACACAGCAGGGATTTGCATAATACAGAGAGCAGAGGCAGGGCACCAAGAGCATGGAGCTTTGGAGGATGGGGGCAGCGGAATCCTCAGAAGGGAATATCTGGCAAAATGGAATGCACTGGCTCTTCCGTCCTGGAAGACTATAAAATAACCTATGCAGACAGTGGCAGAGGCATTTTAGGTCCTTTCAATGATTATAGGAATTCTGGTGCAGAGCAGCCAGCCAGCCAAGGTGGGTGGGTAGTGGGCCAACCACATGTCCTCTCTTACTCTTGGACTCCAGAGGGATACACCTTAATACCTTTAAGAACCACCGGCCCTCACTCCCAGTCTCCCCAGCTGTGGAAGGGGAGGGAGGACACAGGTAGACAGAGCTGACAGGCAGCTGGAAGGTAATATCGCTTGGAAGTCTTCACCTCACTGCAGGGAGCCATGTCCTATTCTGCACCTGAGAACCAAGGCCTGGAGGTGATCACCTGGTAGCGGGACTCTCCGCCTACTGGGAGGGCCATATGGGCAGCTATGAGTTCCCTGTCCCTGGGCAGACCCAAATGACCACTTGCATCTCTGATACTTTGCCCAGGGGAGCCTAGGATGTTATCTCCGCCCCAGTGGAATTAGGCTCCAGATATGAATATCAAACCATTTCTTCCCCATAACTTCAAATGTTTCTTAAATGCTCATGACTCCAAAACTTTAGTCCAGACCCTTCTCCAGTGCTCCAGACCAGGGGTCAGGAACCTTTGTCTGCAGAAGGTCACATAAAGTCTCTATTACACAGTCTTACTTTTTTTTTAAACAACCTTTGAAAAATATGAAGAGCATTCTTCTACTGGTCCTGCACCAGGTTTGACCCCCAGGCCATAGTTAGCTTCTCTGCACCTCCCTCTACATTCCTCATTTCTCCCTTTTCTACAATCTGCCACATTCTTTTCTTTTTCTTTTTTTCTCAAAAGCAGGAAATCTTAAAATCTCAGAGCAGCATGATTTACAGAGGCACTAAATGTCACACAGGGACATGCTAAGTAACACTGAGTATTTTGTATTAGTTATCTATTGTTGTGAAGCAAACCCAAAAGTTTGTGGCTTAAACCCAGAACGAACATGTATTATTATCATCCCCAACAGTTTCTATGGGTCAGGGATTCAGAACCTGCTTAGCTGGCCAGTTCTGGCTTAGAGTCTTATTTATTGTCAAAATATTGAGCAGGTTGACAAGCAGATCCTAAAATTGATTCTAGATGTTTGGCATTTCCACATAGACAAAACAATTTGTAAAAGAACAAAGTTGTAGGAATTGCACGTCCCAATTTCAAAACATACTCTAAAGCTGTAGTTATCAAGATCAGTGTGGTGCTAGACCATAAGGAAGTCCTTAGATTTATAGCCAATGGATCTTTGACAAAGGTGCAGGGCAGTTCATTATGGGAAAGGTAGCCTGTTCCATATGATGCTGAGAAAATTGAATGTAGACCCTCGCCTCACATGATACATGAAAGTTAACTCAAAATAGATTTTAGACATAAGAATAAGAGCTAAAGCAATAAGACATTAAGAAGAAAATATTGGAGAAAATCTTTAGGACCTTGAGTAAAGCAAAAATTTTGTAGATATGGCATCAAATGAATGATCCTTAAATGGAAAACAACGATACATTGGATCTCATCAAAATTCAAAACTTTGGCACTTTGAAAAACAATGAAAATGAGGAGTCAAGCAACAGACTGAAAATATTTGCAAAATACCTACTGATAAAGAACTTGCATTAAGAATTTACGAAGAACACTGGGAACTCAGAAAGACAAATAACCCAATTATAAAACAGATCAAAAGATATGAATAGATGTTTCACCAAAGAACATATACAAATGGCTACTACACACAGGCAAAGACACTCAATGTCATTAGTCATGAGTAATGTAAATTAATACCATTTCAACTCACTGAAATATCTATCATAAATAACACAGACAATAACAAATACTGGCAAGAATATGGAGAAACAGGAACATTCAGACATTGCTGGTGGGAATGTAATGATGCAGCCACTGAGGAAAACAGCTTGGTAGTTCTTCAAACAGATAAACATAGTTATCATAAGCAATTTCACTCAAAAGTCTATACCCAAGAGAATAGAAAATACATGTACACACAAACACTTTACATGTGAATATTCATAGAAGCTTCAGTCATTACGGCCCAAAACTGGAGACAACCCAAATACCCAACAACCAGCAAAACAAAATGTGTCGCATCCATTTAATGGAATACTATGCAGCAAAGAAAATGGAACAAAATCCTGATACATACCGTAATATGGATGAACCTCAAAAACATTATACTAATGATTCTATTTATATTAAATGTCCAGAAAAGGCAAATTTATAGAGGCATGGTTAGGTTGGCAGTTGCCCAGGGCTGGAAGTGAGATGGAGAATGGTTCAATTTTCTAATATGTAAAGTATACTCCAATCATATTATTACAGGGTAGGCTTCAGTCACTAGAAAGCTCAAATGAGACTACAGGACTCACTTTCAAGGGGGTTTACTCACATGGCCAGCCAATTGGTGCTGGTTGTTGGTGGGAAACATCAGTTGTCTGCACAAAAGGCTCTTCAAACAGCTGCTCGACTGTCTTCTCCTAGAGCAAGTGACACAAAGAGAAAGAATCAGATATCATCTACCCTCTCTATTAACTCTCCTCACAGGTCAGAGCTACAGTGGTCAAACGAAGAAATCAAGAAAGGTTCAGTTGCCAGAGGGGAGGGGCCTTAGGGGTTTGTGTGAAAAAGTGAAGGGATTAAGAAGTACAAATTGGTAGGTACGGAATAGTTGCAGGGAAGTAAACTATACCACAGGGAATACAGTCAATAATCTATATACATAAAAGCCCAATATGCAAGGTGTCCCCTCGGGAGTTCAACCAGGAGAACGGGAGTTTGATTGCTTGCTATGACGTGCGCTGACCACCAGGAGGCGGTGCAGAACATGGTGGGTGACCAGAGGCAGAGGCGGCAGGGCACTGAGGGAGTGAGGGAAGGAGGAGGCTGGGAGGCGGGGAAACTGATCGGCTCCGATCGCCGGCCAGGCCTAGAGACCCTACCCATGCACGAATCTCGTGCACCAGGGCCCTAGTATTGTAATAACTATGTATGGTACCAGATGGGTATTAGAAATTTTGGGGCAATCACTTTACAAAGTGTGATTGTCTAATAACTATGCTGTATACTTAAAACTATCCTATATAATAAAAGCCCAATATGCTAAGTGTCCTGTCATCTGGTTGGCCGTTCAACCAATCAAAGCACAATATGCTAATGACATGCTAAGGCTGCTCAACTGCTCACTATAACGTACACTGACCACCAGAGGGCAGACAGTCGACCAGTTGCTATATGCGCATTGACCACCAGGGGGCAGATGCTCTGACTGGTAGGTTAACTTGCTGCTGGGGTCCAGCTGATTGGGACTAAGCAAGATGGGCCGGACACTTCCTGGAGCTCTCCCATGGTCCCTCCCCGGCTGGCCAACCTCCCATGTCCCTCCTTGGCCCTGATCGTGCACTGGTGGGGTCCCTCAGCCTGGCCTGCACCCTCTCGCAATCCGGGACCCCTGAGGGGATGTCGTAGAGCCAGTTTCAGCCAGATGGCAGAACAACCGGTCACTATGACACGCACTGACCACTAGGGGGCAGATACTCAATGCAGGAGCTGCCTCCTGGTGGTCAGCAGGCTCCCACAGTGGGAGCGCCTACTCAGCCAGAAGCCAGGCTCAAGGCTGGCGAGCACAGCAGCAGTGGAGGGAGTCTCTTCTGCCTCCGTGGCAGCACTAAGGATGTCTGACTGACGGCTTAGGCCATCAGTCAGACATCCCTAAGCCGTCAGTCAGACATCCCCTGAGGACTCCCGGACTGCGAGAAGGCACAGACCGGGCTGAGGGACACACACACACACACACACACACACACACACACACACACACAGTGCATGAATTTCATGCACCGGGCCTCTAGTTATAAAATAATATTTAATATAAACTGTAACTGGAAAATAAAATAATAAATTCATACTAGTTGCTAAAAAAAGAAAGATGTCTCAGATGGATTTCTTGACTGACTCAAACTTTCTCTGAAGGCATTTATTAAAATTACATCACAAACTCTTTTTGTTTGTGTTTCTTAAAAGCAACTCTCTTTGTTCTAGACTTGGATTACATTGTCTCATCTATACAAATGAATAATGAAAACTAAATGTTTTTAAAGTGAATAAACTGGAGCTGCTAGTCCATGGACCACACTTTGAGTAACAAGGTTCTATACTATCCACCCCACCCCATGTCACACCACCGTACTCTGTCCCCAGGATCCCACACAAACTTTTTCCCACTGATTTGATTCATAAAAACAGGCCTCTTGGGAAAGTCTGTCCTACTACGTCATCTATATGCCCAAACACTTACGAATAGAAATAGTTAATCTAAAGTGAGTTCCCACTAAATACCAGATACTTTACATGTATTACTTCATAGTATTTTCACAATAACCTGTCTCATTTTATGGGAGGAAACTGAGGCTCAAGTATAACATAACTTGCCAACATCGTGTGGCTAGCAAGTAGCAGAATTGGGTCTTGAACCCCAGAAGTCTGCCTAAAGATTCACACATAATTGTTTTTACATTATTCTGATCTCAGTGGAGGAACACAGTTTATACTCAAACTGAATCCACCTGGCTGGGACCAGGATGGAGCCACCCTTGTTTGGGGCGGTTGTTCATCTCCAATATTGAATAATACAATCAACTTGTCAGCCCGGAGAAGAGAGCATGAAGTTCTCCTGACCTTATTGTCAGCACCATGAGACTCCCAAGCAATCTATTAGATTTTACTGACAAGGAAAAATTGGAGACATGGCCAACTTGATAAAACAGGGAGGATTAGGAATAAATTTTAAAAAGAAAAAGAAACCTTTTAGAAATTAAAAATTAGGTAATAGTATGTAACAAGAATTGGAGAACTATGACCCACAAGCCAAATAATAACACACCATAAAAATTTTGAAAATAAAACTTTATTGTAACATAACTACACCCACTGCCTATAGCTGCTTTTGCAGAGCTTAGTAGTTGCACCTGCAAGAGATCATATGACCTGCAAGTCTGAAAGATTTTACTATCTGGCTCTTTAAGAAAAGTTTGCTGTCTCCTGGGTACACTCATTGGAAGCAGTTGATAGGTGTCTGGTTAGAATAGGACATATAGTGCATCGGGCAAGAAAGCGCCACAGAAGACAGAAGGTAGGTGACTCCTCCATCTTTATAGGAAATCATGAAATGCACCAAAGGAAGAAAATGAGGAAAGAGATTATGCTGTGGTCAAGAAAAGACTTTCGTTTGCTCAAACAAGCCATGACCAACTTTGTAAGATCGGACAAGCAAGTGTTGGCCAGACAGGCTGCTGAGATGTACCTCTGCAGCTCTAGAAACGCTGGGCTGAAACCGGAGTGGCAGGGAATGCTGGAGGCAGCTCACACAGCCCTTCAGGCCCTGGCAGTCTGCAGCCCCTTCCTAAGGAACCCATGCAAACGTCAGAGAAGGACAATGGAAACAGAACAGAAGCCAGGAATAAACACCCAGTCATCAGTAATTCAACAAATATTTATGGAGTGGACACAGACATCATGTTGGCAATAACAGCAGGGGCAGAAATAAGAACAGCAGCTACATAGGGCTTTGTGCCTGGTTCTTATCCCCTTTAACAGATACAACAATTCGGTACTATTGTTTTCTAGATGAGGAGGCTGAAGCTCAGAAAGCTTACCCAGGTGGTCAGTGCCACACTGATGGGAAGGATTGGGAGTGAAGGGTGCCAGGTTTCTTCTGCTCTGAATGGGGACCAGTCAGTAAATCATAAGTGCTAAAAAGAGAACTTAGGAGTCCCTAACCACCTCGTCTGCATCAGAACAAGGGGGGCGGGGGCCTGACTCCCCAGCAGGTACAGTGTAAAACCCCTTCATTATTTGCTGACAGTCACTCTGGGGTTTTCAGTCCTTTGTGCATTTGTATTTCTTGTGGGTCTGAAAACCACATAGGACATCTAGGACCCTGAAGCCTAGTGAAAAATCCCAGCAGCCACGGGCCCTGCAGAATTGCCGACTTGCCGCTGATTACGGGTGGGGCTCTTTTGTAAGACAGAGAAGTGCTAAGAACATTGTCATCCTGTTAAGTTTTTAAACCATAGAACCCTGCAATCCCCGGATCTAGGTGTCCTCTGCTATTGACGTAGACAAAGGAGAAGTGATTTGACCAAGGTCACACAACTAGTAAAGAGCAGATTCTAGGCTAGACCCTAGATCAGTGGTCAGCAAACTCATTAGTCAACAGAGCCAAATATCAACAGTACAACGATTGCAATTTCTTTTGAGAGCCACATTTTTAAAACTTAAACTTCTTCTAACGCCACTTCTTCAAAATAGACTCGCCCAGGCCGTGGTATTTTGTGGAAGAGCCACACTCAAAGGGGCCAAAGAGCTGCATGTGGCTCGAGAGCCGCAGTTTGCCGAACACGGCCCTAGATGAATTAACTCCAAATGCTACAAATGAGGTGTCCTTCCCAGCCCTCAGCCACAGCCACAGCTACAGCCTCAGCCACAGCCACAGCCACAGCCACAGCCACAGCCTCAGCCACAGCCACAGCCACAGCCACAGCCATAGCCACAGCCACAGCCACAGCCCACTACTGGAAGTGAGCTCATCAAAGTAGAAAACGTGACGCTTCAGTGGCAGGGGTAGTGCAGGTTCCTCATCTGTCTGAGCAGAGGCTGCAACATGAGGCTACCCCCCAGCTTCCCTTTCCCTTACCGCTCCCTTTCTCTTCTTCCTCTCTTGACTTCGGGCTGTCCTGGGGACAGAAGTTGCCAGGATGGCTCTGGCTCCAGGGGAAGACGCCGGCTGGGCGTCGTGGTTTTCCCATTTTATTGGGCATCAGAATCACCTGGCGAGTGAGTTACACTCATGGGATACTTTCCCGGGAGCTCCTGACTCTGTAGCCCCAGGTGATGCTGATGTTGTTCGTCCAGAAACCACACGTTGGAAACCTCACCGGCTTGAACCTCAATGTTCTGCACAGTCTGGCATTGACTTAGTTCCCACACAAGCACAGGAATTCTTTTTTTAAAAAATATATTTTATTGATTTTTTTTACAGAGAGGAAGGAAGAGGGATAGAGAGTCAGAAACATCAATGAGAGAGAAACATCGATCAGCTGCCTCCCACACACCCCTTATTGGGGATGTGCCCGCAACCAAGGTACATGTCCTTGACCGGAATCGAACCTGGGACCCTTCAGTCTGCAGGCCAACGCTCTATCCACTGAGCCAAACCAGCCAGGGCAAGCACAGGAATTCTTGACTTCTCTCTGAGACAATGAGAAGGAGCATTGCTAGATAGTTACAATTTGTTCCCCAATCCACAGCCACCCCTGCCTTTGACTTTATTATTCTGAGAAGCTGGGAAGCTGGAGAAACTACATAAATGCTGTGTTTACAGGTTTACAAGTATTTGGAGTTAATTTATTCAGGGTGTAGCCTAGATTCTGCTAATCAGGTGTCCAAAGCAAGCCAGAGCCTTGTATTCAAAGCCAGGGGTAGAAGAGGACACAGTACCTTCTTTATGCAGGGATAGGAAGGCCTGCAATGGAAAGGGTCCCTACTTTCCAATTAAAGTAAGGTGATTTGGGATCATGAGGTTCCAAAAAGGCTCAGGAATTTGAGACACCAGATCAGGCGTCCTCAAACTACGGCCACATGTGGGTGTTTTCGCCGTTTTGTTTTTTTACTTCAAAGTAAGATATGTGCAGTGTGCATAGGAATTTGTTCATACTTTTTTTTAAACTATAGTCCGGCCCTCCAACGGTCTGAGGGACAGTGAACTGGCCCCCTGTCTAAAAAGTTTGAGGACCCCTGCACCAGATCCTCTGAGAGCAGAGTTGAGGGGCAAGACTGAAAACAGATGGGCTGACAGCCTGTATATGGAGCAGTAGCTCCCCATCCTCTCCTTCCTCCTGGGCAACCAAGAGAGTTCTTTCCGGACCAAGCCTGAAAATTGGAGGCTTGGTCTCTGAAGAAGTGACCCACACAGGCTCTGAATGGGAACATCAGGTGCACACAGGAGCAGGGGAAATTGCCATCCTGCAAATAAGGCTATTCCAATAAATGTTTACGTTCTGAGTGTTATGAACATTACCTCCCTTTTACTGCTCCCAGACCAGGCGGTCTTACATTTCTGGGCAGGATTTCAGTAATTATTCTCTATAGAAACAAGTTGGCCCTGGGGAAGGCTGGGGGGGAGGGGGGGGCGGGGAGCGGGGAATACCTACAATACTGACATTTCATCTAATGAAAAAGCTGTCCCAGGTTTGATCACCCCATAATTGTGCCTAATGTCCAACACCCTCTCTCTGCAGCCAGAGTTTCCTATTAGCTTGTAAGTACTTTACTTAACCAACGAATGCCAGATGTTTAAGGAAACTTGCTAACCTGAAACACAGAGATCAAAACAAGTAAACTGGCCCAGCTGGCATGGCTCAGTGGTTGAGTGTCAACCCATGAACCAGGAGGTCATGATTCCATTCCCGGTCAGGGCACATGCCCGGGTTGTGGGCTCGATCCCCAGTAGCAAGAGAGAGCTGATCAATGATTCTCTCTCATCATGGATGTTTCTATCTCTCTCCCTCTCCTTTCCTCTCTGAAATAAATAAAAAATATATTTTTAAAAAACACAAGTAAACTGAAGAAGAAAGGGGCAATTTCAGAAGAAAACTGAAAATAACAAACTATAATTTCTATCCTTATAAGATGAGAAAAAATATTGTACCCACAGAGCAAGAACCAATGAGTTCAGAGAAAAGTTCATGGAAATAGACCAATGTAATAATAAAAAAAAAAAGTTGTTGTTGCTAAAAGTCATTTGAAGGCCTGGAAAATAAAGTTGAGATCATCTCCTATAATCTAGGGGGGAAAGTCAGAAATGAAAAAATAAGAGAGAAATATATGAACACTAGAAGAGTGGGTGCTTTGACAGATTAAAGATGGCTAAAAATTCTTTGCTATTCTTCCAGTTGAGAGGTAGAGTCCAAATATCCTCCTCTTGACAGAGAGCGGAGAGCTTGTTCTTATTACTTACTTGATAACTAAAATGTCAGAGATGTGATATTCTGGAACTTCCAATGCTGGGTCAATAGAAGACGTGCAACTTCTATGTAGGCCCCCTATACTACTACTCTAGAACCGAGTCACCATACTCTAAGGAAGCTCAAGCAGCCTTGTGGAAAGTCCCATGTGGAAAGGTACCAAAGACCCCATCAACAGCTTACCACCAACCTGCCATCCCTGTGACTGAACCATCTTGAAAGTGGGTCCTCTAGTCCCATTGCAGAAGCTTTAGCGATGGCACATAAAGCAGAAATGAATCCATTCCTTGCCCCCACCGAGCCCTGCCCAAATTTTAGGCTTGTGAGCAAAGCAAATTATTGTTATGGTCATAAGTCACTTAGCTCTGAGATGGTTTATTACATATCTATAGATAACTGGAACAACATTTAACTGATAAGAATTTTAGAAATAGAGATGAGGAAAAAGAGAAAAAACAATAGAAGGAAGGAAACTTTCCAAATAATAATACAAGAAAAATTCCCAGGACTGGGTTTCTAGATTTAAACCAAAAGCAAAATAAAAATACTGAGTGCCCAACACAATGTATTAAAAAGTTTCTATTCTGAGGCACATTATCATAAAATTTCAGAATACTAGGGATAAAGAGATAATCCTAAAAACTTCTAAAGAGAAGGAAAGAAGAGGAGGTGAGGGAGCCAATAGAAATATCAGAGATCAGTTGTTCTTACCTGCAGTGCTGGAAGCTAGAAGGTAATAAGAAATGCTTCCAAGCTATAGGGGACGTGGGGATGGGAGTTAAACCCAGAATTCTATGCTAAATGAAACTATTAACCAATAGGGGAGAATAAAGTCATAATTTTTGCTTGCAAGTTCTCAAAGATTTGTCCTGCCAGAGAAGAGTTAGTCAAGATAAATGAGGCCTGGGCTTCAGGAAACAGGGATCCAGCGGAGAGGTGCAGGAATTCCCAGGGGCAGGTGAAGGGAAATTCCTCTGTGCTGGCTGAGCAGCAGGCCCCTGCAAGTAGAGCCAGCAACGCAGTTTGAAGAATTGGGGGGCTCTAGGGGGACAGGGATAGGTAGAATCAATACGTTTCCTGGTGGTTTGCCCATGTTGAAAGGAGTTTTGCAGTTCTGAAAAATGATTTAGGTTTCAATGAGTGATGGTGAATGAATAATTATGCAACAATAAAGCGTTAAAGAAGCCACCCATCCTAAGAAAAGCAAAAAGTTATAGAGAGAAGAAATGTAAATACTACAGTCTACAGACTTCACTATGATAATGTTTACATGGTCACAATAATGTAAACACAGATTATTGAACCCAACATTATGAAATTGCAAGGTCCTTGTACTGTAAGAATGTGAGAAAGAATGGAGGGCAATTCAAGAGCGATGAACAGGTCTCTGCCATGGTAAGAAATCATTAGCTAATATCTTCTTTTTAAATATGCTTTTATTGATTTTAGAGAGAGGAAGGGAGAAGGTGAGAGAGATAGAAACATCGATGAGAAACATCTATCAGCTGCCTCCTGCATGCCCCCTACTGGGGATCGAGCCAGAAACCCAGGCATGTGCCCTGACTGGGAATTGAATCTACGACCTCTTGGTTCATGGATTATTGCTTAGCTGGCCACACTGGCCAGGCCATTAGCTAATATCTTAAGTTGAAAAATCAAGAGAGAGCAGTCTAAGCATGTTATTTGAATGTAAAGCAATACATTTAGGGCTACATGACTGATACCAATTTTTCCTCTTTTTTTTGGTTATTTTTAGTATTTAATTATTGCATATAAAGTAAACATCATTCTAAGTAAGTACTTTTCATAGCAAAATAAAACTTTGACAATAGATTAATTCATTCAATAGGAAACAAGTATAATAAGTATAGAACCTTTTTTTGTTTCGTTTTTTAATTTAATAAATCTTTATTGTTCAGATTATTACAATTATTTCTCGATACCAATTTTTCTGAGAAAGAATTTGTTTAGAGAGAGAAGGGGACTAGGGTAAGGTAAGTGAGGTTCCTGGGCTCAGAACTGATGTGCACAGCTCTGGGAGTGAGTGCTATCTTGCATTTTGCACCCTAGACATTGTGCCTCACCCTAGTCCCAACCATAGAGCAAAGCGCTGGATATAATGAAGGTGTTGGTATAAAGAAGATGAGGAAAATTCAGAGAGATGGGAGGAGGCTCATGGTTGTGTAGGTCACATACTAATGAATGGACTGAATGGGACACCTTTAAATCAAACCTGAATAGATGGGTAGGCTTTTGCATGGTGGATAAGAGAATGGCATTCTAGGTTCAATAAACAAATGCAAAGGAGCAGAGGCAGGCATATGAAGTTGGGTGTGGTGGGGGATGAACATAACTAGGAAGAAGAGGAAAGAGGAAACAAGAAGAATTTAATAGAATCATATTATGGATCAGATTCTAAAACACTGAGTTGGATTCTGAATACCTGGTTAGACTCTAAAAAGAATTTTCTTCTAAAGCAGAAGAATTAATTGAGGAACACCCTACAGATGATTGCCTTCCTCTCCAGGGCCTAAAAACAAAATCCAGCAGCTTCAATTTGTCAGCTTCAGTGGGTTGATAGTACTGGCCCATTGGGGGCCTTGAGACTCTTGGCATGAGGCATATTAGACAGGCATAGGAGATGCTTCCACTAGGAATTGCTGAATATGAGTTTTATGAGTTTGCACAGTGGGGCTGAGTGGATGGATGCCTGCTGAGGAGAGCTTTGTCCCCTGACACGAGGAAACTACAAGCTATTCAGTGCCATGGGGCTCTCCCTGCCCCAAAGCCAGCTTCCCTTGAGTCCCTGGGAAATAGATCAGGATGTTTAAGCCAGAGAGGCCCAGAATTCGTGATGATTGAGATATCATTGTGAAAGCAAACAAATAGCCCAAGCTCCTCTGAAGAAATGGTAGACAATGTTTTGTTTGCCTATTGACTGGCTTAGCATAATATTTTCTCAATCTTGGTCCTGTATCAATTTCTGACAGTACAATTGAAGGCTGATGCAGGAGTGCATTGTCTACAGGGCCAGCCAAGGAAACTGGGAGCTTGGTCAGTGGCTGTAAATATCCTCTTGGTATTTCAATTTGTTTATTCTGAAGTGTTCTCTAGGGGCCGAGAGGGTTCTGGGACACACTGGCACCAGGTCTGCAGTGGGAAAGATCAGTTGTTGAGATAAGGGTTGGGGTCCCGCCTTGAGACGTGCCATGAAGAAAGGATCTGATTTAGCCATTAAATCCCTCGAAGGGGTGGTGAGTGTGACTATAACAATGGGGTATTCAGAAGAACACTTGGTAGGCAGGAAAGGGATGTTCAAACACAAATGTGACAGAGGCTTAGGGGACTTGGAGTGTCACTCCCTCTTCTTCCAGGGACACCGATGGAACCTCAGTAAGATTACAGAAATAGATTCCTACTTCCCATGACCCAAGAGATGGCGGAGAACAAACGCTCAAGCTGGAGGACAGCAAAGCCTGCTGAAGATTTGTCCTCAGTACAAACTTCATCCTGGTCCACATGCTTCACTGTGGGTGGTCCGGCCTGAACTTAGGAGGCATGAGCTCATTGATCCTCAAGTGTTCTTAATGGACTTGAGTACTGCAGGAGCAAGGTCACTGAGAGAAAGAGACTGAGAGAGAGAGGGGACTCAGCACATAAAAAAATAAATAAATAACATGTGTAGAAACAAACTTATGTAGAAGGAGGGAGAACTCTAAATAAAGATTAATTGCCTGGCCGGTGTGGCTCAGTGGTTGAGCATCGACCTATGAACCAGAGGTCACGGTTCCATTCCTGACCCAGGCATATGCCTGGGTTGTGGGCTCAATCCCCAGTGTGGGGTGTGCAGGAGGCAGCCGATCGATGATTCTCTCTCATCACTGATGTTTCTATCTCTCTCCCTCTCCCTTCCTCTCTGAAATCAATAAAAATATATTTTAAAAAATAAAATAAAGATTCACCAAAATTTACACCGGGTGGCCATAAGGATTTACACAGATCCCTGGTACATTGTCCGGTAAAGGTCCAAGGGATACTCTGAAACTAACTACACACACACACACACACACACACACACACACACACACAGTCAGTTAAAGGATTCTTCAGTGTCTGCGATTCTTCAGTCTGAAATCTCTTGTTTGTATTTAGTGTGGAGTGTTTTCCCTAAAGGATATCCTGTTTGAGATTAGTATTGGCTGGTTCCTCTTAACATCCTTAAAGAAACATCCAGGAAAATGAAATAAACCCCCACCCCTTCAATTGCATGCCAAATGATTTGTCTAGAGGAGGTCCGGGAGAGAGTTGCATGAACCAACACGTATTCTTGTCTCCTCTTGCAGGTTCCTGCTATGACCCAGAGTCCCTGACAACTTCCCCAAAGGAGAAGGAATCTTGATCATCGAGGGAGGCAGTGTGGCATTAGAACTGTACCAATCTTAGACCACTTCCTGTTGGCTTCTAGGTGCTAAGATTTACATCTGTGCCTCAGTTTACTTGCCTTGTAAAATGCGGATAAATGTGTATCTCGAGGCTATTGGGAGACTCAAACAAGCAAGTGTATATTAAAGCACCCTAAATACTGTCAACAATAAAGGTTTACTAAATAAATAAATAAATAAATAAAAATCAAAGCACCCTCCAGTTTACAATAAACTTTAACACATTATTATTATTATGTATATGTCTTTAATCAACCTGAGGTATTATATTGATGTCATATAATTAATTAACAACTGAAAAAAATGATGGGAAATATTATTTTTTTATAATTTAACTTAGCAATCATCTTTTATTTATATGCTAAGAAAAGTCAGCTTTCTTGTCATTATCAGATTTAAAAGGCCAGATTTCTCAACCAATCTTTCTATTGCCTCTTCTTTCAGCATCAGCCTGAAGTGATAAAATACCAAGTGCCCTGAACACTGTGTGGGAAGTGGAGATTCAGGATGAGAGACACAGCTTCTATGTGACCCAGTCAGTTGTACGTCGTTGGTTTAAAGGTTCTGCCTCCTTTATGTCTTAATCCTGACTCCCCATTCTGCTCTGGCCATTAGCTTAGACTTTCACCAGCGCTCCCCTGGATTGTGGCAGTAACCTTTCTGCCTTCTCTGCCCTCAGATCTCCGTATTTCCTTTTCACAGGAGCAAAGCTGGAGAATATGTTGGTTGTCTACCTCTCACTGCCTTCACCGCTCCTCATGATATCTAAGCTGAGTCTCATTGAACCACTTTCACTTCCCTGTGAGGTTTTGCCTGAAATGAACCTTCAAAACCCCTGTCATCTTGGCTTCTCAGGTCTTAGGTCAGGTTTCCCCTCTTCCGGGAAGTGTTTCCAATACTCCTTCTGTGCCAACCAACTGCTCCCAACTCTTGAAAGGTGCCCATCCTAGTGATTATAAGAGTCGGTGGGCATTTTTTATCATAGCACTAATTCCTTGGCATTGCAATGGTGTATTTGCAGATTTTCCCTATGGCACTATGAGTATCGTAAGGAGGGGAATTATGTCAGGTATTTTTTTATGTTTCTGAGACCTAGCACAGTGCCTGGCATAGTAAAGGTTTAATGTATGTTTATTATGAATAAACAAATGGGCAAAAGAACAAATTCTGTGTGGCTTGGCCTGTTGAGTATTGACCCAGCAACCAAGAGGTCACGGTTTGATTCTCGGTCACGAAACATGCCCAGTTTGGGGCTTGATCCCCAGTAGGGGGCATGCAGGAAGCAGCTGATTAATGATGTTTCTCTCTCATCAATGTTTCTATCTCTCTATCCCTCTCCCTTCCTCTCTATCTAAAAATCAGTAAAAACATACTTTAAAAAAAAACAAAAAACAAATTCTGTGAGCTAAAATGAGTTGCCAAATCAGGGCCGTTTGCTTTTAGGAGATTTTTAAGATAAGGCCAGACAGTTCTCCTTTTAGGGTGCTATGAAATTGCAGAGTTCGCAGAGGCAGGGGGATGAACGAGAAGGTACCTACACCGCAGCTGCTCCTCTTTTTCTAGGCTGAAAGTGGGGGTGGCGGGGGCGGGGAGAAATAATTTCTTTTTTTTAATATATCTTATTGATTTTTTACAGAGAGGAAGGGAGAGGGATAGAGAGTTAGAAACATCGATGAGAGAGAAACATTGATCAGCTGCCTCCTGCACACCCCCTACCGGGGATGTGCCCGCAATCAAGGTACATGCCCTTGACCGGAATCAAACCTGGGACCTTTCAGTCTGCAGGCCGATGCTCTATTCACTGAGCCAAACCGGTTTCGGCAAGAAGTAATTTCTTTAGAAAGGGAGGAAACAGAGTGAAAAGAAAGTCTCAACTATTACTGAGCACTTATCACATCCTCAGGATTGTGACAGGCAACCTAAATATATAATTTTATCTTGTCATAATCACGTGAGTTTGGTGTTTTTAATGCCCCTTTTACAGAGAAAGAAACTGAAAATTGTGGGATTTAAACAACTTCCCAAGAGCACATAATTTAGAAATGACAGACCCAGCGCTTGGACCCAGGTTCCTTCATCCACGATTCTCCAGCTGGAGAATGAGTCATGACCAACTGGAGAATTTGACCATGAAGTGGTGTGGGGATCACTCAAAGTGAGAACGTATACATGTGCCATGTCTTCCTGGGGCCATTCTACAGAAATATTTTGAGAAAAATACTGTCTTTATATTCAAAAACACAAAATTAAATTACTTAATTTGTATAAATATTTAAGATAAAGAGAAGCCTCTAAGTGCAATTCTGAGTGGAAGCATTAGAAGCATCTCCTGTGCCCATCAAAAACCCTTTATGCCAAGCATCTCAAGGCCCCCATGGGCCAATACTATTAACCCACTGATCCTGACAAATCGAAGCCCCTAGAGCCGTGGTCGGCAAACTGCGGCTCGCGAGCCACATGCAGCTCTTTGGCCCCTTGAGTGTGGCTCTTCCACAAAATACCACGGCCTGGGCGAGTCTATTTTGAAGAAGTGGCGTTAGAAGAAGTTTAAGTTTAAAAGACTTGGCTCTCAAAAGAAATTTCAATCATTGTACTATTGATATTTGGCTCTGTTGACTAATGAGTTTGCCGACCACTGCCCTAGAGAAAGGCAAGCGACTGTAGGGTGTTCTTAAATTAGTTTCTTCTGCTTGAGAAGCTTTTTTTTTTTTTTGGTCAAGAATCTAACTGCATATTAAGAATCCAATCCAGTGTTTTAGAATCTATGATCCTTAAAGGTTTTCAGAGTTAGGGATGATTGATTGCTTTGGGCTGAACCCCCAGGCTTCCGGGTTCTATACTCTCACGCTCTGGGCTCATCAGAGCTGCTGCATGGGAACGCTGAAGAAGGTCTGGACTGCTGTCAGGAAAGCTGCCGATGCGAGCCAGGAGTGAGAGGGAGGCCAATGACGCATCACCCTGCAGCCTGTGGGGCCATGCGGTGGAGGCCCCAGCTGTGACACACGTGGTCCAGGGAGAGAAAACACACAGCAGGAGCCCATCTGGCCAAGATGACATTTCCAAACCCCAAGCACAGGACCCATCTCCCCTTCCCGACTGCTGCTCAGGGATGTGCGATCTTGCCAAGGGGACTGAGCAAAGCCAGGGGTGTCTGGGCCATCCGGAATGAGAACCCTGAGGACAAAAGTTTGCAACGTCACTTTCCAGGATGAACTCAGATGCCTGGTTAACAAATGATACTTCGCTGGAGTTCTTCCTCAATTTATATTTCAAGGGTCACCTAACCTTTGAACAGTCACAGAATTGTCAAGGAAGCCCAAGACTTTAATTCTAAGTCACATTCAAAAAGCATATGCCATATTTAGTCTGCATTAAGATACTGCATAATTATTTTCACATGTTAGCATCCCTGATATTGCTATGTCTCTTAACACAGATGATATGTCATAATCTATTGGGCTATGTGGGTTTTTTTTCTTTATTAGTATCACACTAAATAATAATGTGTTTGTCATTGATGTCTTCTTGAATTCAAATACATATTGTGCTTTTACTTCTGGGTTTCCATATAAACACTGTACATGTATGTGAGTTTAATGAGTTTCAAGCATTATAAGCTGTTGAAACTTTTTTTTTTTACATGCCCTTGACCAGAATCAAAACCGATACCCTTTGGTCTGCAGGCCAATGCTCTATCCACTGAGCCAAACCGGCTAGGGCTCTTATGTAATCTTTAGATGAAGCCCCATGTAGAAGAGAAATAAAAGGTTGAGGCAGGAATAGGGCTCCTTACACATACAAAGGCCCACTGAGCATTCCGTGGTGTCCTCCAAGGCAATTCAATAGCATATGGCAGATCAAGTAGAAAATAATGGATGAAGGTATAAATACAAGGTATTAAAGTTGATCTTAGTGTCTATTTCCATATCTACCTCCAACTAAATGCCAAGAACAGGGAGTTCCTGTGTCAATAATAAAGCCTTATGTAATTATTTGAACCTATAAATAATATAAATGCATAACTTTGATACATTTTAAAAATACAAATGTGAAAAAACAGGAAAAAAATCTGTATGATCTAGAGAAAGCTGTCTTTAGAACTAATTTAATCAAAATTAATAGCTATAAATATGTAAATGAATATGTACTTAATTGTTTGACACAAACAAGTGGAAAAATAATAACAAAAATTTCCAAGTGAAGTAAAATATAGGAATCGATAAAAAGTAAAGGCAGAAATTACATGTAAACAAAAAGAATGCGATGCATGTATGATCTAAAAAGAACAGTAACTAAAATAGGTAAATCACTACCTAGACTTCTCCAGAGAAAAGTGAGAAGGAATAAGAATTAAAAAATAACCATAGAGGAAAAAGCAATGGAAATAATTGTAAGAAATATTTGCAAACTTTTATACAAAGGCACTTTAAAACCTGGGAAAAAATGGACTTTTTAAATCAAAAATAGAAACTGCCAAAATTGACTCAAGAAAGGAAGGAGTAAACAGAACAACTGGGAAAGTGGTCAAAGAACCCCAGTGTTTACATTCCGGAGTACAGCGTGAGAGGTAAGATCCAGATTATTACTATACAGCCATCATAATAACAACATAAAGAGACAAAGGCGGCACTTACGGCCCCATCTAACTGATGTATATCAAAGCAAAAGTGGTAAAATCAATATCACAGAGAGAATTTTGCAGTACATTATATAATAATATACCGGGACCATCTGAGGCTTGTTCAGAAACCCAAGGACACGTCAGTGTTAAGCAGTTGTTCTTGTAAGTCACCACATTAATAAGTCAAAGAGTCAAAAAGCATAGTCTCGTTTCAATAGCTGGTTAAAAGTCATAATGGGGACTTCTTGAAGATGGAAGACAATAGTATCTTAAACTGCTACCTGCTTAATGGTAAACCATTATAAATATTCCCATTGCAGGGGAAAACAAAGCTGGGAAGGCCATTACAGTGCCTTTGTGTAACTTTTTTCTGGAAATACTTTACAATGCATCTGACACAAGAAAATGATTTAGAAGTAAAAAAAATTAGAGAAGGAAAAATGATCATTGTTTATAAATGATGTCTTTATACTTGGAACGTCTAAGAAAAGCAATTGAAAAACATTTTTTTAAATAAGAGAATAAAGTAAATGGTTTGATAACAACCACAAAATATGAAAGATTTAAAGTCTGATTTACAATAGTTAATGAACAATTAAAATAGGATTGTACTTAATTAGAAATATTTTGGATCTTTATTTTAAAATGTTAAAGTTCATCTAAAGGACACAGAAGACTGAAAGACCCCACACTGAAAAGAATTCAGTTTCCCTAAAGTAACCTACAAAGTCATTGGAGTCAAGTCCAGTCATGTTACAGAAACAATTTATCTCGTAACATAAAAGTGTTTACTAGTCAGGGATTTTCTGAAACAAATGAACAATGAGTGAGCATTAGTCAAATGTTACATTAATTTAAACTAGTGTTAGTGCTGAAAAGACAGATAAATCAGGGGAGTGTAAAGAATACACAAATATTATAAATACATATGTAAATATAGTGAGAAATATGTATAAATGAGTATAGTGGGAAAATGTATCAAATATCGATTATGTGGTATTAGTATAACTACAAATCTATTTAGAGAAAAAAGTAAAGCTAGATGCCTACCCTAATCCCTATTCAAAAATTAATTCCAGGTGTAAGAAAGATTCAACACTTTTTAAAGTAACTAGAGTGTACTAAGAGACACATAGGTACTTTTTCAAATTAATCTTATAGTGAGAGAGTCCCTCGTCATGATGGTACAAAAGCCAGAGGCTACACATATAAAAGAATAATAAATGTGACAATAAAAGCACTTTTGAATAGAAAAAATACCATGAGCAAAGATTTAAAGTAAGAGAGATTTGGAAAATACTTACATTACATTTGACACCAAAATAATATCTTTATAATAAAAACTCTTTAAAAAGCACTTGTTTAAAAACAAATAATCCTATTTAAAAAAAAAAAAAAAAAAGCTAAGGACATAAATCTGAGAGAAAAAAATTAAAATGGTGATAAACATAAAAAAAATGCATAACCACTCTGGTCATTTTTTAAAAAATGCATATCAAGTAACAAAGGGATACCATTTTCATCTCAAAAGTAATTTAGTGGTGAATGTGGAGGGTAGGGTGGAGGAAAGCACTTTCATAAACTGATTGGCAGGAATAAAAACTGATATAACCCATTTGGATGGTAACTGGGTGATCTCTATCAAAGTACAAAATGCATAGTCTTTATGTCAGTTGCTGCATTTATAGGAATTCAACCTACAGAGACACTCTCTTACAAATGTAAACACACAAATGCACACAGTGGTTTGCAGCAGCATTGTAGCCACAGCAAAAGTCAGGAAAAAAGCCAAATATCTGTCTGTGGGGAGCACTTAGATTATGATATACTAGAGACCTGGTGCATGAAATTCATGCACTGGGGGGAGGGTTGTCCCTCAGTCCAGCCTGCACCCTCTCCAATCTGGGACCCCTCGGGGGATGTCCAACTGCTCATAGGAATCGGGCCTAAACCAGCAGTCAGACATCCCTCTCACAATTCAGGACTGCTGGCTCCCAACCACTCACCTGCCTGCCTGCCTGATTGCCCCCTAACCACTCCGCCTGCCAGCCTGATCACCCCCTAACCACTCCCCTGCCAGCCTGATCGATGCCTAATTGCTCCCCTGCCGGCCCGATTGCCCCCAACTGCCCTCCCCTGCTGGCCCAGTCGCCCCCAACTGCCCTCCCCTGCAGGCCTGGTCTCCCCCAACTGCCTTCCCCTTCAGGCCTGGTCCCCCCCAACTGCCCTCCCCTACAGGCCTGGTCTCTCCCAACTGCCCTCCCCTACAGGCCCCGTATCCCCCTAACTGCCTTCTCTTTCAGGCCTGGTCCCCCCCAACTGCCCTCCCCTGCTGGCCATCTTGTGGCAGCCATCTTGTGACCACATGGGGGCGGCCATCTTGTGCAAGGGTGTGACGGTCAATTTGCATATTACCTCTTTATTTATTATATATATATACACTGTGAAACATTATTCACACCATACTCTATTATTAAAAAGAGGAGTTAGGTCCCTATATCGTGACATGGGGAAATGTCCAAGGTGTATTATGTAGCAAGCAAGATACAGAACGCTGCTTAGCTTAAGTCCATTTATAATTTTCAAAGCATATGCATGTATGTGTAGATGCTTGCCTACACATACCTTGCTCCTCTGTGTTCTTATAAATCGTCTTATTTCTATTTTTAAGTGAAAGGGGAAGAAATCGTCAAGGCAGGATTGACAGTATACAATTGTATCATTTAAATAATCAGAATGAATCACCATCTTGATACAGGAGGAAAAGATCCTGCATTGAAAACCAGCCAGCCTGCTGCTCCCTGGCTTGGGGACCCCTTACAGGGGATCTCATGGTGCTGCACCTCAGTTTTTCCTACTATGGATTGAACACTGGTATCCCCACAAAGGGAAACCTAATCCTCAATGTGAAGGTATTTGGAGGTAGGGCTTTGTGGGGGAGGGGGGGTAATTATGTCATGAGGATAGAGCCCTCATGGATGAGATTAGCACCCTTGTGAGAAGAGAGGAGAGAAAGGGTCCCTTTCAGCCATATGAGGATTCATGCAGCAAGAAGGTGACTGTCTATAAGCCAGGAAACAAGGCCTCACCCGACACGTGTTCTACTGGCATCCTGATCTTGTACTTCCCAACCTTCAACACTGGGAGAAATATATGTTTAAGCCACCCAGTCTGCACTAAGATAGTCATCCCCAATGCCTACTCAAACATTGAAACCCTCTGAGTCTGTTAATTTTCTGAAATTGCTAGAAAAAAATGTTTTCATAATAAATTACAACATGGGTTTTAGAAGTGATTACATCTTGGAAGCCTGGTAAATCATTTCTGGAGCAGCTTCAGTCCCTCATCACTTCCTTATGCTGCAACCTCTGCCAAAAAATATTACAGGATCTCAGCTATCCAGCAAGAGTCATGCATTGAGCATATCAGCCAAATCTGAGAGGCAGAGAAAATGCCACCTCATTTAGCTAATTGGTTGGATTCAGGGTCATAAAGTATCAGAGATGGAACTCCTGAGACACCATCAAGTCCAGCTCGTTCTCCTGATTCATGCTCAGCCTGGCTCCAAACTGACTCAGAAACCAGACGTGCAATAGAGCAAGAATCCAGACAAACAGGGTTTGACATCCTCAAAAACAGTGAAAGCACAGTTCTTCCGTCTGCCCAGCTGTTGAGGAAACCACAACACAAACAGCTACAAACACACGTTATGACCTGGAGTTGCCAGTGCCTTAGGTCCCACAGAACAAACAACGACGAAAGAGAACAGAGAGTCACAAGGATTAGATCACTGGACTCTGTGCTCCATGTGTCCCTCCTTGATGTCCAGAGAGATTTGTGGAGCCTGACCACAGAATGCACTCTCCACCCTGCCCTAGTGATGTAAGCCAGCCTAGCCCGGGCCACTTGGATGGCCTCTAATATATGAATGGATTCACTGCACTCATTCAGTTGTTCAAATACCAGATTCTCAACTATTTCTCCAACTTGTTTTCCCTTTCCCAACCTGACCCTGATCGCCTTGGTTCTATGGCTTCTCTCTCTGTTCATGGAACCAAACTCAACCCTCAAGCCTTGTGCTTGACACAGGTTCTTGTGAGGGGAAAAGAAGCTTTTCTCTACCCTCAAGTTTCTTTGGCTGGTCTAACATTCAAATAGACGTGAGACAGATTAGCAAGAGAAAATAACCAAATTGAATACACACACATGTACGAGAACCCCACCTGTGTGAGGGAGTCAGAGACCCCACATGCACAAGAGGTTCAGAGACAGAAAGGGAACATGGGTAAAAAAGACATTCTGAGCGAGGGATGTCAAAGGGTCATCATAATTCTATGGGGTCATCATAATTCTATAAGAAGAGCAGATGTTTAATAAATAGAAGTTTGCCCTGCCATATATAGGTGGGCAAAAAGAGATTATGGTTGATACTTTCTTATTATGGGCAAGGTCCCTAATTCAAGTTCTTCTAGGAAATTAAAGGGAGGGGCAGAAGTTCCTCTTGGGCCTAAAGCTAAAATTGCCACAGATGCACATCTTGGGGTGACTGGCTATGAACACCCACATTCTCTGGAACTGGCCTCCAACTTCCCTCCATACACCCACACCTGAATTATTGCCTGTTCCAAAGAATTTTAAATAAACTTTCCACTTAAATCCAAGCTCACACCCGGGGACAAGCCCATCATGCTGCAGCAATAGAGAGGCTGTCCTTTAGACCTAGTTTAGAGTGGGCTGGAGCATTTGAGGGCGATTAGTGCAGGATGTGCTAGGATATCAGAAAAGCCATTTGGGACCAACTTGTGAAGACCCTTGAAGGCTAAGATGTTGAATTTTATCCTAAAGACAACTGAGAACTAAAGGTTTTTGAGAAGACAGAACTCTCCATCAGACCTGTCTATACTTTTAAAAGTCCACCCCAGAAACATTGTGAAGAAAGGATATGAGTGAGGCCAGAGAAAAAGCAGTATCAATTCGTGGGGGTGTAGAGTTAGACAGGTGAATGTTGCCATAAGTCATGGCAGTGAGGATGGAGAAAAGTGAGCAAAATCCTAACAGAGCAGGAGAAGTGAATTTGACAGATGCAAATTTTGAGATGTTTTGAAAAAGAGAGAAGCCTAGGTTGGTAGGTATAATACGTTTTATTGTCCCCTCCCTCCCCCCCAAAAAAAAATAAATAAATAAATTCAGGTCCACCCAGATCCTCAGAAAATAATTTTATTTGGAAATTTAGTCTTTGCAGATGAAATTTGTTAAGGATCTCAAGATGGTATCATACTGGGTTTGAGGTGGGCCCTAAATCCAATAACCGGTGTCCTTACAAGAGCAGGAGAAACAAAGAGAGGAAGGCATGTGAAGACAGAGTAGGCAGAGATTGGAGTTATGTGGCCACAAGCGAAGGAATGCTGGGAGCCACCAGAAGATGGGAGAGGCAAGAAAGGATTCTTTGCTAGAGCCTCCAGAAGGAGTATGGTCTTTCCGTCACCCTGATTTCAAACTTCTGGCCTCAAGCATTGTGAGAGAATAAATTTCTGTTGTATGAAACCACCCAAACTGTGGTACTTTGCTATGGTAGCCCTGGGAAATCAACACAATAGGTAGGCAAGAACGGGGGGTAGAAGAGATTTGGCACCAGCAATAGCTGGGAGAAGGAAGAGAAAAATAAAAATAGCTAACTATGAAGTATTGCATTAAGCTCTTCACAGGTTACCTCACCAATGTGGCTCAGTGGTTGAGTGTCGACCCATGATCCAAGACGTGCCCGGTGTGATTCCCAGTCCGGGCACATGCCTGGGTTGCAGGCTCGATCCCCAGTAGGAGGCATGCAGGAGGCAGCAGATAGATGTCTAGCAGATAGATGTCTCTCTCTCATCCATGTTTCTATCTCTCTATTCCCTCTTCCTCTCTCTCTCAAAAAAAAAAAAAAATTGAAAAAAAAGGCTCACAGGTAAGTTTCATTTAATTTGTACAACAGCCCTATTAGATAGTTATGACCATTTCCCCCTTTTTCTAGATGAAGTAACTGAGAATTCACTAATTTATCCAAGGTTAACATTACTTGTAACTCAATTCAAGATTTGAGCCTGACTCCAAATCTCATTATACCTCCAGACGTCAGGAAACAGAGATTGGGTTAACGTGATTGCGTCAGTGAGTCTCTAAAGAAGAGTCATGAGATCTTAAATCTAAGAGATGTTTTAAAGACACATTATTACCGGGGAAAAAGCTTTAGAGCAAACACAGGCACTTGGGTTTGATTTAAAATACAGTCCAAAGCCATTGTCTTTTGCCACTTACTATTCTATGATCACTAGGTAGGATTAACGGGCTGCCTCAGAGCACACAGCCTCCCAAACAAGGGTGGGCAGTGGGGTTGTGGGGCAGAGTTTGTGCCATCAGCAGGGAACCCTGTCCTCTTACCACATGGGCCCCGGGACCTGGGTTCCAGGAAGAAAGGCCTCCACTAACCAGGAGGAACTGCTCCCACCTGCAAACAATCCCCTTTGCCAAAAATCTGGCCAGTTGTTTCTTTTGGTTTTGTTTTGTTTGTTGAGTTTTTGGTTTGGTTTGGGTTGGGTTGGGTTGGGTTTTTTGTGTGTTTTTTGTTCATTTGTTTTTTGCTGCATACATACCCACAATGACAGATAACATGAAGCAAATGAAATAAATTATGAAGTAACCTTGTGGTGAGGAAAGGCACAAAGGAGAGGAAAGGGGATTGAAGGGCTCTGATTGCGAACACACTACTCACATGACAGCGGTGCACACAGAAATTCACGTGTCCGCTAAATGCACATATAAGAACCCAATGTGCATACATACACAAGAGCACGTGCGCATGGGTATTCATGCACACAACACACACACACAGAGGCATGCACACATCTGCCTGTCCCTTTCCTCCATGGCAACCCCAGGCTTGTCCCCGGGGGAGGGGAGTTTCCTGATGCAGTCACTTCTCTGAAGGAAGAAACAGCCTCTGCCTGCAGAGCCCAACCGTGGAGGAGGGGGAGGGGGAGGGGAGGGGAAGGGGGAGGGTGGGCAGGGTGGAGCTACAGCTGAGTCCTGAGAACCTGGCACTGTGCGTCCTCCCGCTCAGCACTCCACGCCTGCGGGGCTGTGCCTGGGAACATGCTCAGAGTCACTCTCTCTGGGTCAGCACAGGCACCTTCTAATGGGCACAGAGGGAAAAGGTCGGTATTTGGGGGAAGCAAGAAGAAGGAAGAGGTTGCCTCTTTCCACCAGGGGCTGACCAGCAGCTGTCATTTTAATGGCAGTAACTGACAGGAACAGCTTGGTGGCATCATATTTAATGGGAAGAGAACTGCTCACCTCACGCCCTGGTTGCTATGTACAGAGTTCCAGGGAGGCCATAACAGAGGCTACGAGAGCCACTGCTCAGGGGAGAAGCAAAGGGAGCCTGTCCCCAGAGAAGGGGGGCTTGCTTTTGTCCTCGTAGGAATTTACGAGGTCTGCAGAGTGGGGTTTATGGAAGTGGCCCAGGAGGCAGGCAAAGCCCCTATGAATTGCTCACATATCCTTCACTCCACAGAGCTTCTCTAAGTAATTACTGAATTGGGGCTAACCATGTAATTAAAGAACCCAGGTCTCCTGTGGCCATATTTGGACATAGTGGGAGGTTTTCTGGCACTTTTTTAAAAATAGCCTCAGCCTCCATTGTATCCCCTCTGGGAGTTCACTGACCCAACAGCAATCAGCAGTCCCTCAGAGGAGGATGAAAAATGAGCATCGTTTTAGATGAAAATGAAAGCCGGGCAGGTTTCATTAGCCCTGAGGGAGAAAAGAAGCCTATACTGCAAGAATAAATAAGTGGGAGTTCAAGAATAAATAAGTGGGAGTTCAAGAAATCAACAGACATATTTCCATTGTTCCCCACCTCAGACCCGGCCTGGGAGAGATGAATTGAGGCCTCGCGGAAGGTGTAGCTACTATGATGTTGCCGGGTCCTCTTCAGAGGTCAATGTTGACAACTGAAGTGGTGGCCAAGCACCCAGGTCAGGGGGTTAATGAATCAAGTGGCTTAAGGTCAAGAGATCAGCCCTCAGGAGCCCTTCAAGCAAAAAGGAGCCAACAGATATGTGTGGTCAGCAGGCACGTGGAGTGCTGGGCTGTGGTAATATCAGCAAATGAGCTTTCAGAGTTAATACTGCAACGTGAGGGTCCTGGTTCTCCATCCGACAGAGGGTCACAATGTCCTTTAACGTCAAATCGTAACTTTCCTACCTCCTCTCCTGCTGCTTCAGGAAGCCCAGTCTTTTATCAGGTTCCTCACCCCAAGTAGTTCTGAGAATCTCTGAGGCACAGGTTCATCCTGTTTGCTCCTGGTCCCCTCGGTCCACCATCCGAGACCGGATCTGCTTTTTTGTAGAAGACTCTTCAGAGCATCACTTTATCTGCTTCTCAAAGACTCATCACTCCAAGAACGGATGCGATGCAATCCCTTTATTACCAAGCACAAGCAAAAAGGCCACTCTGTAATGTATAATATCACTTCCCTAACCGTGAAGGCATGGGGCTTTAGCAGAAGGGAATCACAGCAGGCAAAAAGGAAAGTACTAGTAAATGCTAGATCGTGGATATGGCCAATCCCAGTATCCACAGTGGTCACCCATCCTCTCACTTCTGGTTCTCTACCGTGTTGCAGGGGGTCAGTGAGACTTCCATGGGCCACAGCTCCCTTTCTTGTTTAAAAGACAGTCCATTTGAGTCATATCTGGTTTGGCCCAGTGGATAGAGCGTTGGCCTATGGACTGAAAGGTCCTGGGTTTGATTCTGGTCAAGGGCATGAACCTCAGTTGCAGGCTCCTCCCTGGCCCGGGCCCTGGTTGGGGCACATGCAGGAGGCAACCAATCGATGTGTTTCTCTCATATCAATATTTCTCTCTGTCCCCTCTCTCTTCCACTCTCTCTAAAAATCAATGGAAAAATATCCTCAAATGAAGATTAAAAAATAAATAAATAATAATAAAAGACAGTCCATTTTATGTAATTGTTAATAACTTGGATCTATTTTTACCAGCAAAGTTTTTATCTCAGTTTATCTCACTTTTTAATAATTCCTATCTTGATCAATAAAAAAGGAGAAAATAGTCCTAACCGGTTTGGCTCAGTGTATAGTGCATCGGCCTGCGGACTGAAAGGTCCCAGGTTCAATTTCGGTCAAGGACATGTACCTTGGTTGTGGCACATCCCCAGTAGGAGGTGTGCTGGAGGTGTGCTGGAGGCAGCTGATTGATGTTTCTAGCTCTTTAAAAAATCTTCCTCTCTTTAAAAAATCAATAAAATATATAAAAAAATAAAGGGAAAGTATACCAATACCAGGAGTGTAAAAGTGGACATCGTTACAAATAACACAAATAATAAAGGCAATATATAAAATATGATTACTAGCTTTATGCCAATACACTTGAAAATTTAGGTAAAATGAACAAATTCTTTAAAAATTAATAAATATATTTATATTATGCCAAATAATACAGTTTCCAAACTAAATAAGAAGATATAGAAAATATAAATAGTCCTATCTATATATATAAAAGGCTAAGCGACCATCGCATTCAAAACAACCAAATGGACGACTGAACAGGCTGTGTGGGGTGACCAGGCTGGCAGGGGGATTAGTAAGGGGCGACCAAACAACCTAGCAGCAGGCTGCATGGGGCAACCAGGCCAGCAGGGGTGTTAGTGAGAGGTGACCGAATGACCAAGCAGCAGGCTACATGGGATAACCAGGCCAGCAGGGGGGTTAGTGAGGGCCAACCGAATGACCGAGCAGCAGGCTGTGTGGGGCGACCAGGCTGGCAGGGAGGTAAGTGAGGGGCAACCAAATGACCAAAACAGCAGGCTGCATGGGACAACAAGGCCCATAGGGGGGAGGGGGCAGTTGGGGGAGACTAGGCTGGCGGGGGGGCGGGGGGGAGGCAGTGAGGGGCAACCAGGCCGGCAGGGGGGTCAGTAAGTGGCGACCAGGCCGGCAGAAGGGGGAGCAGTTGGGAGCAACTACGCCTGCATGGGGGGAAGTTGGGGGTGACCAGGCCAGCAGGGAGGGCAGTTAGATGCGATCAGGCAGGCAGACAGGTGAGCAGTTAGGAGCCAGTGGTCCCAGATTGTGAGAGGGATGTCCGACTGCCGGTTTAGGCCCAATCGGACATCCCCTGAGGTATCCCGGATTGGAGAGGGTGCAGGCTGGGCTGAGGGGACCCCCTCCACCGTGCACGAATTCTGTGCACCAGGCTTCTAGTATTCAATAAAGAAGTTGAGTCTTAATTAGCAGATAAGACATACTATAATTTGGGGAAATCACATTGGTTGGCTTTTGAATGAACCTATAGTTATTTAGCAGTTCAGAACCTTGAGGCAGGAGGCACTCACCTAAGACAACAACCAGTTTGACTGAAATCCCTTTTCATCTCTTTGACTCATAACCCTGCAGAGAACTGGGGCTCCCTTTGATGGAAGGCCCAGAAGCCTATTCATCTTCGCGCCTACAAATGCCTTGCCTATGCTTTGCACATAGTAGGCACAGTATAGGTGTAATTCAGGGGTCCATAGTCCCTAAAGCAGCACTAAAAAATTGTATTGTGCTTCCCCACCTCCTAACCACTGAAGTGGAATGTTTTCTGCAAACACTGAGGTGCTGAGAGTGAAATCTCTCATCAGAACCACTGCGTGGTGACTTGACTGTCCCCTGTACCCATGAAATTAACTTAGCGATAGCTTCCTGCCCGGGGAAGTAATAGGATAGCTGCCCTTCCCCAGGTTCCCTCCCTCCCTTTTGCTTGTTAGTGTGTGTGCTCTGTTCTTTCCCTTCTCCTCTATCTGATTTGGCTGAGGATTATTTTTACTGTTTCCCATCATGCGCTTGCCTTTCTCTCCTTGGGAATACCGGCGAATGAAAGTTGAAATGAATGCCAGGCTTTCTCCGTGATCTGAAATGTCCAGAGGCTGAAGTTCTGTGGCCGGCATTGGTATTAGTTTTAAAGAAAAACAACAGAGAGTTTTAAATTAAAAGACAGAAGGTAATCCTCACTTCCCCATCCATTCTAACTCTGGCAAAACACACATCTTTTGTTTCTGATTCAAAATAGGAGTTCCCTAGGCGCTCCCAGCTTCTCAGATGCACAGCTTCCTTGGGAAAATCCCCACAGCTCTGGGAAGCCTCTCTCTCCCTCCTCAGGGAGGCAGCTCTTAGGGAGGCTGCAGAGAAAAATGGGAACAACAGAATATTCAAGGCCTGGTTTGTCCCTTATTTGCATAACTTAGAAATTATTTTTACATATTTTATAGTTATATCTAATTATATAAGGATAATTACACCACCTAATTATATTACAAAATTTACAAATTATTTTCCATGATGATGAATTCGGAGCAACTCTGAAGGGTCTAATCTACTTAGCCCTTAACTCTGCTCACATTGGATGTCTACTTACCCCAAGAGAGGGACAGCCCGTGGGAATTTCCTTTTCCGGTGGGAAGCCAGAAGGATTTCTGGATCATATGAAACAGTAGCACCACTTCTGGTCCCCCTCTCAGGGGACAGTCAGATAAGGGGATTTTCCCCCCAACTCCCCTTCTGAAATGATAACCAGTAGGAACTTTGTGTCCCCCAGACTTCCAGCTGCAATTAAGTCCTGAATTCATCTTTTTATTTTTTTATTTTTATTAATTTGAGAGAGAGAAAAAGAGGACGAGGGAGAGAAATATTGATTTGTTGTTCCACTGATTTAAGCATTCATTGGTTGATTCCTGTGTGTGCCCTGACCAGGGATCGAACCCACAACCTTGGAGTATCGGGGCGACGTGCTAACCAACTGAGCCACTCAGCCAGGGCTCTGAATTCATCTTTATGTTTGCATACCACTGGGAAAAGAAGAGTTTAAAGTGACAGATGGTGACTACATGTGTCCTCTGCTCTCTTTGAGTCTGTCCATTAGGGGTCTGATTCCTTGAGGAGGAGAAGGAGAGGCAATGGATAGACAGACCCAACTCAGATGGTAGGAAGACACGTAGTTACATAGGCTTCCTCAGCCCTCTTTTCCTTGCTTCTTCGATAGGGAATTTTGCTACAACTTTCAATCGCCTCTCTCACAAATGGAAGCATAGTGTGAAGTGTAGGTTTTTGAAGATATAAGTAGTTATTTATTTATTTATTTATTTATTTATTTTTACATTATACAAAATAAATCAGTCTCTATGCAGTCTCCACTTTCGGTCCTCGGGCATCAGGGTTCTCTCCTGCGAGTTTTCCGTTGATTATTCAGGAAGTTTTTCTGTATTTTAGTTGTAATTCCAGTTTATTCCTGGGAGCATGTCCCTGCAGCATCCACTTACTCTGCCGCCATTTTTAATCTCTCCATACGTAGCTCTTTCTTAAGAGCTTATCTTCTGGGCAAAGGCAGACTAATTCAGCCTGGCTGGTGGTCCCTGCTACCTCCTCAGGGATCAGGCCTTCCCTCAGGGGCCTCAGGTTTGGGGGAAGGAGGGCGATTAGCTCAGTGCAGAGGGGAGGGGACGCTGGGATTTCATGAAAGGCACAGAGGGAATTTTGAAGCCATGATCCTTTTTCAGCTGCTTTGGAACAGATCATACACTTGCTTTGGAGCAAAGGGACTCGGAGCTTTCCAAAGGGCTGAGAGGTCTTGGACCGCGCCTCCGCCGCAGGCTACAGAATCCTGTCCTCTAGAAACTTGAAATAATACAAACAACGATTACGGAATCCCCACGCCACTGGGAAAAGGGATGTGGCCAGAAGCAAAGGAGATGCTATCGGTGAAGCACTTAGCACGGTGACAGGGTGAAGACCTGTAGCAGAGGCCGTCATTGTCCCCATTGTGCACTGTCCCCATTGTAGGCTGTCCCTCAACAGGCGTAACAAGGTTTTGCTAATGTGTCAATACCAACTCTTCCAGAGTCATCACCATCCCTGCCCTCTGTTAGAACACCCGCCTCATTTCCCTGGGCATGTTCATTCAGTCATTCAACACGGATTCTTGCCTACCTATTAGGTACCAGGCTAAGTCCTACTAGTATAAGGTGACCAGACGTCCAGCTTTTGGCGGGACAGTCCCGATTTTTAACAATTTGTCCCGTGTCCCGCGCGGCGTTTTAAAAAAGTCCCGATTTTTGGAAAGAACGCACGACAAGCTAGGGAATGGTGGGAGAACGGGAAGGGAATATATGGTTTTCGGCGGCCATGTGGCTATTTAGCCAGGATATGAGTTTTATATTATTTTTGTTAATTTTATAATGTTAAACTTTAATAATAACAAATAATAGTTGAGAACTGATTATCGAGAACTGCTTATCAAAGTTCGCATTGTTGATCAGTTGTTAGAATTCGACCACCATTGTTTGGACTTAATGAACAATGGCATTTTTTGGGATTGGCAACGACGAAAACATTTTGTAACTGTCTCTCAGACGATACACATCGTACTGCGTGCTAGTAAGCTAGTTAAACAAGTGATGTCATTACAAATCAGCTATTCAGATAATTTAGGTAAGTGATTTATTTATTTATTTCATAAATACATAAATTTTCTTGAATTTAGCAGACAGCACTCGTATTATTTATATTTTATAGTGGCGGCAAAAAGTCTAGTGCTGGCCTTGAAAGTGACACGACTTACGTTACGGCAAATTCAGAGGAAAAATAATACAAGTTAGTATTGTTATTATTTAGAAAGAAATATAGGATTAAAATAATTTTTAAAATAGTTACTTTATAACAATCAAATTAATTTAATTTATAAACTAACAATAAAATATGTTCATGTAATTATGTACCTACTTACTGTGTTTTTAAGCAATATGTATATAATAATTTATAATATAAGTTTAAATTATTTTTTTTAGATTTTTAACATAATGAGGAAGAAAAGAGGATGCAAATTCAACGATGATCTAAGAAGTGAATTTCCTTTTATTAAAAAAACCAAAAGCAATTACAATATAGACCAAATTTTTAATCAAGAACCCCCCCCCCCCCCGCCGCCGAAACCAGTTTGGCTCAGTGGATAGAGTGTTGGCCTGCGGACTCAAGGGTCCCAGGTTCGATTCTGGTCAAGGGCATGTACCTTGGTTGTGGGCACATCCCCAGTAGGGGGTGTGCAGGAGGCAGCTGATTGATGTTTCTCTCTCATTGATGTTTCTAACTCTCTATCCTTCTCTCTTCCTCTCTGTAAAAAATCAATAAAATATATTTTTTTTAAAAAGACACCCCCCCCCCCCCACCCCCCGTCAATGGTGTCCCGCTTTACCAATGTTAAAATCTGGTCACCTTATACTAGTACATGGGAGGTCCAAAGACAGGCAAGATAGGGTCCCTGCTCTTACAAGGCTTACAATCTAGTTGGAGAAATAGACACATGAAAATCCACTCAAACGTCAAACAGAGAGAGAACAGGAAACACAGCCGTGTCATGAAGCATAAGGTTAGGAGTTCCTATAAAGCCGGGCAGTGGAGCTATGGAGAGAACAGCCAATGCGAACTGGGAAGGAGCAGGGAAGGGAATGAGCAAAGGCTTCCAGGAAAGGGGGGGGGGGGGGAGGGGGGAGCTTGTCCTGCCTTGAGAAGGGAAGGAGGACTCAGTGTCCACCAAGCCATAAAGGGGAAAGGGGAGAGGTCTTTCCAGCAGCCCGAACAAAGTGGGGCAAGCCGCAGGGCCATGAGTCACCCAGAAGTGTCAGTACAACAGGAGTGTGTGAGCCTGGAGCCAGGAAGGTGGGAGTGCAGGCAGGAGGAAGGCAGAGAGGGTCGGAGCCCCATCATAAAGGCCCTTGCTTGCCGGGGTAGTCCCACCCCTCCCCAGGCAGACAAAGAGAGCTGCTGGCCAGCCAGGTGCTAAGGAACATGAGGCATGAGATAACAACCTATGAAAGACAGAAACCCCATTATCCAGGCCTTCTGCGGGGGACACCCCACAGCCGAGAGGCACTCTAGGGCACACGTCCAGTTCCACCACTCAGGGACCTGGACTCCTGGACCTTTGTTTTGGCCCCGGGACGGGGTTCAGAGAGCACGCGATGCTCGCTGTCGAAACTCCCTGTTAGGATGGAAGAACGCTGCACATCTGGGAAAGGTTAGGGTCAAACACATAAACCGGAGCGAGCGAGGGGAGCGCAGCAGAGCAGAGCGCAGTCCTCTGACACTCTGCCCCTGACGTCAATCGCTGCCGGGCTGGGCCAGAGGCGGCTCTCGGCAGTAGTCAGGGACCCATTAACTCTGCCAGCGCCTGAGTGTTTATGTGGAAAATGTGAGGCCAGGAAGTTTCTCCTAATTATGATTTGGAGGTTGTCAAGTAACTATGCGTTAGCAGTTGGTTTCTGTCTTTCCTACCTTCCTGCTCCTCTTGTCCCCTATTTGTAGAACTAACTTTCTTTCTCTTTTTCTTTCTTTTTTCTTCCTTCCTTCCTTCCTTCCTTCCTTCCTTCCTTCCTTCTTTCTTTCCTTCTTTCTTTCTTTCCTTCTTTCTTTCTTTCTTTCTTTCTTTCTTTCTCCCTCTCTCTCTTTCTTTCTTTTCCTCTCTCTCCCTTCTTCCCTTCCCCCTCCCTCTCTTTAATAAGAAAGAACTATATTTACCTTTATACCTTCTCTGAGTTGCTTCTTCCCTCTGCATCTGTGATTTGCAACCTTTTTTCATCTCATGACACACATAAACTAATTACTAAAATTCTGGAGCACTCCAAAAAAAAATTTATCTTTTTTTTGCCTACTTGACCACACACACAAAAGTTATAATTTTGATTCATTCACCCCAGCTGGCTATTGTTGTGTTGGCTGTTGTCATTTTTTTATTTGACAATCTAAGGAAAAAGAGGTCAGCGTCCATGACTGAACAGTCATGGTATTGCAAGTTTTAAAGAGTACTGCGACAGACCAGCCGGTGTGGCTCAGTGGTTGAGCATCGACCTATGAACCAAGAGATCACGGTTCGGTTCCCAGTCAGGTCACATGCCCGGGTGCGAGCTCAATCCCCAATGTGGGGCGTGCAGGAGGCTGCCAATCAATGATTCTCTCTCATCATTGGTATTTATATCTCTCTCTCCCTCTCCCTTCCTCTCTGAGATCAATAAAAATATATAAAAAATAAATAAGTAAAATAAGGAGTCCTACGACACACTGGCTGAACATCGCTGCTCTGCACTGCAGATCTTGCAGTTGATTCCTCTGCGCCTCCCCACCCGTGGCTGTGGGCCCACTGGGGAATGAACTCTCAGAGCTCGTGGTCACTTATAACACAGTGTTTTGACGATCGCCCTTCCTTTCTTTCAAACTTCAAGGAGCAGGCACCATCACAGCCGGTGCCCAAAGCCAAATCAGAAGGAGACAGGAAACTGGGCCAGCACCATCCCTTACCCCCTCAGGTGTCAATCAAATCGAAGGAAAAATAGGACAAAGGCCAAAATTTGTATGTGGGAAAGTGCTCAAGGTCTGGAATTTCCCCCTCACTTCTTATCTTTGTCTCATTTCTAACACGTCCAAGGCCATTATCATCCACCCAAAAGAGTAACTTGGTAGACATGCTTATAAGTAACATTATCCTATTTAATTCTGGGCCACGGTGAGGCACCCCAGTGCTCTATTGCCAACACCAGTGGGAAAAAATCATAACATCTTCATAAAATGAGCAGCTACCCACATACAGATCACTCACTTTAAATTATTGACAGTACATGTTAAACCCAAGACTGTATTTGTATCGGCTCCACTGCTTTCTCCCCATCACCCTGCTGAGCATCCTCTTGCCCCAGAATTACTGCTGAGAAGCTTGAGGGAGGAAGAGAAAAACCAAGAATACACTTGGAAAATACAAGATCATTTTAATTATAAACTAAAAGTAAATAGGCAAATGAAAAGAAAAAATATATATAGTTACATATTATAATTTACATTAAATGTCGCATATTAAGTTTAATATTACTTCAGTAAATAACTTTATATTTTTTACATGTGTGAAATGTAAAAGGTATCAAGATTCTGAGAAAGAGAGGCAGGCAGACAGACAGGGCATTTCCACCACCTAGAAGTTTGCAAACCTGCGCCAATCAATACATACCCCCAGAGGTAACCACTATTCTGACTTCTTTCACCATAGATAAGTTCTGTCTGCCTTGTACAGCATATAAATTTGAATCATACACTATACATTCTTTTGTGTCTGGCTTCTCTTGCTCAACATAACATTTGTAAGATTTGCATTTACATTTAACAATCTGTAATTTGTTCTTTTTCCTTACTATATAGTATTCCATTGTGTGGATCTACCACATTTATCCATGCTACTGTTCAATTAATTAATTTTAAAAATATTATTTTTCTATTTAGAATTATCCATATTACCCTTTCCTTTCAATCAAATCCTAATTCCATAACAGCAGACTCTACACCAATGATTCACAACCTCAGTTGTGTGTTGGAATTACTTGAATAACTTCTTTATCTTACTTATGGATTTTTACTATATGTAGCATGATCGCATTGAGATTAGGGATACCCCCGTGATTCCTAAGAATACTGAAGGGTTTATTTATTTTGATTGAGACCAGAGGACTTAAAATGTAATTGAATTATTCTGTGTGTATGTAGCATGGTACAGATATGATGATGATGACCATGATGCTGATGATGCTGATAACAGATATTATAGGTTGAAGTTTCCTGTATACCAGGCATTGTGCTAAACACCATATAAATGCAATACATAGCTGGCTCACTTTTGGAATCCCAGTACCTACCAGAATGGCTGGCACACAGTAGGTGTTTAAAATATAGTGAATAGGTGCATTTAATTGGATCCCCACAACAACCTTTTGGAGTAGGTATCATTATCTCCATTTTAGAAAAGAGAAAGATAGAATGTCAGGAAATTTTAAATTTGCCCAAAGTTACCCAGTATAGATGTGGAAAAAAGTAGGATTCAAGTCCAGGTTTTAAATACCCTAATAATCTATCTTTGGATGAGTCTTAAAGATATGGGTTTTCTGGTGAGGGGTAGAGGGTGGGAGGAGTATAGTGTTGATTCCAGATGGGAGTTTGGGTGACCAGGGGAGTAAAATCTTAAAGAAATTCAGAAACAAGGAAAGTGTGTGGTGCTCTCATTGATCATCTGCTATGGATAGAACATCTTGATAATTGGTATCAAAGGGATGAAGACATGTATTCATCTTCATAAAAAGCTATTTAAGTTGGTCTTCTTGTAAGTGAGAAACTGAGACTTTGGGACATTGAGTACCATACTGAGCCAAGAGTCACACAGTCAGTTGTGTAGGCATAGTTCTAAACCAGGTGCCACTAACTTCAAAGTGAATTCTCTGTTTTTGTTTGTGTTTGCTTTTTAAGGAGAGGGAGGGAGGAAGGGAAAGTGAGAGCAAGAGAGAGAGAAACATCGATGTGTGAGAGAAACATCAATCATCAATCAGTTGCCTCCTGTACGTGCCCAACTGGGATCAAACCACAACCTAGATATGTGCCCTGACTGGGAATCGAACCCACGACCTTTTGGTGCATGGGACGATGCTCCAACCAACTGAGCCACACTGGCCAGGGCCAGAGCCATGCTCCTTTTACTGCATCCTGCTGAAAAGAGGTGACGGTGTGGCAAGGAATGGAGATTTGGCAGGTTCTGATATCAGCCCTACAAGAACATCATGAAAGGTAGAAGAACACTAGACATTGAGGTATATTTAAAAATATAACAGCTTATGTTCATTGAGAACAGATGTTGTGCTAAAGAATGTTCCATGCATCATCTAATTGAGCCTCACAACCACCTCTGAAGAAGGAACTATTGTTATTCGCACATTATAGATGAGTCCCTGAGGCTTGGAGGGGTCAAGGAGCTTATCCATGACCACACTGTTATTCAGTGGCCAAGCCAAGGTTAGAGGTCAACTATTTGCCTCCTGTCTGCATGCTCTTAACCCCCATGCTGCTCTGACTCTTGAGGACAAGATAGAAGAACAGAAGCCCTGGGAGCAAAAGCAAAGCCCTAGGATGCTGTAAGATACACCAGAGCTAAGAAGATGCTGGTGGTCCAGGGCTAACTATGACCTGGATGTTAAATCTGTGCATCCAAGGTCATGACCTAAAGCTGAGATAAAGTACATATTCATACTTCAAAGGTTAATGTCCTTTAAAGTTAGAATTGGTTGAGGAACCAAGAGAAGGCCGGTAATAAACTAAAGAATATTGTAAATCTAAACCACTATTTGATTGCTACGAGATTCCAAACTGAAGGCGTTCAAGCCCTAGCCAGTGGTCACTTATAACACAGTGTTTTGGCTCAGTGGATAGAGTGTCGGCCCTGGGACTGAAGGGTTCCAGGTTTGATTCCAGTCACGGGCACATACCTCAGTTGCAGGCTCGATCCCCGGCCCTGGTTGGGGCAGGTGTGGAGGCAGCCAACCGATGTGTCTGTCTCACACTGATGTTTCTCTCTGCGTGTCTCTCCCCCTTCCTTCCACTCTCTCTAAAATTAAATGGGAAAATATCCTCAAGTGAGAATTAACAACAACAAAATAACAAACTAAAGGCATTCCCTTAGGAGAGGTGGGATAGTCTCGGTCACTATCTGTGCTCTCAGACTTATTCCCAAAAAAGAAATACCCATCCTACCCCAGCCAGACTATCTGTTGATACGTGGATTGGTAATGGGAGGCCAGGATAGCGGCATTCCCAAGCACTTCCTAGGGTTTATCCTCTTGGGGTAGACAACCGTGGGGAGGACATGGTTGCCAAATGTCTACCAGGAGCCTGCCTGAGTGAGACAACATTCGGGAATGATTTTTAGAAATAAAAATACATGTTTAATTCATCGGATTATAAAACTGATACACCCTTACTGGAGAAATTCAACTACAGAAAAGTATGAAGAAGAAAGAAAAGGCCACTTGAGAGTCCAGCATGGGGGCATGCAACCAACTGACATACCTCGATGTGGGGGTGACGGGCTGAGAAGACATAAACCAAAGCATGTATATACTTCTATGCATAGCCCATGGACACAGGCAACAGGCTGGTGAAAACCCGGGGGGGGGGGGGGGGGCGTAGGGGCTGAGAGGAAGGAGGTCATGAGGGGGAAATGAGAGATATCTGTAATACTATCAACAATAAAAAATATATATTAAAAATAAAATAAATAAAATGTATACACTACCTGCCCTTTGCTTCCATAGTTAAGCAGAGAGTGCCTGAAGGGGCAGGAGCATGGCCATCCACCTCTCATGCCGGGGTCTAGCTCTACACCCGGCCTAGAGTACGTACTTTTAAAGTGGCCTAAATGAAACTGAAATTATTGGTATTATTAATCATCTAGTTAAATGGAAGCAGAGAAATTACTTCTACAATAAGTAAAATTTAAAAACCTTTACTGGTCTAGAAATGTCTACATCTTTTTAGTTTTCCCTAAAATTCCAATAAGCTTTCTCAAGGATTCAGCAACTAGATAAACCGAACAGTCAGTCCAAGTAGAAATAAAAATAATGAACTTTCAAACTATGAGCTGAAGGAAATTTAGGAACAGATCGAGTAAAAACAAGGACAAGTGAGAGAAACTGGAAATGCCAAATTACACAATTTTTAATTCTTTCAAGGGTTAACTTCATTAAATGCACATAAATGCCATAAAGTATACATTTAGTAAACTAATAGAAGCTGCACAGACATATTGAGAAAAAGATTAATAATTTACATAGAACAAACATGACCAACAGTGCATATATTTTTAGTTGAGAGAAAATAAATGTTTCGCTTACTTCCAGAAAATATTTATATTATACCAACTAAAATATTTAAGACTAAAAGGAACATTACAAAACAATGATGAAAATAATAAATGAATGGAGGGATAAGCTTACAAGAAGGCTTTCTCACAAAAATTATATCAGTCATACACCAGAAATTAAATATAAGTCCCAAATCATTGAAATGCCCACATTAAAAGGAAAAAAAGGAAAGACCCATACGATTCACACACACACACTCACACACACACACACACACACAAAGCAAAGAAGATAACTTACTTAAAATATATGGGAAAAGTTCAGCTCTCCATACTTAATGGAGATGCAAATCAAATTTGTAAAAATATACCACTCATATGCAGCCAGAACTTTCAAAATGGATGGGTGGGACCGTGAAATAGCAGTAAGTAGTTTCATGTGGCTGCTGCACAGGGGCAGAGGGGCAGGAAATAGGACTAATACTTTCTGTTTTTCCTCTCTTCCGAAGCTTCCTGGCTGACATCTTATCTGCGCATAGTGTTCTGCAGCATTATGTAGATGAAACCAGATTGCGAATGTCCTCAAATGCCACTGGAAGGCGTTTAGATTTCATTCCCTAAGTAGGCAATGGAAATCCATTCAGAGGTTGTTAAGTAGAAAAACAGCATGATCGAATCTGTATGGTTGGTGGATTGAAGCAAAGCAAATATGCCAGAGGGTACATTGAAATTCAATAAATGCTCATTCTGTAGTTACTGATTGGGTATTTGATATGAGCAAGGCTTCACCCACCATGCTGAGGAATAAAGGTAAAGAAAATAAGTAATATGAATGTTATTGTCCAGTGGTAATATTTCTGTAGTCCATAGAGAGCTTGATTAAATGAAATGAGAAGCCCAAGAATCTGAGAGTATCTGACTAATCTGAGCATCAGCGATGGTTTGGTGCAATCCTCTCATATTTACAGAAAACAAAGATGAGGCTAAGAAAGGACCGGGCTACTACATTGAGTTTGGCAGACATATATTCTGATATGGACAACAATCCTCACCCAAGGATATGTGTATTGATTTGAGAGAGAGAGAGAGAGAGAGAGAGAGAGAGAGAGAGAGAGAGAGAGAGACATTGATGTGATTGATGTAATAGACTACCTTAATTGAACGAAGGGAGGAACATAAAGCATATGACAAAATTCAACACCCTCTCATGATAAAAGCACTAAAAAAACTACTAATAGGACATTAGCTCAACATAATTTAAGTCATATATGAAAACCCCACTGCAAACACCCCATCAATGGTGAGAGACAAAGTTTTCCTCTTAGATTACGAGCAAAGCAAGGATGCCCACTCTCACTGCTTCTATTTAACATAGGACTGGAAATTCTAGCCAGAGCAATCAGGCAAGAAAAAGAAATAAAACATATCCAAATTGGAAAGGATATAATCTTATGTACAGAAAACCCTCTGGACTACACACACACACACACACACACACACACACACACACACTCACACACCTGTCAGAACTGATAAATGAGTTCAGCCAAGTAGCAGGATACAAAATCAACATACAAAAATCAGCTGCATTTCTACACACTAAGGAACAACCTGAAAGGGAAACTAAGAAAACAATTCCATTTACAATAGCATAAAAAAGAACAAAGTACTACCCTGGCTTGGTGGCTCAGTTGGTTTGAGTGTCAACCCATACACCAAAAGATTGTGGGTTCAATTCCCAGTCAGGGCACATACCTACGCTGCGGGCTTGATCCCTGGTCAGAGCACACATGGGAGCCAAGGCAGTTATCAGTTAGCATTGCCAGTTCTCCTCTCATAATATGCCAGAGAGGATTTTTAATCCTGTTTTAAAGATGAGGACATGGAGCCCCACAGGGGTTAGACAGCTGGTCCAAGAATCCTATATAATACAAGCCTAATATGCAAATTGTCCCCTCAACTGGGAGTTCAACCAGGAGTTCCACCAAGGGGTGGTGGCGGCAGTGGCGGCAGGGGAAGGGAGACCCTTCCAGGGGAAAGGAGGCACCCCCGGCCAGCAGCCACTAGGGACCCTGCCGTGCACAAATTTTGTGCACTGGGCCTCTAGTATGTACATAAAGCTACGAGGTGAAACCAAACCCACATCTCTAAGGCCTGGAGTTGTATCCCACTAGATGGGGCCCTTCCAGTTCACAGACTCAAAGCAGCAAATCAGAACTCAGGAGGTACAGTAGATGAACTCAGGAGGTTACAGTAGATGCCCAAAGAATAAAAAACAAAAACAACAACAACAATAAAATAACAACATTAAAACCACAACTTATACAGGAAAACAATGTGAATTCAAGAGAAGAACTCAAAACACTCTGAGGCCACTTAGCAGAGAGGCAAATAGGAGCAAACAGACACACATTTAACCATGTCTGATGAGAGCTACCCATTCTTACAATAGTTTAATTAAGTTGGAATCGGGCCCTGAGTCACCGAGGAAAGTTTAAATTAAGTGTGGTCTTTTATCTCTAGGGTAGAAGTAAAAATTATAAGAAATTTCGGAAAGGTTTCTAACAGGTTCTTAATATAAAAGAAGATTTGGTGCTGAAATAAAATGCATCCAACAGAAATTTACTAAATAATATGTTCAGTCTGCCTAGGCAACATTCTTGCCATTGTGATACAATTCTTGGCTCAGTGGGTAGAGCGTCAGCCTGCAGACCGAAGGGTCCCAGGTTTGATTCCAGTCAAGGGCATCTACCTCGGTTGCAGGCTCCTGGCCCTGGTCAGGGACATGTGGGAGGCAACTAGTCAATGTGTCTCTCTCACATTGGTGTTTCTGTCTGTCTCCCTCTCCCTTCCACTCTCTCTAAAAACCAATGGAAAAAAATATCCTTGGGTAAGGATTTATAAAAAAAGAAAGAAAAGGAGAGGTTGTGTCCCACCAGGCTGCATCCAGGACTAGAAAACCCAGAGCCCATTTGGATCAAGAGAGGAAAGACTGTGGAGGGACAGGTGCCCAGACTCAGTCTCTAGCTAACGTGGGAAAGTTACGTAATTACCCTTTTTTTAAAATATATTTTTATTGATTTCAAAGAAGAAGAAAGAGTGGGGGCGGGGAGAGATAGAAGCATCAATGATGAGAATCACTGATTGGATGCCTCCTGCACGCCCCCTACTGGGGATCAAGTCCATAACCGGGGCATGTGCCCTTGACCTGAATAGAGCCAAGGACCCTTCAGTCTGCAGACCAATGCTCTCTATCCACTGAGCCAAACCAGGTAGGGCAATAATTGCCCTTTCTTATTCTTTTCACCTCCCCAGCGCAGGCTTGGCTTTAGTTGACCTGTGAGACGTTCACCCTCTCCTTTGCATCGCCACCTCTGCTTTGGAACTGCCCCTGCTGCTGTTCGCAGGAGTGAAGGAAGCGTCTGGGGCGACATTGGGCCAAGTCCTCCAGGTCCACTGACATCACTGCCTGGAATCAAGGCCCCGCTTTCTCCTTAGAGACCCGCCCCTCCTCTTTTCCAGCTGCCAAACAAACAGACTGCTCCTGCCAGTGTTCAGAAACCGTGGTCTTTGGATGGTGCAAGAAGTCAAACTGTGTCTTGGTACAAGCTTCAGAAAGCTCTGGGAACCCTCTTAGGAGAGCCACCAAAAGGAGGGTTTGGAGGGAGTGGGGGGAGGGGGGAAGGTAAGCTGTTGGATCCAACATCGAATCCCACCACTGACTCCTTGAAACAAGGGCTATCTGATGAAGGCCTCTCAGCATGAGCTGTGTGAAACGGGAGACCCCACTCACTTTCTGATCCCACTCCACACAGCAAGAGAATGAATGGCAAGTGTGTGACAGGTCCTTCTGAGCCGGATGATTTAGTGAAGCTGGGGGAGAGGGAGATTTGGAAGGGGGAGTGGGCTAAGCAGGAGACCTTCCACCCCTCTGGTCTAAAAGGGACAGTGTTGGCAGGGAGGTGGAAGGCTCTGTTTGCAGGGTTTTGCACTCTTTGCTGTAGAGTCCGTGGGGAGCCTTTGAAGAAACGTTCCCCCTCCTCACTCCCCTCCCAGGGCCTGGGGAACGGTCAAAATGCAGTTGCTGTTTGGCTCTCCACTTTCGGGGAAACGTGAGCTATCTGGGTTTTTTGTTTTGTTTTGTTTTAAATATATTTTTATTGACTCCAGAGAGGAAGAAGAAGAGATAGAAACAGCAATGTTGAGAGAGAATCACTGATCAGCTGCCTCCTGCTCGTCCCCTACTGGGGATCTGGGGATCGAGCACACAACCTGGGCATGTGCCCTGACCGGAATCAAACCATGACCTCCTGGTTCAGAGGTCGATGCTCAACCACTGAGCTACGCCATCCAGGCTGAGCTGTCTGTTTTTTATTACTCTGCTCTTATCACATCGGCCTGTTCTTTATTGGAAGCAATTCCATTTCTAAGAAACCCGTTTTATTTCTCCTCCTTCCTCCTCCCTCTCCCACCCCCGCCCTCACCATCTCACCCCTAACCCCACCTACTAGGGCATCACTCCTTCCCAGGCTAGGAAATCAGCTGCTCCATGATGCTAGCTAACACGAGGCGTAGCCGATGAAAAGATCAATGCTGGGTCAGTGACTGCAGCAGATGGCAAAATAGTACTCTCTGCCTTTGCCACGTCCAGGTTACTACCTTCTTGCCTGTGCTGTTAAAGGGACCAGGGACCTCACTCTATTTTGTGTTCAGAAGTCAGCAACGTGGCCAAAGTGCCCAGTGTGTTTGCAGGTGGGCCTCCTTGTGAGATTCCTGGAGGAGCACAGTTTGAAAGGGAGGATAAAGCAAGAACCTGGATGAATCCCGCTGCCGCCTCCCTGAGAAGGGATGGAGGCGCACCAGATGCTGAGCATCCTCTACTTGTCCCACAGTTCCCTGAGGGCCTGGGGATGTTCTCAGCCAATGAGTGGCCTGCTTCTCACTCAGGTGCTACTTAGTGAGACCTCGGGGGCCTCACACACCTCCCCTCAGTTCCCAAGAATGCACTTTTTCCTATTTTTATTTCTTCTTCTCTCTCCCTCACATTTCCTCTCCCCCTAGACTTTTTCAATTTCACCGTCTTTTCCTGGAGTCTCATTCATAATGACTGAGATTGAAAGGCCTCCTAAATCCCTCCTCCCCAGGGTGAGCAATCATTCCACCTAGGGTCCTCTGAAGTCTCCCTGACCCTAAGCTTTAAAGATCCTCCCAACCCCTCTCTGTCTCTCTGTCTCTCTGTCTCTCTCTCTCTCTCTCTCTCAGTTTTTTTAGAGAGAGAGGAAGGGAAAGGGAGAGAGAGATAGAAATATTGATGTGCTAGTGATACACCCATCAGCTGCCTCCTGCACGCCCTGCACCAGGGATGGAGCCTGCAACCCAGGCATGTGCCCTGACTGGGAATCAAACTGGCAACATTTCATTGCCTGGGATGACCCCCAACCAACTGAGCCACACCGGCCAGGGCTCTACTCTCTCTTACGGGCTGCCCTGTGAAATCCCAAAGTCCTCCTCCAATTGTCAGTGAATTGCTCAAGGGACTAAAAGAGATCCTTCTAGTCAACTTTTGCTCTCAACTCCTGATTCCACTGTGTCAATTGTGTGGGCTGTCGGTCTTGAACTTCCTGTGCTGTCTTTCTATACCAGAGTCATCCAGGTAAGAACCTGGCAGCCCCTCGCTTTAGAAAACAACAGCTCTCACCAGGCCATGTGTGTGAGTTAAATGGAGAGGTTTGTATTAGATAGAGACATCCCTTTTTGTAAAATAGTCAACCCATACTTGGAGATTTTCCCATAGACTTTGTCACACACACACACACACACACACACACACACACACACACACACACACGAGGCCCCAGCCTCATCCCCTTCCACTGTCCTGGATCCTCCTTCCATCTCTCCTCTTCCTCACCAACTTGTCTGATGGGTCTTTGTCATTCCAGAAGGACCATCCATTTTAATAGACCCCACCTTCCTTAGACAGCGGTTGTAGGACTTTTTGTAAGTGTTTAATTACAAAGTATATTAAACATTTAGGAAAGTACAGAAAATAATATCACTGATAACATTTGTAGATTAAGATGTTGAAATGTTGCCATTTTTGTTTCAGCGCCACCACCACCCACCCCACGCCCACCGCAAAATAAAATGCTTCCCATACAGCGCAAGCCCAGCCCAGCCCTTTCCTTCCCTCCCACCCTCCCTAAGGTTAAGCGGTATTCAAGAATGATTGCATCATTCCCATGCATGTTTTTTACCTTCGTTACATATGAACATTTCCACAAACAATATACAGTATTGTTTGGGGTGTTTAAAAATATTTGCTTAAGTGGTGCATTGTACCAGATGGTGCGGGTGAACTTAATGAGCAAGAACAACATTCATTACCTCACTCTGGCTTCTCTTTCTCCCAACCTCAGCCCTGAGGCCAGTGGCCCAGCATCTTCTGAATGAATTGCATGAAAAAATAATATCGTCCAAATCATTGAGAATCAAAGTATGCCACATTCAGAGGTAACCCAAGACGGCTACTATTTTATATACTTTCTTATTTCTTAAGCCATAGTCAGGTAGCTCAGTTGGTTAGAGCATTGTCCCAATACTCCAAGGTTGTGTGTCCAACCCCTGGTCAGGGCACATACAAGACTCAACCAATGAATGCATAAATAAGTGTGACAACAAATCAGTGTTTCTCTCTCCCCCTTCCTCTCTCTAAAATCAATCAATAAATTTTTAAAATAAATAATATATTTTTTAATTGATTTCAGAGAGGAAAGGAGAAGGAGAGGTAGAAACAACAATGATGAGAAAGAATCATAGATCAGCTGCCTCCTGCACGCCCCCCAGTGGGGATCAAGCCCACAGCCTGGGTATGTGCCCTGACCAGGAATCAAACTGGTGACCTCTTGGTTCCTGAGTCAATGCTCAACTGCTGACCCACACCGGCTAGGCTACTTTTTCATTTCTAGAAGCTTCAGTGGGTACAGATAACTCTTCCAACAGGGGTACATTTTTTACTAGAAGGGGGGGCTCAAAAATACCTCATTAAGGAGTCTTCCAACCTCAAGGCATAATTTATATTACCCTTCGTGTGACTCGTGATGACTACGATTTCAATGGGATCTCCCAAGACTGACGTTCTCAGCTCATATCCTTCCACTCCCAAAACTGCTGACTTCACAGATGAGGACAGCCTCTCCTCTCCCACCTCCCTGTGTCCATCCCTCCAATACCTCATTGTCTCTGGAGCAGGCGAGGACACCCGCAGTCATGGGGTTTCATGGGTAGGGTCCACACCCCACGGCATTTTTTTATTCTGCCAGGTTGTAAAGGAAGAGAATTCAAAAAGCCATATGGTCTGGACTCCTGGTCACAGCTTCCTGTACTGCAGAAACCTCACCCAACGTGATGGTGCTGGGAACGGTTCCAACCTCCTTGGCTGCTCGAACTTCAGTAAGTGGTCATATAACTCATCACCCAAACTCTTACAGTGTCAGAGTAAAAGATGGCACCGTCAATAATGATGCCAGTTAACAGGCATAGAGAAAGGCCACGCTTGGCCCACCAGGATGTCTCGTCACCCTAAATCAGTAACCCTGTGTCAAAGCCAACAGGGTGCCTCCCTCCTCTTAGAAGGTGACTCCAGTGATACCTGATCCAGAGCCTCCGGGAATTGTGCCCTTGCTCCTCCTCCCAGTGCAAGTCTAAGGAGGGTTGGGTCCATTCACGTACAAAGAATGCGAAGACCTAACCTTCACATAGTTGGGGGAGAAGAGACAACTTTTCAGTGGAGAGTAACTCGGTTCACTTTTCATTTCTCTTTTTTGTTCTCCACTGGAATGAAATTAGGGCCAGATCTTCCCCCAGAGTCCTCTAAAAGTTGCAGGGAAATGACCGCATACATCAGACCAGTACGAATCAGGGGAGAAAGAAGATGTCATCATTGGTTTGAAACTGTGGCTCTGCTGCAGAGCCCACTGGGTGTCAACTGCAGTGCTTGCTGGGTGGCTTTATAGTTCCACGAAGAAGAAACATGAGTTTTAATATCAGATGAACAGGGGTTTGAGTCCCAGCTTTATCACCACTCTCCATGTGACCTTAGACAAATTACTTGTCTAAGTCTCACTTTATCCATCTCTAAAAATGGGGAGTGAGGATAATATCAATCTCACAGGTTAGTTCGAAGTTTTCAATGAGGTAATGAGTTTAAAGCCCCAAGGACAGTGTATGACACATATTAAGTGCCTGGTAAATATTAGCTGTAATGATTACTCATACCATTTATTTTTCAGCAGCATCTCTCTCTACTTCCACACCTATACTCACTGTCCAATCAAACTGGCTATCTAACTTTCCCCCCAAATGCCTTGCCTTTGCCACCTCTATAGTTTTGCTCCTGCTTTGCCTGCCAATTGGAATATTTGCCTCTTTCCTCTCTATTCTTATCCTCTTGGCTCAGCATGGCCACACTTAGCCCTTTTCCCTGGCTGACTTCTCCTGCTACACCTCCAGGGAGTCTTGTAAGAGGTAAGTTCTCCACCCCTCTTGCCATTGTCTACCATGCATTATAGGGATTAGTATTTTCCTAGTAAACTATAAGATCTTCAAGGCCACATAGTATGTCTGATTAACATTTCTCTTCCCCACAGTGTTTAGCCTTGCAAATGTGCTCAAGAAATAGTTCTTGACTGCAATGAAGCTTAGAACACAGTGGCTAACAGCTGGAGTCACACAGACCTGAGGTTCAACCATAACTAATTAACTCTGTGATCTAAAGCAAATGATTTACCCTCTTCAAATCGTGATGTTCTCCTTTGCAAGATGGGCAGAATGCTGCACAGGCAGGGCTGCGGATCCTTGCTGCAGACCTGTGCTACTGAACATTCAGGAGAGCAGCCTTACGTTGGATTTACACTTTAGTCACTGCTCCAATCAAGTCTAGTTATCTTCAGTAATACGCTTCCAGAATGAGGCATATCTAGTCCCAGGGTGCTTTTAAATCTTTTATTTTATATTATTCAAATAAATGCCAGAGATCTATGTAAAAAGGCCTATGCTATATACTCCACTCAGGGTCAAGTCTAACGTTTAACTTCCCACAAGCTCTCTGTCCACCAGCACTTCATAAGACTTGGGCCCTTCTTGCTCTCCTCAGAAACTGAGAAGATAGAAACAGCCTTGCTCTCACTCCAATTAGGGAGGGAAATGACTCCCAGGCAGGCTTTTGGATGTATTCTCCATACGCACATCTGGCTACTTCAGGTTGGAATACCAAGCAAGTCCATCCCTTGCTATTGTGTCCACACAAGCAGGAAGATTAATTTCATTCCAGACAACCGACCTCAAATCTCCAATAGACTCTCTCAACACTGTCCAACTCTCCCGTAACATTCAGACCTGCCCTCAAATGTCATTGCTGAGCCATCCCCTGCACACCCACCATTGCCATAGCAGCTCTATGACCCCATCACTCTCAGCCCAGAACCCCGTCTCCAACTTCACAGCAACTTCCCATGCCATGGGAGCCCCCTCATAGCCCCATTAGCAAATCCACAGATCTAACTGCATCCTTCATCTCCTTCTGCCAGTTACCACCCAGGTATCCATTCTCATCTCAAAGGCCAATTTCTCAGTAAGTGCACTGGGTCTCATCGCCTCAATGACTTTGACCATTTGGTCTTTTCCTCCCACTTCTGGATCATAAGTCACTGTTTATATTGGAGTATTTCTGTCAACTCATGAAAACAAGCTCTAGCATCTCCCATTAAAATAAACAAAAAACACTCTCCTGAACTCTTATAACCCTCCAGCTGCTGGTCCAGTTTTTTGTACTTTTTCATTTGTTTAAGAGTTGCCTACAAATATTGTGTCCACTTAATTATTTTTAATTTACTGTTTACTTGCCACACTCTGAGTTTCATCTCTACCCCTACACAGAAATTACTCTTGTCCAGGTCACCAGCAATCTCCATGTTGCCAAATCCAACAAACACACTTCTGTTCTCATCTCAATTGATTTTAGAGTAGCATTTAATTCAGTCAGCCATTCCTACTTTATTGGAACTCCCTTCTTTTTAAAAAAATATTTTTTATTGATTTCATAGAGGAAGGGAGAGAAAGAGAGAGATAGAAACATAGAGAATCATCGATCAACTGCCTTCTGCTCACCCCACACTGGAGATCAAGCTCATAACCTGGGCATGTGCCCTACTGGGAATTGAACCTTGACCTCCTGGTTCATAAGTTGATGCTCAACCACTGAGCCATGCTGGCCTGGTGGAATTCCCTTCTTGATTGGCTTTTGTGACACTCGGCAATTCTGGTTTTCATTGTATCCCATTGGCTAGTGAGTCCATTTCAGCCATATAGAGAAGATCATTCAAGAGGATGACAAATCAATAAGGTAAAGGGAATCCCAAAATGACCTTGTGGAGTGGAGCTATCTACCTAACCCAGAGCCACCCACCTGCCTCTAACCCATTACATGAATGAAAAAATAAGCCTGTATCTTGTTTGATCCTTGGTATTTGGGAGCCTCCTTTTTTAAATTTTGGTTGGCATCCAATTTACATGCCCCATCTATATACTGAGAGAATTATAATGTGTCATCATAGCCTTGAGCTTCCCTCTAAATTCTGGACTTAAAAAAGTATTTGATTCGTACTCTTGGATTTCTCTAACAAATCAAATTGAACATTTTCAAAACTGAGCTCTTCGTTTAACTACCAAACCATTCCTCTCCCATACCTTCCTCTTCTCAATAAGTGGCTAGAAATTGAAAGCCATCTTGATCACTCTCTCACAACCCCAAATCCATTGCTTCCTTTTGCTTCCAAAGTCAATGTGATACACTCCCACTTTTTTTATATCTATTGCTACCACCCTGGTTCACCCCACTATCATTTCTTTCCTGTGAAAGCCTTCATACTGGGCTTCCAGCATTCTCCCTTGATAATCTAATCTATATCCACAGATAAACCGAAATAACTCTTTCTAGAATAAAAATAAAATAACCTCATGCCCTCCCACTAAACCTTCCAGTGTCTTCCCAATGCACTCAAAATAGAACTCATGCTTCTTACCCACAGAGGCCTCCGTGATCTAATCCCTGGTCCCCATTTACCTCTGGAACTCCACTTTGGGCCACTCTTTGTCTTTATGCTTCATTTCCAAGCCACACTGATCATGTTTCAGTTTTTCACACATACACAAGTTCTTTCCTGTCTCAGAAATTTCACTCAGGCTGTTCCTCCTGTCTTTTTTTTTTTTTTATTTAGTTTTTCAATTAGATTTGACGTTCAATATTATTTTATACTAGAGGCCCGGTGCACTAGATTTGTGCACTGGGGTTAGGGGAGCATCCTCTCAGCCTGACCTGTGCCCTCTTGCAGTCCGGGACCCCTCAGGGGATGTCCACCTACCAGCTTAGGCTGGGGGCATTGGGCCTAAGCTGGCAGTCAGACATTCCTCTCACAGTCCAGGGCTCTCGCAGTCCAGGCCCCTGAGCCTCTCCAGCCACTGCTGCTGTGCTCACCAGCTGTAAGCCTGGCTTCTGGCTGAGGGGCGCTCCCGCTGTGGGAGCGCACTGACCACCAGGGGGCAGCTCCTGCATTGAGTGTCTGCCCCTGGTGATCAGTATGCATCATAGTGACCAGTCATTCCATCGATTTGCATATTACACTTTTATTATATAGGATTAGTTTCAGATGTTCAGCATTCCCTCTGTCTTGAGTGCATGTCCCTCTGCTTCTTGCATCGCTGACCTGTCTTAACCTGCAAATTCATATCTTCAGAGATGCTTCCATGATCGTGCTAAATAAGCTTCTCCCTCTCTCCTTGTCATTCTCTGTTAATGTGCCCTGTTTATTTCCTTTAGGGACCTGATCACCATTTATTATTATAGATGTACGTGTGTGTGTGCATGTGTTTGTCTATCTCCCTCATGAGTGCCATGATTCTGATTGTTTTATTCACAAATCAGTTCCCACTATCAATATTGCTAGGCACACAGTAGGCACTCAAGGTTATATGAGTGCATGTGTGTGTGTGTGTGTGTGTGTGCTCACATTGTTTATCTATAGTTAATTGAATGAAAGAATGCCTCAAACAGGGTTTACCCTGGATATCTCCCCATTAATTCTAACCAGCGAGAAGTATGTTACAATGAACATTAAGGAGAGCTTCAAAGGGGAAAGAGATTACACTCCGACTATGTGAATATTAATGAGAGATGATTGGACATATTGGAGAGCGTATCTGAGAGGAAAGAACATGATACCCACTCAGGAACATGGATTACTGCTCAAATCATCATTTAATTTCAGTAATAGGAAAAGTAGAACAAGCCCAATGCTTAGAGGCTAACTGTTTGAGATGTAAGTTGAGAAGAAAGGAAAGGAGGAAGGAAGAATAGGAAGAAGGAAGTTAGGAGGGAGGGAGGGAAAATGAAAAGAAGGCAGAGAGGGAGGAGTAAGGGAAGAAGGCAGGGAAGAGAAGGAAAAACAAGGTACACAATGTTCTTAATGTTGTTATTCCTATGCAATCACGAACAATGCATCACCAGGGAAGAGAGAAATCTAATGAAACACTTGGAAAACTTCATTGCTGGAACTAAAGTGATTTGTGCTGGTCTTTGAGAACAATCTTACTGAATAGTTGGCCTCCAGTCCCAGTCCCTGAGGACAAAGACTGTGTGTGTGTAAATTATTCATGTCTTTCCCAGCAAGAACTGGTCACACCACTTTCTTCTCCTTTTCCTGGCGCTGCTCTAGGAGTCCTTGCCACCACAGTCTCCCCCAACATTGCACAGGACATCCCAAACCTGTGACTGGCTTCACAACTGGCCACCATTGCCCTGGGTATGCCATGTCTGATGTGTTTGCCTGATTTTCTTCCAAAGGGCAGAAGAACCTTGAGAATGAAGGTCATGAGAAACCAAGGTCTTATTCACCATGTATTTTACATGAATTAGAAAGCCAATCCTTCAGAAAACCCAATAAGCAAAGTATTACTATCCCCGTTTTACATGAGAGACAAATAAGGCTAAGAAAAGTTATAGCCTGCCTGGCCGGCATGGCTCAGGGGTTGAGCATCGGCCAATGAACCAGGAGGTCACAGGTTTGATTCCCGGTCAGGGCACATGGCCGGGTTACAAGCTCGATCCCCATTGTGGGGCGTGCAGGAGGTAGCCGATTGATAATTCTCTCTCATCATTGATGTTTCTATCTCTCTCTCCTCTCCCTTCTTCACTGAAATCAATAAAAATATATTTTTTAAAGTGATAGCCTTTTTCTCTGTCACACAGCTAATAAGAGGTGGTGTCTGGTTTATTTGATTCCAAAGCACATGATCTATTCTCTATACATGGAAACTCTCAGCTACAAAGCAGAACTTTTGAGATAAATGAAATGGCCTCACAACAGCCAAAGTGATCTTTTCAAAGCCCAGTGGTTGAGCATCGACCTATGAACCCAGATGTCACGGTTCGATTCCTGGTCAGGGCACGTGCCTGGGTTGTGGACATATGGACAAGAGAACAAGAAAAAGAAAACACGTAGATACAGCCTATTTGGCTGAGTTCTAATATTGCTTCCAAATCAGACATTCTGGGCTTCCATGTTTTGGGCTCTAGAAAATTCTGAGCCTGGAAAGAACTGTTTCCATGGTGATCCAGAAGAAAACTACTATTTAGAACAAGGCAGACGGGTCTCTTCTGCCCACTTGCAGAGTAGCGTCACATTAGAGGAAAAGGTATTTATTTAGAAAAAAACAATAATCACTATATTGAACCTCGTTGTGAATGCCCAACCCACCCCACATCAGGCTACAATCTGGAGGCATGTGCAAAATTAGAACTGAATTGCACGACACAATTAAGTGAGAAGAACTTGAAGCTCAGCAGGCAACCCAGGGAAGATGATAGGAAGAGATTAGAGACAACCCGAAGATAGATAACCTACAAGAAGGAAGGCCAGCCCTCAGACAATATAACCTTCATGTAACCAACCAGTAGCCAGGGATTGTAGGACAATGATATCTCCGGTTCAGTTTTGTTTTTGTGGTTTTTTTAAATATATATTTGTATTGATTTCAGAGAGAGTTAGAAAGATCAATGATGACAGAGAATCATTGATTGGCTGGGGGATCGAGCCCGCAACCAAGAATCGAATGTGCCCTTGACCCGAATTGAACCTGAGACCTTCAGTCCGCAGGCCGAGGCTCTATCCACCAAGACAAACCCGCTAGGCAGGGCTCCTGTTCAGTTTTAAGTTGCTGTCTACGTGGTGCTGGGCTGTAATCCCTCTCAGTCCTGCAGAGCTTCAGTGAAAGAGGAAAAGAAACACAGCAGAAACCAAGATTGAGGAAGCACACTGCAGCATGGACAAAGACACGGAAAGTCCACAGAAAATCCACAGGTGGGATTCTCCCACCACACTCTCTTATTTGAAATTGAAAAATCAAGGTTGACTCCAGAAGGCGAGGGGACTGGGTCATCTGCACGGCTGACCCTTGGGTTACCCATGAATGATCTACTTCTACACAATGGAGAAATAGGTCTTCCACTTGACGGCAAATCTCCCTGAATGTTATCTCGTCGTCTTTAACTTTATCTTACCATTGTCTGGTTTGTTTAGCTTTTGCTTGGGTCCCATGCAGGACTATTGTGTTCTCTTAGTGTACTATTATGGTTGCATTCCACTTAAACAATTAAACAGCAGACCCATGTTTATGAAACACAGAGACAGAGTACCAGTGATGTGCCATCAGAATAAAAGTTCATACAAAAGGGAGCTGGATCTCAAAGGAAAAGATCACTTAAGTCTTTTTCCCTTCGGCATTAATTTCTCCCAGTATGGAGCCAATATGAAATAACATTCCCACTTTATCAAGACCAAAAGTTAAGTACCAAGAAATACACTTATTCCACAAATATTTATTTCCCATATGTTATATGGCTGACATGGCTAGGAGGCAGGGTCACAAAGATAAATACCAAATGGTCATTATTTAGTGAATGAAAGAGAAATGAAAACAAGAATGGAGGCCTGTGTGAATACAATATGAAGACAATATAAAGAGTAGCAAAGGAGAGGAACCAAGATGGCGGCATAGTTAAACAACTAATCTGCTGCCTCACACAACAATTTCAAAAATACAACTAAAAGACAAAAACGTCTACCACCCAGAACCACGGGAAAGCTGGCTGAGTGGAAGATTTACAACTAAGAAGAGAAAGAAGCACAATCGCTGAAAAGCTGAGGTACGGAGGCACGCGAATCGGGCCGGCGGCGGGCGGCTGGGTGCGCGGCTTTTCTTCAACCCGCAGGGAGACAAGCTCCCAATCACTCTGAAATCCAGTTTCTGGGGACACTCGGGGGACCCAGGCACCTACGGGGAGAAGCTGGACTCTCGGCCATCGGGTCGGAAAGTAAGAGTGACTTTTTTGCAGAGGTGTGCCCAGCAATCATTGTTTACTGCGCTGGAGCGCGGGGCGCAGGAACTTGGAAACGTGGAAAGGCAGAAACGGCTGACGGCAGCCATCGCCGTTGGCCACGCCCCAGCCTAGTGACGCCCTGAGACCCCCCCCAGCCCTGAGACCCCGCCCCGCACATTCTACAAACCCGCCCCGGCTCCACACAGCGGCTTTTGCATATAAATGGCCTGTTCTGGAGCAGCTTAACCAACTGCAGCTCCAGTCAGACTGCTCCAAAACCGCCCAAGCAAAGGAGGAGAAAACTAGCCCTTGCTGTAGCTCCTGCTGGGGGACACACAGTACACAAGGGTACACCAAGAGTGTCCACCTCAAGTAACTGGGAGGCTGACCCGTTGAACCAATAGGACACCTTGTACACAAAACTACCCTACCAACTTAGGGAAGCAGAGAATATGAGAAGGCAAGGAAACAGATCACAAACCAAAGAAATGGAGGAGAACAAGCGACTGGACATAGAGTTCAAAACCACGGTTATAAGGTTTTTCAAGAATTTCATGGAAAAGGCCAATAAATTCAATGAGGACCAACTAGAAATTAAACATACACTGACTGAGATAAAAAATATTATACAGAGACCCAAAAGCAGACTAGAGGATTGCAAGAATCAACTCAAAGATTTGGAATACAAAGAGGCCAAGGACACTCTTCCAGAGAAGCATGAAGAGAAGAGAATTCAGAAAGTTGAAGATAGTGTAAGAAGCCTCTGGGACAACTTCAAGCGAACCAACATAGAATTATGGGGGTACCAGAAGAAGAGAGAGAGCAAGATGCTGAAAACCTATTTGAAGAAATAATGAATGAAAACTTCCCCCACCTGATGAAAGAAATAGACTTACAAGTCCAGGAAGCACACAGAACCCCAAACAAAAGGAATCCAAAGAGGACCACACCAAGACACATCATAATTAAAATGCCAAGAGCAAAAGACAAAGAGAGAATCTTACAAGCAGCAAGAGAAAAACAGTTAGTTACCTACAAGGGAGCTCCCATACGATTATCAGCTAATTTCTCAACAGAAACCATGCAGGCCAGACGGGAGTGGCAAGAAATATTCAAAGTGATGAATAGCAGGAACCTACAACCAAGACTACTCTACCCAGCAAAGTTATCATTCAGAATTGAAGGGCAGATAAAGAGCTTCACAGATAAGAAAAAGCTAAAGGAGTTCATCACCACCAAACCAGCATTATATGAAATGCTGAAAGGTATTCTTTAAAAAGAGGAAAAAGAAGAAGAAAGATAAAAATTATGAACAACAAATACATATCTATCAACAAGTGAATCTAAAAGTCAAGTGAATTAAAAATCTGAGGAACAGAATAAACTGGTGAACTTAATAGAATCAGGCATAGAATGGGAGTGGATTGATAATTCTCAGGGGGAAAGGGGTGTCTGTGTGGGGAGTATGGGAAGAGACTGGACAAAAATCATACACCTATGGATAAGGACAGCGGGGGGGGGGGGGAGGTAAGGGAAGAGGGGGGGGGGTAGGAACTGGGTGGTGGGGAGATATGTGGGGAAAAAGGAGAAACAATTGTAATCTGAACAATAAAGATTCATTAAAAAAAAAAAAAAGAGTAGCAAAGGACTCTGGCTTGGGAAGATGCAAAAAATTCAAAAGAAGGTGACAACCAGAGCAAGTTTGGAAGAGTAAATGGGGGTTCACCAAGGCAACAGGAGGGAGGGAAAGGGCATTCTGGGAAGGCAAGGGCATGAACCTATGAGCAACTGACCAGGAAACAACAGGAAGCTTGATAAGTGGGGAAATCAACAGGAGAAAATTTTAAAAAAAGGCATTGTTGGGATTCAGAAGGTCCTCACATGACTGAGATGTTCTGCCTTTAATCTGAAGGATGGAGATCCAGCAAAAGTTGATGAAAATCAGAGTGATTAAAAAGATATGTTGCTTTAGAAAAATGGGGTGGAAGGAGATAGAAATGAAATATTGCCCGGCTGGCATGGCTCAGTGGTTGACCATCGACTTATGAACCAGGAGGTCAGGGTTCAATTCCTGGTCAGGGAACATGCCTGGGTTGCAGGCTCCCATCCCCAGTGTGGGGCAAGCAGGAGGCAGCCAATCAATAATTCTCTCTCATCAATGATGTTTCTATCTCTCTCTCCCTCTCTCTTGCTCTCTGAAATCAATAAAAATATTTTTTTAATGAAATGAAATCTTGAAGTCAGAAAATCTGAACTACAATAATGACTGTGGGGGGAGCAGCAAAATTATATCATTATTATTGGCTAGGCCTGAAAAGGATACTCTGCTTTATTCTCCAGCCCGGATGCCTAAATCTACTACTAAACTTGCCCAAGAGAAGAAAGGGGAGGAGGGGGGACCTCCGCTCCCCCGCCCTTTTTATTTTGTTTTGGTCCTAGACAATTTCCAAATGAGGGGTTCTATATCCAAGCAATTATTTCTGCTTTCCTGGCGATGTCTACATTAATTACCTCTGCAACCTCTTAGATTCCCATCTCAATACGAAGCAGAAAACCTTCAGCCTCCATTAAGATTTCCACTGCCCAAGGAGGCCCCCAGGGCTGGGTCTGTCAATGAGAGTGAAGGGATGGACTCTGAGGTTCTCAGTTTGGAAAGCAACACTGTTTTCAAATCCCTGTGTTGAATTGATTTACAGGCCTCACCCCGACCTCCCTCATCACCACCCCCCACCATCACTGACCTTCTCTGCCCCAGGCGATCTCTGAAAAAGCTAAGCTATATTCCTATCATCTTTACACGCAAGCTGTCCAAGTGATCTTCTGCCAAGTCCCAGTGGGGCTTAGAGATTCCCGTGGGGGGATTTGCAACACTTTGTTGTTTTTAGATCAGATGTTCTGGTTTTGTTCCTCTTCCTTCTCTCTGGCCTTGGGAGAGAGCTCAGCTTTCAGTCTGATGCTGAGTTATCAGTTAAACACCTTGTCCCCCAAGGGCTGTGTTGGAGTCCTTTTGAATGACCTTGGAAACCGTCTCTGTTGACTCAATCGGAGGGCCAACGATGAACTCAGTGAACATCTGCTACAGCTGGGCTGTATGGACAGATGCTAACTTATTTAGGAGGAAAAGTTAGGTTTCAATATTGTATACAATATCTTAAACAGAAAATTAGTTATGATTTGTTGGATGAAATTCAGCTGATTATTTTCTAAATTAACTAGCTTTTTAAAAAATTAAGCATGTTTTTTTGGTGTCTGTGCACATTTATCTCTTGTATACCACAACTAGAGGAAACCTGAAAAGGACGACTCTTATCAATACTTCCCTTTTTTCCTCAGAATAAATATTAATGTCTGTGAGTTCTTCTTCATGCAATTTCAAATAGTGCTAGAAAGACCCAGAGCAAACATGGAAAGAATCCCCAAAAGGTGCAAATGAGGCCACTAAAACCCAGAGAGCCCTAGCTGGTTTGGCTCAGTGGATAGGGCGTCGGCCTGTGGACTGAAGGGTCCCTGGTTCGATTTGGGTCAAGGGCACATGCCTGGGTTGCAGGCTCCATCCCCAGTGGGGTGCATGCAGGAGGCAGCCAATCAGTGATTCTCTCTCATCATTGATGTTTCTATCTCTCTCTCTCCCTCTCCCTCTCTCTCTCTGAAATCAATAAGAATATTATTTTTCAAAAAAAAACAGAGAGGTTAAGTGACACCCAATGTCACACAGGAAGTGTGTGGCAGAGCTTGAATGTTACCTAGATGTCCTGTTCCCAGTCCAAATCTTTTTAGCTCCATTCCTTCTAGAAAAAGAAAAAGAAGAAGGAAGAGGAGGAAGAGGAGGATAAGGAGGAGGAGGAGGAGGAGGAGGAGGAGAAGGAGAAGGAGAAGGAGAAGGAGAAGAAGACTATTTATTTAGAGCAGTCTTAGGTTTGCCACAAACAGTACAGAGATTTCCTATATACTCCCTGCTCTCACACGTGTATAGCCTCTCCTATTAGCAACATCACTCACCAGAATGTCACTTTTTTTTTTTAATGAACCTATACTGATACGTCATCATCACCCAAAGTCCATAGTTCACCTCAGGGTTCACTCTTGGTGCTGTACATTCTATGGGTTAAGACAAATATACTTATAATGACAATATAGAGTATTCTGCCTGTTCACCTTCCCTCCCCCACCCCATGTCTTTTCATGACTTGATAACTCTTTTTTTGTTTGGTTTGTGTGTTTTTTTTGCGCTGAATCTCTAGTTCTCTGGCCAGACAACACCACCAACTTGGGTCTGCAGATGAGCAAGTCATAGTTGGGACTCTGACTGGCTCTGCCGGTAGGAACTCTGTTGGCCAAGACCTCCGTGCCAGCTGTTGGAGGCCTCTCCCCCTTCTCCAACACAGACTCCTAGTGGTCCAGCACGCAGACTCCCCTGTAATCCCCATGGGGTGAGCCCAGAGTGGGGGCTCCTAACAAGTGATTCACAGTGCTGAGGGGCTGGATGCTCCTATGCCCCCTCCGCTTTTCCCCTGGAGGACCTGGAGGTGTGGGAGACACCTCTCCTTGTGGTGCTGTGCCAGCCTGGGGGAGGGGCAGTGTGGTCAGCCTGTTCTCACGTGGACTGTCTCATCTCTATGGAGCAGGGGGTGCTTTAGCCTCACCCCAGGTTCCAGGGTTCTCTCAGTGGCGTCTCATCAAAGGAATAGTTGTCAGTTGTGCTTCTTGTGCGGGGAGTGAAGTCAGGAACAATCTGTGTTGCCATGTTGGTGACGTCACTCCCGAATACTATTCTCCTGTCTGAATGGATCCGTTATGGAAGTACCTCTTCATTGCTTCCAGGCTCTGGCGACCATAACTAAAGCTGCTATAAATATCTGTGTGGAGGTTTGTTGTGTTGCTGTAAGTTTTCAACTCCCTTGGGTACATACCAAGGAGCACAGTTACTGGGTCATATGGTAAGAGGATGTTTTCACGAAGCTGCCAAACGATCTCCCTAAGCGGCTGCGCCATGTTGTGTTCCCACAGCAGTGAGGGAGCGTTTCTGTTCTCCCATCCTCGCCAGCAGCTGGTGTTGCCAGGGCTCCAGTTCCGGGCTGTTCTATTAGATTTGAAGTGTTGTCTCCTTGACGCTTAGGTGTACAGTTCCCTGAAGGAGCACCTTTTCATAGGCCTATTTGCCACCTGCGTGTCGTCTTTGGTAAGGTGTGTCTGTTAAGATCTTTGACCCATGTTTTAACCAGGTTGTTTGTTTTCTTCACGTAGAGTTTTAAGAGTTCTTTGTATATCTGGGATAATGGTCATTTTTTTTCTTTTGCATACATTTCTATACATGCCAACTACAATTTTTTCAGAACATGGGCAGAAAAAGCAAGAACAATGAGGCTACTGGTTTAAGACTTCTGCGAATAATCCCTCCCATCTATGATGGTAGTTTAGTTAGTATGAAAAAATGGTAATTGGATAGATTTGTGTGTTCATATATGCAACCATTACTTGTCAGGCATTTATTATGTGCTTGCCCTGGGGCAAGACACGGAGAATAACAGATAATACCATCCAAGTTCTTACAGATATCACAGTTTAGACACCGAGACCCATGAAAATAATGGGTAATATGTGCTCTCATCCTGGGATGTGAGGAGTTCTGGAATGCAGAGGAAGGGAGGTTAAAAAGTGAAGAGGACAATTTAGGGCTCCGACTTATGGTCAGGTGTTCTCCAGAGGAGGAAAGGAACGGGGATTTCAGGCAGAGGCCAGCATGAGCACACAGACTCAGGAGGAAATGGGTGTTAGTCTTCCGGGGCAAAGTAGACAGAGCCTGGTTCCTGCCACCCCGAAGTTGAATGCTACCTGAGGGTGCACACAAGGCTGTCAAGTCTGTGTTGGTAGTCCCCATCTCCGGTGACGGTAAACTGGTCTGAAGGGACAATTCCTGCTCAGAGGGTGCCCTCTCTTGGTCAGAGGTCACACGAGGCACTTCTCTACAAGAAAGCAATACTACATATTTCGGATTAGAATTATCTTCCTTCAGCCTCAGGCTAACCTATGAAAATACAATTACCCGGACTGGTTACTTTAGCTAGCAATAAGAGCAGATGTGGGAAAAAACTCAGACTGAGGGAAATTAAGATCCCCCAGGCTGAGTGACCTTTGGCCTCTGGGCCACTGTTCATAAAATTAGTGGATCGCACTAGGTGATCTTCGTTCCTTCTTTTTCTAACATTCCATGTCTTCTAAAAAGTATGAACATCAATGTGATGATTGCCAGGGGGGGGGGGGGGGGTGGGAGTGAGGGGGGTAGGGGGAGGTGGAAAAGGGTAGAGGGGGACAAATGGTGATGGACAGAGACTTGGGTGTTGAACACACAATACACTGTAGAGATGATGTGTTGTAGAATTTTGCACCTGAAACATGTATAATTTTGTTAACCCGTGTTATCCCAATAAATTCAATAAAAATAAAAGTATGGCTCATGGTTGTGGGCTGAGTGTAAAATGCTTGGTACTTAGACCGTATCCGCAGGAGTTCATGGCTCTGTGCGAACTGGAGAATCCCCACCAGGAAAAGAGGAAAATGTTGTTTCTGGCTGTGGCAGCTTTGGTGTCTGGATTTTCCATAGCAGCCAGAGATAACCGGCCCAAACCATTTCCCCTTTCTCTTCTTCTCACATGTTTGGCAGTACAACGCCTACAGGAGATGGCAAATAATGTAAATACAGCAGAATCACAATTCATTCCGGCAACCCATTCCCACCACCATTTAAATTAGGAATCTGCCAAACTGCACCTCAAACAAACAAAGGACACTTTTTGAGTACATTGTGGAATCCAGAGGCCATCTTCCTCCCAAATGATTCCATTTCTCAGGCTTTCAATAAAATGAGCTTAAGGTGAGGAGAGAGCAGACCCCCCGAAACCTGTGGTATCTTGGGATCTGGACATTCCCCGCAGATCATGGGAAAAGTTCCTGGAAACGGACAAGGAGACACGAGTATGAAGAGGGGAGAGAAGTGAGATTGAGGCAAACTGGGAGTGGTCATGTGGGAGAAAAAAAAGTGGTTTATTTTTTCAGTTGTTGCCAAAGAATGTCACTGGTGATATAAAGAAATGGAAAATGAGGAAACTCCCATTATCATCCAAAAACCACTTGTCCATTTCCTGTTCCGCGTGGGAAGGAAAACTGGACCATGACCCTCAGACTTGCCAGGGTGTGGTCTTCTGGTGCCCTCTACTGTCGGGGACAGGCACTGCAGCTGCCTGCGCTGAGGAAATGAAGACAACCCAGAATCTGGCCTTAGGCCTGAGACTCAATAAGTAAGTGTTAAGGGATAAGAAGAAAGGAAAGGCCAAGAGACCATAAGAGGGAGCGAGGAGACAGGAAATTCTTAAATTCTTTCCAAATGTGGAACAAGGGGTTGAGATCATGCTATTTTGAATAGTCCCACAGAGCTGAAAGATTACATGGATGAAAGGTCTAATGAAGGGCTGCTCTTTTTTTTTAATATATATACTAGAAGCCCGATGCACAAAGATTCATGCCAGAATGGTCCTTCCTTTCCCTGGCTACAGGCACCGCTTTTGCTCTGGCCGGAGCCACCTTTCCGCCTTCCTACGCTGCTCAGAGACCCAGAGCAGCCGGGGGCCACTTGGCAGCCGAGTATGCAAATTAACCCACCATCTTTGTTGAGTTGATTTGCATACTCACTCCTGATTGGCTGGTGGGCATCGCAAAGGTATGGTCAATTAGCATGTTTGTCTATTAGTAGGTAAGATATTCTTACTGATTTCGGAGAAGAAGGGAGAGGGAGAGGGAGAGGGAGATAGAAATATCAATAATGAGAGAGAATCATTGATCAGCTGCCTCCTGCGCACCTCCCACTGGGGATTGAGCCCACCACCCAGGCATGTGCCCAGAATCAAACCCGGGACTCTTCAGTCCTCAGACCGACACTCTATCCACTGAGCCAAACCAGCCAGGGCAAGGGCAGCTCTTGAAAACAAATAGGTTCTCAAAGAATGTTCGATGAATGAAAGACGGGAAAAATAAGAGATGAGAGAGAGACCTTAATTAGCCAGTGTTTCCTTCTAGCCTGTCACCTTAACAGAAGTGTCTAATGCTGTTACTCATCTAAAAGTTTTTCAATCCTTCAGATATTTTCAAAAGCCTTTATGTTTGAACTACTACTAACTAAAGTGACAAGGAGTGCTGTATTTTGAGTTTTTATGGAGTCTTATAAATTCTAAGTTGTTTGATAAAGTGTTGGTTGTGGCATGGGCCATTTAAATTCAGAGGCCTTATAGGGTTCAATTCCTAGTCAGGGCACATGCCCTGGTTGCAGGTTCAATCCCCACCATCGTCCATGCAGGAGACAGCCAATCAATGATTCTCTCTCATCATTGATGTTTCTCTCTCTCTCTCTCCCCTCCTCTCCCTTCCTCTCTGAAATCAATCAATAAATAATAAGTTAAAAATATATAAATATAAAAAAGTATTGTAGGTTAAGCCTTCACCATCTAAATGGAGGGAGGGCACAGTTTAGTCTATAATGCTAGTCTAGGCCCTTTCTCCTCATTATAATATTTTCTGTAATCCCTTGTTGAGGAGGTCCTTTCTCATTACCATTATCTCACAAGAAACAGTTTGAGACTTTATGAAGCAAGGTGAGAGACATCTTTGTGAACGATTCATTCATCCCTTCATATTTAGTACTTGAGACCCAGTGTGCGAATTCGTGCACGGGTGGGGTCTGGCTGGCCCCACCCCCGATCAGGGTGGGGAGGCTGATCAGGGGGCCGGACCAATCCTGGGGAGGGGCCATGGGAGGTTGGGAGGGGGGGCAATTGGGGTCCTAATCGGGCCAGTTGGCTGCCTCAGTGCACATCATAGCAACAGGTTGGTCCGGTCGCTCCAGTCGTTTCAGCATTCTGGTCACTTGGCTTTCATCCTATCTAATAAAGAGGGAATATGCTAATTGACTATTACACCCTCACAAAGATGGTGGTGCCCACAGCAATAAGAAGGGAATAAGCTAATTGACTGCCACAACCTCAAAGATGGTGCCCACAGCCACAAGATGGCAGCGCCCAGTCCCCTCAGCCCTGCTGGGGTGGCAGGCACATAGCATGGCTGGGCCAGCCCCCAGGCGGGTCTGGCTGTGTGCACCTGCCTCCCGAGTCCCACAGTTCCCTCAGCCCCCCAGTTACCCATGGCCGGCCCAAGGCGCAGGCAAGCCTCAGATGGCGGCTGCCCAGCCACCCAGGGCTGGCCCAAGGTGCAGGCAAGCCTTGGATGGTGGCTGCCCAGCTGCCCAGGGCTGCCCGAGGCTCAGGTAACCAGGGCCATCCGAGGCTTGAGCTGCCAGCAGTGGCAGCAGCAGAGGCGTGATAGGGGCATCGCCTTCCCCAGATTGCCAGGCCACCTCCCGCCCCTGAGGACTCCGGGACTGTGAGAGGGGGCGGGCCAGGCTGAGGGGTCCCCCTACAGTGCATGAATTTTCATGCACCGGGCCTTTAGTATATATATAGATATCCAGATGCATAGTCAGTACGTCCAACATGCCATGTCCTGGGCAGCTGCCAGCTGCAGCAGTGAATGAAACAAACCCCGTGCCATCTCAAAGGTTACAATCTCATGGCGTGTCATACATCTCACAAAAGGCATGACTATGCTTAGCGTGTGTCAGAGGGGAGCCAGTGATGGAGAATATGAAGCAGAATAAGGAGGAAGGGAGCGCCCCAGGCAGTGAGGGTGACTGTTTCACAAAGGTGGTCATGGGAAGCCTCTCTCACAAGGTCACGTTTTAGTGATGACCCGAGGAAGTCGAAGAACAAGCTGTGCTGATCAATGGGAGGAAGAACACATCAGGCAGACAGAAAGCAAGGGCTCAAATCCTGAGTGGTTTGCAGGGTCCCCAGGACACCAACGCGGCTGGAGTAGCCCAGATGAGGGGGAAGCACTTGGAAATGAGAGGATGGAGGTGGGTTAGGGCTCCTGTCAGGTGCCTACCTGCCGGGGTAAGGATGCTGGCTTTTCCTGCAGGAAAATGGGACATCATTGGAAGATTCTGAGCAAAGGAAAGACACGGTCTGACTTCTGTTTTAAAAGGTGAACTCAGGCCGAAACCGGTTTGGCTCAGTGGATAGAGCGTCGGCCTGCGGACTGAAAGGTCCCGGGTTCGATTCCGGTCAAGGGCATGTACCTTGGTTGCGGGCACATCCCCAGTAGGGGGTGTGCAGGAGGCAGCTGATCGATGTTTCTCTATCATCGATGTTTCTAACTGTCTATCCCTCTCTCTTCCTCTCTGTAAAAAATCAATAAAATATATTTAAAAAAAAAAAAAGGTGCACTCAGGTTGTAACTGGTTTGGCTCAGTGGATAGAGCATCAGCCTGCGGACTAAAGAGTCCTGGGTTCGATTCCGGTCAAGGGTACATGCCTGGGCTGGGGTTCTCAATCCCCAGTAGGGGACGTGCTGGAGGCAGCCGATCAATGATTCCCTCTCATCACTGATGTTTCTATCTCTCTCTCCCTCTCCCTCTCCCTTCCTCCCTGAAATCAATAAAAATATATATATTTTTTAAAAACAGTGCACTCGGGGTGTGTAGCGAATAGCCTAGGCGGAGAGCCATGGGAAAGATGGAGTGACAAACTAGAAATAGTCAAGACAGGAGGCAATGGAGGCTGGACGCAAAGTGGACGATGTGAAGATGGTCTGGGAAGGTTTCCATTCTTGATATCTTTTGCATGTAGAGCCACTGGGGCTTTCTGTTATTCCATCTGGTGCTCATCTCTCCCGCTGGGCTGCTTTGGGCATCCCGAAAATTAACACCATCCAAGTTTCAGTTGCCTCTGAACATCCTCTATATCTTGGCGCCAAAGATGCATCTTAAATCCATGCATGTCCTCCCAAGTCCAATCCAAATAACAAAATGAGTGAATGCACTCATTACATAAATCCTACATAGGAAATTGGGAAAAGTAGGCATCTTTAGCTGCCTAGACTCTAATCACAGGTTCTAAAAAGTCTAAAGCCAAAAGGAATACAGAATGCCTCCAGATGGTCTGATATGCAGATAAGAAAACACAGACTGTCATCATGGGTCTGAACATTTCTAACTAGAAAGGGGAAGAAATCAGAAGAAAGGAAAGCAGCCGGTGGGAGTGATACAATCTGCTACCCTTAAACACGGGTGCAGTTATTTATTTATTTATTTATTTGGTAACACTTCATGTTGGTACTTTCAAAAGCAAGCTAAAAAATTGCTTTCTCTCTAATTGCTAAGTTAACATCTTTTGAGTTTTTCTTATTAAAGATGAACTCAGCACAGCTCTACTCATCTTGTTCTTCCCTGATGTTTGTTCATATAGTCTGAGACTTTAGATCAAGAATTTTTATTAGGTAAAAAATTAGTATTGCTGTTGCTGTTACTAGCATTATTTTTATTGAAAACCGACCATCCTTGAAGACAGTGGTTCCCCATCAGCCTTCTTAAACGAAAGCTGATTTTTTTTTCTTAATAGTTTACTGATTTTTAGAGAGGAAGAGAGGAGAGAGAGAGAAACATCCATGTGTGCCTCCTCCACGGCCCCTACCAGGTATCGAGCCTGAAACCTGGGCATGTGCCCTTGACTGGAATGTCCAATCACCTGAGCCATATCACCCGGGGGGGTTCAGAGGGGAAGCTGATTTTTCCCCCAGACTCCATGTGGTCCACTGAAAAATGGCCTTCACGAAGGCCACACCCCAATCCCTGGAACCTGTGAATGTCAGCATATATGGCAATTTTCACAGATGAGACTAATTCAGGATCCTGAGATGGAGAGACTATCCTGGATTATCTGGGTGAGCTCAAAATGTAATCGCATCTGTCCTTATCAGACTGAGGCAAAGAGATTTTACACGCACAGAGAAGGCCATGCGAAGGGAGAGCAGAGACATGTGAAGATGCTGGCTTTGAAGATGGGAGTGATGCGACCACAAGCCAAGGAATCTCAGGCCGGCTCCAAATGGTGAAAGACAAGGAAGAGACTCTCCCCTGGAATCTCTGGGCAGAAGAAGCCTTGCCAATGCCTTGATGTGTGCCTTCTGGCCTGTGGAATGGTGAGAGAATACACCTGTACTGTTCCCAGTCACAATGTTTGTGTTAACTTGTTACAGCAGCCACAGGAAACGAACATGCGTCCTAATATAATGACCCTCCATAACCAACTTCAGGGCCTGCAGTGTAGGTGGGTGATTTCTTACCCCAGCCTGTCACTTCTAAACATACTGCTTTCTCTCCTTTCTCCATCAAAGTCCTGAGCTGGTGTGTCTACCCTTGGGAAGGACATGTATGTCATCAGACTTGACCACCAGACACCACTTCGCTTTACAGTCATCTATCAACCCCCTGACCACCCCACTCGCCTCCAGGGCTTTAGCGCTCGGCTCACTTCATTCTCTCCATGCGCAATGGCATGCTTCTTGGCAATGTCAACAATACTCTGCCCCTGCAGACGTTTTACGGCCTCGACTGAGCAGATATGCCCTTCGCCCACGTCAGCCATACACACTCTCATGGTCCTCCCTAAATCGTGTCAGTCCTGCCCCTCTCCAACCTCTCCCCCACTAACTTCCCCAGGACAGCTCTCTAATTCTCCACTCCAGCTCTCTTTGACCACACAGGGACCACCAATGCATGGAGTCCACCCTTTATAACTATCTACACACGTACACCCCAAATGTCCTCATTTTCCTCCTCACACAGCTTGAACTGCTCCCTCGCACCCTTACTGACCCTTTCTTCTGCTTTATACACCTGAGCAAGCCTCCAGTTTGCCTAACCAGACTCTCTGTCTGCTTGGAACCCAACATCTCACTTCAAGTTCATAACAAACTCCAGTGGGGACCTATCACTACCCAGCAATCCTGCCCTACTTCTCCGGGACATTTTTTTCTCTTTCCCCAAAGGAAATACTTCAAGGGGCCTTCTCATTTCTAATATACCACACATTTCCATCCCTTGGTCACTGCTAATGACTTTGACTCATCCCTGAATGGGGGGAAAAACAAGTCAGGAATCAGATGAAGCCAACCTCATCTTCTTACCACCAAAGCCGCTCTATGCCCATGAACTCTCTGTTCTCTCCTGACACAAGGGAAGACACGACCCTGCTCCTGGCTGGGACCCATCCTTCCATGTTTCTCCTGGATCTCATCCTTGCTCAAGGAACTTGCTCCTGCAGTTTTTCTTTTTCTCTTCTATTATCAATTGCCCTTTCTTAAATGGAGTGTTCCCTTTGGCTGACATACATGTTTCAGTATCACTCATCTAAATAGAAAAAACAAAACAAAACTATCTTTCTCTCCCACGCTGCCCTCCAGCTACTTTGCATTGCTCTGCAGTCTGTCACAGCCAAACTCCTCCAAGTTACCCATGCTCACCATCTCTACCTTTTTTTACCCTCCATTCTTTTCTTAGTCTAATTTTTGAGTTGCATTTCCCCCCACCACCACCCCTCCATGAAAAACTCCTGTTTTCATCAAGGTCTCAAAACTCTTGGCCAGTTCTCTATTCCCCTGTGACCCTATCACCTAGCAGCCTTTAACCCAGCTGGCCACTTCCTTTTTTAAACCCTCTCTCCCCAGATGTCCCTGATACCATGTCCCCGTTTTCCCTCTTACCTCCCTGGCCACTCTTTCTCTGCCTCATTTGTTGGCTCCTTCTTCTCTGTTCAACCTCTAAATATTGCAGAACTCTGGGCCCTGTGCTTAGCCCTCTTCTCCTCCTGATCGACACTTTCTCCCCATGTCATCTCACCCAGTTCCATGACTGTGAATACTACCTATATAGTGGCAGCTTCAAAATCTGCAGCTGCAACACTGGTCTTCCTACCAAGAGCCAGGTATGTGCCCTTTGACCGGGACCTAAGTCCACGGGCGGATGCTCTAACCAATGAGCCATACAGGACAGGGCCTATTTGGGTTTTGAATGCCCAAGAGCACATAGCTTAGGGCAATCTCTGTAGATATTTAATTTATATTTCAGTCAGTAGAAAAGAAAGATAGACAGGTGAGAGGGAGAAAGGGAGTGAGAACAAGCAAATTAGAATCCCATCCCCTCTCTGAGCTTCACTTTCCTCACTCCTGTGATGGGGCTGATCATTCCTCTTTCCGTTGGTGCTAACATTGGGCATGTGGCGCAGTTTCGGTATGGATCCCATTATCCAGCTCCAACGCCCCTCGCTCCCGCCAGCACGTGGTGGGTGCACAATACAACGTGTGAATGAATGAAGGCATGACTATGCCCTGACCACCTCAAGGAGCTGTTCAGAAATGTGGCTTGTTGTTCTTACCCGCGTCACCCTCACCCGCCGATTAGAAATGACTGCCCCGATTTGTTGACCAAGTTTTGTTCTTTTTTTAGCAGTCTCTACTTTGGCCACTAGATGGCACAAGAGGAAAGTTCCTGAAAGACGGAAAAAAGGAAAGTTGCTGTGGAGAGGTCGGGCAAGCAGTATGAACAAAGCAGCCACCCTGGGGGTAATGAAGCAAAGCAAATAGCCAACATTTCACCAGCCACATTGAAAGGAAGCGAAACCTCCACAAGGCTCAACTTAAATTAACCTTTGAGCACTGGTAGATACAAAGACCAAAACAACAACAACAACAAACAAAACAAACACTCCTCTGCAGATAGTAATAAGATGCGGATCCAAACAACAATAGCCTGGAACAGGATAAGCTGGGGCAGCAGGGAGGGAATCAGCTGAACCGAGACAATGCCAGACAAGAGGAGGCCAGACCGGACCAACCACCACGAGGGAGGATTCTGGCTGTTGCACAGAGAAACCTGGAACCAATGTGAAAACTCCCCCTGACAGAGCAGAGCTGCTGCGCGTATACTTCAGTTTCATTTCAAGTGTATGCAGTCAATTTTCGCAAATCCTTGTGGCATCTATTTATAGCCGTCAGAGAACTTTCCTAAAATACTGTGATACGGAAGTGCCTGTGCCGTCCAGCCATCAGCTGATGGTAGAAGTCGAGAAGCCAGAGTTCAGAGTGGGCAGCAGGAAGTAATGAACTGGTACATCACGCTGCCTCCGAAAGCCTCGCTGGGACCCGGGAGCTCTGTGCGAAAAGCACCCGACAGGTCCACTCGCCAAGATCCTATGTTCACCAAGAGGCCGGATGATTATAAACAGACTGGACAGATCTGCCTCCAGGGAGAAAAAACTGTGATCATTCCAGTCCAGGCCCTCCTGACCTATGATGGCTGTATTTTTTTTTCCCATTTTTTTATTAAGGTACTAGAGGCCCAGTGCATGATTGAATCATGCACGTGTAGGGTCCCCTACACGCTTTCGCTTTCGATCACGGGGGAGCTGGGTGCCTGTCCGCTGGTGCACCAGGCCTTTCAGAAGCCTCCGGCGCGGCGAAGGCTTCTGAAAGGCCTGGTGCCTGAGCAGACAGGCACCCAGCTCCCACGCTTTTGCTTTCGATCGCAAGGGAGCTGGGTATCTGTCCGCGGGTGCACCAGGCCTTTCAGAAACCTCCGGCGAGGCGAAGGCTTCTGAAAGGCCTGGTGCCTGAGTGGACAGGCACCCAGCTCCCCCGCTTTTGATGGTCCGTGGTGGGACGTGAGCTCGCTGCCCCAGAGGCCCCTTCTGTGCCGCAGCACAGCCATGGCGCAGACGCTGAGCTCGAGCCGCTGCTGGCGACGCGAGCTCAGCATCTCGCCGGCCCAATCGGCCCCCCCGAGTCCCGCCCCCCTGCGCCTCCTGGCCAATAGCAGGCATAGCGAAGGTACGGTCAATTTGCATATTTGTCTATTATTAGGTAGGATTATATGTGTACATATCTTACCATTGCCCTTCCCCCCATGATGGCTGTATTTTTCACTATAACTTAATACACTGGTATTCTGTGCTAAACATCAGTCTCCTAGGAGTTTGGTAAATGTGAATTGCCGCCAGGAAAAGGATTCATCTTGACAAAGTGAACCAATGAACCACTGGACTCAGAACGCAGACTGAGTTGAATTCTGTGTTGAATTCTGTGTTGACCGCCTTCCAGGACATCTCTTGGCAGCCAACCAAGGCTCTGGTGGCCCGTTTTCTACACAACCTTACACATCCTTCTTACCCACTTCTGTAGCCATGGTTCTCCATCCTGGTTGCATATCAGAATGATCCAGTGCAGCTTCCCAGACTCCAGTCCCCCAAATTCTAATTCAATAGATCTTGGGTTGATTTGGGAATCTGTCTTCCTAAGAAGTCTAATGGATTCCAATGAGGTTGGCCCTAATCCTGGGGTGTTTGGGAACCATTCATCTTCTTGAGTGTAATTCCACAGGTCAGTCCAGAACCACAGAATCATGGAATATATTATTTGGAAAAGGCCTCCAGATCAATAAGAACTCCTTTCTACAGCATCCCCGAGCTCTAGGCTCCAGAGGAAACTGGCCTTCAGCTGCTCGGCTTAATGAGGATAAGAAATTGGCAGACCTCTGGGAGGGTTGGCCTTTAATCAAAAGAGTCCCATTAGCTCTTGGGGAAATGACCCTGTCCGGCCAACAATGCATAGATGAGACCAAGGCCAGATACGTAATTGGTGAGGCCAGTGCAAAATAAAAAAATTCTGAAAAATTGCAGGTTGGTGACAGCAGAGCATTCACCCAAGTGTGGGGCCCTTCTGAGCACAGAGTCCTGCCATGACCTTGGCTCCATCCAGGACTGTTGGGCCGGGACTACAACTGAGAGGGGATGATGACTTATAAATCAAGGAACATCTGTGTTTTTATCTTCAATCAGCTTATTTTCCAGGGTTTGATTCCTGGTTTGATTCCCGGTTAGGGCACATGCCTGGGTTGTGGGCTCGATCCCCATTAGGGGCGTGCAGGAGGCAGCCGATCCATGATGTTTCTCTCTCATCGTTGTTTCTACTTCTATCCCTCTCCCTTCCTCTTTCTCTAAAAATCAATCAGAACGTATTTTTAAAAAACAAGGTCAGCTAAGATTTAAAAAAATAAATGAATAAAATGCAAATCTGACCACATCACTCCCCTGCATCACATGATGCAATGGCCTCCCATTGCTCCAGGATTAAGAGCAAAGTCCTAGGTAGGACCCACCAGCTGCTCCTTTGCGATCGGACCCTGCCTACCTCTCTCCCCTCAGCTCCTCATTCTTTATACTCCTGCCACACTGCCCTTGTTTCATTTCCCCCAATTCTCCAGGCTTCTTTCTTCTCGGATCTTTCACAAATGCTGTTCCTGTGGCTAGAAGCATCTTCCCTGCCCGTCCTCACCTGGCTACCTTCTGTCTGTCCTTCAGGTCAGAGGTTACACGTCTCTTCCTCATGGAAGCTTTCTCTGACCTGCCTTGGGCCACACCCGCCTGTTCCCCTCTCCTTGTCCTTTATACATGTATGCCCACTGTTCTTAAACATTCATGTGCACGTATTTCATGCTCAACTGGTTATTTGTTTAATATCTATCTTCCCTGATGGACTAAATGCTTCTCTTATTATTGCTTAGCAAGGTGCCTGGAACATAGGAAGAGCTCAAAAAGTATTTTGAATTAATGAATTTAAATATTTTGTTGTTGTGCTCATTCTCACTCAAGGATATTTTCCCATTAATTTTTAAAAAGAGAGGGAGGGGTGGAGGAGAGAGAAAGAAACATCAATGTGAGAGAGACACATCGATTGGTTGCCTCTCATACATGCCCTGACCCGGGCCGGGGATTGAGCCTGCAACCGAGGTGCCCTTGACCGGAATCAAACCCAGGACCCTTCAGTCTACAGGCTGATGCTCTATCCACTGAGGCAAACCAGGCCCTGCTGAATGAATGAATTTTAAAAACTAACAAATAATGAATGAGTGAAAACGCCAGACCCTAGGTGTGCTCCTTCTATTAAAGAAACTCATTTTTTCCCAAAGCCCATGGTGCTGATTGCCCAGTCACTCCGTGTATAGATGAAAGGTGGCATTTAAACCTCCCTGTATAAAAGGTGACCGCACTTCACAGTCTTTCCAGGGCAATCCAACCTTTGAATAATGTGCTTATTAACAGCACTCGCCTTTGCCCACCACCCTGCCTGTTTGGAGGGTAAACTGTATGGACACCAGGCTCTGGTAACCCTTGGGTCCCCTCTTTTCCTCTCTCTTTCTCGGCACAGCTGAACTGGTGAGAGACAGCATCTGTGTCTCCGTGGCCATAGTATTAACAGCAAGAGCTTAAGTTATTAAACCGAGCAGCTTTTACCTGGGAGGTCTCCGGGAGCCCGGGGGATTAATGTATTTTTACCCCAGAGCCAACGTAGCCATTCCAATCAACTAGGGTTGTTTCCTGCAAAGAGACTGGCCCCTCGGCCTTTCTCTAAACCCACTTCCCAACTGCAAGAGACGCCATGGGGTTTTACTTGGAGGTCGACCCCGTCACCCTGAACCTGATCATCCTGGTTGTGAGCTACGTCATCTTGCTCCTGGTATTCCTCGTCTCCTGCGCGCTGTACGACTGCCGAGGCAAGGACCCCAGCAAGGAGGCCACGCCCGAGGCCACGCTCGATGCCCAGCCCTCCATCCGCTTGGTGGTGATGCAGCAAAGCGCGCCAGGGGGCCCCTGGGCCCGGGGACCCGACCTTCATTTTGGAAATCCCGCTCCACTAGGGAAGAAAAGCACGGTGGTGTGAGGCTGGCTGAGGGGTCCTGGGGAGAGAGCACAGGACACTCTGGACCAGCCATTCCCCAAGGGGCTCCGGCCCTCTGGGCACACAGGTCCTGCTGGGCCACCTGAGTGGGAGCCTGTCTCAGTGTCTGCTTCCTCGGCACCCCCTATGGAGAAAGCAACCGCTTAAGGTAAGACACCCAACGTGGCATTTGGGCACGCCCCCCAGATGCTATTGTACAGGGGAGCTGGTTACTGGTACCTTCCCAATGATGCAACTTCTAGGAGAGACTGGCGTTTGAGTAGGGGGCTGAGAAGAGACTGCAATAGTGTGTGTGTGTGTGTGTGTGTGTGTGTGTGTGTGTGTGTGTGTGTATGTGTGTGTGTGTGTGTGTGATGAAGCATGAGACAAGTTCGAATCTATCCTACCTAGAGAATCCTTCCTTTGCCCATCAACCACAGAACCGTTGCAGACTTTAGGTTATTATTCCTATACATACCGGCTCCTCACCTGTTCCCCACTTCGAGCCACTATGGGAACACAGTAACTGCAGAGCTTTGTGGTTAATCGACAAAGCTTAGAGCCTGGGTTCAAACTCTGCCTCCTACCCTTACTGGCCTTGTGACAGGCCAGAATACAGGCTGTGTGGCCAGGGCTACCGCAGGCGGCTCTGGGCTAGTGGTAGGGCCTGCGGGCTGTTGGGGTATTTAAGTGAGTTAATTCACAGAAAGCACTTGAGAGGGTGCTTAGCACATAGGGTTAGCTGTTATGTTGATTGTGATATTATTCCCCTTCATTCTTCTCGTCAAGAAGCTTAAGCTCCATTGCCAGGCTGGCGTGGCTCAGTGGTTGAGCATTGACCCAGGAACCAGGAGGTCACAGTTCAATTCCTGATCAGTTTGCAGGCTTAATCTCCAGTGTGGGGTGTGCAGGCCTCCAAGTGATGTGGCCCCTACTTATTCTCATTGTCTCTGCCAATAGAATAACAGTGGCTTTCATTTTGTTGAAATCCTACCATATGCAAGATCCTTTATGTATATTATTGGAAACCTTCACCAACATTAATATTATACTCATTTTTAAAATATATATTCTTACTAGTGACCCGGGGCATGAAATTCGTGCACATTAAAAGGGAATTCATTAGAGGAAATATTTTAATATTGCTATTTGCTCTTTCTCTATAATAGAAGTGTCAGAGATGAAAGAAAATTAGTAAAATGTATATGAAAATCTTCCTCCTGTCTGAGTCTGGGAAGCGCCACGGGAACCAGAGTCAAGTCCCCGCCCACCCATGTGCGCCTTGAAATGGCGCGAGACCCAGACCCAGCCAGCGCCACCCCCATTGGGCGAGATCCAGACCCGGCCGGCCCCATCCCCATCAAGCCCCGCCAGGTCGGGGGTCGCAGCCTCAGGTCACCTGGCCCGGCGCCGGGGCAGGGACATGGCCTGAGGTTCCCCAGCCTGGCGCTGGGGCACAGTGTGCAGCCTGAGGTCTCCCACCAAGCCCTGCATGGCAGGGGGCATGGCCTGAGGTCCCCCAGCCTGGTGTCGGGGCAGGGGGCATGGCCTGAGGTCCCCTGTCAAGCCCCACCAGGCGGGGGGCGCAGCCTCAGGTCCCCTGCCCCAGCCCAGTGCCAAGCAGCCTCAGGTCTCTGCTGTTTGCTGTTAAGGCTCATTACAGGAACTTGGCCTCCGCTGTGGGTGCAGCCATCTTGTGTTACGGGATCCCCGCCTCTGCTGTGGGCACAGCCATCTTGTGTTACGGAACTCCTGCCTCCACTATGGGCGCAGCCAGTTTGTTATAGCATGATGGTCAATTTGCATATTCCTCCTTTATTAGATAGGATTGATTTCAGAGAGGAAGGGAAAGGAAAAGAGAGGTAGAAGCATCTAGGGGAAATAATGAACAACATAGACTGATGAACAAGAACAGACCCAGAAACAAGGAGGCATAGATCAGACTGTCGGGCCTCAGGGGGAGGGTAGAGGAGGGTGGGGGTAAAGGGGAGAGATCAACCAAAGGACTTGTGTGCAAGCATATGAGCCTAACCAGCGGTTAAGGACAACAGGGGGGTGGGGGCATGTGTGGGGAGGGGTGTGGGCTGGGAATGGGGAGATGAGGACAATTATGTGATACCTTAATCAATAAAGAAATAAAAAAAATAAAAAATAAAAGAGAGATAGAAGCATCAATGATGAACGAGAACCATTGATCGGTTGCCTCCTGCATGCCCCACACTGGGGACTGAGCCTGCAATACAGGCATGGAATCGAACCGTGACCTCTTGGTTCATAGGTCAATGCTTAATCACTGAGCCATGCCAGTTGAGCAACATTATACTCATTTTAAAGTGAAGAAAAAGACTTTGGAAGCTAAGTGAGAGATAAAAACCTCAATAGCAGGCAGTGATAGAAGGAGATTCGAGCTTGGCATTTTGGGGGCAAAGCCCTTGATCCACTCTACCTCACTCTCCTGGCCAAATTACAATGACTTATTTTGCTTCTGCTGGAACTCATGGTCATTTTACTCAGAGAAGAAAATCAGAAAGACCACTTGATTATTTAACAGACATTATAGAGCAGTTGCCGGATACACAATTCTAGCCCGGGAGAGAGATGGTAGGGAACAAACATGGGTTTGCGACTGTGCTTGAACAGCTGTGAAAAGCCAAGAGCAGGAGGCGCACGTCTTGAACTGAGTTCAAATCCTGCCTCCCACGCGGACCAGCTGTGTGGTCTACGCTTCCCTGAGCCTCCATTTCCTTATCACCAAACTAGCTCAAAGTGTGTCTATCGCATAGGCGAGCAGAGAGTTCAATGACACAAGAATAAAAAGCATCAGGCGGGTAGTTGATTCCTGGTAAATTCCGTTCTCTCCCTTTCTTCCCTCGATTCGCAAGTATTTTGTTTGTGTCCTTCCCACAGCTATCATCCAAACTAGGCCAAACATGGCATTTGCTTTCATAAAAACTGTGCCCGATGGGAGGACAATGAGTTAAAAACAGGCAAAACAGGAAGTATCCTAAGCCCATAAAGAAGCAGAAAGAAGGCAGTGTTTGGATGCGCAAAGTAACTTCTTGGTCACCAGATTTGAAGACATTAGTTTGAACGTAATGGCTGCGCAACTAGTAATTCCACGGGGAGACAGGGATTTATTTCCAAAATAAGAAATAAATCACAACATTTTCAAACACAGGCAGGTAAGAGATAGGGCTCTCGAAGGAGCACGAGGAAGGCAAAAAGGGGAAATCTTGACCAGTCAGACACATATGCAAAAAGAACCCCACGTGAAGATTACAGTAGATTCCAGAACTACCAGAAGGCGGGAAAGAGGCCTGGAACGGATCCTTGGTTCATTGACCTATGAACCAAGAGGTCACAGTTCGATTCCATGCCTGGGTTGCAGGCTCAATTCCCAGTGTGGGGCATGCAGGAGGCAACCGATCAATGGTTCTCTTTCATCATTGATGCTTCTATCTCTCTTTTTTTATTTTTATTTTTTTTATTTCTTTATTGATTAAGGAATCACATATTTGTCCTCATCTCCCCAGGCCTTCAGAGGGAGCACAGCCCTGCCCACACCTTCCTCTCAGACTTCTGGCCTCCAGAACTCGGAGACAACATGCCCTCGTTGCTTAAGCCACTCGGCTTGTGTGTTGAACTTTGTTAGGCCAACCCTAGCCAACAAATACAGTGACTAAAGGGCATGTTTACAGCACTGGTGGGATGCTTAACATTTCCAGGCCCTTTGGGTGGTGACAGGGTTCTTTTGGAACACAAAGTCAGAATTAGCCCTAAAGTATCCAAGTCCCTCCAGATAGCCCATAGATACTTCAAAACCCACTCAGCGAGTGCCGCCGCATTGTTTTATCTGCCTGAAAATGTGTAGGGGGAGTTTCGGCTTGTCTTGCATAAAACCTTTAGGTTGGCAGAATGTGATTAGCAGAACCCAGAGATTCTGACTTAGTCCCGAGTTTACCCTTTAGTTCCACAGCCGCCCAGAATCCGGACAATCCCAGAGTGACTCAGCATGCTGGAGGCAGAAAGCCCACACGATTGTGCTTTGTCTCTCACTGCTTTAACTTTGGGGGAGCACTGAGTAAGACATCCCCTGGATTAGGGGAAACTTCTCTGAGAATCCGAGGGCAGACACAGTCCAGTATCGCACAAGAGTATCAAGGACCGCCCAATCTGGGCACATGCCCTGATTGCAAGCTCAATCCCCAGTAGGGGGCGTGCTGGAGGCAGCCGATCAATGATTCTCTCTCATCATTGATGTTTCTGTCTCTTGCTCTCCCTCTTCCTCTCCCTTCCTCTCTGAAATAAATAAACATATTTTTGTAAAGAGTATCAAGGACAGAAAAATAAAAAACAAAATAAAAAGAGTGTCAAGGATAGCCTTCTTCCCATTACTTCATCTTCCCTGAGAACAGTAGTGGTTGAAATAGAAAAAGGAAGAGAACATTTTATCTCCCTCTGTCTTAACAGCACATTTGTGTCAGGAACCAAGAGTCGGTCAAAGGATTAACTCTGACCTTCAGTAAGTTACTGTAACTAGGCCCACTTCCTCTTGCCTGAGGACAAAGCATTTCTTCTGTAGCCGCCCTTCAACCGCCACACCCTTTATCTATAGTTACGACTTTAGCCGATTATCTAAGTCAGCCCCCACCCCTCCTAGGCATCCACCCTTCTAGAAATCACATATAAGGAACGCTGTAAAAATAAAGTTTTGAGGCTTGATCAGAAACCCCTTTGACTTGCCTCCATTCTTTGCGTCCCTTGTCTGTTTCTCATTCTCTTAGGTGCGCCGCCTCGGTACCCCCGTTAGAAGACCCCGCAGGCCGGGGAAACATTTGGACTTTGACCTTCCAGGTAAGGTCTTTGTGACACAGGGATTAAGAAAGATCCTAGCACTAAGCTGGTGTGTCTCAGAGGTTGAACAGCAACCTGAGCACCGGGAGGTCGCTGGTTCAATTCCTGGGGTTGTGAGTTCGACCCCAAGTAGGGGGTTTGCAGGAGGCAGCTCTCTCATCTCTCTCTCTCTCTCTCTCTAATAAAATCAACAAAATATTTTTTTTTTAAAGAAGAAAGAACCCTAACTGGTTTGGCTCAGTGGATAAAGCGTCGGCCTGCGGACTGAAGGGTCCCAGGTTCGATTCCGGTCAAGGGCATGTACCTTCCTTGTGGGCACATCCCCAGTAGGGGGTGTGCAGGAGGCAGCTGATTGATGTTTCTCTCTCATCGATGTTTCTAACTCTCTCTACCTCTCCCTTCCTCTCTGCAAAAAAAAAAATCAATGAAATATATTTTTTTAAAAAAAGAAGAAAGATCTATTTCACATCCTCCCAAGAGAGAGAGAGAAGTTGTCTGCCCATATTTATTTTTTTGTTCAAGGCTTCTCTATATCCAACTGTGATGGAATTAAACACCAGCCATCTGCTGGGATCTGCTGGCTCTCGGTTGGCACAGCTGCTGCCTGGTGGCCTCAGCGGCAGGCCTGCAAAGCCCCGAAGACACCAGAAAGAGAACTGGGTTTGGAAGGATGAAGGGGACCGAGAGAGAGAACAGCATGCTCCTCCGAGGAGGGCTTAGAATGGCCCAAGAGCGGCTTCGTGGGAGAAACGTGGCTGTGGAATTTGGAATCTGAACTGTTTGTCAGAATCGATAAAGCCATTCTTATCATAGAAATTTATCAGGGAAAATTTGCTTACCATGTGAGGGGGGGTGGAGGGAAGAGAAAAGCTAATATTATGATAGAATTTTGGAGAAGAGTTTGTGTGTTTAATAGTCTTTATAACCATGCTCAGGAGAAAGCCAGTTCCACACAAGGAAACAAATGGCTTCTTTAATAGCAGCAAGACTGAACACCTCTCGTCATCAAGAAAGTCTTCCTTTCCCCAGCTGGTTTGGCTCAGTGGATAGAGCGTCGGCCTGCGGACTGAAAGGTCCTGGGTTCAATTCCGGTCAAGGGCACATGCCCGGGTTTCAGGCTCGATCCCCAGCAGGGGGAGTGCAAAGGCAGCTGATCAATAATTCTCTCTCATCATTGATGTTTCTATCTCTCTCCCTCTCCCTTCCTCTCTGAAATCAATAAAAACATGTTTTAAAAAAAAAAAGGAAAAAGGAAAGTCTCCCTTTATTGAAGTTAGGTCTCTTCTCTTAAGCTTTACATTCATTTCTCTCCTTTTCCCCTTTTGGGTTTTATAAAGAAGCAGTATTTATATTGTGACTAGAGGCCCAGTACACAGATTCGTGCAATGGTAGGGTCCCTCAGCCTGGCCTGTCCCTCTCACAATCCGGCATCTCTCGGAGGATGTTGGACTACCAGTTTCGGACCAATCCCCACAGGCCAGGCTGAGACCAGCAGTCCAACATCTCCCGACATCTCCCGAGGGATGTAGTAGTTCATGAAACGACAGGCAGCTGGGAGGAGCCCATACTGCTCCACTCATCCCAGCCCCATGTACCTGCTGCCACTGCCACTCGGTAAGCTCACTGAGCAGATGCTCCTGCATTGAGCATCTGCTCCCTGGTGGTCAGTGTGCATCATAACAATGGGTGGACTGGTTGTTCAGTCATTCGGTCGCTTAGTCTTTTATATATATAGATGTGTAAATATGTCCCCCCATTCAGATTAGATCACGAGGTGGAATTAAGTCTGGTGATAACAGTTGGTTCAGACCCATGGAAGCATATGGATCAGCATGCCCGTGCACAGTGGACAGCGCATTGGTGAGTCACCATCAGTTGGGAGGTGTGCTGCCAGTCATTTGTTACTAAAAATAAATTGCCTACCTTTGTGAATGATTTGCCTGGTTTTATACAGGGCGGGAATCAATCATGATGCCATTATCACGCATGTATTTCACTGTTGTTGCCTGTGCAGCACAGATGCAGGTGGAGTTACGTCAGTGTGGAAGCACCACATGGACCTACTGACCGCCATCCATCCACTCAACAGGTATTTGTAAAGCACCTACTTTGTGCAAACCTTGTCCCAGGTCCCACGACACACAGGACAGATGTGAGATCTGCGCTCAGGAAGCTGGCCAAATAGCAGGAAAAACTACCAAGCACTTTGCAGAATATTTTCTGAATCTTCCCTACAACCATAGGAGGTGCTATCATTTTCTCTATTTTATATGTTTTTGGCAGCTCAGACGCTAAAGCCCATTCTTTGAACCAGTGAACTCCCAATACCTGTGAGCATACATTCCTTTCAGTGAGGAAACTTAGTACTCACTTTTGTATGTGCTTAAACAAGTGTACATATATATTGAAATAAGCATACACTTATACCTATTTAAATAATACATGCATTCAGGTAAGTGTAGATTCATGCATTATATATGAACATGGGCAAATATTTATAAAGTACATGTTCATTATGTGGGGCTCCCTGCGCCTCACCTTGGAGACCACTGCTCTCACACTCCACCGTGCTGCCTCCTGATTTTGTCTTTGTGTAACAGGAACAATCAGCCGCCAATCTCCTGACCCCAGGTTTTGCTCTGGATGACTGGGGATGGGAACCCCATCTAGGAACTTGGTCTAGGAAATATTTATTTTATATAAAATGAGAAGTAGTAACTTTCCAGTTTGGACTACATCTCTGTACTGCCAAGGATGTTTTGGCAGAATTCCTTGATCCATTTTTTTTTTTTCTTTTTAGATTCCAAGGTAAGTTGTTCTGTTTTTGCACTCGCTTGCTTTTTTCTCGATTTCTTTATTCTAATGCTAACCGTGTCGAGTCACACTCGACATCCGAGTGCAAAAGGTTAATTTGGAAATTCTACTCATTTCCTTTAAAATATATATATTTTTTTCTTTTCTTTTCTTTTTAATATATTGATTTCAGAGAGGAAGGGAGAGAGAGAAACATCAATGATGAGAGAGAATCATTGATAAGCTGCCTCCTGCATGCCCCCTTCTGGGAATGGAGCCCGAAACCCAGGCATGTGCCAAAGTCAGAATCAAACCGTGACCACTGAGCCATCCCAGCTTGGCTCCTACTCATTTCTTTTGAGTCCTTTTCTGGCTGAATCTTGAGTGAGTGTCTTATATGTCTGTTTCAGCTCCCCACAGTCCCAGCAGGAGACTGAACAAAGTAGAAAATCCCCATCCTTTGGTGATGACTTTGTTGGGAAAAGGAAGACTTTTTGCTTCAATTGTGAAACAGGAATTACTCTCCTGTGGCGACCATCTGTCCCAGACACAGCAGGGAGGAGGTGGGGCTGCTCTGATGTCCCTTTGCATGAGGACTAGCAAAATGCAGCCCGTTCATGGTCATGTATGAAGCAGCCGCGATGATGTCACAGATGTCACTCAGCCGTCTCCACCAGCACAGCAAAGGCTGAGAAACTGGATCAGCAGATATGAGTCCTGCTGTCTCTCTACCCATTCGGGCCCCCTGTTGGGTGCCCAGGTCCTTCTCTGCCATGAACTGGACCATCATGGATGCCGGGTATTAGACGAAGAAGACATGAGAAGTCATAGGCCTATAGGAGAGTCTTTATTGCAGATCAAGATGCCATTGCTAACAAGGAGCCATTAGATAAAACAGTTCTCAAAGTAGCTTACAAAGCAGTTACAGTAAACATGGGAGCCTACGAACATAATACCCTTGCTAATGCAGTTGCAAACACCAGAGCCATACCAAGCAGCATCGATGAGAAAGAATCATTGATCAGCTGCCTCCTGCACGCCCCCTACTGGGGATCGAGCCTGCAACCCAGGCATGTGTCATTGACCGAAATCGAACCCAGGACCCTTCAGGCATCCTCAAACTATGGCCCACGGGCCACATGCGGGTGTTTGTGCCGTTTTGTTTTTTTACTTCAAAATAAGATATGTGCAGTGTGCATAGGAATTTGTTCATAGTTTTTTTTAAACTATAGTCCAGCCCTCCAGCGGTCTGAGGGACAGTGAACTGGCCCCCTGTTTAAAAAGTTTGAGGACCCCTGCTTTAGTTCCTAGGCCAATGCTCTATCCACTGAGCCAAACCAGCCAGGGCAACAACACATCTTTATACCAACGTAGACAAAAGAGGCTTCATTCCAAACAGTGACGTCGATACTTGGGCTACAGAAAGGCACGCCTGCCCAGTGCCTACAGGAAGATTGCTGTGTCCTTGCTTTTACACCTGCCCATGGCAGATTGGCCTTGAACGTCCGGCGTACTCTGATTAGGGTTCCCACACCCCCGTGCCACTCAAATCACCCTAACTTCCTCTTCTGCTCTTTACTTTTTCCTCCATGGAGACATCGCTACTGAACCCCCAGGAAAACGCCTGCCCGTCCCTCCTTGACTTCCCATGTCTATGAGCCCGTGGACTCTGTGCTTGGTTGCACCCACATTCCTCATTCTCCGTTCGCCTTGGCACAGAACCAGGGGCTGCTGCTCCAGGTTCCAGTAGTGACCCCGTCGCTAACTTCCTGGAAGTCATGACACCTCTCTTGCTCCTCTACGAAAAGAAAGCCTTGACGATAATGAACAACCCTCCAAGGTCCTTCTGGCTCTGGCCTTTTGGCCTTGCACCCTGCCTCTTTCCTGACCTTTCCTCTCTCCCCCCACCCGGGCCCTGTAGAACGAACCATGAGTGACAGGAGGACTTGTTCCGAAAAGCTGCTGTGGTTGTGGCATCGTTGCTGATCAGGGGGCAGCAGAGGGAGGCTGAGCAGAGGGGTGAGTCTTTTTCCTTCACAGGAGGCTTGCACATACCCCGTTTCCTGACATGTTTTCCAGCTGACATTTCAAATAACGGTCCCCACGCGGGTGCTTCTTCCCGTCAGGCCTGTTTTGCACCCTTTGGAAGGAGCATCTTCCGTGACAAACGGTCTCAGTTCAGGCATATGGCGATGCCCTGATTTCCTGGTTGCCGGGATGTATGAACACACTTATTGTCCCCAAATGTAAAAATAATGAACTTACCACTGTGCCTGGAACGTCGACAATGCGAAACAGATTTGATTTATTGGAGCCGCGGAGACCATCCTTAATGTGTAGCAGAACATTGCCTTTTATTACCATCCAAAGTGAATTTCAAATGACTCCCCCCACACACCCACACCCAAAAACCTTGTTTTGAGATAGTTGCACTGATTAGGAATTAAAAAGTTCTTTATTTGTTTTTAAGTGGATATATTAGTTAGAAATTGTGCTCAGCTATGACCAACAAAAGACACTAACTACGGTAGCTAAAACATGATGGGGACTTGGTTCTCGCTCCCGCAGCCTAAAGTTGGGAGGGAGATGGTTCAGCCTGGTACCGTGACTCCAAATGTCCCCAGTGTCCCGGGCACCTTTATTTCCGCTCTGCCAGCTTTCCTTCATGATCTCTATCCTTGGGGGTGTCTTCTTCTTACAAAATGGCTGCTGCAGCTCCAAGCCTTACGTCTAAGTTCCAGCAGGGAGAGGAACAGGAGGGCACATGCCAGTCAAGTCAGCTGAGAGACCCACGCAACTCCTACTTAAGTGTCATTGGCTAGAACTTAATCAAATGTCTGCTCTACCCCCATCTGCAAGGAGGCCTGGAAGATGCAAAATTGTGCTGGTGTATTGACATTCCCCGCCCCCCCACCACCACCACCAACACACACACACAAAAGGTTCCATTAGAAAGAAAAAAGGAGAGAATGAATTTGTGGTGGGCAAATTTGGGACTGTTTTTCCTTCTAAGATTAATTCATGTTTATTCTTTTGCTTGTTTTTAAATCTGAGTAATTCTTTTTGTAAAAAATATTTTTATTGATTTCAGAAAGGAAGGGAGCGGGAGAGAGAGATAGAAACATCAATGATGAGAGAGAATTGATTGGCTGCCTCCTGCACGCCCCCTACTGGGGATCAAGCCCGCAACCCAGGCATGTGTCCTTGACCAGAATCGAACCCAGGACCCTTCAGTCCACAGGCTGACGCTCTATCGGCTGAGCCAAACCAGCTAGGGCTAAAATTAACACATGTTTGTAAAGGTAAACTTGAAAACTATGACAAAGAAAAGAAATGATTATTTTAACTACCCCAATAGCATTTAGTGTAATTACATACTTGTTTTGTATTAATATTCATAAATATTTTTCTGATTATAAAAGGATTTCCTACTCACTGGAGGAAACTTTGAGCAAAGTATAGAGAAGAAAATAGGAATCGCCCACAATAGCATTACCCAGAGATGCTCACTATACTATTTTGTTGCATTTTTGCCAATTGTATGTATATTTTACATGTTAATAATCATAGTGTATGTATACGGTGGTACCTTTTTTCACTTTCTAAATAAAATAAGTGTATTGACATATGACCCTACCTAGTGTATCCCCGCACTCTCATAACCCAGCATTCCCGATCACGCTGCAGCGCTGTTTGGAGGGCGCTTAAAGCAGCAGAGAATGAAGAGCACGAACTGGTTTCCTCTCGCTCAGCTTCTGGGAGACCAGACGGCAGACTTGGCTCTCTTCTCACTCTCACTCTAAGACTGTATCACAGGCTCTCCTTTCCGTATTTTTCCATCTTGAAAAATGTCAAGCGTTCGTGCCAAGAGTTACAATGATTCTCCGGGGAACAGGAGCTGCCATGCCCGTTCTGACCTCGTGGCTCACAGGGGTGGGTTCTGCTCTGACTTCTAAATTCATAAGCTCTCCTAAGGCAACAGCAAAGAGAGGCAGGAAGGCATAGCACCTGCTCAGGGTCACGGGCAGTACCAGAACCCAGGCTTTCCAAGTCCCTTTCCAAGGCCTTCCCACTCTACTTGAGATGCTGTGGATGATGCAACTCACTGGTAAACCCCAGCGGAGTTATGACTCCAAAAAAATACACACAACCAACTGTAGGCCGTCGCTAAAGGCAATAACGGAAGCTTAGGGATTTATAAAGTAAAATGTTTCTTCTGAAAAGCCAGGATAATCACAACTGTCCTATCTGCCCTTGTATTTAGTTGTGACAGCCAAAAGAGATTGTTGTCCATTAAAGCATTTCCCAAACTCCGCATGTCACACAAATATAAGGTGTTGGTCGACGGCTTTTTGTTAAGAACCAGTGAAGCAGCTACAGCCATAAACGCAAGGCCACGTTGCGATGTTTAAGGGCTTTCTTTCGCTCCATTTCAGAGGGGCCATCATGCTTAGGCCCCACATTTTAAGAAGAGGGAAAATTGTTACTGCGCTCAGGGGAAAGGAGTCAGAGTGCTAATTTTCCATATGAACGCTTTCATCAATAAAGTCATGTTCTCCCCAGAACCCCTAGTTCTCTGTGTCAACACCGTAGCCACAGCAAATGCAAAGGGAAAAGAACTGGCTGGCTCCATTCATTCATGTAGCCATTCAATAAGCGTTCATCGAACCCCCTTTCTGTGTAAGATACTATGCCAGGTACTAATGGAGACACAGAAATGGATCAAATCCAGATTCTGCACTCAAGCAATTTATAGGTTATTAAGAAAAGGAAGCCACTATATAAAGGGGAAAGAGGAAAAGAAAAACCTGCAATACAAGATAGAAATAGAAACATATGAGAGAGAGAGATCAGTAACACCCCTTGGAAGGTTAGAGGAGAGATCAGTTTCAACTAAAGGTTCCATAAGGCTCCGGGGAAGCGGTGGCCCTGAGCCAGACAGAAGAACAGGAAGAGCCTTGGACCTGTGAGGTGGGGCAGGATGGAGCAGATGGAGTAGGGAGGGAACGTTGTAGATATGTTGGGAAATACAGGGACATGCTTGAAAGGGAGAACTTGGAAGAATATTTGGACATGGGATCATTGTGGCAACTGATAAATTCTCTTCTTTACCTCTAACTTCCTCCTGTATATTTTTGGAAAAAATAGTAAGATCCATCTAACCATTGGGATGGCAAAAAGACTTCCTCTGTCTAGCTCACCAACTTCAATTAATGGGGAGCAGGGGCCACATCGAGTTGGTCAGCTCAATGGAGACAGTTATTGTCAAGTGCCTACTCCACAAATTATAATTTTCGTATGACTACAGTGCCTTCCAACTCCATGATTCTCAGGAGCCAAATCTTGTTTGAAAGTTTTTAACATTTTAGACATAACTCTTCCTTAGCTAAAGTGCCCATGTGCATGCTTTCTAAACAGAAGAGACAGAACTTAATTTAGCCTCCCAGATGATTCATCCTCCAAAACAGAAGGGATCAGACCTCGCTGCGTCACTGCAAGCCAGGATCCATGGAGGCCCAACAATTAATAGCCCTAAACTCAGTGGCCCCAGATTGCTCTGTTCAAATTGTTTTCTTTTTTTGTCTGTCTCGTGGCTGGGCATTCAGCACCCAGACATTCATGCTCTCCTCGTGTCTACCTCCTGTATCCCATATTTGTTCTGTCTGTTTGCTGCTTCTATTCTACATGGAAGTTAGATAAACAAGTTCTGTTAGAATTACTTATAAAATAAGAGTATAAGCTCTGAGTAAGGGTCTAAGAGGGTTGCCTACATGTACAGTATCTTGAGATGTATTTCCATCTGGTCTGGCTGTTTAGCTGTTTAAAGGTGTGTGTGAGTCTGTGTGTGTGTGAGAGAGAGAGAGAAAGAGGGAGAGAGAGAGAGAGAGAGAGAGAGAGAGAGAGAGAGAAAGAGAGAGAGAGAATGTATGCCTGCTGTCTGCACACGTGTGCACATGTAAATCACCATGTGCTTTTCCCTTCTGGTTTTTTACTGTGTGCATGTGAATGCTAAGTTCAAGGTAAGTAAAATGTGACCATCTATAATTTGCCTAGAGAAATGAGGAAGCATCGAAAAATCAAAGATAAGAAGAAATGTCGTAACCTCTTATATAAGAGGTCATTGTGGTTGCCCCTGCCGCCATGCAGACCGTGTGCTGATTACAAGGTAGTTTAAAGAGCAGCCATTATCTCTGAGAAACAGCAGTGACAAGATTAGTCCAAATTCCCATGGGGCAACGGAAAGAAAATGATAGCTAGACTTGAGGTCCCCTGATCCCAGACCAGAGTTCCTTCAACTACAATGAAATGCTACCCACACCCAGCCGGCAGAGCTCAGTGGCTGAGTGGGGACCTATGGATCAGGAGGTCATTGTTCGATTCCTGGTCAGGGCACATGCTCAGGTTGCAGGCTTGATGGATCGATCATGCAGGAGGCAGCCAATCAATGATTCTCTCTCATCATTGATGTTTCTGTCTCTCTCCCCCTCTCCCTTCCTTTCTAAAATCAATAACAAATATATATATATTAAAAAAATAAATGCTACCCACATGATAACAGAAATCAAAGGGAATCCTGCTCCTCTGCGATTCTACCCCGCAATGGGAGGACATTCAGCCGACGGATGTGGCTTTGGAGAAAGTCAATGCATCCCCAAATTCAACCAATGCGTGTGCTGAACAGAGTCACTGGAGAGCTGCTCACCAATATCATGGCTTGGGTCGTGTTCGCAAGAATCTGTTGTAGCAGATCTGGCCCTGGGACCAGAAATTTGGGAGAGATTTTCACCGTTAAATACTTAAGCACCCAACTCTACCTTAACTGCAATACTGTGATCACAGCAGGTTTGATTTTAGAACAAACCCCAATTGTCTCTGGGCTCCCAACCATTTAGTATTCAGGCCTGGGGCCTTGGGTAGTCAGAAGGTCATTGTTCTTTTTTCTGAGCACACCTTTCTTCCTGCCCCGGCCTTCCCTGTTCAGTTCACTGTGTGCCTGGGCCCCGCCACCCAGGCCTGTGCCAGAACACTTAGGTATGCATGAGGTCCCACCCGCTGGCTTTCTGCGCTGCCTCTGCTTGGGGTGCTTGGCTGGAAAGTGGAGACAAGGTGACTACAGGGCATTCTAACTAGCCAGGCCCTTTCTTGTGGGAAGCTGGAGGATTTTCCAGCAATGATCATGTTTCTGAAAGAAGAGTCAAATGGTGAGTGGTAATGTTAATAGCAAAAAATGGTGCCGGTGATCCAGCTAGGAACTCCAACTCCTCTACAGGGGCGAAGGCACACCTACCAGGTTGCACACCAGCAGCAACAGGGGCACTTACTGAGAGGACAGCCCTCCCCCACCCCCACCCCCAAAAAAAGATATGTGGATGTCCTAATCCCCTCAGAATGGGATCTTATCTGGACATTGGGTCTCCACGGAAGTCATCAAGTTAAAATCAGGTCCTTAGGATGGGCCATGACCCAACATGACTGGCATCCTTATAAAAAGGAGAAATTTGGCCCTAGCTAGTTTGACTCAGTGGATTGAGTGTCGGCCTGTGGATTTAAGGGTCCCGTGTTCAATTCCGGTCAAGGGCATATGCCCAGATTGCAAGCTCAATCCCCAGTAGGGGGCATGCAGGAGGAAACCGACCAATGATTCTCTCTCATCATTGATGTTTCTATCTCTCTCTCTCCCTCTCCCTTCCTCTCTGAAATCAATAAAAATATATATATTTTTTTAAAAAGGGTGGGAATTTGGACACAGAAATACCCATGCTCAGAGGGAAGATGCCAAGGAGAGACACATGAAGAAGACAGCCAGGGGACTGGAGGGAAGCATCCAGAAGCCAGAGAGTGCCAAGGGTTGAGGGCAAGCAGCAGAAGTCAGAGGAGACAAAGAAGGACTCTTCCCTCAAGCCATCCAAGAAACCATGGCCCTGTTGACACCTTGACCGCAGGCGTCTAGCCTCCAGAACTACAAGACAGTGACTTTCTATTATTTGAAGCCACCCAGTTTTTGTTTTTTGTGTTGTTTTTTCAATTTTTTTTATTAAGGTATTATATGTGTACATATCTTACCATTGCCCCCCCCCCACCCCACTCCCATATATGCCCTCACCCCCCAGAGTTTTGCATCCGTTGGTTATGCTTATATGCATGCATACAAGTCCTTTGGTTGATCTCTTATCTCCCCACCTCTCCCTAACCTTCCTGCTGTAATTTGACAGACTGTTTGATGCTTTACTGCCTCTGTATCTATCTTTTTGTTCAAGTTTATAATGTTCTTTATTATCCATAAATGAGTGAGATCATGTGGTATTTTTCTTTCATTGACTAGCTTATTTCACTTAACATAATGTTCTCCAATTCCATCCAGGTTGCTGCAAATGGTAAGAATTCCTTCTTTTTTATGGCAGCATAATATTCCATTGTGTAGATGTACCACAGTTTTCTGATCCAGTCATCTGCTGATGGGCACCTAGGCTGTTTCCAGATCTTAGCTATTGTAAATTGTGCTGCTATGAACATAGGGGTGCATATATCCTTTCTTATTGGTGTTCCCAGTTTCTTAGGATATATTCCTAGGAGTGGGATTACTGGGTCAAATGGGAGTTCCATTTTCAGTTTTTTGCGGAAACTCCATACTGTTCTCCACAGTGGCTGCACCAGTCTGCATTCCCACCAGCAGTGCACGAGGGTTCCTTTTTCTCCGCATCCTTGCCAACACTTGTCGTTTGATGATTTGTTGATGATAGCCATTCTGACAGGTGTGAGATGGTACTGCATAGTTGTTTTGATTTGCATCTCTCGGATAATTAGTGATGTTGAGCATGTTTTCATGTGTCTCTTGGCCTTCCTTCTGTCTTCTTTTGAAAAGATTCTATTTAGGTCCGTTGCCCATTTTTTTATTGGATCATTTATCTTCCTTTTATTAAGTTGTATAAGCTGCCTGTAGATGTTTGAGATTAAATCTTTATCAGTGATACCATTTGCAAATACGTTCTCCCATGCAGTGGGCTTTCTTGTTGTTTTGTTGATAGTTTCTTTTGCTGTAAAAAAAGCTTTTTATTTTGATGTAGTCCCATTTGTTTATTTTCTCTTTAGCTTCCATTGCCCTAGGGGCAGTATCGGTGAAGAAGTTCTTTTGGCATATGTCTGAGATTTTTCTGCCTGTGGATTCCTCTAGTATTTTTATGGTTTCCCGTCTTATGTTTAAGTCCTGTATCCATTTTGAGTTTATTTTTGTGTATGGCATAAGTTGGTGATCTAGCTTCATTTTTTTTGCATGTATCTGTCCAATTTTCCCAACACCATTTATTGAAGAGACTGTCTTTATTCCATTGTATGTTCATGCCTCCTTTGTCAAATATTAATTGAGCATAGTGGTTTGGGTCAATATCTGGATTCTCTATTCTGTTCCATTGATCTATATGTCTGTTCTTGTGCCAGTACCAGGCTGTTTTGAGAATAGTGGCTTTGTAATACAGCTTGAAATCTGGTATTGAGATCCCTCCTACTTTATTCTTCTTTCTCAGGATTGCTGTGGCTATTCAGGGTCTTTTTTTTATTCCAGATGAATTTTTGGAGAGTTCTTTCAAGGTCTGTGAAATATTCCATTGGTATTTTAATGGGGAGTGCATTGAATCTGTAGATTGCTTTGGGTAGTATGGACATTTTAATGATGTTGATTCTACCAATCCATGAACATGGTATGTTCTTCCATCTGTTTACGTCTTCCTCTATCTCTTTTTTCAGTGTCCTGTAGTTTTCCGTGTATAGGTCTTTTACCTCCTTAGTTAAGTTTATTCCTAGGTATCTTAATTTTTTTGGTGCGATGGTAAATAGGATTGCCTTTTTAGTCTCTCTGTCTGTAAGTTCACTATTGGTGTATAGAAAGGCCATAGATTTCTTGGAGTTAATTTTGTATCCTGCTACATTGCCGAATTCATTTATTAAGTCTATTAGTTTTTTGACGGAGTCTTTCGGATTTTTTATGTACAATATCATGTCGTCTGCAAATAAAGACAGCTTTACTTGTTCTTTTCCAATTTGGATGCCTTTTATTTCTTCTTCTTGTCTAATTGCGATGTGAAGCCACCCAGTTTTAAGCACTTTGTCTTCCTAGCAGCCCTAGGAAGCCAATCCAACTCCCAAACTCGTCAGCATATCATTATAGTGTCTCCATGAAAAGACGCAAATTTAGATGGGTTTGGCTGGGGATGTGACTCAAATAGGAAAGACAATCCTAGAAAATAGTGGTTGTCAAGGAGGGAAGTAAAAGAAAATAAAGGGGGGACAAATGGTGGTGGAAGGAGACTAGACTTGGGGTGATAAACACACAATACAATAGGCAGATGATGGGTTGTAGGGTTATCTACCTAAAACCTGTATAATTTTATTAACCAATGTCACCCCAAATTTTTAAAAAATCTATAAAATTGCCCTAACTGGTTTGGCTCAGTGCATAGCGCATCGGCCTGTGGACTGAAGGGGCCCAGGTTCGATTCTGGTCCAGCGCATGTACCTTGGTTGCGGGCACAACCCCAGTAAGGGGTGTGCAGGAGGCAGCTGATCAGTGTTTCTAACTCTCTATCCCTCTCCCTTCCTCTCTGTAAAAAATCAATAAAAATATATATTTTTTAAATCTATAAATTTTTTTCCAAATATACATATATATATAGATATATATAGGTATATAAAACAAAAAAAAAGAAAAGAATATAGTGGTTATTTTCATGAAGGCATAAAAGTAGGACCAAGCAAGTCGTGTGTTAGCCCAGCCGAGAGCCAGGTTGCAGGGGAGACCATCACGAACTCAACCTAAAAGAATGGTCCTAGGAGCTTCACACAGGCTGCCAACCCTCTTCGAGGCTGGTGTCTCTACTCTCATTCCACAGGTGATGGACCTGACTGACCCCAATCCCACAGCTGAGAAAGAAAAGCAAGCCTTGAAACCTATAGCTTCTGGCAGCCCCATGGTCTTTTCTGCCTCCTGTGATTTATTCAGCTTAAATTGGTCCTGGTCCGTGTGACCAGTTCGGTCCCGGGCTCTGTCTGCTGTCTCAGAACACCGAGCTGCTTCTCCCTGGTGGCCTCATTTCCCCCTCCTGCGACTGTGCATGCTCCTCAGCAGAGCTAATAGCTGCAACTCATTAATTTAAGAATTGCCTTGAGATAAGAACAAGAGCTGACGTTAAGGAATTCAGTGGGCTGGACTTAGGAGGGAACTTGTCCCTGAAGGTGAAAACTCTGAACTTGGCACCTCTGATGCCATCGAGACTGTGATCTTGAAACTGTTGCTCTGCAGCTGAGCAGACCCATGGGTGCTGCCTCTACTGCTCGGGAGAACTATGAAAGTGAAAGCCCTTCTTGTTTTCCGTGCTGGAGGTGGAAAAGAACATCAGTGTTATGATTCAATCCATCACTTCACATCGTCTAAGCATAGCTCTGGAATGAACCAAACAGAAGGTGACGATTAATTGCACAGGTTCCAAGGTGGCGAACTCCAAGAGGGGAGGAATATTGTGTCTGCAATTGCCTTTAGTCATCGTTTAGCTCACCCTTCCAGAATAAGAAATGTCTGTGGCTAGCTTTGCATTATGTTTATCATGGAACCTTGCTCGGTAACCTCCAAACTCCCCTACTTAGCATCCAAAGCTCGCCACAAACTGGCCCTAACTTCTTTCCGACTAGACTCCCATCCACTCTTCTACTTAACACCTCCCATCTGTTAAAATAACAAAATTCAATCAAGTAAATCTGAAGATCTAATTGGATTTGTTACGCTATTAAGAATCAGGCAGCCTCCCACCTAGTAACTAGAAAGGTGCTCTGATGGGTTGTACAAATGGAAGGATTTTATAGGAAGAGGGTGGGGCAAGGGAGCTAATAGCAAAAGAAAAGAAGGGATTATATTTGGTGCTGGGATATCACCTTTTTCTTGGGAGGGAGGGTAATCATGCAGATTGCCTCTTCTTTCTTTGGGGGATGAAAAGGGCCCATGTTACAGATTACCTTACTGATGCTTGACCGACCAGAAAATTCCAGACTGGTTGGTTACGATCACATTTTTTAGAGAGGCTGAAACAGCAAATAGGTCAAGTATTAAATATATGTTTGGGCTCTAGCCAGTTTGGCTCAGTGGATAGAGCATTGGCCTGTGGACCAAAGAGTCCCAGGTTCGATTCCAGTTGAGGGCACGTATCTTGGTTGCAGGTTCCTACCTGGCCTGGGCCCTGGTTGGGGCGCATTCAGGAGGCAACCAATTGATGTGTTTTTCTCACATCGATTTTTCTCTCTGTTTCCCTCTCTCTTCCATTCTCTCTAAAAATCAATGGAAAAATATCCTCTGGTGAGGATTAACAAAAATCTTATGATACCAAACATATATATATATATATATGTGTGTGTGTGTGTGTGTATATATATACATATATATATATATGTGTGTGTGTGTGTGTGTATATATATATATATATGTATATATATATATATATGTGTTTGGTATCATAAGATTTTAGCACACGTGATGCCATTTGGGGGCTGTGGTTTTTCTCTTTAACAATTCTAACCAAATGCCTCCAAAATATGTTTGGCACTTTCTTATCTTCGTGTCTCCTTGCTTGAAGCACCTTCCTGCCAGAATCCCACCAGAGCCTAACACAAGGGGAAGGGGACCCATCCTCTAGTGCAGTGGGTCTACGTTGCCTACACAAGCCAGGTTTATCAGAACCACCTCAGGTGCTTATTAGAGATCCCTGAGCTCTACTTCCTGATGATTCTGAGGCGCAGTCAAGTTTGAGAACCCCTGAGAGCCCAAACTCACTCGCCCAGTGCAGGACTTTGCTCTGCACCATCCTAAGACATGGACATCGGCATCGGCATGAACACTGTGGTCTTGAATTTCATGTGTAAGCAATCCTGTCAAAATTTCTGCCACGTGTTGAGGCGATATTATCTTCTTGGCAAATCCTACTTGTTGACCTAATTCTAATTATATGAATCTACCCAAAATAAGCCCAATACCTCTTCCCAATAACAGTTGTTCACGTATCTAAAGATAGACATCGCCTTCCATTCACTTCCCTCACAGCGCCCCCTCACTCCTAAGCCTTCAACTAAACAACTCTAATTCCTCCCAATGTAAATCATAATTTACCATCCTCCTCATAACCCTTGCCATAATTCCATGAGGTAGTCACTGTGCATTATTTCCACTGTACAGATGAGAAAACGGAGAATGGGAGGTTAAGTATCAGGGCTTGGACCTGAGTCCATCTAACTTTATTTTTATTTTTTAAGTATATTTTTATTGATTTCAGAAAGGAAGGGGAAGGGAGAAAGAGATAGAAACATCCATGATGAGAGAGAATCACTGATAGGCTGCCTCCTGCACGCCCCCACACTGGGGATCAAGCCCCAAACCTGGGCATGTGGCCTGACCGGGAATCAAACCATGACCTCCTGGTTCATAGGTTGATGCTCACCCACTGAGCCATGCCATCTGGGCAAGTCCATCTAACTTTAAAGTAGATGGCCTTAACCACTTTGCTATACTGCCATCCATGTGTTCACTCTTCTTTGGACAGTCTCCAATTTTGATATCTCTCATTAAATGTGATAGCCAGAATGGGACACAATGTTTGTTGGACATGTCTGCCCAGCACAGAGTACTGAGTTCTCTTACAGTTAACACAGCCCAAGGCAATCTCGGTATTCCTGGCAGCTCCATCATATGGCTAACTAACACCAATTAAAACTCCTGGTCTATTTTCACCTGGACTGCTGTAAAGTCAGGTATTGTTTATATGTTATCAATTGTCTATCATGTGTAAGAACTATGGACTATGGATACAGGACTGGATTCAACATTAGATACGGCACACCCTGCTCTCAAAGGAGAAAGTGAAAGGAGAGGGAGGGGAGAGTGGGGAGCGTGAGAGATGATGTCACTGGTTCCCAACCATATCACTGGCATTGAGGCGCTGTCAGGTGGAGAGATCTTAGGGAGACTCAATCCTTTTCCAGCTGTGTGACTATTGTTACTTCGTGACTATGTAATCCCTGCTGACTGAGCAGAAGGGCAGGTCAGGTGGTTATAAATCCTGTATGTCTCCTCGTGCACCTGTAAATCTAACTTATTTTAAACTTGAGTTAAGGACTTTCCTTCTGTTTGTACTTTTTGTATCTTATATATTTCTTTCTAAACTTTAAAAGTATTTTGTTTTGGCCCTGGCCAGGTAGCTCAGTTGGTTGTAGGATCGTTCCAATAGGCCAAGATTGCGGGTTCAGTCCGTGGTCAGAGCACATACAAGAATTATGTGTAGCTTAATATTCAATGAATATAAAAATAAGTGGGACAGCATCTCTCTCTCTCTCTCTCTCTCTCTTCTCTCTCTCTCTCTCCTTCTCTAAGCCAATAAAAAAAAAAATTTCAAGTCTTTTATTTTGTTGCTTAACCTGATTCTGCAAGAATCAAACTCCACAATGCCAACACTGCCAAGTTTTGACCCTCCCACAAATGGAATTGACATGCCTTCTATGCCACTGAAAAAGTGTTAAGTGGGAATTGACCTCAGACAGGTAGTTTTGCCATAGAGATACAAGCTCAGGCTGGGAAAGGCCAATGTCTGGCTTGTTCATCACTGACTCCCAGAACATAGCACCAGGCTTAACACAGAGTGAAGGCTACATCAAGCCTTGTATAAATCAATAGATTTGTTAAAATCCTTGTACAGTTTCAAACCATAGCCTATTAAAATATCCTAGCTGGAAAGGACCTTAAAAGTCATTTAACTCAACATCCTCCCTTCATAGCATCAGAAAATGAGATCCAAATAGGAACAATTCTTTACTTCACCTACTTGGGGTGGGGGAGGGTAGTAGGGACAGATCAATGGCCCAGGCTATTTCCTAACACAGAGCACTTTCCACCACATCAAGGAATGGATTTACTAGTCAACACTCTCCATTATGTTATCCACACCACAATTGTGCTACTGTTATCTACCCTGGGGGATCCTGTGGAAACCCCAATTAAGGCAGAAGAAATACCTTTTCTTTCTGACTCAGAGGCCAAATACTCTTGGGTGAATGAAGATAAATCCCCAGCTCCTTAGGTATTCAATTTGTCATAATAAGGGAAGTAATTTTAACAGCAAGATCCAGAAAGTAGCTCTGGGGTCTTACAAGGCGGGGTGGGGGGGGAGGAAGGGAGGGGCAAAAAAATCTTCCATCATCCCTTAGACATAGCAAGCGACTCCCAAAGTAGCTCTCCAGGGTCCTAGACCACATCAGAGGTCGATGGCCTCATAGGCCTGCGCATCCTGAATATTAAATGCTACAGATTGCTGAGTACCTACCAAGTGCCAGCTCCCCATCCTGGGGGTTTACATTCTTTATTTCAAATCTTCATGACAACCCTGCATGCTAGCCTTTAGTAGCCCATTTTCCAGAAGAGAAAATAAAGATCCAGAGTGATCAAATAATTTTTCCAAGGTAATATATGGAGAAGCCAACATTGAAACCCATGTCTAGGCATTAAGTCCATGCATTTTCCACATCACCAGACTGCTTGCCCCAAAATCTTTCCTAAATTATTTCAAGTTTAACCTCAACTAGCCCCCAAACAAGTTACCCAGAAAACTATGAACTTGGCTACCACTCCTATCTGCAGCCTTTCCCATTGGCTATTCCAGACCAAACTCCCCGTGGATTCCTAATGCAGCCTACATTTGCAGCTCTCTTCTGCAAGAACTGTCTGCCCCAAATTGTTCTGTTTATTTAACCATATTACACAATCAAAAACAAGGTGACCTCATGGATACATTTAACTCATTCACTGCTACCACAGCCAGGGCGGTGCCTATGGTTTTTTATTCCTCCTTAAAGAAATGAGGATCACAACAACAAACAAGTTATATTTTCCTGGATACCTAATAGAAATGTATTGTTGCCTGTTTTTACATGTACAGTACTATTTTATCAGCACCATGCTTTCTGACCAACTGAGCAAACCAGCCACTACACTGTACAGTATAATTTGTACATAAATGAACAATTCATTTATTTTTTTGTTTATTGTGGTATACTTAATATCAAGTAAAAGGCAGCCTTTTAAAGTACACAACTCTATGAATTTTTATTATCCACTTGTTATTATGGTCTAAATTGTGCACACCCAAACTCCTAACCCTCAATATGACTATATTTGGAGATAGGGTTTCTCAGGAGGTAATTACAGTTAAATGAGTTTATTAAGGGTGGGACTCTAATCTAATAGGAAGAAGAAAAGATACGAGGAGTGAGCGCACACAGAGGAAAGGCCATGTAAGGACGCAGCAAGAAGGTGGCCATCTGCAAGCCAGGATAATCAGCCTCAGAGGCAATCAACCCGCCAGCACCTTGATCTCTGACTTCTAGCCCAAGAGAAAATTACGTTTCTGTTCTTCAAACCATACTGCCTGTGGTATTTTGTCATGGCAGCCCTAGCCTACAATTACAATTGTGTAACCACCTTCAAAATCAAGATACAGAAATTCCCATCATTCCAAATGTTCTCTCTTTGAGGTCAGTCCTCTTCCCCCACTCCAGTCCCTGGCAAGCACTGATCCGAATTCTGTTCCTATGGTTTTGCCTTCCCAGGATGTCATACAAATGGAATCATATAGTATCTAGCCTTTTGAGTCTGGCTTTTTTCACTTAGCATTATTATGCTTTGAGATTCACCTATGTTGCTATATGGATAATATACATTTTTTTAAATTTTTATTGATTGGTTTCAGAGAGAGAAAGAAACATTGATTTGTTGTTCCATTTATTTATGTGTTCATTGGATTGTATGTGCCCTGACCAGGGATCAAACCTGCAACCTTGGAGTATTGGAATGGTGCTCTAACCAACTGAGGTATCCATTCAGGGCCAATCTTTTTTTATTATTATTAAGATGTTTTGGGAATGTTTGAGCTAAAGAAAGGATAAAGGGAGAGAGAGGGGAGGTAGAGAGAGAAAAAAGAGGAAAGGAATAAGACAATGATTTTAGAGGAGTACAGTGATGTTGAGTCAAGAATCAAGTATTTGAGAAATTAAATGCACTCAAAATATGGCACCAATAATTACTTTAGATTTCCCCAAAGTTTAGTCTAGAAAATTGTTCCCTTCTCTCTCTTTGTGGCCTCAGATCAGGGTTGAGATCATCATGTTCCCAGTGCCCTAATACCCTTAGTCTGTTGAGGCCTCACTCCCGCTTAATTTTATTAAGTTTCTCAATTTATTCTTTACCCCACTGCTCTCCTCCCCCCAGGCTCTCTCATATGTTCATTATATGTGCTTAGATGTGGATGGATCCTTAAAGTCTGTATAGTGCTGATCTGTGTGTTCAAGTGCTTTAAATATATGTAAATGGTATTATGGTATAGAGCTTGTACTGTTTCTTTGGCATTCAGCACCATGTTTTTTAAGACCTATCCATAATGAGTTCATGTGCAGTGCTTTGTAAACTGTCAAAACTCTATAAATATTTACTACGAGTAGTAATATTCATGGAATATTATTAGTAATAATAGTAATTATTCAAGAAATCTTTTTGAGCATCTACTGTACTCTAGGCACTTTTGAAAACCCTGTGTATAGCAAAATAATTTCTAAAAAGATGCAGTTCTTCAGACTGATGGTTGCCGGGGGACAGGGGGAAGCTGTGTGAAAAAAGGCAGAGGATTAAGAAGTACAGATTGGTAGTTGCAAACAGTCATGGGGATGTAAAGTACAGCATAGGGAATAAAGTACAGCATTGGGAATATTATAATAACTGTGTATGGGGCCAGGTGGGTACTGGAGATCGGGGGGGAACACTTTGTAAAGTATATGATTGTCTAACCACTATGGTGCACACTGGAAACTAATAGAAAATAGTATTGAATGGAAACTGTAAAAAAATATGAATGAAATATGTTCGGATAATTAAAGGACATATTTGAGGTTTTAAATAAAGAGTTATTTGTGAAGAAGTACAATAAACAAATAATTGCATAATTAACTCCATAAATATGATTGTAATTATCCTAAAATTGTAAAGAACTAAGTGGGCCAGGCCAGCATGGCTCAGTGGTTGAGTGTCGACCTATGAACCAAGAGATCATGGTTTGAGTCCTGGTCAGGGCACATGCCTGGATAGTGGGCCCCAGTGGAGGGCATGCAGGAGGCAGCCGATCAATGATTCTCTCTCATCATTGATGTTTCTCTCTCTCTCCCTCTCCCTTCCTCTCTGAAATAAATAAAAAATATATTTAAAAGAAAAAAGAACGAACGAAGTGGGATGAGAGTTTCTAAACAGGAAGACCTCACCTCATCTTGAGACTCAGGGACAGCTTCTCTGAAGGGGGCACACTTAAGCCAACTTTTCAGCCCTTGAGCTGACTCATAAAAGGCCCCTGTAAACCACATGTACTGTGCATATACCAGATGGGTTTTGCAATTTTTTCAGAAGGGTAAGTTTGAACACAAGAAATCCAGGACTGAGCTGCAGAAAATTGGGTCCAATGACTGCTTTAGACCCAATTTAGAGAGATGAGTCAAACCCAAGTGACACGCAGATGCGTTAGAGCTACGCGGGCAGCTCACTGAGACCCGGAATCATCGACCAGTGAGTCAGCTTCTGATCGCATGCAAGTGGATGTCATCAGGGGCACATCAGCATCATCAGAAGAAAGACTAATTAAACTCCTATGACCATGCATTGTGACTGCTAGCTTGTTCGGATGGAGGAGCAGTCAGAGACAGTATGTAATAGAACATCCAGACGCAAGATCGAGTCATTACTCTCAGCTTTAGTACTGATTTGCGCCCTGAGAAAAGAAGTCCAAGTTCAAAACATAAGATTAAGCAGTTCACTGACTAAGCAGTTCACACTGCATTCATTTCAGTTTCATATAAAGTAAGAAGGAGGAACAAAAGAGGAAAACGCACAATCTGAAAATAGGGAGCACATGCCCAACCTGGCCAGTGTGGCTCAGCTGGTTAAGTGGTGTCCCATGTACCCCAAGAGGTCGCCAGTTCCATTCCCAGGCAGGGCACATGCCCAGAGTTGGGGCTGGATTCCCAGTAGAGGTTATGCAGGAGGCAACTTTTTTATGTCTCTCTCTCTCTCTCCTTCTTCATCTCTCTCTCAAATCAATGAGAGCATATTTAACCATGAATACATAAAAATAAAAACAAGGAGCACATACCCAAGTGTGGATGTCGAGAGAGCAGACAAATACAGCTCTCTTCCTGTTCAATTCAAGAACAAGCATTGCCCTGTGGGTTAGTGCACACACAAACAGTTTTCCCTTCAGTGAGAGAGCCAGGTAAAGATCTTGGGAACTGTCAACAAGATTTGGTTGACAACTGTCAGCAAGCCTATACACACACTGTTCTTCGCCTATGCCTTCTGTAATGATCCGGACTTATGTGAAAACTGCCTGGCTTATCTCCTAACCTACTCCTACCCCATGAACTAATGTCTTAAGAGCCTGTGTCCCTGTGTTGGAGGAAAAACATGACATTACAACTGCTTATTGATCTGCCATCCTCTGACTGACGAAATCTGAAATCGCAGACCGCTATGCAGAATTCACCAAAACATGTGACGTCCAATGGTGCCTACAAGGCTAAAGGTCACGGTTTACTCAATATATTCCAAAAGCCTCGCAGTTTGACATTTTGATATATTGGCATGCATGGAGATGTAATACCAAAGGTGGCTAGAAAGTAATGACATTTATCGTTAAGCCCCAAGGAGTAAACTTAATTATTTTTTAATCTTACCTAACACCTTACTGTTGGAATACGATTCACAGGAACAAATATTTAATAAGCCTTCCTGGTACATTCAAGAGGGAAACAAAAATCAATATAATGCAGACTTTAGTATGCTTTCTGAATATGAATATTCCAAAGACTCCTACCAAACCTACTTCCTTGGAAAATTTCCTCTGGTGTTAAAGTTTCCACTGAGTGATCAGCTGGTAATGACCCTTCTACTGGAGAGAAGAAGAAGTAGGCTTGGCTCTAACTTGTCCTTTTGTCTTTCCAGCCTGACTCCTCTTTGCAGGGGAACTGATTGGGTCAAACCAGAAGGCAAATTCCCATGATGCCGTGCAGGTAGATCAAAGGGTATATTAACTGTAGGTTGTTCCAGATATCACCCAATGAAGAGCCATCCCACTGTCATGCTTAAATAGTCTTGACCAACTAACTGCTCTGAACACCTGTGGTGTTTACTGTTAGCACCTGGAGACCTGCTATTGATGGCAGACTGGGTAAACACACTGCGGTATATTCATTCCTGCAGGAAGAGCGGGGAGGGATGGGGATTCTCGAGGAACTGGGGATGTTGTGTTTCTTGTTCTCAGTGCTGGTTACGAGGGTGTGCTCAGTTCCTAAAAATCCATTCAGTGTACATATATGCGCTGTTTGCTATATACTTCAATAAAATGTTTTAAAAATAAACCCAATTGGGGACCACTACTGCCATTCTAGGAGCAAAAATCCTTAGTTGGGCAAACACTGAACTTGCCAAGGGACCTGTAAGAGTGGCTCTAGAGGAGAATCCCTTCCTTGTCTCTTCCAGCTTCTGGTGGCTCCAGGAGTCCTTGGCCCGTGGCCCCTCGCTCTAATCTCTGCCTCTGTGGTCACACTGTCTCCTCCTCTCGTCTCAAAACCCCCTCTGCTTCTTTCTTTTAAAGATATACCATTTACATTAGGCAAGAAGAATTTACTAAGGAAGAAAAAAAAATGATTTTCCTCTATTCACCTTAGGTTGGGGCGATGAACATGAGATTGACAAAAGACAGATGAACAAGAGAAAAACAAACAGAAGTTTGTTAACACGTGCATCGTGCATTCACACGGGAGTATTCAGTGATAAGGAGCTCAAATAATGGTTAGAATTTGAGCTTATATAGTATCTTAACAAAAGAACAATAAATTTGTAGAGAAGTGACAAGACTGAGCAAAGGACTGAGTTTTTAGGGGCAGCAATTTGTGGGGAGGTGACTATATGGGGGAAACTATGGAAAATAAGGACTAATTAGTCAAGTCGGTTAGGTAGGTACCTCTGGTGTCAGCTAAGAGCTGGTAGGAGTCTGAAGTTGTCTCTGTTAAGAATCATCCTGACCGTCCTGGTAGCGGGGGAAGGGCAGAGAGCTTTTTCTTGGGTCTGCTTTTCCTCAGTTGCTGTTAGCTTAAAACAATCCTCATGTCAGAGGGACGCACTTTGGGGTGGCGTTCTCTGAACCCTGCAGATCCAAGATTCAATACGTTCTTTCTCGGGACCCTTTGGAACACATATTTCTTCCAAGTTACGGACAGAAAATACAGCCTTTGCCCTTTCCTACTGTAATGTGGGTGGGTGTGGGCGGGGGAGCATCTGGCCTAGAAAGGGATTCAAGGGAGATTAATCTTCATCTCCCAGTCCTGGTGGCCCAGATCTGAACACTTGAGGCTTTTGCAATAAGCAGGGTCAGGTTTCAAAGATCACTATCTCCATGAAGCTCCATTGCTGTTTTGGAAAAAGTTAGAAAATCCTTCAGCTAACAAATGTTCTTAGGCCTAGCAACAAATAACCAACTGAATGCGTGTTTCTCTTTAACCCTTATCCTGTCCCCCTCTGTACCCTCTTCCTACACCCCACCGTATCCTCAGGAAAACTCCCCCCCGCCCCAAATAATTTAAAGAGCCAAGCTATTAATTGAAGAAATTGTGCCCGACCGGCGTGGCTCAGTGGTTGAGCATCGACCTATGAACCAGGAGGTCATGGTTCAATTCCTGGTCAGGCCACATGCCCAGTTTGCAAGGCTTGATCCCCAGTATGGGGCATGCAGGAGGCAGCTGATCAATGACTCTCATCATTGATGTTTCTAGCTCTCTCTCCCTCTCCCTCCCTCTCTGAAATCAATAAAAATATGTTTTTTAAAAAGAGGAATTGTAATAGAGGACCCAAAAAGGTACAGGAAAAGGGAAAGAATGATTATCTCCTCTTCATCACACACCCTTACTTAAGTTCTAAAGGAAATACATGTACTTTTGCACTAGGGAGAAAGGAGGAAAATAACATTAAATGAGCACCTTCTATGCTCCAGACCTTTTTCTAGTTCTCTTCATAACCACCGTGTGAAATAGGTGTTATTGGCCCCTTTAAAAAATATGGACACAAAAGCCAACAGGTACAAACAAATGTCCACCGCCAGGTGAATAGATAAACAAAATGCAGCACCTACATACACTGAAATATTATTCAGCCTTAAAAAGGAATGCAATTCTGATACATGCTACAACATGGATGAGACATTATGCTAAACGAAATGAGTCAAACACAAAAGGATAAATATATGATTCCACTGTCAACATAAGAAACGCCCAGACCTGTAGATAATTTTTTATGAGTTTATTTGAGCCAAACTGATAACATGTGCCAGGGAGCAAGATCTTACCTAATGCTCTGGAGAATGAAAGTTTCACGCTTCTTTTACGCTGCATTTGAAATGAAGTAAGGAAGATTACATCGAGATGGGGAAAAGCAAGGCAGGGGTTGGATTACAGGAGAGCTAACAAGATGATGTGCTCTCCTGAGGGTATGCCGAAGGTGTGTTCACCTAGATGTACAAGACAAATGGACAGGGCTGGCTTGAAATCTTTCACTAAAGAAGTCGCAGGCCTGGGCTGTGACTACTCATCATGACCTAGCTCCCCAATTTATGATCAAGTCACCCTAAGCAAATCCATAGAGACAGAAAATAGAATAGAGGTCACCAGAGGTTGAAGGGAGGGGGGAAAGGGCAGTGATCCTTTAATGGATACAGACTTTCTGTTTGGGATGATGAAAAAGACTTGAAAATAATGGTGATAGTTACACAATGTTGTGAATATGGTTAATGCCACTAAATTGTACAGTTAAAAATGGTTAAAATTGTAAAATTTATGTTATGTGTTTCTTACTACAATTTTTAAAGGCCATAGAAACTGTGAAATTAATTGTCTAAAGCACACAGCTATTATGAGGAGAAGCTAGGGTTTGACCCCATCTGTGTGACATGTGGAGGAAAAAAAAAAATCAGTAGATAGTAATACTACTGATCTTCGGAAAAAGCAGAAATTGTTGAATAAACATTAGCTTCTCATGTCTACTCCAAGCTAATTTCCTGACCTGAGGTGGTTTCTCAGATGCCAAGTGGGTGAGTGGAAAAAATGTAAACACAACACTCATTGAATATTATCTAACCACAGCCTCATAAGCGTCTTCTGTAGATGGCCTTGTCTGCTGTGTTGCCCCCTGGTTCCACCTCTGTTTGCACTTTGACAATAATTAAAGAACAAAATCAAGTAAATCAATATGAATCCTAAAGACTACAGATAATAGCCTTGATGAGAGTAAATAGTTAACCATTGAACAACATAGGGGTTAGTGGCACCAACCCCCCATTTCTGTGCATTTGAAATTTAACTTTTGACTCCCCAAAAACTTAGTTGCCCCTCGGTATCCCTGAGGGATTGGTTCCAAGATCCCCGGCAGATACCAAAGTTCATGGATGTTCAAGTCCCCTACCTAAATCGCTGCATTTAATTGGCCTTTCACATTCATGATCTCCCAGTCATGAATCAAAAACAGTACAGGCATTTATTTATTTTTTTAATTCCACAGAGAGTTGGACCCGCACAGTTCAAACCCATGTTATTCAACGGTCAGCTGTAGAGAGATTCCCTTGAGCCAGTGTTAGAGAATTTTGAGAAGTCACTAGACTGTAACACTCAAGTTCATCTTTGTCTCCCACTCTAGTGTCTGGCATGATATCTAGCCAATAGCAAGACTTGGAAATTTTTTACTTAATTGAAATAAATTTTAACCCCAAACTTGACAGTAGACACTCGATATAACCAGCCTAGATACTGAATTATCCAAAATCTCTCATGGAAATCAGCGATCTATAGGATTTTTGGTTGGTTGGTTTGTCTTGTCCCATGCCCCCTTTACCACCATCACCACCCCTGCACACAGAGAAAAACTCTCCTTTTTGGTACCATGTCCTGGGCATGTTTATTAAAAGATCACTGAAGAGGGTTTAAGTACTATATTATTTCTTGGTAATAATAATACCTAATGTTGACAGCCTGACATGATGTTCCTACCCAAAGAACAATAATGCGATATGAAGTACTCTGCTTGAACTAGGAAGCATTGTATTTTTGCTCAGAATAATTATCCTAAATATAATGAAGCCTTTAAGTCTAGTTTCCATTTTATAGGAAATATGCCAGACAGAGGAATAAGTTAAATAACAGCACAAACAATTAGACAATGAGAGAATGTAAGACATTCCTCAGGATGATTGGCCTTCTTATTCCAAAACATCAATGCCATGGGGAATTAAGGGGCAGGGTGGGCTACTGTTCTAGATTAGAGGAGACTAAAGAGATATCAAACCCCTTAGGTGAACGTTCAGTGGATTCTGGTTCAAAAAAATACTATAAAATGGGCAATTAAGAACATCTGATTATGGACCAGAAATTAGTTATTAGGAAATTATTATTCCTTTTCTTATTATGATAATGATACAGTTATGAAGGAAACACTCGATATAACAAAAAAAAAAAGAAAGAAAGAAAAGGTACGTACACATATTCACATACTTGCCCTGTATGTAGATAAAGCAAATACAGCAAAATGTTAACAGTTGTTATTTCTGGATGTTGAGCATTTGGGTGATCATTGTACTATTCTCTCAACTTTTCCATTTATAGATATTTTCTAAATTAAAATTAAATTTATAAAATAAAAATAAAAAGACAGTAAAAAAAATAACAAAAGAAAAATGACAACAACAACAAAATAACTCAAGTCTCCTGAGTGTGTGCTAAGTGCCAGGTCATGTTCTAAGACTTGATATGAGCAGCTCATGTGATCTCTCCAGCAACTCTATGAGATATTCTTCTCACTTCAGTGAAGAGGAAAATATTCAATTATAGAGCACAGATCTCCCCAAAAGAGAACATGGGGGTCATTCCAAGGCCAATTCCTGACAGGCCTTACGTGAATTCTTCCACTTACCGTAAATGCCCAAAACAAACGTGATGCAAGCTCAGATGGAAATCCCCACCTACATTCCAGGTTGTTTAGTGCTCTCCTGACCCAAGGAATGCATGTCTTCCCTTTTTGCCCCTTAAACATTTACTCATGCAGCTACTGATAGCGCTAAAGCTCCATCTCTTAGGAAGTTGTGCAATACAGTGACCTCAATCCTGCCAGAATACTGTTTGATCTCTAAGTTAGGGGTCAACTCATTCAGTTTTGGAAGCAGGAATGGGAAGCAGTCAAGTGGGCTCCGCAGCTAACAGCTATGGGACCCAGAGGCTGTAATTGTACCTCGCTGGCCCTTCTCTTGTGAAATGAAAAGTTTGGCCACAAAAATAATAGTAAGATTCTTTCCAACTTCGCCTTGCTGTAACCAGAGCTTCCAAAAATCGGTTGCACAACCAGTCTGCTATTGAATTGTGAAATTTTGTAAAGAAAGTTTCTCACAACTGGACAAATCTCTTCTAAAGTTTTATGGTTCTATTTTAAATGTGTCCTCCATGTCCGGTTGGTGTGACGCAGTGGCTGAGAATCAACCTATGAACCAGGAGGTCATGGTTTGATATCAAGTCAGGCCACACGCCCAGGTTGCAGGCTCCATCCCCAGTAAGGGGCATGCAGGAGGCAGCTAATTAATGATTTTCTCTCATCATTGATGTTTCTCTCTTCCTCTCCCTTCCTCTCTGAAATCAATTTAAAAATATTTTAAAAATAAATGAATAAATAAATAAAAGTGTCCTCCATGGCCATCCCCTAGCATTTCTTTCACCCATATCAATCTGTTCATTTAATAACCAAGGGCAGAGACCCCTTGGGACCTGAAGCAAAAAATTCAAGGTTTAAACACTAGGACTCGTTGGGGGGATTTTAAGTTGCAAGTCTGCCCCTCAAGTCAGAAACAGCCTGGCATGCTAAGCTCAAGTCTCGGCCTTCTTTGCTTCCTCAATGTTAGTCCACCAATGGGAGCATTGCATATGTAAACCTTAAACTACACGAGTTAGGAACAGACAGATTGCTGAGTGGGCTGCACAAGAATTCTGCTAAAATCTGTCCAGTCTCCCACAGTATACCCACCAAAGAGCCTTTCCATCTTAAGTTCAGTCAGAGTTCAAGGCCAACTCATTCGAGATGTTAGAGATAACACAGATTCTGATCGTGTCACTGAATTGTGGAAAATGAGTCCTGAGTTTGATCTCTTTTTTAAAAATATATTTTTATTGATTTCAGAGAGGAAGGGAGAGGGAGAGAGATAGAAGCATCAATGATTAGAGAGAATCCTTAATCAGCTGCCTCCTGCATGCCCGCTACTGGGGATGGAGCCTGCAACCAGGGCATGTACCCTTGACCGGAATCAAACCCGGGACCTTTCAGTCCACAGGCCAATGCTCTACCCACTGAGCCAAACCAGCTAGGGTCTGATTCTTCAGTATTTTCTTAACTAGGAAATGGTTTTTAGCAAAAGTAACTTTGCATTGAGATTGATTTTTTTTTACTTTTATTTTACACAAACACTAAAAAGTTTTTAAGCGGAGGCATTCTGAGCTTCTTTTAGGAGGGATTTCAGGTTGTCAGTGTCTTTTGTTGGCACTGGAGTTGTAAATATACAGGGTGTCCCCCAAAAATGCACACACACACACTTTGAATAACTACAAAGGCAGTGTTTATTAAAGTACATTTCATTTTCAAAATTGAGCTATCAGCTGTTATCGTGTGTCTGCTTTATTTTGGGACACCCTGTATGTCAAATGCAAGATGTAGCACGAAACCCAAAGAGCCCCGCAGAGAGTGGAGAGTCCCTTCACCCTCACCGCCCGGCCGCCCTGGGAAACAGACCTGGCTCGATGGGACTGTGAAAAGATCTTGTCTCACTTTGATTGTGTGCCATCCTTGCTCAGAGGCGGACCTCCCTCCCTCCGCCGAGGACATCTGGCACCAGTATTTCTAAATCAGGACTAAAGGCAACAAAGTGTAAACTCTGCATTCCATTCCTTCTGCAAGAAAGCCCTGTGCAAGTTCCCTCCTTGGCAGAAGAGAACGTGAAGGAGTGTGGGGGAGCAGCCCTGGGTCTGCTTCTGAAGGAGACTGGTTAGGGTAATGCATCGTGTCCCCAAATGTGGTCCATGAGCTTTCTGCTACAAAACAGTTCCATTCTTTTTTTCTTCTTTTTTTTTTTTTTTTTGAGAGGAAGGGAGAAGGAGAGAGAGATAGAAACATCAACGATGTGAAAGAATCATTGATCGGCTGCCTCCTGCACACCCCACACTGGGGATCAAGCCCACAACCCAGCATGTGTCCTTGACTGGAATTGAACCCAGGACCCTTCAGTCCACAGGCTGATGCTCTATCCACTGAGCTAAACCGGCTAGGGCAGTGGTCGGCACACTCCTTAGTCAACAGAGCCAAATATGAACAATACAACGATTGAAATTTCTTTTGAGAGCCAAATTTTTTAAACTTAAACTTCTAACGCCACTTCAAAATAGACTCGCCCAGGCCGTGGTATTTTGTGGAAGAGCCACACTCAAGGGGCCAAAGAGCCGCATGTGGCTCGCGAGCCGCGGTTTGCCGACCACTGGCCTAGGGCAACAGTTCCATCTGTAATAATGAAAATGTAATATGCTAATTAGACCGGATGAAGCCGGGGCTGCGAGGAAAGCCCTGGTCCCGGATGCCAGAGGGAAGCCAGTGCCAGCAGCCGGGGGAGGAAGGCCTACTCTTGCACAAATTTTGTGTATCAGGCCTCTAGTTCTTAAATAAAATTGGGGGATCATGCATATGAATGAATCTCTTAGAGACTCTCACTGTGCATTGGCGTGTTAAAGGTTCTGAGAAAGGCTACTATAAGGGAACCTGTTTATAGCCTGGCCTGTGTGGCTCAGTGGTTGAGCATCGACCTATGAACCAGAAGGTCACATTTGATTCCCAATCAGAGCATATGCCTCGGTTGTAGACTCGATCCCCAGTGTGGGGCATGCAGAAGGCAGCCAATCAGTGATACTCTCTTATCATTGATCTTTCTATCTCACTCTCCTTCTCCCTTCCTCTCTGAGATCAATTAATATATGTACATGTATTTTTAAAACCCTTTTTTATGTTGAATGCAAGATTTCCTAAAGCTATTTGACCTACAAATATATGTTATTAAAAAAGTGAGTATCCATTGGAGCAAGATCACAGATCAATATCGCCATGAGCTGGCCAGCTTCTCCCTGTTCCATGATTGCAGAGGAAAGACTGAAACCCAGGCTGTGCCAGTGATCTTGCAAAAGCGTGCCTTGTAGAGCAGGTCAGCTCCACATGCTCCTTTCCTGGGCAAACTAAGGAAGTTCTCCTTTTCCAGCTGGGGCCAGTGGTTTATGCATCTAAAAACCACACTTTTTAAAAAAAAAAAAAAAGATATAGTCAAGCTGATATATAGAGAAGAAGAAAATTAGAAACCCTCTTACGTCGAAGAGGAAGGAGAATGGAAGAGGTTATTTTTGATTGCCAGGAGCTCATCTTCCTGATCCATGCGGTCCTGTTTTTCCAGTAGAGACTTAGCAATAGTGCATTAGTCAAAGGATTCTGCAACATCATTTAAATGACATGAAATGTGTGCTTGTGCGTGGGCATGATTCTGAGGGCGGGTTTGTGCTGGCCCATCTGCTTCTCTGGAGAATATATCCAGAATGAATACTGTTAGAAATGACAGGACCCTGGTATGTGTGAACATAAAAGGCCTGTTCAGATACATCTTGTCCTCTCCTCCACCTGCCCAAAGCCCAGACAGGCTTTCTTGGTTGGATGTCACCACTCCATCCTCTAAAGCAATGGTTGGCAAACTTTTTCTGTAAAGGCCCAGATAGCAAAGTTGTAGGCTGTGTCGGCTGTAAGAGGCTCTGTTACAATTGCTTGACTCTGTCATTGCAGCCCCAAAGCAGCCTCAGACAACAACATGCAAAGAAATGGGTGTGGCTGGTTTAATAAAACTTTATTTACCAAAGCAGGCAGGGAGCTGGATCTGGCCTACTTTAGTTTGCTGACTCCTACTCTAGAGTCTGGTCCAGACCACTTCTTTTCCATTTGAATGTGCACAGGACTCACCAGGGTATCTTGTTAAAATGTGGATTCTGCCCTGGCCGGTTTGGCTCAGTGGATAGGGCATCGGCCTGCAGACTGAAGGGTCCCAGGTTCGATTCTGGTCAAGGGCACATGCCCGATCGATCCCCAGCGTGGGGTGTGCAGGAGGCAGCCGATCAATGATTCTCTCTCATTGATATTTCCATCTCTCTCTCCCTCTCCCTTCCTCTCTGAAATCAATAAAAATAAAATAATAAAAAATACTGCTGCCTGGTTCCTCCCTCCACACCCTGGAATTCTGATTTCATTGGTGTGGCCTGAGCACCAGGAGCTTTCAAGCTCCCAGGTAATTCTGATCTGCACCTACAATTAAGAATACAGCACAGCCGAAACTGGTTTGGCTCAGTGGATAGAGCATCAGCCTGCGGACTCAAGGGTCCCAGGTTCGATTCCGGTCAAGGGCATGTACCTTGGTTGCGGGCACATACCCAGTAGGGGGTGTGCAAGAGGCAGCTGATCGATGTTTCTCTCTCATCGATGTTTCTGACTCTCTATCCCTCTCTCTTCCTCTCTGTAAAAAATCAATAAAATATATTAAAAAAAAAAAAAAAAATACAGCACAGTAGCCTTTGCTGGTTTGGCTCAGTGTATAGAGCATCGGCCTGTGGCCTGAAGGATCCCAGGTTTGATTCTGGTCAAGGGCACATGCCTGGGCTGTGGGCTCAATCCCTAGTGGGGGAAGAGGGGATGTGCAGGAGACAGTGGATCAATGATTCTCTCTCATCATTGATGTTTCTATCTCTCTCTCCCTTTCCCTTCCTCTCTGAAATCAATAAGAAAAGAAAAGAAAATTAAATTAAAAAAGAATACAGCACAGCAGATGAATGGAAGACTCAGTAGTTTCCTTGATGAAGATGAGATTCACTAATCAAACTTCTAAAATGGGACATTTGCTCAGAGTGAATCATCCTTTGAGGAAGGACAATTCTTTCTACACTGTTTCTTATGTGTAAAGTGATCATGTCCGTGAATTGGCCAAAGAAGATTGGACGTAGAGCTCAAATGGACGAACAAGCCCTCATAGAAGGGACGAGCCCCTTCCTCTGAGACTGGGGCCCGAAGACAAGTATAAGGTCCTGGGAGAATAGAATTTAGAACTTGGGTCATTCGTGTCCACTGTTTTGCACAGGAAGAGATATTCAACCAGCAAACAATCTCTGAGCATTTCGCGTGTCCCAGGGTAGGTCATCGCTTAGTACAGGAAATAGAAGGGAGTGAAGGACTTGAAGAACACTGAAATTTTAGAACAGGTTCTAAGACCACTAGGAGACACAGAGCAGGGGACAAATGGGTATCCCAGCGCGATAACGGACCAGTTCCAGTTGGAGACATTTCTCAACTGAATAAAAGGAAGAATGTGCTGGCAGTAAAACTAGCCAAGACGGTCATGATTCAGAAACGGTGAACTCGCAGTTACCAGCTGATTTCAACCACTGGTGAGGTCAGCCCTTTTCATCCACAAAAGTTATGTATGAAGGACAGCCGAGTGGAGCGTGACTGGTCATTTCGGCTATTAATAATTAAGCCGCCAACTTTTGCACATGAGCGACTTTTAAAATACTCTTTAGAATACAATCAAGTCTGTCTCTGTAATAGCATCCCTCCTAAGTATTTGCATTATTGATTCACTTGGAGTGGAAGAGAAAGGCCTGGCACAAAGTTAGCGTGCCAGGAATTGTGCACAATCCCCCAGCTGTCCTATCTCATCAGCAGAGGTAATGTATCTTCCACGGGGCCATTATTCACCAAGTGTGGGGCAGTGGAAACGAAAAAGCTGCGAACGGCTGAGGCCGATGGTAACGTGGAGGTGAGGGATCCAAGGACTGAATTTGGAGTGGAGATGAACAGCAGTTAAAATTCTTCCCAACTCTGCCCGGCTGGTGTGGCTCAGAGGTTGAGCATCAACCTGTGAACCAGGAGGTCATGGTTAGATTCCCAGTCATGGCACATGCCCAGGTTCTGGGTTTAATCCCCAGTAGGGGGCATGCAGGAGGTAGCCGATCAATAATTCTCTCTCATCATTGATGTTTCTATCTCTCCCTTCCTCTCTGAAATCAATAACATATTAAAAAAAAAAAAAGTCCTCCCAACTCCGATGCTTGGTGATTCTAAGAAAACACCTGTGCTCCTGTTTGTTCTTGTGGTTTGAAAGTAAAAGCTTCATGTGAGAGACGAAGGAGTCACTGCATAAATTATTCAGGGCTTGAAGTCCTTTAGAGAATTGCTATCTGGTCTTTGAGGCAGGGATCTTCTTCCATTTTCCAAGTCTGGGTCAAGGCTGCGTTTTTTATCTCTCACATCCAAAGGCTACCCATGGCCAGCGAGGCCGTAGGTAACTAGGCTTCCTCCATCTCGTGGTTTTTTGTTTGTTTGTTTGTTTGTTTGGGTTTTTTTTAAGATATTTTTATTGATTTCAGAGAGGAAGGGAGAGGGAGAGAAACATTAATGAAGAGAGAGAATCATTTGTCGGCTGCCTCCTGTACACCCCCTTCTGGGCATCGAGCCCGCAACCTGGGCATGTGCCCTTGCCCGGAATTGAACCCAGGACCCTTCGGTCTGCAGGCCAGTGCTCTATCCGCTGAGCCAAACCAGCAACAGAGCACCTCGAATGTCTTTTTTGCTTATCAAAAGCATCACCTGTGCACAGCTTGCAATTCATTCTTTTCTTCAAAGCCCAGCATTGGTTGAGCGGTGAGGGTTGCTGGAGAAGGATCTCTGAGCTAGTGGGAGGCCGTGCGACACAGCAGTGTGCCCCGGCTTAGGTATCGGCTCCACCACTTCCCAGGTGGTGCCTGAGGCAGGTTGTTTTCTGCTCAGTGCTCCCCTCATCCCTGGTAAAATGAGAATAATAATGCCTCCCTCAGAGGGTCACTAGAGGACATAAAACAAGTCCAATGCTTAGATTAGCACGTGGCAGGTACAAAGGTGAACACCCGGACTACGTTCGTTATTATCTAATTCCTATCTCCTAGAAGCTGGGAGAAAGATACGCTTAAATGGACATACTTTTACAACACGTGCAGGCAAAAACATAAGCACATAAAACAAAAAAATTAGGTAGCAGCTATTTCATTATTTGTCTTTTGTAGGTACTACTTGTTTATAAAATCAGGCACCAACTCTTTAAAAAAATTTTTTTTTTTTTTTACTGATTTCAGAGAGGAAGGGAGAGGGAGAGAGAGAGATAGAGATAGAAACATCAATGATGAGAGAGAATCATTGATCGGCTGCCTCCTGCACACCCCACACTGGGGATCGAGCCCACAACCTAGGCATGTGCCCTGGAATCAAACTGTGAGCTCATGGTTCAAAGGTCGAAGCTCGACCACTAGGCCACACCGGCCGGACCAAGCAGCAACTCTTTAGCTTGGCGTCAAAGTCCTTTATGATCCAATGCCAACGTTTCATGATCCAATGCCAAACACGGAACATATTCGTTTTGTACAGGAGGGAAATTTATGCTCAGGGACTGAACTTGTCCTTACCAATAATTTACTTAACACAGGGTCACTGCAGGAATTACAATAATTTCACAAGCCAATACAGGATAATGTCTCCTGTAAGCCAATAAAGAAATAACATACTCTACACCAATGGTAGATGAATGACACTATTGTTCCAGCCAAAGGGAAATGAAAGGACTAGAGTTCAAATTCAGCTGAGTTGTGTCTTTCTGTGAGTTGGTTTTCAGGAGAATCGGCTTAAACGACCAAGAGCTGCCAATGCAAAAGTGAAAGCCCCCCTGTTGCTAGAACACAGTTGCTAGGGAACGACGGTGCCAGTGTTGATGGGCAAGATGATCTCCTTCATGGGGCCACTGCATGGTTTCCATCACCACCTGTAAAGAATCACCTTACCATGGCAGGAGCTAATGCCCCAAGGTCTCCCGAGAGCTATTTACATCGGCAAAGGGAAGCCTTGCCCAGACCCAACACTCTCAGATGGGCCTCACAAACTCTGGGTATTTATAGTCTAAATGTCCTCTCGCCATAATTGCTTCTTCACGTGTTCTTATGGATAAACCCCAGCCACCCCTCTCAGCAGCTGAGCTTTTCAGCAACCACAGATGCATCCTGACAACAGCTTCACTCTGATATCAACACAACTTTACATACAGAAACAACTTCGTTCTTACTCTTAAACCCCACTCTTAAACACAACTTCATTTTTGTCACAAACAAGTGGCTTTGAAATCCTATCAAACCACTGCACAACAACACTCTTCTTCATGAAGTCAGTAATCTACACTTGAACCAAAACCAGAGGATTAACTGTGGTTCCCATGCCCTCTATACGTTCTCATCTCTGAAAACATAATCATGATATTTACTTAAATTGTATGGAATATATTTTTTACTCACCTTTGCTGGTCAGTATCTTCCCATCGTCGCTATCCAGCCAACTGACTTTCTCTGAAGACTTTCTTCAAAACCCCAGCAGGGGCCGGTCCATGTGACTCAGTTGGTTGAATATTGGCCCAGGAGGTCACTGGTTCGATTCCTATTCAGGGTATATGTCCAGGTTGCTGGCTGATCACCAGTAGGGGGTGTACAGGAGGCAGGTGATTGATGTTTCTTATCGATGTTTCTGTTTCCCTCTCCCTTCCTTTCTCTGAAATTAAAAAAACATATATATATTTAAAATAAATAAATAAATAAAAAATAAATAAAACCCCAGTAGACAGCCTGGCCGGTGTGGCTTAATGGTTGAGTGTCAACCCATGAACCAGGAGGTTATGGTTTGATTCCTGGTCAAGGCATATGACCAGGTTGCAGGCTCGATCCCCAGTGTGGGACATGCAGGAGGTAGCTAATCAATGATTCACTTTCATCATTGATGTTTCTATCTCTCTCCCTCTCCCTTCCTCTCTGAAATTAAAAAAAAAAAAAAGCAAAAAACAAACAAACAAAAACCCTCCACAGAGCAAACAGACTGTATCTGTTCTTTCCTATAGAGGCTTTATACTTTATGCCCCCATTACCATCTCTATTACACACTCCCTTGGTTTAGAGTTATCATGTGAAGTCCACCTGATTTTAAGTGCCTCGAAAGACAATCCACTCCTCATTCATCTTCATGTCCCGTCCTCTGACCCAACCCCACCATCACCACCTTTACAAAAGTACAGTTCAGACCATGATACCTTACACACTGCAGTAGTCATTTGACAAATGCAGGCCAGATACGTGAGTCTCTGGGATGTCGGAAATCATATAATGGGGTGGAGATTGGGAAGAATTCCCCATCTGGCCCAAATTGGGCAAGAAAGAGCAGATGGCTATCATCCTGGGGCTGCAAGCATTTACTAAAATGAGATATTTAATGTTTGAGAACAAATTCTTACGCAGAATTAGGCATCTCTGAGGTGCTACCTACATTCCTATCTGCCCTAAAAGAATCACCCCACACACAGGGCCTCAGACGAAATGGTGGATGAGTCAGTTATGTTTCATCTACCAAAGTCCATCCTCCAGCCTGGGTTGATTGGATCAATTTACAAAAAGCATGGTTACCTATGGATGCATGAGACAGGATGAACTGAGTCCGTGGTCCTCTCCACGGAGAGTTTGAAACTGGGACTTGGAAATACTCAAACAGGGGCTAGAAACAGCAGCGTTGCTCTAACAATAACAAAAGCACAGCTGTCTTTATTGAGCATGTAGTATGTGACATCACTGTGCTGAGCACTAGCAATTAAAGACCTTACTTTATTTCCTCCTCACACACTATCTTATGAGGTAGAGGCTATAATTAGCTCCCTTTTATAGATAGGAAACTGGAACCAGAGACGTGAAGTGATAAACCAGGAGTCAAACTCAGGCAAGCTGTCTCGGGAGTCGGTGCCTGTGACCTCTGAGCTGAAATGCTTGTTTCCCCAGGGCAGAAGAGGGCAGGATGGGGTGTCCTGACGACTCAGAGATGGGGCGAGCTTGGAAGGTCATGGACAAGCCTGTGCAAGCAGAGGAAGCCTGTCTACGGAGGAAAACACAACAACAGGAGGAAAACACAACAACAGGAGGAAAACACAACAACAGGAGAAGGAGCCGAGGGAGAGACATCAATAAGAGATCACCCAGCCCCCGCAAGACCTCATTTCCCTTCCGCTGAACAATTCCCAGGGGCTTGGCAGGCTTGTGTTTCCTGCCTTAGGGCTCTGTGAACTGACAGCTTAGGATAAACTGACCTTTGTGTGAGCTCAACCAAGTGGGGCTTCTTGGCAATGAACCTGCGTGCACTTGTTCAAAGCCTGGGCTTCCCTATGGAACGTTCAGCTTGTGGCCTCAGAACTCACGCTCCGCACAGGGTCTCTCTCCGCTCAGGAAAGAATTCCTTGTTGGAGTTCTAGCTCCTGACCTTGAACTGGTCTCTGATGTGTTTGAAGCTTAACAGCTTCCTTTATAAAGTGAGTGTGGGGGAGGGGAGGGTCAATAATAGAACACTTGCCCTGCCTCCTACCTCCAGGCGAGAGTTGTGGCTGCCTCTTCACCAAGAGTGTGTGAACAGGCTGTGCAAACAGGAAGCGCTTTTTCCCCCCTTAAGCTTAGCATTTCTTGGGGCTCGTGTGTAAACCGTTGCTTTTATCGGTGGCCCTAGGCCAGTCAGTAAAGAAAAAGGTAATGTTATCAGAATTTCCCTCACTCCATCTCTGTTTACAAAGTTACAGCTATTGCCAGAAAATACTCCCATTCCTTTGTTCTCAGTAATTAGTCAACTCTGGTCTCTTCATCAGTAAACCCATCTATTTGTCCACGGTTCTGTTTACACATCAGCAGAAACATTCGGCTGGGCTGCTTCGCCCTGGTCTGGGCTCCCAGTCTTCCCATGTTACTCTGCTTCTCCAAACCTTCCCTTCCCTGCCAACCTGGGCCCAGATGGCCTCCTCCCCACACCCAAGAAGGGCTGTGATTTCTGTCCAGGGGACTGTAACTGGATTGTTTGGGGAGCAACTGACTTGGCAACAAGGAACAGATAGGTTATCAGCTAAAGAGTCAGCCAACTGTGTGATTCTCTCCGATACAGTGAAGTTTACAAGACACAGAGGGCTTGACATTTAGTTTCATCTTTTCGGTGGGTTTGTTTATAAATGAGTCATATCTTTCTCACAAATATTATATTGTGGGGTTTTCCCAACTTCATAAAGGTTCCGTGTCTCATTAAAACCACAAAACTCAATTTTGAAGATGGCGCCATAAGTAAACGCCTGTACTCGCCAACTCCCACAACCACATCAAAATGACAAGTAAAATACAGAACAACAAAAATATAGAACAACCATCATCCAGAACCGCTGGAAAGCTGGCTGAATGGAAGTCCTACAACTGGAGAAGTAAAGAAAAAGCACACTGAGACTGGTAGGGAGGTAGAGGCAAGAATGAACTGGTCCGGCACCCATGTGTGACACTTTTTTAATTGGGAGGGAGATAGTCTCTGCGAGGCTGCCCGGAGGACAAGCGGTCCCAAACTCACACCAGACCCCCAGCTCAGGGTCCCAGAGCTAGGAAGAGAAGACCCTTCAGGCAGTAAGAACTACAGGCTGTAAGAACCAGTGCAGATTGGGGCTCAATGACACAGAGGCTGCTGGAAACCCAGCTGTTCCTCTTAAAAGGCAGGCACCATGAACTGAACTTATAAGGTCCTGCTTCCTCTGAGCTCCAGCACCAGGGCAAGGCTCTGGTGAACACAGACACATACAAGAAGGAACTGGATGGTCTCGCATCAGGGGCAGGAACTCAGGGGTGGCTTTCTCCCAGATGGAGATGCTCCCAGGGATCATTGTGCCTATGCTGGGACCTGCCCAGCCACAGGGCTGATTGGCAGCCATTTCTGTTTGCTCTGCCCTAGTGATTCCCTAAGACCCTGCCTCAACCAATTTATAACTTCACCCAAGCTGTGTGCAGTAGCTTTTGCACATGAATGGCCTGTCCTTGCTCAGGCTAAAATTTCTCAAACAAGCTGCAGCTGGGTAAGAGAGCCCTAAACCTATCAATAAAAGGCCCAAGGCCCAGCACCAGCACCAGCCTGCTTTGCTTAATAGCTGGGCCTCATCTGGGCACTTCCAAACCCAATACAAAGAGGAGGAATATGTAGATCTCTCTATAGCTCCTGCTGGGTGGCCCAGGAAGTGGCTGACTTTGCACCTCCCTGGAGACCCAGGAGCCAGTGTACCCAGAGGTCAGTGTCAGACCATACCAGATTACAACTCTACACATCCATAAGCTTCACACTCAAGGGGAAGACTCAGTGAGCACCAAAGCCCCACTGAAGCAAGTCCTGCTCCATAGGGGTGCCTCCTGCACAGCAGCTCTCCCACTGTGGTCGCAGCTGGTCCTCACAGCAAATTGGCCTGGAGGTCAGTTCCTCCCAGTGATACCAACAGCAATCAAGTCTCAACTACAACAAGACTGTGCTCACAGCCCACAAAGGGGTGCACCTAGAGCTCCCAGCTAAGGTGACTGGGAAGGCTGAGACTCTGGGCCCTATAGAAAACCTACTACACAAGGCCACTCTACCAACTCAAGGAGACATAGCAGCTCTACCCACTACATAGAAACAAACACAGGGAAACAGCCAAAATGCAGAGACAAAGAAACATGTCACAAATGAAAGAAATGAAAAAGCAAACTACTGGATATAGAGTTAAAAACCCAATTTTAAGGTTAGTTAAGAATCTTCTAGAAACCTCCAAAAAAATGGAAAAGGACCAGTGAGAAATTAAGCATACACTGACTAAAATAAAGAATAATATACAGGGATTTGACAGTAAACTAGAGGATTCTGAGAATCAAATCAATGATTTAAAATATGAGGAAGAAAAAAAAAAAGAAGAAAAAAAACACTCAACCAGAAGAGCAAAACGAAAAAAAAAAAAAATCAAAAAATATAAAGATAGTGTAAGGAGTCTCTGTGACAACTTCAAGCATACCAACATTCGCATTATAGGGGTGCCAGAAGAAAAGAGAGAGCAAGATATTGAAAATCTATTTGAGGAAATAATGACAGAAAACTTCCCCTAGCTGGTGAAAGAAATAGACTTACAAGTCTAGAAAGCATAGAGAGTCCTAAACAAGAGGAACCCAAAGAGGACCACACCAAGACACACCATGATTAAAATGCCAAGGACTAAAGACAAAGAGAGAATCTTAAATGCAGCAAGAGAAAAGCAGTTAGTTACCTACAAGGGAATGCCCATATGACTGTGAGCTGATTTCTCAACAGAAACTATGCAGGCCAGAAAGGAGTGGCAAGAAATATTCAAAGTGATGAATAGCAAGGACCAACAACCAAGATTACTCTACCCAGCAAAGCTATAATTTGAATTGAAGAGCAGATAAAGAGTTTCACAGACAAGAAAAAGCTAAAGGAGTTCATCATCACCAAACCAGTATTATATGAAAGGTTGAAAGACATTTTTTAAGAAGAGAAAGAAAAAGAAAAAGAAAAATATGAACAACAAAATGGCAACAAATACAACCAACATTTACATTCTCCGGTTCTCAGGCCTCTTTATAAAATGAGAAGGCTGAACAGGATGAACCCTAAAGTTTCCTGCAGCTCAATAATCATGTCATTCTGTCTCTCAAATACTAATGAACTAAAAACATGATACTGGGTGAGTTATTTAACCTCTAGAACCATCAATTTCCTCATCTTCAAAATAAGGATGAGAAAGCCAACATCACAGGGAGAATGAGCCCACCTGCTTGGCTCAGTGGTTGACTGTCAACCTATGAACCATGAACCGGGAGGTCATGGTTCGATTCCCAGTCAGGGTACATGCCCGTGTTGCAGGCTCGATCACCAGTGCAATGATTCTCTCTCATCATTGATGTTTCTACTTCTCTCTCCCTCTCCCTTCCTTCTGAAATCAATAAAAGTATATTTTAAAAATAATAATTTTTTAAAACATAAAGGGAGAATGGGGAGGGGGTAGAGCCAGAGCTCAAGTACAGTAAGGGAAGTGAAAAATGACAAAGGCTTGGTTAGTGTAAGTGTGATGAAGCCAGCTGTGTCTGTTAGCTGTGAATTATTGAAGCAGGATTCTGTCCCCCACCCCCTATAGAGAATGGAAGGCAGAGGCCCTATCATTACTGAGGATCACATTTCAAAGGAATGGCTTATGGGTCTTTGAGAAAAGACACCCTGGCGTTGTAGAAGATACATATAAATCTCAAAGGAACAGAGGAAGGAGTTACAATTGTAAGTTTGTTTTTTTTTTAGTAAATGCTCTAAGAAAGGAAGGCCAAGGGCCTATTGTCAGGTGTTGGCTAGAACAAACGAAGTTATTTTAGACAGCCTTGAGCCTTTCTGGACAGGAAATCAAAAGGGGGCTGGGTTGTCCCAGGGACAAGGCCTTAGGCTGGTCAAGTCTCTTAGTACAGAGGTTTCGATGGAGACCTTCCATGCCCAGATTTCTTTGCAATTCCCACCTTCAAAAGTGCCTGGCATAGGAGTTTATGCTTAACAAAGAATCACTAGTCTTATAAATCCCTTCTCCCCTTTCACCCAGTCACAAATTGGTAGTTACAAAACAGTCACGGGGATGTAAAGTCCGGCATGGGGAATACAGTCAATAACACTGGGCAACAATGTCTAGTGCCAGGTGGGTACTTGAATTATTGGGGGGATCACTTTGTAAAGTATACGGTTGTCTAATTACTGTGCTGTAGAAAATAGAAAATAAACTGAAAGTCAACTGTAATAGAAAAAAAATTAAAAATCGTTCATTTATTTATTCAAAATGCCATAAGACCTTTCATAATAAAACTTTCTCCAACCAAAATTTTGTACAACTGGTGTGAAGCTGCAAAGATTTAGTGTAAAAACAGGACTTTGAAACTTGCTTAAGATATTATTAAGTCTTAGGAAATTGTTGGCAAGCAATGGACATGCTGCCGTTTAAAATGAATCTTATTCTTTTAATTAAGACATCTCTTCTGACTCCTCCATCTCCATCTACTTCACAAGGGACTTCCATTGCATCATGTAAAATTGCAGGTCTTTATAGCTTTTGCATATGCTATGCTCTCTCCCATTTGCATGTCAACTTCTTTATCTCTTATGCTCATCTAATCACTGGATACTAAGTCCCAATGCCATTTCATCTTCAAAGTCCTCATTCCCTACCCCAGCTTAATGACATTAGAGATTTGTATGTGCCATTAAAGAGTCATTGATTTATGGTCAGTGTTTTTCTCCCCCAGGGCCTGGAGGTTCCTTGAGAATAGGGCATCTCATTCAACTTTGTATCTGGCACCTGTGTGCTCATGAGACTTTCAATAAATGTTTACTGAATAAATGTGTGATACAGAAAAATAACACATTATTAGTTATTTTCAACCCCTTCCCTTCCTGTATCTTCTGAAGAACAAGGATCCTCAGGAATGCCTTACGTTTTGCTCAGCAGAGTGATTGCTGGGATGCAAGTGATGGAAGCCAAAGGAGAAAGACCAAATTTCTTTTTGTGAGAAAATGTACAGAGAGACCTTCTGGAGATGGAGGGTGTTCCCCACCGGCATGGAGAAGAAATGTTGGATGGGAAATGAGGTTTCTCACATAGGATGTAGAACTTAGGAGACACAGGTGTTTTAAAGTGTTGCACAGAGTAATTCCATTTTCCGCATTCACAAGAACTTTAGTAACAGTTGACATGACTTGTCCATGTTTTTATTTTTTATTTTTTACTGCTTTACTTTTTTATTTATTTACTAGAGGCCTGGTGCATGAAATTCGTGCACTGGGAAGGGTGTCCCTCAGCCCAGCCTGCACCCTCTCCAATCTGGGACTGCTGGCTCCCAACCACTCGCCTGCCTGCCTGCCTGCCTGATTGCCCCTAACCACTTCTGCCTGCCAGCCTGATCACCCCCTACCCACTCCCCTGCCAGACTGATCAATGCCTAACTGCTCCCCTGCTAGCCCAATTGCCCCTAACTGCTATTCCCTGCCAGCCTGGTCACCCCCAACTGCCCTCCCCTGCTGGCCTGGTAACCCCTAACTGCCCTCCCTTGCCAGACTGGTTGCCCCTAACTGCCCTCCCCTGTAGGCCTGGTCACCCCCAACTGCCCTCCCCTGCTGGCCTGGTCACCCCTAACTGCCCTTCCCAGCCAGCCTGGTAACCCCTAACTGCCCTCCCCTGCAGGCCTGATTGCCCCTGCTCTCCCTTGCAGGCCTGGGTCCCTCCCCCCACAACTGTCCTCCCCTGCAGGCCTGGTTTCTCCCAACTGCCCTCCTCTGCCGGCCCGGTCACCCCTAACTGCCCTCCCCTGCAGGCCTGGTCACCCACAACTGCCCTCCCTTGTAGGCCTGGTCCCTCCCAACTGCCATCCCCTGCTGGCCTGATCACCCACAACTGCCCTTCTCTGCCAGCCATCTTGTGGTAGCCATCTTGTGTTCACATGGGGGCAGACATCTTTGACCACATGGGGGCAGCCATCTTGTGTTGGAGTGATGGTCAATTTGCATATTGCTCTTTTATTAGATAGGACTTTTAATCCTCACTTGAGGATATTTTTCCATTGATTGTTAGAGGGCATGGAAGAGAGAGGGAAAGACAGAGAGAAACATCAATGTGAGAGAAATACATTGATTGGTTGCATCCTGCACACACTTCGACCAGGGCCCCGGGCTGGGGAGGAGGCTGCAACTGAGGTACATAACCTTGACTGGAATCAAACCCAGGACTTGTCAGTCCCCAGGATGACACTCTATCCACTGGGCCAAACAGGCTAAGGCTGTCTATGTTTTCAGAGAATCATTTAGGTTTGTGTTTCCTCTAGGGGGAAGAAATCCATGTCTCAGACACAAGGAATTTGAGCCAAGGTTATCTGACCCCAACTCCAGGGAGGGCTAGAGGGGGAAATCTCCAGATTTGGGGTCAGACAACCTGGGCTCAGATCTTGACTTTTTCATTTACACTTACAAATTTAAGTAACTCACAAAAACTCTCTAAGCTTGCACGTCTTTAGCTATAAAATAGGCATGATATTATCTACCCCCACAGGATAGTTTTAAGGATAAAATGGGCTAACAGATGTAAAAGTTCCAAGACCATGTTTGGTTCCAAGACCAAAAAGTTGAATCTGTGTAATTACTGTACATCCTTCTTCCATCTGGTCCAGTCTCCGAAAGAAGTTACTTTCAAATAAATGCAACCAAACAGCCAAGAATAATAAAGAAGGGATGCTAAACTTTTCTTGGAAAATATTAGGGTGTCCAACTTATACTCTTAGCAAACCTTCTTATAATCCCTTTCCTAGTCATCTCATACCTCACAATTCCATAAATCCTCTTACTTAGCTATATTCCTCCCACCTCACAGAATACCTTTACCAATGTCCCTTAGGTTATTTTTCTCTTATCCTCATCATGTAGATCAATATAGCCTATGGACCAAGGCCTTCCTTTCTCTCCAGATCTCTTTTTCTTCCCATTGCTTTCATTGTGAAAATCCAGGAACATGGCATGAACGAGACAGGTACTCCGCAAAGATCAGGTGTCTTAGTCTACTTGAACTGCTATCACAAAATACCACAGAATGGGTGGCTTATAAACAATAGAACTTTATTTCCCACAGTTCTGCAGGCTGGACGTCCAAGGTCAGGTTCTTGTGAAGGCTCTCTTCCTGGTTGCAGACTGCTGGCTTCTCCCCGTGTCCTCACATGACCAGGAAACTCTCTCAGACCTCTTTTGTATGAGGGCCTGAATCTCATTCTTGAGGCTGGTGGTTGACCGAATCACCTCCCCAAGGCCTAATACCATCACATGGAGCATTAGGATTTCAACATATTAATAGTGGGGGGAGGGGACACAAACATTCAGACCATACCATCATGGAATGTGGACGAAAGAGTAAGTACAGAAAGACAGCATTTCTTTATTTTTCAGGAAAGAGGAAAGGCCGGGAGCACTTCCATTTCAATAATGCTTTACTTGGTCATCTTTGTAAAGAGACCAATTGAACTCCAGCCACAGAACAAGACTTGCAGCCAGAAGTTCAGAAGTCCTGGGGCATCTGAAATCATAGGAGCAGAGCTGCTACTTTCTGATTGGATGGTGACAGCCAGAGAACTAGGTTCCAAGTGCCTCCTAGTGTGGTCAGCATCCTGTCCAGGAACTCTGTGTCCCTCCGTGAGCGGAGCAGGTGTTCTCCCAAGAGTTTCCTCGGAGTTGGCATCTGCTCCATTACAAATACTTTCTTCTCGGCGCAGGTTGTGCCCGTGCAAATGTGTGTCTGCAGTTTTGCAGTCAGAAGAACCATATCTCTGAGCTCAACAAAAATGTCACATCCTGCTAATTTGAAAAAAAATGTCCATGCTCTTCTGTTCCACTGCACACACTAATCTCGAAAGTCGAATCTAGTTCCTTTTTTTTTTTTTTGCAAACATACTCGGGATTCCTCCCAAGGAACAGATTTAAAAGGACACGTGGCTTAAAAAAAAATATGGCAGGTGTTTTAAAAAAATCAATTCAAAGCTGTTTCTTGTTCTGCTATTTTTTGAGGCTTGCTTTTATCTTGGGGGGGAGGGGTGTGTGAGCATTTCACTAACAATGAGGCTGATTTGAATTTGTGATCAGATTGTTTAAATAAGCCACTTTCTGTTAATATTCCTGCATTACTGTGGAAGAGACCACTGTAGATCAACATATTATATTCTATAGATTTAATCTGATTTTTATCTCACTCATTTATCTTCCTTTGGGTCAATACCATCCACATTGGTGTTTCTAAACCTAAGGAACCTCTCATAAATTTTCTCCAGACTGATCAGTTCTCATCTCTGTTCAAGCTTTTCTCCCCATGTGAAAGGCTATGCCAAGTCATGCCCCATCATCTCTTTTAAAATCCATCTCCAGACGTCCTTCTCTCCTGCACCCCTTTCTCTAATTAGTTCCCACACTCCGATAGCTTCTTATCCCAGCACGTTCCAAACTCCTTGATAGGATGTGACCTGGCATCTACTGTTGTTGTTGTTTTTTAAACCCTTCTTATTTTATTTCATACCATTCATTTTAATCTATTCTTATTAGTTGTTTTCCTTGTAACTTTTCCCTCCCTCACCAATTCATTTTGCCCTGTGGTCTGACAGAGCAGATTATGAGCTTTCAATCCATTTTTCTGACTTGATGTAGAAAAAATAATGTGTTCTTGTTTGTTTGTGAGTGTGTTGTGTTGTTTTTTTAAAGAGATATACTACTTTAAAACTTAGGGATAGGCAGTTAGGTGTACTGAAAAGATTTGGGGGCTTAAAAATTAGACAAAGAAGGTTTTGTCTAATTTTGCTTTTGGGAAGTTTCTAAGCCTCTCAGCTTTACATGTGAAATGAGAAAGATAATGCCTATCTCCTGGAGTTCTAGGGGAAATTAATGAGATAATCCTGGTGAACACCCTTCTAGATCAGGCCATTTAGAAGGTGTTAAAGGAAAGGAAATTAGAATTATGAGTGAAAGAATTCCCGACTTTTCAATGCTCCACTGCACACATAGTAAACTCCTAAAGGGCTGGCCTTCTGTCCCCTTGAGAGTCTCCAGTTTAGGGTTTGGGGGGAAGTGTGTGAACAGGCTACCTGGAGGGGAGCACACCTAAATTCCAGGAAAGGGAAAGGATCAAGAAATCATCCATTGTTCACTTTCCTTTGAACCTCTCTTCCAGCAAGCCTTCTGAGTTTAGGTTCAGCAACAGAACCCTGATTCAAGTCCACTTTTGTTTTATTTGGAAACTGCATGGATTTAAAAAAAAAATTGTTGGGGGGGCGGGTAAGAGATCAACCTAAGAACTTGTATGCATGCATATAAGCACAACCAATAGACACAAGACACTAGGGGAGGGGGCAGTGAGGGCAAATGGTGGGGGGAGGTCAATGGGGGGGGGGGAAGGAGACATATGTACTGCTATTTGTAATACCTTAAACAATAAAATAAAAATAATAAAAAATAAAAAGTAAATTTAAAAAAGTAAATAAAATAAAAATAATTGGAAGACAACATGAAAGGGTCCCCGCAGAGGATACCCTTGTTTTGTTTGTGGTTCTCATGGAATCTGAGGAAGACCATTTTAACCTCCTTACAGGACAGACAAGGAAAGGTTTGAGTCTAGCACCATAGCCTAGGCCAGGGAAGCTGACCCTCAAAATGATGAAGGGATAAATGAACGGCAGGATGAAGACAGGAATGATGAAAAATGAATTAATGACTCCGAGCCAGGGCTGGAACATAGATGGGGGTCCTTGTTTGTTGCTACTTTCTTCACAGTTGCTGGTAAGATTTTTGGCCCACCTCCTCCTTGATAACTTCTCTTTCTCTTCCCCTCTGCCTCTTCTATTTTCTCGGTCCAAGGAGACCCTGTATAGAAGCGTGTCGCCCTTCCAGCCCCGGCTCCTCCCTCACAGCCCCGCCCCTCCGCCGCGAGGCCCCGCCCCTCCGCCCCGGCTCTGCAGAAATGAATGGCAGCGTTGCCGCCGCGCCGCTCGGGGCGCTGATTGGCCGCCCGGTGCCGTGATGCACCGGCGGCCCAGGGAGCACGCAGGTGGGCGGGGCCGGCGGGGGTGGAGCCGGACTCCGGGGCGGGGCGCGGAGGCTCAGGGGCGGAGAAGCCCGGGAGGCGGGAGGCGGGAGGTGCCGGGCCCGTTTAAGCGGCCTCCCTCCCGCCCCCAGCCGCCCGGTCTGGCCCCGGCTCCGTCCCGAACCCCGGCCTGACCCACTCCGGCCCTGCCCCGCCGAGCGGTCCGCGGTGCACCCGGGCGGCCTCCGAAGCAACCCAAGCCCATGAGGGCCGCGCGCCCGGCCGCCGGCGCTGACGAGACGGAGCTCCCGGCCCGCGAGGAGGAGCGGAGGATCAATGCGGTTCCAGAACCGATTCCAGAGGTGAGAGGGATGGAGCCCCCGCGCCCCCGCCCGTGCCAGGCGCGGGCCCCAGATCCACCTCCTCCCGTGTGGGTCCCGGCTCCCCACCTGGATCCATCCCTCGGTGGATCCGCCTTGGCCGGGGACCAGCTCCCGGGGATTCCCCGCCCTGCAGCCGCTGGGCGATCCCCTCCCTCCGAGGACCGGGACCTGGTGCCTGACCCGGGTGCCCCCTCGCGATCTGCGGACCTCGGGTTTCCAGATCCCCGGTGCTCATCCGATTTAGCAAACCGACCCCCGCCCCCCGCCCCCGGTCCCCATCCAGGCGGGGCACTTGCTTGCTCTGAGACCCGAACCCCAATCGCAGGCGCCGCCCCCGGATCCACAGACTCTGGCGTTGGCCGTCACCCCTTTCCCCACAGCCCGCGGGACTCCCGGTGCTGGAGGAAGGAGGGCCCGTGGCTGCTGCGCCCTGCAGCTAGATCTGTCGTAGAGCTGGGGTGCTGGGCCTTTTCGGTGCTTTGTAAACGGCCCTGGCAACGGGGAAACTGAGGCACTCTCCACTGATTTAGCTTGTCTGGCCCTGTCGGGGCCTTGAAGGTTCTCAGGCTTATTCAGCGCCCCCCCGGGCGGTGCTATTCGGGGCACCGCGAAGGGTCAAGTTAGCATCCGGGTGGTGGTAAGGGCTGCTGTTGGGGCGCCCGTGTTAGGAAAGGAGGAGGAGGAACCGAGGCGCGCCACCGGAAGGATGGCAGGCTGCTCATTGACTGGAGAGCTGGTTAGCACGCCAGCCGGCCAGCCGGCCGGGGGAGGCACCGTGGCTTTAATCCGGGCTCTGGGTCCCTGCCATCCAGCCGTGGATGGAGGCTGGCCCGTGGTTCCCAGAGGAAGCTCTGGGCTTTTTTTTTTTTTTTTTTTAATTCTTCGGCGTTTAAGTGGGTGAAAGTTCACCTCCCCTGCGTTTGTGGTAATTCTCCATCTCTTTGTCTGAATCAGGCCGCTGTTCCTATTCCCAGACCACCAGCCAGCAAGCCAGCTTAGTGTGCAGTGACGGGGGGAATGGAAAGGAGGAAAGGAAGGCATGGAATCTTCCCAGGAGGCTATGGTGGAGGTTTTAGGCACGAACCTTTGCTTTTAAACATTTTTAAGTGCATTTGTTTTCTTTCCGATTTTCTAATCCCTCAGTGCCCACTCACCCATTATGCTGATCTCATTCCTCCCCCAGTCCCACCGCTATGGAAGCCAAAATATGCGTGGGAAGCGTTGTGGTGGCCTGTGCTATCAGAAGGACAATCAGTTGGAAGACTTGGATTCACTTCTGAATGTCCCTCAGGGTGTTGAATGCCTGGCACTGTTCCCCCAGTGGGAACATCTTATCGGGTGCTGGTAAAGGCGAAAAGGAACCATGATGTTCTGGCTTTAGACCCTGACGTCAGGAATGAAGACAGGGGGGCTTTTTCAGGGAGAATGTAACCTGGGCTCAGGCATGATGGCTGAAGCCCTGTGCATGGGGTTTGTTTGATTTGGTTTTACTTCTGCACGTCTGTGCTCTTCCTGTTTGCAGAGAACAGTGGCAATATTCTCTGAAATTCCCCTTCCTTATTTGATTAAGAGTTTCCTTTCCTATCCTTTGAATTCTACTCTAGAAAGAAAGAAAAGAGCTGGTTTTTACTCTGGGTTGCACAAACATTAAAACAATGTTAAGAGGCGAAAAAAAAAAACAATCCACTTTTTTAGGATTCATCTATCTCACCTGAATGAATTATTTTCTTTTTGCTGGACTCTAATCTATCATAGATGTAATGTGATTGTGTGGTCTGCTTTATTCATTTAAAAATGAAACGTACAATCATTTTCTTTTGATGTGGCCCAGACTTTGTAATTTTCCCAGTGGCTGCATAATATCAGTGACTATTTAACAGTTATTTTCTTGATGACATCTAGATATGCCCTGATTTTCTTATTTTTTAAAAATTTATTGATTGTTAGAGAGAAACATTGATTTGTTTCACTTATTTATGCATTCATTGGTTGATTCTTTTTTAAAAAAAATATTTTTAATTGTTTTTTTACAGAGAGGAAGGGAGGGGGATAGAGAGCTAGAAACATCGATGAGAGAGAAACATTGATCAGCTGCCTCCTGTACACCCCCTACTGGGGATGTGCCCGCAACCAAGGTACATGCCCTTGACTGGAGTCGAACCTGGGACTCTTGAGTCCGCAGGCCGACGCTCTATCCACTGAGCCAAACCAGTTAGGGCTCATTGGTTGATTCTTGCATGTGCCCTGACTGGGGATCGAACCCGAAACCTTGGTGTATTAGGCCGACACTCTAACCAACTGAGCTATCCGACCAGGGCTACCCTGATTTTCTTTGAACACTAAGTGGTCCTATAATTTCTCGTTTTTGTATTATAGACTAGATGGAAAGATATTTCTCAGGGTCAATTTGAACTTAGAAATAAAGCTTTAAAGTAACAAGTAATATAACAACAAAAAGTCCTGGCTTTTGTGGTCACACATTGAAATGTTGAGTACTGTTCTCTTAACATGTAAAGCCATGTTCATTTATATATCTTTTGCGCATTCAGGGTAGTTACGGTAGATAAATTACAGAGGAACTAGAGGGAAGGCCACCCTGTCTTTGAACGCATGTGCTCCTCCTGATAGATTTATCAGGACTCAATTGAAGAGCATTTGATCTCAGTAAACACATTTCCTTTAAGCCATGGCTTGTGGCTCTGCCTAAATTACAAGAAAACCTGAACACCCTGCTGTTTTGTTCATAATGGAAACTTGGCGGTCATTGTAGCTTCGGATCAGCTTCCAGCGTTCTGCCATTTCTGTGGAGGAGGCCTGGGAGGAAGCTTAGCCCGCTGTCCGAAGTGAGGGCTTTATGCACGCATGGCTTACGATAGGAAAGGTTCTGACATGGAAGATTCCTCTGGGACGTGGCATATTTTATCTCTTTTGCTTTATCACTTGTACATTTGAGTCCTCCCCCTCCTACATTCCCCTCCCTTTCTCCCATCATTCTCTCCCTTTCCCAGCATCTCTGACTGATTAGAATAACTGCTAACAGTGAGTGCCAACCTTTGCCAGGTAGTGGCTGGGTATTTGTACAGGGGGTGGGCAAAAGTAGACTTAGAGTTGTGACTTTTTTTTTTTACTTAATAAAGCTATTTGTAATAATCATAACCTGTATGTCTTTTTCCATACAAACAACTCTAAACCCACTTCTGCTCACCCCGTATATTATTCCTCGAATCCTCAACTATAACCCTGGAAGACAAATTTTATACTCATTGCCCAGAAGAACAGATGGGGTTCAAGAATAAAAGGGAACTTGGCCTAGTCACACAGCTAGGGAATGGGCAGATCCAAAGGTTCAATTTCTTGTCCCTTTTATCACCCATGCTGCCAGCTCACCGCGTCTGTCTCACTGCACACACTGCAACATCTATGTGCTCAGTGTAGAGGCCTAGGACCCACAGTAGCTCCTCCTGTATCTTGTGGGTGCATACGCCTTTCTCCAGCCTTGCAACCAAAAAGCCAAGAGAAAGGATGCTCCTTTCCTCAGCCCCAGCCTTGGGACCACTCAAATGGAATACGAGGCAAAACACCTTATTCTAAAGCATCAGGAAATCTTCCAGGATTGCCGTTGCCTTTTTGCACATGTTCTCAGAGCATTGAATCATAGGCATGGGTAGTGTCCTTGTATATGCCTTCTCCCTTATTTAATAATTAAGTTACATGTCCCCTGCCACTGCCACCACCTCTGGCAATACGCTCATTCATAACGGGGAACTCATAATTTACTGTGCTCAGCGGCCGGCTCATGTTGCCCCATCAAGTGATGTTGAACGAGTCCTTGGAATGTCCATGGTCTGGGCCTTTAAGAATTTTCTTTACGTAACATTCAGAGTTCTTTTGGCTCCGAGAGAGTCTGTTTCTCTTCGTTACATACAGAACCTGCTGCATTCCCAGTGAAACCAGTAACAGTGGGATAGCGCTCCGCTAAGATAAAGCAGTTCAGCTGCAATGTCTGTCTTTCTATTCATTCATTCAGCACCTATTTATTAAGCTCCAGCAGTAAACTGGGCCTTGTGCTTGGGATTGGAAGTGAAATGGTGGACAAGATGGCCTTCATGGAATTCACATTACAGTGTTGAGAGATGACATAACAAACACATTTTAAAAATCTTACTAAATGTGATGAGGGCTCTGGTGGCGGGGGTCTGAAGTGATATTAGTAGTAGTATTAGTATTATGTTAACCCTCACATGAGGGTATTTTTTTCCATTAATTTTTAAAAATACATCTTTTTATTGATTTCAGAGAGGAAGGGAGAGGGAGAGATAGAGAAACATCAATGATAAGAATCATTGGTTGGCTGCTTGCTGCATGCCCCACACTGGGGATCGCACCCACAACTCAGGCATGTGCCCTGACCAGGAATCGAACCATGACCTCCTGGTTCATAGGTCGACACTCAACCACTGAGTCATGCCAGCTGTGCCCCATTTTTAGGGAGATTTTTAGAGAGAGTGGAAGGGAGGGAGAGAGACAGACAGAAACATCCAGGTGGGAGAGACACATGGATTGATTGCTCAGTGTGTGGGAGTTGATTGGCATTTTACATCATTTGGGTCTTGGGAGTGATTTCTTAAGCAGGCAAGATTGTGCCCTGGCAGATCAGGGAGAAACGGAAGAATGGCGCTGTACATTTCCCATCTAAACAATTGTGCTCTCTGTGCCACTGAGCCCCAGACTGTGATCTGCTCTTAGCAGTTTCTCCTACCTGTGCCCACTGCCCAATGTTGGCTCTGTCCGTAACAGAACCTACCTGAGGTCCACAACTGCTGAGTTTATTTTTAACCTGAGTGATCCCAGGTGGGCAGGGACTGAGCTGTGACAAACATGGCCACCCAGCTTCTTTGCTTTTAGCAGAAAATGTGGAAGTCTATCCGGGTTGCTGTGTAATGGTCTGACTATTTTTAGATTGGGCTGCCAGAGATAAAAATTGCTATTTTAGTCTGCAGCTATTGGTGGGTAGACAAACCCTACTTACTGCGCCCTCCACGGAGCACTCCCATTTTTACTCTGGCCTCTGCCATCCACCTGGAGCCTTGCTCTTTACCCTTTACAACTCCTCCCAGGGCATGGGGCTTGTAGCTCTGTTGTTATGTCTCAGGGAAATGATGTGGCAGATCCTTGAATGCTGGGGACACTGAGAAAGTGTTCGTCTCAAGAGTGTCATTATTTTCCTTTTTACAAATAAGAGCTGGGTAGCAACACTCCCGTCCCTTAGGAAATTAGTAAAATTATTTAAAGGATCATCAGGGGAGAAAAGATTTATTTATGTGTGAGCATCGCTTGGATCCATTCTGGAGCTGCTAACTGCATGTCTCCCTTACGCGGTTTCCAAGCCATCTGGTGAATTCCATTCGATGAGTATGTCTTTACACACACGTCAGGTAGCTAACCCCTTGGAGGGCCTTCACGCTCCCAAATTCATTCCCCCGTGGATTTTCCCTTTGAACTCTATGTGGGGTCACTAGGGACTGCCATTGTATTTTTGTTTAGTTGCTCCAAGGACAATGGCCCCTCCTAATTCAGGGAGAACGTGCCAGTCTTTTGTTCATAAACAGGACACTGTTTGGAATGGCTTGACCATGTGTTTTGGCCTATTTTTGGCCGCCTGGCTCTGCCCTTTGGTTCAGCCAGGTACCATTTTCCAGTGTGTTCATTACTAAGGTGTGACTAGTCAGAGTGCCTAGTGGCAAAACCTAGTAACCAAGTCCACCCTCCCCTCCCCCAAAACTAGCTCAAGCACAAAGCTAGTTTATTGTGCAAAGCCTGCTGATGCTTCGCAGGCTCCGAGCACAGGAATGCAGCGGGGCCTGAGACCTGAAGGCTGCCGGGTTCCTTGACCTCCATTTGCTTCTCTGCATCTCGTTCAGGCAGCTGCTTTCTATTCCTGAGTGTACATCTCCCTTTTCCCAGAGGACAGACAGACTAAGCCAGAACCCCTTTGGGCATGGGTGTGGGCGGGGTTTGGGGGACCCTCACCTACACAATGAAGTGGAAGAATGCTGTGGGTCTCTCCAGGCTCTGCCATGGTCATGCTTGTCACCGCGTTGGTGCTTGCCACAAAGTGAGCCTCAAGGGAAGTATGGGGTATGGGTCTGTGTGGCACAGATTTTGATATTTAGGTACGTCCATTTGTGTGTATATTTGAATGTTAGAGCCAGCGTTTCAGCTACGAGTCATCTATTTGGATTTTGAAGCAAACTCCTCTAATTCAGGAAGGGTGCCGGTGAAGATGTACCTCTTGCTTAGGTGGCCCAGAGGCAGCCAGGTGCCATTTATTTATTATCTGCTGCCAGAACAGATAATGCAACAGAGAGAAACTAGTTGGACAGGCCGGCTGATCATGGGATGTAGGGTTTAAAGATCTGCATGTATAAAGCTTTCTAAATTCTGAGAGCAAAAATAGAAACCTTTCAAATGCATCGTGTCCCTTTTCATTTCATGGCCATTACTGGACTTTGCAGAGTTTAGGGAAATCCCCTTGGTTTGCTTTCTGTTAACGGTTAAGATTTGGTTGTGCCTTTTTTTTTTAGTGTGAGAGGTACCAGTTGAAGGGAGTGGATATGGCTTCTGTTTGCTTTGGGTTGGTAGGCTTTTCTTTTGAATGACCTGAGAGAATCAACTAGGGCATTGGCTGTAGGATCATTGCTGTGGGCTCAGTTTACACCTGCTCAGTGGCTTTGGTTTTGTTCCCGTAACTATAACTAGGTGTTTCCAGCAGTCGCCTCTTTGTTTAGAATAGACCAAACAGCCATTGGCAGGCTCCCCACTGCTTTTCACACCCTTTGAGCTGTTCTCACGTGATGTCTCTCTGTTTCTGCAGGTTCATGAACCACCGGGCCCCAGCCAATGGCCGCTACAAACCCACTTGCTATGAACATGCTGCTAACTGTTACACACATGCAGTGAGTATGCGTTTCCTGCCTTTTCATCCTCCCAAAAGGCTTTGCAGGGAGGCAGGGGCAGTTCACTCTAGTAACTTCCACCCCATTAGTTGGATTTACCCATCCCTGTGACCTTATCTCCCAGAGTATCAGTGCGGGGTCCTGTCACCAGAAACTGTGAGCATGTCCAGAGCTCTGACCTACAGTCTCCTCTGTCCATCCTGGACTTGCTTCCTCTGAGAAGGTCTTTAAAAAGAATAATAGTAAGCACCCTAGTCACAAGAAAACGATTTGTGAAGACTGTCACCCTGGAGTGAAATGCATCGCCTTTTCAGGATAGTCAGCTGTATTCATTTGGCAAGGAGAGCTCACCATTGGTTGATAAAGGTGCTTTTTATTTCTAAATGATCCCCTGAAACTGGTAGCCACACCTTCCCTGTTACCACAGTGGCTATGCTCCTCAGTACAAACTATATTTCTTTAAAAAAAAAAAAAATATATATATATATATATATATATATATATATATATATATATATATATATTATTGATTTTTAGAGAGAAGGGAAGGGAGAGGGAGAGAGAAAGAGAAACATCAATATGAGAGTGGAACATTGATTGGCTGCCTCCTGCACACCCCCCTACCGGGGACCAAGCCTGCAACTCCGGGCATGTGCCCCAACCAGGAATTGAACCATCAACCTTGTGAGGCACTGGATGACACCCAACCAACTGAGCCACACTGGCCAGGGCACAAATGTTATTTCTTATTGAAGAAGGAGCTAATTTGATTTCTAAATTCTTAATTTTCTTTCTTTCTTATAAAAGCAAAACATGCTCAGTATAAGAAACTTAGAAAACACTGAAAAATGTAGAAGGAAAAGAAAACTACCCAGAAATAAATGAATGCTTTGGTGCATTTATTCCTTTTAGGTGTAGTGTTTGTGAATATGTATGTATTTTCATAGTTTTTCTATTAATGTCCTATCATTGGCCTTTTTCTTGTGTCATTATACATTTCCCTTTTTCTGTGGTTTCATTATTCCCTTTGAAAGTCACATTTAGTGAGGCTTTAGAGGAAAAATGGTATCTAGTCTGAAGACAAGCAATAGAAAAGGAGACCAATTTAGTCCTTTAGTGAGGAGTGTAATTTATGCAGTGCTAGTACACTATGTAGGCGACATACACGTGCCATTAGATTAAAATTCGTTTGAAGCTGAGTTGTGTACAATTCCTGGGCTCTGAATAGCAGGACCTGTTTCCAGTACAACTGGCTACCTCATCCGGCTCTCCTGACGATTACCCAAGAAAGGCAAATGTTTGTTCTAAAGCGACCTTTCTAAAATTACCCTGGTATGTTCCGAGGGGTAGCCGCGCGCTCTATGGAGCATGCCCGTGCCTTTCTCCCACTCCTGTCCTCCGGGTCCGTTTCCTCGCCTCTCTCCTTCCCCTGAGCTCCAAGGGCCCTTCTTTTGCCTCTGTAACTTATTTCCTGAGCCCATTTCTTCTAAATAAACTTTCCCTTATTAAAAAAGAAAAAGTTATCCCTGGTAATCCTACGTATTTGTAACACGGTCTCAGTTCGGTAAGAGCCGGGATATTCACTTTGCTGTGCCCCTCCCTCAGTTCCTCATTGTCCCGGCCATCGTGGGCAGCGCCCTCCTCCATCGGCTGTCTGACGACTGCTGGGAGAAGATAACAGCATGGATTTATGGCATGGGCCTCTGCGCCCTCTTCATCGTCTCCACAGTGTTTCACATGGTGTCATGGAAAAAGAGCCACCTAAGGTACAGTGGAGCAGACATTCTCCTGCCTTGCAGACTTTGTTATTATTATTATTTTAAAAATATATTTTTATCGATTCCAGAGAGGTAGGGAAAGGGAGAGAGAGACAGAAACATCAATGATGAGAGAGAATCACTGATTGGCTGCCTCCTGCATGCCCACTACTGGGGATTGAGCTCGCAACCCAGGCATGTGCCCTTGACCGGAATCAAACCCAGGACCCTCCAGTCCACAGGCCAATGCTCTATCCACTGAGCCAAACCGGCTAGGGCCTGCCTTGCAGACTTGAATGCTATCCCATTACTTAGGAAGCTTCCTATGGATTGGACAGGTTTGAGGACCCTCATGTGTGTCTAGCAAAGCGGGCCTTTGCTCAGAAACCAACAAAATGGCACTGCTTCCCCGGGACCGAACAACAAAAACCCCGAGACCCATTTGCCAGTGCCGCAAGCACACTAAGGCGCTGCGGCCGCGGGGCAGTGACCGCGTGCACTGAACTGGGAGGCTGTGGCTGGCAGTGAGCCCCAGCCCTGCCAGGTTAGCCTTGCAGATGCCACTGGATCTCACGGAGCCCCCGTTTCTCCATCACTAAAATGAGGATAACTGCCTTCCTCACCGGGTTATTGTGGTAGCTGAATGAGATAGTGCGAGTGGAAGTGAAAAGGACTCTGGGACTGTGAGATGCCAGGCGGTACACGGCAGCTTGGGGTCACTGTCCTGCAAAGTTCAGCTTCGAATTAGGTCCTGTGTGTGTATGGGTTCAAACACAGTTCCTGTGTTTTGCTAGTATTCGCCGTCAGGCACTTTTCAAAAACACTCTGGCCCCGAGCCTCTCAATGAGAAGGACGTGGAAGCATCCCCCTCTGAGCGAAGGACTAATTGGGGGGGGGGGGGCCGCAAAGGGAGGGGCACACCATTTAGTTGCTTGTGAAATAGATTCTGCACAACCCAAAGGGCAAATTTCTTCTCCAAAAAAGGAGAATTCAGAGCAGGCTTAAGAGTGACTTAAAATAATATCAGAACATATCTTTTTGTTTTACAGAATGTCCAAAAATATCTCAAACTGTTCAAACAACCCAATATTAAAAAGACATGCTTTCTTTAAGAGCAGGACTGGGGGTGATGACATATTATTGGTTTCCTTGCATGTGGAATCACAGAAGTCATAGAGTTTTACAGTTGGATGGATCCTGAGGGATCCTCTAATCCAAACCCGTTAATTTTCACCTGGGGAAACTGAGGCTCAGAGATGTGGCCTGACTGGCCCGAGTCAGCGATACCTGCAGAATCCGATCATCCCAGGGCTTCTGACTCCTAGTCCTGAGGTGCTTTTCACCCCATCCTTCACAATGTTGCTGGCAGCATACAGTCTGCTACCTTGCCTGTAAGGTGACAGCTCGCCGGGCTTAAAAATAAAACCACCGCACTGAATCCCGAGGGAGCCATAGACGCACTCGCAGGAGGCATCGGCAGTACCTGAGCTGGCTGCTCAGGACACACCGTCACAGAGCCAGAGGCCAGAGCACTTCATTATCTTCTTGGCAAGCCCCGCGCCTGTGGTTGCCTCAGCTGACTTGGCTCTGATGTCTGGATTTCTGAATCAATAAAGAGTTGTAGATGCCATAGTTCAGTAGGCAGGGCCTCCCTGCCAGGGGCTGGAGAGGAAGGTGCAGCAGAAACCAGACTCTCTTGAACCGCACAATAGCACGGCTAGAATTGTAACCCACGTGGGCATTTCTGCTCTGCCTTAATTTTTTAAAAATATTCAAGTGCAATCTTAGTTTAAGTAAAAGAGGGAAGGGAATTCTCATTCATTGAGTACCTACTATGTGCTGGATGCTGTGCTAAACATATGGCTACATTATCTCATTTAATGCTCAGGCAGACTTGATAGAGATGCTATTATTTCTATCTTACATGTGAGCAGAGTGAGGGTCAGAGAGGTGGGTGGAGGATCTTGAATAAAATTTCAGGTCTGACTTTACCTGCTGTGATGGTGCATAACAATCTAGAGCAGCGATTTTTAACCTTTTTCCATCTCACGGCACACATAAACTAATTACTAAAATTCTGTGGCACACCAACGAACATATTTTTTTGCCAATCGGACATAGAGTAGTTATAGTTTTGATTCATTCACACCAGACAGCTATTGTTGTAGTTGGCTGTTGTCATTTTTTTATTTGACAATCTAAGGGAAAAGAGGTCAGTGCTCCTGACTAAATAGTCAGCTGTTGCCCGTTTTAAAAATTCTTGTGGCACACTAGTTGAAAATCGCTGATCTAGAAAGCAAAATTAGAAAGGCCGAACCTGGCTAGGAATCATAGTCATCCAAGGAGTTAAAAAAGAAATAACCCTCTTTCCCTCCACGCTCCACCCCCATCTTCTAGCCCTTTTAAATTAGGATCTTCTGGACGGGAGTGATAACCCACACTTCCAGTCTGAACATTTCCTGGGAACTAACTTGGTGTTCTCTCCCATTAGGACAGTGGAGCAATGTTTCCACATGTGTGATAGAATGGTCATCTATTTCTTCATTGCTGCGTCCTACGCGCCATGGTAAGATACAGTCTTTCTATTTTTGAAGAATCGTGTTTTTATGATAGAATTGCCCAGTCCTTTCTTCCCTTCTTCCTGTCCCTATGTCCGGCCCCCATGCATATACCCCACCCTTCTGCCCCCAACACACACACACATACATGCGTTATTTTTCCATCTTGATGTACTTGGGTCAGATTGCAGATTTTAAGGGGGGAAAGCTGCTGATGTTCAGAATATATGTCTGGCACTGGATCATTAAAGAGAAGTGTTGTGAACTTGGGTATAAGTAGCACCCTCATTTCGTTTGCCTTCTCTATTCTTTTATACCTCTACTGCTGTTCAGAATACTTAGACATCTAATTAAGTGGAAATGCTATAAATATGTAGGAAAACAAGCTCAGTTTTGAAATATATACTGTTTGTCTTCAGTACTTCACAGCACAGTAGCTACCGTATATGGAATGCATTTCTTCGTCTGTATGAGTAAGAGAACTAGCCAAATGCATTAGCTATTTAAAATATCTTGTACTCTGATCCCTTTCCTTGATCTTCCTGCCCTTTTGGTATAGAGATCAGATAGAATCTTTTTTGCTTTGAAAACTGTAAAGAAACATTCGTTTTCCCTATCAAGACGTGGTCCAGTTTTAAACACTCAGAAATTCACATCATGCCATCGACTACAGCAGTCATTAGAAACAGCCGGCCTCTAGACTCTGGCTCATGCAGCATCCATCATGCAAGAGAAACCTAATTATCTACTGGAGGACAAAGGAAGTACTCTCTCTCTCCAGCACCTGTTACTAAATTACAGGTCTGCATTATATCGGAGAGAGAACCCTTAAAGGCTGTTGTGAAGTACACATCAATTTAACGTAAGTTCGTGACAATTTTAAGTGTAGGCGGAGGAATCACATCTTTACAGTAGACAGTTGTTCACATGTCATCTTTGATACATGGGTGATACTTTTTCCATTTGGAACTATTAATTTTATAGTATTAGCCCAGTGGTTGGCAAACTCATTAGTCAACAGAGCCAAATATCAACAGTACAATGATTGAAATTTCTTTTGAGAGCCAAATTTTTAAAACTTAAACTTCTTCTAATGCCACTTCTTCAAAATAGACTCGCCCAGGCTGTGGTATTTTGTGGAAGAGCCACACTCAAGGGGCCAAAGAGCCGCATGTGGCTCGCGAGGCGCAGTTTGCCCGACCACTGTACTAGCCAATCAGAACGTTGGTTTTTTCCCCCTCATATCCTTAATAGGAAATTAGTACAAATGTATTTGCAGCATTTTAACATCCAGGCCTCACAAGAGCCCACGGTACAATTCTAATAAATGTCTTCTATAATATATGTCAGGGGAATTCTTCTCATGTTCTCTCTTGGAAGAGAGACTGATAGTGGAGACGCTAGGTCTGAGTGTTAGGTATCTGCTGCGGTTATGTGATCCCTGTTCAGGATTTTGTTCAGGGTTCCTGTTAAGCTTTGTAAGTAATCTGCTCTCAAATACATCCTCAGAACAGGAAGGCAAGCAGAATTCACAGCAGCCTGCCTTATTAGGGCCTACCAGGTGTGCTGGGACTCCTACATATCTCCTTTTAGTAAGTTCTGTTCCTAAACCACGTTGGAAGCAATTCTGAGTCTTAAAGGTCGGCTGACAATTTTATCTTTGAGTTATTCATGTTACCCAACTTCCCCAAACGCCTGGTGAGTGCCTCTCCTTCCTGCTCTTAGCCCTGAACTTGCTCTCCTGCCTGTAAGACTGGAGGACAACACGGGTTCTGCAAGTTCCCTTCATTTATCACCTCTGTTCTTTGTTGTCATTTTACATTTTTAGGTTAAATCTCCGTGAACTTGGACCCCTGGCATCTCATATGCGTTGGTTTATCTGGCTCATGGCAGCTGGAGGAACCATTTATGTATTTCTCTACCATGAAAAGTAAGAGAAAATCATTTATATTTGATTGTTTTAAAAGTAACCGCCTAAGTTTTATCTCCACCGCAATTTGCTCTCTCTGCACTTCGAAATAGTAGAAATACATAAATAGAAAATATCTTGTTTTAAACAAATCTTCAGAACCGTGTTTGGTATTCATTGTCGGTGGGCAGATTGCTGCGGGGAGAAATGAGTGGCCCAGGTGGCCAGATGTAGGTGAGGGACAAGGTGGACTGCCATTGAGACTCAGTTGGACCTCATTTCACATCCTCGGGAAGACTGGCCTCACGAGCAGACCAGCCTTATCTCCTGTGATTTACAGTCACCACGGGAGAAAAGGAACTACTTTTCAAGGTTCCTATGACGATGGAAGATAATAGATATTAAGTGCCCAGCACAGCACTTACCTAGATAGGAACCTAGATTCCCTGAGAAGGAAGGGTTTGGAAGGGCATCTAAACCCTTTATATCCTAACCATGGGGCACATGTCATTAATTCATTATTCGTAGCCCATAGTCCTAAGTGTTAAGCAATATAAGAAGGAAAGTTGATTGAAATTTAGCATCTTCGCTCTAGAGGAGACCTTCAAAGTCATCTATTCCAGTTTTATGCTTAAAAAACGAGAATATTTAGGACATGCATCTAATTAGTGACTCGTCTGCAACTGGGACCCCAGTGTCCTAGTTCCTAGGCCACGGCTCTTTTCATGGTTGCATATGCCCGGATTTGAGAAGCTCACAACCAAGAAACGGTTGTCATTGGACACAGTTTATTAAATTCTTTATCTATTGTGGCTGGCAGAATGGTTCTCAGAGCTCAGCATAATTTCTATTTACCACAAAGCATTAAAATACTTTCCCTTTTCAGAAGACAATGGTAGTTTTTGCTAGCTTCTCTCCAACTCTGAAATTCCTGTAAATGCATTGTCCCCCAGAATTAGCAATTCTGAGTGGTATTATGCTGTATATATAAATCCATGGAAACAGTTTGTTTCTTGGACTCAAATCCCTAATTTATAGTCTTTTTTTTAATGTATATTTGGTCTCCAGAGATGCTGTATATTTTTAAATATATTTTTATTGGTTTCAGAGAGGAAGAGACAGAGAGAGAAAGAGAGAGAGAGAGAGATCGAGAGAGAGAGAGAGAGAGAGAGAAACATAAATGATGAGAAAGAATCATTGATCGGCTGCCTCTTGCATGCCCCCTACTAGGGATCGAGCCCATAGCCTGGGCATGTGCCCTTGGCTGGAATCGAACCCAGGATCCTTCAGTCCGCAGGCCGACACTCTATTTACTGAGCCAAACCGGCCAGGGCACCTAATTTATATTCTTGATAAAATAGGAAGTAAAGTAAGACAACTATCTTTTCTCCTATTTCAGACTTCCTAATGTAAACCAAACCTGCAAACCCCCCTTCCCCAGTTCCCTGATAGGGTTCCTTCATGGTGGACTTTGAGTAGAAAACACTAAGAATGAGAGGCGAGTCTTACTTGGCCATTCGGGTTGGCAGGTGTTGGGGACTACCTTCCATGGTGCCAGGCCCTGTTCTAGGCCCTGCAGACCCAAACAAAAATAAATTTGGCCCCTGCCTTTGAGGAGCTTCCGGCCTAGTTTGATTAGGCAGATGTGTAAGTGCAGTTTCAATACAATTTCTGATGACATTCGGTAGCCTAATATGATGATGAGCCTTACACACTGGAATTCTTGTGTGCAGGTGCAAAATGACGAGACACAAATACACGCCCTTCGTTTCTTAGGGCTGCTCTCCCTTTGCCACTGGTAGAAACCAGCCCAAGCTGCATCTCTGCCCATCTGCATGCTTTGTCTCTCAGAGCAATGGGTGGCAGTGGCACTGCGGGCAGGCCCTCGGGGACTGGGAGGGGACGGGCATGGTGGATTGGATTCAATAGTAACTGCTCCGGCGGAAAGCATTTTCCAGGGGGCATGTGGAGGCTGAGGCCTTGTCAGTCCTATAGGAAATGCTAGCTCACTGTTACTCAAGCAGAGAGTTTCCGTTAGAGGCCTATTGGTCTCCTATTGGGGAAATACATTTTATTTGATTAGTTGAGGTTACTGTGTTTTTTTTGTTATTGTTGTTTTTTGTTTTTTTGAAAGAAAATACTGATATGGAAATGGTCTAAGTGTTGTAGAATAGACACATTAAATGAACTGCGTTCCATCCTGCAGGTATAAGTTGGTTGAGCTCTTTTTCTATCTCACAATGGGCTTCTCTCCAGCCTTGGTGGTGACATCAATGGTAAGAAATGGCTTCATAATTTTAGTTATTTCACCTTATTTCTTTTAAATCACTAGGACTCTTTACATGTCCATAGATAAGATATGCAGCTTTTCTTTCTGAAGTTATGATATGTTCATTAACTAGAGACTCAAATGAAAAAAAAGATATAAATTGCAAAGTGCCAGGAATTTGTACTGGCTACTGTCTGTATCATTTGGGAAAGTTGTACATTTAAGTGTGTTTGTTTCCCGATGGTAACCTTCTGTGTTTGTTTCTTTTGGGTAACCTTTCTGTTCGTCCCACCCCCACTCTTCTCTTCACCCCACTCAGGTGTGAGATTGTGTGAAGGTGGGTATTTCTGCTTGAATTACTTAGTGTCTCAACCTGAAATCTATGGAAGAGGATACCTTCTGAAGTTCCTTACCTGAAGAAAATATAAATTACTGATTTCTTAAATCTTAAGAATTAGAAGGACCTTAAAAGGTCGTTTGGTTCATTTTGAACTCCCTTTCAAACCAAATTACCACTGAGAAATCTGTAGCTGTCAACTTGAAACACATGTCATCACACCCTCCCGATCCCTACAACCTCCCCATCCCATCCAGCTGGTTACTGTGCTTTAGTTCTGCACTCCAGTGTCCTACCCTCTACATTTCTGCACTAGCCTCTGTGTTAACTGAGGAAGTCACAATGAGTTCCGCTTGAATTCTCTTCTCAGCCTGCCATGGTCAGAATTGTACCTATAATTTCACTCCTGAGCTCACAGGCACAATTTTTTTCTTAATTCTTAGGGAGAGAGAGGAAGGAAGAGAGGGTAAGGGAAATGAAAAGGGAGGGAGGGAGGTAGGGAGGGAGAGACAGAGAGAAAGAAACATCAATTTATTGTTCCACTTATTTATGCATTCACTAGAGGCCCGGTGCACGACATTCATGTACTTGGGATGGGGGGAGGGAGTCCCTCAACCTGGCCTGCGCCCTCTCACAGTCCAGGAGTCCTCGGGGGATGTCTGACTGCTGGCTTAGGCCCACTCCCCACAGGCCTAAGCCAGCAGTCAGACATCCTTAGCGCTGCTGCGGAGGCAAGAGAGGCTCCCACCACTGCTGCTGTGCTTGCCAGCTGTGAGCCCGGCTTAGGGCTTCTGGCTGAGCAGCACTCACCCTGTGGGAGTGCACTGACCACCAGGGGGCAGCTCCTGCATTGAGCATCTGCCCCCTGGTGATCAGTGCACATCATAGCAACTGGTCATTCCATTGTTCGGTTGATTTGTATATTAGCCTTTTATTATATAGGATCGGTTGTTTCTTGTATGTGCCCTGACCAAGATCGAACCCACAACCTTGGCATATTGAAACAACGCTCTAACCAACTGACCTACCCAGCCAGGGCCAGGCACATTATAGCAATGTAGTTTTACTGTACATAGTTCTGATCACAGAAATACCTGATAACAGTTTAGGATTTAGTTACAGTTTTGCTATTTTTTTTGTTGTTGTTTTTTTCCCCAGAGAGTATGTCTTAAGAGAATGTTACAAAATACGCTCTTTGAGATAGGAGGAGTATGATGGCTTGAACAATTCCCTAGCACCAAGAATGTATATAATTTAGTTGCTAAAGGCAACAGGGACTGGCGAGGGGAGGGAGGTGAAGGACTGAAATGAGAAAACGTCTTGAAGGTCCTAGAGTTAGAGGGCGACTGAGGACACCCAAACACTATAATAAGCAAGGTCTCTGTAGACAGGTCGTCAACCACCAGAGAAGTCAATTCCCCCGGGTGTCATCAGAGCAGGTTTATCCGGTATTTTTATCAGCCTCGATCTTTAATTGGCATTTTTACAAGTGGTTATGTTATAACCACACAGGATGATCCTCACGCTTGCCCCCACAGAACTTAGAACCAAGCATGACATATGTACACACTGTATTATGGAATTGTGCACTTGAGACCTATGTCATTTTATTAACCCATGTCACCCCCCAAAATTTAATTTTATTTAAAAAGTTCTAGTTTTCTACAGCATGCCATTCCCAAGATACATAAACTTTACTACTTCGTGATTGGTTTTTCTTTCATTCTCTTTCTGGTTTCCTTATTTCTGTGTGTTTTCATGTTAAAGATAAGGAGCTTATAGTAGAATATTCTGGAATAAAGTGATACCTCTGATAAAATGTTTATTTTGAGAGGACATTTAGCAAAGCCTGGTTCTTAGGGCATGGCCATCTGGTGCTGCCATTGCTTTGGCCTGGGCCCGTGGGCTGTTCAAGTAGGCGGCTGCATTAGAACTTGCCTATGCTCCCTGCTCGACTGGCCCCAGGACCTGCTGCAAGGCTTAAAGGCCACAGCTGTCAGCGCCAGGCCTCTCAGCCACCCACACGCCCGTCCCCTTCCAAGGCCTTGCCACCATCTGGTGAGGTTTCCACCTATCCTGCAGAACCCAAGACCTTTCTGTTCTGGTCCCCGGGAATCCAGGGGATTGAGCTGTTTTGTCAACTTCCTAAGCCTCGCTCTGTTCTCATTCATACAACCCAGTTTAATCTTGAAACTGGGCCTAGGACTTTGAAAACCAAGAGCAGCCTAAAGTTTCTCCTTTTTGTGCTAGATCATACATGCCTGTTTACTTCCTGCCAAGCTAGGAATCGCCCAGGCTCCAAGACAAAAAGGCCTGGCCACATCTAGGTTAGACAGTGTGTTGTACTATATGATCCCCGGCCTCTGAGGTCACTTCTAGTTATGACTTTCCTGGGTCAGCCATAAGGAAGTCGTAAACTCAGACAGGCACGGAAAGTCTCAGGAAAGCAATCAGTGTAGCGCAGGGCTTGAGGACAGCGGGAAGTGAAAACTCGGGCGAGACGTAGGTGACAAATGGAGTGGCCTGGGCGCCTTAGTAGGAGGAAGGCTTTTAAAGGGGAAGAGGAAAGCCAAGGATTGTTCTATATTAAAATGAACTGCTGTGCCCTAGGCGGTGTGGCTCAGTTGGTTTGGCAGCGTCCTGTAAACCGAAAGGTTGCCGGTTCAGTTCCGTCAGGGCACATGCCTGGGCTGAGGGCTCGATCCCCAGGGGGCGGCATGCGGGAGGCAATGTTTCACATCGATGTTTTGCTCTCTCCCGCTCCCTTCTTCTCTCTCTAAAAATCAATAACAACTTTAATAAGTAAAATGAACTGCCATGTCTGGATGCGGTTGCCGTCTGCAGAGACACCCTCCCCCCCAACCCCCAAGTGAGCAGAATGTGCTACTCTGCACTATGGGACCCGTGACCTGACTGCTGGGTTGGGTCAAGACAGGTGATCCAGGTCGATGTCGAGAGAGTCAATTTACAGACCGGGACGCTGTCTGTGCAGAGCTACTTCATTGTCTAGAGCAGTGGTCGGCAAACTGCGGCTCGCGAGCCACATGCGGCTCTTTGGCCCCTTGAGTTTTTAGCAAAGGCCAGCTTCGGAGTACCCTAATTAAGTGAATAACAATGTACCTACCTATATAGTTTAAGTTTAAAAAATTTGGCTCTCAAAAGAAATGTCAATCGTTGTACCGTTGATATTTGGCTCTGTTGAATAATGAGTTTGCCGACCACTGGGCTAGAGAATCAGGAGGCTGAGGGGGGCTGCAGTTACCCTCTGTGGCCTGTCACCTCGGTAACATCAACACCTTTCCCTCTGCTTCCTCCGCCGACAGAACAACACGGAGGGACTTCACGAGCTCGCCTGTGGGGGCCTGATTTACTGCCTGGGCGTGGTCTTCTTCAAGAGCGACGGCATCATCCCCTTCGCCCATGCCATCTGGCACCTGTTTGTGGCCACGGCAGCCGCCGTGCATTACTACGCCATCTGGAAGTATCTGTACCGGAGCCCCACAGACTTCGTGCGCCACTTATGACTGGTCTGCACCAGGTGTCCCCGCCAGTATTATTTCAGCGATGGCACTGGGGAGAGGGGGCAAGAGCTGCGTATTGCACGGGAGGAGGAAAAAGACAACTGCACTGACTTTCTTTATATAGTCTGACTATAATTACTGTGAAAGTATCAATGCTGTGTTCTGGAATGTTCCAGAACGAATCCGTTAAGGTAGTGAATTAATTATTCATTCCATTCCACTGTCACGCAGGACTCTGGATAGACTTGGCCAACTGATGTTTACAAACCAGAATTTTGTATTTTGATTTTACAGACTTTACTACGTGGGTTTTTCTAAATCACCGGGCCGGGTTGTCGAAGTCAGTGCAACAGCAGAGCTTCCTTTGGAAGAGAAACTCGTTTCTACCCCTTTCCCCTCAGCTGTGTACAGAATCATGGGCAAAACTTACACTACTTTCACCATGTTTCATCCCGACACAACATGGTTCTTTTTTAAACAGTAACTTCGCTTTTTGGTACATTTTTTTAAGAAAAACGTTCCATGGACTCGCATCTCTGCGGGTCCGCGCCCATGTGCATTCTGGCAGCAAGCCGTCCACACATTCCACATGCGAACCAACGTTGTGCCTCTTCTGATGGTTTCACGGGGCCTGAGAAATTGCCAATTTTTTAAAAACCGCAGTTTTCCAGACGTTTTCTGCCAACCGCTGACTCCGAGTTCCGGGCTGCTTTGGGCCACATCCTTGACCTAGTTTGGTTCACTAATGATGAAGAAGTATTTTGATATCCCATTAACTTTTCCAAAAGAGGCACCTTTTTCTCTGCGCCTTTGCCCTGTTCTCTTCAGGGTCCTCCTCGGCCTGTGCTCTCCTGCCGGTGGTTGGCCACCCGCTGAAACGCCCGAGGAGCGTTAGGGATTACCGTCCACAGTGGCGTTGCCTCCGGTGCCCGACGGTTAAGTCATTGTCACCTAGCTCTGTGTTATCAGCTGGATGCTCATTTTTAAACTGTGGAATTAGATGCATACGTTCACATTTCTGCCTTTTTTCTCTGTCTCCCCATACACTTTTTTCCCTTTCAGGTAGAAAAGTATTGAAAGCATGGATCTGTAGTCCATGGGTTATATCCTGGCTTAATGGAGTGGTATTTAATATATTACCTTTGGTTTCCCCTCAGTGTCTTATATTAAGATTAACACATTAGCTGCTTCGTTGATTAATCTCCTTTTGGTGTGTTAATGAATGAGACAGCCTTGCCTTGGGATCAGGCAGTGACCGTGTCCTAGTAACAGGTTTGGTCAGTGGAACTGTTGGTTGGATGAGACATTTAGGCTTCTATTGAAGTTTTGTACTGACACGGCTTTCAAAGAGAGTTTATTTTGTGTGTGTGTGTGTGTGTGTGTGTGTGTGTGTGTGTGTTAAGAATTCTCCGATTTCGGTGAATTATACGGGGATGAGGGACAGAAGAACTGATCATCGCTGGTGACTCTTACATAGGCAAGGTCCTCCGTCGTCACCCCACCTGCATGAGTCTCAACATCCGGATGCCTGCTGTGCTATTGTGTATATTTTATTTTAATATATTAACTTCTGTGGATTCATTTAAAGTTTGCCCAACTGTAACACTGTCAAAACCACTAAAATGTATGTAAAAACGTGTGCTGTAGACCAGAATAAAATTGTTACTTGGATGTGTTCCGCCGTCTCTAAGCTGGATGACCGAACATGAGCGTGCATTTTTGAGAACCTGAGCTTGTCTGGATTTGTAATCCACGTACCAGCCTTTTTCTGAAAAGTCATGGTGGGAGGAAAAACAAATGCGCCCTGTCCTCTAGCACTTTCTAGTCCACTTTCTACCAATTGGAATGCCAGCGCCAGCTCCAACGTTAATCAACACACGTTCTCCGTTTAAAATACACTAGTCAGGACCCAAGAGTGTCAGTTTCATAAACGATGGACCTTGAACGGCCTTTCGGCTTAGCTCATACAATACGCCGGAGGGCTGAGGTTACGGGCTTTCGTGTTACCAACCCGATGGGCATCGCCCCGCAGGCCCGACAGCTCTGAGTGTTAGACATCCTTCTTTCCCTCCTGCCAAGTAGGAAAGAGAGTCAGGAGCCGGGACAGGCACCAGGTCTGTCCAGTTCCAAAGCCTCCTGGTCACCGCACACCACGCATTTCAGTCAGCAAAAGCAAACGCGTCAAACCATTCGATCGGAAAACTCACCGAGCAAGCACGCGGAAATAGGAACGCGATTGGTGCAGTCAGAGCCTCCATAAGCCCTCAGGCAACTGCCCTGATTTCGAGGACAGAGTGTCACTGAGGCGTGGTGGTTCCCCAGCATCCCATCAGGGGCCCCTCACCTCCGTCTAGACTAGCAAATGTCCACTATCGCCCGGCCACCTTCCCGATCAGGATCTCCTGGAACTTTTCTGAAGGCCCGACCTCTCCCATCAACAGCCCCCATGCTGCTGGCACGTTTTACTCAATGGTCCCAAACTGAGCCCATTATCCTTTGTTACCCTCCCACCAGGCCCATTTCATCCATCCTTCCTGGATTTCTGCTTCTCACACACCCAGCCCAGCCAGTCAGCCAGAGCTGTCAGCTCCACCCCAGTCACAACTCCCCGGTCTGGTTCCTCACCTCCCTCCTCACTGCAAGGCCCAGACTATTGCCACCTCCTCCTCGTTTGTACCTTTGCCACCGGTTACACCCCTCCAATGCGCTCATCCTCCACACTATCGGCGTTACCTTCCTAGAGAATCTGAAGGCAGGACGCCCAGCTTTAAAAACAGTCAATGCTGGGCGGGCAGGGTTCAGTGGTTGAGCGTCGACCTATGAACCAGGAGGTCATGGTTCAATTCCAGTCAAGGGCACATGCCTGGGTTGTGGGCTTGATCCCCAGTAGGGGGCGTGCAGGAGGCAGCCGATCAATGACTCTCTCATCATTGATGTTTCTATCTCTCCCTTTCTGAAATCAATTAAAAAAATATTTGAAAAAATAAAAATAAACAGGTCCAGCCCTCTTAACATGGTCTCCTCCCATCTGCAGCGACCACAGGATCGTTGGTGAGAAATTGGCATGGAAAGATCAGTGGGTCCCAAATAAAGCTCATTTACTGAAGCTTCCAGAGAACCAACGATCAGAATGGATATGCCTGGGAAATGATCTTGACCTCCCTCCTTCCCTCCTGTCCTCCTTCCTGAACATAATACAATAAACTGCACCCAGTTCTGCAACTCTTGGGCCTTAAGGCAGATGATACTCAACAACCAACTTTCGCATCATTTTAAACATTTCATATATTTTGACTCTAACATATATATAACATGTTAGAAAATGGAGAACAGAACACGAAAAATGACCCTGAGTTCACTCATCCCAATGCATTTTCATGTACTTCCTGACAATCTTACCCCCGTCCTTATGGGATTGTTGTGTATTTTATATTATACATTTGTAAATATGCCATACATGTAATTTTACATACTGCCTTTTTTCTTACTCATTTTATCATCAGCATTTAAAGCTATTATCATATCATTTTCATAGCCAGAATTTTCAGAGCCCCCATCGGCTTTCTGGACTGGATATATGCAGCCTATTTTGCTTAGTCATCCACTCAATTCTGGATTTTTATATTGTTTTCCATTTTTTCTTCTTATGACCAGTGAGCACTGTTGCATAGCTTTGTCCGTGTTTAGGACGGGGTCTTCGAGGCAAAAATAAACTATCGAGTGCTTCCTCTAGTGGGCATTGTGTGAATGTGCATGGATCTCCTCATTTAACCTTTGTAACAAACCTCATGGGTAGGTCACTTTATGACCCCATTTTCCCCGGTGAGGAAAACGTACCCCTGGGGCTGTTTCCTTGTAGGAGGAGAGTGGCAGAGCAGGATTGAATCCAGGAGGCCTCAAGCCTCCTTTCATTCTCAGACGTGCAATTCCTGTGTCAGAGGTTTATGAATGGGCTTACCCTGAGGGAGGCCTTTAAAGACAATACCTCATCTCATTCCAAACCTCCACATGTTTACTTGGTGTTTAGGGTTATGTCCACTCTTTTCCTGGGCCAATTCGGTGCAGAGTGGAACAGGAAAAATCTCCCAGTGAGACTGACCCGGAAGGCCATGGCTCACCTCCTTCCTCCGGAAGCCACAGGAAGGTTCCCCAGAGGACCCGAGGAATGTTTTTAGTTTCACAAGGTTAGAATTGCTGCATTCATGTCTTTCTGCTGCTTTTGCTGTTTTATTTATTTAAATATATTTTTATTGATTTTTAGAATGAGAGGAAGGTAAGAGGGATTGAGAGAGAGAGAGAAACATCGATCAGCTGTCTCTTGCACGTCTCCCACTGGGGATCGAGACCCACAACCTGGGCATGTGCCCTGACCAGGAATCGAACCGGCACTCAACCCACTGAGCCACCCTGGCCAGGGCCACCTTTGCTGTTTTAAACAGACAGTGCCAACATGCTCTATGCTCCGCGCCATTCCCACCTCCATCCCTGCCATGTAACGTGTAGCTGCTTTGGGAGGGGCGTTAAGCTGTTCTCACCGGCAGCCTCTTCAACGCGACAGAACACGCTCATCCTCCTACACAGCTCATTATCCCTCTGACTTTCGCTGCAGCCAGAAGTCCTTAGGCTGAAATAGACCTGCCAGGCCTCGTGGGAAAATCTGCTTTGGAGCCTTACCTTCTCTCCCGGGAGAGGTCCCAGCTCCCCTTGCCGTCTGTGGCAGGCCAAATTCGGACGCCCCATCAAATGTCCCTGCAAAAGTCAGGAAAACGCATTGAGCAAAAGGATCTGGTTCTCTTTAAAAGAAAAAAAAAAATTTTTTTTTTTAAATCCCTAGTGTTTTTCTGAATCCCATCTGGGGGCCGGGTGTTGAGTGGGCGTGGCATCAGCCAGCCTGTGGCAGATGGGCCGGGTGAGCTTAGGCAAGTTTCTCATCACCTTTGAGCCTCGGTTGCTATCTGCAAAGGGGCGCGGCCCCTCCCTCCCAGCGCAGCCCTCGGATTCAACAGGAAGCCAGGAGTGTCTGGTGCATGCATGCTGCCCTGGGATTGGCACTAGATAAAGGTTAGCTCCCTTCCCATATGGCCAAGCTTTTAAAGTTACAGGGATAGCCCACCCACCTGCAGAGCTTTTTCTTTTTAAATATGTTTTATTGATTTTTTTACAGAGAGGAAGGGAGAGGGATAGAGAGTTATAACATCGATGAGAGAGAAACATCGATCAACTGCCTCCTGCACACTCCCTACTGGGGATGTGCCCGCAACCAAGGTACATGCCCTTGAGCGGAATCGAACCTGGGACCTTTCAGTCCGCAGGCCGACATTCTATCCACTGAGCCAAACCATTCAGGGCCTGAAGACCTTTTTTATCGGAAACAACCTGAAGGAGCAGTTGAGGAGCACGCTTTGAACAAAATCTTGTGCAGTTTTTAGCCCTTCACAGTGGCCCGGGATCAAACTCCCCCAAGGCTACGCTGAGGCCTGTGGTCCCGGCAGGCTTTCTAATGATTTTGTCTCTTTTGTAACAAATGCTCTTTATTTTTTAAATATATTTTTATTGATTTCAGAGAGGGAGGGAGAGAGAGAGAGAGAAACATCAATGATGAGAGAGGATCATTGATCCACTGCCTCCTGCACACCCCACACTGGGAATTGAGCCCACAACCCGGCGGGCATGTGCCCCTGACCGGAATCAAACCCTGACCTCTTGGTTCATAGGCCAATGCTCAATCACTGAGCCATGCCGGCCAAGCTCAAACACTCTTTAAATAGTATCTCCTGAGACAGGCTGGGCACCGGATGGAGAAAGGGTAGGAAGGGGGGGACGCTGTAACTGGACCCTCATTCTAGGCAGCAATTTGGTCACTGTCATTACATGAGCACCCCCAGACCCACCCTCAGCGGTTTGTTGGGGTCCCCTCGTCGCACATTCATTCAGCAAGTGTCAACTGGGTATTAACTATGTGCCAGGGACTGCTCTAGGCATTGGGATGCTATAAGGACAATTTAAAAAAGACACAACCCAAGCCCATGGCTCAAGCCAGCCAATTCCCTGTCCCCAGTCCCTTCATCTGGATTTGAGGCCTTGGCGAGTTTTTGCTGATCTGCTCACTGAATCCTGCAGTGCCCGCCTGGATTCAGCTCCTGCTTGGAGAGCCCTGAAGAGGCTCACTGTGCACAGGGCCCCGTGGGCCTCTCTGCCCCGGAGAATGAACCACGCTCCCTGTTTGTTCACGTGGGTCAGGTTCCTTTGAAACGGGGTTTTCCTGGCCTCCCAGGCAAGGGGTGCTGAATGAGCAACTCCTGTCTAGGTGTTTCCGTTTTTGGTGACAGTGCCCACCTGGGCCACCTTTAGCCCCTCCATCATTCTCAGCAATCCTGGGGTGTGTCACCCACCTGTTCGTGGCTGGGGATGCAATCCCCAGATAAGGCAAGTCTCTGCCCTCCAGGTTTCTCCAGACTCCTCCAGTCTCTGGGGAGGAGGACTTGGGAACAAATGAGCAATTACGATGCAACACCAACACAACCGCAGTGTTTGTATTGGGTGCTGTTATTGGAGGAGGGAGTGACTCACTCTGCCCAGGGGAGTCAGAAGTCCTCCCAGCAGAGGAGAAAGCTGGCAGGTTTCAGGAAGGGCATGAGGAGTACTGGGGGAAATACAACATAATAGTATGGGTTGAGCACCTGCTAAGGGCCTGTTATACATAATGTATGTATAGTAACTCATCTGTTATTCTGGGGGGGGAGGGGGGAGGCAGATGACCTCTTATGCATGTGAATTTTCCACAGCAAACTCCGAATGCTAGGTGGCCTTTTGGCCCCAAGATTTCTGGGCCTCCTTTTCCCCTTTTTTTTACCCATCGTAACCGCATAACACACAGAACTCTTATGGAAGGCAAATAGGTCCTCATTCCTCCAGGTTCCTTCCTGTGTTGCTGTATTAGACTGAAACAATGGGTGGTAAAGTGCATTACGAATGGGTTGGACGGATCACCCATCATTGAGGATTATTATCCTTTGCTCTTGACATAGATAATCAAGACCTGAGGGTTATTTACAAAGACCTGCATTCAGGCCTTCCATTCACTCAATAAACAATGAGTCCCTCTCACGGGCCAGGTGCTGTTCCAGGTATTGAGGATACAACAGGGAACAAGACAAGTACAAATCCCCGTTTTCCAGGACTGATGCTGTCACTGGGGGGAAACAGAACAATAAACCAAATATATAAAGAAAACGTATAGTGTGTTCAATGGTGATGGGCGCCAAGGAGAAAAACTCATCAGGAAAGAGGCGGGGGGGCGGAGGGGTTGGACACAGATGGGCCGCGCGGGGAAGGCCTGGGTGAGAAGGGGAGGCTGACACCTGCTGGGAGGGGCAGTCCAGCAGAGGCAGGTGGGCTCAGAGGCCCGGGAGGGGGCGCACCTGGTGCAGGAGGCCCTGACCTGAGTATTTTGAGCAGGTGATGAGCACGAAGACTCTCCTTTGATCAAACTTGAGTCTGGTTCCTGAGCTTCCTTTCTGTCCCTGACCTGGGGCTCTGACCATGGCCTGTTTGGTCCAGTTTTAGCAAGAATCCTGCTGAGTCAGCTGAGTGAAAACTCCCCCATTCTTGACAGCTAATGAAATGCCTCATCGCCTCCGTTGAGGTCTCTGGCTGGCCTTCAGGCCTTCAGTCAGAATCCCCGGGCCCTGGTGCTTCCTCTTAGTAGTTCTCCAGCCACGGCCTCCTCCCTGCTCCGCGGCTACAATCCCCACTGGTCCTTGTTGGGATGCAGTAGTCCGCCCCCACTCCCCCCCCCCCCCCGCCCCCCACCCCACCGCCCAATACAGTCTGCCCTGCCATCTTTATCAAGTGTCAGAATCATTTGTTCTTTAACAGAGATACACCCACAGGCACATGTGTGGGGGGTTGTTATTAGTGATGAAATTCCCTGTGGAATCCCCCTCCCGGGTGTTAGAAAGATCCAAGCATCTGAGTCCCGAGTCCTGGCAGCGAGGTCATGGGCAAGTCCCTGAGTCTCAGTCTGTGCATCTTTAAGATGCAGATGACAGTACTGTGACCATCAACCTCCGAGGGCAGTGAAACTCTGTAAAAACAGTAACTTACAAAGGAGCACCGACCTTAAAGGCAGAAAGGGGGCCAGCGTAGCCAAGCAGCCTGAATGGTCTGGTTGCCTGGGGTGGGGATTTGCAGCTCAGGAACTGGGAAGGAGCTGAGGTCCCCCCAGCTGACCCTGCTCCCCTGCCCACCCCACCTCTCCCTGGGGGTCCTTTACTCCTTTAAAAAATATATATATATTATTGATTTTTTTTTACAGAGAGGAAGAGAGTTAGAAACATCGGTAAGGGAGAAGCTGCCTCCTGCACACCCGCTACTAGGGATGTGCCTGCAACCAAGGTACATGCCCTTGACCGGAATCGAACCTGGGACCCTTGTGTCTGCAGGCCAATGCTCTCTATCCACTGAGCCAAACCAGTTAGGGCGGTCCTTTACTCCTTTAAAAGAAAGCCCTTTAGCGGGAGCTTTTAAACCAGCCCTGTGCATTGTTCTTAACGCACCCAGGTTACTCTATGGATGACATCTCCCAGACGAAGAGATTCTGCTCTGGCAGTTTTCCAAGGGCCTTCCTGCCTTCTTGTCCAGTGTTCCTGGGAGGCCGTTGGGTGGTAAGTGGTGTAACTGCCCCGTTTACAGTTGGAGAAAGTGGACCTCCTAGGAGGTAAGCAGTAACCCAAGATGACACCGTGAATTGGAGATCCAGCCAGGACCTGCACCCCGGCAAAAATAAACTCCGAAAGGCCACTCCGCCAAAGCTTCTAGGAAGCATCAGCTGTTCCTTATTTAAGTCTGGGGGAAAGGAGATTTGGGAGAAAAAGAATAGAAGCGTAATTAAAGGATCTGGCAAGAGACTAGAAAACCCAGAGGGAACAACTCATTCCTTTGTGCCTTTTTTTTTTTTTTTTTTAGCTGCTTGAGCTCACACGTGATTTTTCTTATGTCTTCTTCCCAAATGGTCTTTTTTCTCTTCTTCAAGTCAAATCTTAAAGTGCTGAAACCCAAACCCTTCATCACCTGACTTCCTTGGGACCTGCCCTGCCCTTGATTTACTCAGCCAGGGGCTGACCAAGCAACTCTACCTTCTTCTTTTTTTAAAAAACTTTTTATTATGGAAAATTTCGTAGGTATTCAAGAGTACAGAATAGCTCAACTCTAAACAATGTAAGCGAATAATGTAAAACAAAAAACACGAAACCCCAGGGGTAAGTATGTATTTCCATCTCAGTAATGCACTAGCCCATTCTTCTTCAACTGCACTGAGGGGGCTGACTCCCAGGCTAAAGGAGACCATCTGCACCCAGCGTCTCCCCCTCCTGACTGTGAGGCTCCTGACAGCCACTCTGAGGCTCGTTTTTCTTAATTTGCACCATAGGAATAATCAAAGCAGCCCACCGAATGGCCGTGACAATGAAATGAGACAATGTCTGGGGATCTGTGTTGTATGTTATGAAACGCTCTTTCAAGTCCTAGCCAGTTTGGCTCAGTAGATAGAACATCGGCCTGGGGACTGAAGGGTTCTGGGTTCGATTCCAGTCAAGGGCACATGCCCGAGTTGCAGGCTCGATCCCCAGTGGGAGGGGGGGTGTGCAGGAGGCAGCCAATCAAAGAGTCTCTCACATCATTGATGTATCTCTCTCTCTCTTCCTCTCTGAGATCAGTAAAAATGGATTAAAAAGAACAAAAACGCTCTTACAGTGTGCAGCACTATTATTACTATTGCACGGGCCCTCGGAGCATCGCCATGCAGTGCGGTTCCCGTGCTCAGGAATGTCGACAGAGGGCTGGCGTCACAGAAGCCCGGCCTCCCCCCTCCATTCAGACCTGGTCCTGAACCACTCACCTCCTGCCACTTTGCTTTCACCCACTCGAGTCCCAGCCTTGCTGCCCACTACTCCTTGCCTTCCAGGACCGTTTATCCGTCTTGTCTTCCCAACTTCCCCAGGGCTCCTCTGCTCAACAGGCCAGTTTCTGCACCCAGGCCATCCCAAGGCAGGTGGACTTTGTATAGAAAGGCCCTCCTCCAGGTGGCACCTGAGGTCCTCTTATTCGGGCAAAATCCTGATTGGCAGTACCTCTACCCAGTAGGCAGGGCCCAGGCAGGAAGCAAGGCGGGCTTAGGAAGGAGGGAAGGGAAAGAAGACCCTTGTGACAGGCTCAGCCCCACTCCTGTGGATCGAGGAGGAACCCACTCTTTTTTAATTATTTACTTGAGGCCCGGTGCACAATATTCGTGCACATGTAGGGTCCCTAGGCCTGGCCGGCGATCAGAGCCAATCGGGGCCTTCCTTCCTCCAGCTGCCGGCTACTGACCAGGGCCTTTCTTCGTTCTGCACCATCCCCTGGTGGTCAGTGCACGTCATAGCGAGTGGTCAAACTCCTGGTCGGTCGAACTCCGAGGGAACAATTTGCATATTAGCCTTTTACTATATAATAGGAAGATTCTTTCTAATCCTCACTTGAGGATATTTTTTTCCATTGATTTTTAGAGAAAGTAGAAGGGAGAGGGAGAGACAGAGAGAAACACGGATGTGAGAGAGACACATTGATTGGTTGCCTCCCATATACCCCCAACCAGGACCCAGAGCCTGCAACCAAGGTACGTTCCCTTGACCAGAATCGAACCTTGGACCCTTCAGTCCACAGGCTGATGCTCTATCCACTAAGCCACGCAGGCAGGGCAGGACCCACTCTTTTTAGATGGTAGTTTTGGGACCAGTGGTGAGCAAGATGAAATCCATGACCCCATGGAGCTTATATTCCAGAGGAGGAGCTGGCTAAGAACCAACAGGTGTATAAATAAGTAAAATAAATACTATTCCAAATTGTGAAGGAAATAATGCCTGGTAGGGACTAGCAGAGACAGGAGGTAGGGTGACTAATGAAGACAGGGGTCAAGGTCATGAGCTGTGGCTTTAGTGTGTGAGTGCCCTCCCGCCCCACCCACTTCATTGTGAACAAGGAAACTCAGAGTCCCGCTGGCCACTGGCAGCCATCCCACACCCCGAGGGGATGAGCCATCACTGTAGACGGCAGAACAGAAAAGGGAGAAAAACTGAGTCCTTGATGCTGTGGTTAAGCCACTGTGTCGTCGAACCCTGAAGCCACCTAACCCTGGACCTTCTGGTTAGGAGCCCCAACAACCTGTTCAGGCCATTTTGATTTAGGTTTTCTTTCTTTTTTAAAATTTTTATTGATTTCAGAGAGGAAGGGAGAGGGAGAGAGAATCACTGATTGGCTGCCTTATGTATGCCCCCCTACTGGGGATGGAGCCCGAAACTGGGCATGTGCCCTTGACCAGAATCGAACCCGGGACTCTTCAGTCCACAGGCTGACGCTCTATCCACTGAGCCAAACTGGCTAGGGCTTGACTTAGGCTTTCAATGCCCAACAAGCAAAGGCACCCTCCCTGCTGCCTGCCTCCTGTGGGCTACATCCCACCCCAGCAGTTTGTCCACCCAGCCGCACACCCCGCTCCCCCTGAGGATTCTGACGAGCCTACGCTTCACCTTCCCACACTGCCAGGACGCCATCCCCGGGGGAGGCCCTTCGCCATGGGCCCGGCACAGTAATAACACGCCGGGTGTCTGCTGAACTGAACTGCGTGAATAAGCCAGAGCTGGGCTTCGGGGGAGGCAGGAGGCAGGAAGTCCGGCTCCGGAAAGACAAGGACATTCCAAAATAAAGCTTCGCAGCCCTTTCTAGGCCTCGGAACGCTTCCAAACACCTTGTCCCGTTTAACCTCGTGCTACCCCGGGGACCAGCGCTGCCTTCATTTTAGGGACGAAGAAACAGAGAATGAGTAAGGTCACTGGGGGGCACAGCACTCAGGGGATGCGCAAACGAAAGCAGTGGGAAGAGGGGGCGCAGCCCAGGTGAGCCAGAGAAACACGTTTCCAACTCGGCTCATTGCAGAGCGCGGTCACACACACACGGCTCAGGTGGGCCCGCGGGGTGCGAACCTGGGCTGGGGGAGCAGGATGCATGGGACACAAAACACGCCACCAAGGGACCTGCAGCCTAGCAGGGACACACACACACACACACACACACACACACACATACACACATACACACACACACACACAGCTCTTCGCAGAGGATGCGGGAGCGCGCGTGGGGCTCAGAAAGGCGTCCCCCTATTTCACGTCTGGCACTTCACCGCTATCAAGTCCCCATCCCCCCGCCCCTCCGGACTGCATTCTTAGTCAAGCCAATACCAGGCTGTCTCGGCCAAGCCCAGGCTTCCTCCTCTGCCTTCCTGGGACTTCCTGGGACAAGGAGTCCTCAGCACTGAGAGGTGTGATGGGGGTCCCATCCCCCTGGTGCCGGCTCCGCGGGACCCTCAGGTGTGGGTCCTGGGGGGTGTTACCTGGGGCGGCTGCATCAGGACGCAGGCCCTGTGCTCCCACCTGCCGCTGACTCTCACGGTCCCTCCTGGCGACGCAGGGAGGCCCGGGTTCAGCTCCGGAGCCCAGGACGCTGCGGCAGCCCCTGGGCGCTCAGCCTCGGGCGGGACTCTCCGCCTCCTGTTCCCCCGCCTGGGCGGATGAGCAGCACCTGGGGCGGCCGGGCCAGGCGAGAACCAGGACTGGCTGGGCTCCTGGACCCTGACGTCCCTGCTTCTCTGGGCACACTCTCCTCCACCCTCTGGGAGCTGGGTAGGGAGGACAGCTCTCTGTGCTCTCCCCACCTGCCTTCTTGCTGCCACCCACCCTCGGATGTCCTTCCTTCCTCCGGGGAAGCAGAAGTGGGCCGGGGAAGCTCAGCACATACTCACGCGTTTTGCTCGAGCTCTACAGCTCGCACCTGGGCCCTCCACGTGCCGGCCTTAGAGCCAGTCGTTTGACCCTGTTGCCCTGGCTTTGTCTCCGGCCTGGGCTGCGGGGACCTCTCACCAGCAGCTCTGTGTGCGAGGGGCGCCCCAGAAGAAAAGATTTGGAGCCTCGGAGGCGTGTCAGAGGGCTGTAAAGTCCTCCCAAGGTTCCAACCCCAGGCGCGCTGAGCTTCACCTCGGACATGACACACCTTGCAGGAAACCTTTCTGTTTTGTTTTGTCAGTCCCTACCTGAGGGTATTTTTCCATTGATTTTTAGAGAGACTGGAAGGGAGGGGGGAGAGACAGAGAGAAACATCAAAGATGAGAGAGAATCACGGATCGGCTGCCTCCTGCAGGCCCCAAACTGGGGGTCGAGCCTGAAAACCTGGGCATGTGCCCTGACTGGGATTCCAGCGGTGACCTCCTGGTTCATAGGTCCCCGTTCAACTGCTGAGCCACACTGGAGGGGCAAAAAAATCCCACATTCTTTAGAGCAGGGGACCTCAAACTTTTTAAACAGGGGTCCAGTTCACTGTCCCTCAGACCGTTGGAGGGCCGGACTATAGTTTAAAAAAACAACTATGAACAAATTCCTATGCACACTGCACATATCTTATTTTGAAGTAAAAAAAACAAAATGGCAAAAAAACACCCGCATGTGGCCCGCGGGCCGTAGTTTGAGGACGCTTGCTTTAGAGTAACAGGGGTTGTCCATTGTGTTAATGTACTTTTATAACAAAGTGGGTGGGAAGCAGCCGTCCTATGTGCTGGGCAGGCTGGATAGATTATCCCATTTAATTATCAATGCGGTGTCTTCAGATAAGGCCCCAGGGAAGGGCTCCAAGCATCTCTTAGCAGGAGGAAGAGTCGCTGAGTCCCCGGGGTCCCCACAAATGCCACTGCGGAGGCTATCAGAGGGGGTCACGGCAGGTGGCTCGTTGTCCCGTATTCAGGGCAGCAGATGGCTGGCCGCGGTTCTGACCACCCACGGGCAGCCCAACTTGTATGGACAAGCACAGCCTGTGTCTCGTGGTCACTGGAACCAGTTCTCCATCACCCTCACCTGTTCTCATTCACCCTCCGGGCCCCAGCTCTTCCTTTGATTTGGCTGCTGTCTCCCCTCAAACGAACCCCCTGCACCTGAGAGAGCGGGAGCGTCCCCCTCGCATGACCTGCAATCTGAGTCCCGGCTTCACATCCTCCCCAGGGGCCTTGTGGTCCAGCCGCTCTCACTCAGACGTGGTCTGGGAAGGCGAACAATGGAAGGTGTGGGCGTGGCCGACAGCTCCCTTGTGCTCTTCTTTCCAGAGAATTCTCACCTCTCCCCAGGTCCTCATGAAACAGATACTCTTCCTGTGTGTCTGCTGGGCACAGAAGGAGGCCCAAATGCATTTCCTAATGGTCTGTTTTCCAGCTGGGCTGAGCCGAATCAAAGCCACAAACCACCAACAGGGCCCCAGGCGGCTACAAGAACAGAGGCAGCCATGCAGAATGCTAGGGAAATAAAGTAACACAAAATCAGAGGCCAGTGGGATTCTCTGTATTTTACTGAAGAATAGGAGATTATTTTTATATACATACTAGAGGTCCGGTGCATGAAATTCGTGCATGGCGGGGTGCGGGGGGAGGGTCCCTCAGCCCGACCTGCACCCTCAAAAATCTGGGAGCCCTCCAGGAGCCCCTGTGGGATCGGGCCTAAACTGGCAGTTGGATATCCCTCTCACAATCCGGGACCTCTGGCTCCTAACCGTTCACCTGACTGCCTGCCTGATCCCCCTAACTGCCCTCCCCTGCCAGCCTGGTCACCCTAACTGCCCTCCCCTGCTGGCCTGGTCACCCCTAACTGCCCTTCCCTGCTGGCCTGGTGGCCCCTATTAACTTTTTTAAAAAAAATCTTATCCCCTTCACACACAATTGTACTGTATTTTCCGGTGTATAAGACGACTTTTTAACCCAGGAAAATCTCCTATACGCCCAGTTGTCTTATACACCGGAAAATACGGTATTTGACTTTCTTATTGGCTTCTCCCTCTCACACAATTTTTCTCTCTCCTTTATGTAGCACTTTTTCCTACTGACTCATCTTTCTTTCCCTTTTATGAAAGAAAAGTTTTCATAAACTTTTCTTTCCTCCTTATTTCCTACTTCTGTTCCATCATCCTTCTTCCCATCTTTCTCCTACCCTCCCTCCCTCCCCACATTCCTTCTTTCCTTTATCTTTACCCCTGCCCTCCCTCCCCTTTTCCTTCCTTCCCACCTTAATTTTTTTCTTCACTTCCTCCCTCAGACCTGCTTTGCTCCCTCCCCCATTTCTTCCTTCTTCCCATTCTTCTTTTAAGCTCTACCAGCTCCCCTTTAAAACTTTTCTCCCCCTCCCCTCTTTCTCTCTCATCCTACCTTTCCCATACATTCTTCTCTACTTACTTCCACTGTTTTAACCTTTTGCACTCGGATGTCGAGTGTGACTCCACACGGTCAGCATTAGAATAAAGGAATCGAGAAAAAAGCAAGCGAGTGCAAAGGGTTAATATCTATCTACCTGCCTAATTATTCACTATCATTTACCTTTTTTCTTTTCTGACTCCTACTTTTAAAATCTGTCCCCAGTACACTATACTTGATTTTCATTATAGCTCCTACAGTTCATACATCCTCTTTTCTTCTTTAACTCTGCTCTCTACTGACTCCTTTATAAAGTTCTTCCCTCCCTCCCTTCTTAAAGCTTCCATTGGAGGGGGGGAGCGTTAACCCCCAGCCCAGGGCTCAGCTCCTGCCAGGTGTCCCCCCCCCCCCCCCCCCCCCCCCGCTTCCCTGGCCTCCCCGGCACCGTCCTGCTGCCATTCCCTGCCCGGAACGCCTGGCCCAGCGAGGGTGGCCAAGGCCTGTGCAGCCCGGGCGCTGCTGCTGCCGCTCAGAAGGCCTCAGACCATCCACCACTCTGTCCTGGAACCCATGGGCGCCTCCCTGCCAATGGCCCGAGCCAGGGGCCACCATTCTCCTCCCGAGTCTGGGCGGGGCTCCTCATCAGGCACACCTGCTCCCCCCCCGCCCCGCCCACTGTTGCCACACCCTCCCACATGCAGCCCCGCATTTCCTTCACTTTTCCATTGCTGTGTCTTTCTCTTGTTCCCTTTCTGTATTTCTGTTTCTCCTCTCCGCCTGTCCTCATGCAGGCCTGCCTTCCTCTCCCTCTCCTTTCTTATCCCCTCCTATTGTATCCTATCCTATCCCGGGCCTTGCAGCTGCCTGAGCAGAGGGCGGGGACACAGCCTGCTGATCCAGTTGTGACGTGATGCTGTAACAGATAACTTGCATATTTCTCTATTATTAGTATAGATAAATGTGTGTCATTAGCAAATTATGCCAAGGTTACTTACTAAGTTATTTAACAATCATGAATGCTAATGCTGTTTTTTAAATAAAAGAGGATATGTGTATATATCTCCCCATGTAACCAACCCCTTCTCCTTCCCTCCCTCCTAACCCCAACCACTCCCCACCGAGAACTTCCCTAAGGGATCAGCAAACTGATCTATATCCGAAAACACTCCTCCGTGTACCTCCTACACCTCCTGGCCTTAGAGTCCTACAGCTCTCCCTCTCCCGCAGCTTGGGGTCTGATGGACATTAAGGAGGTTCTTCTTATTCCTCATGGCTAATTCCAGACAAGCATCCCATCCTCAAAACTTGACAGACTTGCAAAACTCAGCTAACTTCAGACAAGTCGTCTGTCTATCTCCACTTCTCTCTACATTCACAGTTTCTCCCTTCACTCTGTAGCCATTCTGATCTGGTTCCACCCCTCCCCACTCCTAAACATGTCCTCTCCAGCTCCCCAAACTTCTCTCTCCTTACCCTGCCCTGCCCGCTCCTCTCCGGAGGGGGCAGCCTAGCACCGCCTCCTGACCTCCAGAGCTCACTGCCGTCAAGGTCAAGGGGAGCTGTCACTTCCATCATTGCTCTTGGGCGTGAAGTTGTCCATCCATTCTTGCAGATAGCTGGTGTGAATAGAGCTAGTGCCCTTGGCAGAGCTGGGGGCTATCCCTCTGTGTGGCCCCTCCCACAAGGCAGGACCCCTCCACCACTGCCCTGGAGCTGGGGCAGAGACCCCATTTCCCAGAGGGGCCTCCTGTCTGTGCATGGGGATGTGGAAACCCATTGTCTTCTCCATCCCCCCACCCCCCAGCATGGGCTCTCTGCCCTGCAAGTGAGCTGGGGCATGGGCAACTGGAGCCCCAGGACCTACCCTCACCATGCCTGGAGTAGCACTTGCAAGTGGGGGTTAGTGAGGAAGGGGAGACCTAAGGGGAGCAGGAGCCCCTGGCTGCCCAGGTACGTCCTGGGTAGACCTTCCTTCACGTGGAGCTGGTGGGAGGGGCCTGGAGCAGAGCATGGCTCCAATGACCAGACTTTTGATGCTTTTATTGAGATTTTCTTTTTAAAAATATTCTTATTGATTTCAGAGAGGAAGGGAGAGAGAGATAGAAACATCAATGATCAGAGAGAATCATTGATTGGCTGCCTCCTGCACGCCCCCTACTGGGGATCAAGCCCGAAACCCAGGCATTTGCCCTGACTGGGAATCGAACTGGTGACCTCTTGGTTCATGGGTCAATGCTCAACCACTGAGCCACACTAGCCGGGCTAGATTTTCTTGAAAGAATGTTTCTCCTTTGCTGCATACCCTTCGGACACTTTCCACAGAACTTAAATGGTGGCTATTTTAAATAATGTTCTCAGTTAAATTGGTATTTTGCCTGGGAGAGAGTCTCCCCAGCTTGTTACTCTATCATTCCAGAAACCCCGCCTCTTAATTTATCTTTCTATGTCTACCATAATGCTTCATGGCCGCTACCCTAGGGGTCAACAGCACCAGCTCCAGTCTCACCAGCCTGGATCCATGTCTCTTGTTAGCCATCTGTTAGCTTTGTTACTTAGAACCCGTTATGAAATGACTAGTGGCCCCCTCAGAGGAGCGTGGTGAGGATAAATGAGTTACTCCGTGGAAAATGCCTCCCTAGCCATGATACTTGGCTCAGAGTTACATGCCCACTGATACTGATGTTCACCTGTGCATGGAGACAGATGGCCACAAGGGGGCACCAAGATCCGGGTGTGACCGGTGAAGTACTCAAGGATTCAGTGAGCTCATCCCAGCAGTTAGAGTTGCAGGCCAACCGGAAGTAGGTATTTTTCCAGACAACAGAGTTTCCTAAACATCACCAGGTCATTTTTTCCAGTTGTAAGCCACTTAGCTAGGCACCAGGAAGGAGGCTGTGAAGAGGAATGTGCCGTTCGATTTACGGGATACTATTCCTAGGCACACGGTGGTGGTCAAGGGGCTGGGAGGATGCAAAGCTTCCCTTAAAGAGCAGTCCAATGTGTAAGCTGGTCTTGACTCACTGCGTGCTCACCACGCACTAAGGATACTCCAGAGCAGAAGGCATCACCCTGTCCCTTTCGTTCTGATGGAAGAGGCCCCAGAGGCTTGGCTGAGGACTTGACCTTCGTCCGGAGGCTGATAAAAGCCCACAGATATTGTGGAGCAGCTGGGAGGTGACATAACGACGAAGGCACTTGGCATGATGTATGAGTGGAGAAGAGAGGAGAAGAGAGGCGAGTCAGGGATACCCTGGCAATGTTGCAGTGGACCAGGGCAGGGTCCAACTCTGTTAAAGCAAAACCTTTCGGTAAAACTAAATTGTAAGAGCAACCCCAATAGTTAAGAGAAATAAAAACGAGGCTGTTGTTGGGGCTGAAACAGGACTATGGAACCTGGGGCTTCACCTATGAGGCCTCTCTCTCATCTTCTTACAGGCCCCCAAATGGTGAGTTGGCCAGTTTTTTAAAACCGGGTCGAATGCTGGAAGAACCTTGGGTGTACCGCTGTGTAACACAATTTGAAAACCACTGCAATGGTCCAAACAGTCAAGTGAACGGCTGGAGGCACAGGATAAAGGATGCCTGTGAGGATGGAGAAAACGGGGCAGCAGGGTGACCCAGCCTTCACGGCAGCTGCCCCAGGCATCCGTGCTCCATCCCAGCAGCATCCTATGCACGTAGCCTTCTTCCTCCTTGTACCATTTCTCCTGCTTTTCTTTGCATTCCGTCCATTGCCTTACTCTAGGCTCCGTGTCTGAGCCCAGTGTTTGGCATTAACCTTGGTCATTTAATACTCTGAGCTCCGAGTTCCTCATTTATAAAATAATGATATCTCTTTGCAGGCTTGGTAGGAAAGAAAGATGTGTATTAAGCTCTCCACATGCGAGGGGCTCAATACATTGTACTTTGGGGGATTTCACTTTGTCGGTTTCATTCTCAGAGCAATTTCCCATCTCTACTGCCAGGTGGCGCCAGTGAGCAGCGCTGCCCTTTGCAAAGGCTTTTCTTTCCACCCGCTGGGCGCTAGGTAACTCTCCTCCTCCCCTCGGTGCTCAGGCTGGCATTTAAACCCAGCACTGCACACAGACTCGGTGGTTGCAATCCATCTGCTCCTCGAAGAACTGTGAAACTCAGAAACACCTACTTGCAGCAGCCACCCATTTCTCCATGGACTTGTCAGTGGCTATGTCTTTGGGATATATAACCAAGCAGTTGGGCCTTCGAAAGAAGTCAAACATTTAATTAGCAATTTTTTCTTTTCTTTTTGGTATGCTTATCTCTATTATAAATTAGAGAAACTGGAAAGAGTGCAGAAATTCAAAGTTCAGGCCGCTGGGTTTGAATCTCAGTATGCTAAGCAACCTTGGGCAGATTATTGGGTCTTTTTGGGCCTCACTTTTTTCACCTGAAAAATGGTTGTAATAATAGTGGCTGCTTCGTTGTGGGCTATTGTGAGGGTAAATGAGACAATACACGGAGACACTCAGCATAAAACCAGGTACATGGGAAGCACTCACTAACTATAAGCAATTCGGACTACCAAGAGCATGAGCCCAGCAGTCAGGTGGGCAAAGATCGGACTTCTGGCTCTTCAACGTCAACCTTGCATGACTTTGGAAAGGTCATGGAAAGTCTCTGAGCTTCCCTTCCCTTGAAAGTTCCAAGATTATTAGGAAAATTTCAGAGATGTTTATGGAATACCCTTTACTTTTGATTTGTAGCCCAGCAGGCATGGCTCAGTGGTCGAGTGTCAACCAATGAACCAAGAGGTCAAGATTTGATTCCTGGTCAGGGCACATGCCCGGGTTACGGGCTCAATCCCTAGTGTGGGGCATGCAGGAGGCAGCCGATCAAAGATTTTTCGCTCATCATTGATGTTTCTATCTCTCTCCTCCTCTCCCTTCCTCTCTGAAATATATAATATATATATACATATATATATATATTAAAAATTAGCCCAATGACATTATTTCTAAAGCAGGAAATAAAATCAGGGTGAGGGACAAGCAGAGTGAGGAAAAACAAGAGCTAAGGCTAGGATCTTAGATTCCTTTCTAAGAGTCTATAATTGCTAGCAACGGGCCACAGATCTGGCTCTGAGCTTTGTAGCCTCCAAGGCGGTGAAGAAAGGAAATCTGGTTCGTTAAGCGATTCCGAGTGCCAGGGAGAAGGCAGAGGAGTTCTGCAGAAGGAACCCAGCTGCTCCCGCTCCGAGGCTGAGCGACCGCGCCCACATGGCGAACACACAATAGATGTACGGAGGGAAGTGTCCTCAAGCACAGAGGAAGGGGTGCGCCCAGGAATAGAAGCCCCACGGGAGAGGCGCCTTCCTGGCTGCAGGGGAGACCGCACGCCGACCTTCCAGGTGCCTGCAGGGCTGGGGGAGGGAGGGCGGCCCTCCAAAGGCGAGAGCGTGACAGTGTCTCCATCATCCCACCATCAGCAGCAGCGACTGCAAAGCCAGGGACTCCTGCCGCTCGCAGCGGGTGGAGATGAAGCTCCCGTCAGACCCAGACCGGAGGGCACAGGGGCCTGCGTCCTGTGAGGAGCCAGGAAGGGGAGGTGGCGGGGACTTGGTCCACGCAGCTGCTTGGTTTACCGTCGCTTCCTCCTGGACGTCGCCTGTTTAATGAGGGCCCCCAGAGGGACTAAGTTGTCCTTTTCTGAGTGCGTTTGGCTTTGTTCTGTTTCCCGGAGGACTTCGTCCTCGTGGCTCTTGAAGGCAGACACGGGCAGGATGGCCACAGGGAATGCTACTGTTTTCCTCCGGGTCTTCCCAGCCATCACTCCCAGGGCCGGCCGACCCGGTGACGTAACTGACTGAGCAAGAGCGTGTAGGCTGGGAAGCCCCTGGCATTGTTAGGGAACAGAGGCTTATTCCTTTTCTTCCACACCACACTCTCGGTTCCTTCCTCCTCCCTCCTCCCTCCTCCCCTCCCACCCCATCTCCTCCCTCTCCCTCTGCAGGACCCCGTGGGATGAACCGGGCAGGAACCTGTGTCTCCTTCTGCTTTAGCCGTCCAGAGGGGCAGGCTCCGGGCAGCATCTGAGTGCCTGCATCCCCTGGGACTTTATCCTCCAGAAGCCTAGATGCAGGGACAGCGCTCTGCTGCCTCCCGGTGTTTGTGCCCAGGAGGTTGGAAAGGAACTCATTAGTGATGACAATTAGCTGCGGATTCCTGAACACTCGCTTTGAGTGTTATTGCCTTCATCTCAGCAGCAATGGAGGAGTCACTCGATTTCAGGACTTAAAGACCCGCTGGGCTCTCCGATCCCCGCAGCCCAGGGCATTATTATCTCGGAATTACCTGCCTTCTGAGAATCCTCCCAGGGCCAGTTCCCGGGATGGTTCCGATGGTTCTCTCTGCACCCCCTGTGTCCGTCTGTGACAGGGGCCACGCGTTAGCAGCTCTGCCAGGCCTGGAGGATGGGACACAGGACGGGAGTCAAGACATCAGGGTTCCAGGTGTGACTGTCCCGACGAGTGGCTTTGGATAAGTCCCTTATCTTTTCTGGTCCTTGATTTTCTCATCTGTAAAAAAAAAAAAAAAAAAAAAAAAAAATTATATTGAAAAGAATGTTTCACGTGTGGATTTTTCTCAGGAGAGGGTCTATGGTTGTCATTACTTTCTCAAAAGGGTCTTGTTGGTTTATAAAATTTTTTAAATATATATCTTTTTTATTGATTTCAGAGAGGAAGGGAGAGATAGAAACATCAATGATGAGAGAGAATTATTGATCGGCTGCCTCCTGCATGCCCCCTACTGGGGATTGAGCCTCCAACCCAGGCATGTGCCCTGACCAGGAATCCAACTGTGACCTCCTGGTTCATAGGTCGATGCTCAACCACTGAGCCACACCAGCCGGGCAGATGTAGATATTTCTGCTCCCCAAATCAAGGTCAAGATCAGGGTTGTTGGGGTAGGAGAGGAGGAAAGATTTTTAGCAGGGGTTAGGAGCACCCAGATAGGGAAAGAGGGTAACTCACCCTGGGAAATGGAGATGATTTAGACAGTCCTGGGTGGGCCCAGCACACACCCAGCGTGGCCTCAGGGCAGCGGGTACCGGGGCTGAGGAGGGCGTCCAGGTGATGGGGCAGGAGTCCGACTGGCAGACCTGCAGGCTCAGTGTGGTGCAGGGAACACACATGGGAGTTCCCGGGGCCCAGGGAGATGCAGAGGCCGGAAGGAATGAAGGACCCAAATAGATGCGGGGGGTAGATAAGGAGGCCGCAGGGAGTGGGGACTCACCTCTGGAGGCCAAGTTGGGGCCATACACAGAGTTCTGAAGGACAAAGCAGGGTCCATTCCAGGCAGACACCCAGGAAACGTCAGCACGCAGAACTGAGGCCCCCCGCCCCTGTCCCAGGCCTTGTGAGTTTCTCTATCCAGACAGGACCTGGAGAAAAAGGAGGTGGAGAAATAACCTGCCCTGGACAGTTGTGTCTGAATGGACTGAATTCTTAACGCAAAGAGGTCAAGTTGCATGAAAGAGCCCAAGATTAGCTCCTTTCTTTGTTGTTTAATCTTTGCAAAAAGAATATGAAAATACAAAAACCCATTAGAGAATAAAGATCGCATTGAGGGGCGTAGTGGGGGTTGGTTTCGGATGCCATCCGCAGTGTGCCTCCGAGAAGCTGACATCTGTGGCGGGCTCCGCTGTAGACATATGTGTCTATACCACATCGCAGGGAGTTAGCCGCCAGAGAGAGGGCCAGATGGAGAGCGTGTGTGGAAGTGGGGTGCGGTCCAGAGCGGGGAGTGACTGCTTCCAACCGGGGGACCTTCCGGAGAGGATTTCAAAAGAAAAGTGACATGTCAATGTGTCTTGAAGAATGGGCAGGGCTGGGTCCTTAAAGACCGTGCTCAGGCCTAGAAGGCAGTGGGCTGAGGGGTGGGGCTCCCAGGCCTCCCTCCCTCCCTGAGCGTCTTTGCCCTTTGGGTCCACGTGGGAAACAGCAGAGGGGACGGGGCGCCTGTGGAACAGCAGGGCCTGGGAAGCAAGCGGCCGCAGCTGCGCTTGGCCGTGTGCGAGGCAGCACATCCCTCGCCTTCTCCGGACCACAGTGTTCTCATCTGGAAAATCAAAGGCTTAACCAGATGAAACATCTTCAAGGCGCCCTTGGACTCGAACAGTATTGTGTGATCCTCAAAGTGCCTCGGGGTGGGCGTTGGAGAACGGGCTTCCTGCTCGCCGACACTGGTGAATGGGGATCAAGAGGGTCAACGGGGGTGTTTACAAGGTCACAGTCAGGGGCCCGGAAGTCTGGGCTCCTCCTGTCCCATCCACCTGCCTGGGCCCCTGATTCTCTAGCCCCTCTTCCCTGATAGTTATCCCACCTCTCACCCGCATCCCTCCCCCTCAGCCACACAGGAGGAAAGAAAGGAAGGAGAGAGGGAAGGAGCAGGGGAGGGGAGGGGAGGAGGACCAAGAGAAGAAGGGGGGCGGGAGGGAGAATATGACCATCTCAGGGCACAAATAGCTCGGATCCAAGCTTCCCACGGAGAACGGCAAGGCCAAGGGGAGGCTCCTTCCTTTCTGCTTACCCACCCTGGCTCCTCTTTTCACTGACTTTCCTTATATTCCTGAGATTCATCGTCATTCAAAAGGAAGAAAGGCACTTTGGTCTCCCAAGGGGACCTTTTCATGAAGCCTTTGCGTGTGTTCGCTTCCCTCTGTGGCTGGGGGAGCAGCAGGGGTGGGGTGGCGGGGGCTGAGAGAAGGGTGCTGGGTTCTCTGTGATGCTGCCATGGAAGGTGGGCTGGGCTGGACAGGGAAGGCATGTCTGGCTGCCACAGGAGCCTGGTCAAAGGTCACTCATTTAAGGGCCTTCAAATCTATGAACAGACACGTTCAGAAAAGGAGAATAAGGCTAAAGATGGGGCAGATTCCCTTTAGGAAAGACAGTCCCAGCTCAGACGAAATCAATTAGGCCCCGGCCCCTCCCTCACAGGCCATCATCTTTATTTTTTAAATATATTTTTTAATTGATTTCAGAGAGAAAGGGAGAGGAGAGATAGAAACATCAATGAGAAACATCAATGATGAGAAAGAATCACTGATCGGCTGCCTCCTGCACGCCCCCTACTGGGGATCGAGCCCCCAACCTGGGCATGTGCCCTGACCAGTAATCAAACTGTGACCTCCTGGTTCATAGGTCAACGCTAAACCACTGAGCCATGCCAGCCAGGCAACAGACGGTCATTTTTTATCCCTGGGGTGGTGGGGAGAGAAGCCCCAGGGTGAGGGCTGGGAGTCAGCACCCTGTCAGGGGCTTTTATTTTTTCAAATTTATCCCAAACTCATTCATTATCGCTGAGGAAGTTGGGGTATGTTTGCCAGGTGTGCAAGCCTCCTTAGGGAATGAGAGCTGTCAAAATACAGCTCCCTTCCTCTCTGTACTTGGACAGGGCTTGCCTCAGTCTCCTTAGTGATCCCACCCCGTGCACCTCACAGGGCTGCTGAAAGCCCACTGCGCTACAGGGGAGGGAATGTGCCACGGTATTTGGACAGGTGGGGGTCCTCGTCACATGGCAGGGCACCGTGTTCCTCCCCTGAGCACATCCTCCTCGAGTGAGAGGTTCATGAGGAGACCTGCCCTTTTACCTCCTCCTCCCACCCCTTCTCAGTCCCAGGAGGCCGCCAAGAGGAGGCACAGCATTGACTGCTGGAGAAGAAACCTGGGCGGTTGCGAACCCTGTAACTGAGGCTCGGGGCCCATCGGGTCTACTCTCCAGGAAAATGGCACCATCCCCGACAGGCCTGGCCGGCAGGGTCATGCTGAAGGTCACAGGTCTCTGAGTCCTTACATCCCGGGGCCTACTTTCAGGAGTGGCTTCAGAATTTCCAGCTCGAAGTGGCTTAGGGGCTGCCATCTATTCGGGAGAAGCGGTGCAGCTAGAAGAACTTGAAGTCATGTTAGTAACACAGACATCCTGTCCAGAGGAAAAAGGAATGAGTTTGGTAAGCTGCTGATACATATGTTTATATATATATTTATTTTTATATATTTACTAGAGGCCCGATGCACGAAAATTCATGCAAGAGTAGGCTTTCCTTCCCCCGGTTGCTGGCACGGGCTTCCCTCCGGCACCCGGGACCCAGGCTGTTTTGCTCCAGCCTCGGCTTCATCCGGAAGGATGTCTGGAATGACGCCCGGAAGGACGTTTGGTCTAATTAGCATATTACCCTTTTATTATTATAGATACTAGGGTCTCTTGGCCCGGCCTGCAAGGATCAGTCCGACACTGGCTCTCCAATACCCCCCGAGGGGTCCTGGATTGTGAGAGGGTGGTTCTCAGGTGATGCACCCTGGAATCGGGCTCCCTCCTCTCTGGTTCAGGGTGCGTCACCCGAGAACTGCAGCTGCCAAGTCACCACAGCAAGACAGTTCCTGCGTTGATCATTTGCCCCCTGGTGGTCAGTGTGCATCATAACTACCGGTCAGATGGTTGAGCGGTCAGATGGCTGCTTAGGCTTTTATATAGATAGATAATTATATATTTATATCCTCTGATATCGATGTTTATATATACTATATATTTTTAAATCCTCACTCAAGGATATTTTTTTCCATTGATTTTTTTAAAAGAGAGTAGAGGGGAGGGAGGAGGTGTGTGAGAGAGAGAAACATCAATGTGAGAGAGACACATCAATTGGTTGCCTCCTTGACTGGAATTCAACCTGGGACCCTTTAGTCCACAGGCCAACCCTTTAGTCCACAGGCCAACCATACGGCTAGGGCAGGAGTGTATTATTATGCCCATTTCACAGATACAACTCAGGGCCATGTGGCACACTTTCTACTGTCACACAGATGGTGAGGAATAGACAAAGAGTCAGTGCAAGTTTGCCTGTGGCAGGCTCACCCTCCAGCCACAGCAATTGCCTTCTGCAGTGCTGGGCGCCTCCAGGAAGCCATGGAGAGGGGTGGACTAACACCCAAACTCTGGACTCGGGCTTGGGCCTGGTATAAATTCTGTCTGCTTCATCTCCATGAGCCTGTTTCTTCATCTGCAAAACAGGAATGATAAGAGTATCTATTTCATAGCATGAAGTTTCAATGAGCTCCAGCCGGCATGGCTCAGTGGTTTAGGTAGAGTCCTAAAACCTGTACCTGCCACACTAATCTATCTATCTATCTATCATCTATCTATCTATCTATCTATCTATCTAAAAGCCTAAGTGACCATCGCAATTGAACGGACAACTGAACAGGCTGTGTGGGGCGACCAGGCTGGCAGGGGGGGCAGGTGGGGGTGATCAGGCCGGCAGGCAGAGGTGGTAAGGGGTGATCAGGCTGGCAGGGGGGCAGTTAGCAGCGATCAGGCAGGGGTCCTGGATTGGAGAGGGTGCAGGCTGGGCTGAGGGGACCCCCCCCTCCCCATGCACAAATTTCGTGAACTGGGCCTCTAGTATATATATAATAATAAAAGCATAATATACTAATTAGACCAGACAGCTGAATGACCTTCTGGACGACCTTCTGGATGAAGCCAGGGCTGTGAGGACCGAGCCTCTTGCACACATTTCCTGCATTGGGCCTCTAGTATATATGTATATTAATTTCAGAGAGGAAAGGAGAGGAAGAAAGAGAGAGAGAAAGAAACATCAATGATGAGAGAGAATCATCGATGATTGAGCCTGCAACCTGGGCATGTGCCCTGACCGAGAATTGAACCTGTGACTTCTTGGTTCCTTGGTCAACTCTCAACTGCTGAGCCACATCTGGCTGGGCAAAATATATTAAAAAAAAAACAAAAATATATATATATATATATATATATATATATATATATATATATTTAAAAAGTAAAACAGAGCAGAAGCCTCACTGGCCCTGCTCAGTCTGAACTGGAAGGCGTGTTGAGTGGACGGATGCCCACCGGCCTGTGTGCAGAGCTCGGCTCCGTCAGGGACGTCAGAGCAGGAAAGCACATTGAGGCTGGAGCATCGCTCATTCCCACCCCACCAGCCACCTGCTCCTTCGCCCGAGCGGGAGACCTGTTTTCCATCCTCTCTGAAGGAACAAATGGTCTGAAACTCTGAACAGGAAACAGTGGTCCGGGCACATTCCCCTTGCTGGGCTCCCTCTGCGGTTGTTGATTGCGGACCTGGGATGAGCCGGCGCCTGCGCACTGGTTCTGTCATTAATCCTCCCCACAGCCCTCAGGGTGGCGGTGAGAACGTCATTTCACAGTCGAGGAGATTTAGCTTCCAAAATGTATAGTAGCAGTTCAAGGTCACATACCTGCTAAGTGACAGATCTGAGTCCTCGAGCTCCTCACCTCAGAGCCCCAACTCTCGCGCCAGAGACGCCGAGTTCCTTGGCCGGGGCTGCAGCCCACGCAGCGCAGTGTTTCCAGCTCCCCAGGTGGCTCTGCTGGGCTGCCTGGGCTGGGAACCGCCCTGACATCAGCCTTCCTATACAGACCCGGGCTGTCATTCCATCTTGCATCCCAGACTCCTTGAGGGGGGGAGATGGGGGAGAAGGACTATGGATCTCCTCTACAAAATAAATAAATAAATTCAGTTATACGCGAAAACAGCATTCACTTTCAGGAAATTATGGGTGTTTTGGAGCTTCTACATGGATTTCCACCAAGGGTCACGAACTCGAATTAAGGCTGAGTCTATAAATCCTTGGCTCTGGGTAAGTGGCCACACGTGGGAGTTAGCTGAGCCTCTAAACAATTATTTCCCGGCTCCACCCCAGCTCTACCCATTCAGCATCACTGGATCTATATCCTGTGTAGTATGTTCTCCAATGGTTCTTGTATATCCACCCAGAAAACGGACTTTGGGCGGGAGTTTGAAACCGTGGCTCTAAATCAGGGGCGGGGAACGTCCAGTCTGCGGGCCGTGTAAGGCCCGGGCAATCAGTGGGTCTGGCCCTGACAAGGCATTAGAGGTGAGTTAGTTAAATGTTTGACCAAATGTAGCAGGCCGATGTTTAAGGTGGTATTTTTGCATGGCCCACGAATGATGTTATAAATACCCACATGGCCCTTGGCAGGAAATAGGTTCCCCACCCCTGTCCTAAATGCTACCCATTCAACAGATAAGAAGTCCTCTCTGTCATTTCCACCTGCGTAATGTTAGGTCAGCTCTTTACCTCCCTGAACCTTCTCTTTTGTCTTCTGTCAAATGGGAATCATGGCCGTCCCTACCTCATAGGGCTGAATATTCCATGGGAGTGGTTAGCACCGGGTCTGGCACATAAATATGCAAGGAATGTTTATGTCTCGCTAATGATGTAGTATTATTTCATCACCTACGTAACTAATCTCTAAATGTTCTCTTGGCGACAGAGTTGGGAATAGAACGTAATTTCTAGCAAACTGTCAACAAAAATACGTGAAAGAAAGGAAAAAAATTCAAAGTTTATTAAACATTAAGGATAACAGAGAAAGGTTTGTGTCGAACAGCATAAACACGGCCCATATCATGGTACACAATTAAACTGACCTCCTGTGAACTTTTACCTGTTTAGCGGATGCAATCTTTGTGGTGTTGCCAAAAAGATAATGGTAGGTTATTGTGATGTTTGGTAAGGTGCTCCAAAATTAAAGATTTTTATGTCTTGACATAAATAGTTACACACACACACACACACACACACACACACACTACCCTACATACATTTGGCCCTCTGTGAAATGTGCTGTCATGCCACGTTCAATTCATCAAGATCGAGGCTAAGGCTGTGCTCATTGTTTTAAATGCTATTATTGCCAGCAGGTGTGGTTCAGTCGACTTACAAACGAGGTCAGGGCACATGCTCGGGTTGTGGGCTCCATCCCCAGTGTGGGGCGTGCAGGAGGCAGCCGATCCATGATTCTCTGTCATCATGGATGTTTCTATCTCTCTCCCTCTCCCTTCCTCTCTGAAATCAATAAAAATACATTAAAAAACAGGCTTCAAAAGAATAGACCCAAGACCTTGTCCATGTACCTGTAGAATTATCGTGAGCTCCCTCACAAGACCAGCGAGTGGAAAGGAAGCTCTGGGATACCTAGTACAGCGTCCTGCTCAGCCCATGCCAGAATCGCCTCTGCCCTCTCCTCCAGCAAAGGGCCTCCTGCTCTAAGCGATGGTGTTGCAGGTGGCCTCCACACCTGCAGGGGCAACGCCCAGCGTGGGGTCTCAAAAGGCAGCCCCTTCCTCAGGAGAAGGAGAGGGCCACTTACAGCCCCTCACCCCCCGCCGGCCGCCCCAGGGAGCATGGGCAGGACGGGATGAGCAATCCCTGCCTTTCTCTGCAAGTCAGGGCAGAAGAAACGGCGATGGCACCTCATCAGGAAGCCCCGGACCACTCATTCCAAATCGTGTCTAAAGGATGTTGGCACGGTACGACTGGGCTTCCTTGTTAATGGCCAAGTAATTGATCTCTGAAAGCTGCTTATGAGGAAAAGGGGGGAAATGACAGCAGGACTGTTAGAATAGCTGCAGTCTGCAGAACTCACCTGGCTCTGGTGGACCCGAGTCATTCCAAACCGGGCCCCGGCCTCCCACGCCACTTAGCAGAACTGCCTCACACACCAGTTAACGGCCCTGGATGGAAGGCAGTGAGTCTAGGTGCGAGTGCTCACGTGTGTGCGGTGGCAATGACCTACATATAAGGCACCTGCAGACTCCCACGTTTGCAATTGTTTAAGATGAGGTAGGTCTCTGAAGCCTTTCCTGGCACATGAAAGAGTATGTTTTATTGTGATCATTTTATTTCTTCTGCAGAAAACATTTGTGATGCTCATTGGATACAAACAATCTAATTCCAAGAAAGACCAGTACTCAAATGCATTTTTTTTTGGGGGGGGGGGAGGCTATAATTTTATACATCAATGAATTGGGTGGTCCAGGGCAGGCTCCCTTCAACATGTCACCACTTAAATATATCATTTGTCTCTGCGTTAGTGAATACTGCCATTTAACAATTTGGGCAATCAGCCTCTTTTCCCATAAAAAAGGCCAACCCTGGCTCACTTGTGTCTCTTACTGAATATCGCTTCTTCAGATCTGCCTGAGACTGCCCAAGGTCTTGCTTGTTTCTGTTATTAGTGATTCACCTGAGCAATGCATTTCAGCTCCAACACTCTTCCATCTCCCACTGTGCTCTGCTGCCTGGGAACACCTAGTGGGAATATCCGCCCAGCCGGGTTTCCCGAGACTCTAACACCAGAGACAACCGCTGATGGGCTGACCGGGAGCCCACCAGGTCACTAAAGAATCAGGTACTCTGGGCGCAGGAAACTAGGAAATCTCACGGAGGAAAGCGGATTTTAATCCAGCACAAAGTGTCTCTTTGTAATATCAGCAGAATCTCTTGACATGACACAAGTGAGCGAGACGGAAGAACAATCTTTAAAGTCGGAACATCCATCAAGTCGTAAGCCACACATAGCACCGATATCGACCGTCAACTGCCTAAGACGCGCGCCCACGGGGAGGACAGAACTGTTTGGGGTGTCTGCAGTGGTATTCCGTTCCAGGAAGTCATCATTTTGAAGTGAACATTTCTGTGGCAGATGCTTTCCCTAAAAAACACTGTAGCATCCAATAAATATTTGACTAACATCCATTTTGTGCTTTTGGGTGATGTTAACTGACTTCTTTCTGAGACCTACTAGGAAACAAGAAATCTCCTTCTAGACCTTAGAGCAGAATACAGCACGGCGAGCGTCGATACTGTCGTGAAATTTCCAAGCAGAAAACATGCTGATGTGTCAGCGATAGGCTTAAAATATTAAAGACATCAAAACCCCCAAGCCCTTCTTCTCTGTACAACGCTGATGAATATATATCTTTGCTATATAATTCAAAACATGGACTTTTCTCTTTGCTATATATAATATATGTCTTCCAAAATACATGGTCAGTATTTATATCTGAAAAATACTGTACAAAAAAAAGAACGTCCTATAATTACTCTGTATAAACATTAGACAATTTCATAATCTCTCCTTTGGGTCTATAGTAAACAGTGAAGCTGATTGGATTACCCACAGTTTGTGACAACACCATCCCCTTCTGAGATACACCAGTGTCTTTTACATTCATTTTTTCAGAAGTACACTTTATAAAAGCACATACGTTCAAAAGCAAACGGGGTAAGAAACGCAAGGTCCGGAATCATTAATTGATGAAGCATTCGAAAAGGGCACCGCTAGGAAAAAGGGTCATACAAAACACCAACTCATTAACTTAACTGATGTTTTAAAAACAGCAAGGTATAAGTCACAAAAATATATATATTACAAAAAACGGGGGAAACTGAATCTTAATTGAGTTGTTGGGAATATCAAGAGGGCTATGGAAAAAGTTAACTATAAAAGTGGGGGGGAGGGGTTATGGGAGAAGGGAGAGGACAAAACCAAACATATCCATGTCAAAAGCCATTCCAAAATGCGTTTTGTTTTTGTGTGTGTGTTTGTTTGTTTTTTGGCTCCTATGCTGATAAAGTAGCCCTTCCTTCTCAGACCTGCCATTTCCCTCTGCTTCCCTGTCCTGGGTGGGGATGTTCTGGGCATGCTCAAATGCATTGCTGTCATTTTTTTGTTTTTTAAAAGAGGGTGGACTTCTCAGGGAGGGAAAATATCCTACGTCCACTAGTAATACTCAGGCAGCATGCTCTAGCGTACAATAGGATTATTGCTTTAGGTACAGACAGTGCAAAAACACACTCTGTGGTCTATGAGAGTACTCGTACGGATCCGGGGTGCGGGGAATGAAAAGGAAACTTAGTAGATAGCGCGGTAAGTAAATGTGGGCTCTAATGCATCTAAACAGCACTTTCCATGTGAAGACGATCACCATCCAAACTGAAAGGATGAGGAAAGCGCCTACAACGGAAGAGGGCGAGGGGTAGCGCTGGGTTCATTTGTGCACCGTGTTGGCATGGTAACTCACAGACTGGTCTGGAAAACTGAGAGCCACTGTTCTCCCAGGGCCCTTTCGGTGGATCCAAACACAGGGTCCTGGCCGAGCGGGGAAGAGCGACCGCGAAGCCGCGTGGAAAGGGCAGGAGTGGGGAGGAGGAGAGGGGCAGGAAACCCCGCCGGAGGTCTCCATAGTCCGGTAAAAACATGGCACCTTTCTGATTGGGGAGCTGAAAGAGGATGAGAGGGTTCTCTGGAAATGGCAAGTGCAAAGGACCGCACGCCGCTGGCCACACGCGTGCGCTCACGCCCATGCGCCCAGCGCGCACACGCCAGGCGGAGTCCGTTGTGTTGACTGATGCCTCCGGTAAAGTGCTGACGTCGGGAAGGTCGGGTCGGGTGTGGTGCTGTCATAGGGGAAACGCAGTGTCCATCTAGTCCAAAGCCAGCCCCCCCCCGCCCCCCGCCCCCATACCGTCCTACAGGGGCCCGTGCCTGGCCTCGTACTTGGCCAGAATGTTCTTGCACTTGCCCAGCTCCTTGCGCAAGTCGGCCACCTCCTGGCGCAGGGCCGAGTTCTCCTTCTCCAGGAAGGACGCGCGGATGGCGATCTGGTTCTCCTTCAGCCGCCGCGCGTCGCGGGAGCGCTTGGCTGCCATGTTGTTCTTTCTGCGCCTTGCCCAGTACTTGTCATCCTGCTCGGTAGGTACAGAAGGAAAAGGAAACAAGATATTAGATTTCGGCAGAGCTGAGGGCCCGCCGGGCCGCTGGCAGGCCTTGGGGCTGCGCCCAGGCACCAGCCCACGAGTCTTAACCTGCGTCTCCTTCCTGGACCGTCTCAGCAACGCTGCGTGGAGTCCATGGGCCATGGCTCCCTTCCCGGAGCAGGGACCGGCCTGTCACCACGCGCTCCTGCCCTCTTTGCCCAGCAGAGCATGCGCCCCACGAGGAGAGGTCGGAGGCTGGGCGAAAGCACACCCTAAATGGCCTTCCAGATTTCTCCACTCTTTTTGCTGAAATTTTTATTTTTTGAGCCCTTCTCTTCCATGGGCACTCATATTTTTTTTAAAAAAATACATGTTTTTATTGATTTCAGAGAGGAAGGGAGAGGGGAGAGAGAGAGAAACATCAATGATGAGAGAGAATCATGGATGGGCTGTCTCCTGCACGCCCCCTACTGGGGATGGGGCCCACAACCCAGGAATGTGCCCTAACTGGGAATCTAACCGTGACCTCCAGGCTCAGAGGTCAAATCTCAGCCACTGAGCCACTCTGGCCGGGCCTCCTAAGCTTTTTGATACAGGGTTGATATAACATTGTTGGAAGGCAATATCTGCCAACTATTTAAATGCACGTGCCACTGATCTAGCGACTCCACCTCTAACGTCTCATCCTGCGGCAGCCTTCATGCGTGTGCACGTAGACACCGGCACCCCGTGTTCACTGCGGCGCCGTTTGCAATAGGAAAGAAGTGGGGGGAAACCTACTTATTGGTAAGAGATCTGATAACGACATAATGATGGCGAATACTCTGCAGCTATTAAAAATGATAATCCAGTCGAACCAGAAGGATGTCCACGATATACCATTATGTGGGTGGAAACGACAGTAATCTCAGATAGATGTGTATGGTCTCCTCCCACTCTGCTTTAAAAAATCACAGTATTACGTATCCGTAGGGAGAGGCCCCGAGTGGTTTATGCCAAGCTGTGAAAAGCGATGCCTTCAGAGGAGGATTCGAGGGAGGAGGCCACGGGGAGAGGGAGGATCGTTCACTTTCCAGTTCATAGCCCTCTGAACTGTTGGCATATGACGTAACGGACATGGACATTTTGGCAATTCAAAACAGGAATTAAAGAAAAACCCACCAAACTTCTACCTGCCACCACATCAACATACTCCTACTGGTGGCTACCACTTAAATAATTTGCTCTGATTTCCTGTTTCCCGGTTCTCTGCGCATTCATTAGCCTGAGTAATGTTTAACTGGTCAACAAGAAAACAGTCCCTTCTCCCCCTCCCCCTCCCTGCTCCTCCTGCCAGAAGAAAGGAAAATACTCCCGGGGAGACTAAGAAACTAAGCCCTCTTTCAGACCTTCCGAACGGATTTATGGCGCCACCTGGTGCATTCTGCCACTCCCCCTGCTCCCTGCCCCCCTTTCCAACAATGACTTGCAAGAGTGAATCGCGCTCCATCCTGGCAAGCCTAATACCTGTAGTTACATGCCACCCAGAGAAAGTGGGTGAGGTCAGTCCTCACCCTCCCCCAGGATTCCAAGGGGCAGTTGGCACTGGAGGAGGTCACGTGGGTTGGGGCCAAGGCTGCAAGCCAGGTCCAAGGTCAGTGGCCCGCCCCCATACCTGCCCCTTACCCTCAGCAGACATCTGCGCTAATCAAAGACATAAGGTGTGAGGCAGACATGTGCAGGCACCTCTGTCTGCTTTCACAAGCTGGGACTTTTATTTACAAAGTGCGTTCAGCTTTCTGTATATTTCATAATGATATGTAACAAACTGGAAAAAAAAAAAAAAAGACCTTCCTACTAGCTGGTGCCAGGACTGTCCTTAGAGAGGAGTTAGCTTGGGCAGGTGGTGGGATTTGTTATTTTGCTTCGGAAAGGGAGCAGGGGGCTGGAGAAAGGGGAGGGGCCACGCTAGTGGATGAGAGAGGCTGGGAGGAGCTGGGGGAGTGAAAGGTTTCCCGGGGCGGAATGGGCCCAAGTGTAGCCTCTGGTAGAGCCCGAAGTTGTTTGTGTTACTTTGATGGAAGGGCCAATTGCACCCTCTCCACCCCCACCCCCCCCCCACCCTCCCGACCTCGTGTGTCAGGAGGTCTGCCATCCTCCTCAATGCTCCTGGGAGTGTGGCTTCCAAGGTCATTCGAAAGAGGGGCTGACATAGGGTGTGCCGAACCTGCACCCAGGGCAACAGGGCCCGCGAGGTGCAGACGGACGTGAGAAACACCCCCTGGGGTGTTGTAGAAGCTGTGTGTGTTGGGGGGACAGATGGGGTGTAGGCCATGGACTTGGTTTGTGACCACATCATAGGGCCCAGGGAGTCACCAGTTCACTCAACCAACTTCTCTGTCTCTTGGAGCTCTCACCTCTGAGGCGGTTCCATCCCCAGCCTCCCCTGTCCACACCTGGAGCTGAGCTAGGAAAGGCGAGGAATGGGAGGTGGGGGCAGGAATGGAGGGAGGACGCAGAAGGCAGGGATGACGGTGGGCTGTCCTGGCGGAGAAAAGCCAGGCCGCTGCCCTGTGTATCGCAGGAGACTGAGGGGCTGATCGATTTGGCACTACATCCCCTGGCCCCTTCTCCCCCGCCCCCAGGGGCAGATGCCACCCAGCTGCCCAGTCACCCCCACCCAGCAAGGACCCCTCCGTCCTGTCCCATCATCTTCCTGATGTCCCCTCCCCCCACCAGGCCAGCATTCCTTCTCACCAGACTAGAAGTGCCTGGAGGGTAAGGAACAATGCCAGGACCAATTCGCCTCAGAATCCCCAGCCCCTGACACAGGGCTTGGCACACACTGGCATTGGAAAGATATGTGTCAAATGAATGAATGGATGCTGCAAAGTATGAAGACATCACAGTGATTACATGGAGTCTCAGCTAGGAGCAGTGTGCCACCCCTTCACCCTCCCAGGGGACGCATCTTGACCCAAATGCATGGCTCAAGGGAGGAAGCGCGGGCAGCGGTGGGGAAGCCCGGTTCACTCATCCAGTGCTGGGGCCACAGATGGGTCTCCCCCCGACCCAAGCTCAGAGCTTCCCGCTTCCCACGAGTGCATGGTCTGTGGCCCGAGGCTTCCCTCCCAACTGAAGAAATCCAAGGACACGAGGCAGGAGGATGTTCCTGCCGCTCCCACCTGCCACGGGAAAAGGTCAGGCGTGGCTCTGACAACAGTGATACGCATCATCCCAGCACAGAAGGTTTCCATGTGGCCTCTCTGTTGCCAAGGTTACCTGGGATATTAGGTGGGCTGGCCCTCTGCTTTGACCTTGAAAATTCGGAGACCCTACGAAGGTCTGGCTGGAAGCTACATCTATTTCTCAGCAGCATCCTTTCAAACTACCTTCCATTCAAAAGGGTTTAGTGTGAGAGATGAGCTCTGAAATACAGCAGGACGGCTAAGCACACAAGATGAGAGAAACCCTCCGGTGGAAAGAAGATACCTGCTCGCCCAAGGACCTAACCCTATGGTGCCCCTTCACACGCCGTCGCAGGCTAACCATCAATTCCCTGGCCAGGTTAGATGTTCTGGTGTTTTACTACGCACTTTCCTCTCCTGATTCTCAGGGGGGCAGCTACTGGTCCGTCCCCCAGGAGTCCCTGTTGTAGCCCCTGCCAGGGCAGCGTGCTACAGGGACCTGCTTGGAAGCTAGAAGCCTCTCGGGGACCAGGCTCGGCCTTCCTCCACCTGGCAGTGAGCAGTGCTCGCCTATTTCACTGTCTGCTTCTCCTTTTCTTCAACTGCAAAATGGTAACTTAGTCTAGTGAATCTCTGAGGTCTGTTCAGCCCTGACAATTCTGTATCCCGCCAGGTAATCACAGGTACGGAGATGACGGCAGTGATTTAAATCGGCCAGACACTCCCCCTCCAATGCTCTTTCTGGATGGAAAAGTAGAGGTAACGAGTCTAAGCCAGTCCCAGGACAATGCCCCAAACTCCCAGCCAAGGAGCAACACTCCATCTGAACCATACTGAGGCCTGAGAAATGGGGGTCAGAAATTAGGAAAGGGTTAAGGAATTATGCTTGGTTCCAATACCTTGAATGTATATAATCATATCTTCATTGTCCACATGCTTGGAATGAAGCATAAACACAGACAAGTCTAAGCAACAGCTAATCAAAAGTGGTTCTAATTTAATACCAGTGGACATGCATCATTTTAAAGAATTCCCTCCCTAAGGTATCATTAAATGTGTCAGAATAATTTCAAGTTGCATCTGATTTCCCAGGATAAATCTATTTTCCTTTATAAATAATGTGTCCCTTCAACACAGCAGAGAAAAACCAACTCGGAATTAACCTTTTGTTGAGATAGTCACGTGATCATTATTTGAGGTACAGAGTGAACATTACAAAGAAACAGTGTCAGGGAACCCACCAGCTTCTTGAACAAAACCCCGCCCTGGTCACCCAAGGTTGGCAATGGGGAGAGGGGTCCTGTCTCCAGCTGTTGTTCCCCGAGGCCCCCAGGGAAAGGACAGCAGTTAATTATCAATCAATTCCCCCAGGGAATTTCCCCCGGAAGACGAGGAGGCCAAGATGCCCTTCCCCAATGATTTTCTCTCTCTTTCCAACCTTGGAAGGTTATAGTTTGATTTTGTTGGCCTTTCCTATGTTTCCTTGCAATTTGCCTCCTTCATGGGCTGCAAATAGCTCCAGCATGTTATCGCTCCTCCTTCTTTCTGGGCATCACCGAGACATGAAAGGCATGTTTCAGAAGGCACCCAGAGAGGAAGCAACTTGCTGAGTCACATGCCAAGAAACAGGATCAGAAATCAAGAGTCCTTTGTCCACCAGCCTGTGTGATCTTCCCGGGGTCACCCTTTTAATCCGCCTCTTGATCCTCCCACTCGCTACTTGCCCGCAGCCTGGTTACCAGTTCCAATTTACCTTCAGATCATCAGGGATGAAGACTTTGCGAGCTTTCTTAATCATGGGCTGCGGCTTCAGTTCTTCCTCGGAGAACTTGCGTTTGCGAGGGTCAAACATTTCCTGGCCGGGGATGCTGGACAGGGCGAGATCCGCCGGGTCCGGCTCATAACCCACCGGGACCTGGATGGTGTCGGGATCGATGGGGCTCGGTGTATTGCGGTTCGCCGGCAACAGCTGACCTGGAACAACACGGGGGTTTCAATTCATCAACACCCTAGGGCCGTGGTCGGCAAACTGCGGCTCGCGAGCCACATGCGGCTCTTTGGCCCCTTGAGTGTGGCTCTTCCACAAAATACTACAGCCTGGGCGAGTCTATTTTGAAGAAGTGGCTTTAGAAGAAGTTTAAGTTTAGAAAATTTGGCTCTCAAAAGAAATTTCAATCGTTGTACTGTTGATATTTGGCTCTGTTGACTAATGAGTTTGCCGACCACTGCCCTAGGGAGACCCAGTCGATACAGCTTGGTGATGCTTCAAGGTGAGTGACAAGTCTGCATGTTACTGATATCTGATCCTAAGCCTGTTCATCTTATTCATCCTCACCGCGTTCCTGGGAGCACGACTGAGCAGGACTTTACTCAGATCGTGCACAACCAAGACCCACAAACACGTGGTCACAAACTAAATTAAAAAATACCTGTGTTCAGCCCAGCTGGCATTGCTTAGGGGTTGGGCGTCGACCTATGATCCAGGAGGTCACGGTTTGATTCCCTGTCAGGGCACATGCCTGGGTTGTGGGCTCGATCCCCAGTAGAGGGTTTGCAGGAGGCAGCCAATCGATGATTCTCTCTCATCATTGATGTTTCTATCTCTCTCTCCCTCTCCCTTCCTCTCTGAAATCAATAAAAATATATTAAACAAACAAACACCTGTGTTCATTCTTTTCTGCAACCCATCCATGGACCAGCTCCATGCCAGGTGCTACAGGTACAATGGCTAGAAATACATGACTGTTACCTTCAAGGTGTTTTCCAGACAAATCAGGGAACCAGACCAATAACTAGCCAGTGAGGACACAGTGACGGTGCCCGGATGGACGCCGACCTCACGTGCTTCCAGAGTGTGGGCAGCAGTGCCTAACAGGGAGGTTAGGGGACATCTCCTAGAGATGACACAATTAATTATCTTGACAAAAGATAACTAGCCCGAAAAGGTAATCTGGGCATAAACACAAGACAGAAGGTTACATTTCTGAGGAACCACAAGCAGGCGTGGTGGCTGCAGCACTGAATGGAGCACACGTGGAGGGGCGAGGTGCGAGTGAACTAGGAACAGGAAGGTGGGCGTGGGGTGTTATAAAAGGCCCCGAGTTGATGTCGGTGAAGAGTTCTGAGCACTGAAGGGAGGCGCAGAGCTGAGCTTTGGAGAGAAGAGTCAGGTGGCGTGAGGAATGGACTGAAGGGGGCAAGGCTGGGGTGGGAGACCAGCTCCCAGGCCGTTGTGATAACCCACGCACGGCGCCGACTGGCCCCAGGGACAGTGAGAGGGGACAGGCTCCAGGAACATCTAACGGAGTAGGAAGGACACAATGGAGCCGGTCTCACTTCCACTTGAAGGTTCTCCAGGCTAACCCCGGAAACGCACCAGCGTCCACTGGACAGCAGGGCTCCTGAGTTTGCTCACGCGTCTCCCTGGCGGAATGAACTTCCTAACGGACCACACTGTTTGCGTGGGGAGCTCTGAATCTTCCTTCTAGTTTCGCCTGAAGTTTTCAATCGCTCCTTTCAGGCCCAGGGGATCCCGGAGTGGACACAGCTCCGCTCTGCTGGGCCCGGCTCCTCCTCCTCCTCGCGGCCAGTGGCTGGCAGCGTGTGTGTGTCCTGCAGCTTCATCGAAGCCCACCCCAGGTTGAAGGGCAAAGCCAGGGGCTTGCATTCCAGCAAAACTGTGAAACCAGGCCTGTCTATTTCCTGGAAAGGCCTGCTGGGGAGCTTGCAAAACGAATGTTCTGGGTGACCTTCCAGCCCCCGCTCCGCTCTGAGCGCCCTCTGTCTCTCCTTTGCCAAAGGGGAAGCGAAGGGCCCCCGAGGCACTGGCCGCGGACGGAGGTGTCGCCTTAGCCAGGCTGAGCTGGGCTCCGGACTGGACCGTGGCGAGCTGGGTTTGATCTCTTGCCTCTTGACATCGCCTCAGACAACAAACCATGTCTGAGTCAAACGGGGCTTTTCTTTTCCCTTTGGAATTGCTCTTTGAACTTAATAACAAAGCTACCCGGTGGGGGTGGTGATGAGTCCAGCCAAGTTAACTCAGTAGAAAATGTGGATAACCAAGATGCTGAGAGGGTAGCTTTGGGGAGAAGGGAGACCCCGCTGTGATTCTCAGGTCCTTTGCCTCTATGACCGCCTCCCCACCCCACTCCCCCACCGCACGCGCACGCTCCCTTCTCCTACCCGCTGCAAGCCTCTCTTAATTCGCGTTTCCTAAATCGAATGGCTCCAAGTTATTTCGACTTCCTCCCTAGTACCTCGGTATTCTGTTGGTTATGCTATATTAAAAGTAGTAAAATGTTCTCTTTTATTGCTTTATACAAGTTAAGCTTCCCACACACACACACCCCTCCTCTACCAGACCTCATGGTCTTTTGTGGTTTATCTGTTTCACCGCCCGCCCCCCCCAACCCCACCCCTCACCGTGGTCCCTACATCAGAGTCCAGCTTCTACAAAGAGTGCTCCTCATTAACGGGCCCTTGGCGAGCTGGGCCCTGACCTTCATCCCCGGGCATTCTGACAAGGCCACTTCCCGGCCAGGCAGAGCCTTCCTCGGCATTCCTTCTCTCCAGCCCTTTCTTCCAGCCCTGCCTGCAGGATGGGGAAAATCTAACTGGACCGCAGACGGGGCCCATGGCTTCCCCAGCACCAAAAAACAGCAAAGGGCAAAGGACCTGAGAATCACAGCGGGGTCTCTCTTCTCCCCAAAGCTACCCTCTCAGCATCTTGGTTATCCACATTTTCTACTGACTTAACTTGGCTGGACTCATCCCCCCCCCACCCCCAATCCCCTTATTCCAAAATGTCAAGTCTCATTGGATAATGGGGAGGAGGATCTTTACTTTTCATCCTACCTTCTGTGGGTTTGCAAAATTGTAATGTAAGAATTCTCAATTTGAGAACGTATCATGCATAACTTTGAAAAAATCACCACAGATGCTCACTGCAACATTTGAACAAATGCAGCAATGGGTCAAGAAGCCATCCGCTCCCTTGTTCCCCAACCATCTTGCTGCCCCTTCGCAAGGTGATCCCCCTTAACTACGTGTGTGAGCCTTCAGACCTTGGCTGTTGCCCAGACACCATATGACTGCCATATCTCTTCAATAACGCTTCAATATACCACGTACATTTCCCATGTTAGTGTAAAGGACGAGAACTCCTTTGTTCTTTTCAAAGGTTCAGTGTATTTCCCCAATCACTCTCCAAGGACGGGTTTTGAGGTATGTGAGCACTTCTGTAGAAAAGATTCCAAGAAGTGGCACTGCTCATGCAACAGGCATGTGCGTCTTATGTTTCCAAACGTTCTGCTAAACTGTCACATCTATTTACACTTGCACCAACACTTATGAGAATGCACTTCCTCAGGATTAAATATTCATGTTCTAAATGTTTCCAGTCTGATACACATCCAGCTCGAATGCCACCTCCTCGGATCCCCGGCTTCCCTCCACCGTCCTGTTCCATTTCCTTTACAATACTGTCTCCACCCAAAATCACCTTTTGTGTCTGACATTTGTTGACCACCTCCCTCCACTCACAGGATGGGGGTCTTGTCTCGTTTGCTGGGGCGTCCCCGGTTTTGAGGTAGAACACACACGGAGAGGAAGCTCCGTGTAAATGATAGAGTAGCCAGAGGTAAACACTCCCAGATCCCAACAAGGACACTTTTTGGAAACAGGCACTTTTTTCTTTTTATTTATTATATTTTGCAAATTGTCTATCATAAGTATCTTTGACTTTAAAAAATCAGAAGAAAAAAAAAACATGATTTTCAAAAAATGGACTTTGCTTACTTTGCACATAGTACGCTCGGGAGGCTATGCCAAATACTGCGGCGAGAGAGCGTTCAGAAAGAAAGAGGGGGAAGACAGGAGCAGGAGGAGACCAGAGGGGGCAGTGGGCTGGAGAAAGAAGAGAAAGAGAGAGAAAGGAACTGAGAAACCGAAGAACCACAAGAATGAAAGAAGGGAGGGAGGGAGTGAGGGAGGAAGGAAGGAAGGAAGGAAGGAAGGAAGGAAGGAAGGAAGGAAGGAAGGAAGGACATAAGGGGGAAACAGAGAGAAAGACAGAGGATGAGAAAGAAAACGCTTAGGCAAAGGTTAAATGAGGAGTCCCCTGGACCCCAGCAGCTGGGGATCTGTCCAGACACCCCTACTTGCCAAGTGTCCGAGCCTCACATGCTGATGCGCTGACATTAAGGCAACAACGAATCACACACATACCACCGCCCCCCCCACCCACCCCCACACACACACACACACCCCTCCTTTGCACTGGCCCCAGACGGTGCCCAGTGGTGCTGTCCAGGACTCCAGGACAAACCCCTGAGAGGCCTGCTGTAAAGATCGCCTTGATCTGAGCGGCCCTTTTCCAACCCCTCTCTCCGCACAGTAACCGCTGTCAACAGAAACACGGGTAAAACAATACGCCGGCTCAATCCAGCATGTAAGCGATGGAAGGGGTCCGTCTGTTACCCTTTACTGAGAGGGTGAACACGTGGAGTCCCCGGGCGGAATCACCCTGAGTCACAGCCATAGTATCTGGGTGGGACCCTTGCCTCGCCAGCCTCTCCGACGTATTACTTCATTTAATCCTCACCACAGCCCTGTGAAGGGGGAATCATTGGTATGTCCATTTTCCAGACGTGGAAATAAAGAATAGAAATAGTATAAGACAAGTTCAGAAATAATCATTTGCCCGGGGCTGCCCAGCTGGTAGATGAAGCAGAGACTAACCTCACCATCTTTCTGACTCCAAAACTCAAGTTCTTTTCTTTAAAAATAATATATTTTTATTTATTTTAGAGAGGAAGAGAGAGGGAGAGAGAAAGAGAGAGAGAGAGAGAGAGAGAGAGAGAGAGAGAGAGAGACATCAATGATGAGAGAGAATCATTGATCAGCTGCCTCCTGCTCACCCCACACTGGGGATTGAGCGCAAAACCTGGGCATGTGCCCTGACCGGGAATCAAACCGTGACCTCCTGGTTCCTAGGTCAATGCTCAACCCCTGAGCCTTGCCGGTCGGGATAAAACGCAAGTTCTCAATCATGGAAATGGCCTGAGGGAAGCAATGGACTGCGTGCACCCGAGTGAGTCCTGGTGGGGACCTGGGCAGGAGCCTAACGAGACCATTGCACTGAACCCTCAGCCCACACTGCAGGGGGGTAGGTGCCCCTCACTTTCTGCACGAGGAAATGGGGGTGGGGCCAGAAAGCTAGAAGGTCAGGTGCAACCCAGTTTCGGTCCATTCCACCCACAGTCCATGCTTTCTCATCTACTTCGCTCGCCTCAAAGGGGCAGGAGAGGAAGAAAGGGGGGGGACCCTGCAGGTCCCTCCTCTCTAGATCCACATTTCCTGGGCAGCAGGTGATCCCCCCAAAAGGCAGGAATTGCCTCCTGTCATGGACAAGAGCCCCCAGGAAGTTATAGGCAACCAGCACCCCACTCCCTTTTCCTCTCTTCCTTCTTCTTCTTTTTTTAAAAAATATATTTTTATTGATTTCAGAGAGGAAGGGAGAGGGGGAGAGAAACATCAATGATGAGAGAGAATCATTGATCGGCTGCCTCCTGCACGCCCCCTAATGGGGATTGAGCCCACAACCCGACATGTGCCCTTAAAAAGCCTCTGATGGCTGAGACCTGCCTCATAGGGGAAGGGGGAGGGGAAGGGGGAGGACTCCTGGCCGAGAGGACCTCTCACATAGTCTCTCAGGGGGATGTGAAGCTGGCTTCCAAGGGCATCGCACAGGGAGGCATGTTTTACGTCCATGCCCTTACATTACCAGTACTTCAAGGAACGCCTGCTTGGCTGGGTTCGAGTAAAGAAAGGCATTTGGGACTCTGTGCTGAGGTTCTGCTCCGGCCTCCGTCCCTCCACCTTGACCTGCCCTGAGATGCACGGCTCATCAGAAGGTGCAGACAGACGTGGACTCGTCGTGGCTCTGCCCCTAAATAGCTCTGTGGCCCAGGGCCTGTCACTCCAGCACGGAGCGTCCTGTTCCCTCGTGTGTCAAGTGGGGAAATAATATCATCTCACAGGGCTAGAGGGGATGGGCAGCACGTGGGAGGGCCCCAGAGGGCTGTGGGGGGCACACCTCCCCTCACACCCTCCCCCGGCTCCCACTCTCCTCCACCTGCAGCCCGAGTGAGGCCTGTGACGTCACCCGTGTGACCCCGTGTCCAGGACAAGCCCTCTGCCCTGGGCCTGTGCAGCGGTGCCCCCGGTGCCCGGACGTGACTCGGCAGCTCCCGCCTTGGCAGGCGCCGGGCTGGCTTCACAAGCCTCCCGTTCCGAGCGCGTTTACCATCACGCTCCAGGCCGGCGTGTCAGCAGCAAACACACCTCCTGGCGCTGAGAGGTGAGACCAGAGGAGCTCACACCACAGGCGTTTGGAGTCCGGGGCACAGGGTGCGGCAGAAGCTCCAGCTGTGGTCAGAGCTCGTGTGGGCCCTGGCTTCTCACCACGCCCCGAGACAGCCCCCTCTCCCTGTCCCCCTTTCCCCTTAGCTGCCCCAGCACCTCAGGGCACAGAGAAGTGGCGGGTGGGCCGGAAATGAACTCCCAGTGCCTGAGACTACGGCCTGCGTGAGATACAGTTCAGATTGCAACACGGCCCCCTGAGGTGGGTATGGAGGGTTGTGAGTGGGAAACAAGAGGTGATGTCCTTCACACACACACACACACACACACACACACACACACCCCGGCAGGTGCGGAACTGCAGCGGGAGAGTGCAGGCCTGGTGTCCCTGTCCTGTAGGGAATGCGTGGTGCGTGGTGAGGGGAAGGCCTGGTGTCCTTGTGCTGTAGGGAATGCGTGGTGCGTGGTGAGGGGAAGGCCTGGTGTCCTTGTCCTGTAGGGAATGCGTGGTGTGTGGTGAGGGGAAGGCCTGGTGTCCTTGTCCTGTAGGGAATGAGTGGTGCGTGGTAAGGAGAAGGCCTGGTGTCCTTGTCCTGTAGGGAATGCGTGGTGTGTGGTGAGGGGAAGGCCTGGTGTCCTTGTCCTGTAGGGAATGCGTGGTGCATGGTGAGGGGAAGGCCTGGTGTCCTTGTCCTGTAGAGAATGAGTGGTGTGTGGTGCATGGTGAGGGGAAGGCCTGGTGTCCTTGTCCTGTAGGGAATGCGTGGTGCGTGGTGAGGGAAGGCCTGGTGTCCTTGTCCTGTAGGGAATGCGTGGTGCGTGGTGAGGGGAAGGCCTGGTGTCCTTGTCCTGTAGGGAATGCGTGGTGCGTGGTGAGGGGAAGGCCTGGTGTCCTTGTCCTGTAGGGAATGCGTGGTGCGTGGTGAGGGGAAGGCCTGGTGTCCTTGTCCTGTAGGGAATGCGTGGTGTGTGGTGAGGGGAAGGCCTGGTGTCCTTGTCCTGTAGGGAATGCGTGGTGCGTGGTGAGGGGAAGGCCTGGTGTCCTTGTCCTGTAGGGAATGCGTGGTGCGTGGTGAGGAGAAGGCCTGGTGTCCTTGTCCTGTAGGGAATGCGTGGTGCGTGGTGAGGGGAAGGCCTGGTGTCCTTGTGCTGCAGGGAATGCGTGGTGTGTGGTGAGGGGAAGGCCTGGTGTCCTTGTCCTGTAGGGAATGCGTGGTGCGTGGTGAGGGGAAGGCCTGGTGTCCTTGTCCTGTAGGGAATGCGTGGTGCGTGGTGAGGGGAAGGCCTGGTGTCCTTGTAGGGAATGAGTGGTGCGTGGTGAGGGGAAGGCCTGGTGTCCTTGTCCTGTAGGGAATGCGTGGTGTGTGGTGAGGGGAAGGCCTGGTGTCCTTGTCCTGTAGGGAATGCGTGGTGCGTGGTGAGGGGAAGGCCTGGGAACAGACGGTCATGTCCCAGCCAGCTTCCCCCTGGCTCCGAGTGTTTGCATTCCGCTGTGATTCGACCGTCCTGAAAGCATAGACCCCAGGCCCTCCCTAGGCTGCCCTGGCGACAGTGGCTGTGAGAGCCAATGACCATGTCAAGCCTCCCCGCGTCCACACACCGGAGGCCACGCAACAAGAGACGTTTGGAGGATCAAGTGGAGGCTCCAGTCCAGTGTGTGTCCGAGCAGGTCCTCAGAACCCCTGGGGGGTGCATGGTGTGGGCGCAATCACCCCGCAGAGGAGGGGAGCCGGGGGGGGGGGGGGCTGCTGCTTTCATTTCTGTGCTCACCCGGCCCTGGGTGGACTGCGTGCCACCCACCTGCCGCCTCACTCTGCCCTCGGACGTCCCTAGAAGCAGGCCGATGGGTACCCCTTGCCTATGGAGAAACGGAGCCACTGAGCAATTTCCTGGGCGTCCGAGGATGGGGCTGCCTTCTTCTCCAGCAGAGAAACAAGCTCGCCCGTCCCTGGAGTCTATTTCAGAGGCTCCTTCCTTTCCTAATGCCAACGTGCACCCCTTGAGTCAGCACCACGTGGGCCCTGGGGGCCTCCGGATTGTCTGAGTTGGTGAAAAGGTGCAGGCCCAGCCACTGGAAACCTGCAGTTTCTAAAGTGCTGCTACCGTGTAAGATGAAACTGACTGCTCCCCGCGCGACGTTAAGTTTTTGTTTGAACACAGAGGAGAGAGTGGGGCGGGGGACGAGGTAAGTGACGTGGTCCTCGCATCCACTGTGAACCCAGGAGCCCACGGTGAACTGACAGCCCGCCCTCTGCCCGAACAACACCCTTCCTCCTCTCCCCAGCCCCACCCCCCACACCAAGCCAAACAAACATAGGAAGAAAAACAGGATTGTCTTCAAGCCCGAGCTTCCGGATGAACATGAATAGCGTTCAGGTGTGTCTGTGGTTGTGCGGCCTCTCGAGGAGATCCACGAAAATGCTTTCCTGTGCGCGTCTCCAAGTTGCGCGCCCACAAGTAAACACGCTTTTCCAAAGCTGCCTGGCCTTGGCCCCTGGCCAGCGTCCTGTGCCATTCTCTCACCCAAGTTCACACAGAGTCCCAGCCAGCCCTGTGCGCCGCGATCCCTGCCTCCCGTCTGCGGGCAGCTCGGAGCCACACTCGCCCTCCAGTCTCCCAGTGACCACACTCTCCTCCAGGTCTCCTGGGGCCTGGGAACATTTCTCCATCCTGTCAGTTACCCACACACCTCTCAGGCAGGTGCGAGAAATGAGTCCCGGCCCAGAATCCCAGCACCCCAAGAGCTATGGGAATTTGTGAGATTCCCTGGCTTGAGTGAATCTGGGATGAGAGCAAAGGCTCATTCAGACACTAGCAGTACACATTCCTGGATGTTCCGTGGAGGTTTTCCTTGGTGGTTCAGATCCCGGTCATAGGTCAAGGGCAGGCCAGTCCACAGAGGATTTGGCCAACTGCAGTACCTTGTGAACTGTGGCCAATGGCTTCCCACCGCCTCCCCATCCGCACTCCTAGTCTGGCGCCCAAGAACCTCCCCTCTCAAGCGTATGGCTCCCGTCCTGTGTTCTCTGTTCCAGCCAAGCGGGTCCGCCTTGTTCCCTGGACATTCTTCCCTCACATCCTCTCCGCCTCTACCAGGCCGACCATCCATCAAGTCCAAGTCAAGCCTTCCTCCGCCTGACTGTCCCAGGGTCGATCACAACTTCTAACGTCCCTGACCTGGTACATTTAGTGTCTGTATCACATTGCACTTGGCATAGGCCAGCCTAGAGGATTTATCAGAGTAAGTGACTATAACTTTGAAGCAATATCTATTCTCTAACTAGATGAGAAATCATGTCAGGCAAAGTCCTTGCCAATGCCTTGCACATAAGATTATGAATAGCCCAACTGATTGGTTCAGTGGTTGAGCATTGACCTATGAACCAGGAGGTCATGGTTTGATTCCCGGTCAGGGCACATGCCCGGGTTGTGGGCTCGATCCCCAGTGTGGGGCATTGCAGGAGGCAGCTGATCAATGATTCTCTCTCATCATCGATGTTTCTATCTCCCTCTCCCTTCCTCCCTGAAATCAATAAAAATGTTAAAAACAAAAAGTTTAAATAATTGGAAGAGCACATTCAAATTAAGGCGAACTCCAAAGCCCTTTCTGTCTACACCTCCACCTCCACCCACTCATGTCCACCAGCAAAATGAATGCCAACAGCTAGTGTCCGGCGATTTCCGTCACGCAGCAGCTCCGGCTTCTACCCGTGCAGGGACCCTGGGGTGCTTACATGCTTCTTGGGACGTCAGGTGCCCACTTTCCATTCTCTGAAGGAGTATTTGTGAGGTGTGTCTGCATCTTGAGATGTTGAGCAACCCAGCCTAATAGAGGTATTTCCCTTTGCTATCTATGTACTAACACCTCAAGTTCCCACGGTTTATCTTTTTTTTAAATTCTTGGTCTGGCGAGTGTCTGTTTGGGGTGCCTGGGCTATGGAGGTAGCGAGGATGTAGGGGAAAACCTGTAGAGATCCCCTTGACCACCTGCAATTAGAAAGGTCTGTGCCACGGGCTGTGTGAATAACACAGAATGGGGACGTTTTCTCCGTATTCCTTAATGAGCATTCTGAAAGGTTACTGAACAAGTGTTGCTAGGCGATAGGATCTGCCTGAGAAGGGCCAGGGGTGGGGGGGGCGGTGGATTATGCTAAATCAGGGATATGGATCCTGCGGGGGAAATCAACTTAATTCTACAAAGTCAGCTGGTAACTAAACAAAATGGATTTGTGCCCCCAGCGTCTCATTTCGGGGGAGGTGAGTAATGGCCTAATACTGCAGCCCGGGCAGCCGCTGCAAGGCAGACCAACTTCATGAATTCATCGCACGAGGCTAGTCTTGCCGGCTGGCTCCTACCTGGGAGGCGAGGCATCACGGGAGGAATTACATTATAAAGAAGTGGCAGCTCGGGCACCAGTCACTGAGGCAGAGAGAAAGGGAAGACGATGGAGCAACGTAGAGAGTTTATAGCAATCTGTAATCTGAATCAACATTCAGTGGGCATGCGTCTGCTTTTCACGCTCACGTGCAAGCCAAGGCTTGGGAAAAGGCGGGCACTCGGGTTTCCTCAAATAAATTCAAGTCCCGCCCACATGGGAGAAAAGTTTCCTGTCACTGATTTAGACCAGGAGTAACGATGGAGGGGTTTCTTAAATCCGGTGGTGGGGCAAGAGGGGAGACGCAGGTAAATTTCAGACATATGTTTTTCTTTCTTAAAAAAGATTTTTATTGATTTCAGAGAGGACGAGAGAGATAGAAACATCAATGATGAGAGAGGATCATTGATCAGCTGCACCCCCCACACTGGGGATTGAGCCCGCAACCCAGGCATGTGCCCTGACCGGGAATCGAAAGGTGACCTCCTGGTTCATAGGTCGACGCTCAACCACTGAGCCATGCCGGCCGGGCTCATGCACATTTCTAAGCCAGCCTATGGTCCCACAGTTCCTAACAAACACTGGAATAGCACTCAATTTCTTACAAAGGCGTCGTTCTGGAAAAGTTGGAGTTTTCCAGCTTGCACTAGGGTTAGGCAAGCGACACCTTCCGGGCCCCTGCTGGTGTTGTCTAAGGAGAAATCTGTCTGGGACCAGAGTCTGCCTCCGTGCTCCCCAGGCACCAGGTGAGGTCTGTGTGTCTCAAGGATGCACAGAAGCTAAGTCAGTATCAAACACTGCGCAGGATCTTAACTTCGTTGCACACTTTCTCCTTTAGCTTCTGAAGCCAGAGCCCAGCAGGACCGTGCGTGGAAAGGGAAATCCCATCACACCCTGCGACGCTTCCGTGGACCCGGAATATCGCACCGCCTCTGAAGTCCTTTCCCATTCCAGTGTGTTGATCAACCCCGACCCCACCGGCTCGGACTTCCTAACACAAGGCTCCTTCACGGAAGGCGCTCTTACCTAATCAGGGAGTGAGCGGCCGGGAGGCAGGCCGAGGTGCAGATATGCAGGGCACATGCAAATGAGAGCGGGGAGGGGGCGGAGTCAGCTTCCTCAAGGAGGAAAAGTTAGATGGAGACAAATGGTCTCAGGTGGGTGGGGGGCAGGTGGAGGCATCACGTGGCTTCCCAGCTGGGGACACTGTCCTTGGCAGCAGCTCAGTAGACAGGGACCCACAGAAGTGGGCAAGGCGTGGCCTCAAGGGCAGGGATCCCTGAAAATTAGTGAGCGTTGTCTGAAACAGGATGTGAAGGTCAACTACCAGAATAGCTGCATAAGATGGGCAGTTCTTAGAACAGGTGTTCTGGAGAACAAAAGTCCATTTTTTTCCCCTTCCCCTCCCTCCCTCCCTCCCTCCCTCCCTCCCTCCCTCCCTCCCTCCCTCCCTCCCTCCCTCCCTCCCTCTCTCCCTCCCTCTCTCTTCCTTCCTATCTATCTATCTATCTATCTATCTATCTATCTATCTATCTATCATCGATTGAGGCTAACAAAGTGAAGGAAAGGAGACCATCCCCAGACTGGCAAGTTGTGTATCAGCCCGGGGACTTTTCATGCTGAAATGAGATAAAGAACAGTTTTTGACTGTTCATCTACGCGAACTGTACCTGCTTCTAATGGAACCCGAGGCAACACCCAAAGAAACAAAATAATTCTTTCTTAAACATTATTTATAAGAAGAAATGGATGATGACTAAACAATCACAGAAAAGTGAGAAAAGTACCCAACTGGCCCAGCTGGCTTGGCTCAGTGGTTGAGCATTGACCTATGAACCAGGGGGTCCCGGTTCAAATCCCGGTCAGGGCACATGCCCGGGTTGCGGGCTTGATCCCCAGTGTGGAGGGTGCGGGAGGCAGCCGATCAATGATTCCCTCTCACCACTGATGTTTCTTTCTCTCTCTCTCTCTCTCTCTCTCTCTCTCTCTCTCTCTTTCTCTCTCTCTCTCCCTCTCTTCCTTCCTCTCTCTGAAATCAATAAGAATATTTTTTAAAAAGTACCCAATTGTACCTAGGTGTTACTTCTCTGGCTCTTGGAGCTTTACTATGACCGTATTTTAAGTACGGATTCATTTAACGTGTGTGTGTGTGTGTGTGTGTGTGTGTGTGTGTAAAGGAAGACCTGCCGCTTAGCAGGGAACGCAGAGCAAACGGGCTTCCATGTCTCCCCATGGACCACAGTAAGGGAAGCCCTGCCGTTGGGCCTGAAAGGGCGTGGCTGAGGCTTCATCGTGGAGGAGCACTGTCCCTTCACTGTACCCACCTCCCATGGCTGTCATGTCCCACTGTCGTGAGGGACCAGGGCCACTGTGGAGCTTTAATTTACTTATTTTAAAAAATTAATTAATTAGTCATCACCTGAGGATATTTTTTCCATTGATTTCGTAGAGTGAAAGGGAGGGAGGAAGAGAGGAGAGAGAGGAAGAGAGAAACATCGACTCACATCGATTGGTTGTCTCCCACTTGTGCCCTGACTGGAGCTGGGGATCGAACCTGCCACCGAAGTACATGCCCTTGGCCGGGAATTAAACCCGAGACCCTTGGGTCCACAGGCCGATGCTCTAACTGCTGAGAAAAACAGGCCAGGGCCACTGTGGAGCTTTTAAACAACACAGATGCTCAGCAGCTCTTCCATGTTCATCAGAAGCGCTGGACATGGGGCCTGGCTCTGTATTTTGTTTCTTGTTGGGTTTTTGTTTAATAAAAGGGGAAAGAGCCTTCTCACACATCTCATGATGGGTGTTTGAACTAGCACCATTCTTTCCGAGCCTGCACCCTTTGATCCGGCATCTAGGGATGCCACATCTAGGGATTTAAACTTTAGATATGCCGTGGGAATCTACAAAGAATGGCATCCAAGGCTGAAACAAGCTAAAGCTTGTTAAATAGATTATGGCACATCCAGACAATAGGATTTCATGAAGCTGTACTAATAGGAAAACATGTCCAAAAGATCTATATATATAAAAGCCTAAGCGACCATTCGACTGTTTGACCGTTCGACTGGTAGCTATGACATGCACTGACCACCAGGGGGCAGACGCTCAGCACACAGGCATGGAAACATGGAACAGACTGATGAATCTCAGAGGGAAGGGGGAGGGTGGGAAGAGATTAACCAAAGGTCTTATATGCATACAAGAGGCCTGGTACACTGTGCAACAGTGGGGTCCCTAGGCCTTGTCTGAGGGGATCAGGCTGAGTCCGTGCACTGGGCCTCTGACATCCCCCTAGGGGTCCCGGATTGCGAGAGGGCGCAGGCCAGGCCGAGGGACCCCACCAGTGCATGAATTCGTGCACCCGGCCTCTAGTATTATATAAAAAAGGCAAGTTGCATAACATTATGTAGAATGTATATTCATACATTACCACATTCTTATATACACACTATATGTATGGTCATTGTAACATAAAGTCAGAACTGTACATTTTAATAAATATACATATGCTTACAAACACAAAGAAAATGTCTGGAAGAGTATCCAAGAAACAGTTAATAGTTAAATCTGCGAATGGGACATTGTCACTCAAGCGGTACCCCTGTGCACTCAGTTCTGACTTTATTTTAAAATGATCATATACTACATTCACAATAAAATATTTTGGGGTGATTTTTTGCCAAAAAGGAAAAGATCCACTGATGATTCTCACGTGAGGCCACGGTTGAGGACCCGTGGTCTGGAGGAAGTCACTAGCCCTGTGGATGCCAGTAGCTCACACACTCAAGCTTGTAAGGAAACCCACCACCCACACAGGAGGGGAGTTTTCACATGTCATACCTCTAACTTGCCAGAAGGTGGAGGGCCAGAGGAAATCACCCAGAGCTTCAGCCCAAACTTGTCAAAACCAATTTTTCATTAGCCCAAGACTTTTCGCTACTCTTATTTATACCCAAAGCATGCTTTGTCGAAGTTAGAAAGGGAAGTTTACACACATTTATGCCATATACTTTTTTTCCCCATAGAAGCCCAGAGTCATCCAATGTATTAAAATACAGCACTGGGTAGATGTTTTCCTGAGCGGAGTTGTCAATGCTGGCTCCGAACTCCCCTGCCTCCTCCTCCTCCGCACGGTTTTCCCTGTTGTCTTTGCTCTGGTTTAGGCATCTCCTTATCTTACTCCAGAGTCAATTCCACAAAGGAGGGCGGCAATCAGCCATGTGGGGCGTCTGAACTTCCGAACCTGCCCACGCCTGGGGCCCAGGACAAGCCATGTGAGGCCTAGGGCAGCCCAGGGCAGGTGCCATGAGTGTTCCTGCCCTCCCACTAACACTGCTTTTCTGGAAGTGGGTGTGTTGCCACAGCAACTGTCAAGTCCCATCAGTTATCTGCCTCTACCCTCCCAACGTCTTCTTTAAACAAATTACCACATCTCAGACACGTGACGCGGCTGCCCTGGGCGTGTGGAGCCCAGGGCCCCACCAGGCAGCAAAGCTTCCTTCATCTGGGTAGGAGGGAGCTAGTCACTTGGTAGATTAATCACCACATATACTCTTTCTATTCTCTTTTCCCCTCTTTTTATTCCAGTCTCATGTCCCTCAACTATGATCTGAATTATTTCCTGTGCATAGTTAATGGCAAATAACTCTTCATATTAGTCAAGAAAGACCTCAATGAGTCACTTAAATGGATGCTTCCTATCAATACAATTTTTGCTCGTTCTTCAAGACACAGCTCACGGATCACCTCTGACCTTCCCGCTACATCTCATTCAGAGAAGATCATTCTGGACTTCCTGGTTCCACCTGGTACATACCCAATGTACTCTTTTAAAAATATATATTTTTATTGATTTCAGAAAGGAAGGGAGAGGAGAGAGAGAGAAATATCAATGAGAGAGAATCATCAATCGGCTGCCTCCTGCACTCTCCACAATGGGGATTGAACCCGTAACTCGGGTATGTGCCCTGACTGGGAATCAAACCGTGACCTCCTGGTTCATAGGTTGACGCACAACCACTGAGCCACACTGGCCGGGCCCAATATACTCTATTTATCTATCTCTTTGCACTGTAAGCCTCTCATTTTTAAGGGCTGACATCTTCCTTATATCTGAATTCCCAACATTTAGTTCAGTGCCTGGTAAACAGTTGGCCCTCAGTCAATGTCTGCTGACCAAATGGATAAATGCACTCCCAAACCAACGTCTGTTTGCTCATGGTTCTCCGTTAATTTTTATTGTTGTTAAATAGCTAGGACAATGGCGCGATGACCATGTCTCAGACGGGAAAGTAAGATCCAAGTGACACACATAGAAATCCTTTTCCACGGGGCTGGGGGGTGGGGGGGGCGCTACCGAAGGTCCGGGCCCTGAGATTTTCCTACCATCCTCTTTCTTGTTCTTGTTTTTTCAGATCCAAGAAGTGTGTTGAAAGGGAGCCTTCTCCATCTGGGGCGGAGCAGCGCAGCCCGCAGCCGGCGAGGGGAGCCGTCACATTCCCCGAGTCCTCAGCAGGCAGCCGGCATCTGGCCCACACCTGGGAGAAGAGGCGCGGCCTCACACAGACCTATTTTTGCCTTCCAGACTGCTGCTGCCTCTCCCACAACGTGCCTCGGACGCAGGAAGGGGAAGGGAATTAATGTGTACCCAGTGCCGCCGCGTGCCCTGGGCTGATGCTCCACACACACAGCTCCCAGGACCACCTTCTCCCCGTGCTTCGCATCTGTGACGAGCTCGCACTAAGTGTGTCTCCGAAAAGCACATGGAGGTGTACCCTGAGCGAGCACCTCCGACTCCCTCCATTCACCCAACGGATGGCCAAATGCAGAGCTGATGGCCAGCCTGTCCATAAAATCATGTATGCTTTAAAAAAATTAATACTTCTTATTGATTTTGAGAGCGTGAGGAAGGGAGAGAGAAACATCGATGTGGGAGTATAACATTGATCAGCTGCCTCCTGCACCCCCCTCCCACTGGGGATGGAGCCTGCAAACCCGGATGTGCCCGGACTGGGATTCGAATCGGCAACCTTTCGGTGCACAGGACAATGCCCAACCAACTGAGCCACACTGGCCAGGGCTGGTGGAGGCTTTATATCCAGAGAAAACTTGGTGCGCATTGTGGAGGGCCCGATTCTCATGATTTCACCAGTCGGGAGAGAAAGCACACGGTGGCCACAGGCCATCGCCCAGTCCACCTGCCGTGCAGGACGGCCTTCCTACCGGTGCCCCGTCACCTGCAGCCCTTGGGGCGGCCGGCGGCCCAGCACACGGCTGAGGCCTTTGGGCGCTCCGGGCCCTTCCTTTGAGGTCGGCTTTGTGCATCTGTGTGTGTTACTTTGGCACCGAGGGAAGGTCACTCTGGGGCGGCTTCCCCAGGGCTAAGGAATACTCCTTCCACATTCCAAGGGAAACACCCCCGGAACCTGTGCAAAGAGCTGCCGCGCCCCCCCCCCCCCCGCGCCCCCGACGACGTGCAACCACAGGGGACACAGCATTCCACTTGTTTTCTAACTACACGCACAACAGGTGCATTTATTCCTACAGGGAGGGATGAAGACCTCGGAAAACAGAGTTGGACTATCACCATTCAGCCTTATGAGTTAGTGAATATATTTCTCTTTTTTATTATATTTATTTTTAAAATATATGTTTTTATTGATTTCAGAGAGGAAGGAAGAGGGAGAGAGAGAGAGAGAGAATCATCAATGATGAGAGAATCATCAACCACTGATCAGTTGCCCCCTGCTGGGAATCAAGCCCGCAACCTGGGCATGTGCCCCGACTGGGAATCGAACCGTGGCCTCCTGGTTCATAGGTTGACGCTCGACCACTGACCCACACTGGCCAGGCCATTTCTCTTTTTTAAAAGTTGCTCAGGACCTCAATTGGCCTATAATGCTTAAATTCATAAATAAATAAATGTCTATATGAATATATATGGTGAATATGCCAAATTGCTAATTCTGGGTGGTAGGAAGAAGGGTGAGTGCTATGTATTATTTTGTATATTTTAAATCTTTCTCAAAATGATTTTCGAACGCCTCAGTGGTCTGAATAACTTTCTGCCCTCTTCTGCCCTCTTCTGTCCGAGACCTCCGTGTCTGGCCTGTAGGAGGGATGGGTTCCCCTAGAGATGACTACATTGAGACGCAGGAAATGAAGAGCAGCAGCCCGTGGGAAGGGTCCAACCCTCAGGGCGTCGCCAGGAGGTCCGCAGTGTTTTCCCTGGTGTGGGCACACAGCGTGGAGGGGCTTAGGGTGAACTCTGCCAGGGGATTGAGGGCATCACAAATCCCCGGATCAGCCCGTCCCAACGCCTGACCTGCTGCTGCCCGCGCAGCAAGCCCGAGGGCAGGCCCGCCAGCAGCTCAGCCTCCGCGCGGGCTATGCGCAGGGCGCGGGCCATGGGAGCCCTGCCCTCCTCCCAGGGCAGGGCCGTGCCCGTTTCAGTAGCCCCACCTCTGGCTGGCACGGGCAGGAGTGCCACTGCATAAGCCTGCACTCCAAGAAGCCACACGGAGACGCAACTCCTGCCTCTGCCAACCAAACCACTGGAAGCCGGCGTTTCTTATCGGCGCACCCCCCCACCCCACCACACACACACACCCACACACCACCACACACACACACACATGCACACCGTGGACATTCTCTACGCACTCAGTGAAAATCCCACTTAAGAAGGTGTGAGATGAGTTTTAAGAACTTATACAGGTGATCCTGGAACATGCTACCAACTTCCAGTTACATCCCTGTCACCGAGGCTGGAAAAAGGGGGGAAGGGGAAGTTGTGACAAAATCCATCTGTATTTGTGTGTGTGTGTGTGTGTGTGTGTGTGTGTGTGTGTGTGTGTGTTTAAAATATTTTAATTAATTTCAGAGAGAGGAAGGGAGAGGGAGAGAAACCTCAATGAGAGAGAATCATTTAACGGCTGCCTCCTGCACGCCCCCTACTGGGGATGGAGCCCGAAACACCGGCTGGGCTAGATCCATCTGTGTTCGTAAGCACCTAAATCCTTTTGTCTGAAAACACCCTTCCTCCTTGACTATTAACAACCAATCAGAAAACAGGGAAATGTTCACGTAGGAGAGCAGCTCACTGAACCTCAGAGGAGCCCTGGCCCGTCACAGTTCAGCAGGGGCCTGCACTCCGCCTCCTGAGACCACCCAGCCCCAAAGCTCATCCCGTCATCACGACCCCTGGCAGAGAGGCACCACGCTGAAGACATTAGGTGGGCACAGGAACTCTTTCAAAATCAATACTGCCCAGCCGCCGGCGTGCTTGAGCATCGGCCTGTGAACAAGGAGCGCACAGTTCCATTCCTGGTCAGAGCACATGCTCAGGTTGCGTGCGGGCTCGATCCCCAGTGTGGGGCATGTAGGAGGCAGCTGATCAATGATTCTCTCTCTCTCATCATTGATGTTTCTATCTTTCTTTCCTTCTCTTTGAAATCAATAAAAATATATTTTAAGAAATCAATACTAATGAAAGTAAGGCCTTGTCATTTCGTTCACCCAATACACCCTTGGGGACAGCAGGGATGGACCTGCGGAGTGTTATGCTCAGTGAAGTAAGCCAGTGAGAGAAAGACAAGAACCATACGATTTCACTCACATGTGGAATCTAATGAACAAAATAAACCAACAAACAAAATAGAAACAGACTCATAGATACAGAGAACAGACTGACAGCTGTCAGAGGGAAGGGGGCTACTCACAGACAACAGTATGGTGATTGCCAGAGGGAAGAGGGGTGGGGGAGGTAGAAGAGGGTAAAGGGGGGCAAATGGTGATGGAAGGAGACAGGACTAGGGGTGGAAAACACACAATAAATATACAGATGTTGTACTATAGAATTGTACACCTGAAATCTACATAATTTTACTAACCTATAGTCGCCCAAATAAATGCAATAGCAAATGCTAAGTAAGTACCCACTGCAGTGTAGCGCATGTGCGTAGGTGCTGGATAGAAGCCTCCTCAGTCCCTGCCTCTGAGAAACTTCCCAATGAGGTGCAGAGAGCCAGGGGGCAGCTACGGAGACGAGAGCACCCAGAGGGGTGGTTCCCAAACCTTCACCTGTTTTATGCAAAATGAAGAGATCCTGCAGCATGGAAGTACTCACACTGGCAGGAGGGCCGTCCCAACTCAGGTCCAACCACGGAACGCACTGCTTTTCAAAGCGGGCCAGACACAGTGAGTGCTGCACGCTAACGGTCCTGTCCGCGCCATGCGCTAAGGAAGGCACCGTGCACGGCTTCCGTTAGTTATAAAATGAAACTGCACCCCCCGAACTCTTCCCCAACCGAGGGCAGGGGCACGGGCCTCGAGGTGTTGTCTTGCCAGGTGACAAATGGCCACCAGCCAGGGCTTACACATTAACCGTGGCTAAGACACGAAGAGGATCATGCACCATGGGGACCGGATGCCCGAGCCTGACAACAGACCATCTCCATCATCTGCCAGAGCTCCTGTCCCTCAAGAAAGAAAACGTGCCCAGCCGGCGTGGCTCAGGGGTAGAGCATCGACCTATGAACCAGGAGGTCACGGTTCGATTGCTGGTCAGGGCACATGTCCAGGTTGTGGGCTCGACCACTGGGGGTCATGCAGGAGGCAGCCGATCAATGATTCTCTCATCACTGATGTGTCTATCTCTCTCTCTCCCTCTCCCTTCCTCTCTGAAATCAATGAAAATATATTTTTAAAAAAAAAGAAAAGAAACTGTGCCCCCCAAAAAGTACCAATCGGCGGATAAAGGGTAAGGGAAACAAAGTTCTAAACTTCAACCCTGTCTCTGTCCTTTCTGGAGACGGCTCTGACCCAGCAGGGCGACTTTCACCCCTTCATAACCTTATCTAACCTCCCCAGGGATGACTAATGAGATTGCAACAGCGTTGGGCTGGGAAGTAGCACCCTTCCCCCCTCCTCTGGCATCCCCCCCCCTCCACACACACACATGGAACATGGAGCCTGTGTATCTCCTGGCCATGTGACAACTTGGCATGATTTTTTAAAAGCTAATTACCAGCAGGCTTTTGAGACAGGTGGGATGGGCTTCTGTCACCTCCCCTCTGCAGAGTAGGCAAAAGCGTCACCAGGTGACGGGCAGGAATCTGCATCCCAGCCCCCGAGGGTCTGGGCAGCCTGTCCCAAGAGGCAGCAGCCTGGCACATGCACTTTGCTGGGAAAGTTCCTCTAAGTCTTGACTCGTCGCTGCTTGGCTGGGTGGTACTGACAGCAAACGCAACAATCCCAGGCAGTAAACACTAGGATCAGAGTAAGGCTTGGCCCGCCGGAGGTCCTGCGGAATCTGTGGGCTGGTGTGATGGCGGAGGAAGAGTTTGTCAATGGTTTCTTACAAGAGGGGTCTATTTCATTGAAAAAAGAGAAGTCAGGATTGTTCCCATAAATCTTTGTTTTCCAACCACCCTGACCTCCCCTAAGCAGGGTTTAAAAATTCTAAAATCAACTTCGTTTCCAACCCCGAGTCCAGCTTCAGGCAGCCACCTGCAAGGGCCGAGTGTGAGGAAAAACCGGAAGAAGTGAATCACGCCACCTCCTCTTTCTGAAATGAGATACGTGTTTTACTGGAGGTGAACCGATCAGCGGGTCCCTGAGAACAGGGAGATGGAGAAGGGAGCAGGGCTGGAGCGGGGCGGCCACTACCGCATGGCACGAGGAATAAGAGCAGGCCAGCGCGGGAGAGCTGAATGGGAGCGTCCGCGTGTTTGTTTGCACCGAGTTTGCCATTGCAGGAGGCGCGCTGCAGTTCCTTCCTCCCAAGCTTGGCCTCGGACCAGCATCTGAGAAGTCTTAGATCTTTGGAAAGAAAGATTTGGACCACAGCGCTGTTTTATCTGGGAGGGTAACTCGTTTACTCAAGAGCTCCGGGACTTTGGTTTTTTGATGTTATTACCTTGGCCCGAGTTCCTCTGTCCGGGGCGGGCGGTCCTTGGGTGTGTTGACTCATTTAGCGGGGGAAACGGGAGAGGCTGGGAGGGAGGCGGCGGCTCCGCCGAGGAGGCTGAGCCCGAGCTGGGTCACCTTCTTCCTGGGCACCTTGCAGGCGACGATGGGAAAAGGTCAGGTGGTTCTCAGAGGTCCCATCTCTCGACACTCAGGAGAGGGAAGCAACACCTCTCTGACTGACTCCCCAAATAGCCGCCGCCGAGGATGTTCTGCCAGGGGCCATGCGAACGTGTGTTCCAAAGTGAAATGTAAGCTTGGCCCGGCGCCCGGCGCGCGGCTGTGTTTTGCACAGAGCGCTGCAGGCTGGCGTAGCCAGGGAGCACATTGCTCTCCACGTGACTGCGAGAGCCAGGCAGATCCTCCGTGTTAATAACAGAGACTGTGCGCACCGGCAGCCCGGGGAAAACGGGAGCCAGCGAGAGGGACCCGAGGAAACCCCGGGCCCTGGCCGAGAAGGGACCGCAGAGGCCGCACGCGTGGCTGTGCCGAGGCCAGGCGTTCCCGGCCTGCCAGATACAAAGGCAGGACAGAGGTGGAGAGGAAACGACGTGTCCATGGCTCGGGCGAACGCCGCTTCAGACGTAAAAATAATCCGTCGAGCATGATCCCGCGCGCGTGTGTGTGTTCTTTCTCGCAGTCCGTGGACCGAAGTCCTTGGTGGGCGCTTTCTCGGGACTGGCAGCAAACCCGGGACCCAGGGAACCTCCCCCACCACACGGAGATCCCTGCCAACACGCAGGAGTTTGGGCGAGCCCTAGGTTCAACTGTGCGCACTCTGGTCTGGTGGGAGGTGTGGCAAATTCGCCTGTTTCTACTCCCTCACCCCACAGGGGCCTGGCAAATGCAGTCAACTTTCTGTGAACCCTGCAGCCGCGGGGAGGGGCGCACAGCAACCCGAATAATCACCGGGGGAAGGCCTGAACCGCCAGGAGCTTGCTTTGTGGGCGACGTGGCCTCCCCTGCCCTCAGGAGGGGCCCGCTGCTCACGTCTCCAGCCTGCCAATCCACACGTGGGGGTGTGGTGCGGGTGGTCCACAGGCTGAGGGGAAAGGAGAGCAGCTGCCCTGCTCGTGGGGCTTCCTTTCAACAGATTAATCACTAACTTTCACATTCCCTGTGTCCTCCAGCCAACCCCGCCTTCCCAACGTGGGGAGTGTGTTGGGCCCGAAAGGTGCCCGGGGCAGAGTACCAGGACCCGGGGGGCTTCGGAACCTCTTAGGGACTACGCTGGGGATTGCAGGACTTCACGGGCCAACGGGCTCCTCTGGTTGAAGGGAGTGGAAAGTTCTAGAAGACACTGCACCTCCACTCCCTGACCATGGGCAGGCAATCAGCCCAAACCAGCTAATTACGGAGCAGGGGGCACCTCCCAAGCCCGGGTGAGCCCTCCCCAGGGTTAATCTGCAAACCGGTTAACCGGCCTGGGGATAATGGCAGGTTAATCCTATGCAGAGCTCAGGCGCAGCCACTGGAAACAGGAGGAAACCACAGAAGTCAGGTCCACTCTCCGTGAGAGACTCTCCACAGGCCACGTGTAACCTCGAGCCCGCTGCCCCGCTCGGCACCACACCTGCCTAGACCCACTCCTTGTCACAGCCACCTCGATGCCAGGGAGCACATAGTAAGTGCTCAGTAAAACGCAACTGCTATTTTCCACTGGAGCAGTTCATGGATTCAAACCGAGGCGGCCTCTGGGGCATCTGGCTGGCTGTGGGCAGCATATTGGGGGAGCCGTGAAAAGCACCACGCCCCTCCTCCTCAAGCGTTCTTTACAGAAAGGAACACCTGAAGAGTACAAACGTCACCAGGAAAGCAGGACAGCATGAGCACATTCCGAAGGTGAAGAGAAACAGCCTTCAGAACATCGGGCCCGTCAGCCTGGGTCCCTGAAGGTCATCTCCAAGCCCGAGCAGACTGGTGAACTCCCCGGTGCCTCTCGAAGAAGGTGGTGGCACTTCTGTCTTCCACAGCAAGGCTCACAGGGCATGGAGTACGGGGGGGGGGGGGGGGGGGGGGCAGCCACCTGCTCCTTCCAAGGGCTGGGTTTCCAGGGAATCCGCAGCCGTGACCGCTGGCCATGGCCACCAGGCTCTGTGGTTTGTGGCTGGAGCAGCGAGCCCCCAGCCTGTGCTCTGCCTGCCAGCCCCGCGGGGATGCGATGGGCATTGCTGGATTCCAGCCCCGTCAACCTCGCACTTCCTGTCCTGTGACCAGGGAGCGGAATCAATAGACCGCCCTTCTTCCACTCTCTCTGTCAAGGTAACGAGAACAAACCTCCCTCAGAGAGCCAAACAGCACGTGCCCGGGGCTGGAAAACACGTCTCCAGGACACAGGAAGGAGCACTGGCCCGAGTCCTTGACCTTGTGCCCAGGGGAAGGACAAGTCCTGAAGGCTCTTCGCAGCCTGCTCTGTCAGGACAGCCCGCACCTGGCACGGAGACTGTCCCTCTGCGCCCAGACTGAGCCTCCGTTGGAGAAGATGACATTCCGAGCGAGCTCCTACGAGTCCATCGACGAGCCGTGGGGGGTCCTACAGACCTGCCAGCAGCCCAGGCGCACCGCTGGCCACGCCCTTCCAGAAAAGCCGCCATCAGAAGACTGAGCTGGGGGCCTTGGGTTTTCCTTTTCTTGTTTAAACATTATTTTGTCTGGCTAACAAACCACTGCTAAAATATCCAAGCCTTGGGCCGATGATTCCCCCAGACATCTTGGTTTCAGGGCTCCCAAGCCAGAAGCCAGTGGCTCCCATTCAGAACGACGAAGACCATTTTAAAAGAAGTAACTACATTTAATGCTGTTGCGTTTCTCCGCCAAAAGGTGTCACATGTCTTTTGCTTTGCAGCTTAAGTTTTTTCAATATGTTCTTATTGATTTCAGAGAAAGGAAGGGAGAGGGAGAGAGAGATAGGAACATCGATGATGAGAGAGAATCACTGATGGAATGCCTCCTGCGCGCCCCATACCGGGGATCGAGCCTGCAACCCAGGCATGTGCCCTGACAAGGAATCGAACTGTGACCTCTTGGCTCCTGCGTCAATGCTCAACCGCTGAGCCACACTGGCCGGGCCCCAGATTATACTTTGGACTTTTATTTGGCCAATTTTTGAATTGGCTATCTCCGTGGTCGGCAAACTGCGGCTCACGAGCCACATGCGGCTCTTTGGCCTCTTGAGTGTGGCTCTTCCACAAAATACCACGGCCTGGGCGAGTCTATTTTGAAGAAGTGGCGTTAGAAGAAGTTTAAGTTTAAAAAACTTGGCTCTCAAAAGAAATTTCAGTCGTTGTACTGTTGATATTTGGCTCTGTTGACTAATGAGTTTGCTTTATGACACCTGGTAAGTGAGAAGGACACAGACTGTTCCCACCTTACAGATGAAGAAGGAAAACCTGGACAGGCTGATGACCTGCTTAGGGTTATACTTCTAATGAACAGCATCGCTGGGAGGGTAATGAGGTCTCTCAGTGGACCCGAGGGAGCATCATGGACCTCGCGAGGACTCAGCCCAGCAACTCCGAAAGCTGGAAGTGAGACTCCAAAGACTGAACTACATCTTAGAAAAGCGTCTTTAAACACCAGATTTTCACTCTGAATTAAAACTTGCTGGACGACAGCTCTGCCCAGGCCCAGGCCCAGGCCCAGGTCAGCTCACTGGTTAGCCCACCCCATGCCATTTAACCCCCAGGACGCACTGTGCAACAGGCCGCCGTGTCCCAGGGGAGGAAAGGAGGGATTCCGCGTGTACGTGACTTGTCCGGGTATCATGGCTTCTCAGGAGACCTCCGACTCCAAACCCAACCTCGTTCAGTGCCTGACGGGCCTGACAGTGACGTGCTGGTGCTATTAGGACTGCGTTTCTCCGAATAGCCTCGCGAAAGCTTGCTATTTCTGCCTTGAAAATGATTTCATCCTGATCTCCATGGTTTTTGGCCACTGAGATATGCCCACGTGTATTTTAAGCTGCCTGTAATCAGAAGGGAGAGCTGGGGAAGGAAAGGGAACACATACTTTGGCAATGCAGCCACCACTCAGTCTCTTGGGAGCGGATTCAATGCCTGAACCAGCATCGTTTCTAATAGGAGTTGATGTCCTGCAGCCTCTTACACCCAGTGCTTAGCACCATCGCCGCTTTAACACCCCATGGGTGCTGCTATGATTTCATATGCATTTCGCTGATTTAAACTTAGGAGCACGGTGTGTGTGCACCCTTTTATAAAACTCAGAGACATTTGATTGGATGTAAAAATATGCCGAGGGAGCTTCAGCTAGAATCGAACCTCCCTCTTGAGAGGAGAAAATTTTGCCTAGTTTGATGCTGTCCTTAAGACAGGGCTGGTGTTCCTTCAAAAGCTCTATCCTGCCTCACCCATCTGTACAGTACATAACATACCGTATCAAGACCACTGCCAAGAACTCATCCCTAATCTGGTTGGGAAACTGCCATGTCAGGTTCAAACCAATTCTTATATTAACCAACTTTCAGTTACCCCCTTTCTGTAAAAACTATCTTCACACTTGCCTTCCAGAGAAGAAGGAGAGGGAGAGAGAGAGAGAAACATCAATGATGAAAGAGACTCATGGATCAGCTGCCTCCTGCACGCCCCACACTGGGGATCGAGCCCACAACTCAGACATGTGCCCTGACTGAGAATCGAACCATGACCTCCTGGTTCATAGGTGCAACCACTGAGCCACACCAGCCAGGCCCAAATAATATACTTTGGTTTTCTCAATTTCCTCCTGGTTCCATTCCACTCTGATGGAAGGCTCCATTTTCCCACCTGGAGACATCCCTGCCATGTTCCCTTCTTGCAGGGAGAGTCAAGAAGAAAGTGAGAGAATGACATTAGGGTATTGACCACCATCCTGTTTTTCTTTTCTCTAGTAAAAGCTTCCTTCGTCGATTCGAAGGCCATGGCATACTGAGTCCACTTTAAGGTGAATGAAGTCTCTTGTTCAGTGCTCAGGGCAGGTGAGTTTAGCTGTTGGCCACGCTCCTTAGAACTCTGCCCATCTGGGGTACAGTGAGCGCCGATCCAGGTAATCTGATGACTGCACAGCCAGATGATCTTGTTCATCTGGTTTACAGCCTGGGCTCCCATTGGTCAGGGCCTGGTGGCATCCTTCCCCAAGCAAGCCTCTGCTTTCCCCATTCAGCCCAACTCAAGAGGCATTTATTGTGCATGAATGAACAGCCTTGCTTAACTCTTTCCATTCAGGGCAGCCGCACTTAGAGAGCAGTGAAGAGATTCCCCTTGTCTGCCCCCCGGTCCATGCCTGGGTTCCTCAGCAAAGGCATCCGGGCACACTGCTACCCAGAGCTCATTAGAAAAGAAAGCGCTGCTCTTTCCCACTCAAGGAGACTCTGCCAAAGCATTTATTTCTGCAGATCCATTTATGCAATCCCACTTCCTAAGAGAACATTTTGTCACGGATGATTTAGTGTGGAGGCTCCCTCGAGCATCCCTCTGTGGCATGCACTCATTGCTTTTAGGAATCTCGGGTCTCCCCGGCAAGATTGGAGCGGGAAAGGGGTTTAATTAGCCATGAGCCGTCTCTGGTGATAAGGCCCCAGATTCCAAAGCATCTTCCAAAAATCATTCATGAAAAACAACAACAACAACAAAAAAAACACACAACACAACACAAAATTCTAGATGAAACTTCCCAAAACAAAACTCCTGGGAGCCTTGCATGACAGGGAACTGTGGGATGTTCAGGACAGAAACCGAGACCGGGTGCCCAGGATGAGGTGGATGGGGAGGGAGGGAGTAGAGACAATAACAATATTTGGTAAAGTCAGAAAAGGAGGCAGGCATTTCAGAAACCTTGCCATTAAGTCATGGAGTGTGTATCCACCAGAAGCCAACTGGACAGAAACAAGGACTGTGTGGTTTTCCCCCAACAGACACTCGACTCTGCCAACACTCCTGTCACTGTCTCCCCTGCATAGCTGGAGGTGAGATTGCACATGTCGACTGTTACCTGTTATCTGAGTGAACCGGGCCGGGTCATGACAACTCCTCCGGCTCTCTGTACGCTTGGCTGGCGGGCAGAGCCCACTTCAGGGGTACCTGAGCACGTCATGTCATGCCTGGGCCACTCAGCAGCTCCCACCCTCCCCCAAGAACCTGTGTCCTCCCTCGACGCTCCTTTCCCCAATAGAGAACACTCACACACCCCAGAGCCGGCGTATCTCAGAGCGACGTGCAATTAATTCCCGTTCCAGGGAAGAAGGAAGCCACAAATACAAGGTCGGGACTCAAGAATGCAAAACTGCAATAATGATTCCTTTGTCTCTCAGGAGTAAAATTAATGAGCTGGCCGGAAACGTGGCTAAGTATTTTTAGCTTGATATTCCTGCGGCAGGTTAGTCCTCATAACCAAGGACTATTTGTATCACTGAGGCAGTAACGCCTGCTTTCCCGTTCTCTTTCTCTCATATGGACACGTTACACACACCAAACACACATACACATCAAACATACACACACACACACTCTCACACTCTCTCTCTCTCTCTCTCTCTCTCTCTCTCTCTCACAGAAATCTGTTCCTTATACTTGTTTGCAAACTTCATGAGCTTTATAAAATAGAAGCATTTGAAAGTGATGAATGTGAATGGGTTGGGGTTTATGAAAATCTATTTCTCTACTCCTGTGAGACCAGGCCTGCTTTCAGACTTTTAAATTCGGAACCATTCAAATCCCTCACATGGTTTTCTTGCCAAAGCGTGTTTCCCCCAATCACCCAAATTATGGGCTTTATAAGCGAAACCTAAACCCTGTGTTTTTGCATTACTTTGTCTAGATCATTAGAACACTGTGTTTTGGAAAGCTGTTTGATGTTCAGGGCAGAGTATTTATTTTCAAAACAATCATAATAAGGAAGTCCCAGTTTGCCAGAGGAAACTATTGTGAAGTGTCTAAAAATGTTTCCAATCCAACCTTGAACCCAAGGGGAAATGTCCACCGGCCACTTCCCCACGCAAAACCCCTCCAGGGCTCCCCGAGGCCTGCTGGACCGGGCTCAGGCGCTGGAGCCTGGTGTTCCCGAAGCTGCCAGCCTGGCTGGCACCCACCTCTCCGGACTCATCTCCCTGCCTCCTCCAGATGAATTTCCTGCACCAGCCAAATTGGATCTGCACCTTGTTCCCTAAACACCCCGTGGGCACTCCTGCTTCCACAACGCTGGGGCCCCGTGGCCCACTCACCCTTCCGGCCCCTCCACCTCTCCCGCCAGGCCCAGCTGAAGGTCCATCCCTTCCAAGAAGCCTCGCCCAGGGCACTCTTGCCCTGGGCAGTGGCCGCTTCCTGTGAGGTCTGGCAGGTCTCCTTGTCTGCACGGCTCCCTTATTTATTTTGAAAGTTTTCGCTCACTTTCTTTCACTCTCCTCTTCCCAACAGGTCCTGGAGGCCTCCGTGTGCTCATTGTTTGGCACCGAGAACGTGTTAGTTTGCCCTGTCACTCCTCCTTTTACCTAAACGTTCGATCTTCCCTACTACTCCCTGGCCAACTCCTTGAGACCAGCAGCCAAATCGTGTCCTTGTCTGTCTTCCTCAGGGTGCAGCCCAAAGCCAACGCCACTTCTGGGGACTGTCCACGTGGCTCCTTGCTCTTACAGCTTCCCCTGTAGCTTTCTAACCTTCGTGTCATTTACTAGAGGAAAGTGAAGGGAACCGCCCTGTGGCAGAGGCTGGCCTCCCGTGTGCCAGGCGCCACGCTGGACCCTTCATGTGCGTGTCCGCTCTAGAAAGCTCACACAAACCCGACAACGATGTTACTTTGCGGACAAGAAAGTGGAGGTTTCGAAAGAGCAAGGCCTGGCCCGTTACAGGACCATTTTGGGGCAGGAGCATTATTAGTCTGGGTGCCCATGTCGGGTCATGCTTGCCAGCAGGAGGATGAACTGCACGAGACCTCTCTCCCCTCCCAGCACCATCCCATGCCTTCCCAGTTATTTATCCCCGAGGCCATTCTACAGCCTCCAGGTACCATGACTGATGCCTGTGATTAAAAATGCACTAGCAACGTTGATTGATGGACTGATTTACTGGCGAATGTGTCCTGGGGAAATCTAATCAAGAACTTACTTGAACTGCATTTTGTTTGTTTGATTTTTTTAATCTCGTGAGCGAGGAGGAATGAATGAAGATTCCAGTTAGCGACCCGAGGTTCCCTAAACCTCAGGAGCCAAGAGGGGCAGACAGGACTTAGGTAGAGAAGCGGAGGAGAAACGTAAATGGCTTGAGCAAATGCCTTGATCGGCTAGAAAGGGAAAAGCATGGAGACTCCAGGGCTAGGTCCTCCCGTGAGAAATGAGATCAGGGGGTACGAGGATGCCTCTCGCAGCGGCTAACTGTGCCTGGGCACTTCCTGTGTGCCAGGTGCCACACCCAGTGCTCTACAGGCGCCTGGGCTCACGGGACCTTCCCCACTCCCGTGAGGCAGGCCAGTGATGGTTCCAAAGTTCCAGATGGTAAACCAGAAGCTCAGAGTGTTTAAGTGACCCGCCGAAGACCCAGGCAAGCAGGGCGGCATGGGACTCCCAGCCAGGCCCGCTTGCTTGCCGCATCCTATGCTCTAACACATCGCTATGTTATTGCCCGTAGGTGAACAGTGTCTCACACACAGGACATTCCGATGGACCTTGTCAAAGCTGAGCCAGCAGGCGCCTATGTCTTAAGGAACTTGAAGTTTATTCCAAAGCAATGGCTTAGTGGTTTCAGGTCGACATGTGCTGGGACAATTCCAGATATTATAGTAAATGAAGAATATCCTCACCCATCCCCATCACAGAATCAAACACAGGCCCTGTCCCTCTCTCATATATTCTTTTCCAATGTTTTTAAAAATCTTATTACTTCCCCTACCACCTCCCTTCTTCCCTCTCTTCTCACCGCTGAGACATAAAAAATGACTCCTGGGTAAAAGTGATTAGTGCTGGCTGGCAGCGAGGTTTCCGAGGAAAAACCTAATAAATCACCGCTGTCTTTTCATCCTCTGCCTTCTACCTTAGGGTGGCTTCAAGGCCTCTATTCTGCCCCCCTCCCCAGCCCTTCCTTCTCCTCCACCTCGTTCTGTCTGCTCGCTGCTGTTTTTCTAGTCTGGTAGGCACAGTGCTGAACGGGGAAGGCTCTGCCAAGACCCTTGGCAGGAGCCGGCCTACAGGAATCCTGCCCACCACAGCGGCGCGGAGAAGACAGGGCCTCCGGGCAGACGGGCAGGAGAGAGGGCCAAGTTTGGGGTCTGGCTAGGAAGCTGGAGAGAGCAGGTTTCCCTGGCATCTGAACTGCCCTCCAGAGCTCAGCTTTCTCATGCCAGGGTCAGCGTTACAATTTCTGGCTGGCTGGCTGCGGTTCGCCTGGGGAGAGAAGCCAGCGTGGGGGAGGGGGCGGAAGCGCAGCCAGCAGGCCACCCGGAGTTGGGCGAGCTCCACAGGGCACAGCCACGTGCCTGAAGCACACGGTCAGGCGGGCAGGCAGGCGGCCAGGGTTGCCAGGGCTCTCACGAGAGCTGGGGGGCAGGGGAGGAGGGCGGCTGGGCACCGAGCGGGTGGCCGGTTCCACACGGGCCGATCGGGAGGTGCTAACCCAGAAGTGATGATGCTGGGTTAGCATCAGGGGAGTGACTTGTTCCAGCCCAGAATGAAGGAGAAAAGTCAAGCAGGCTACACAGAATATTGGGCACGCTGGGGAAAAAACACACGCCTGTCCTATTTTTGCAGAGGGGAGGGGACTGGAAGCAAATCCCAGATGAAGAGCAGGGGTTGGGAACACAGTCATTCTCTTCCCTAGGCCGTGCCACTGGCATCACAAGGACGGCTCCCAGCCGGAGTACCCACGTGCCACACCGCCATCCTCTGTGGTGTGTTGCCTTACTGAGCCCTGCTGAAACCCCAGGGGAGGGGCTGCTTACAGTCTTCATTCTATTGACGAGTAAACCGAGGCTTAAGGAGGCCGAGAAATCGACACAAACGTGCAGACAAGGCCAGTGTGGGTCCAGGATGTGAACCCAAGTCCCTGGGTCCAGGCCTACGTGCTTTTTATTTTCTTTTTTAATATAGTTTTACTGATTTCAGAGAGGAGGGGAGAGGGAGAGAGAGAAAAACATCCATAAGGAGAGGGAATCATGGATCGGCTGCCGCCTGCACGCCCCACACTGGGGATCGAGCCCACAACCCGGGCATGTGCCCTGACCGGGAATCAAACCGTGACCTCCTGGTTCATAGGTCGATGCTCAACCACTGAGCCACCCCGGCCGGGCACCTAAGCTCTTAAGAACCGAGTTGTCCTGCTGTCCGTGCCTATCTGAAATATCTCCTGCCAGAGGCCGGGAACCACTGTCCTAGGAGCGCCACAGCACGACGAAGCCAGAACAGGGCAGGCCCGCCCTCCACAGCGCTTGGCGGAGAAGACACACTCTCTGAGGAGACAGACGGAAGTCTGCCCGCCTCCGGGACGAAGCTGACGCCCTCCCCTGGTGACATCCTGGGTCCCGAGGCTCTTCCCCGAGGCACAGCGCACAGCCACCTTCAGTCCCCACGCTCCCGCCTGCAGACATCACGATGCTGGTGGCAAAGCCTATGAGCCGCCTGCACGTACGGGGAGGGGACACTGAAGCTTCAGCTCATGAGTTTGGGAAAAGCAAGAGAACGCTGGTGCCGGGGCAGGACCTGCCCTCATCCCAGAACCACCAGCACACGCCCTCCTGCCGTCATTACCAGACCCACGGCCAGCATTTTCCGTCCAGGCCCAGACCTTCTCACAGGGCAAGGTCAGCAGAAACCACGCCCATTCCCTCTCACATGGGTATGCCGCGGGCTCCCTGATGCTCCCCTCTCCCCCCACCACGTGGAAGGGTTTTCTCGTCACCCCTAGCCGGCCTCCATCCAGACCCAGAAAGGGAGGCTCCCCAGCCCTCAGCTGGGTATGGGTCTACCAGGGCAGGGCACCCCCAAGCTATTCAAAGAAAAACCACCAGAGGAAACGATTTCAACTCTGGCTTTACAAGCGTGTGGTTTAAAAATAACCCTGCCTTTGTCTGCTGTGGACGACTTTCCCTAAAGGGACTGCTGTCCTTACAGCAGCCGCTCCATCCTCCGGGCAAACAGATTCTTATTTTTCCAGGACCCGGCGCTTCCAAGAACCACTCCTGGTCGCACCTGGAACCCAGTCACCGATGTGGTCAGGGTGACACCTGCCTCTGCTGCCTGGGACACCCAGGAGGCGGCACCAGGAGACTGAGCAGCCGGGCAGGTGCGAGAGCATCCAGCAACCCCCGCTCTCCTTCTGCCATGGCGATGTCAGCCCAGGAAGCTGAGCGTCACCCCAGAGCCACAGGAGGGTGAATGGGTCCCTGGGTTAGTTCTTCAAGGCAAAGTATATTTCTCCAGACATTTGATTCATTTTTTGATCAGACAGCTAGACAGAGGAATAAGGATGGGTGCGCAACACAGGAAAGGGGGTGAGGGCCAGTTACGGTGGATCGTATGAGGATTCACAGGAATGCGCACCTTGCCATTCCAAGACATGCTTTGGGCAGACCTGTAAATGCCCTATGTGTTACCCCCTGCTTCGTTTCCTTTCTGCCAGACAGAGAGCCCTAATGACACATGCTCCCCAGCATAATGCGAAAGATGCAATAGCAGAAAACGAATGTTTAATAAAATTACTCTGAAAATGTCTCCTGGTTCACCCGGTGCCATACTTTTATAAACTAAAGTGCACAACTATGCTCTATTAACATTGTATTTCTTCTTGAAACCTAATGTCTCCTGACATTCTCAAGAGTTCGGCCACAGAGCATTACAGGAGGTCAAAAGCATCCATGTGTGTGACAGGGTCCAGATTCAGTCCCCAGTTTGCTATCCACATGGACAGTGTACATCACTTCTCAACAGGGGTGATTTTGCCTCCAGGGGACAACTGGATTCATTTTCACTTGTCACAGCTAACGTTTGTGTGTGTGTGTGTGAATAAGTGTGTGTGTGAGTGTGTGAGAGAGTGTGTACGTGTGGATAATTGTGTGTGAATAAGTGAGTGTGTGTGGAGAAGTGTGTAAGTGTGTGTGCGAGTGTATGTGCGAGTGTGAGTGTGTGTGTGTGAGAATAAGTGAGTGTGAGTGTGTGTGTGTATGGATGGATGAGTGTGTGTGAATAAGTGTGAGAGTGTGTGTGTGTGTATGTGTGTGTGTGTGTGTGTGTGTGTGAGTGTGTGTGAGTGTGTGTGTGTGTGAGTGTGTGTGTGTGTGAGTGTGTATGTGTGTGTGTGAGTGTGTATGTGAGTGTGTGAGTGTGAATGTGTGTGTGTGTATGTGTGTGTGTGTGTGTGTGAGTGTGTATGTGTGTGTGAGTGTGTATGTGTGTGTGAGTGTGTGTGTGTGTGTGTGTGTGTGTGTGCTGTTAAATTTCCTACAATGCACAGGACAGTTTTCCACAACAAAGACTTATCTGCAACAGCAGTACAGCCAAGGTGGAGAAGTCCTGCTCTAGACTGAGATTACACAATTCCCAGAATGCTCCAGGCCACCTCTGTGCTCTTCCCTTCTGAGGATTTATTTTTCCCAAGACTAACCTGGTATTTCCATTCTGGTCACCACTGTGATTACCCAGGACAACCGAGAACTCTCTCCTTTGTCAGGTTTGCTGATGAGGAACCCTGCATCAGGCCCACACCGGGAGAGTTCTGTTTTGTATCCTGATCTTTGTAAGGATCAGCAGCAGAGGGCATTTCCTCTGCATTTGGTATCTGAAGAAGAGCTTCCATGTTTCCCCTTTTTTGTTAGGAATATCATTGTGTTTTCAACTCAAAGAAGGAGATTATTTTGAAGTGTGTTTCCATGATCAAAAAAAGACATGTCAACGAAGCGTTTGTGTGTCCCCTTTGGTCCTAGTGCCTCCCCCCCCGCCACCACCTAACCAGTGACAGCCACTGACACCACTACGGGCTGCGAATCGGACTGGGGCACCTCGGGCTCCTGAGTCACTGATGAACACGGATCCTAACGAGCTCTGACAAACGACTGTTACCAGAGCCTCAATCCCCAACCCCAGCTCTTGATTCTCACTGGGAACCAAGGTGTGGGGGCCCAATGTTTGCATACCTCCTGGGAAAACATACAGTATTTCTAACATGGTATTTGGCGGAGGGGTGAGAGATACGTATCAACTGATTGTAAGTGGTAGTGTTCAAACACCCCACGCCCATAACGATTGGTCCACACCTCCTCGTAGTTCTCCCCAGACGAAGTAGCTGCATACTGTACCTCATTACTCCAAGAAGCTATTTCAGAAGACAGGGATTGAGCTACATGATAAAAGCTGACATCGCTGCTCTCGTGAGCAGAACATTCGCGCTCGTCACCGCACCTTTTATGTACCTCACCTCCACTTTTCACAACAGCTCAATCAAACAGACATTCTGTCATTCTACACAGAGGGAAACGGAGGCTCCGAGAGGCTGTCCCGTGAAAGGCCACCCGGCTACAAAGTGGCACGGCCCAGTCCGCAGAGCAGAAAGCCTGAGGCACAACGGAGCCTTCCCACCGGGGCTCCGTCCCCCTCTCCCTGGTTTTGTGCCACTTTGAACGGTGGTTGGTTTTGCTGCTTGTCTGTTCCCGGGGAAGAAGTTGAAGACAGTGACACTGTCCGCTCTTAGCACCAGGGGCTCGGGGTCATAGAAAAGAGAGTTTTCCCAAGCTTCCGCAGCCTCCTGGGTGGTCAGAGGTTAAGACTGAATTCCATGCCAGCCGGTAGCCTTGGGTTATAATTCACAGTGGGTTTGGGAGGAGGGGGCCAGCACAGAGAGAAATGAATGGGAGAACTTTAACCCCAACACTAAAATTTCAAGGCAGGGGGGCGCTCTTCCTCCTTTGCCGCATGTCCTCCCTTTTAGTCTTGCTCTGTGTGTCACAGAAACTCTCCCGGAGGACACGGGGTTCAGGAAGGCTCTCCAGCACAATCTCCCATTGTCCTGCTCTCTGTCCTCCCCGGCAGCGAAGGCCTCAGCTCCGCGGCCTTCCTGACAATGGATCTGGCTGAATCTTTGTTCCTGGTTACCTGGGCACAAAACACGGCCTTTCTTCCTGCTCATTTTGAACCACAGGGAGCTACAGGCACGGAGCCACAGCTGCCTCCATCCGTGTGTGGATCAGAGCGCTCAGCAGTGGGTTTTGAAGTCCTGGTCATTTCAGGGGATGGTTTTTGTAATATTTCAACACCATTTCCAGCCGACCTTGCGGCCTTGCAGGCATTGATAAAAGTGGACTGAGTGTGCTCAGACAGGGGAAAATGACAAAAGGAAATGTCAGAACAACTTGGTTTAGAGGAATACTGAAGAGAGAACTGTGGGGCCTGGTGCTGAAAAAGGCTAAGTCGTGCTTCCTCGGAGAGGTGGTTTGAGAGTCAATTTCTCAATCGTGACAACGCGAGATGAAAAGATAAAAAGCCTATCTGCCCCACACCCTTAACTCACATCATTTTTCCCTTTAGGCCAGACAAGGGTGAACGTAAGTAAACCACTGCCTTATAGAGCATCTACACACACCATTCAGCCAAGAGCCTCGTATCCGGGTAGTTGGGGGATGCGGACAAGGGGCAGGAGATGAGAGGGATGCTGAACTGTCCAAATCATCACCTGTCAGTTGGTGTTTCTTATACTGCAGTCCTTGGACCAACTGCATCCAATGCCCCAGGGAGCTGGTTAACATGCATATTCCTGGGCCCGAACCCCAGGCCTGAAAACATAGCATTTCTTGTACCATTTTCCAGACGAACAACTGTACACCTACCTTTGCCCCACCCTGTACCAGGCTCCTCTTTCAGAGCGAGCTAAGTCCCCCAATGAAGAAGTTTGCCCCCCCTCCCCGCCCCTCCCTTAGCCCTCCTCCCCGCCTGGAGTCAGCAGGGAGAGCCTTCGGAGAGGTTACCTGGTCTGATGGGGCTCTGCATACAGGTCGGGGATGGGATGCCAGGGTGAAGGGGTGCAGAGGCCCGGCTGCTGAGGTCCACCACGGAGGGGGCCGTGGAGGAGGCGGGCGGCAGCGCCGGAGGGTGCGGGCTGTGATCGTGCTGAGGGCTGGGGGGAATGCCGTTTTCGGACAGAAACTCCTCCAGGTCCATGTACTCCAACTGGAAAGTGTCTCCGTCATAGGGAAGGGTTTTGTCCCATAAGGTGGGTCCCAGGAAGGCGGACTGGGGGACGGTCGGGCTGTGACTCTCATCGTCCAGCTTCTTGTCCTTGTCTTTGTCCTTATGAAACGCTGCGGGGGGGGAAAGGGGGGAGTCGGACTTTAACAAAGAAAACGCGCGGCTTTTTCACCACCTCTCCCAGCCCCTGCTCCAAAGCTACTGGTCACAAACACCAGGGTTGTCCGGCCGCCGGCTTTTGTGGCTCCAGAGTTAAAAGTTCAGGCAGGACATGGATCTTGGCCTGTTTTTCAATATCTTCCTATTTACTTTGGAAGGAAAGCCCTGGTCCTTGGGTCAGGGCGACAGACTGCTCTGGGACGTAAACAAGAGGGCGCAGTCTTTGGGGCGTTATTTGAGAAGGCAAACCATTTACATCCACAGCGGGAAAGTAACACTTGCAATTACATAAAACTGCTGGGATTTTTAAGAAAAAAGGCAATAACTAGGCCTGATTTAGCATCCAGGGAAGTCATTAGAGTAACAATGTGAAGTCATTCAGACGTGGAAAGCCGGGGAGTTGGTGATTCCAATTTTGCCGAAACAGGGATTCTCCACCCTTCTTTGAAACCATGTATTGAGCACCTACTACGTACCTGGTTCTTCCCATATATTATCTCCAAAACTCTCAGAATCAACTTGCAACTCGCGATTATCCCCACTTATAATGAGGACATGGAGGCTCTAAGCTGGAAGGAACTTGACCAATGCCTCATATTGGCACAGAAGACAACTGAGAACACCGCCTAAGCTCAGGTTTTGCTTCTAAATCCACTGGGCTACACTGGATTTTACAAAAGGAGTTTTGTTTCCTTAAAAAAAAAAAAAATAAAGTGTTTTCTTTCACCTCTTCCCCTAAACACATAAGTATGACCTGATTCACAAAAATCACACACGCACACAAGCTGTTAAAAGCACAGCTAATGGGAAAGGTGGTTACTTTACATACCTATGATGGAGGTATGCAACTATTTTTACCTGGAAGCACTGCCTCACCCCAGGAGGGCTTTAACCAGCGCTCAGAATCTTGCCAAGTCTAGTACTCAGGCGCCGGTGGAATCTGGGATTAGGGAATTTGGCTTCTGAGTGTCTTCCTCGGAGAAACACAGCCTCCACCGCCATCCATTCTAATCCTCTACAGTCTCAGCTCCTGAGAAGCTGCCTGAAAACACCCACGGATGCAAAAAAGACGGCAAGGCAGCACCTCCCTGCCAAGTGCTACTCCTGAAAGGAGAGCTCCGTGGAAAGCTGTGCTCTGCAGACCAAGAACAAAGCCCTCAACTTGTGCGATGCAACAGGTCGGCCCCTGCCAGGAAAGAGGCTGCAAGAAGATGCGAGTACCCCCAAGCTATCTGTAGCCCAAGGATCTTTTAGGACCTTCCACTCCGAGCCACACGGTCTGCATTTGCTCCTGGGATCAGCCCAAAAGGTAAATCCCTGGCGGCACCAGCTCGGTTCAGCGCCTCCATGCACGACCCCTCCCTCAGGCCCCGCTCCAGCCTAGGCCGCCTGGGAAGGTTTGGGACTTACCAAGAAAGGGCTCAGGCCAGAGGCGGCTCCCCGCGCGGTTACACGTGAGCCTGCTCCTCGCTCCCCTCCCACCGAGAAAGTGCAGCGGGAGAGTGTCAGCGCTGGAGGCGTGCACCGCTTCCCGCTGAGAGACAGCACCCCTCACCCCCACCCCCGCCAGCTCTCCCCGTCCCCCCCCCCCCACACTTCTCAATTACTCTTCACTGGAGAACTCCTGTCTCCGCGCACACCTCGTGAGCTCCAAATCCGAACTAATCACAGAAACAATAATATGATCCCAATACTCGGCCTAGGCAGTGAGACCCCCCCCCATTCGGGCCCCCACCCCTTCGGAAGCAAGGCCCCTGATTTCTCCCCCCCCCCCGCCCCCGCCCAGCCGGAGCTCTGCCCTCGCGCGGGCGGTTTCTCTCAACGTGGGAAACACTGACCTGTCAAGTTACAGCTCCCACCCGCGCAGCCAGAGCTGGACCCAGGGAGGCTGGGCCGGGTCCCCTGCACTATTTTAAACATTGCACATTCGAGGAGAGGTGGGGTGATGGGTGAGCTCCTCTATTTCATTAAAGCAGGGCCAGGGTCCCTGGGAACGGAGGGAGATGGATGCTCCAGCGAGCTAGCTGCGGGGAGCGGGGGGGGGGGGGTGCCCTGCGAAGGAGGAGGACCCCAGGAGCTTCGTTCCCTCCCAGAGCGGGGCAACCAGGAGGGCAGCGCTCACCGTCTTCAGGATGAAGGGGGAGCTTCAGCGGGTTCTCCAGCAAGGACCTGAGCACGCCGTAGGGAGGCGGGATAAAGGCGGGGTTCAGGGGGAGCGGTCGGGACATTTTCTCCATTGCGATGCAAATATTTTTCTTAAAAAAACACAACCGCCCCCCAAAATGCTGCTGAGCTTTTCCTCCGTCCTTTGCCAAAAGTACTCGCTTGGAGACAAGAGAAGGAAAAAAAAAAATGTACTTGTATCTTTATAAATGCATCTGCATAAAAAATAAAAGCAAAAAACTTTCAGGTTTCCAGCGCAGCCGGTCTCCGGAGAGCGCGCCAAGTGCCCTCCGGTTCCTGGGCGGCGACCTGCGGGATGCTCTCACCTGTCCTGAACCCACCGCCTTGCAAAATGTTTAAAATTGCAAAAAAAAAAAAAAAAAAATAGAATATGCAGACGATCGCAGAAGGGCGGAAGACACCGCGCCAACGCGGCCCCGTCCCGCCAGCACTCGAGGCCGCGCGCGGTCCCACCCCACCCCCCGCCCCGCGCGCGGGTGGCCGCTGCTCCCCTGCGCCCCGCGGCCCGCAGCGCCGGGCTCAGCGCCTCCGGCCACCCATGTGCCGCGGCCCTGACAAGAGTGACGTCAGGGCCCGCACCGCTCGCCGATAGGCGTACAGGAGGCGGGGCCACGCGCGGCCCCGCCCCGGCCCCGCCCGCCGCCGCGGCGTGTTTGGCGTGGTCGCGCGCGCGGATTTTTCGGGACCGTGCGGAGCGGGCAGACGGGGAAGGGATAGGAGCCCGATCCCCAGGGCCAACGACCTGGACTGAGAGTCCGATTGTTTCGGGGGAAGAGGAGGGAGGAATGTACTTCCGTAGTTTTCAACGGCGGAGCTTCAACATCCAGATGCCCAGGCTGCGTCCCAGAAGAACTAAGGCACACCTGTGCGCTGACATCCAGGCGCCATTCGTTTTTAAAGCTCCCCGGTGGTTCCAAAGAGCAGTCAAGTTTGCGAAGGACAAGTTTAGATCAATGGAAGGTAGATACTCTTCTGAATACTCCTGGCCCCAGCGAGTTTAGCCCCTCCCTCTCCTGACCCGCTCCTTCAACCACCGAAAATAGCTTCTTACTGGAAGTTCCCAGAAGATACAAAAATTTACCCTGGAGAGGGGAGTGCGGGAAGGAGCCCTGTCAACCGTTTCCCACGCTGCCAGCGGGGTCGGAACAGGGATACACAGAGGCGCAATTGAATGCAGGCAGGAGAGACACAGACCCTGAGTGGCGTTTTAGGAGTATCTGCTCCGGGAGAGTACACATGGCCTCAAGGGAAGAGGGCTGCATGGTCATCAAAATGATTTTGTAAACTATTCCTAAAGGAGACCGCGTTCATTGCCACAGCAGCAGCATCTCCCTCCCGCTGTCAGTTTGGCCCACTGCAGCTCTGTGCACCCCTGTCCCCAGTGTGGGGGGAACCCCCTTTTGACCTGGGTGGGCCGGGCCATGGCATTTAGGCCTGCAGAGCCCCAGGCAGGCAGGGTCTTCCCCTCACTCCCCACATCTCCCGCTGGCACCATGGTGGCAGGATCTGGGAGGGTCTGCAAGAAGGAATGGGTACCAATGAAAGAAAATGTTCTGTCAGTGAGACGGAAAGCTCGTCTCGAATATACAGGCCTCTGTGAAGGCTGCATCCCGGGGTGGGGTACAGCGGAGTCCTGGTGCACTCTACTCCCCTGGAGCCCCAGGAGGGAAGCCTCCCAGAGAGAAGGCACCTGGAAGGCAGGGGACCAGGAGGGCCGCCTGGGGGCGGGGTGTCCCAGGCAGAGTGACTTCTAGCAACTGCCTTTCTCTCTCTGCGCTGCCGTTTCCTCATAAAGGGACATATGCTAAGTGACCTCTCCATTTTGCCCCCATTTGAAAAGTACCACAAAACGTTAAGGTAACGTTCTAAGTGACTTGGGGTGCTGAGCACACAGTACAGTGTCAGATGATGTGCTGTGGAATTGTGCCCCTGAAACCTGTATAATTTTGCTAACCAGCCTCACCCCAATCAATTCAGTAAAAAGAAAAAAATAATTTTAAAAAGCTGAGTTAGTCGTTTAGCTAATGCAGTCGCTAGAATTATGTGAAGTGGAAGTGTGTACTTCTATCAAAGACCCACACAGAATGGCCTTGGTTTTTACTCTTACTATTTTTATTTTTGGGGTTTTACTTTAAAAAGTTATGCTACTTTCTGGGGCGATGAGGAGTGTGGGTTACACAAGTGTGTATACCTTTGTCTAAAGTTTACTAAACCAATTAAACAACATACTTAAGATCTGAGCACGTCACTGTTTGTAAATCACACTTCAATACAACAAAAATAAAAACAAAGCCAAAAGAAATCTCCTTCTTGGAAAAAACCCAAACGGATAAACATTATTCGAAGAAGATTTGACAGGTCAGTGGAAAGCCCTTCCCGCGGCTCATGCAGGAGGGCAGGAAGGACAGCAAGGCGCCCGAGGTGTGGAACTCTTCTAGAAATAGCAATGCCATAGAAGAAAGGTTTCTCAGAATCAGCTTCTTAGGAGATGCCAGCACAGCCCCACTTTGCCCCGAAGCTCTGCCCGGCCAGTGGGTCTCCCCGCCCCCCCCCCCCCTCCCGCTTCGGGAGTTTGAATAGTGAGGTTGGGGACAGAGGCCTTTTCCGTAGCCCACGGGGCAGGCGTGAGGCAGCCTCCTGGCCCGGCCCTGCAGGTCTACGGAGAGACCTGTGCCGTGTAGGCAGCGTCTGTCTTTCAGGCCCCAGTGGGCGTGAAGCCTGGGCGAGCACACAATGCCCGCCACTGTCTCCTACCAGGGCCGGAGCCTGGGGTGGATGGAGGTGAGCGCGCGGTGATCAAGGGCTTCCAAGCCAACCAGCCAAACCTCTAGCTGAACCTGTTTATCTTGTTGCCAGAAAGGGCACTTGATCCAGGGAATTGATTCCGAAGGGAAAGGCATCACGTGGCGGTTCAGCTGGCTACGCCTAAGCCTAACGCAGCTTGTCCCATCTCTCCCTCCTGTAACCTCCAACTCAACTGAAACCCCAAACAGGAAGACGATAGTTAACTAGCTTAACTACCGGACACACTCCGACCTGCTGGCTTGGTGCAGGAACAGGCTAACCAAAAGCAACAAAACGCGAGCTGGGAATACTGAGCTCTCCTCCCAAGGGTGACTCAGGCAGAGGCCCTGGCAGGCTCTCCTCGCCCTTCTCTGAGTCCCTGCGGCTCTAGTAGACTCCAGTGGGAAAGACGAAGATGGATGAAGATAAAGTGTAGTAAGGCAGGTGTGTGTGTGCTTAAGAGTCAGAGGCTTATGGATGTGTGGTAGGAAGGAAGGTGAAGGAAACTGTAGAAGAGAAAGAAAGAAGAATATAGGTGGCAAGGGGAGGGGGGAAAATCAATGAATGCAGTGGGTGGCAGTAGAATGAGCACCGGGTTTGGGGCCAGACATAGGTGGGTATTTCCTATTATTAGAATAATAACACAAAGGAGAAGAAGGGACATTTATTGTGTGCTTACCTGTGTTCTGGCACAGCGCTAAACACTCTTAAGGTATTATCTCTTGTATTACTTGCAGCAATCACAGGGTAGGTAGCATTTTTATGCCCATTTTACAGAGGAGGACAGTGAGGCTCGGAGAGATCAGCGACTAGCCATGGTCCGCTAGCCAATGTCTGGGGAAGCTAAGAGCTGAAAATGGCTGTGCTGACTCCAGAGCTGGTGTTCTCAGCCTCCATGCGGTACAGGCAGGTTCAAATTCTGCCCCTATCCCGTGATCGTGCATAGCCTCTCTGACCTCAGTTTCCTTTATGTGAAATATAGACCAATGCCCGTGTTTCCCAGCTTGCAGGGCTGCAAGGAGGACTAAGGGAGGCGACGCCTTGTGAGGGGCTAAAGGAACGTGAGGGCTGGTTAACTGGAGGCATTTTTGCATTTTCTGGTTTCTCTGTTCCTTCATAGAGACGCTACCACTGTGTGCCTTCGTGTCTTAATTTTTTAGTCCATGATGTTAGAGGTTACTTTCCACCCAAACACATATGTCCTTTTCTTCTTCTCACCCTTCTCTCTCTCTCTCTCTCTCTCTCTCTCTCTCTCTCTCTCTCTCCAGGGCAGCCACCTTACACTGTTCCCAGTCTCCAAAATAAATCCAAGTTTGAAGTTCAATGAAAAATCAAATACAGCAAATTTCAAATAGCCCCTTAGCCAGAGTAGGGAAGGGATGCCCATTTCCTGTATCTCACTAAGAGACGAGAAATCAAAATCTGTGGGTTCATTGGCCCTTTAAAAATTATTGCAAATCTAGTAAATATAGCTGAACTAGAGATGGTTGAGCTATAGAGACAAGGAATTGTCATGACTAGAATTTAGTCCTCCGTTTGCTCAGGATCCCGGTCAATCAGGCTTAGCAAAATCAACTTACATCAACCGCACTCTACAATATAATTTCCAGGGGACAAGGTAGGCCCTTTTAGGTGCAAAGAAAATATAAGAACAGGTGTCCTGAGGCGATGAGAATTTACTGTTAGGCTAAACAGGCAAAGAGGAAGAGCCCAAAACCTGCTAAAGGGATACATGCTGTCATGGACCAAGTTCTTCCGTGACTCACGCATCCTGCGGGCCTGGGAGCGTGGAACAATGGCCTCTCACCGTGCGTCGATGCAGGGCCAGCTTGCCTCCATTCACGGTGTCCTTGTCCCTGAAGGTTCTGACCCCTAGACACTGTCACCATTTCACGTGGCGTTCTCCCACTGGGCTGGGTTTCACGTGAGCCATCTCATAAGTGATTGGCCAACCTGATGCTATAAGTGGGTGTCTTTGTTGGGACATTGGTAACTGGTTCAATGACTAGAGACCAAAGCATCTGGTGTAACTCTGACGCGTGGCACCAACCGTGTGCAACCAGGTTAGCTTGGCATGGCTCTCCTTTAGGAAGGAGCTCTGGGCATGCCAGGGATGCTGAACTTCATGTGGTACTTAAAGCTGCGTGCCAGCTGGACAGGGTGCTCCCTGCCCTGTAGGGAAACTCTCCCCGGGAGCTTGCTTGCTGGCATGGAGTCGGAGCGAGGCAAGTTGGACAGACTTAATGACATCATCAGGCGGCACCAGCCGGATGCACTCAGCCTCCCTGCGACTCCTTTCCGGCTGAGGACCTGTGTGGATGTAGACATTCCCGCCACTGGGACTCGGAGCCCCGGTGAGAGAAGCGGGAGGCAGGGTCCTGAGGTGGATTCAGGTCTTCTCATGCACGCTGACGGACAGGTGCTCCCTCATCACGTCTCCCAGGCGTCACATCTGCTGGTCTTCGCACAGCGCTGGGCGCCACGCTCACTAGGCTCCTGGCACCCTCTTCCCCATCTGCTCATGCTTTTTGGTTTTTGTCAGGCAGGGAACATTGAGATCGATGGGCTTTCAGCAGGTCTGCCTTCCTGAGACCACACCCCTCCCCTGCTTCTCAATGCACACAGCACGGTGGAGGGCTCTGCGGGGCCGTGCTGTGCTGGGCACTGAGGTTACAGCGCAGGAGAGAAGTCTGGGGTTCCGCGCAGTCCGGTGAGGAGACAGCCGCTCACCCAGATGCCTCTCTCAGTGTGATGTGTATTCGCTGATAGATAAAAAGAGAGTGTGAACAAGGAAGTGACTAACTCTGCCTCAAGGGCTCAGGGAAGTCTTCACTGGAGGCCTCAAGGAAGGCTTTGTAGGTAGAGTAGGAGTCCATCAGGGGGGCGGGGAATGGGAGAGAGACGCCAGGTACAGGGTACGCAGAAATGGAACAGCACAGTGGGAACTACAGGCTGTTCCGTTTCCTGAGATGCAAAGTTTACCAGAGGGAGAGCCAAGGCCAAGGCCTTCGTTAGAGTCTCCAAGGGAGAGGCGAGGCAGGAAAAACAGCTTAGGATGGGCTAGTTTGGATCATTTTGGCGGGTGGTCCCTAGTTGCCTGGTACTTGGCCCCGGGGTGATGGAGGCAGAAGAATATTGCCTCCTGGGGTGAATGGCCAGATGGAAGAGAAAGGCCTCTGGGTTGCTCGTTTGCCCATCGGAGGCATGCTCCCAGTTGAGCCCTTTGTGTCTCCAAGAACAGCCTAGTTCTGAGAGGGACAGTCTCCCCGTCTCCATCCGAGCCAGGAACATTTTACAGATATCAAACCATCATCCTACACAGAAAATACAGGCTACAAAGTTTCAATTGTAGAAGGTGAATTAACTGCCACAGAAATGGCTGCCAGCCGTGGAGGGAGCAGCAGGCTTGGCTCCACTCCAGCTACAAAGTTTCAATTGTAGAAGGAAAATAAATCCCAGATACCAGGGCCTCCGTTTAGGTTGCTAGGGGGCATGGCCAGCCTGCAAACCATCACAGGCCCCTCGCTCAGGCCGCCCCACACCCCAAGGGAACCCCACCTGATCTGGGACGCCCTTCAGGGCAAACCAGCTGGCCCCCACCCCTGTACCAGGCCTCTATCTTTTTTAATAAAAGAGTAATATGCAGATTGACCATCACTCCAACACACAATATGTCTGCCCCCATGTGGTCAAAGATCCTGCCCCCATGTGTACACAAGTTGGCCAGCAGGGTAGGGCAGTTGGGAGGCACCAGGCCTGCAAGGGAGGGCAGTTGGAGGTGATCAACTCAGCGTGGCCTGGCTCGTGCAAGTTTCTAACCCATCTCAGTAAGCTTAGATGTCACAGTCACACAGCAAGTCCCAAATATCTGAGAATCTAATTCTCTTTGCAATATAATCTTAACATAATCCCTCTGGCCTCCTACCCTCAAAGAAACCATCTCTCCCCGAGTGGCTTCAGTTCACCAGTCATCCCGGCAAAAGCTGCAGATCTGGCCCTGCTTTCTTCCTCATCCCCCCGGGGTGACGTTTCAAGAACGAAATGCAATATTTAACATCAAAGACGGAGCCTAACTAACCTCCGAAATGCCTCTCCCTTTGTCCTGTCACTGCTTTTGCTAAGACTTTCCGGCTCTCCCTGCGGGGTTCCAACAGCCTCCTTACTGACTGCTGTCTGGGCACTTCCCCTTTCATTCCCATCTCCAGCTAATCGTCCACCAAAATGATCTTTCAAAAGTACTGATTATGCCCTGGCCAGTTTGGCTCAGTGGATAGAACGTGGGCCTGTGGACTGAAAGGTCCCAGGTTCGATTCCAGTCAAGGGCACATGCCCGGGTTGCAGGCTCAATCCCCAGTAGGGGGCGTGCAGGAGGCAGTTGATCATGGTTCTCTCTCATCAGTGATGTTTCTATCTCTCCCTCTCCCTTCCTCTCTGAAATAAATAAAAAAAAGATAAATAGATAGATAGATAGATAGATAGATAGATAGATAAATAAACAAATAAATAAATAAATAGTACTGATTCTATTTTATCTTCTTGCTCAGGAGCCTTCAGTGTTTCCTCACGAAACATAAACTAAAACCCATGTTCTCATGCTGTAGATGACCCCTCCCAGCTGAGCACCAATCCACCCATTTCTGGCTCCTGCCCCAATACCTTCCTCCACCTCTACCCCATCCCACCAGCAGGAGGCAGTGTTCTGATGGCAGCTGCCTAGAGCTCACAGCCTGGCTCTACCACCTGTCAGCTGGGTGACTTTGGGCAAGTCACTTGGCTTCTTGGTGCCTCAGTTTCCTCAACTATACGATGAGAAGAGTAACTGTACGGACCTCACAGGGGAGGATTAAATGCATGCATACACATAAAGGGCTTACGCTAGTGCCTGGCACAAAGTAGTAGCTCAATAAACGTGAGTTTGCACGCTCTCACATTTCATGCTCACTCCCTTTACTCATGTGATTACTCATGTGATAAATGCCTGTCTCAACCATTGAGGCTCAGCTCAGCTGTCACTCCTTGGTGACGCCTTCCTGACGCTCTAAGAAAATGTTAGTCCCCTTTGTGCGCCTGAAACTTTTGCTTTCATATCCACACCCCCCACTGCGGCCTGGGGTGTGTCTTCCCTCTGGATGGTCCTCACTATGCCTAAGACTTTACTCACTACACAGAGGACATTGGACAGTTATTTGAAGGTGTGACTGTATAGATTTCGTGGGGGCAGCACCAAAATTCAGAGTCATCTGTTTGGGTCACCTAAAGGTGCTAATCAGCCCGGCTGGCGCGGCTCAGTGGTTGAGTGTTCGATCCCCAGTGTAGGGCCTGCAGGAGATAGCTGATCTATGATTCTCTTCCATCATTGATGTTTCTATCTCTCTCTCCTTCTCCCTTCCTCTCTGAAGTCAATAAAAACATAGTAAAGAAATAATACAGGTGCTGATCAGTTTGCCTAAGCATGATTTTCTCCAACTCTCACATTTCAACTGTTCTTTCCTGCCTACCTTTGAGGGAGTGAACTATATCGGTCACAGATCAGTAGCTTGATGCTTCCTCCTCTGCGTGTCAGCTTTTATCCAAATCTGAGGGTTAATCATGCTTGTTATCAAGGCTTCCCAGATTCTCCATTACCTCTCAGCGCGGTTTCTGCTTACCCGCCGAGACTAACCCTTGGCCATTCAGGTCCCCTTCCTTGTTAGTTTCCGCGCACGCTGAATCAGAGAGGGTTCCTGTCCAATGAGACCTGTCACCTTGTTTTTAGACCCGTCACCATGTCTCCAGTTGCTACACAGTCGATGCTTAAGTGATTATAAGTCTCCAATAACCAGTAATCTGGGTATCTCATATCATTGCCTAATAAGCCCGGGCTCTTTGCTAAGAAAATGGCAGACAGCCTATGGGATTTCTTTTATTTTGTTTTTTAAAGGAATCTTGAAACATTGGGCCATTTCAGTCCTGAAAGACGAAGCCATACTTAGTTGTTCTTTACCAGTAGTTGTCAAACTTGAGCAAAGTTTAAAGGCGTTCATTAAGATGCGGATGCCTGGGCCTGCTGCTGGAAATTCTCCTTTGGGGTAGGGTCTAATTTCTACCTTTAAAAATATGTTTTTTTTTTGTTTTTTGTTTTGTTTTTTTTTACTGATTTCAGAGAAGAAGAGAGAGGGCGAGAAAGATAGAAACATCAATGATGAGAGAGAATCACTGATCCGCTGCCTCCTGCATATCCCACACTGGGGATGAGGCCCGCAACCTGGGCATGTGCCCTGACCAGGAATTGAACCTGGATCTCTGAGCCATGCTGGCTTGGCTAATTTCTGCCTTCTTCACAAAAGGTACAGTTTTCTAGGGCTGCCCTAATAAATTATCACAAATGTGGTGTCTGAAAACAAGAGAAACTCTTCTCTCACAGTCTGGAGGCCAGAAGTCTGAGGCCAAGGAGTCAGCAGGGCCACACTGCCCCTGAGGGTCTAGAGGACACACCCTCCTTCCCCCTCCCAGCTCCTGGTGGCTGCCGGCATTCCTTGGCTTGCGGCTGCCTCACTCCAGTCTCTGCCTCCGTCCTCATGTGCCCTTTGCCTCTGTGCCTGTGGGTCTCTAATACCCCTCTCCTTTCTCTTACAAAGACCCTAGTCATTAGATTTAGAACCCATCTTAAACACAGGAGGATTTCACCTGGAGATCCTTCATTTCACCCCCAAAGAGCCCACTTCCAAATGAGGTCACATTCACCAGTACTGAGGGTTAGGACTCAGACACATATCTTTTGGGGGGCACAAAATTTAGCCTACTATAGAGGTTATTCTGATTTATGGGGTTCTTGCATTGTCTGTAAAAAAAAACGCTGCCCAGTTTTAGAACTTATCTTGAGACTAGTTTTTGTGACCTCTAGACAGTTCTACACTAGGATACTAGCAAGTTAAAAACCTAAGAAAGAAAAAGGAGAATGAGCCCTAACTGGTTTGGCTCAGTGGATAAAGCATCAGCCTGTGGACTGAAGGGTCCCAGGTTAGATTCTGGCCAAGGACACATGCCTGGGTTGTGGGCTCGATCCCCAATAGGGGGCGTGCAGGAGGCAGCCGATCAATGATTCTCTCTCATCATTGATGTTTCTATCTCTCTTTCCTTCTCCCTTCCTCTCTGAATCAATAAAGAATTTTTTTAAAGGAGAATGAGCTCTGCCCAGCAGAGCACGTATTTCCTTCCCCATTGCTGTGGCGAGGTGGGAGGGAAGGCAGAGGACGGCTTTAGCCTCTGCTCTATATTGTGCGTGCCCCCCATCCGGCCCGCCTCCTGAATACCTCATCTTCTCCCTCCCAGCCACTCAAATAAGACTTGGACTGTCAAAGCTAAGTTCTAGGCTGGGACATTGCCTCTTCATCAAACGCACCGAGCCTACTGCTTGGAACATATCTATTAGACGCTTGCATGAATGAACAAACACAAAAGAATGGAAGTACCTCTTCTTTCAACTCATTCAGAATATTGCTGCATACTGCACTTTGGAAAAAAAATCAGCCCTTCCTCTCTAAAACCTTTCCCGGTTTTCTCCTCCCTATATCTTAGCACCATAATTTTATCATGGAGATAAGACTCCCCTTTCTCTTCCTGTGTGTCAGTCTCCTTCCCCATCCTGTTTCAAACCAAAGAAGTCTTTGAAACCAGGGATCTACAATAATACCTGCTTTTTCTGAAAAAAGTAGAGGCGTCTTAATTTCATGGCTACAATCTGCCTTGTCTACAAGCCCCGTCTCCTCTACCATACGTTCATTTCCTGCACACCTAATCCTCTAACTATCGGTTACAAATCCTTTAGCTGTTGCCCCTCCTTAAGCATTTTTACCTTCCATACAGTCCTCAATCCCTCCCGCCCCCCCCCCACCCCCCAGTAGTGGAGGTCCTAGGACCTCTCCCAAAGCTGTGACCCTTTCTGACATCAGGATCGGGGCCAATCACCCTGGGCTCCATCCCAAAGCTCCGCCTCCCCTTCCTAACTCCATTCTCAGATATTATCCCCAAAGCGAAATCTGGCCAAGTCCCTCTTTGTTGGTGTCCACCTCTCCCATCCTTGTACCCCTGCTATTCATTCTCCCCTCATTGAATCCACTCCACATCGGGACACGGATGAGTCTCACAAACACAGTGTGGGTGGGGCCACAGCGATCAGATCCCAAAGAGTCTGTCCTGTACCCAGACTTTCCACGGGTTTAGAAGCCCATTTGGTAGCGCCTACTCTGGGGAGCAGGGCTGATAAATGTTCAACAATGGGCTCTCCAGGAAGGAGAGTCATGATTTGCAGTACTGGCTGATTTCCCTGGTGTAAATACTCCTACCTTGGCCAATTTCAAGCTACTAATGGCATGTCACTTAATGCGGAGTTGGGAAAAGTTGTGCTGTAGCAAAACATTATGTGGCATTTCCACCAGACAGATACAGTAGATGGAAATGACCTCAAGAGCATAAATAGTAGCACAACGTAGTCGACTAGTAGGAAGTGGTGAATGCTGAGTACTTATTACCTTTTTCTGTGTGCCCAGTGATCTTTCCAGAATCTCACTCACATACACATTTGAAAGCCCCCACAGCTAATGCCACCTGAGTATACAGATTAAAAGGACTTCACATGACCAACTACACTTGATTTCCACTCTCCTTGAACCTTCCTAGTCTACTCCATATTTACTTAGCTTTAAAATACACACACACACACACACACACACACACACACACACACATATGTGTATGTGTATATATATATATATATATATATATATATATATATATTTGATTTTTTTACAGAGAGGAAGGGAGAGAGATAGAGAGTTAGAAACATCGATGAGAGAGAAACATCGATCAGCTGCCGCCTGCACCCGCCCGCCGCCCCCGCCCCCCACTGGGGATGTGCCCGCAACCAAGGTACATGCCCTTGACTGGAATCGAACCTGGGATCCTTCAGTCCACAGGCCGATGCTCTATCCACTGAGCCAAACAGGTTAGGACTTACTTAGCTTTTCAACCAATATTTAGTGAGCTATGTCCCAGGCACTGTTTTCTTTCTTTTTCTTTTTAAAAAATATTTTTAGTGATTTCAGAGAGGGAGGGAGAGGGAGGGAGAGATAGAAACATCAATGATGAGAGAGAATCAAGTGTGGGGCTGTCTCCTGCATGCCCCACACTTGGGATGGAGCCCGCAACCCAAGCATATGCCCTGACTGGGAATCAAACTGTGACCTCCTGGTCCACAGGTCGGTGCTCAACCACTGAGCCATGCTGGCTGGGCAGCCAGACTTAATTTTAATAGTGGCTGTGTAACAACCAGCTCATAAATTCCTCAAAATTTGGCCATCATCACTCACGAGCTGCTAGAGGCCAGCTTCAGCCTAAGATGGAGGTGGATGAATGGATGGAACGAGATGTGAGGGGAGATTCTGGGCTTGGAGTCATGTTTTGTTTTGTGATCTGGATGCTAGTTAAATAGAGATCTCCACATTGTCAAAATTTATTGAGCTGAACACTTACAATAGGTGGACTTTTCTGAATATATGTTCTCTTTCAAAACAAGTTACCCCAAAGGGCACTAGGATTTAAAAAGGGAGGGGTGTTGGATCACTTTTCTTGGCTCTTTAAAATCCTTGTCTGGCTTTCTATTGCACATCAGTTACAATCTGAACTCCTCACCATAGTTTTTCAGCCCTGCCAGGTGGATTCTGGCCCCTGATTGTTTCCAGCTTCACTTACTCAAGCCTCTGCTCCTCAAACCTGTTAAGTTCTTTCCCGCCTCAGGGCCTTTGCATATGCTGTTCCCACTGTGCAGAGCTCTTCCTGCCACTTTCCCTAGAGACCCTGCCTTCTTCTCAGCCTGTAGGGCTCCGCCTAAAGGTCACCTTCCTGTGTGTGCCTACCCTGGGGGCCCTCTCTAAAGTCTTTTTCTCAAAGTCTTCTTTCTTTCTTAATACTTTTTAAAAAATGTGTCATTGTTTGTTTGTTTATAGCCCCCCCCCACCCCCGCATCCACCCCCATTAAAGTGAGGCCAGGCATCAGATCTATTTGTCCATCACTGTGCCCAGGCACAATGTCAGGCATCCAGAAGGTGCTCAATACGTAGTTAATGGACGAAGCAGCTACCCCTTGGCTTCCTCGCAGAATTCAGGGAAGCTGTGGCCCTCCAAGCTGTGCCTGGAGGTGCAGAATGGAGCAGAGAGGTCAGCCTAATACGCTGCTTGTGCAGCACCCGGTCCTTCCTGCATCAGCCGCAGGTTCCACGCCCTCTTCCTGCAAGAGTCTGAATGGTAACTTGATGGATCTTCTAGCTCAACTCCAGCACCCCACCGTTTTCAGAGGGGACACTGAGCCCAAGGTCATGGGAATTACCTTCCTTCACTAGTAATCCAGAGCTCACACCTCTTTGTCATCATGTCAGGGGCCTGGGGTAGGAGATAGAATGGGGGGGAGGGTGCGAGGGGGAGGAACATGAGGTTTTAGCACACAATGACATGGAAGAGAATGTGGCTTTATTAATTGCCTCGGGCAGCATTCTTGGACAAATAGTCAAATCTGCCAAGCCTCAGTTTTCTCATCAATAAAATGGGGGACCATAATGACTATTCCCTAGGGATCTGGTGAGGAATGAAGGAAGCAAGGTGTGCAAAGCACCTCTCTCATTCTTGGTAAACGCGGTTGGCTGCCCTTCCCCGCCTGTTGGGTGTTGAGCAGGATGAGGCCTCTCCTCACTGTTCCACAAATCTCCTGATCATGGCTCTGACCGTTGCCCAATTTCATTAACGCCCTGACAGCGGGTTGACGTTCACAGGCCTTAACTGTCTCAGACAAGAGTGGCACCACCACGGGGCGAACCCGCCGCGCTCCTGCCGCCGCATGTCTGTGCGCGCCCCTGTGGCCCTTGGAGGAGGGCCAGACTATCAGGGCGCAGGCTGGACGAAGAGCTACGAATGACAGCGATAAGGCAGGAACCAATCCTGCCCACTTTTGCAAAGGTCCCAAACTGGAACCTTTTAATGTAAAAAATAGAGAGAGATGTCTCTTGACATATATACCTGGTGATTCTATCCTTTCAAGAAAACCTTTTCTAAGGACAGGTATTTAGATTCCCATGAAAACTTAGCCCCTGATCTTGGGGCCTTCAGGTGTGAAAATCAGGTGCTGAGTGAGTGAGGGGGTGGGGCGTGGATATATTTTTAGTGTACATTTTGTTCCAAATACTGCGCTAGGCATACTCGTCTTCGTATTAAGGACTTCAGGTTGAAGTCTGAAAGGAAATCTATCAGTTAGGACCCAAGATGCTTAATAAAGAGACGCCGAAAGCACAGGGGTTCCAACAGGTTGGAAGTTTGTTTCTCATATAGTTGTCCATCAGGGCAGCGCAGCACGAGCAGGTGGCCCTGCCGTTCTCAAGACAACACTCCACTCCCGAGTCTCAGATGCAAGATCACTGCTTCTCCGCTGCCTCAGTGTGCATCCCGGACACAAGGTAAGGAAAAGACAAAGAGACCTTTTCCTTTAAGGGCAGGACCCAGAAGTACCACATGTCATTTCTGCTTACATCCCTGCACAGCACTGGTTTAATTAATATAGAGGTTTATTTCTCTCTCAGTGTGAGAATAGGCAGTCCTTCCCTTCCCCTTCTCTTCCCTCCCTCCTTCCCTTCCCTCCCTCCCTTTCTACCTCCCTCCCTCTCCTACTTCTTCCACACTTTGCTGAACACTCAGGGCAATGCAAGAATTTGCCCCAAGCAAGCTCAGGACTTGAATGGGTTAATGTTTTTTATAAAGGGCTCAATTTTCTTCCCTTCCCCAATAATAACTAGAGTAGAGTTTACAGCCACCTGCTTTGTATCACTAATCTTAGGTCCTGCAAGAACATGAGAGCTTGTAAATACTGCATATCCTGTTTGAACCCACTTCCCCGTATTGAAAAGGACTGCCAGATTGCCGCAGCAACTCAACCCGAGAGGGCTTGCGTTTTCACCAGCTTGCAAGGGAAGCTACCTGCTGCTGCTACTGTGACGCTCAAAGGGAGCTTAGGGGCTCCTCTGGTTCCCTGGGGGAGCGTCACCCCCGCCTTAGTGTTCATGCGCACTGGGTGCTTCCCCTGTAGATAAGTGGCCACTTCCGATCTGGCGTCCCTGTTCACCAACAGGCAAACTTGAGCTTCCAAATTTAGTCTGATTCCTTTTGAATTCCTCTCAATAACAGGAAACTATGAAGAAAAGAAGATTCTTGCTTATTTGCACCTATTTTTTTTCCTTAAGAAAATAATGCCCATGATGCCAGGAACCACATGAGGATGCCAAGCATTTTATAGACATCATTGTATATATATGTTTCAGAGAGGAAGGGAGAGGAGAATCACGGATGGACTGCCTCCTGCATGTCCCACACTGAGTTGAGCTGAAATCTGGGCCTGTGCCCTGACTGGGAATCGAACCATGACCTCCTGGTTCATAGGTCGATGTTCAACCACTGAGCCATGCCAGTCAAGCTATAGACATCATCTTTACTCTGATTCTCACAGCAGCCCTGCCCTTTGCCTGTGGCTTTGGCCACAGTGCAGATCAAGAGCACTGAGGTGACAGAGTTACGATGCAGGTAGACCAGTTGCAGCAAAAGGAGCTGAGGAACTGAGTCAGGTCTGTTAGACTCCAGAATGCTTGCTTATTCCTCGCTCCAAGAGCGGGACTTCTGGAGGACACAGGAAACTCTTCGTTTCTCTATGTTTTTAATATCTTTCTCTCCTTGAATGGTCCTCACTGGAGCCCAATGAGAACAGATTCCATATGCAGCCATGGAGATGCGAGTCTGAAGGACTGGAAGCCTAGAACTTGCTTAACTTACAGTTCAGCAAACAAGTTCAATTTTCTTACATCAGGCCTCCGGGAGGGTGGATGGTATCAAACCTTTGTTTTTTTAGTGCTGTCATATCAGACTGAACCTCAGGGATTTAACAAAGAACATTGTTACCAAATATTGCTCTCCATCTATTGCCAATGCCACACAAGGCTTTGTAGTTGTTTAGAGCACATTAGTCCTACAGAAAAAACATTATGCCTGGTTTCAGAAATGATAACCAAAATAGGTAAATTTTTATGAATTACTTAGCTCATGGTTGAGTGTCGACCCATAAGCCAGGAAGTCATGGTTCGATTTCTGGTTAGGGCACATACGCTGGTTGTGGGCTCGATCCCCAGCAGAGGGCATGCAGGAGGCAGCCAATCAATAATTCTCTCTCATCACTGATGTTTCTATTTCTCTCTCCCTTTCCCTTCCTCTTTCTGAAATCAGTATCAACATACTAAAAAAAGAAAGAACTTAAAGGTCTAGCTAAGAAGTGTTAAGGGAGAAACAAAGAAGAGAGAGAGTTTAGCCTGAAACAGGTTCTTTTGAAAAGCTACCCATCTTCACAAAGAGTAAAACCACCGAAGCTGCCTTTACATTTGCCTTCCTGTCATCAATGCAAATTGTTAGCTGAGGACAGATATTTAAGAGTAGACTTAGCCAGGGCTTCATTGCATGTTGTTTTTCTGGATCTATACTTAGAGGGATGCTCTTGCAACCTCAGTTCCTCTCCCTTGCCCAGACTCTCCACACACTCACACACACAAACACACACACACACACACACACACACACACACACACACACCCCTAAACAAAACATTTGAGAAGAGAACTATAAAAAGAGTAGAGATTGAATTTTAAATAATCTACATGATATCATTAATGTGTTGGATGTTCTGGGCTGAGTTGTGTGCCCCTTCCCCCAATTTTATATTATGAAGTCCTGGCCCATGGTGTCTCAGAATGTGACTGTATTTGGAAATGGGGTCTTAAAAAGGGTAATTTAGTTAAAACAAGGGTGATCCCTAATCCATTATGAGAGGTGTCCTTCTATGAAGAGGAAATTAAGACACAGACACACAGAGAGAAGACCGCGTGAGAACATGGAGGATGGCCATCTACAAGCCAAGGAGAGAGGTCTCAGAAAAAAAACAAACCTTGCCGACACCTTGATCTCAGACGTCTAGCCTCCAGAACTGTGAGCTCCCCTCAAGGTGGAGAGAGGGCACCAATAATTCCACATGCTTCTTCACCCCATCCAAGGAGAAAGAACGGCATCATGTAACCATGGAAACAAGGCCAGGCTTCCTCTAAGTGAACCACTCATTGTTACACTAGTAATAACAACAATAAATGTTCATTGAGCACTAAACATGCGCCAGATACTCTTCTAAGTGCTTTGGCTGAATTAACTCTTTTAATAAAAAGACAATGGGACTACCCTGACTTGTTACTTTAATTAAGGACAACCCCTGAAATTGAGGGGAAGCAGGCCCCCCCTCACACCCAGGCGGCTAAGGCAGAAGGTCATTCCCTACAGAGTGTGCACAGTGGATGTGAGGAAAACAACCACAGTATGAACTACAGCCACGTCTCTGCAAAAGTATCACTGCACCAGGCTTCAGTTTCCCTTAACGACCTAGCTTAGCACAGGCAAAATAAATAAATAAATAAAAACATTCTGTGTTCATTGTCCATATAAATTACCTAAATTACCACTTTCCCAAATGTCCCTTTTTAAAATTGAATTTTGGGGGTGACATCGGTTTATTAAATTATATAGGCTTCAGGCATACCGTTCTATAATACATCATCTGTATATTGTATTGTGTTCACCACCCTAAGTCCAGTCTCCTCCCATCACCATTTACCCCCCTTCACCCTCTATACCCTCCTCTACCTCCCCCACTCCCCTTTCCCCCTGGTGATCACCATACTGCTGTTGTCTGTGTCTATGAGGTTTTGTGTGTGTTTGTGTTTTGCTTTTTCACCAGCTGAAATGTCCTTTTGAACATCATAGCATTGCTTTCTCCTGGAAGGCATAGATGCCAGCAGACACTGAGTTGGGAAACTTGTCAGTTTCTGGAGCTCTGTTCCCAAACACATGACCAGCCTTCCTCCTGCAGGTTACAGTGGCCTCTGGGTCCCACTCTGGCCTGATGCTGCAGTTGTTCTGACATTTAGGCAGAGGTGTGGAAACGGCTGGGCTTAGGGCTGTCCTGGCTTGTGTGGAGTTTCTTTCTCTGTTGCCCTTGGTTCACAGTAAGAAAGGAGCAACCAGAGACAGGCACGTGGTACCGCTTTAGATGGTCTCACTCCTATCCCCGCCCCCCGACCCCCATGGACACGCCAGGTGGTTCCCTGCAAGGATTAAATGCATTCATCTGATAGTTTCTGTGTTTCAAACTCGAATTCAATTAGAATTTTATCCCAAGTCCCAAAAATCAGAAAAGCTGTATTATGATTTTTAGTAAATCAAGTGTTAATCTTATTGGGTTTCATTGATTTGGACTACTGCCCTAGATGGTTTGGCTCTGTGGATAGAGCGTCAGCCTGTGGACTGGAGGATCCTGGGTTCAATTCTGGCACATGCCCGGGTTGTGGGCTTGATCTCCAGTAGGGGGCATGCAGGAGGCAGCTGATCAATGATTCTCTCTCATCACTGATATTTCTCTCTCTCTCTCTCTCTCTCTCTCTCTCTCTCTCTCTCTCTCCCTCTCCTCCCTCCCTTCCTCTCTGAAATCAATAAAAAGATATTTAAAAAATAATGGACTACTTACTGCCTGAATGCTAAATATTTAAATGCCACCTTGGTACAAACTAGTACAACTTTTTTAGGAGAATAGTTTACAATATTTTATCAAAAGTTACAAAATATTTGTATCTTTTACATAGCAATCCCACTCCTGGAATTTACTTAAAGTAGAGGGGGAAAGCATTATGCAAAAGTACATTTGCTAAAGACTGGCTTAGAATAACATGAATGAAAACAATATACATTCCAACGATATGTGCCGCTAAGACAATTATAGTAAAGGACTCCTTGAGGGAAATATTATGTAACTGCTAGCACTTCTCTTTGTTTGGAACACTTTCCCACCCCCTCGGCCTTACTTTTCTGCCAGCTAACTCCCACTTAGCTTTCAGGACTCAGGGTACCCACTCCTGCACTTGGCTGTCCCACCGCCACCTCCACTGTGCTTACATAACACCTGGATGCACCGCTATGAAAGGACTGTTAGCCCATCCTATATAATAAAAGGCTAATATGCAAATCAACTGAACGGCACAACGACTGGTCACTATGACATGCACTGACCACCAGGGAGCAGACACTCAATGCAGGAGCTGCCCCCTGGTGGTCAGTGCACTCCCATAGGAGGAGCGCTGTTCAGCCAGAAGCCGGGTTCACAGCTGGCAAGCGCAGTAGTGGTGGCAGCACTAAGGATGTCCAACGGATGGCCTAAGCCATCAGTCAGACATCCCCCAAGGGCTCCCGGAGTGCAAGAGGGTGCAGGGAGGCAGGGAGGGCTGAGGGACCCCGCCCCCACCCAGTGCACAAATTTTGTGCACCAGGCCTCTACTCCTATATAATAAAAGTCTAATATGCAAATCGACCAAATGGTGGAATGACAGGTGGAACAACCGGTTGCTATGATGCACACTGACCACCAGGGTGCAGACGCTCAATGCAAGAGCTTCCCCCAGCCAGCAGGCCCCTGGCCAGCCAAGGTGGATGCCAGTGTGTGTGTGGGGGAGCCCAGTCACCCTGCTGGGTCACCCTGCAGAGGGAGGCGACCACTGGCGGCAGTGGCAGGGGTGCAGGTCTCCCCACAGATTGGCCCTGATTGCTGGCCAGACCTAGGGACCCTACCCATGCAAGAATTTTGTGCATTAGGCCTCTAAGTGCATCATAACCCATTGATTTTGCTTGTCAGTCTTCCCACTGGATTGCAACTCATTGAGATAATGTCCTTTGTGCAACAAGTTAAAACTCATAAGGGGAGGGACAAGAACTAAAATTATCCCTGAAACAAAAACCTCAAGCTTCAGTTGATTCAGAGCTGCCTTCAGCTCCCCCCACCCTACCCTGCCCCATTGGCACCCACCACCAGCATCTCCAGAATCTGCTTAAAAACTTTCTAGAGGGAGTGTCTTTGTGGGGGCTGAGGCTGGGGTGGGGCTGGGGTGGAAGGAGATGAGAAATGGGGCCTGCCCAATATCCCTGCAAAGCTCCATGAACCATTAACATTCTTTTCCAGCACCTTTCACAAGTTTGCTTCCAGGAATGTCTGAGTTACACTATATACAAACGGGGCTGCAAGCGATCGGTGTGGTTCGGTTTACAGAGAGGGACCCCGCGCCCCCTTCCTTCAGGCAGCGTGGCTTCAGAAAGCACAGAAGTGGACTCAGCCGGGTGCCCAGCCAGGGATTTGAAGTCTTTCCTCCCATTCATTTCCAGCCCCAGGCCCTCCGCGCAGCGCTCCCTTCTGCCCGCCCGACTTCGGAGCGCCGTGCTCTGTAGGGAGGAGAACCGGCAAATCCTCGCGGGCGCCAGGCGCTCGAGGACCGACCCGCCCCACCCGCGCCCGCCCCGTCCCGTCACGTTGGCTGCAGAGCGCATCCCGACTGCACCGGCAGAGAGGCGGAGAGGCGCCGGGGTAGCTGAGGGGAGCGGTCACGTGAGAGGAGGAGTCTGACCTACTTTTCCCGGCGCCAGGCGCGTGCGCACTCCCCATCTGCGCGCCGGCGGGAGCCTCACGTGGAATCGCACGTGCTGGGTCGTGGGTCCAGGGCTCTGGCGGGGCGCACGCAGGTCCCCGCCTGGTGGAGGGGTGGAGAGGTGGGCCTGGGGCGCCCCTCCCAGCCCGACCGAGACTTCGCTTTGCGGGTCCCGCAATCCTCACCCCAATAACCCGCAGCTTTGGAGAGTTGCTTTGGCGCCCCACGGGGCTTCCCACGAATGTACCGAATTTAACATCCATGCATTCAAACATTAAAGTTACTCTGCATATGCCCTTTGAATCAGCAGTTTCCACCACTTCGGATTTTATCCTACAGATGGGCTCCCACTTCTGTGAAATGTCGCCCCAGAAGGACAATCATGGCATCACTGACATCAGCAAAGATGGGAAACACTCTCAATGCCCAACCATAAACCCGCTCAAATACATGGAACGTGAATTCTGCTTGGGCTGTATTTGGAATTCTCTAGTTGTTAAGAAATGGACGGACAGCTCTGTAGGCGCCGATAGGAAGAGACCTTCAAGATCCATTGTGATCTTAAAAAAAAGTAAATAAAATGGAGCAGGATAGTGTGTGGGGGTTGCTAACGTTTATATATTTGTCATTGTATATGTACACAAAATATAAATATATGTATATTTGTAAATGTATATATACACACACACACAAAAATAGAAACACACTTATTTGTAAATGTATAGAATAGTCTGGAATCATGAACCAGAACCTGAAAGAAGCTATATTGGATGACTGAGAGGTCAGAGGAAGGAAAGAGACTGGATCTACATTACACACTTTTGTAATTCTTAAATTTTGTACCTGCATGATTATTTTTAAAAGAAAATTTTAAAACAAAGAGTTATTTAGCCCTTAACTCTGCACTGAGCACCAGGTTTCATGCAAATCATTTTCTTCTAAAAAGTTTGTCATGTATAAATATTGGCCACATTTCCTATTCTGTTCAATTTGTATATTAAAAATTCAACCTTCCTGGTAAACTGTTAAGAAAAAATTCCAACTCTTAAAATAACAAATCCTCTACATTTTAAAAAAAATTCTCACTGAGGATATTTTTCCATTGATTTTTAGAGAGAGTGGAAGAGAGAGGGAAAGACAGAAATATCAATGTGAGAAAAAACATTGATTGGTTGCCTCTTGCATGCTCGACCAGAATCGAACTTGGGACCCTTGGTCCACAGGCCAATGCTCTATCTACTGAGCCAAACCAGCGAGGGCTAAATCCTCTACATCTTTAAGATCCTCTCCAAGTCTGTCTCTTAAAGGGAAGACCTCTCAGCAACATACACTTGCATGATAAAACCTACGAAGCAATTGTAAATGCCTCATTAAACTTGACTCCCAATTGCTCTGTGAATTTGTAATACAGCTATTATTTTCATTCTGGTTATTAAATGTACGTCAGTTATAATATATTTGGTTGCAAGTAACAGAAACTCCTATTCTAAGTTGCCTGGACAGAAAGTGCATTTAACTGAGCCAGGACAGGACAGACTTCAGGGGCAGTTTGATTCAGCAGTTAAGCAATGTCCCCAGGACCTGGTGTCTCTCCATCCCTCGGCCATGCCTTCCATGGTGGTGTCTGCTTCATCTAACGCTTTGGGCAGGACTCACTTAAGGAAAATGCTTCTTTCCCACAGGCAGCAAGCAAACATCTTCCCCATAGTCACCGGCCTGATTTTGGGCAACTGCCCACACACCTTAGCAGGAGATGGGATGATGCTGATTCCTGGGATTTGGGAGACACCTTTAGGTAGCGTGACAAAGCTACCCATTCTCCTGGTGTAGAGAGCTTCAAGATTACTGGGCGGGGTTGAGCGTACTTGCATAAGGAACCAAGTTTTAAAAGGGCTGGAAACTCCCTTTTTCTTTCGTTTGATGTTCAGTATTGTTTGAAAATTTCTGATGATTGAGATGGTACTGACTGAAACCAGTAGGTAGAACAGGATACCAAAATGTCAGTCACAGTGAAGGAGTGGCCTGTGGTTGGTAACCCTGAGTGTCGAATTGAGGATAAGGCATGTGCTCGAGGCTGGCCATTTTATCGCCAAGTGAATGTTAGCAGGGACCACAACATTGGGAGCTCAGAGATGAGCGTACTGGAAGGAGGAGCCTTATTTTTCCCTTCCCCCACATTTTCTCTTGGAAATGCTATGGCAGAAACCACCACCGGGAAAGAGCCTGTGTGTGTTATCAATAAGCCATGGTTTCCTTCTTTGGCAATGCCCTCACAACACAATAGTTTGTTTTTCGATAATCAAGTTACTGGTGTGTATCAGTCAGGTTAGGCTAGGGTTAGTCATGGTAACAAGCAAACCAAATCCCAGTGGCTTGAAAGAGTCAAGATTTACTTCTTGCTCATGCTCTATATCAGGGGTCCTCAAACTTTTTAAACAGGGGGCCAGTTCACTGTCCCTCAGACCGTTGGAGGGCCAGACTATAGTTTAAAAAAAACTATGAACAAATTCCTATGCACACTGCACATATCTTATTTTGAAGTAAACAAACAAAACGGCAAAAACACCCGCATGTGGCCCGAGGGCCGTAGTTTGAGGACGCCTGCTCTATATCCATGGCAGGTGGGCAGGGACTCTCGTTCATCATGTTCTCAGTTGGGGACCAAGATAGAAGGAGCTGCCGTTATCTGAAACACAGGTGGTCCCCTTCGCAGAGTGACAACAGAGCTCGGTGGGTCCTCCATCAGCAGTTACATGTTCCTGCCTGGAGGTGACATGCATTGCTTCTACTCACAGCCCAGTGGCCAGAACTAGTCACCTGGTCCCACCCAATGACAGTGGTTGAGTAGGTGCAGTCCTACCTGGTGCCAGGAAGATAAGGGAGCTGGAATATTCCTGAACAGCTGTTAACAACTGCTGCACACGTGGCTTCCTTTTCCTCAGGTTGGCTCACCACATTCAGACTACAGTGGGCAAGCTGCAATACCAGGAATGAAACTGACGGTGGGAAGACGGATGGCCAATAACATTTATTGAGGGCTTGCTCTTCTGTTAGAATAGAGCAGGACACTAGTCTAAGCACTTTCCCTGCAAGAACTCCCTTCCAACAATCTAGAATCACAGGAACAGCAGAATCTTAGCACAGGGAGGAATAGTCACTCAGCATGAGGGTAGCCTTCCAGTCATACAGATTTTATTAACAGAAAAAAGTGAACTTAGTTTAGAAACCTGGGACAGAGCGATTGCACTTTCACTTTGTAAAGGATGGATTCAGCTTAACAAGACCAGGGAAGTGCAAATGCAAGGGCATGAATATATCAACGAGGACACCGGTGCTTGTAGTCCATTGTCCATGGTAATAACAGTTACTTTATCAATTCAGGCACAACATTTCCTTACAGGCTTTCCTCAGCCCAGGCACCCGCCACCGGCTTCTCGAGGGAAACAGTGAAGAGAACGCCTCCCCCCACAGCAGCTCAGGGGTCACCTGGAGGAACACGGGCAAGAGTGCTCACTACAACATATTGTTGGCAGAATTCTCCCTGAGGGCATGGAACAGGGTGTGTGTGTGTGTGTGTGTGTGTGAGAGAGAGAGAGAGAGAGAGAGAGAGAGAGAGAGAGAGAGAGAGGGGGGGTGGGGGGCAATGGTAAGATATGTACACATACAATACCTCAATAAAAAAATAAATAAAAAATAAATAAATAAAAAGAGAGAGAGAGAGAGAGAGAGAGAGAGGAGAGAGAGAGGGAGAGAGATGGGGGCAATGGAAAAATATGTACAAATAAATAAATAAATAAATAAATAAATATAGAGAGAGAGAGATAGATATATATATAGAGAGAGAGAGAGAGAGAGAGAGAGGTGTCTTGGGGAGGTGCTTTGGTCATGAGGGTGGAATTCTCATGAATGGGATTAGTGCTCTTATGAAGAAGACTCTAGAGAGCGCCCTAAGCCCCCTCCTCACCTGTTGAGGACAACATTGGGCTATGAATATGTTGGAAGGGTACTCTCACCAGAAGGGTACCCTGTTGTCATCTTGATCTGGGACTTTCCAGTCTCCAGAACTATGAGCAATAAATTTCTGTTGGTTGTAAGCTCCTCAATCTTGTATTTTGTTATAAGCAACTAAGACATTGCCCAACTACAGCTATTTTCACAGCCCCCAAAGGGAACGACCTACCAAATATTTCTGAGACATTGACACTGATTTGGGATATTGTTTTAGGCATTGCACAGAAAAATTATGAAATAAGAATAGCTAACATCTGAGTGCTTGCTATGTGCCAGGCATCATGCTGACTACTCTAAATGCATTAGACTGTTCATCCTCAAAAAGAATCCTGTGAAGTGAGTAATATTTTCCACTCAAATTGAGAAAGGATGAATTGAGGCAGAGAAGTTGCCCAGCTGGTCACCAGAACCAAGGTCTTTCTGGCACTTAGGACCCCTGCACTGTTCTGCCTTCTTTTTAAAAAAAAAAAAAATATATATATATATATATAGTTTTTGATTCGGAGAAGAGAGAAAGATAGAAACATCAATGATGACAGAGAATCATTGATTGGCTGCCTCTTGCATGCCCCACACTGGGGATCGAGCCTGCAACCCAGGCATGTGCCCTGACCAGGAATTGAACTGTGACCCACCGTGGTCCATAGCTCAACACTCAACCCCTGAGCCACACCTTCTTGAGGCTTCCTTTTGCCCACCTGAGTCTGGTGCTGTGTTCTAGCCTGACCCAACTTTAAAACGTACTGTCCTCTACCCACGTAACCTTCCTGCTGTGGCGTTTAGGCCATTTTCCGAACACCTCTGGGTGGATTCTCCCAACCTTCCACCCATGGCTCACTCTGAACTCTGCCTGTGGGGATGCCGAGAGGAGCAAGATACTACCCGTGCCCTCGGGCATCTTGCAGGATGGCGATGAGATGGAGACACAAACACTAATTTAGATATTAAGCCGGTAGAACTCAATACTTTATTAGAAGAAACAGAGGAAGCAACTCAAGACTTCCTGAAAGTCAGCAGAGGTGAGAGACATGACAGCTTTGATCAGCCACAGTGCTCAGTGTTGAGCATGAGGGGCGACTAAAGGATGGTCCCTGCCCTTAAACAGTGAGGCCTGGGATGTTGGTCCGTGGTCTGTACACATGTAGGTAAAAGGGTTCCTGGGCAGGTGGCAGGTTCTTCTCACTGGTAATGACCCTGTGCTGCCTTCAACTCCCCTCAATGCTGGGCGGTCAGTGATGTCCACATGATGGGATTAGAAACTCAGATGAAGAGGTCTCCTTCTATTTTCAAACTCTGTCCCATAGGGCAATGGGAGGTTCCAAGGGACTCTGCCAGGGGCAGGTGAAGGAGAAATGGGGGAAAGAAATTAAGCAAGACAGACCCCTTTTCATTTCAGTCAGGGCAGCTCTGCTTTTATTTATTGTATTCATTTCGTTTCCATGTAAGATTACACTACAACAAAGGGTTATGAGGCTGGAAAAAATCTGGAAGGCATGGATTGAATTTCACCGAGAAGAAATCTGGAAGACAAATGGCTCTTCAAGAAATCAGTCAGGCCTGGCTGGTGTACTCAATGGTTAGAGCACCGGCCTGCCCACTGAAGGGTCGAGAGTTGGACTCCTGGTCAAGGGCATATACTTGGGCTGCAGGTTTGATCTCTGGCCCCAGACTGGGTGATTGTGGGAGGCAACCAATCATGTGTCTCTTTCACATAGATGTCTCTCTCTCTCTCTCTCTCTCCCCCCCTTCCTCCCTGCCTTTCACTCTCTCTAAAAATTAATGGAAAAAATATCCTTGGGTAAGGATTAACAACAACAAAAAAAGAAATCAGTCACAGGAAGCCAAGAGGTTTGGGTTTTCAACTCCTGGGCTGCTGCACTTTCCACTGTGCCAAACCGCCTCGCTGTGAAGCTGGCACAGCCACGGGGGAGCGGGGGGAGAGGGGCCTCAAGGTTCCCCCTAAAGTGACTGGACCGAGGTCCTGTGATGGGTTTACATTGGAGAGGAAATGGGGGAGCTTGGAGGAGCTGTTGTTTGTGGCCAATGCTTAGCACCTCTCCCTGCCTGCAGGTCACGGTGGTGTTAGGTGAGCGTGTGGAAAGAACACGCCAGGAAAGAGCCCAGGACTCTCTCTCCCTGATTCTGATAAATAAAGCTCAGTAGGGAGGTCCTGGGAGCCAGAAGGCGGCAGGAATTAGTGTGTTTGGAAAGAGGGCTGGCTTAGGAAGTGTCCCAGAGCAACAGAAGTGAACAGCTTTTCGCTGGGCGCCAGGAAACCGGCCACTTTTAGGGTCCTTCATTCATTGAGTACCTAGGGAGGAAATCAAGGTGGACCAGCCATTGTCCCTGCTGTAAAGAGGCCAACAGTCCAGTTGAGGCATGTACATTTAATATATATATTCTACCTAATAAAAGAGTAATATGCAAATTGACCCTAACTCCACTATACCCACAAGCCACACCCACCAGCCACACCAACCAGCCAATCAGGAGCAGATATGCAAATAAACCCAACCAAGATGAGCAGAGAGAGCAAGGTTTCCCAGGCAATGGAGGAAGCCAAGCTTTCCGCCTGCCTTTGCAGGCCTAAGCCTCCACTCAAGCTACAAAGTTTCAATTATAGAAGGTAAACAAATCCAAACAGAAATGGCGGCAGCCACGGAGCTGGAGAGAGCAGGCCAGGGTTGCCCCCGGCAACAGAGGAAGCCAAGCTTTCCACCTACCCTGGCCAGCCTAGGCCTCCACTCCAGGCTACAAAGTTTCAATTGTAGAAGGTAAATAAATTCCAGATACCAGGGCCTCCGCTTGGGTAGCCAGGGGGCGTGGCTGGCCTGCAAACCACCACAGGCCCCTTGCTCAGGCTGCCCCACGCCCCAAGGGAACTCCCATCCTGATCTGGGACACCCTTCAGGGCAAACCAGCTGGCCCCCACCCCTGCACCAGGCCTCTATCCTATCTAATAAAAGAGTAATATGCAGATTGACCATCACTCCAACACACAATATGGCTGCCCCCATGTGGTCAAAGATCCTGCCCCCATGTGGACACAAGATGGGCACCACAAGATGGCCAGCAGGGGAGGGCAGTTGGGAGGCACCAACCTGCAAGGGAGGGCAGTTGAGAGGGACCGGGCCTACAAGGGAGGGCAGTTGGAGGCAATCAACCCTGCAGGGGAGGGCAGTTAGGGGTGACCAGGCCGGCCGAGGAGGGAAGTTGGGGGCAAACAGGCTGGCAGGGGAGCAGTTAGACATCAATCAGGCTGGCAGCGGAGTGGTTAGTGGGTGATCAGGCTGGCAGGCAGAAGTGGTTAGGGGCAATCAGGAAGGTAGGCAGGCAAGCAATTGGGAGCCAGCAGTCCTGGATTGGAGAGGGTACAGGCTGGGCTGAGGGTCACCCCCCCTTTCGTGCACCGGGCCTCTAGTATATACATATTAGAGAGGAAGGAAGAGGGAGAGAGAGATAGAAACATCAATGACGAGAGAGAATCATTGACCAGCTGCCTCCTGCACACCCAACACTGGGGATTGAGCCTGCAACCTAGGCATGTGCCCTGACCAGGAATCAAACCGTGACCTCCTGGTTCATAGGTCCACGCTCAACCACTGAGCCACGCCGGCCGGGCAAGGCATGTACATTTGTACCTACAACGGAAGGGAAGGAGAGAGGGTCCAAAGAGATAACAGAATGGGCGCCCCGTGAGCTGGCCATGCCGGATGGGGAAATCACGGACACTTCCTGGTGCAGGCTGCCCTGAGCTGGCACTGGCAGCAGGTAAGCCACGCAGAGATGGGCAGTGCGCCCCACACGGAGGACACAGCAGGCGGCCAGGTGCAGAGGCAGGTCCTCATAGGTCTGAGTGGGGCGTGGAGGACATCAGCCTGGCTGGGTGCACACGCTTGAGTGTGTCTTAAGCTCTATCACTTTCCAGAGCCTGAGGGGGTATCCTCAGGGGGCCCTGTTCCCTGGAATACGAAGAGGCCGTAACTGACATGCATGGCTTTGGGGGATTCGGTTTGGCTGCCTCATGAGAGGAAGCCAGGATCAGACAGAGACAAAGGTTTCCAAAGGGTGTGACAGTGCCCCTCTTCTTCCACCGCCTCCCAGAGGGAGAAGCGGACTGCTGTGCGGGGCCCGGCAATGAGTCTGCGAAGGTGGAGTGCGGATGGCATTCGCTCAGAACTCTGTCCCCCTCCTAGCTTCAGCGAACAGCCTGGAAAGCAGCCGGAAATCACCAGGAACTACCAGCCCTCCCACGCCAGTGTGAAAACAGTGTTTGTTATTCCTCTGGCACTTCCCCAAGCCCGCCACCTGACATCACGCGCAGAGCGGGACCGAGCGTGGCCAACAGAAGGCACCTTCCCAGCCTAGAGAGGGTGGAAACGTGCCAAAGGCGGGGAGCGAGGAGGAGAATCAGGGCAGACCTTGAAGAAGGTGGCTGACCTCGGATGCATTTCTGCTCTTAGGAAATTAAGTCCTTGTCAAAGGAAACTTGGGGATAGCGAAATGCTTTCCAAGGTATCTGGTTGCTCTGCTGACAAAACAAACATGGAAACAAAATCACCGCACGTCCCACTTTACTGTCTGTAAAGAAGTGATAATGTTGCTGGGAGGACCCTCCCCTGGTTCACCGGAAGTGGGGAGGTCAAGCTAGTGCAGTGATAGCCTTGAGGTTAAGGATACAGCCAAGGCGGCGGCAAAGTAGAGTTGATGGTCAAGGCCACCATGAGGCACACTGAGGTCACAACACGGCAGACAGGCAAGCCTGAAGCAAGAAGCCAATGAATGAGTCCCAGGAGACCAGAGAATGTAGGGGCCCATAATTCTCCTGGGGATGTGAATTCAGTCCGAGCCACTGTGATTACTGCCTGGACCTTCAGCTCATCCTCTCTCGTTCCCTCCCTGCTCCTTCCATGCTACTGTGATCTGGGAGACATGAGGGTAAATTTATATTTTAAAAAACCTTCCCTCCTAAAACATAATTCTAATTCTGCCTTGTGGAACAAGAACCCAAAATAAGTCTAATTGTTTTTCCACATGTTAGTCCTTCAAACAGAGAATGCATGGTCGAAAAGGATGGCATTTTCCTTTTATCTTGGAAAGATCCAGAGATTATTTACCCCTACTTATCTTGTAGTTGCTGGAGAATTTTGTTCAAGTTATGCCTCATCGTCTCAACTCACCTTCTTGAAGCTCGAAGGACAACTTAATTAAATCACTCAAATTGATGAATGAATAGAAGCAGGACCTTGCACTCCCCAGTTCACTTTTCTGACAATGCCAAAGTCGTTTCAGGTTGGCGGCATATTAATTTGGCTTTTTAAAAAATATATATTTTTAATTGATTCTTTACAGAGAGGAAGAGAGAGGTATAGGGAGTTAGAAACATCGATGAGAGAGAAACATCGATCAGCTGCCTCCTGCACACCCCCTACTGGGGATGTGCCTGCAACCAAGGTACATGCCCTTGACCGGAATCGAACCTGGGACCCTTCAGTCCGAAGACCAATGCTCTATCCACTGAGCCAAACCGGTTAGGGCTTAATTTGGCTTTGTTCATTAAAAAGTTAAAATGTATTCACTGTCCAATTGTAGGACCCATGGGGACAGAACAGTCTTTGTCACTCATTTCACACGGTCAAATTTATCAATTAAAACTGCATGTAAACAAATAATTTTCTGGATGCTTAATGCTGGTCCTGATCCCACCAATAATTCCATTTGGATAAGACAACCTGTATTTGTCTCCTTTGCTTTCAGAGCTACTTATGCTGTAGGAGAGCAAAGACCTGGAAGAGATGTCTCCTGGCTGAATTCCATCCCCTCACTCGCTTTGAAGTGCATTCCTTGGAAATTAATGGACTCGTACATGTCTATCTGCTATAGAGTCTCCTTCCCCACCCTCAGGCTCGGAAACTGTGGAACCACTGGCTGCCTTTTCTTTGGCTCAGAGTAGAGAGGAAGTGGTGTCCATGTGGTGACTTTTGTTAGATAACCGAAGATTTGAAACATGCGTATTAAAGTTTGTTTCCTCCCTTCACACCATGATCCATCGACTTCGCGGCCTCAGAGAGCATTCATTAAAGGGAGACACTAAGAACTTAGAACAGAGGCAAATTATTTTTTTCTTTCCTTTAAAAAAAATCCAAATAGCCTCTTGAGATTCAGGGCAGAGGTGTTTGTCTTAGAATCTAAGGCCTTTTATTTTTGTAAGGAAAGAAAGATGGAGGTTGTTTTCTTAATTTTTGTTATTTTTTAAAACCAATCAATCAATTAATTTTTATTGTTTCTTTTTAAAAATCAGGTTTATTGAGGTGACATGGGTTAATAAAATTATCTAGGTTTCAAGTGTACAATTCTATGATACTAAAACTCAGGAGGATGACATGTGTGGACCCGTCGGCCGAAGGCAAGGCCAGATGGAGCATGCCTGCAGACGCAGAAGGGGCCCAGGGTCATGACCAGAGTGCATGCGGGGTGCATTCTGTCCCAGCAAATCCCAATGGATGCAGAAGGAAAGCTGCGGATCAGGCACCCCGTCCAACCAAAGCTCCTCCCACCGGGAGATGCCCCTTTGGGTGGGTGTGGGATGAGCAGAACCCTGATGAAGTTTTAGTCTGAGGTGCCTGGAAAGACAATCGCTCAGCTCATTGACTGAGTTTAACTGGATTGAACACGTTGTATTTTCTATGTTTTAGGTCTCATAATCTAGAGCCTCATAATTCTTATTCTCATAATATTTCTGGATAGACTGTAGATGGATTTGCCCAATCATCTATCCATGCTCAATGGATATTTATTTATTTATTTAAATACTTTTATTGATTTCTGAGAGGAAGGGAGAGGGAGAGAGAGATAGAGACATCAATGATGACAGAAAATCATTGATCAGCTGCCGCCTGCACGCCCCACACTAGGGATCGGGCCTGCAATCCAGCCATATGCCCTGACCAGGAATCAAACCATGACTTCCTCGTTCATAGGTTGACGCTCAACCACCGAGCCATGCCAGCAGGGTGGGATATTTATTGAGTGCCTATTTTGTGCCGCACTGGAGAGACACAATGAATGAGGGCACCATGACCTGGCCTTCATGGAGCTTAGAGTCCAGAGGAGGAAACTGAAGCTAGAAGGGGGTCAAACAATCTGCCAGGGTCACATAACTTGAAAATAGCAAATAGCAGATTTAAACTATGTTCCCAAGTACTAGGGTATAGAAAACAAGCATTCCCCAAATAATCCGTAGGCTCACATGATTTCAGTGGGAGGTTAAACTGTAGGGGAAGTTTTTAAAATGGATTCTGAATGTCATCTGAAAGAATAAACATGAAGACATAGTGAAAAAATGTAAATAAAAGTATTAAAATGTTTGTGGGTCACCAGATATCAAAACAAATTACCCAATCACCTTAAATTTTAGGTAAGATGCAAAAAAGCAAAAGGGAAATATGTGAAACAGGATGGAGAGCTTTGGAAGAGCGAATAAATTCAATGCCTGATGAAAGGAAATTTACAAACAACAGGGTAGGGAATGTTCAAAAACTAATATTGAGATGATTAAATCTATTTTAAAAACTCAAGTTAGATTCTTATTTTATACTTCCCAGCAGACAGATTTCATGTGGATTAAATATTTTTGAAATTTAAAAACAAAGAGAAAGCATTGGCAGATAGTAAACTAATTAAGGATAGATGAGACAAAGTATAAAAGCAACAGGCGAGGTCATTAAAAAGAGGCTGTTATATCTGACTCCCTAAAATGGTAAGTAGTTTGTCACCAACATCAAAAACAAAATTAAAAGGTGTGTGACAAACTGGGAAATCTGTTAGCAAACAAACAAAATGAAGGGCAAATAGCCTTCAATTAAAAAGAAAAATATCTAATTATACAGACACAAAAACTGACATAAAATGTGCAAAGGACGAACAAAAACTGGCATGACTGAAATGAATGCTGCTCGAGGGTGGGGTGAGGTCTTGGCCCATATTCCCTCTTACGGAGTCACACATTAAGACATTTCATGGGGGACTTTTCACAAGTACCCTAAAGTCTTTAAAATGGGCACTTCTTTGAATATAGAGATTCTATTTCTAAAAATCTAAAGAGATATGGAAGCCCAAATTTATATTTAAACATGGTTAATTCTCATACATTACTTAAAACGGTGATTGGTGGAAAACAGGGGACTTCTAATTAATGGTGACTTATGTCTCATCTATGATGGAGCATAAATAGCCATTTAAATAAAAAAATCTTGTTTTCAAATAATACTCATTGACTGAAGAAATGGTAATAATATGAGAGTAAGTGGAAAACAGCAGGATAAAAATTTGTGCACAAGGTGTGATATTAATTTGACCACACACATATGTGTTTATGAGTTCACATGTGTGTATCTTCACAAACACTAAAAGGAAACACACAATGTCTGTCTATCTAGAATTCATCTCTTCTTTATCTTTCTAATTTTATGATTTTGTAACCTTTTAAGTGGGCAACAAGTCTACCTACCAAGAATGAAGCTTTTCTTCTTTATCTTTCTAATTTTATGAGTTTGTAATCTGATGAAAACATTATAAATTGGCACATCAAGCAAAACCATAATCTTATTTTTGGCATTTATTATTTCTCTTTGAACGCTATAAAGGAAGTAATACAGGCCTTTCGGATGGCAACTTGCCAACCTCGCTGATCAGGATTTTAATGACTTCCCTCCTTCTGAGGCCTAATTTAAACCCAATTTAAAGTAAACAAAACAAGCATATTACTCCATAAAGGAGAATGAGCACTCCTTTCTTGTTCGGGCTTTGAATATGAATCTCTCTATGAAATGAAAATAGAGCAAAAAATGAGCTTAATAAGCGAGACTTCTTCTCTGCTCAGGCTCTTCTCATTAAGGTTTAATGACATAGAAAGCCCGAAAAAAGTGAGATTTAGACAGCGTGTCAGTGATTCCGTGTCCTTACATTCTAAATGCGGGGGTTCAGCATGCTTGGGAGACCATCTGTGGTTCATCAATGACCCCAGTCCTTCTCATCTCTATTGGATAGTGTGTCTTTTTATCTTTCGATTGACCTACGCTAGAGTTATTTCTCTGTCCCACTGTCTGTTTCTATCTCTGTCTCCCTCTCTCTCTCTCTCTCTAGATATATACACCTATATACAATCATATGTATATATGAGTGTCTATCACTCTACATATGTCTCCCTCTCTCTCTAAATATCTGCCATTTATACCTTTTCCAGTTTATTGTTTATCTGTTTACTTTTTAACACTTCTCTTTTACCCTATAATATTTTTGTTTAATGCAGATAATCTGTTATTTGTTCTTTACTGTGTTACCTAGGAAGAATTTCTCTACTTCAATATTATGATGGTTTGAATCTTGAAATCTTTAATTCATCTGCCATTTATTTTATGAGGTGACATGCCTTTTATTTATAGTATATAATAAATACATAGTATAACCATCATTTTTTAATTTTTTTTCTGTTATATGGATATATTTTTCTATTCTTACCTCAGCATCATATAGTTTCATTACTAAAACGTTATAGTATACAGACAAATTCTTATAAGTTAAAACATTTCCTTGGCTATTATCTGGCATCTACTTTTCCAGATAAAGTTAAAGATTTACGTAATTAGACTCAAACCTCGCATATAAAAAGAGAGCAGCATGAAAAACAGGAGGATAGAAGGACATGCTGAAAGGGTCTAGTATACTTGTAGCTAGAGTCTAGAAATAAAGGGAAGGAAAAAAGGGGCAGAAGCATATTTGAAGGCATACTGACTAATATTTTCCAAAACTGACCAAGAAATCAAATCACATTTTCAAAAAGTGCTATCAACATCATAATAAGAAAACCACATCTACACAGAACATAGCAAAGCTTATTGAAATACCAAAGACAAAGAGAAAATATTAAAACCTTGTGATTGATAGAAATTCTTTTCTTATAGTCTGTTAAATATATCTGCCTATAATTTTCACTGGTTCTAGTTTCAACCATGAGTATTTCAAAGACTGTGGAATTTCCCAGAATTTTGGAGATAATTCTTCCTCTATTTCTTTGTGGAGGATAATTCTCAACAGCTTCTAGTGTTTGAGAAATAGTTTTCGAACGAAGACCCACCTCAAATCCACTACCCTCCATCTTTGCTACAAACAATGAGCACCTGTTATGTACCTGTTACTTTCTTTTTAATATATTTTATTGGATTTTTACAGAGAGGAAGGGAGAGGGATAGAGAGTTAGAAACATCGATGAGAGAGAAACATCCATCAGCTGCCTCCTGCACACCCCCTACTGGGGATGTGCCTGCAAACCAAGGTACATGCCCTTGACCGGAATCGAAGCCGGGACCCTTGAGTCCGCAGGCCAACACTTGATCCACTGAGCCAAACCGGTTAGGGCACCTGTTACTTTCTTAAGTGACGTGAACGCGATGATGACCATCACACACTCGCTCTCCACGAGGAGCGCATGGCGGGAAGGACAGTAGGCAGTCATTGCAATGCTGTGTGGTAACCTTACGTACAGGTGAGAGCACAGAGATGCACAGTTGCTGAGAGAGTGCAGAGCAGGGCATCGAACGCACCATGGGGAAAGAGGACACCGTTCCTAAAGGAACCGACAGCTGAGATGAGAGAGGAGTCAGCTATCTTTTTTCTCTTTCTGAGTGGAAAAGCAAAACAGGTGTTCTAGATGCGGAGAACCACACACGCAGAAGCGTAAAGAAACGAAAGAGCTTGCCATCTGGTCTTCCTGCCTTGCTCTCAACTACAGCAGATGAGCTCCTTCCTGCAGCCAGGGAAGACACTCCCAGCAGCTCCCGAGCGGCATTGTCCCAGCTTAGCAACCTCAGGGGGAAAGGAGAGCCGTGCCCTCCGTGCCAGCGCTGGGTGCTCACTGACCCGGCGTGGCGCTCATGCCCACCCCTTGGGCCATCCAGTTTTGTAAAGGAATGCAGTGTCCGGCTTGGACGACCTTGAAACACGTACCCAGCCTTTGGAGGAGGAGAGGATGTGATTAGAGAAGAACCCATAAAAAATGTATGGAACATGCCCTAACCGGTTTGGCTCAGTGGATAGAGTGTCGGCCTGCGGACTCAAGGGTCCCAGGTTCGATTCCGGTCAAGGGCATGTACCTTGGTTGCGGGCACATCCCCAGTAGGAGGTGTGCAGGAGGCAGCTGATCGATGTTTCTCTTTCATCAATGTTTCTAGCTCTCTATCCTTCTCCCTTCCTCTCTGTAAAAAATCAATAAAATATTTTTTAAAAATGTATGGAACAGACTTTTGAACCTCAGAGGGAAAGTGGGGGAGGGTGGGTGGGTGGGAAGGGATCAACCAAAGAATTTGTGTGCATATATGCATAACCCATGGACACAGACAATAGGGTGGTGAAGGCCTGGGATGGGGAGGGGAGTGTCTAGAAGAGGTCAGTGGGGGAAAAGGGGATTTATGTCATATTTTCAACAATAAAGATTTAAAAATATTAATACTTTCCATCTCCAAAGGAACTCATGGAGTAGGGGAGCAGTAGGACCCCAGGGATAAGATGCTGGTCAGGAATAAGCAATGCCTCTTACATTCTCGCAGCCTAAACAGCACGGTAGCTGAAGCCCCAGCCTCAAGAGTTTTTCTGGGTTGCCATGGAAGGAACATGGAATTTGGGGTCTGAACTCCCCGCCAGTGTCACCACTTACAACTCTTGTCACCCTGAGCAAGTCATTCTTTAAACTTCAACTTCTGTGTTTGTAAAAAAGTGTGCAATGTTAGGCTGGCTACTTGAAAAATGTTAATGAGATCATCTGCATATAAGCAACCAACACAAATCCTGATATTCAATACCTGTTTAGATTTCCTTGGGTTCTCAGGCATTTAAGAGATTAGGCCTGAGGTGAGACTTATATAGATATTTGGGTCAGGTATCTCCGAGATTGAAGGACCACAGGAGCAGAATGTGGAAAAGGCTGAGTTGGTGAGAGAGAAGCAGGGATATGAGTCTTGGTGGAGAGGACTTGAGACAAGGGCATAACTTCCTTGGCTTTTGAGTTGATTCTGTCACCATTTGTGTGCATGTATGTGTGTGTGTGTGTGTGTATGGGGGGGATATGTGTGTGTATCCATGTCTATGTGCCTTGATTATATTGAACAAGTTAAAGGTAAATTATCGACACTGTTACAAATGATACTGAAGAGTGATGGGCAAGAGGAAAAAGAAACATCTTGATTTGACAGTGTAAATGTCACTCCGCCCTTCGTGTGAACTGCCTGCCACTTATGCTAACTGTTCCACCGCACAATAAGAACCCTAAGCCTTACGGACCGGGCTTCAGATGACACACAGTCTGCAGGTTGCATTTGGTGACAACTGTCAACTGAGTTCACACATGCTTGGCCTGGCAGCGTGGCCCCCTGCTCAGACTTCTGCAAGAGAAAGGAAAACTGCTGAGGAAGCAGATACGGAGACGGCAGATCTCCCAGGGAGGCGTATGCTGGCCTTCCCTGTCTTTGCTGTGAGCAGTTCCTCCGCTATGACCTTAGCAGCTACATCTTGATTAGACTTCTTCCCTGGAATAGGTTCAAATTTCCTAGGCATGCTGGGAAGGCAATTGGAAGTTGATGGGAATGAGAAATGCTGTAATTACAAAGCATCTTAATATTGAAAAAGAAATTGAATCTTTGAATTTATTTTCATTAATAACATAAGACACTGGAACATAGCTCTCCCCCCTCCAGTCACCTCCTCTCCACTCCTCTCCTCCCATGTCCTCCTCCCTTTTCCCCCCTCCCCCTTCTCCTCTCCCTCTCTCCTCCACCTCTCCCTTCTCTCCCCACCCCTTCTTTCTTTTACACTTTTAGGTCCCTTTCTCTTTCTCAATTTTTATCTTTATTGTTTGAACAAAACATTAAATAATAATAATAATAATAATAAATGGTAAATAATGTATTAAGTATTTAAATAAAAACAGTACAATCATTACATTAAAAAAAAAAACTTGGCTGACTTTAAAATTTGCTCTTGTAATCCCTGCTTTAAATACCAGCGTGACTGTGGAGGGGAAGCCGATTTCTGCAGCCACGGCTTACACGCTGCCATGGAAACATCTGGGCTGCACCGTTAACAGTGAGGCTTGTCATAAAAATCAACTGTGGCATGGGGAAGTGACAGCGAACGGAACAGTTCTGACTGTGGGGGCACGGCCATTAGGCAGTGCGCACACCTGTCTCCAGAGAAGAAAAACATGGATCCCTCCCCCCCCCCCGCCCCGGGCATCCTTAATTGGATAGCAGTGGGCTTTCCACCGGGTTAGAGAGAATGGCCTCCGTTACTTTGCTTCTCCCATTGTCCTGGGCTCTATTTTTCATGGTTTGTTTTTAACTTAGGCACTGTGTTTGGTGATTGTTGAACACGCACACTGACGCTGCTGCTAGAAAATGGATTTTCTCCAGCGTGTTAATTTAGCTGTACATTCAACCAAATTTTAAGTCAAATGATATTTCTCCTGCAGGGTAAATTCCTCCGAAAATCATCTCCAGATTTTGGCAGGAGTGACTTGACTGCAAGACAGAGAGAGAATAATGAGGCCGGAGGAGGCAGGTGGAGGGACGGCCAGCAGACTGAGTGGGTTTGAGGCCCAGTTCCGTCCTGCATTATTTTGTGAATATGGGCAACTAAGAAAGAACAGACGTTCTGGACTTTCCTCCCCGCCCCTATAATATCGGGAAAATAATGGCAAATGTATAAGGAAGTGTTTTGTGATTGTACAAATGGCAGCTGTTATTATAGAATTTAAGTCTGTTCAAAATGTTTTACTTCCTCTTACAGAGAAAGGTCCTTATTGAGAAAAAGTTCCTAAGAGAGTTTTGTTAACTAGTGACAGAGAAAAGCAAGAAGTCTGTCCCACTGCAAAGCATGATTAGGTCACATTGTGAAATAGAATATTGACTCACATTCATTCATTCTTACAGATATCTGACATTTATTGAGATGCTAGTAAGTAAGAGGCTTTGTACAAGGCACTGGAAGTACTAACTTAACACATTGTGGATGGATCACGAGAATTCTCGTGTTTCCATATTACACAGTGTTTTATAAAGTATCATACTTTAAAAAGATAATAGCTTGTAAGAACATGTAATAAATAACTTCAAAATGCAATGGATATTTAATTTTAAAGCGTGCCTTTAACATTTATGTAAAATGTTTTTTGTACTTGTTCAGTCGAAACTTATCTGGCCACTGGGTAAAGCTAGCAATAAAACTACTTAATGTGTTAAGCTCTGCTTTTCTGGAGATTTCCTTCCACTGAGAAATGAAGGCAAAACAAAAAATCCACACATCCTATAGAATAAAAGTGTAATATGCAAATTGGCCGAATGGCAGAGCAATCAGTGGGGAGGGGGAGGGGGTGGGTCAGCAAGCAGGCGGTGCTAGCGGGCAGAGGGAGGGAACAGCAATAGGGTGGTGGTGGCAGCGACCAGCGGTGGCAGAGGGGCGATTGGGGGGCCCACCCGGTCACCTCCCGCAGAGGGAGGCCGGGAAGAGGCCACAGTGGGGTGATGGGGGTGGCGCCGTCTCGTGATGGCCACCCAGTCACCTCCCACAGAGGGAGGCCAAACTGCGGCTTAGGTCAGTAGGCCATCCCCTGAGGACTCCCGGACTGTGAGAGGGTGCAGGCCGGGCTGAGCGCCCCATCCCCACCCCCCACAGTGCACAAATTTTCATGCACCGGGCCTCTAGTGTACAATATAAATAACAAACTGTAATAAGTGGTATAGAGAAACAAAGAAGGGAATTGGAAAGGCTTTACAAGAGGAGGAAGACTGGGCTAGATAGATATGATTGAGGAAAAACTCTCAGAGAAGGCAAAAGTAAGGGGTAGGGAAAGTATTCAGGAGAAGTGGCATGTGCAAAGGCCCTGGGGTAGAGGAGGTGTTGACTTACTGAGAAAGAGACTTGAAATAGGGCCAGTGTGTCTCGGGCATATGGTCCAAGGGGAAAGAGGCAGAGGTTGAGAGCAGAGACACAGCTAAAAGCTAAATCATGCTGGGCCTTGGTAAATTTATTTTATGTGAAATGGAAAAACATCAAAAAGGTTTCAAACAATGGAGGAAATAGCTTCTTGGGCTGTTCTACCCTGAGCCTTTGAGTTAGAACTCTAGTTTGCTGTGTACTTTCACATACTTGACCATAGAAGTGCAAGATCAATCCTGGTTACCGACACGGAGGGAAACCTGAAGATTAGGCTGAGCCCGTTTTCCTGTCTGTCACCCTAGAAGTTTACATTGAAAACGAGAGATGGTTTATTAGTGAAGCTCACGCCATCCTCCATGTGTAGTGAACAACAAACTTATGATGCTGATGGTTCTTTGGAACTGAGAAATAGGAAAGAACAGAACGGGGTTTTTCTTTCTTTTTAAAAAAAACAATATATTTATATTGATTTCAGAAAGGAAGGGAGAGGGAGAGAGAGAGAAACATCAATGACGAGAGAGAATCATTGATCGGCTGCCTCCTGCACACCCCTATTGGGAATGGAGCCTGCAACCTGGGCATGTGCCCTTGATCAGAATTGAACCTGGGACCCTTCAGTCCACAGGCCGATGTTCTATCCACTGAGTCAAACCGGCTAGGGCCAGATCGGCCTTTTCAACAGGAAGGTATACATATAGAACTGAAAGTCTCTGAACTGGAGTGTATCTAGGAGGAAAATACAGAGTTAGAGGACTTTCTTAGCTTCTTGCAGTTTTTTTTTTTCTCCAAGACAGTCCAGAATTCAGAGCACCGTTTTCAGCAAGAATGTGAATAAAACTTTCTGTTCTGTTGTGCTTTCTGTTTTAAAATTTTTGTTCTGGGCAGACTCCTGCCACTGAGCAAGAAATGCTAATTGGACATCTGATTCATCTGGACAGCTGTGAATGGAATTTTTGCTAAGCAGCAGCAGATGCGGACCTGAAACAGCATGGCAAGTGGCCACTGGCTTGGATGGGATGTGAGCTGCGTGTGCCCAGGCTCCAAGCCACAAGCACCTCAGAGACTTTTTTCCCTTGGAAGATTTTTATTACACATGTCTCTATATTGATCTTAGTAATTGTAAAGGGCCAAGCCATGCCATTGGCACGGAGAGAGAGAACCTGTCACAGCACGTATAATACTCCAGAGAGTGAATCGGCGGAATTAGTTGGGAAATACTTGCTTTCCCGTTGAAAACTCAGAGCAGACGCTAGCATTATTAACAGAACGTTGCCTACTTGCAGTTCATGTCCCGGATGGAGCTGTGTGCCACTTGGTCTCCAAGTCATACTCTTTAGTTTGTTTAGGAATGAAAGCCTTTTGAAACGCACCACCCCACAGCAGGAATTCGGTACATTCAGAAGATACCGATCGCTCTAGTCTCCTCTTAAGTTGGATGAGTTGGGGAATTGATTTTATACCAGAGGCTGGTTCATTTAAAAGTAGTTATATTTAATCAGGACTGAACCCCCCAACATTGCTTATGGAATTGACAGGAAACTAACAAAAACATGGGTTCTATCTCCAGAGATTTTTATTTCAAAATTTTACTTTGATGGTTTTGATGTACCCTCCTTGTTGAAAATTCCCTCCTCAAAATAAGAACTTAAAAAGAAATCGTTTAAGATCCAGAGCTTTAGCTCAATGGGTGTATATGAACATTCACAGCGCACTCATGCATGATATAGTTCCCATAATGAAGAGTGGGAAATCAAAGGGCGTGGCATCCCCAAATCCACTGCGCTGGGTTCCCCCTACAATGATCCTCCCTGTCCGATGGGCAGAACCAATGAAATGTGAACATGAAGGAACTTCGAAAACTGGAAAGGGCCTCGGAATTGGAAGGTCTCCAGTCGCTTAGGACCGGAGGCTGGAGGGGAGGCAGACCTTCCGCCTGGCTGTCACCCGCGTGAGCGTCTTACTGCGGCAGCCTTCCTTGCTCTGAATAAACGCCATCGTGTGTGAACGAGTCAGCAGGTGATGCATTTATTTTGGAACACGTGAACTTTTTTACCAGCTCTATTTATTTTCCGAGGGCATCACTGTATCACATTAATGCCTCGAGTTAACAGTACCAGCTGGCACTGCAGGCGTCACACATTCACGGCGTAAAAGCGCCGGGAGCAGCGTGGACACTGCCATCCAGACCCCGAGGCTGCATCTCCTTCCTCCCGGATGTGCTGTGCGTCCCCCCTTAGGAGCAGACCCACCGGCCCCTCTTCTCTTTATCATGTAACTCGGCATCGCTGCAATTTATTTTGTTCTCCAGTGGACTCTCAGGTCCTGGGGAGGGGGGCGGAGGCGGGGGGAAGGGAAGGCAGAGAGTCTTCCTCGTTTCTTTGTTATCTCTGTCTCCTAGTGCTTAGCACGTAGTAGGAATGCACGAAATAGCTGTAATTTGAGTGATGGAGGAAAATGCGAAATCTGCCATTTCATCCTTGTTCATTTATCTTCGGCATCAGTGGAACTTTCCGGTGAGCTGTGTTTGAGAGTACAGACCAGACCCGGTGTTCCCTTATTCTACCATTGTGTCCTTCAAAATGCTCGTCACACAAGTAAGCGCATCTTTAATGAATGTCTTTTCTGATAGCTTGTGAGCTCTCTGACAGCAGAGATTCTCTCTCTCTCTCTCTCTCTCTCTCTCTCTCTTTTTCTCTCTTTGTTAATGCTCACCCGAGGATATTTTTTCCATTGATTTTTTTTTTTAGGGAGAGTGGAAGAGAGAGGAAAAGACAGAGAGAAACATCGATGTGAGAGAAACATATCGACTGGTTGCCTCCTGCCAGGGAGGAGCCTGCAACCAAGGTACGTGCCCTTGACCAGAATCAAGCCTGTGATTCTTTGGTCTGAAGGCCTGTGCTCTATCCACTGGACCAAACCTGCTAGGGCAGGGATTGTCTCTCTTATTCCTTCCCATATAGTCAGGGCTCAGAACAATGTCACACAGTAGGTGTTCAATAAACATCTGTAGAATTAAAATGAGTGATTTGACATAGATTCCAATTTTTGAGGATTTCTACTGCTATATTGTGATTTCCAATAAATATATTTAGTCATTTAGTCAGTCAAATGACTAAATATATATTTCTCATAAATATATATATAATCTTCATCCACAGTCCTTGCTTCCTAAAACCCTAGGAATTTCTTTCCTAAGTGATGAGAGCCCTAAAAGTGTCGTTTGTTCTGTTAGTGAGGTGACAGCTGGACAGCACCTAAGGGTGGGGGCTGGTGGCCAGTGGAGCCAACCATGTGATTGATTAGAGGGTTGTAACTTTCAGTCCCAACTTCCAGGGAGGGGAGAGGGACTGGAAACTTTTTAAGGAGAGAAAAGGTATGTCTGAAAACATTCAATGTCAGTTTGCTCTGAGCAGATTCCAATAGCTTTTTCCTGTCCTGATGCAGTCATTTCGTGGAAAAGAACTCTGCGTTTCCATTGCCAGGAAGGCGAGGAGCCTTTCGTGGGTCCTTTGACATCGGGAGTGGTTGCAGTGCTCTTGACGGAGACAAATGGGACAATCTGGTCACCGAGAATGGAGTGGCAACTGTGAGAAAGGGCCTTCTGCTAATGGCAGTGTCCTCTCCATCTAAGCCACATGGAGCTCTAGAAAGACTCGGGTGTGTTTCTTTGGTTAGACCAGATGGATAGCTTATTTTAAATGCTGGCTCACCATATGATTTATTCATTGTGTCATATAACACAGATAGCATCTAGTCAAAACTCCTCTTTGTAGGTGAGGAAAATGTGACCCAGAGAAGTCAAACAATTTACCCAAAGTCACACAGCTGATTAGTGCCCGGTCTCCATTAAACCAGTACTGACGTGCCTTACTCAACATTCATTTGTTTCTTCATTAATAATTACTTACTGAATGCTAATGATGGTATGCTAAACACCTTGTTAGGCTATGCATTATTTTCAACGGAAAGGAAGTGTCCAGTTGTGACTTAAACTCTCACTGCTTCTGCATAACCTCTCTAAGCCTCAGTTTTCCCATCTGTGAAATGGAAGGGATAAAGGCCCCTGTCAGAGAGACATCAAGAAGGTTCAATGAGATAATGCGTTAGAGCTCAGCACAGCGTCCCCAGTACATTTACTACCGAGTTCACCGTGATGATTCAGTCTGGGCTCTTCTGTCAGAGCGGAGATGTCTGTCTGTCCTAGAGATGGTCACGAAAGGTTTATGTCCTCTGAGGGCTCCCATCCCCTCTAAGTCCCTCTATATCCCTGACTGACACCTCTGCAGGGGGGCGCTCATCTCCCTCACAGCCACCCCCTTCTCTCCATGCCCCTTCCTCCTCCTCCAGGCTCCTGGCAGCCTCCTGTGGAGGGAATTTGGATGTGTTCTCATTACAGCCTCATAACCTTGGGAGTCAATGGTAGGCCCTCATTTCCTGAATCCAGTCAGAGAGGGAGAGGGGCCAGCTCCCGGATGGCATAGCATCCAACTCTGAGCCCGGCCAGGTTTGGGTTGGCTTGCAAGAACTGGGACTTGTCATAATATGTCTGGCATTCTAAAAATGGGATCCATACAGCCCTGCAGTTAAAAAAAAAAAAAAAGAAGAAGCAAAAAGCAGTTACAGCAAGCACATCAGCCCTTTGGCAAGAACCAAGGGAGGAGCTCAGTTGAGCACATACTTGGCTGTGCATGTTCCTAACAGCATGAAAGAATGTTCCTGGTTCCTTCTGAAGCTTGATCACCCCTAATGTAATAAGTCATCTTCTGGGCAAGGGTTCTGCACATGCATGAACATGCCGCCTCTCTGCCTTCCTTCTGCAGGTCATCCCCCGTCAGTGAGTGTGCAACCTACTCTTGTGCACAGCTCGTTGGAGGGAAAGCTGGCCATTCAGGGTGCATTGCTGATGGCAAAACATTCCCTGAGGGAGGCAGCCGCTCAGCAGAGGTCTGGACCAGATGTGCAGAATACTCTGCCTGCCTAAGGCAGCTCCAGCCAGCAGTGAATTCCTTAGCTCCACAGCCTCTGCGGCTCATCTGAATGGTTACTTTGTGTGCTTTCTTTTGTCCCTTTTGATTTGAGGAATGAACTCTTTTTATTTGGGTTCTCTTATGGAAATGCTGAAGGATCTTATCTTGTTCTTTTTTTTTTTTTTTTTGGTCATCCATGAAAATGAGGATGTAGTTTTGAAGAGAAAAGAATACAGAGAGCCCTAACTGGTTTGGCTCAGTGGAAAGAGAGTCAGCCTTCGGATTGAAGGGTCCTAGGTTCGATTCGGGTCAAGGGCATGTACCTTGGTTGCTGGCACATCCCCAGTAGGAGTTGTGCAGGAGGCAGCTGATTGATGTTTCTAACACTCTATCCCTCTCTCTTCCTCTCTGTAAAAAATCAATAAAATATATTAAATAATGAAGAATTATCTATTTTAAAAACGGAATACAGAGAAAGAGATAATTTTTTGTAGGGGGGACTATTTTTTTCTGTAGTAATTCCCTCTTAACCGTGGTTTTCCTTTCCATGGTTTCAGTTACCTGTGGCCAAACATGGTCCAAAAATATTAAACTAAAAATTCCAGAAATAAATAATAAACCATTCATAAGGTTTAAATTGTATGCTGTTCTGAGGTACGTGATGAAATCCTGAGTGATGGGGCATCATAGGATGTTTCACCCTAAGAATAATTTTTTGCTGTGGACTTTTTTATAGGTACCCTTTATAAGATTAAAAAAGTTTCTTTCTATTTCAAGTTTGTTCTGAGATTTAAAAATCTAAAATGGAGATGACTTCTGTTAAATGCCTGTTCTGCAAAAATGAAAATATGATGATTAGCCTTTATTTTGTCAATGTGGTGGGTTACTTGTTCTTTTTCTTGAATATTAAAACAATCTTGTTTCTTGGAATAAACTTTCCTTGGTCATAATGTATTAATCTTTTTAAACATTGCTGGATATGGTTTGCTAATATGTTGTGTATAATTGTTGCCTCTTCATGGCTGAAACCATCCTGTGATTTTTCACTTCTTGTAACGTCCTTGTCAGAATTTTGGCATAAAGATTTTGCTGGCCTCAAAATAAGCTTGGGAGTGTTCCATTTTATGCTGGTCTCTGAAGCAGTTTTTGTAGAATTGGCTATGACTTCCTTAAATGTTTGGTAGAATATATTGGCGAAACTAATTGCTCTTCAGTTTTCTTTGAGGAAAGCTTACATTATGGATTCAATTTCTTTGATGCTATAGGATGATTCAGATACTATTCTACTTTTCCTGTGTTAGTTTTGAAAAGTTGTGTTTTTAATGTAAGCTTTTGTGTTTAATTTTAATATTAATAACCTAAAATTGGTATATTTTCTTACTCTTTTTAATATTTATAAGATCTGTAATGATTTTCCTTTTTCCTTTCCTAACATTGGCACTTGTCCTTTTTCTCTTTTTTCTTGATTAGTCTTGGTAGACAGTTATAGATTTTATTACTCTTTCCAAGAATCAATTGTAGTCTTTGTTAATTCTAAATTTGTTCTCTCTTTCCTTAATTTCTGCTTCTACTATTTTTCTCCTTTATTCTATTTTCTTTGATTATAATTTGCTCTCCTATTTCTTATTTATTGAAATGATTGCTTAGCTCATTACTTCTTAGTCTTTTTTCTTTTACAATGCATACATTTAAAAGTAGAGATTTCCAGTAAGATTTATCCTGTAAGTATTTTTACATACTGTTTTCCTGATCTTTCAGTTTAAAATATTTTTTTTCAATCCTCACCAAGGACAATGCTCATTGATTTTAGATAGAGAAACATAGATGTGAGAGAGAAACATTGATCAGTTGCTTCCCACACACGCCCTAACCAGGCATCCAACTGGCAACTCAAGTCATAAGCCCTGACCAGGAATTGAACCTGCAACCTTTCTGGTGTGTAAGATGATGCTTCAACCAACTGAGCCACCTGGCCAAGGTGAAAATATTTTCTAATTTTTAAATTTTGGTTTATTAGTTTAGCTACACTAGTTTTTTCAGTTATTCTTTGCATGGCATATCTTTTTTCATTCTTTTACTTTTAACATATTTCTTCTTTTCCATTCTTTCTATATTCTCAATTTGAGACTCTCATTACACATATGTTAGCCACTTATATTTAAAAATATAAATGAGACTTAAATGCCCTTAAGTCTCATTTATATTTTTATCCTTTTGTTCCTTCTTGCATGATTTTAGATATTTTCTTCTATCTTCCTGTTTTAAGTTGTATTTAGATGCTGTTAAACACATGGATGGAGTTCTTAATTTTGGTTACTGCATTTTTTTGGGGGGGGGGTTCTAAAGTTTCCCTGTGATTATTTTTGTAGTTTCCATTTATTTGCCATAGTTATGAATCTTGCCTTTTGTCTTCTTTATAAGCATTGTTATTCTAAAGACTATGACTAGTGCGTGATTCTATTATTGAGAACTCCTTGGACCTTTTTCTACTTTCTGTCTTTTGTCTTGGTTATTGTGATTCTTGACTTGTCTTCTTGTGCCTTGTTCCTTTTGATTGTGTGCTGGACACTGTATGATGAAAAACAGGGGAAAAAGGCTTATGATGATCTCTTTCTTCAACTAGGATTTAGACTTGTTTATGGAAGACAGCTAGGGACACTAGCAATTCAGGGTCATGTTAATACAACTTCATAGATTGAAATGATTTGAATCTTGGCTTCAATATTGTAAATGGTTAATCTTCTTCCATATTATCATTATTCATAGGATAGTGAGCCTTTAGAGTTTCAAAAGCAAGTAAAATGAACTCCATTTGAATGAGGTATGGGCAGAGGTGGAAATCCAACCTGAACTCACTTCCTCACCCCACAATTCCTAAGAAGGCTCCTTACAGTTTGATAACCAGTGGACCTGATGGTTGCTTTAGTTCTAGCTATCTCCTTACACAGAAAAGAATAAATGCCACCTTCCAGGCATCTAAAAACGAGAGTCATTTAAGGAAAGATGACTTTTTTCCTTATCCAGGTGGGAGATGGAGAGCGGAAAGGAAGCTCACATTTTTGGAGGCCTTATTAACTGCCAGACACAGAATCAGGCACTTTCCTTAACCCTCTGAAGAGCTATGCGGAATTGGCTTTATGCCCAGTGGAGGCAGCACCTGGCGCTCAGAGATGAGTATCTGGCTCAAGGTCATGAGGCTGGCATGTGGCAGGGCTGCATTTCCAGCTCAGCTCTCTCCGGCTCCTCTCTCACACATGGAGCTGGCGTGCGGAAAACCCAGCATCTCAGAAAATGCGGTAGAGGTCTGGGTCCAGGAAAATGTATTGGAACATTTTTTTTTAAAGTATGAATATATATATATCTTTTTGCCTTCAGATTTAAACACTTTTTTCCTTGATATTTAGTGTGATATTGGAGAGATTAATGAGACGCCTCAGCCCTAGGGTATGGCTTCTTTTAATTTATAGTCTAAGCTTTTCTTTGCCTAGTTACCTACTCACAGTCCTGGCCTAGAGGGCTGGAAAGAAGCTATTAATTAGGCTGAGTGTATGTATGGTGTGTGTGTGTGTGTGTGTGTGTATGTGTATGCGCTCTAGGGATCAATTTGTGGCATTCCCCTATTTCTTAGTTACTAACATAGATTCCCACTTTTCCCAGGAGTTTTCGGGGAAACAGTCCCAAGTAGTTAGAACCCTTGCCATGAACTAAATCTGTAAGACATTAAAATGTTTTCTACGGGAAAGAAAAAATTGTTTGTGGCTTTTGATTTCATTACCATTATACGGATGACTGTTTGGTTTTGAGGGGAGGTGATACAGTGACCAGACAGATGCAGAATGCCAAGTGCACAGTAATAACGATAGCAACAGTATTGCTACCAGGGCACCACTGAGTAAGCGGGATGGTTAATTTTATGGGTCAACCAGAATGGGCCAGGGAGCACCCATATATTCGCTTAAACATTAATACTGGGCCGGTCTGTGGGGTGTTTCTGGATAAGGGTAACATTCGAACCTGTAGATTGAGTAAAACAGATTGATCTCTCCACGTGGGTGGCTCCATCCACTCCACCGAGCCCTGACTAGAGCAAATGGCTGAGGAAGAGAGCATCCTCCTTCGCTGTGTCTGAGCTGAGACGTGGGTTTTCTCCTGCGCTCGGACTAGAACTTGGGTCTCCTGGTTCTCGGGCCTTGGGATTCAGACCGAAACTGCACCTCCCGGGTCCTGTTTGCGGGCGGTGGGACCTCTCAGGCGCCACCATTGCATAAACCGCTGGGTTTCGCGTACTCACAACTGTAAACCCACGTGTGCCCCACCCTGAACACATCTCCTATGGGTGCTGTTTCCCCGGAGAACCCTAATGTGGTGGGTGATTCCTGGGGAGCAGGCCCTGCACTGAGACAGGTGCCTCACGTGACATCTCATTTAACGCGATCCTCCAGGGTCTTATGAATTCGGTCTTCCTGTTATGTCCACCCTGCAGACGAGGCTTACAGCAGTTCAGTAACGATGCCAAGGCCATAGCTTATGTGGGGGGACAGGCGCACCCCCACAGCCATGTGGCTTTGAGTAGGTCAATGAATTGATCTGAATTTGTGTGTTAAATGATAATGCCCACTTTGATCGACTGTCAGGGGAATTAAATGAGGGGTAGGGGTGAACTATTTGGAACAGGGTGGGTACACTGTAGAGACTCAGAAACAGTAGCTTTTGCTATTTTATTTCCTATTGCACTACAAAATTCAGAGGCTCTGCAGCTTGTGGGATAGATGTAATTCCTCCAATGTGATATATCACTAACATCGGCATTTGATCATTTGTTCATCTCCATTAAGCCCCAACGATACTTCATGTTATCCTGGGGGAGAAATGGGATTACTGCGACGTTTAAAATTCTGCACAAGCCTGGGAGCGGGAGGAGGCGCCCTCCTGGAATCGAGGCGCAGTCCTGGTGAGACGGGCGTCCCACAGCTCCAGGTAGGGCACCCGAGGAAGCCGCACAGCTGCCGAGGCCACCAGGAGGTGCTTCATTTCCCGAAAGGTGTTCGGTGCTTCCTCCCACTCAAGCACGGTCCTCCTGCTCTGATAACCGTTGTCATCTTCCATCGCACGCAGAGATGTCAGAGGGATGTTTACGGGCATGTGGCACTAATTTAGTTTCCCCTCTGCGGTCCTAGAGCGCCTGCGACAATGAAAACAAAACACCAAGTGCTGCTCGGCCACCTATCAATTCATCCTCATTGGACAGCGGTCACGTGCCACCCCGCGAAGGACGGGATCTCCGTTTCGAAATCCGTGGAATGCACACACTCCTGTCTGGGGAGTGGCCCGGTGCCGCTCCACTCTCCATTTCCGCTCCGCTCACCGTGCAGATTTCCTTGGGAAATGTAACCATCGCAGCCACATTTTCTTTTCATCGCAGCATTCCTTGGAATCATGAGCGTGCTGGACAGTTGCCGGAGCCTGTGCACGGCCCTCCACTGCTTGCCTCGGTCCAGGGAGGGAGGCTGGGCGGCCCTGAGGTTGTCTGTCGTGTGGGCCACAGACAGAGGCTCAGGGACGTTGGGACGCTTGGCCAGGCTCTCAGCCACGGCAGGGGCCAGTCTGAAGAAACTCCCTCCACCCTTGTTCCTTGCCCATCCACCCTTCACGTCTTGGAGAGCTTTTACATACATCAGGTTATGCCATCGTCCTGCTTCAAATCTTTCCGTTCCTCACTCTTGTTCTTAGAATAATGTCCAAACTCTTACTGTGGCTTACAAGGTCCTTCCAGATCTGACCCTGTTCACTTCTCCAGACTTATTGCAGGCCATTCCCATTGCCTCCACCCCACTGGCCTCCCCGCCCCCCGAAGCTATGTTCTGGCTACCCTGAACCCCACTGTATCACGCTCTTGTCGCCTCCCTGCCATTACTCAGGAGGCTCTACCACCTTCCCACTCCCCCACATACCTGGCTAACGCTCATCATTTAAGTCTCCTTTTAGACAGAGAGCTTCCTCCAAGAAGCCCTGCCTGATCTCTCATGTCTGGGTTAGATTCCTCCTCTGCTGGGTCTATTTGCCTCTCCTGCTGGGCTGGCTGGCTGCTCTGTGAGAGTAAAGCCGCGTGCAGCTCATCCATGGGCAGCACCCATGCCCCTGAGGGCCGGCGGAATCACCCACCAAGCAGCGAGTGGTTTATGAGCTCATTCTGATGACACTTCTCGGGTAGCAGATCTCTGCTTGCATCCTAGTCAGGAATCGCTGGACCACTCTTACGCACTAGCCTCCATCTGCCCCCTCACCCCAGGAGGAGGTGGGGCCCTGGGGCCTGCCTCCTGGGCTCTCCGGCTGAGCATTGCAGCCAGGCTTCCTCCCAGCAATGGGAAGCCCCCGCAGGAGCAGGGAGGGAGGGAGGAGGGCAAGGGCAGGACATCCCTGCCTGTCAGCTCCTTCCGGCTTTGCTGCCCTGTTCTGACAGTAGCTGTGTCCTTCCCCCCTGCAGTCCCAGCAGGGCTTCTCCTCCGTGACCCAGTTCCCAGTGGTCTCGCAACGTTATGTCTTCCCCTATCTCTCAGTCCAAGCGGAAATAGCTTCTATTGCTAGTTTCTGGGTGCTCCACCATCCCTTGCCTAGGGACCCCGCCTCATATCTGTAAGGAGCGTCGGTATTTGGACATCTGTGTCAGTCTCTAGCTCCTGCCAGGTTTCTGACTGGCTGAGTGCTCCACGTGGTACAGATAAGACGATGATTTTCAAATTCTCTGGGATGGTTTCTGGACCTTTAGATTCTTGGAGGTAATTCTCATGACAGCTCCTTATAACAGACAAGGATTTCCAGAAGGCTTGCAAGAAAATTTCCCCTCTCTGCCTAACTTTGAGCATTTCCTCAATTTCCCTACTGTTTTTTTCCCTAACCCACACAAATACTCACCTCAGGGGAACCAAACATACTGCAAGACGTGTCTTATAATTGAGGATGCCAGCCAGGCAACCGTAATGAACTAGTTCTTTGCCTGTGTGTGCATGAATTGTGGCACGAACGAACTGTTACTCCTTTCATTTTCACTGAGTAAAGCGTTTAAGGCCCATCTGAGGAAGGAATAGGAATCCAGAGTGTTGTCTACAAATCTTCTATTAAATCCTTTTGAAAAGATTAAAGAAAACGCTTAGCATCAAAACTGCTGGATAGATGTCAAAGACGTGGGCGGAATCTCCTAGAGACAGCAGTGGCGCTCCCCTTTAAGAAACGCGTCCTTTAGATGGCAGGAAGGATGCCATTGTGAAAACCGGAAGCAGCAACTCTGACTCAAAAAGAGGTTCAGAAGAGTCCACTCTGAATATACAGACGTTTCAGGAACACCACAGTGTGTTTGTGTCTAATTTGCCTTTATGTCCTTGCACATGATAATAATATATGTTCAAAAAAACTTTGATTTTCTTAAAGGGCCATAACACAAAAATTCAAAGCACTGTGTCGTATTTTAGATGCCTTTTTCATATTTAGGGATGCATGAAAGAATGGTGAGTCTTATAATTGATGGAGCCTTAAATTTGGGGAAATACTAATCAGAAATATGATAGTCAAAGAGACAGAAGGCATATAATTGATGAACAATCTTAGCAACAGTGGGAAACTTGAAAGAATGTCATGACTTCTCAGTCTATGACTGATACCAGGAGTTCCCTTGGTGAGTAAGGAACCACTTCTTTGGCCATGTCCTTGAAATGTTGTCCACCTGAGTCTATTAACTATTTCCATTCTTCCACAGTGTGTATATGTAGTAGTATGTACATATGGTATATACATATACACACCCATATTCACACATACACAGTGTGTCTGCACACCCGGTTTCTTTCAGATTTTCCTTATACTAGTATTGAGCACTTGCACTAGTCACAGATGTACTTCATGCATTTCATTTGGTGCGAGCTTTAACATTTTTTTGTGGTGATCACAAAACTATATCTAACCTATGGGATCACCATGCAAAAGTAAAAAGCTGGCATTTGATGAAATGCGTGAATTGCTTCCCTGAATGATCAAACTACTCGATGTATGGAGACGGTATGTGCCCACAAACATCTTTTCCTATTCCCTCCCCGAAAAACACCTGACCTGCAAGCTCTATATGTCAAGGTAACGCTATTATCCACCCAGTTTGCTTTGGCCTTCTGTTTTCCCTCCCCATATTTTGCTGATGAAAAATGAATCTCTCCACTGTGGAACAGCAACAGCGAAGCAATCCCGGCGGGCTTAGCTGCAGATGGGATCATTTCTGCACTTGCGGAGCGCTGTGGCAATACACGGCTCCCTTGGGCCTACCCGGCTCTTCAGCAGCATGACTGATGAACCCACACGGACGGGAGTTTGTGGGCGGCTGCCTTGCAAAGCACTAATCTTGGATTTTGCTTTTGGGCTTTATCTACCCTCCCATACCCGAATCATTCTGTGGGGTTTTTCAGAACCTTGGGCAAACCGACAATGTCTGAGCATGTGCTTTGCCATCGCCACTGCAAGCCTGCTGTTTTATGGATAAGCAGGCAGCGCACACTTCCCTCGTCGGCAGCACCCGTTCCGTTGTTCCGACGTTGGGACCGGTTAGTGTAGACAGGCTAACACCCATCCTATTTTTCTTTTCATTCACTTTTCCTTCTCTCTGCCAGAAGCAGGAAACAGCTCAAGTTTTTGAAAATAAGAAGTCACTTTTAAAAATGTATTCTGAAATTCTGAAACATATATCGAGCATTACTATGCCGTGCCTCGTGCAAGAGATGAAAAAACAGTATGTGGACTCTAAGTAGAAGGACTCAACGTCTAGTAGGAGAGACACACATCTCCCGTTCCTGTACAAATTAATTGCAAATATACTAGCAGTATGGTAGAGGCCTTATTAAAAGCTTTGCAGTGGTGGGGGCTGAGGTAGGATTTTAGAACGTGGCTCCTCCCAGTTAACCTTCTCTGGATACAAACACCCCAATGCAACAGCAGACAAATAAGAAAGCACAGCCTGGCTGAGGCAGTGGCCCATCTCCCCTCTTCACCCCAGCCCCGCTGGACGCACTGGCCCAGCTGCTGGTGTTGAGTAGGACAGCCTCCGTGACATACAATAGTCGTTGCCTTTAGCCAGAGCTCCAGTTTTTGTTACGATGTGGAGATGCCAAGCTTTTGAGGCTCAGGAACCCAGCTCACTAGATAAGAATAAATTAGCAAATAAATGCAGTAACCCAGTGCGTGTCTGGACAAGCAGGTCAGCAACTCCTCTTGGGGTTTACGTTCTTACTCCCCTCTCTTCACCACCTTGAGTGGGAAGAGGGGCTGGACACGTAGGAAAAATGCAGAGGTGGCATCCCTAGCCGGCCAACGCTAGGCATGGGGAGGGTGGCATGCATCAAGATCTTCACAGGAGAGGCGAATCGAGAGTGGCGTCTTGGAGGATGAGAAGGAATCTGATGAGGAAATGAGGCAGGAGGAGTTACCAAGACAGAAAATAGTCTGAGTGATTGCTAAGGATGAAAAATGAGGCTGGAGAGAAAGCAGAAGGGGACAGATAATAGGCAACAGAATCAAATTTGTGTTTTGGAAAGATAATTCTGACAAATATGGTGGGTGGATTGATTGATGAGGACAGGGGTGGGAGAGAGGGAAGAAGGTATATTGCCTACATTGCAATGATCCCGGTTATAAAGGAGAAAGATCTCAAAAATAAATAGGCAGTGTTGGCATGGCACAGAGAAAAAGAAATCTATTTAAGAAATGTTCTAGAAACAGTACGTCTTGCTCTTTTAAAAAAAAAAATTTATTTCAGAGAGGAGAGGGAGAGAGAGACAGAAACATCAATGATGAGGAAGAATTACTGATGGGCTGCCTCCTGCACACTCCCTACTGGGGATTGAACCCACAACCCAGGCATGTGCCCTGACTGGGAATCGAACCGTTAACTCCTGGTTCTTAGGTCAACATTCAACCATTGAGCCACACTGGCCGGGCCTACATGTCTTGCTCTTTATTCCAAACTCACTGAGCATGTAAGTCACTGCCTGGGAGTGCAGAAGCGGCGACAGGCCAGAAGTGCTGCTCAAAATGAGCTCCCCCACGAGGAAGGAAACATCAGGAGCAGGAAATAAAGGATCCTGATCAACACTAACCTCAGCCAACTTGCAGTTCCCTCCATCCTTTGTAGTCACTGCTAAACTCTGGGTGGCTTAGGTAGTGCCAAGGCGCTGTGGGTGTGGACGGTCTCATGTCACTGTCCACACCAGGTTTCCCTGAGAGGCCATGCGGGTGAATGGAAATCCTGACTCAGGACCAGTGGGTCTTCCTGCTACTCCTGTAACCCTTTGGGGAGCACGGAAATCACCTGGTTTCCTGATTTGGACACTGGGCTGGAGGAAGCTTCCTGAGGTTGTCTGAGGGCCCATCTCCCTAGACACACACACCTTGCCGTCATTTCCAGGCTACAGTGAGGACTGGGTCTCCTCTGCTCCCAGAACTAACATCATTGGTGTTCGGCTGCTCCCAAGAAGGTGGCCTTAGGAGGTGGGGCCTATGCCCTTTTTTTCTGAGTCCCCCCAACATTTTGGTCTTTCTTCCCCCCAGACCAGGGGTTTTACTTCCTAGACAGGTGGTAGGAAAGCCTTGCTCTTCTTCATTTGTGTGCTCTCCAATCTTTGACCCAATCATAAATCCTTTCCAGTACCCCAAGGAGCCAGCCCTTCAAAACTCAAAGAGCACGTGCCCCTCTGCTTCCTGAGGCCACACCTCTCTCTCGAGGCCATGAACTCTCAGTGGCTGGGAAGGTCAAGCTTTGGTTAATTTAAGTTGAATGTTCTTTCCCTAAAATGCGAATCACAAGGTGGCTAGGGTCAAAAGTCTGTTTAGGATTGTACCTCTGGTACTCAGCAAAGTGCCGGGCATCCTGCAGCAGTTAGTAAGTGGTTAAGTGAAGAATGCAAAGGCAGGAGGGTGAAGCTGGGCACTAAGTCTTATGCACAGCACATTACACATTCAATGTGATGAGCACGCACTGAACACCTACTATGTGACAGGCACCGCCACAGGTCCTGAGGATACAATGGTGAACAAGACAGATGAATCCCTACCTTCATGGAGCTTACTCCCATTATTGCTCCTGTTATTAAGGAAGACAATAAACAATAACAAAAAATCTGGTGATGGGGGAATGGAATAGAGGATCCGAGCTATTAATCTGATTGCACTTTCTCTCAGACCCCCGCAACCCAAGAGTCGAACTCAAACAACAGAAGTTAACAAAAGCAGTATTATTGAAATGTAAAAATCATGTGAAGAAAGCAACTACAGAACAGCATTTGCTATGGACACAGTCATCATGCAGGCAATGAGATTACACGTGGAGAGTTGTGACAAAAACATCTTGGGTGTTTTATTTCCAAAGTTAAGCTCCGCAGGCCTCTTCTGTGCAAAGTTCATCTTCTCAAAAGTCACGTGCCATAGAGCACGAAAGTTGTGTTCATGTTAGTTCAGTGCTTTCTGCTCTATACCGTGTAGAATGCAACACTGCATTTCACATAGCAGGAAAAACACAAGCATCCCCTTTGGCCCTAGATAAAGAATAATATTTTCTCATTTCGCAGGCAGTGTATGAAAGTGTCATTCGACCCTGTATTGTTACAGCTGCTTTGCATTCACTATTGGAGAGGCCCTACAAACATATGTTTCTTTCTTTCATTTCTACTTAAAGGTGTTATTATTTTGGAATTATTCAAATTTAAGAGAGTGATAAAGGGCGTCTCTTCAGGGGTTCCTACTAAACAAACCCCTAAGTTCTTATTCCTTTAAGGAAAAATAAAAAGTTTTGGAGAAAAAAGAAAACAAAGGAAAAGACGTTTTAGATTATGAGCTTCGTATGGTAACTTCAAGTCCTTATATCTTGTCTGGCATTTAGCAGGTGCTCCGGAAATGGTGGCTGAGTTGAATTGGTTTGGGAAGAGGCAGGGGATTATGATCCTCCTTATACAGATGGGGAAACTGAGGCCCAAAGCACTTGTAGGTGTGTTTGTAACTGTGCTTCGCACTTTACCAAGGGCTCTCACCCAAGCGAGCTTGTTAAAAGTCGGTCCTCAAGACTATCATCTATATGACGGAGGGAAGGTAAGTATTTTCGGGTAATGATGTGCTCGACATCCAGTGAGTTAGTCACTGCTGATTCCCCTCTACAGAGCGAATCAGTGTCTGCTGCTGAAGGACATCTAAACCTACTGTTGACAAAGTTCAGGTCCTCAGACAATGATGGAAAGAAAGCTACTCTTCTAAGCATAAAAACAACAGAAAGCTATGGGCAATCTTAGCACCAGAAAAAGCCCAGTCATGTAGAGAGAAGCAGCTCTCATACACTGTTGGTGGTAGTGTGAATTGATCCTATTTTTATGAGGAAAATGTATGAATAGCTACCGAAATCAAAATGAACCTATCTTTGACATAACAATCTACTTTATCAATGCATTCCCACTGTAGACATATTGGCGCAAGAGAACATAGATATGTGAGGAAAAGGATACAATAAATATAAGAATATGAACATAAGACTGTTCCCCGTGACATTCATTGTTAGTAACAGAAAACTTAAGACAGCCTAAAGGTTCATCAATAGCTTGCTGGCTATACGCTACACAAGGGTTATCTGGATAGTGATACTTTATGCAGATGTTTGAAATATTACATCGATCTATGTATTGAGATAAAAAAACAAACAAAAAACCACACACACAACAAAACGGACCACAATATAGTAAGCCAGAGAAAAGCTGCCTAACAGTTTTATTTCCTTTGAGTAAAAATACTCATCAAATATTAGTGACGGCTACATCTCTGGAAAGTGAGATGGGCTTTTTTTTTTTTTTTAACTTTATTCATTTCCATACTACTTGCTTTTTCATGGAAATAGATTATTTTTAAAATTTAAAAATGTAAGAGAAGCTGTCCAATTCTGACCACCTGAGAAGCTTTTTGCTTCTTACCCACCAGCAAGCGGCGCCCAGGAAGTGGGCAGCACAGGCCAGAGTGAGGAACAGCAGCTTCTCTGCTACCAGGCGTGCGTTGGGAACAAGTATTCTGATCAGTGAATGATTCTTACTCCCTTTCTTTCTCAGTGTAGTACCTAAAAATACAACACTGGATAAGAATAGATGCCTCGTTCCTATTCAGTTGGTACCTAATGCCCAGGACATTGAAATGACTTCCTCCCCCCATTTTCCAGCCCCGGGTTTAATCATTCCACTGAGAGATGATCTTTAGCACTCCACCTCAATGGCTCATCCCGCCAGACATGGTCCGGCATCCTGACAGTAAGATAAAACAAGAGGTAAAGTATAATTAGCTGGTGGGCGACACCAGCAATAATGAGGTCAGTCTTGAACTCAGAGCAGAAGAGTTCAAGGATGTCTCTTCTGACAGCAGAGGAGATTCTGGATGCCCTTCTTCTCATCAGCGCCCCTCAAATGTGCCCGCGGGCAAGGGCACCCTAAGCCGGGCAGATCCTGTGCAGGAGCCAGGCCCTTTACTTTGCAAAAATGTGAGCTGCTGCAAGAAGCCTGACGAAGCATCACAAAACAATGTTCCTACCAGGTGAGGGCCCGGGGCTGGAGAAGGGGGGAGGAGGCAGGGTGATGTGGGGCCACGTTTAGCTGAAGAGGTGCCTCCTGAATCTCTGTGGCCACCCGAGAGCACAGCGTGGAGCTCAGCTGCGTCAACAGACCCAGGTGCCCTGTGTGCGGGGCTGTGACCTCCCGCTGCCGGGACAGCGGGGTGCAGGGCAAAGGGCTGGGCAGAGGATCAGAAGACTTAGGTGTGCGCCTCAGTTCCAGGACAAGGCGCCTCATTTCTCTGAACCACTATTTCCATAACTGAAAAAACAAGAACAGAAATCACCCACTGGCTCTGCCTCCTAGGTATGCTGGATGGTTTAAAGAAAACAGGGCCGGAAGAGCCTTAGGTAAATGAGAAAGCCCCATAAAAATGCAGGTGGTATTCAGCAACCTGTGAGATAGTTGTGATCTTAAAAAAAAAAAAAAAAAAAAAGCCCAAAAGCTTACTTAAATTACTTTCCTAAGATACAAATGTGAAAGGTTAGTGAATTACCCAATAAATGAAGTCTTTCGCTATGTTCACATAATTGTCCAACATAAGTCCTAATTATAGAACTCACTGTATCAGACACTCCAAAGAGAACTGCATATAAAAATTACAAGGATCTAATTCTATATAAAAAAGGATACAAAATATAAATGTGCAATTATATATGACTTCAAAATACAGGACTAGATTATTCTTACAGAACTAGTGTAGTGGCAATTGACCTTGTGAATGTATAGTTAAAGCAAGAAGCTTTACAAAAGTCGCCTAAGTCCAGTCTCCGTTTCACAACTTTCACACGTAGTGTGTTCATTCCTATTTTAGACATGACGTCTGAGGGCTGTCCGCGTGGACAGAGACGCGAGAGGACCACGGCGCTCAGCTTCCTGCGGAAAACCATCAGCTCTTCTGGTCGGGGAGCTCCCGGGGGCAGTCCTCCTCGTTCTCCTCGGAGCAGGGCAGGCTCAGCGCACTCACCACGGGGTGGATCCAGGATGTGGTCTGTGTTACGTGACTTGAGGGGAACAAGGAACGCAGTTACAATCGGGAAGCGTGTCCCACCCGTCCATACAAGTACTCGGCCCAGTGACACCGCTTCTACCGACTGCAGTCCCGGGATGGGAAGCAGGTGGAACCGGATCCAGCCTTTTTAATGTCTTACATGTGTTTTAAGGTCCAACAAAAACCACGTCTGTTTTCTCCTGTGGTAACAAGAATGGCAGGAGAGTCATTCGTCGTGGATTCCTCACCTCTCCTTACCTGACAGTCACCAGCTGCAAGCTCTGTGGCTGCCTTGGGGCAGCCTCTCTGGACCTCTTCCTTCCTCTCCTTCTCTGATGCTACTGCCTGGGTCACTGAATGGCTTGTCTCTCTGCCTCTGTTCTGTTCGTTTCTAATTCACGCTCCACTCCAGCCAAGAGGTCTTTCTAATGACAAATCCCACACGGTTGCTCACTTGCTAAAAATTCACTGCCAGACAGAGCCTTCTGGCTCGGATACGTACTCCATCCTAGGAAACGCTTTGTTTTTTACCTGCTTCACCAGGGCTTCCTTCTCCGCGACAGTCTTCCTCTCCCACTGGGTTCACCTAGGCGACTGAGTCTAAAGAACCACATCTCCCTCTGGCTTCCTCCCATCTGTGCCCATCTCTCCCTGTTATTATGCCATAGGATAACATGCGTTTATTTTTAGGCCTTCTTACTGCACAGGAAGCTCCTGGAGGGGGGGAATGGATACTTTTCTCCAAGTTTACGGGCCTAACTGTTCTCACAACTGATGACTAGTCGTTTCCGGAAGGTGACAAGCAGAGGTAGGGAAGGATGTACACAGGACGCAGGCCATGTTGGGGTGGTGGTGAGACATCACAGAGCGCGCCCCTACCTGGTGGGTGGCGTTTCTCAGCACTAGTAACCCACACACCTGCAGCTGGACGGGTGTCCTGAATCCACCGCTGCTGGCCCAGTGCCTGAGAGCGGGACAGAGCTTCTGGAATTACGGCCATCTGTTTCTTTTCCTTGGATATTCTTTCTGGCCCTGGTTCCCCCCACTGCCTTCATCAATCCCACCTCAGTTTCCTCCGCCCCAATCCTATCCAAACTCAACCTCAGAAGCAGCAGCAGGTCTTAGGGCGAGTCCTCCTGGGCTGGCACTTTGAGGATCAAATAGGGTTGTGGTTCTGGATGGATCTCCTACCTTACAGGGGAACAATTCCCAAAGTGTGTTCCAAGGATCTTTACATGAAGAAGAGAATTTTATGGTAAAGTAAGTTTGAGATATGATGTAGTTAGGTAGGTTTCTTTATTCCAGGATTTCCCAGGACCTTTAATATACACCTGTGCTCTCAGACTCTCCAAGAGTAGGCAATCTTTCTCAAACTAGCGTGCCCTTACGAGCACACACAGGGCTAGTGTTCTACAGAACACGATGTGGGAGTCGTCACAAAATGCACCTGCTTTCCTGGCTGTCGATGACGGTAACTGCAAATGTTGGACTTAGTACGAATGGTCACTTTCACTGTCATTACTGCATCTAGGTTGTTGTCAACCCTATACTCTAAATTCTCTCCACATCCCCCTATAAAACTTGTTCAACTTGTCTGTTCACATATTAAAAGTGCATCTTTCCATGGAGGAAGATCACCGATGGGGTCATGATTGGGTAAAAGAGTTTAAGCTGTTTAAGAATCAAGGTGAAGGCGGTAAGGCCCAGACGTTGTCAGTTTCACAGCCACAGAGTGTGGGTAAGTGGTACAGAGACGCGTTCCTCTCTGCACAGTGATCCGCATGACTGTTATCTCAAGTGGTTGAATGGAACGTCTAATTCAGAGGCTGAAATACTATCGCAGCTGATTCTGCACAGGTTCACTCCATTGCAAGGCCTTTATAAAGCTGCAAAGCTCCTAAACTGGAAGTGGTTTTAAATAAATACTAGTGAGTGTAACATAAGGGGGCGTGAATGCCACTGCAAGGGGAAATGAGGATGCGTCGTCCTGGGCGAAGTCCATGTTTAGGGCTAAAGGAAACACCCTGATGAGACAGTTTTGCTCATTCTAAAACCTTGTTATATATATATATTTAATATTTATCAGCCCATTTACAGTATGTTAGTCCAAAGAAGAGACTTTAAATGACTATAAATTCTCACTCCCCTACAATGTTCCCTAACCGGGGAGGATGGGAAGAAAGACTGTCAGAGAAGGAAGCCCTATGAAGCAGGTAAAATGGGAGCAATGACCTAAGAGCTAAGTCCAGGTGCATGCTTTCCTATTTGACTTAAAAAATTATATTCTCATGCTTAAAATGTAAGTGCCCAAATGCAAACACTAAACTGACCATCTACAATAATAAAAGGGTAATATGTTAATTAGACCGGACATCATTCCAGATGTCATTCCGGACATCCTTCCTGACGAAGCGGGGCCTGAGGGAAGCCAGCCTGAGTCCCAGGTGCCTGTGGGCAGCCAGAAGGATGCAGCCCGGATCTCAAGTGCTAGAGGGAAGCTGGTGCCGGCAGCGGGGGAAGGAAGGCCTACTCATGCACGAATTTTCATGCATTGGGCCTCTAGTCATAATAATAAAAGGCCAAGAAGCCTCACGACCAAAATGACCAAACCACCGGTCACCAGGAGGTGCATGGAGCACCTCGTAGCTATGACAACAACTGTGGCTGGCCAACCGGCCCGATAAGGGGGTGGGGCCCTCGGCCAGCCTCGCGGCCCCTCCCCCCTGCCGGCCTGCCCCTGATCGACTCTCACACCCCAATCAAGAGACAGGCCTGCTGGCCAAAAAACCCTCCCTTCCTCCCTCCCCGCCAGCTGCGCCCCCATCAGCCCCTCCTACCACGATAGGCTCACAGCCCCTCCCCCCAGCCAGCCTGCCCCTGATCACACCCCCCCCCCCATTCCAATAGGGGGCGGAGCTGGGTGGCCAACCTCCTACAGCCCCTCCCTCTGGCCAGCCATCCTGATTGGCCTGTAGCCCCTCCCCGCAGCTGCCCCCACCCCTGATGGGCCCCCACCATCCTGATTGGCCTGCAGCCCCTCCCCCCAGCTGCCCCCAGCCCGATCGCCCCCCCCACCCCAATAGGAGGTGGGGCTGTCCCGCCAATCTCCTGCAGCCCCTCTGCCCACCCTGATCAGGGGCAGGGCCTGCAGGCCAACCACCCATGGCCCCTCCCCCAGGCTGCTGGCCCACGATCGGCACCCCCCAACCACCCATTCGGCCACTGCCCACAGCCCCTCCCCATGGCTGGTCCCACCCCCAATCTGCACCCCCAACCCCAATCAGCCAATCACCTGCGGCCCCTTCCCCCAGCTGGCCCAGCCCTTAATGGGGGCCCTGATTGGGCCCTGATCCAGGAGGGCTGGCCAGCCAACCTCATGCCATCTCCTTCTCCTGACAGGCCCAGCCCCAGCCCCAATCCGCCCTGATTGGGGCCGGCAAGACGGACCCCACTCATGCACGAATTCATGCACTGGGCCTCTAGTTTAAAAGAAAAACAAAATGTCTAAGAAAAAATGTAGGAACTAGTATACTAGTAGACTGAACAATATCTTAGGAAGTTCCATCAGAAAGTCATCCTTGCCAGTAACCTTCATTAAACACTTTTTAGCAATGAAGCAACACCTTATATTACTCCAAATAAAAAACAATGCCATAAAATATTAATTAATTTTATACTCCCAATATGCTCTCCTGTACATTTTATTTTATTTTTTAAACTAGATTTTTATTGACTTCAGAGAGGGAGAGAGAGATAGAAACATCAATGATGAGAGAGAGCCAACGATCGACTGCCTCCTGCACGTTCCACACTGGGGATCGAGCCCTCAACTGGGCATGTGCCCTGACCGGGAATCGAACTGTGACCTCCTGGTTCATAGGGCGACATTCAACCACTGAGCCACTGGCTGGGCTTGTCTGGACATTTTAAAAACACACACCAAATATGAGAACAGCTACTACTAGAAAAGAAAAGAAAACTTCAGCAGCAGAGAGAGTGCTCTGTGTGTCAAGCACACTTTTCACCCGGGTCTTCTGTAAAAACCTCCAGAGCCAATGCTTCGGAATCAGGTGAGGCATGGACAGTGCCTGGCAATAAGTACACATTCAATTAATGACCGTGGCCAGCTTGATGGATAACTAGGGCTTTCTGATTACTGTGAGAAAAGCTTGGAATTCTTCCTATGATGATGGAATGGGGCATCTGTGTGTTTACTGTTCAGTTTTTTATGTCCTAGCGAGCGCTGTATGATGAGCTCATCCCAGATCGACTGGCTTGGAGAGCATTCGAAATGTTTGCTCCCCGGTTTATGTGCTTGGTAATTCGACTGAGAAGAGAGAAAATAAATCAGCCCTGTTGATGCTGTTTAATTAATAAAGACCCCGTGGTTCATAGAGTGAGATGCTGCTACTTAGTATGAAAAATGTAGAAGCCTGGAAAATAGATGAGGCTGACTGTGAAATGCACATCTTCCCTTGGAACATGCAGTACCTCTGGCCAATGTGCCTGCAGAGAGTGCATCTGACCTGATTTGGGGAGCCATCAGCAGCCGTTCAGATATATTTGAAAATATAAAAATGATCATATTACTTGCCTCTGAATGATCGCCAAATCTGTTGTTGGAAAACATTAATATTTGATTTGGGAAGATGACTGTGTTGAGTTTTTTCTTCTAGAATAATAGTAAATTGTAAGACATAATTTAGAGCTTATTAAAAAAAACTCTAACAGAACATGTTTTATTTTATTGGCAGAGAAATGTAAGTGAATTATTTAAATTTCATTATAATGGCTCTCCTTGTGTTTCTTACCTCCTAGCATGCAAAATGCTTTCTTTCAAAAATTTAGGGCAGCATATTAAGAGAAAAGTGGTTTAAAGATAAAAAGTCTACTCATTTTGTAGAAATTCATTCTTATAACTGTCTGTGATGAAAGAGACCCTTTTGTTAATCTTCCATTGTAGATGGCACTATTTATATAACATTGTGAAGTTAACATGATTTTAAGTATTATTTAATCATGTTTAAGATAAAGCTGCAGAATAATGAGCCAAAGTAATTAACTTCCAATGCTCTTTTATTGGGGGGGGGGGGGGCGCTATCTTTTTTTTAAATCATCACCCGAGGATATGTTCCTATTCATTTTAGAAAGAAAGGAAGGAACGGAGGGAGGGGGGGAGAAATAGAGGGAGAGAGGGAGGGAGGGAGAGAGACATTGATGTTAGAGAGAAACATTCATTGGTTGCCTCCCATATGCACCCCGGCCAGGGACTGAACCTGCTACCCAGATATGTGCCCTGACCAGGAATCAAACCCGCAACCTTTTGGTGTACGGGACAATGCTCCAACCAACTGAGCCACCCAGCCAGGGCAGGGGGCGAGCTAACTTAAGTATATAACATTCATATGAACTAGAAAATGAGAACAAATAAGTGAATATATGTTAATTCAATCTGTTTGTGCCACCAGTAACTTAAAAACACTAGAAAATTTTACTACTGGCCATAAACTGCAAGTACTAATGACAATAAAAGATTTATACTTTAAAGACTTCCCTCTTATATAATTTTGAAAATACACTGCTAAAATCAAAATGGATATTTCTCAGAACACGCTGAGCATTCTGTACTTAGGAATTTGAAGATCCAGCGAGGCTCTAATCAAGTATTAGCAGGACCCCATCCAAATCTTCCAAGTTTTGAAAACAAATTTTATTTTTATTATACATTTATGGCACTTTCTATAAAAAAATACATAAGATATCTTTTGAAAATTCAAAAATCCAATTACAGTCACGCACTGCCTAACTGGGACTCTGTTCAGAGAAACGCGCCGCTAGAAGTTGTGTCGCTGCGCGAACATCACAGAGTACGCGTGCACAGACCTGGCCGGCACAGCCGCCTGCGCACCGGGGCTGTGCGGGATAGCGCACTGCTCCCAGGCTACAGGCCCGAACAGCGTGTCACTGCACAAAACAGCACGAGATTAAATCGAGCACAGGGAAAACGGTGTGATCAGGAGACACGGGAAGCAAGACACAGAGGAGGCTGCTACCGCAGTAACACAGCACTGTTTTATAGCAAACGCACTTTGTTGGAAGTAGAAAGGATAAAAATGAGGATAAAAAGTACACTATAGTGAGTACACAAACAAGTGACATTTTTTACACCAGCATCACAGCGAACCTGGGAGTAGTGTGTTGCGCTGCGACACGGCAGCAGCTACATCGCTAGGTGATAGGGATTTCTGGCTCCATTATAGTCTTAAGGGATCGCCGTCATACATGTGGTGCGGCACTGACCTAAACTTTGTTATGCGGCACATGACCTTAACTTAAAAATCTTTAGACCTCAGATATCAAATTATATTGCAAGAATCTAAGGTACAGTAAAATCCTACTTATGTATAATAATGTAAAACAATTGCTATCTTACTAGACTTGCAAAACTAGAACAATGAAAATTCCTAAAAATGTGGAAACATCAATTATATTTTTCAAATATACTGTATACAGAGGCTTAAATCATTGGCAAAACATGCCAGGTCCAATTAATTAATTTTTCAAAGAAAGAAAGTGTACTATAGTCACAGATTACAGCTCTGGTAACTCCTAAAAATTGCTACTGTTTTCAATCAGGATAGGTCAAAAAATACAGAAGAACTCAAAGAACATGTCCTACTGACACTGATACCTACACACTGGACTATTATACACTAATAAACACATTATATAGACTTTTGTGCTGGTGTATTTGTTTCATATTGTAGAGCTGTAACCTGGAGGCAGCTGCCCAGGCAGAGACTACATTTCCCAGCTCCCACTACAGCCTCATGTAAGCATGTGACTAGTCCCCATCAATGCAAGGTAAGAGAATTGATGTTTGTCTCTGGGCCAGAGGTTACAAACTGAATGCAGAGGCCACTGAGACGCTAGGGAATGATAGAGCCATGAGCTAGAAGGTGCTGAGCCTTCAAAAGCACCATCCAAAGAAAAAATAAGCCCTCCTTCAAGCAGGAATCCCTGAATTGACTGGTATGTGAGCTTTAAGACCCTGCAAAGCAGGACTACTTGCAGACCTGGTTTGAAGTTCCAGGTGGCCCGTGTACCTACCAACTTGGTTACCTGCATGTCTCTGGAAAAGCTACTGGGGCTCTGAGTCTCGGTTTCCTAATCTAGAAAACTTAGAATACCTGCTTCAATAGTTTGTGAAGAGACAACATATATAAATCCCCCAGTTCCATGCCTGACACATTCTTGGTTCACCATCACCACCACCATCACATTCTCCCTCCACCTCTAACTTCCTGTATTAGTTTTCTATTGGTGTAGCAACAAATTATCAAAAACTTGGTTAAAACAACACCAATTTACTGGCTTACAGTTCTGTAGCTCAGAAGTCCGGCATGGGTCTCAACCGGGCTAAAATGAAGGTCCTGGCCAGGATACGTTCTTGTCTGGGGGAGAGGGGTCCACAACATTTCCATACTTTTCCAGCTTTTCAAGACCACCTACACTCCATGGCTTATGGCCCCATCTTCAAAGCCAGCAACACAGCATATCTTTGACCCTGCTCTCACCGTCCCATCTCTTTTCCGACTCTCTCCTTCTGCCTCCCTCTTCCATTCTTAAAGGAAGCAAGTGATTAGATTGGACCCACCTGGATAATCTAGGTGACGCTCCCTAGTTTTAGGTCAGCTGATTTGCAACCTTAATTCCACCTGCAACCTTGATGCCCCTTTACCATGTAACCTAATGCATCCAAAGGTTCTAGGGATTAGCATGTGGACATCGCTGGAGAGCCATTATTCTGTTGGCCATGCTCCCCCGTCCCTTCAGCTGTTTCTTCCACTAAAGACTCTACAGAGCCTAAGAGAAAAGGCCCGGGTGTGGATTAACTCTTGCAATTTGCTGAAAGCTTGGTAAATGTAGAGGAATAAAGACTATATGCTGCATTGTTAAGGAGATTGTTGGAGGAAGAAAAGGAAGGTGCTAGAGATCTTATGGAAAGGAACTATTATGGACTGAATTGTGCCCCACCCACTTCGATTCATATGTCAAAACCCTAACCCTAATGTGGTTACATTTGGAGATATGACTTCCTCCGGTGAAATCATGGCTGTGAGGCCCCGGTGCAATGGGACTACTGTCCTTGGAAGAAGGGGACACCAGAGATCTCTCTCCATAAGTTCTCAGAGGACAGCCCATGTGCGGGCACAGTGAGAAGGTAGCTGCCTACATCCCAGGAAGTCATGCCTCACCAGAAACCAGTCCTGACGGCATCTTAATGGTGGCCGTCAGAACTGTGGGAAAATAGACTTACGTGGTGTAAGCCATCAGTCTGGGCTACTTCGTTATGGCAGCCCTAGCCGACTAATACAGCAACCAAATTTTTAAGGGAAAGTGTTTGACAAAAAGCTTCGTATTTGCTGGAAATTTTAAATAAAGGATCGTGGGGGCAGAGAGAATTCGCATCTGGCTAAATAAAAAGTATAACCCCAGAAAGGTGACAAGTTTCCAAAGTACTTTACGCAGTCCCAGAGACTGGCTTCTATTATCCCAATGGGATGCCGCAAACATACTTCCGGCCTCAGTTCCACCTGTCATCGGTTAAGTGGGGAGAGAGCTTGATGCCGGCTGTCTGGATTGGATGTTTTATTCATTTCAGTGGGCTTTGCCATTCCGAGTAACCCCAGCCAGCTGGCTGGCCTTTCGTTTAAGTGACAGTTGCTCACACAGCGCTTCATGTTGCTACCCCTACCTAGATATTTATAGAAAACCCAGCGCAAGCTGTCTCAGGCTCCTGAGCAACGCGCCCTCTCTGCTCCTGTCACAGGGCTTCTGACTGGCCGGGAAGTGGCATAAGTGTAGGCTGTGGCCACTGGTTTCTCTCTGCAGCTGCGCCAAGGCTGTCGTTTAAAACGCCTTCTTTGGCAAGTGGCTAGAGTATAAAGTAAGGACATTGGCAAGTGGCTATAGAATAAAGTAAGGACATTGGCAAGTGGCTATAGTATAAAGTAAGGAAGGGAGAGGAACTAACATCTGTTCATCACTCTGTATGAGCCAGATATCTTGCCAGGGTTTTTCATCCCTTGTTTTATTCAATTCTCAAAAACAATCCTGAGATAGAAATCACTAGTTTTGCTTTTGGATGAGAAAGGGAAGTACAGACAGTTGAAATAATACCAATTATACCAGGGTCACACTCAAAAAATGGTGGCGAAAACTACAGAATCCAGTCTGTCTGATACTAACGCCTATATATTTTTTTTCTCGCCAATTGCTTCTCCAAATTGCCAATGACAGCATTCATTCATTAATGAATATTTATTCAGTCCCTACACATACCAGGCACTAGACTAGTTACTGAATACTCTAAGCCAGTTGCCACACTGATGGCTACATCCAAACTAGTGATTTCGATACCTTACAATGTTATTCATAGCTAAGAAGTATTTGGGGACAAAATATTTAAAGAGGTGCATATTTCTTCCTTCATTGTAGTCTTGTTAATAAAATGCTCAGGATTCTCATACATGCAAAAGATAGTGAGGAACCTACACGCCTTCTCCTCATCTAGGCTCAGGTTAGGTGCATAGAAATTTCCCTGACGCCCCATCAAGGGAGCCTCAGATTTAGCGGGCTGCCAGTGGGTATTTCTTAACTCCTCAAAAATCAAAGCAGCCGAATTAATGAGGTTTTCAGTAGGAGGGCTCCTGACAGTGTCCACTAAAGTGGAGCTACAGTAATCTGCCACGGATTTAGAAGGGAAAAACAGTAGCTTTTTATTTCCAATCCGGAAACTGTCCCTTCCTCTCCATTCTCCCTTCTCACAGCTCCTTAACTTCTAATTACATTAGAATTACCGAAGGTAGGCTCTACTTGAAAAATAAAGTCAGGAGGTAATATAACTTCCAATTTTTCTCCTTTGTGTTTTCTATTTTTTTAAAAATGATTTAACACGCTGTAACTTAACCCTTTAATTAGCATGGTAAGCTGACAAGGACAATTTTATTCATATACAGGTTATGATCCACATTCTTTCCTACCTGGGAACAACCTAATAGGATATCCCAACCCAATTCAGACCATGATTTAAGAGTCATTAATAGCCCTGCTGGCATGGCTCAATGGTCAAGCGTTGACCTACGAACGAGGAGTTCATGGTTCGATTCCCAGTCAGGGCACATGCCTGGGTTGTGGACCTGATCCCCAGTGGGGGGTGTGTAGGAGGCAGCTGATCGATGATTCTCTCTCATCATTGAGATGTTTCTATCTCTCCCTCTCCCTTCCTCTCTGAAATCAATAAAAATATATATTTTTTAAAAAGAGTCATTAATGGACCCTGACTTTTGACAAATGCGAAGAACTATGCCTACTGGAAATCCTTTTAGGATCCTAGGAGCAAAGCACTTAAATACTATCTCATAAGAACTTGGGGTGGGGGGGTGCTGCCATTGTTTGTTATTCCAGCCTACTATTTGCATTATTGCTGTCCATCCTGGCAGAGCTCCTGTGTTAGCTACATGTTCTAGAAGACCAATGACTGCACAGTTATGGCACATGTCTTACATGCCTGTTTACTCCCCTCCACTGCATAGCAGACATCCCTCATGGATCAAGGCCCACGGCAGTGAGGGTGAATGTAGCCTCAGAATTTGTAACAACTACCCTTGAGGAGTGAGCTGAAACCCACTGGCTTTCTCTGCTCTAGACAGAAACTTGTTTCATGGAGAAATCACAGCCTCCCCAGATTCCACTGCCACGCCTCTCTGATGCTGTAAGTACAACGCTTCCTCTGGAACGAAGAACGGGATTCACAGAGTGAGCAGCAACGTCTCAGACTTTAGGATCCGACATAAAGGCATGTCAGCACAAATGGGGGGAGGGAGAAGTATAAACCAAGTGTAAGTAACTTTTAAAGAGAAATGATTGTACCTACTTGAAAAATCACCAAAGCATAATTTTATGTTTGAAGCAAGTGTCTGATATTGAGAATTGTATTGTTTATACAGCTGTATAGATGATATATAAACGTGATATGCTGCACACGCAGTACATTGTGAAACAGCATTGTTGTGGGCATGCTCTAACATAGATCCCAGTGACACCACTCACACCTGGGTAGCTGCTGCCACATTGTACCAGGGGTGTCTGTGTGACCAGTGGCATATGGCAGAGTGATGGCATGTCATCACTTCTGAGACTGGTCATAGAAGGCACTGGCTACAGAAGGTTGTGTTGGTCTTGATGTTTTTCTTGCTCTCACTTTTTTTTTGCCCCTTGCTTGGGGGGAAGTGAGCAGCATGCTGGGAGCAGCCCTGTGGCCCTATGGTGCAAGGTCCACATCGTGGCAAGGAAATGAGACCTCCCGCCAGCAGTCCCGTGTGGGCGTGGCACAGATGCGCAGGTCCCAGTAAGCCACTCTGCAATTCCCACCCCAGCCAGCAGCCTGACTGCACTTTCCGGAGAAACCCAGAGAGAGCCACGCTGACCCGGCAAAACCACACCTGGATGGTCCACTTTCTGAAGCTCGGTGAGAAAATAAATATGTACTGTTAGAAGCTACAACACTTGGGGGAATGTTATTATGCAGCAATAGAGAATTAGCACAACAAGGATCACTGATTAAGTCTGAATCTTTCAATAAAAAATAAGAGTACAATGAAAGCAATGTAGCAGCTGTCTAATTTGTAGTATTTAAATTCACTTTCACCATCGGACGTAACTCTCATAATGGTTTTGTAAAATTATGTAACATACAGATAAAGTACATGAACTTGTAAAGTGGAGTCATACCAAAGACCACTATAAATGTGGAACAGTATACAACTTCAAAGGGAAGATAGAAGGTAAGAAGGAAATGGTCAAGTTAATCAGATAACTTCATTATAGCACCATCAAACAACTGACACTTGTCATTAAATTTAAGAATGCTGCAACTCTCTCTCTAAGGAAAAGATAAGAGCATTTTCCCTTGAATGCTCACATATATATCAAGTGAGCAAGCCCTGCCTATATACATATGTGCACACACATATTGGTATACACATATACATAGGAGATATACATGTTCTTAGTTCTATGAAACACTCTAGCAAGGCCACGTGTGTGGTATGTGAGAACATGGGGCCCTCCCTAAGCCCGCCCTGTGGGAACGGTGCAGGCCATCTGTCAGAGGACTGTGAGACCTCGGGCGCCTGGCCAGCTGCTGGGCCAGAGAGAACCTGCTTGTGATGTGAGCGCGGACGGTCAACAGCTGCAGAGAAACAGCCTGCGTGCTGTGTGCTGTGTTTTCTGGGCTCTATATAACACGGTACTTGGAAAGTTTGGGTGGCAGAATCCACCCCCCCACTCTCCTGTATGATGGAAAACTTCACGGGCCAGCCGCCATCGGTGCACAGGCAAGTCCTAGTACACCCATGTCTTTCACGGCCAGTCCTCCGGGGGTTATTTCTTTGGAATCGGCAAACAATATGCTGAGGTTTTCTCGGCTCTTTGCATAACACCAACACTTGGAATAAACTTGTTTACACCAGGTGCAATGCTTTCTTCCCCTGAGTCAGAACCTAAGTAGACGACCACAAAGTATTAATGGTTGTGCAATGGACGGGGATGTTCAGTGAGGACAATACCTGTCTGGGCATTCTTGGGACAGCACTGACAGTTATTCCTCTGCCTGAGGCGTGGCTTCCATCAGAGGTAACAATTCAATTTCTGGGACGCCAGTGACAGATGTCAATCTCAGGGGAAAGACTATGTATACAGACCATCACCTCCTCTGGTATTTCGGAGGGTGATTTCAATCACAAGTAAAGGTGAGAGAGGTAATAACCTGAATTAATTACTCGTCATTCCTTGCCTCCAAAGTACATTAACCTGGTAAATGAACCACTCCACTCCTACCTCAAAAACCAGCACAGGCTATCCAGGCTCAAATTTTGGTTGGTGTAGTGGGAGGATGAAGATTAAAAAAAAACAAAACAAAATAAAACAAGTTTCAAGAAAGACCCAGAGTAGATGTTTGTTTATGCAGGCACTACTTCTCTGGCGGAATCATCTATCTGAATGCAGCTAACGAGCCAACAAGTAAGCCCATCAAATGTTAGAGTCAGTGAGGGAGTGAGGGGGGCTCAGCTTGGCTAGAAGTGGCTAATTTGGGTCAGGTGCTATGATAGGCTCTTTTCATACATAAGCTCATTCATTCTGGACAGAAACACTAGCCTGGGAAGCACTAACATTCTTTCCATCTCATAAATGTGGGAATTAAAGCTCCGAGAGGTTAAGCCCGCGTGTCCGTCATGCACCTATTCTACAGAGACACCAGCATTTGAACCTGGTCTCTCCCACTCCAAGGCCCATGTTCTTCTTTCCCCTCTACCACATGACCTTCCTGACGGAAGGCACCTGTACCAGAACGTATGTACTTGACTCACACACAAACCTCTGCAGACACACCTCAAGGGCTACTGACAAGCAATTCAACTTAGTCTGATTATCTGGTGTCTTGTCCTCTTCACATAACAAACTCCTGGGGAAGAGGGTGAAGTGTGTAGAGGATAAAAAAGAAGAGTGGGGTGAGGGGATAGACAGGCATGTTGAGAGCAGAGAAGTGACCGCTGAATCTGTATTCTAGCTTATACGGCCTAATATCCCCCTGCAGAACTCACTGTATTATGTATAAGATTGACATTTGCAATAATTTGTGTTTGTTCAGTGGCCTGAAAGGTAGGGAAGTATGTAACACTTATTAAGTAAGACTTTCATACAGAATAAAGGTAAAATAAGGGTAGGTGCTTGAATAGGGTTAATTTCTAGCCAACCCCACTCCCCCAAACCCAATTCCTGGTATGCACCCTGTTCCTCCATGAGGCTGGGAAAGGAAGCACTGGTGTAGTGTTCGATTTTTCTTATCTCTACTATTTGATCTTTCTGATCTCCAGGAGATAAGTACTCATTCTTAGAATTAAGTTTCTAATCTGCTGTTTTAAAATGAATAAAGTATAGAATTCTCCCTAAATGAAGATCTGTTTAAAATGTCTTCTTTGTCACATGTAAACATACTATATTAAAATAAGGAGATGGAGGAGGTGCAGTGTGTGCGTGTGCGTGTGCGTGTGCGTGTGCATGTGTGTGTGCGTGGTGGGGCAGGGGTGGCTATGGGGCAGACAACCCTGGGTCTGTGTGATTTTCCTGCTGTGTAACCTTGACAGGTTTAGTCTCCTCTCCACACAGTTTCTCAGACTGTAATGGTGAGACAATGATGCCCACCATTGTCCTTTGGGAACAAATCTGTCTTATTACCTCTTTCTTGCTTTCCTTATGAGTCGATATAAAAGTCAGAGACAACTATTAATGACCTTCCAAAACACACTCCAAGTGGTACATTTTCTAGACCGGAGTCCACTATATAAATGTAGTGTCTCTTTCTATTCCTTCCACAGGAACTGTGAGTTAGATCTCAGGGCAGTCAGAGGACTTGTGTATTCTTTCTCTTCTCTCCTCTGCTCGGGGGCTACTCTCCCTCGAGTAGGAGGGAGCGCCAGCCCAGGCTAGTGTTCCGTCTGCAAAGGACGGCAGCATAAGCCAGCTGGGTAACAGGCCATGGGGCACACTCGCTCTCTGCTGGCCGTCTCCTGCTCTCTCCTTTTCCTTGGTAGTTGGCGATGATCCTTTCGTATCCTTTTCCTCCTATGACACTAGCTGGGCCCTGACCTCACCTTTTGGTTGGAATACACTGACAGACGGCTAAGGCTAAGTGTAGCAGAGTCCCCACAGGGTCCACACTCACTCACTGCCATTTTCCAAACGCCTTTGAATTCAGAACCCCAGTGAATAATGAATACTAGTTTGCCTTTCTTTGATCAGGCATTTCTTTGGGGACCTTCTAGAAGACAGGCATGGCTGAGGGCAGGAGGCAGCTAACCACCATCAGAATACCATTCTTATAAGAGCCGAGTGGTGCCCACTTTCCACATTGTTAGGAGGATTTAATGACACGACACATAGAAAAATACACCTAACATATGCCTGGCTATTCAACACCAGCTAATGCCCAATGAATGCCTATTTCCTTCACCACCGTCATATCTTTTCCCTTATTCATTACAAAGTTACTATGAGAAAGAAACCAAAGCAGATCTGAATACGGTTTTTCATCTTCCTGCCATCCTGAAAGCCCAGTGATTCAATCGTCCAAGAACTAACCATGGTTAACCCAGCATATCAGAGTGAAACTTCCCTTCCAGAAGAGCTATGATTCTGGAAGTGAATAGTAAGGGGCTAAATGTGACCTATACATGGAATTCCTGGGTCCTCTGCTCCATCAGTCCTCTTGCCCTCTGTAGGTTACAAACCATACCTTTGCTGTACGAATTACTTTTTGCTGGAGACCACAAGCAAAAATATATCATGACACTACTTTGACAAGTTTACCCCTAATTTTTCCTTAAATATTTTCAAATATGAAGCTTTTGAATTCTCAATGTTGTTAATGGTTACATTATTTTTCATGTTTTTTTCTCCCCACCAAGACGATTTCTCCATATTGTAAATTTCTGAGTACTTATTGGGCACCTACTATGTTCAAAGTTCTATGCTAAATGCTTACTTAACATTGAACAACTTTATAAAGTAGGTAATATTTCCCTGATTTTATGATGAGAAAACCAGGTGAAGAGAGATGTAGGAACCTGTGTCAAGTCATAGAGCCTGAGAATCCAAAATCTGGCTATTGCTTTGGAAAATACCTGCACTTCTGAAAGGACAGCAAGAACGACTCCCTCTTCCTCCCCAAATGCACAGCAAGTATTAGTTAAAAAGGACAACTCAGGGAGTCTCTTGGGATCTTAGGAGTCTGTCAGGAGTCCCCCTTTTTGCCCTCATAACCCAAATCTGACATGAAAAGAATGGTCCCAAACATAGTGGAAGTATACCAGACTGCTTTGTCCAACATAAAGTTAACCAGGTCAGCAGCTAGAAAATGTATTCCTTGCAAAGACAGGTCTCTATTGGCTACAGTCTAGTCCCGTGGTTGGCAAACGGCGGCTCGCGAGCCACATGCGGCTCTTTGGCCCCTTGAGTGTGGCTCTTCCACAAAATACCACGGCCTGGGCGAGTCTATTTTGAAGAAGTGGCGTTAGAAGAAGTTTAAGTTTAAAAGATTTGGCTCTCAAAATAAATTTCAATCGTTGTACTGTTGATATTTGGCTCTGTTGACTAATGAGTTTGCCAACCACCGGTCTAGTCTATTAGGGAGAATCCTGGAGTTAGAGGACGGATTCTATTCTGGGTTGGTAACTTTGTGGCTGGGGATTTTTGGCAACCATTCTAGGCTCTTATTATCAAACAGGGAGAATAAGGTACATAGAAAAGGGTGTTCTGAGAATCCACTAAGATGGGAAAAGTATTTGCAGGTAAATGAACTGTGCAGATTGTAAAGCATTAAGAATGTTCATTTTTAGCACTATTATTGAGGAGTTTTAAGTGGGGTTTTCATTAGATTAACTTTTCACAAATATTAATACCTTAAGCCAGAAGTGAATCTAAGTGGTCACTATTGAAGTTCCAATGATGACCATGTTTCAATTTTTTGATGTTCCCCTTGAAATTATTTTTTAAATTTTGTTCCCCAAATGATATCTGATATTAGCATTTAAATCACATGAAGTGAAAATGGTGAGCCTTCATTTCTTGTTTCTAATTTCTGTAACCTCCAAGAGGGTGTCTTGGTTTTGCTGATTAGTCTGCAACTCCCAGGTTCCCGCCAGATGTGAAAAACTTGCTTACTTGGAGGAGACGCTTGTACTTACTTGATGAAGTACTTGATTCCATCTGCTGTGTAAGCTTCCTCCCACCCATAAGGTAGACCTAGAGTGAAAGGAAGCCGAAAATACACTCAATATGATGACAAAGATAACTTCGAGGTGCAGACACAGACTCCCACATCTTTACAATGATTTGAGACCATTTCTTGAACAAAATAACTTCCTAGAAAGGAGGAATTAAAACAATTCGGATGAGCTTTCCTACTCAGCTTCTTGAGAACGTCATACATAAGTCCTGAACAGATAAGCTGCTTGTCATGTACATGGTGAGCATGTTTGTCAGCCAGATTCAAGTACAAATTCTGGGTGCAGGGGATGGTTTTTGCCTGGAGGCAGAAGGGTGAACAAGATGGCCTCTGCTCGACTCTTCTGGCTCTAAGGTTCTTTAATTGGCTCCCTTTGCATCCTTGCACTCAGCTCCACGGGGAATGGTGCACGCATGCCGGATCAGCACAGTTTGAAAGCAGCTTTTGGACAAGACAGAATTCCTTATGAAGTTTAAAAGCTTAGCAAAGTGATTTACAATGGATTATATTTTGTTAATTAAGAATTTTATGCACTAAACATAAATGGCCAGACATTTCTGTCATGGGATTGAGAATAGTTAGCTATAAAGAGATACGGACTGCCCGACTGGTGTGGCTCAGTTGTTGAGCATTGACCTATGAACCAGGAGGTTGCCATTTCGATGATTCTCATCAATGATGTTTCTCTCTCTCTCTCTCTCCTCTTCTCTGAAATCAATAAAAATATACTTAAAAAAAGAGATGGAGACTGAAGTAAGCAAGCAGTTATTTGGCCATGTTTCTGTTAAGAGTATGTTTTTGTCCCCCTCACACCATATTGAGGGAGTCACATTCTCTTATATTACAATTAGAACCCTCTAGAACAGAATGGTTTCCATCTCTCTACTCTATCCCTGGATATTGCTAAGGAGTTTAACTGACCTTTCGGATCAGTCCTTGATACTAGCTTATCATGGCTCCTTCGATGGGTATAAGATAGATTAACGCACTACAGAACGGACTCCATGCGCAGGAAAGTAACTGGGCTGTAGCCACAGACTATTAACTTCCATTTACCCAAGTCTCAGTGGGAGGCAGAGCAAAAATGCAGGAACCGTGACCATCTGATGAAATAAAACCTTACTCTGTCACCACTGCTTTGTAGAGGATGTTCTTTGAGAACAGCTATCAGAAGGTTATTTTTATAATGAAGGAAAACAAAACAAGCTTTATTTTATCTTGATCTCCAGTCTTTTAACACAAGTTGTATACAATAAGACCCTGTCCAAAAATTCATAACTATTTCCTTCCTAAACACAGGCCCCCTAGGAGTTTCTTTTCTCTCTCAAGGAATAAATGTTCCTATTTTAAGTAGAAAATGAGCACTTCTGGGAACTCAGCATAAGCAGTTGACTGGCTTCTTTTTTAATTAATTAATTAATTAAGTTTTATTTTTTAAAGAAATACATTTTTATTGATTTCAGAGAGGAAGGGAGAGGGAGAGAGATAGAAATATCAATGACAGAATCCTTGATCGGCTGCCTCCTGAAGGCTTCTCACTGGGGGTCAAGTCTGCAACCCAGGCATGTGTTCTGATGGGGAACTGAACTGTGACCTCCTGGTTCCTAGGTCGATTCTCAACCACTGAGCAACACCGGCCAGACTGACTGGCTTCTTGAAATCCCTCAAAGTGACACTATATGCCTCCTCCAGTGCCCACTGCCAGCTGGTGCTCAGCCAGCCAGACCGTGATAAGCTGCTGCTGCCGGGCCTGTTTAAGTAGATGTATTTTCTCCACGTTTTCTGTGTCTTTGCAGATCACTTCCTTCATCACTGACAAGCCCTTATCTGCAACGAAGGATCTGATGATTATACATAAAAACCCTGTTTTCATAACAAAAATGCCCGAAATACCAGGATTTCTGATCAATAAGGCAAAGATAGCTAAATGTCTAGCCGAAAGGCATCCCAGCACAACCAGGACTTTTGTCTAAATGATTTATTTGTCTGTCCAGCACAATTATATGCATACTCCTCATTTCTCAACTCATAGATTTTAATGAAAAGGAGAAAAATGTATACTTCAAAGATAGTATATTTTAATCCACAGGCTCATTTGAAAATCGAGATTGACATCGAGATGCCACATCTGCTAGCCATCAAAATCAAATTCCTGCCCAAGTTATTTTCTTACAATTATTGAACAGGGACTATAACTTCATAACAGATTTGTTAAAGGGACCAATTCATATCTAAGTCAAATGGTTATTTGATGACTTGTAGCCATCAAAATATTCCTGAGTATTAAATTATATATAGATATATATAGTTTATTTTAGGATAAAGTCTCTGTTATGAAAAAAATAAGCATTTCTTTTTAGAAGACTGAATGGGTCCTTTTTTCCCATGCAGTTAATATATAGAATTGGAGACTAAATTGATAGTAACTATCTCTCAGTGGTATTTCAGTAATAGAAAACACCATCAATGTCCAATTTAAACTGAAAAACAGAATACACTGGTAATTCAAGTAGCCTACACTCTACAATAAAAGCGCTTTTGATTTCCACAAGCTTACTAGTATATGAGTACAATGAAGTCAGCTTTCCACTAGTAAAGATTTTTCTTTTCTTCACAATAAGTAACTGGGGCATAATTATAACTTATTAGCTAAATACTCTGTATTAAATAATTATTGTTCCAAGGCATTAACATTTTTCTACATTCCCCGTATCTTTATACTTGCAAATATATAATGCTCCTATTTTTCTTTTCTTTTCACATTTGTTAGAAAGTTGTTGTAACAACTATAATCACTTGAAATAGTTTTTGCTGGGAAGTGTTGGTGAACCCTCACATAACATCTCTTCATCAGAGATCTGTTTCCAATCAAACACTCCATGGTGCTGACTCTGAAATCTTCGCGAGTATCTTGCCAAATAAGAGCATCGTATGTATTCAACTTAGACTATTGGCTGTCACCTAAATGTCACTTATCCAAAAACAAACTCATCACATTCCCATACAAAATCGTCCCCTTCCAAGTTCCCAGTTTACTGATGTACCAAGATTCTCTTTGTCACGTTTGGCCCATGCATTAAATATTTATGGATCATTTACTAGGTGTTCAGCATTTTACTTGGTGCTCAATATACAATGATGAACAAATAAATATGGGCCTTGATCTGATGGAGCTTTAAAAAACAATCATAAATAAAGAAATCATGAAAAACAGGAATAAGTATCATGAAGAAAAAGTATTGACTTCTATGAAAGACTAAGTCATAGCACAGACAAAGGCACAACTCCCTAATACATAAAGAATGCCTACAATCAGCAAGAAAAAGATCAATGACCAATAGGAGTCTGTGAAACATGAGGAACAGTTGGGACACAGGACTCAAATGCACTTAAACATATAAACATATGCTTAGTTTCACTCTTAGTAAGAGAAATACTAATTATACTATTAGGAGAAGTCATGGGCATCATGGTAGCACAGATTAAAAAGTAGTTTAATACACAGTGTAAAAAGCTTTTGACATTTTGAGTGGAAGAAAGGAGGGGGGTTATTCTTATTGAAGAATAATTTCAATATTCTTTAGAGTATTGAAATCATCAAGTTAGAGAGCTTAATAATTTCAGTATTCTAAAGAATATGAAATTCATCACATAGTGTAATTTCCACTTTATTTGCAGTCAGAACATCTAATTCTATATGTAATGTTCCTTAATTACAAGTTGAATAACATGAGAAAGTAATCTTGTGGAGTCTCAACTTTTTCATCTATCTTGCCTAGCTTATAGGGTTACCATGAGACTCTTATTAGATAATATATCACTATACAACGATATACAAAAGGAGACCATTACTCATAGTCATGAAGAGAACAGTTACTCCTTTTATTTGTTGTTGTTGTTATTATTATTATTTTTAATCCTCACCCAAGGATAGAGGCTATTTTTTCCCATTGACTCCTAGAGAGAGTAGAAGGGAGGGAAGGAGAAGGAGGAGGAGAGAGAGAAAAATGCTTACTGCTGTTAACTAGATCTTACAGTTGTGTGTATAATTATAGATCACATTAATACAAAAGAAGAGAGAACACATAAAAAGGATTATGGCAAGTTAAATTAAGCACAGTGAAGTTGTGCAGGTAAGTTGTTTTGGAGATGGTGGAGTCCAATCTCCAAATCCCATCTCTCAATCTGATTTGGACTCTCACCCAAGCCTATCCCTGAGAGAGCTGGTCAAAATCTCCCTCACACATGTCCAGCCTGTCGTGTTTCTCATCAGTGCCTCTGGATCCTTGCCTGCCTGGACCCTGGATCTGTCAGAAAGTCTACTCAACGCTTTTTCTACTCACACTGGTTGAGTGCCTACTATCCACGGCCTAACACAAGGAATGGTGACCAGGTCCAGCACAGGGCCTCACACATGCACACCGGGCACACAAGAAATAGTTGTTGACTGACTATGGAAATTTGCCTCCCATGAAGGCTGATGGCTCAGTGGATCCTGCACATACTTGAAATGTTCTTGTTATAAGTAAGACCTTTGTACTCACCAGGGGAACTTTCTTACAAATATTTGTACAACTGTTATTTGTGGATTTTGACAACAGGGTAGTGGACGACCAACAGACATTCAACTTTAGAAATGCCGTCACAGACCAGATGAAATGAAGTCAAGATCATTTATGTTTCCTACCCTCAGCATAAGTAATGCAACTTTAAATATCACTAGTTCCTAATCATGTAGCATTTTGCTGTTAACATTCTTGTCTTTAATTTTTTTTAAAGTGTGGTTATCTGAAAATCTAGTAAGGATCTCACATTACTTACAGTAAAATTTGAAAAATATCATAAAAATAAAACTTCTTTTGGATATTTGTCTATAAGCAGATTTGTTTAAATTTTTATTAGATGTATTTTTAAAAAAGAAACACCTTACACCAGCAGAAATGGTGCTCCCTCTGTGCACCCTCCCCCAGCTTCCCTGGCAGACCTCATCTTCCCCTGCCCGGCTGGTACTTCTGTGGTTTGTACTAGTTTCTATCACAGCCCTTATCACTCCTTCATGTAAAACATGAGCTCCTTGAGAGCGATGACTACATCTTATCTCTGTATCACTTTCTGGTACACAATATGGTCTTTGGTGCATAATAAATGTTCAACAATGGTTTGTTGAGACCCAGCTACAGATTTTTTAAAAAGCAATATTGCTTGGAGAAAATTAGAGAAAATGTGGCCTATTAGGACTGCTTTCAGGTGACAGTGACAGACTACCCAGCTGGGCGGTGAACGAACACGAGTTTATAGTTAAGGAGTCTGGAACTTGCTCAATAATAACATCAAGGCCCAGGTTCTTTCGATCTTTCTACTCTAGCATCCGTAGTGTCACCCTCCATTTGCAGAAATGCCTCCAGGGCCACAGACATCATATCATATTGAAGGCAGGAAGGGGGAAAATGAGGCGGTCTCAGCTCCACGTGTTCTTATCCATTACTTAAAAACTTGCGAAATAAACTGAGAAACAAAACAGGTCCAGAGACATAGAAGCATGGAACAGACTGATGAATCTCAGAGTGAAGGTGGGACTGGGATGGTGGGTGGGGAGAGATTAACTGGGGAATTTATATGCATATATGCATAGCCCATGGACACAGACAATAGTGTGGTGAAGGCCTGGGAGGGGCGGATGTGAGGTAGAAGGGGTCAATGGGGGGGAAAAAGGGGCACATCTGTAATACTTTCAACAAAAGATAAATTAAAAAAAAAATTTCCTAAGCATACTGTCCTTCACATCTCACTGGTCAGGAATGGAGGAGGCAGAAAAAGCAAACGTCTGACTTTACAGTTTCGAATGTGACAGACATGGCAGGGCAAACACTGAGTCTGCCATAGATGCCATAAACAGTCAGACCATAGGACGATAGGTTAATTAAGATATTAAGGTATCAGGCTTGTTAGGATGAGTGTGTCTGAGATCTTGAGGACCCTAGGGCATCAGTGCAAATGGAGATAGAGTTAATAATTCATGTTGAGATATGTCCTCAAGACTATGGTTGCTTACAGCTGGCTAAATAATGAGATGTCTGTTTCAATCTTGCATCTCATAGTTCTCTGAGGGCTTCTAAGATTATGACAGTCTACCTTTATCTCCCATGCACCCCAACTTCCTTTTGGTTCCATTACTGCCATTCAAAACTCCTCAGAGCCAAATCTTAAATGCTATATTCTCTATAAACGCTTTCCTGATTTTAAAACATTTTCCCTCTGTTTGTACCATTCCTACAATATGTAATATCTTCCATTTCACTTTGTGATAATTTGCACAAATATTTTATTCCCCTCTTCCCAAAGACTGCTAACTCCTTGAGGGTACCGAGTCTTCCTCAGACAAACTTGGATCCAAAATAGCATTTTCTTTTCTTCATTTTTCAAAATGATGTTTTTATTGATTTTTAGAAAGAGATGAAGGGAGAGGGAATGAGAGAGAGAAACACTGATGTGAGAGAGAAACATCGATTATCTGCCTCCCGTATGCACCTCCACTGGGGATCGAACCCACAGCTTGGGTATGTGCTCTGACCGAGAATGGAACCGGCAACCTTTCAGTGCCTGGGACGACACTTAACCAAGCCAGGGCCAAAATAGCATTTTCTGAATTGAATATTTAATTCATGTCCTTTCATTTGCTTACTCAGACTCTTAGTGTTGGAAGGAAGGAAATAGAAGGGAAGATGAGGAAACTGAAGAAAAACAAGCCACCGCTTGCCTGTGGTGATGGCAAAAACTAGATCAAAAGTTTCCATTCTGGGTTGAGAATGGCATTCCCTCTGAGTGCAAGGGCTAGAAAATAGTGCCTCCTCTGAGCTGATGGAACTCTGAGGGCATGGAGCTTACCAGGCTAGTGGTCCTACAAAATATGAAAAAGGCACTCCTTACTCTAGGAAACATGGGCCTGTATCGGAGCATGCATTTGGGTTGTATTTCAGCCCCATGTACCCTCAGGATCTTTGCTTTCTGTGCAAAATGCTTTGCAACAGCCAAATAGAAGGGATTTCAGAAGTTCCATAGTTTTTTCTTTGTTAATCCTGACTCGAGGATACTTTTCCCACTGATTTAAAGAGAGTAGAAAAGAGGGGGAGATAGGGGGAGGGGAAGAGAGAGAGAGAGAGAGGGAGAGAGAGAGAGAGAGAGAGAGAGAGAGAGAGAGAGAGAGAGAAACAGAGAAACAGAGAAACATCAATGTGAGGGAGCTACCTCCTGCATGTGCCCCTGTAGGGTGGGGATCAAACATGCAACCCAGGTATGTGCCCTGGACTGGGAATCAAACCCTCAACCCTAGCCAGGGCTTGGAAGTTCCATTTTCATCCAATATATCTACAACTCTTTTAGGATTTGTCCAAGCGCTGTAGTGATGGCAAATACAGGACTTCGCGTTTTTGGATAGGCCCAATTATCTAAGGTTCTTGCTCATAATTGAGCCAAAATATGTCCTCCTGTTGTTTCTATCTGATGGCCCAAAGACTTAACTTCTGATTCTGTATGTAATAATCATGTCTTAAAGCACTGTACTGGCATGGAAGCTGCCTCGTAAGCAACACACAAATAATGGAATGACATTAACTATTTATAGGCAGGGACCATGAACATGTGTTTGGTTATCAGACATTTGTGTGTACTAGTACATGCAAATACAGGGTGTCCCAAAAATATATATATACACACTCTAACAGCTGATAACTCACTTAATTTTCGACTCCTTTTCAAGTTTAACTGATTTGAAATAATGGGTGAAGCCAGACTAAGCTTTGAACAAAGAAAATTTATCCTGAAGTGCCACTAGATTTTTTTTTTTTAATGGGAATACATAAAAGATAAAGGTTACAGTACAAACCCTGCAATAGTAGAGAAACTAAGGGCACACAAATACCAAACGAAATGATTCTTGATGTTTGCGATTCCATTGCTTCGTGTTATCAGCAGTGCCTGGACCAGAATGAATGGTCATCAGTTTGAAAACAGGCATTGACCAAAATCATTATTCATTTCTGTAGATCCTTTTAAGTTTCGAAAATGAATTGTATGATAATAAACACTGACTTTATAATCATTCAAAGTGTGTATACATTTTGGGGGACATCCTACATATGTATTTAAAATCCAATAAATCAAATTATCTTTAAGAATATAATTTATAAACCCTGGGAATTTTAAACTTCATTTCTATTCGCACCACCCCTCCCCCCCGCCGGATCCCAGTCTCCTATTAGACTCTATTTTATGATCCATCCACTTTAATCACTTGCCATCTCACAATGACTACTGACTCTATTACATGTGGAATTTCAAAATATCATTATTGATTAAAAATTAAATGCTTGCAGATAAATGTATGGAACAGTAAGGGCTGCTATTTAAAATGTAACAGTATTACAAAGTTTTCTTTCTCATGTCCTCTAGGTATCTTGGGAAAGGTGTGCACTTAATTGAAAAGAGAACTTCACAAAATAAGGAGGGAAACCCTTTTCATTTGTAGTCTTTTCTCCTTGAGAGGTATGCTTTAGTAAACTTAACTGTGGTTATGTGTTAAGAATAAGAGTGAGATTATCAGGTTGGTTTGATTTAATGAGCAATCAAATATATTCTTAAAAGTTATCAGTATGATTAAAGCAGAAAAATACAAAGGCTAGGTGCATATGCTTAGAAAATTCAAACCATCGAAAGACTCCTTTCCCTTGTTTGCAGTACTTACCTATCCAAACCATGAAAGAAAAGGAATATACTTGTAAGATTCCATTTATTCAGTAACTTATTAATATAGTTTAGTGATGAACATAGGCTAAGTTAAAGTTCATCTTTGTATCACTTGATATATGCTAGAACTGGATACGAAGATACTTGGTTACAGTAGAAGATCAACCATCAGTTAAGGTAGCATATATATATTGTGGGTATAAGATAGCGGATATATATTTATTTCATATACTTGTATTTATCTACTTTACTTCAAACCAAAACATAAAGATATATTCAGTTGTCAATCTTTACTAGCTCAAAGTCTTTCCTTGGCTGATTAGTCCTTTGATTAGGATTCTGTATAGGTTTTTTTTTTTTTTTTTTTTTCAGAAACCACACTCAGAATGCATGAGATGCCATTTCCAGTTTCGGTTTCTTTAAAGTGGACTGAGAATTAAGAACAGTTATGAAACAATCCAAGAGCCGAATTCTTATAGACTTTTATAATTTCCCCAGAATCGTTTACACATGATTCCCTCACATCTGATCAGTAGCATGATTAGCTCACCTTTATGAAATCTCTCTAAAGCAGTGGTTCTCAACCTTTCTAATGCCGCGACCCTTTAATACAGTTCCTCATGTTGTGGCGACTCCCAACCATAAAATTATTTTCGGTGCTACTTCATAACTGTAATTTTGCTACTGTTATGAATCGTAATGTAAATATCTGTGTTTTCCGATGGTCTTAGGCTCTACAGCAGCGGTTCTCAACCTGTCTCGACCCACAGGTTGAGAACCGCTAGCAAGGTCGCCTAAGACCATCATAAAACACAGATATTTACATTACGATTCATAACAGTAGCAAAATTACAGTTATGAAGTAGCACCGAAAATAATTTTATGGTTGGGGGTCGCCACTACATGAGGAACTGTATTAAAGGGTCGCGGCATTAGAAAGGTTGAGAACCACTGCTCTAAAGCATTCAACTTCTTTTCTGTAAAAACACCTTTTTCTTTCCGTACTCACATTTCATCAACTTACAAATTATACAATTACTTTATAGTGGCAAGTACAACTGGCATGAATCATTTTGCACACAAATGCAACCAACTCTGATAATAAACTTTAACCGGTGGCAGTTAAGTGCATGGCAGTACCAGAGAGAGGCTGTTGGGAGCAGACATCACCCATGCACAGCAGTTTACTTTACAGAGAGAATAGAGTGAGTTAGTTAACCTGATTGAGATAGTTTCTACTTTTTGGAAAGTGGTTCTAAAAAATAAAAAAGATATGGAGTCTTTTGTGATTATTGAGAGTCATTTAAATTTTTTTTTACTATCTACTATGACAATTACTTAACTATTCAGAAGCATGCTTTCAAAACTATTCAGTTTCTCTTTCCATTGATCTTTCTGACCAGTTCCTTTAAGTCTGATTTCTTCTTTCTCTATGGGCCTCTAAATGTTCCTAGGGTACAGTCTTGGAGCTCATTTCCCTACTTACATTCCTATCCTAGGGAGCGCCGTGACTTTCAGAGCTTAAAAAACCTATATATGCTATGACTCTCAAATTTGGCCAGCCAAGCTCTTTTTTTCTGACTCCAGACTAATATCAGCAACTTCCCAATAGCATCTCCACTTAGACGTTTCACAGGCAAATTATACTTAATTTTCCGCAAAAATAAGTTTTATTTCTCCAAAGCTTATCCTCCCTGCAATCTTCCCCATCTCACTAAATACGTCTATTCTGGCGCCTTTCATGCCTTGGGGCAGGCAGCCGCTGGCCTCTGCCTGGAATGCTATCTTCTTGTGCCATGTGGCTGGCTCCTAGTCACCCTTGAAGTCTTGCAGCTTACCAAGCAGACAATCCTGACCGCCCCTCCATTTCTATCAGAGCAGGTGCACGCTCGCCATCAGCCATAGCTCTTGCTAAGCTAGAAATCACACATCTATTGATTTTCCTGTTTATTGTTTTCTCAACTAAACCATAAGATCTTTGAGGACAGAATCATGTCTCATTCATCCCTGTCTGCTATGAACCTAGCAAAATGCCTGACATATAGTAGGTTCTCAAGATTGTTTGCTGGATAAATACATAACACTTTATTCTTGCTCTTTAGAACACTCACCATAATTTATAAGTAATTTATATGATTAAACTTTTTAAGAAGTCCAATTACTCCCCCACCAAGTGTACTCCCCGAAAGGCCATGCCTGTTTACTCCCCCAATCAATACTCAGTGTCTGACACATCGTTGGTACTAATCAGTATTTGCTGAAGAAAGGAAGGGCAGAAGAGATGTGACAGAATGATTAAGAAAGAGAACAGACCCTAAAAAAGAATGCTTCACAGTAATATTCGGAGATTATAACAATTCAAATACATTCAGTCCCTCAGTTGTTTTGCCACGTGATGCAAACAGCTGTCCTTTTGGAAACACCAAGTTTAGCAGATGAGTCGGTATTTCCCTTGTAAGACAGATGCTGGATGCCATTTAGATCTAGCTGAAAGGATCATTTTATTTTCTGATTATTAGTCCAGCCAATTTGGATAGACCTGTTTCTTTAAGACGCCTAATTCTTAAATGAGTGCTGTGCTTTTTAGTCAAGGCCAGAGTGTTGCATGGGAAGGCTTGACTCTGTGATGCATGTTCAGTGAAAGAACCTGAACTCTGTCCAGTTTCCTGACAGTGATGTTACAGCATAATTGTCACCTTAAGACCTCTGGTCACTATATCAACATAAATGGGCTACAAAGGAAAATTTCATAACTAGTCTTTTTTATACTAAGGGTTAAGCCAAGGGAAAAGGTTACAGTATGGCTGAATCTGCCATATCATTTACCAGTGACAGAACTGGGTAGCTGTTTGCTTTCCAGAGTAAATACTTTTTTTTTTTTAAGAGTGAGATTATAATAGTAGATTCTTTGAAGAGAATAGATTGAAAATATTTGTTTAGTGCAATAACAAATTTAGAGTTACAGTTTCTGCCTACCAAGAATTCTAAGATTATACCAGACACAGAAATGAATTTCTGTATGTATACAAAAAAGCATATTATTAAAAAACAAGTTAAGAGTGAGTCTTTAAATATTTACCTCCTGAGAAATTTCCCTCTAGAAAGATTCTTAATTATAGTTAGCTTATTAGCTCATCTGCATTATAATAGCACCATGTACTTGTTTTTCATTAATAAAAGGTTTTGATTAAAAACTGTACACAGTTAGTGCCTCTATGTAGCTGACTCATATTTTATGATTAGTGGTAGGTGTGCAGAGAGGGAATACACTGGTTTTATACAGGAAATACTACAGAGTCTTGAAATCTAGGTCACAGAACACAGCACAGTTATAACAGAAGAGCACAGAATCCCAGTGTTTGTTTGTCTTCTACTCAAATAAGAAAATCATGTTTAAACAACAGTTAACAATTAACTGCTTTGTAATTATACTTGGTTAATGCACATTATAATTAGTTATAACCATAATTATACTTCTTGACCTCTTCATAGTCTTAACGTGCTACCTTCATATTCAAGGAAGCTTAAATGTGTGCTGCGAGCAACCACTAGACAGAAAGCCAGATAATAAAATGTGTGCTTGTGTGAAACCTTTTATCTGGAAATCTCAAAACTGTTTCAAACACCAATTAAATTTCTAAAACACCTTAGGCAGTGGAGTTGAGATGGGGAAATTTGACATGTCACATTAAGTCAACAAGATTTTTATGCCTTTATCCTCTGAATGTGTTTATGGTAAACATACATGTGTGTGCTATGATCTAGGCACCGATGGTCTTTGGAAATAACACAAACACAATGAAATACTTTATCAATATAATATTTAAGCTATGTTCTCAAATGCAAATATACTCCCCAGCAATGTTTTGAGAACATTTATCAAGTCTTTGGAAAATGGTAATATTTCCCATTGAGCATTTAAAAAATTATGTTTATAAATGTATATGTTTCATGAAACTTTTAGTCCTTGAGATAGTAGCTCAAATGTTTTCACTTAAATATAAACAGTCAAACAAGGCATTATTTCTTGAATTTGTATTTTTAAAATATATTTTTATTGATTTCAGAGTATAGTTTTTTTTGTTTTTTGTTTTAAATATATTTCATTGATTTTTTTACAGAGAGGAAGGGAGAGAGATAGGAAGTTAGAAACATCGATGAAAGAGAAACATCGATCAGCTGCTTCCTGCACACCCCCACTGGGGATGTGCCCGCAACCAAGGTACATGCCCTTGACCGGAATCGAACCTGGGACCTTTCAGTCTGCAGGCCGACGCTCTATCCACTGAGCCAAATCGGTTTCGGCAGGGTCTCTAGTTTTAATATAATTATGCCATTGCATTTTATTAAAGAGAAAAAAAACAGTGGTTTCTACTCCAAAGAAAAAGAGGGGGTAGTCAAAACTTCAGAAAATACACAAACAAAATGTTCACTTCTACGTGTGAAACAGTACATAATTAGTCATTCTTTAAAAGAAAACTTCAGGGTGATGAGCTGGGTCAAGATGCCACACAAATGCGACCTTCCTCCTAAATTGACTCCTAAGAAGTGAGAACACACAAAGAACCCCGAGCCTGGCAGCTCTGCGGGATGAAGAGCATCCCAACTCTCGTTCCAATCTCTAGGAAGTCGTATTACATACTGACACATCTCCCTTATCTTGGATTAGAAAAGAGAGCTAGATGATTTAACTATGTGCAGTGAATTGCATTTATATTTTTAAGAAGGGCCAATGTGTTTCCTAAGGAAGTCTCTGAAGGCTGATTTACTGCAAGGTACTCTGAAAACCTCGCGGCAGTCTGTTTCCTTAAGTTAATGTCACTCCACCGTCTACTAGAGCCATAAAACAGTAGCATTTTCATGTTTAGAAAACCTCCCAAAGCATAGCGTTGTACTTACAGAACCTTGTCAGTCCCACCTTCGGATAACAACCTACATTGCAGCACCAGGACACAGCAAAGGTGTTTTCAGTAAAGACTAAGGTGGACAAAAACCTTGCTTAAAAAGAATATTACAGAGACTTCACCTATTGTTTTTCTGAGCCCCAAATGTGGAGAGTAATTAAGAGGGTGCCAAAACACTCAAAGTCAAGGGTGGCTCTGGGAAATAGGAGAATTAAGACTGTCATACCCCAGGGGCCCATTGGGTCAACTGGGGAGAATTGAGAGCTTAGTTTTGTTTTCAATAATGGATCCATGGAGAAGAGTTGCAGCTTTTATGACCAGGTTCCTTCTGCCTTGATGCTACTAGACCAATTATTTTTTTTAACATATATTTTACTGATTTTTTACAGAGAGAAAGGGAGAAAGATAGTTAGAAACATCGATGAGAGAGAAACATCGATCAGCTGCCTCCTGCACATCCCCTCCTGGGGATGTGCCTGCAATCAAGGTACATGGCCTAGACCGGAATCGAACCTGGGACCCTTCAGTCCACAGGCCAACGCTCTATCCACTGAGCCAAACCGGTTAGGGCATGGACCAATTATTTTAACCAAGAGGCCAACAAGGCCATCTTTCTTAATCTCCCTTTTCGTTAAGGACACTAAAAAGAAATGCTAACCATTCCCTGAATGAAACATCAGAAGACTGTTTTCCCTTGGGTCCTCTATTACTTAAGTAGTTTCCATTTAGCCTCGTCTCAGCACCGTTTTTGTCACAACAGTCTGCACACAGCACACACGGTTGCAATTACCCTAAGGGGCATATTACTGTTAACAGCCCATCCTGTGATTTGATTATCATTGCATGGTTAATGGCTTTTTAGGATAATAACACTGATACAGACAACCAAGTGCTTTAGTTTATGATCCTTTTTTCTCAGAACAGATCCAGGTCATATTTGACTTTAATGTGGGGACACAGTACAATGCAACTTTAAGGCCATTGTGGACAAGTATAATCCTTAACTGGGCTCCTCCGTGGCTCATGTTAGCCCAGTCTCCAGGAATGGAGGTGGCTCCCAACCTAGATGACATCTGTAAACAGTATTTGCATATCCAGACGAATGAAAAAGGTACAGAACGCGAGGAGAGTGATAGATAAAATAACACAAGGAGTGCGAAGTCTTCCATGCAGGTGCCAGCGCAGGGGGAACATAGAACAGGCAGGATTGGAAAGGTGGAGAGAGTCTGGGATGAACTGCTTTGCAGACCAGCTATCAGGGCAAATAAGCTTACACAAGAATTAGTTGTTCCTACGTTTTACAGGTGAGAAGGCTGAGGCACAGAGGTTATGAAACTCGTCAAGTTCATGTTGCTTACAAGAGGCAGCGGTGGGATTTGAACTCAGGCAAACTGAGTCTTGAGTCTATGCTGTGGGCCACTATATTCCTTCTCCTGTTACATAGAAACAACACAAAAGTTTTAAAAAACTGAAATAAAAGATTGAAAGAAATTAAGTCAAAATGTAAACAATGATTGTCCCTTAGTGGTGAATTATAAGCAATTTTTCCTGCTTATCCACTTTTCAGATTTTTTCAAAATTAACAAAAATAAAGTTGAACACACTTTTATGTCAGCAGACAATAAAATAAATATAAGGTGTCCCCTCAAATGTATACACACATTTTGAATAATTATAAACACAGTGTTTATTAAAATACGCTTTATTTTCAAAATTGAGCTATCAGCTGTGACAGTGTGTATACATTTTTTGGGGAAACCCTGTATATTGCTGGCCTAAGTAACATTTTCCCTTCTATCTCAGCACTTCTCAATTTAGAAAAAAACTGTGCACACACTTAAATGACACGTTGTTGAGCGTTATCAGAGCACCTTGCATCCCTCGAGAGAAAGTCACAGAAATCTGGGCACAGGCGGGAATTTGTTCTAGTTAAGTAACGTCTACCATATGTTATAGGATCGGTATAGATGCAGCTCAACTTCCTAGACCTTTTTTCCTTAATCCTACACCTTTTAAACTAGAGTTACATAACTGACATTTACAAAATGACCAGAAGGTCTAAGAGATATTGAAATGCCTTACGAATCACGGAAGAAACATTAAACTAGCATCCAGGCAGCGCTGGTAAAATGTATGTCTGCCCTCACCAATCTATGGAAGCATCTCTCGCAAAGGCCACAAATGCTCACAATCACAGCCAATTTGTTTCTCATGTGTTGTCCTCTTGTGACCAGCATTTAGCGCTGCTTACCACCCCCGCCGTGAAATTCTCTTCTCCTTGGGCTTTATTTTTTAACCTCCCAATAACCTACCTTCATTTCTACTCCTAGCATCCTGACTGCTCTCCATCTGGCCCCTCTTCCTCTGAGCTGTCCCCACAGGACTTCTCCTTCTCTTCCTGATACATCCTTTCTCTACAATATTTGGGCTTCAACTATCAGAACTACATGAATCATCCCCTAGCCATCTCCAATCCTGACCTCGCTCTCAATCTCCCTCTAAATGTCTATGAGCATTTCTACAGAACTTGTCTGTCTTTTCTCCCAAATCTGTCTTTCTTTCTGGGTTACTTGTGACTTTGGATGGTTCTACCACCCTTCAGTTATCCAGGCTCAAAAATTCAGTGTTGTTTTTACTTCTCTTTGTTTCTCTCTTCAACGGTTGTCCAGTCCTATACAATCTACCTCCAGGATCTTATTCATTTAGTTGTTCAATTAACACATATCGAATCACTGAGGTAATGGATTATGGGGCTACAGTGGTGAGAAGACATGTGAGAACCTTGCCTTCCTGTATTTTACTTTCTAGTGGGACAGAATGTAAAATACAGTCTCAGGTAGCAATCGGTGCTATTAGAAAAAACAAATTAGAGTAGAGGAATCATGAGTGATACTTACTGATGAGGGGGGCTAGTAGTTTAGAGTGGCTGAGAAAAGCCTCTTTGAGAAGATGACGTGAGAAGACAGATCATGAATAAGTGAAAGAGTGAGTCTGATGAAGTTCTGAGGAAGGCCATTCTAGGGAGGTGGAGGGCAAGTACAGAGGCAACGAGGTGGGAATGAGCTTGGCATGTCAACAACCACAGAAAGATCCATGTGGCTGGGGTAGTGTAAGCAGGGAAGAGTGGCAGACAATGAGATCAGACAGCTAGTCAGCGCCAGCAACGAGGACCTCCTATGCCACAGTCAAGAGTTCAAATCTTATTCTAAGTGTGATAGGAGGAGGATGGAGAGTGTGGACTTGAGGAGTGATGTGGTCTGGTTTAGGTATTGAAGACCACAGAGAACAGGCTGTAGGGGGGAAGTTATGCACATGCCATTGAGCATCCCTACACTTTTATCAATTCACTTTTTAGAAATAAAGATTTCAATTCAACAGGTATGTAATTTCCTAATTCACAAATAATGACCTTAGGAGCCGAAATGCTTTCATTTGCTTAGTTTAGATTAAAATAATACCATGTTTCTGAAGTGAACAGTAAAAGCAACAGAGCATATATTTTCGCCATTTCCTACTTACATGTTATGTAAATGAAACCAAATCTTTTGGGCATTTTGTCATCAGTATGTCCAACAAGGCAATTAGGAATTAATTAGCAAAACCATTTATAAAGAATTCACAAATTGCTAGTAATGAGGTACAAAGTACCAGGCATTCAATGCACCAAACAGGAATGAATAATGTTAAGACTGTTTCCACTAGGGGTCTACAGAGAAAGAAGTTGAAAATAAAATGAATAAAAGATAAAGGCATTTCAATTATTGTCAGGTTACAAAAGGTTTGCGCTCTTATGTGATGTGAAGATAGAAAATGGAGACATAACAAATGAGTCCATTATGTTAGTATCATTTGGAATCAGACAATTAAGCTTTTAGCATCTGCCAACACTGAGTGTGTCTCCTATAAAACTAAACAGAGCTCTGTAGATTAAGAAGAAAACAAGAGAATTATGAAATAACCAGCATTCATATTAGGTTGGTAAGTTTCATTCTATTTATAATATGTAATTCCCTCATCTCAGTGTTCTCAGGATTCATTCATTTGCTTCCCTGTGAACAAATAAAGGTCATGCTTGTCTTTTCGTTCCCAGAAATCTAAGAAGGGAAAACACCGCAGTAGGGAAGGATGTCTTTCCTTCTTTCTTTCTGAATTTATGGGGGAGGTAACTTAACAACAAATTCACTCATGAAACAGTCCCATCAGCTGTGTGTCCAGCACTGTGATAGGCATTGGGAATGCTAAACTGAATGAGACAACGTCACGTGGTGAGGAGGGACAGCAGCTTCTCTCAGGAAGATTCACCCACAGCGTTTCTAACATAGTCTTAACTAAGCTGTTTCCTCCAAACTTCCTCTGACTGGATAGAAAGGAGTCAAAGAGATGGGCAAGGCAGACGGGAGTCATCTCAGCAGAGCATGAAGTTGCTTCACAAAGTTCATCAAAGCTCTAAGAAGGTGATCTACACTAATAAAAGAGAAATATACAGATTTACTGTCACTTCGTGACGCCCACCAGACAATCAGGAGTGAGTATACAAACTAACGAGACAAAGATGGTGGCAGCCCCGCCCCCAGCTGCTCCGGGCCTCTGGGCAGCACACATGCAGGCGCACAGTGGCCGGGCGGGGCGGGACGCCTGCTATGAGGGGGAGGACAGGGGGCAGAGGGAGCTACAGGAATGGCGCTCCGGCTGGAGTGAAGACTGAAGGCTCTGGCTGGAGCGAAGACGGAAGGTGGCGGCCAGAGCAAAGGCCTGGTCCCGGGTGCTGGCAGCCAGGGGAAGAAAGGCCTATTGTACGAATCTTCGTGCAACGGGCCTCTAGTCTGTATATAAGAGGGAACTTTTTTCACCCAGGGAAACATTCTAGCCTTGCCACTCTGAAGGTCATTTTCTCAACTGGGAAGATACAGGCAAATGTCAGTTTGTTTTTCACAAACATACCAGGCACTCTCCTGCCTCAGGGCCTTTGCACATGCTGATGGGACATTCTTCTACGAGATATCTCTATGGCTTACTCCTTCCTCTTAGGGGTGGAATGATTGTGAAAATGTAGCTTACTGTAAAGGTTTGCAATGAACGGGTGGCTACTCATACCTATTCCTGGGCATTTCTACCTTCTATATAAGTTCAGCAAGGCCTCCCTCTTCATATACAAGACTGCAATATGGGAGCCCTTGAGGCTGTCAGTTAGACTTAAACTTCTCTAGTATTTCAAACTTTATATTCCCGAAGTAAATGTGAGTTAAAGCTGGGTTTCCTATGCAAATGTAACTGCTACTTAAAGAGTGAATGCAATTGTTTTCAAGGTTTCAGCACATGGTTTCCTATGTGTTTTCAGTGGAGTGATTTAATAATGATAGGTGAGCCCTAACTGGTTTGGCTCAGTGGATAGAGCGTCGGCCTGCGGACTGAAGGGTCCCAGGTTCGATTCCAGTCAAGGGCATGTATTTTGGTTATGGGCACATCCCCAATAGGGGGTGTGCAGGAGGCAGCTGATCGATGTTTCTGTCTCATTGATATTTCTAACTCTCTATCCCTCTCCCTTTCTCTCTGTAAAAAAATCAATAAATATATTTTTAAAAATAATGATAGATGATACAAATCTACATTAGTAGAAACCTTTCACCACCTTCCAAGGTTTCCAGCTCCCCCCCTCCAACAAAGAGTGGGGAAGAAGAGAATAGTTTACCCTCAGACTAGACTGCAAGGACAAACTACTTCTTTTACATAATGACAATGAATGATGAAAATTATAATGATGATATATATTGAGTACCTACCAGATGTGAGTCACTTTATAAACATTATCTTTAATAAGCTTGCTACTTCAGATGTATTATATTTAATTCTTGTAACAACTCTATGATTTGGTGATATCTCCATGTTCATAGATGAAGAAAATGAGACTCAGAAAGCTTAGAGAAACCCCCAAACACAAATCTATTGGGTAGTAGAGCTGTATTTGAACCTATACTATTCTGCCTGTCTACAAGTAAAAAATGAGTTTAACCAAAGAACTTATATGCATAACCAATGAACACAGACAATAGTGTGGTGAAGGCCTGGTGGGTGGGTGGGTGGGCGTGGACGAAGAGGGAACAGAGGGGACATCTGTAATACTTTCAACAATACTTAATTTATAAAGATAAATTTAAAAAATGAGCCTATTGTTTTGATGAAGATAGCATTTAGGGTACATAGAACTGATTTTTATGTAAAATCTACAGACAATTTCACAAATGTTACTCCATTTTAGTCCATAATATAATGAGCCAAGATGCTCATTCTTTCCATTTTATAAACAGAGCAAAAGTGAGGTTGAGGAATTAACTCCAGATTTAAAAGATTTCGTGCAAGAAGCAGGTTCTCTCATTCCCAATTTACTCTGGGAGTGAATTTATGTTGACTTTAACTTTCGTTAGCATTTGGGAGAAGAAATGAGAAACACCAATAGCATTGTGCAGTCCCAAGACCTAATCATCTTAATCTAATTGGTAATGTTGGTTGGATAAGTTCATAAGGTCACACGTTTTTGAAAAAGATTGTTAAAGATTCAGTTCTTGATTCTGTATCTTTGGTTTTAAGGTCTTTAACCTAGGCGCATCTATTATTCCCCTTTTATGCACTCTTGTAAATGATGCCAAAGGGAGTTTTTATTTCTTATTGTGAGGTTTCCATGATGCTTAACTTTTTTTTTTTTTTTTTTACTTTTAAAAGATGGTTTAAATTTCAGAAGTAACAAATGCTCCCTCTAAAAAGAATATTCAAAGACAAGTTTCTAAACACACACACACACACACAAACAAACACAAAAAACAACAAACCCACAGATACTCTGCCAATCTGACTTCCTGAAAAACTAATGCATCAAAGTTAGGTATCCTCTATACCTGATGGAAAATTGGGGAAGTTTTTTGAACCAATGAAAGCTGGTGCTTTATTCTGAAGATGTAAGTCAGGAAAATTAGTTAAGATGAGGTAAATTTTGGTCAATGATTCTAATTAAAATAAAAAATGAACTCTAAACATAATCTTCTATTTACATAGTGCTTTACATTTTTTAAAGCATTTTAATATAGTTCCCTTTGTGCTTGAAACAATGTCATGAAGATTGTATTCCCACTCCAGAAACTTAGGTAACTAATAAGTCACCGTATTTTATCAAATCTAAGATACCGTTGAGTATAAGACCCCCCCACCCCCACCCCGACCCTTTCCTGCCATATTATATACTCCAAAGAGAAAAAATATCCTAATTCAATTGTTATGTAATGACAAACTACACCGAGTGGCCAGATTATTATGACCACCCCATCAGTACTTCGTTGGGCCACCTTTTGCCTTTAATACTGTGGCGATTCTTCTTGGCATTGGCTCCACGAGATGTTGAAAGGTGATGCAAGGAATCTGACACCATGCCTGATGAATAGCACTGTCCGGTTCTGTGAGATTTGATGTTTGTGGAACCAGCTGCCTGATGGCTCTTTTAACTTCATCCCACAAATGCTCAATTGGATTGAGATCTGGTGATTGTGGGGGCCACCTAAGCAAGGTAAAGTGTCCCTCATGTTCTTGAAACCACTCCTGCACAATTTGCATTTTGGCATGGCGCATTATCTTGTTGGAAGAAGCCATCTCCATTGGGATACGCCATCAACATGATAGGATGAACTTGATCAGCAACCATACTTAGGTATGTTGTGCTATTCAGACGTTTTCCCACATGAATTAAAGGGCCCAAATCATGCCAGGAAAACATGCCCCAAACCATAACACTGCCCCCACCAGCTTGAAGGGTTGTACTCTTGCATGTGGGGTGCATGCTTTCATGCTGTTTCCGTGAAATTCTCACTCTGCCATCTGCATGATGCAACTGGAAACGTGATTCATCGGACCACATGACTTTTTTTTCCAATGCTCGACTGTCCAATCCTTGTGTTCCTGTGCGAATTGGAGACGTTTTATCTTGGTAACTGCAGACAGCAAAGGTGTTCGAATAGGCCTTCGGCTTCCATATCCCATACGATGCAGTGTACGGCTAATTTGCCTACAAACGTCAGGTGGTCATAATAATCTGGCCACTCAGTGTATATCCCCTAGAGACCCATAGGACTCATCAGAAGATCTGAGTTAGGGTTCTGGGGTTGTCCTCTCCGAGCCTGTGACTTAAGTACATCATTTAAGTTCTCTGAGCCTTGATCTTTTTCTACCTTCTAAATTAGAAATGATAATGCCTACCTCACAGGATTTATTGATGTGCAGACATATTGAAGTAAAATAGTACTTTTAAACCTTATGTAAAACTGATAAAAGTTAAAAACCTTTTATCTCTATGATATTACGATTTCAAAATATATTATCTGTCCTAGTAATAGTCATATTCTGTTGTTGAAGGCAGAAAGTTCTGGATCGAAATTGAACTCGTTTATCACATTAAATTATTGCTCGAGCTGTTACTGCACACAACGGCTCCCACTGCTGTCTTTTCTGAGATGAGCTGTTGCTACTTCGTCCTCATTTGACCTCCGGAGAACACCCATCCCATTAACCCCCCAAAATTTACTCCGTTTGGATGAGGACATCCTCAGTCCTTGAAGGACAAATATTTCTTTCTGGCATCATTTACATTTTGCTTGTCCAGACAGTTATAGGACTGCAGCGTGAACTACATGTTAGACATTCTGTTGTTATAGTCAGTTCTAATCGTGAAAGAAACTGGAGTTCATTTTTTGGAAAGCAGATAATTTAACAGACTTTACCATCAATGCCCTTCTGTAGTTTTTGAAGCAGTCCTTGTATTTTTTTTTCCTGCTTTTGTGTTAGAAATCATTTTATGTTATGATCTGTTCATCATGGTAGTCCTAAGGTGTTTTACCAGATTGAATCTTAGACACTGTCCATCCTGCAATCCCCTTGACAACCATACTCCTGTCCTGTGGGAGGAGTTAAGTACTGCTCATCTAGCCAAGCCTTCCTATATTACGACTGCTGGCAGTCTATGTGATTAAAGTCCGGATCTGAAATACTTTCCTGGTAATGATCTTCCATGAAAATGCATACCGTGTAGTAGCTCTGGGATCACTACTCACTAGAAATCTGTGTGTGTGCACTAAATACAGGAAATATGGTGGCTTTATGATTTTATAACAAACTGTATTAAGTTTGCTTCGTATATACCTACAGAGAATAGCAGAGGATTACTACAGATTTGGTATTCTTAAACAATTTCACCATTTCAGTTCATGGAATTTGTTCCATGAAAGAGGCACATACTCAGTAGTTAATTAATGTGCCGAAGGAGCAATAGGGAAACATGAGGTCAGCTAAGATCTGTGATGACAACACAGCATTGCTTTGTGCATCTGGAGTCATGGGCCCCATAAGCACAGGGATATCAAGTCTGAACATCAGTATTGAATTTCAGGTGTTCCAAATGTTATCCACTCACATTAGTAGATATAATACTAATCTCTTTTTAAACAAGGAACATTTGCTCCTACCTACTCCAAACCAAGCCCAAGCTACTACCCTCTCCCACTGCAACAGCCAAGTAATCTTGCTTTCTTTACTCTTGAGGCTCTTACAGTCCAGTTTCAAAGAAATGCCTCAATGATCTTTTAAAATGTAGATCAGGTCATATTACTCCTCCTGCTTAAAACCATCAATGGCTCCTATGACACAAAAGAAAATCCGAACTCCTGAGGATGGTGTCCAAAGCCCTGTATGACCTGGCTCCTTCCTCCACCTCCACCTTCACTTGTCACTCTCCTGCTTGCTCCGATGTATCAGATATCCAGGTTTTTGTCTGTCCTGCAACTATGTTAAGATTGCTCCTACCTCAGGGCTTTTGTACTTGGCCTGAAAAGCTCTTCCCGTAGATTTTCTCCAGGCGGGATCTTGGCTCAAATGTCACCCCTTTAAAGAGGAGTAACATCCCCACTTACACATCAGCTGGTTTTGTTATATTTGTATCAGTCATCACTGTCTGGAATTGTTACTCACTTATTTGCTAACTTGTTTGTCATCTCTGCCCTTAAGCAATGGGATGGCAAGGGCTTTGTTCATGCTGTTATTCCAGTGCCTAGGTTAGGCGCTGACCCACTGCGGATACTCAAGGAATAGTTCATGCAAGAATAAAGCAAGGAATCTAAATGATTACATTTTCTTAAGTGATACAGTTTTCTGGAAATAAAACTGTACCAGGAAAGAAATTACTGATTTTTCTCAAAGCTAATAATAATTTGCCCATTTAAAACAAAATTAAATAACCCAAGCATAGTTTCTTTCCCAGAAATCACCCAAGATTGAATCTGATATACTTTCTTAATGGAACATTTCAGAAGTGACCTACTTTTAATTTTTAACGATACGGGATAATATATGAGCTTAGCATTTTCTATAAACATTTACAGTGGCCATTATCTGGCTCTGAATAATCAAGTCTCCAGAGAACAGGTCTGCCTTCTAAAAACAGGTGGACTTGTCTCTCTAATGGCATCGGAATCATGCTAAGTGATTCCCTGATGCTTGGAACACTCTCCTAAATCCCAGAAGGAAGATATATAAACACGCATGATTACTTTACGGAGAAGTAAATTCCATAATGCCCATTCTAAGTAGTACAGCTGACTTTCACCAAAGATATCTGACTCGCCCTTTGATAAATTCATGTTAATAAAAATGAGTTCTGGGGGAAACAAGAAAAGCAATGATGATAGTTTGAGACCCAGAATAAGTACAATGAGAAGGTGCTATATCTAGTCTGAGTTTTGGATCCAAAAGAAAAGTTATGAAGGCCTTCAAATGCATTTCCCCATTTTCTCCTAAAACCTTTCCCCATCTGCCTAAATCACTTCTGATGAGCTACTACAGACCTTCTAGATTTAAAAGTTAAAATATTGCTAATTTCAGCCAGGAACACCTGAATGGATGCAGAAGGCTCGCATAGACAAACATGAAATCAGATGGTCATTGCTTGATAGGAGGAAAGTTCAGCCTTATTTTCAAATGGCTGAATAAGAATTACATACTTATGCAACCAATTTGTAACAGCTGAACATCCATATTTCTATTATAAGAAATGATGTGATAAAAATACTTAGGTATGCACTTTTATGCACATCTCTCATTATTTTCTTTGCAAAAAAATACCAGTAAGTGTGATTATTAAGTTAAAATATATGACCATTACAACATTTTTTTTTAACTTTCACAGAAACTTTTCAAATAGACATTTCACAAGCTCCTGATATGCACTGTAAAACTGATTCCCAAGAATGTGGTGCCCAGTTATATCCCCACCTGCAGTGGATGAGAATATTCACTTTCAAATTTAATAAGGGGCCAGGATTGGATGGCTCTAAATCGGGGGATTTTTTATTTCTTTAGTATGTAACATAGGAGCAACTTAAAAGACAGTGCATTCTCTATGGACTCCTTGCTTCCTTGGCTCTGGCGTCGTTTGGGCCCTTGTAGGGGTAGAAACCTTTGCTCCAGCTGCTCATCTAAATTCCGTGAGCCTCGGAGGCTTAAGAGCCCACCTGTCATTAGAGTTTCACCCTCCGTTTCGGTGCAGGGGGAGGTTCCTTTCTTGGTTTCAATCTTTTAAACACACGAATGCAATTTTAAATGTCATTTCTAAGTATAAGAGCAGAATGGGGAGGTTTTGGCCTGAGATCACTACCATCTTGTTCCCAGAGTCTATTCTGAATCCCAACAGCTCTATTTTCTAGCTTTAGTACCATGGATTTTTTCCATCGTCGCACATTGGTATATTTATGTATATATTTGTTTAGAAGAGCTTGGATGAAGTGTGTGTGTGTGTGTGTGTGTGTGTGTGTGCATGTGTGTGTACACGTGTGATGCATTTCTCTTTATAAAAGCTTGAATGCAGAGAGCTCTGTGCTCAGAATTGGCTTTTGACCTCTGACAGGATGTGTGGACCCTGGTTGCCCTGACATTTACCAAGTTGTTCAGGCTAGGGGCTGGCCAATACACATTTACATTGTGTGTCCAAGGATGATGCAGAGGTCTGAAGGATGTGAGGAGCAAGCCAGGGTCAGAGGTGGTGTGCAGAGCACCGTGGCACTAGGTGCAGAAGCCGCTGTGTCAACTCCCTTTACATTTAAAGCTTTCTGGATGCCCAGGGCATGTCAGATCTAAAGTGTTCCGAGGCTGCCTAAAGGACCAAGCCCCGGTAGGCCTTCTGCTTGACACAGAACGTGTGCGAACCCCGAGAACTGCAAAAATGCCATTGAGCCCAGCTGGTGTGGCTCAGTGGTTGAGTGTCAACCTATGAACCAGGAGGTTACGGTTTGATTCCCAGTCAGGGCACATATCTGGGTTGGTGGCTCGATCCCCAGTGGGGGGCGTGCAGGATGTTTCTGTCTCTCTCTCTCTCTCTCTCCTTCCCTCTCCGAAATCAATAAAAAAATATTTTTAAAAAATGCCATCGACTCACAAAGAGAAAAGAGAAAAAAGAGTCTGTCTACCTGCCAGGCAGTTTCTGACTTTATTGCCCCTTCAAATACGAATGCAGTATGGAGTGCCCTCCTGCCAGGGTTCCTCATCACTGCTACTGTGGTGCCAGCAGAAGGAGGAACAAGTTGGCCCTTTGTGTTTTCTACCTGCCCTGTACTGAAAAGACTTTGGGGGGGCGGGGGGGGTCTGCCTGTAACTGCTGGTGCTTTTGAAGATTTTACCCTATTTGGATATTGCATTAATCATTTCCATGGGAATCTTGAAGGAAGGTAATGCCTGTGTTTATGCTACCAATTACTCAGGAAGTCAGTAAGTCCTCTTTTTATTAAAGACCTCCTCAGGGATTATCTAGCTAGATTCTCTTATTATGCATTTTTAAACTAGAACTGCCTCTTCCTGTTTTTGTTAAGAGTTAGTTTGTCCATCTAGATGTCAATCAAAAAAGATTATAGTTCAAAGCAAGTAGTTATTTTAAATAAAGGTTACACGAAAGCATTCCAATATTGACCATGTAAGTATTGATGGAGAACAATATAAGTACCTCCAAGGATTCAAAAAATGATTAAAAATGCCTATTCTGTCTATATACTGTTTCAATGGAAGTAATGTAACAGAACAGGCCAATGTTTTCTTACAGTTAGCAATAAACAACTAACAGATGCTGACTCAGACATTTAGCCGCCGTTTCCTGTGAAGACAATATTCTAACTCAAAATCCATAATAACATTAAATGTTCTATATTAGGAAAACCTCTCATCTTCCATATTTTTAAAAGTATCCAAATTAAAAGAAGCTTTAGGCAATAATTATTTAGTACTCTGCACTGAGAAAAGTTGCATTAAGTTAATTACTTTAAATAATAATGATAATGTGGTACAGCTTAGCAGCTATGGTAATGTCCATTTATGAAGCCTCTTATATTACCAGGTGCTCTGTTAGCTATTTTACATGTATCTCATTTAATCCTCCAATCCTGCCACTTCTGATACGATCTCCACTTTTTATGTGAGGAAACAGGCCCAGAGGTTAAGTAATGTGCCCAAGACAGCTGGGGAACTAATTGGGATGCTCTCTGGAGCATCTATCTCTAGGGAAACTCAGAAATTCTGAGGAGCATTATGGATTTGAACTGCTACCCCAGGCTGCCTCTATGATTCCCAAACTTCTCCACTGCTCAAGGTATTCTGCTGAGGGCAGAGGGCCATCTCTGTTAGGCATAAACACCTGAAAACGAATGCAAAAACGATATAATTGCACAATTCTGGGAGAAGGACTTTCTCCAGATTTTAGTGTAGCCCACGATCCAAAAAAGGTTCACAATTGTCTTGTAGACATTCTTTGGAAGATTGTTCTTAAGCTCTCAGACCCAAGAAATCTTATTCTCATTTCCGAGGAAATCCCACAGTAATACATCTTAGAGAGTCCTTCTATTATGAAGAAAGTGGAGGCAATTACCCAAGCGAAAATTTCAGATTGTAACTTGAAATAACCAGATAGCCATGGCCAAGGAAATGAGGTGAAGGCTGAAGGTGAATTATCTACTTCATGGTCGTAAGTTTCTGTTTTTCATTGCACATGTAGAAAATGCTACTGTGTAAAGAGAAAGAAAAATGAGCTGATCTAAATTACTAAACTTAAAAAGATATATTATATAAAAGTACAAAAGTACTGGGAAAATATGCCAGCATTGGCAATTACATTTCTAAATAAAAAGAAAACGTAGAAACTATTTGCTAGTCTTAAACGAAGTATGTATAACCTTGCAATACAGAGGGAATTTTTCACTTTTCTTCAAAGAAGTTCTGCTGAATTTCAGACATTTTCTTTGAATAACCACGTTTGACAAATATAAAGGTTAATGTTAGCAAGGCAATTAAAATGAATGATGGCAGTGTCTGTCACTGGGCTATGTCTGTGAAGGTGCTTCCCCACCCTGTTCCCACTCTAACTTAAAAATGTCTGATATATAAAATTGTGAGCTTACGCATATATATTAGGAGTGGTTATTTTTTTATCCCCTCCCTTAAAACCTACAGGATTTCTTTACATAAAGAGTTCTTACAGGTTTTTTTGGATGTAATTTGATTTTTTAAAAGGTAATAGGTTATACAAAATTTTAAAAAGCCCTACCGCATAAACTAAGCAGCTACTATGAGAGCCACCATTTCTAATCCTCTATAACAAAGTATTGAAGGAAAAAGTTACCCCAAAGAATTTTGAACATTGCTCTCCACCAAGTCAAGTCAAGCCATCTACTACTTAAGACATAACTCAAAACTTATTATTTTAATACTTATTCAATGTAGAATTTTATATCTCTATATACTTTTATCAATATATATTTTATATCTGGTCCCCAGCACAGAAAAATGAAGAATGGCAAACTAGAGAAATAGTGAAATGTTAGTGGCCAGCACAAAAGCTATCGGCAGACTGATTGACATCAAGGGAAGAGACAGAAAAAGAAACAAATAAGAAAGGAGTCCGCATGCACGAAGAGGCAGAAGGGCCTGGAGATGGCAGGAGGGAAGGATGGAAATGTCCAGTCAGTCCAGCTTTCCCCCCAGGACCCTCCTGTCCTGTGAGATGCTGGAAGTTACTTTAAGCATTGCCTGCTTCTCTTTCTAGCTCAGTGGTGCCTCGGGCCCTGGCAAATCATGCATTTCCTAGAGAGGTGTTCTCCTGGCCTCGCTGAGGAGTGAATGCCTGAGCAAGCAGCCCTGAAGAGCAGGGAACTGGTTCAGCTCTTCGTCAGCCCTTTAATTAATTACCTCGCTGGCTGCCCCACGGCCTAGTTTTCCCTGCCTGTGATCCTGGGGATTTCCCCACGGTTCTGCTGAACTCACTGTTACAGCATCTTGTCTTTCACATTTACTGTGTTTTGGGGGTCTTTGGCTCAGCTGGGTCGTACCTTCAATCTTATTCCATCTGATGTCTACATATTTTTTTAATTGATTTTTTTTTTTTTTTTGGCCCAGGGGAAAGGGAGAGGGAGAGAGAAAGAGAGAAGCATCCATGTGAGAGGGAAACATTGACTGGTTGCCTCCCATATGCACTCCAAGCAGGGATCAGACACCAACCGGGCACGTGCCCTGACAGGGAAAAGAACCCATGACCTTTTGGTGTATGAAATGGTACGTCAACCAACTGAGCCACGCCAGCCAAGGGTCCATCTATTCATATTGTTCAAAAATTCCTCCATGTTGACTCCACCCTTCCAGGTTTCCAGTGCTGTTGAGGACCTATTTTTATGCTTATTCTTCCACATCAAAGAGACTTTGGATGGAAGTAAAGACACATCTTAATCAGCTATCTTCTGTTGGAAGCCATTCTGGGCAGTTTAAGTAAAACAAATATTCTCCCCCTGTAACCAGTGCATTAACATTTTTATCACTTAGCTATCAATGTTACTGTAGCCAAACTAACACTTCAACACAGTCAAACTGTCAAATTTGAAATTTTCTTTTGTTTTGTTAAATCAATTAATTTTAAAAAGTAAAAAAAACTCTGAAAACTTACAGTCCATATCAAGTATGGCACGAACGGATTTAACGAGTTCCTTAGACTCCAGGGCCAGCGAGGCTGGGATGCTCCGGCCATTCCTGCCCAGCGATGTAAGGGAAGTCTGAGAGGCTAACAAGGCTCTTCTTTCACTGAGGGCAATAAAACAAAGTTGAAGTCATCACACAATAAATAGCATCTATCTTTGCTAAATTTGAATTCGTATTAGTTATACATTTGTACAGAAATATTTCTACATCTGGGAACATTGTCTTCTTGTAGCCATAAATGAAGTAATTCACAGAAAACATTACTTCTGTTTTCAATTCTTGACTGTGTAATAAATAGGCATATTTTTAAAAAAGGATTAGAAGGATGGCCCACCTCCTAAATCATTTGTTGGGCTTTTTTAGTGAGTGCTTATATTATGCTAACATGATGCAGCCTTTTATTTCATTTTGTAAAAATTCAAGTTAAGCTCATAAACATAAATTTACTAAACATGCATCTACTATTACTTCTTATAATATTAACTATAACTTCAATATGTATATTTACTCGTGAAATTATCTCTTAAGCACTTCCATTTGTTGCTCCTAAATCTAACAGCCTAGAGCACTTATGTTACTTAAAAAAATGCAAATGGCACCTGAAATAAATGCATTTAGATATAATTAAAAATAAAAGGGTTTGTTTACTGCAAAAAGCCATTATACTAAGCATAATTCTTAAGCATAATGGGATTAATTAACAAGGAAAGATTAAAGCATCAATTATTAAATTCAAATACAGAACCTTTATTTTGTGTTGAATGACCAAGAAAAATATCCACCACGAAGATATAGTATATTAAAAAGACTGACCCAGCTGGTGTGGCTCCGTGGCTGAGAAATGACCTATGAACCAGGAAGTAATGGTTCAATTCCTGGTTAGGGTACATGCCTGGGTTTCGGGCTCAATCCCCAATAGGGGGCATGCAGGAGATAGCTGATCAATGATTCTCTCTCATCATTGATGTTTCTCTCTCTCCCTCTCTCTCTCTCTCTCTCTCTCTCTCCTTCTCTGAAATCAATTTTTAAAATTCCTTAAAAACAAAAAGCTGATGAATATTCTATTGAGATACTCCCCTTACATCTCCCCTAAAAAAAAAAAAAAAAAAAAAAGACTGAACCAAATTTTGCTAGTGTTTAACTTTCCAAGACATGGTGAAACTTTATTTAATGTTACTTTTAAAATTTATCTTTTTTTCATGAACTAGATTAAGGCAAGGGAAGACTGAATTATTATTCAGGGTCACAATGAGACCGTGGGGGTGCGGGTAGAGGGCACACCTACAAGGGGAATCTGATTCCTGAGTATTTTAACATCCTTACTAAAAATAATTATCATGGAATTCACATAATTATTTTACATCATAAGCAGCATGGGTAACAACTAAAAATGTTAAATTCCTTCATTAGAAGACATAAAACATTACAATAAAATGAGTTTAAAAGTGTACTACTATAGGGTTTCTAAATTCAAAAAAATGCTGTGGAAACCTAAAATATAATAAGAATACAATGAATCATCTTCACATAGTAAACTGCTTTTTTCATAGCATAAGGTAGAATTTGCCTATGTTTCTGTAAGCATACATTGCTAGAAGTTGAATGCTAGTGTCAGCTACTATGAGGAAAAAAAAAATCTTTCTTTTGCATCATGTATCTAAATGACCATAAACTTGCAGTTTGAAATAAATAAATGTTATTAGTATGATTGTAGCTCCTAGTAAGAAACTTTATATCAGAAACCAACTGTGAATAATAACAAAATCAAGATGTATTCTCCAAATACTAGTATATATTTTTGATTCATGTCTATTGAATGCTGAAAATGCAAGAAATGGATAGCATGAGCATGTTTGATAAACTTCTGTTTGCCATAACAACTAATATGCTGGATGGAGAGTTACCTTTAGCAGTGACTAGGATAGTAACTTTTATTCATACATAGGATGCTTAATTTCTTTACGGAATTCAACTTTAGAGTATGAGGTTACAATGATTTGCTAAATATCTCCAGGAATTCCTTTCACAGAGATGAGGTCAACAATGACATATCCTTGTATCTATTTCCACAAGACATTAAAGAACAGTATCGAATAGGAGTTACATAGCATCTTAAACCTAGGAGACTTTTGTATTTTAGTCCCAATTACCAGATGAAAATGTAGTCAGGGGCCGTACTCTGTAGGAAGCACTCAAATATTCTTACCTTAAAGTTGATAATGGAGCACAATTATCAGAAAATACTTCTTGAATAGCCTGTCAACAAACAAAATAGTGAAAAAGATCTGTAAGTTTGTAAAAATGTCTTTTCTTGCTTTATTAATATTTATCACCTCTTCCTTCATGCTCCCCCTGCCTCAATTGATTAAAAGGGCACTTCTGCCCCAGCTGCTTTGGCTCAGTGGATAGAACATCGGCCTGCGGTGTGAAGGGTCCCAGGTTTGACTCTAGACAAGGGCACATGCCCTGGTTGCAGGCTTGATACCCAATAGGGGGTGAGCAGGAGGCAGCTGATAAATAGTTCTCTGTCATCACTTGATGTTTCTCTCTCTCTCTTCCTCTCCCTTCTTCTCTGAAATCAATGAAAATATATTTTTTAAAAAGATATTTCTGTTTTGTGGTGTTGGGGGGGATCAATTACAATATCATGTAATTCTACTTCGAAATATAACCATAGAATATTTCTTAATAATTAGTAAATATTTATCAAATAATGTTTATAGAATATCAAGAGTTTTCTCAGGAAAGTATTCATTAACAAACAGTATACATTTGGGATCATCTTAACCTGTCTTAATAATGTCTCTTAACAACCTGTTCGCTAGCTGGTCTTTTCATTATCTAGGCAATTTAAATCTGACTCTAAGTTAGTATTGCTGTTTTGACCACAGAGACTGTTTCACCAGCCACTGAACACTGATATTTATCTATATAGCTTAGTTGCCTATCCATTTCTTAAAAACGGGCATAAAGTAATGTAATAGGAAAATTTACCTCTACAAAATGAAGCAGCTTTTCAGTGGATGCCTCGAAAGTTTTTCGAGCCACTTCTGACTTTCTCAATTGGCAGTCAAGCACTGTGATTCTCTTCCTTAGCTCCTGAACACTTCCCTGGGTGGAGAGAGCAGAAAAGGCCGTCTTACGCCCTTCTTCCGTTCCACAGGTGAGGCTCCTGCGTTAGCTTGTGTGAACCAGTACCCGACACTGCCGTATCATTTATTTTCTTTTTATTATTTGGGGCAGCACTTAAAAACAATGGCCCATTTAACAGTTAAACTGCACACGGGTGCTGCAAATTTGATGAGATAAGCTTCATATAACTTTATTACTTCCTATAATGAATGACATTTAAATTAGTTTACAGTGTTGTTTTGTTTTGCAACATGGCTTACCAGATGCTGACAGAAACCCTACCAGTGTGGCAAAACTAAAACTTCTGAAGATATACGCCTATGTTTAATATTACACAAGCCAATAGGGAGCTGAGCTGGCAGGGAGGGAGGTAAGGGATTCCGTGGGCAGGGCAGGCCTTCCATGGGACAAGCAGCAGCAGTGCCGAGCGAACGCTGGAGTAAGAGTGACTGCACTGTAATTTGCTCTGAGGGCACCTGCTGAGCTCTGGTGGCCTGCAGCGTGGGGTTTCATCAGGCACATATGGCAGGTGGGAGAACTCTAATGGGTGAACGAGGAAGAAACAAACTCAAGGTGAACAGAGTTTTGACTTTGGCTCTGGTGAGCAGATTTTAAAAAGTATCCTCTGAATAAATGCTAACCACAAGCAGGTTTAAGGTCAGAATTTACACTGTGTAAATTCATAAGCTGAAAATTCAGTTTAAATTGGTCCCAAGCTGGTAGAAGAAAACACAAAACTTCTCTGCAGGGGCATTTTCTACACTGAAATCTTAAGTAATTCTCACATACACTGTATCAAAAGAACCTGACCTCAGAAATGAGCTACCATAAATGAAAAGTTCATTGAAGAAAACAAATTACAAGGGAAGCCCTATAAAGACAACAGACACTGGAGTGATCAGATATAGAATGCAAAGTAATACTTACTGTGTTTTAAAACTTAAGAAGGAATTGAAAGCAAAATAAAGGGTTAAGAAATAGATCCGATAATATAAAAAATCAATCTTAAAAAATAAAAATGTAATCATAATTAAATTAGAAGCTCAATTTATGGGCTTACTATCCAATTACATACAGTTGAAAAGAGAATGGGTAAGCTGGAAGACAGAGGTAAAGAAGCTCTTTATAATGAAGCAGAAAGATAAAAAATGGAAAACATAAAAGAAAGAGAAGAGGTAAGGAGAAAAGAAGATCTTGCATACATCCAACCTGAATTCCACAAGAAAGACCAAAAAGAATGAAAGAAAAATAGCTGAGGATAACACTTTATGGTTTAAAAAAAAATGGCAAAGGACATTTTTTTTTCAGGAAGCTCAATGAATCTAAATAATTAAGTCAACACATGACTCTTCATGGTCAAACTGCTGAACACTGATGATAAAGAGATCTTAAAATCATCTACAAAAAACAACAGATTTCAAACAAATGACTGACTGGTTGATGATTACTGTAACCATGGAATAAACACTGAAAAAATCCCAGGCAAACAAAAATGGAGAGAGTTTATTACCAATAGATCCTCACTGGACAAATTTGTAAAAGCTGCACTTCAGAAAGAAAGAAAATAATTCTAGCAAGAAGGTCTAAGAAAGAAAGACTGTTGCACATAGAAAATGGTAAGCATGGCGGTCTACTAAACAAAGGTAGCAATCATGTCTAAGTTATAGTGTTAAAAGTCAAGAAAGAACTAAAATAGTGACAAAATGGAAATGAAGTAGGAAGAGGTGACTGAATTTGTTCTAAAGTACTTTCAGAAGAAGGGGGAAAGCTAGTGATTAGTTTTATATAATTTAAGTTAAAATAGAATGTTAAAATTTCTTAACTAATCATTATAAATTAGAAAAAGAGTATATATCTTGTGAACCAGCAGAGGGAAAAATGGAATAAGAGTTGGAGAACACAGGAGAAATGTGAACCAATTAAAAAAAAAAAAAAGGAGGAGAAGGAGGAGGAGGAAAAGAAGAAGGAAAGAGAGAGGGAAGGGGGAGGGGGATAAGAAGACTACAAATGAAAAACAAGAAGAGAACACAAGACAATTAAAATGAGCAAATTACGAGGGTGGAAATGAAGCCAAGTGCATTAGCAAATAAAAGAATGTAATTGAAACAATATTTCCAATTAAAGGTAAAAAATTATTAAAACGTGGGGGAGGGATTCAGCTACATGTTATTTAACATAGACACAATTAAAATTTAGGGACATTGATAAGTTGAAAGTAAAAGGATGGTAAAAGTAAAAGTAAATACTAATCAAAAGAAAGTCAGTGTAACTATTTTAATATCAATCAAAAACAAGCACTAAGATGAAGAGAAGATTACAAGATTAAAGAATCACAACATTTTCATAAAAGGGATGATAACGTAATTCCAACCTTGTATGTAACTAAAAGCATCACATCAAATATAAAGAACATTAATCACAAGCTCCTGTATGTGTGATTTTAACACACTTCCCTGAAAAATGAATATGACTAGAGAACAATTGAACCCCACAATTAATGACTCTGATCTACTGGTCTAAAATAAAACAACTACATCAAACAACAGCAAAATGTTTTTCAAGCTTCCTTTGAACATTTGTTAACACTGCCCATATAGTAAGTCATAAGACAACCATCAACATTTTGTGATGTTCTTCTTCGGGCTAGATTCTCTGGCCACAAGGCAATTAACCTTTCTGTGACTCAGTCATAACTATGTACATTATTCCCAAATTAATCTACATACTTAATGCATTTTCAGTAAAAAGGCTATTATTTTGTAGCATTTATAAATTGGGCCTACATATAAAAGATCAAAGAGTCATGTAGCCAACACACTTAAAAAAAACAAACTAGATGTGGTTCAATTAGGAAAGAAGAGGCTTTTGAGTAAATGGTGCTGGCATGGTTGGTTATTCATTTAGAAGAAAGAATAAAATGGATCCCAACCTTTTACAATGCCATAAAACCAAAGACAGAAGGGTCAAATTTTAAAACTTTTAGAGGCAAATATAAAGAAATATCTTTATATCTTTGGGAGTGGAAGGACTTCTAAAAAGACACATGAGGGGAAGACTGGTAAGTTTAATTACATGAAAATTAAGAACATCTGTTCATTCACCAAAGAGTGTAAAAGCAGCCATAAATCCAGAAGATTTTATAATATACTAGAGGCCCAGTGCATGACATTGGGCCTCTAATAAGGGTGCAGGCCTGGCTGAGAGGGTCCCTCAGCCCGGCTTGCACCCTTTAGCAGTCCAGGAGCCCTTGGTGGATGTCCGACTGCTGGCTTAGGCCCGATCCCCTGGGAAGCGGGTCTAAGTTGGCAGGTGAACATCTCCCAAGGGGTCCTGGGCTGCGAGAGGGCCCAGGCCAGGCTGAGGGACCCTCGCTCCTGAGTGCACGAATTTTCGTGCACTGAGCCTCTAGTATAGGATAATACATTATAGGTCTAGTAATCAGAACATATCATTACATGTCAATATGAAAAAGACAATTCAGGGGAAAATGGCTAGAAGATATGAAGAGCCATTTCACATAGGAACACAAATGCCTAATAAATGCATAAGCATATGCTCCACTGGCTATCTAGGGCTGTGGGCGAAGCCCTGGATTATAGCATTTGGGGTATAAATAACTCCGACGTGGCTGTTTTCAAGCCACCGACCTGATGTCACTAACTATGGAGTTGAGAAGAGATGTACACAATCAGCTCTCCTGAGCCAGTGCCAGCTGATCCCAGCACATACATCAGTAGCTTAAAGTCATTAGTAACCAGGGAAATGCAAATTAACCCACTATGATTAATTATCACACCTGACAGACTGATAAAAATTAAAAGCAAAGGAAAACAAAGTGTCAGCAGGGATGTGGAGTAAACGGTAATTCCCATTCAACCGGTGGGAGTAAAACCTGGTTCAAACGCTTTTAAATACAATTGGGCATCACCTAGTAAAGTTGATTGTACACTCATCATTCAACCTAGCCATTCTGCTATGAACGGAAGAGAAACTGTTACACATGTAGAGCAGGACAACTATATCTATATCCATATCTCTACATCTATACCTACACAAGAATGTTTTTGTAACATTATTCATAATAGGAGAAAACAAACAATTGGGCGGTACATCAAATACAGAATGGATAAATACACTGTTGTATATCCATTCAATGGTGTACAAGCAAAGCAATGAAAAGACAAACCTGCTATAATCTTTAAACAGATGAGTCACAAAAACATGTTGAGTGAAAAAAGCAAGGCGGAATAACAAATACACTGTATTTCCTATTTATGTATAATGGATAAACAGACAAAACTAAACAGCAATTTTAAGGGATATATAGAAACATAGGTTGTAAAGTTATCAAGAAAATGGTTAACACTAAATTCAGGAAAGTGGTTACTAAATTCAAACGCAGTTTTTTTCTGTCAGCTATCTTGGGCCTTAGGCAAAATTGCTTAACTTTCACACTTTCTGGAGTGCCTTAATCAAAAAACCAAAACCCACCGCTAGACTTTCTCCTCCCATCCCCACAAGACAAATTAGCAAGTTTAGAAACAAAGGAATAAACACAATGTAATCAGTTAAATGTTCAGTAATTCCAGGATGCCTGAGCTGTGTGTACAATGCTGACCAAGGACCAGAACAAAGGAAGCTATCTGAATAAGGGGCGGCTGACAACATTCACGCTGCCCCATCACGACACATCACCCCGTGGCTGAATAACAGAAGACAAACACTGACCTAGTTTAGAAGTGCAGACGAAAAGAAAATGAAAACAGGATACATGACCACGGCAAGGGAACCATGGTAACCAGAAGAGGGGACTGCTTTGCTTACTTTATTTTGGTCAGAATAATCAGCAAGCTGAGCCTTCAGCTCCGTGATCTCGGCCTCGAGCAGACGGATCACTTCTTCGTAGTCCGTTTCCATGCCGCGCGCCTGCCTCTGCGCGGCTTCGGCAAGGTGAATCCGGCAGCGCAGGGCTCTGGTTTCTTCAATGACCGCTTTGGCCTCCTCAAGGTTTCAAGGTGGATGTCATTGGGGGAAAAAAAATCACACACACACATGTAAAATTAGCTCAGTGGTTTAAAACAAAATATTTCCTCTCTCTGGAAGTTATCATTCTAAAACTTAATATGTACGTGGTCCCCGCATCTCAATTTGAAAATTAATATTCATGCTATTTTATGATGCAGAGTAGCTGCTCGATCTTGCTTTTCCTTTGTTGGCTTCTGAGATGATTTTCAGTATGGGATCCCCAACTTTCCACAGGTAGCATAACGTTTTGAAAGTAAGGAAAGCAGAGGAGAACTGAAAATGACAAGTAGGAGAAAAAGAACTGGTTCAAAAGATAACAAGAGTAAGCTTCCAGAAAACTCAAGTCCACGGTGAGGCTCATTCTGGGAAGGTCCTCGGAGCTTCCTCAGATACTGCTGAGAGGTTTGTAGTGTGGGGGGCTTCTCCCGGGTTCATGCCCCAGGAGCCAAAGCCTACTCCTAGACACCAGTCTAACGCTACTTTGCTTTTTTCGATTTAAGCCAAAAGGTAGAATTCAGTAGCAAAATATACAGTTATTTCAATAGGAGGCAATGCTCACAAGACATTTATTAAACATGTTATGTCTCCGGTGATTCATGGGTCTTCTCTCATTTGACTTTTATAACACTACTGGGAGAAAGGACTTATTTAAAAAATCATTTTATCCATAATCAATCAGAGGCTCAGGGAGGTTATATAATCCAAGGACACAGAGGAAAGCCAGAATTTAAACCCCGTCTGCCTGACTCCAACCTTGATGCTAGGTTCACCATTTTACTCTGCCACTGGATGATAAAAAATAAAGCAAAAACAAACAACACTATGGATTAGCTCCATTTTCCACCTTAGGAAGAGGATGGGGTGGCCAACCACTTGCTCTCTCAAAATATGCCTTGGTGCTGAGTCCACAACCATCCGCCCCAGGGCACCATTCTAATTTAACATGGCAGGTCCTATACTGTAAACCATTTCTTTTTCTTTACTTGATGCACAAATCTCTTTCCTCTGCAATGGAATTTTTTCTGCTCCAATTGCCATGGCTACTTTAATGTTCTCGGAGCTATTATATTACAGGATGCTGATTTTGTTTGAGCCTAAATACGACTGAAGTGAGGGGAGGGCTGGGAATATGGATATGTTTTTAAGGATCAAATTTTCATTCATACATTCAAGATGTATTTGTTAAGTACTTACTTTATGTCAAGTTCTGTTTTAGGTACCGAGGATAGAGCACTGAATAAAATAGACAAAAAATCCTCTCTTTTGCCCCTCAGAATTTACACTCGAGTTTGGGGAGATAGAAAATAGAGATTACCAGTGAAGATCTCATTGAGAAGACACCTGATGAGAGATCTGCAGGATGAATAGAGCCATGAAGATTTCCCAACGGGGAGCTTTCTGGGCAGAGGGAACAGTTTGTGCAAAGGCCCGGAGACTGGATTATGCCTCACATGAAATCTCTTTTCCCATCCCTTTACTTTTAGTCTGTTTATCTTTTGATCTGAGGTGGGTCTCCTGTAGACAGCATATATATGGGTCTTATTTTCTTCTTCTGAATGGAGCATTTAATTCATTTACATTTGAAGTAATTATTGATAGGTATTTATTTATTGCCATTTTATTCTTTTAACTATGCTCCTCTGTGGTTTTGTTTTTCTTCTTCTTCTAAAAGAAGGTGCTTTAACATCTATAATAATAAAAGTGTAATATGCTAATTAGACCGGATGACCTTCTGGACAAAGCCAGGGCTGTGAGGGAAGCCCGGGTTCCGGGTGCCTGTGGTGGCCAGAGGAAAGCTCAGGTCCTGGGTGCCTGCCAGCGGCTGGAGGGAAGCCCAAGTCCTGGGTGCTGGAGGGAAGCCCAGGTCCTGGATGCCAGAGGGAAGCCAGTGCCGGCAGCCGGGGGAAGGAAGGCCTACTCTTGCATGTATTTCGTGCATCGGGCCTCTAGTATCCTATAATGCTGGCTTGGTGGTTAACAAACTCATTTAGCTTTTTCTTGTCTGGGAAGCTCTTTATTTCTCCTTCAATTTTAAATGATAGCCTTGCTGGGTCAAGTAGTCTTGATTATAGCTCCTTTCATCACCTTAAATACTTCATGCCATTCCCTTCTGGCCTGTAGTGTTTCTGTTGAGAAATCATCTGACAGTCTTATGGGAGTTCCCTTGTAGATAAGCATTTGTCTTTCTCTTGCTGCTTTTAAGACTCTGTCTTTGTCTTTAACCTTTGGCATTTTAATTATGATGTGTCTCGATATGAGCCTCTTTGGGTTCATCATGTTTGACTCTCTACACTTCCTGAATTTGCATTTTTTTTCCTTCACCAGATTAGGGAAGTTTTCAGTCATTGTTTCTTCAAATAGGTTCTCCATCCCTTGCTCTCTCTCTTCTCCTTCTGGTACCCTATGATGCACACAACTCAGTCACTGACACCCCCCTACACCCCCCGCCAAGTCTGCCAGATCTCTGTACCCTGGCCCAGGCAGCTGACTCCTCAGCTAGGTGCAAGTTCCGCAGGGAGCCCAGTGGGTGGGGCTACTGCTTTCCACCAGGCTGATGCTGCAGAGAGGGGAATGCTCCACCCACGAAAGATGGCATCTGCAGTGTGGGAGAGGAACTGGGCTCAGGGAACCTGGTGGCTGCTCCTTCAGCTCTCTCCCCAGAGTCACAAGCCCCAGTCTCTCTTCACACAACTCTAGTTACCCTACCCTCCCTCTGAAGGAGCCCAGGGTGGGTGTCTGCAAATTAGACTGTGCATTGGCCCTTTAAGAGGGCACCTGTGTCTCATAGACTCCTGTCTCTCCCTGGCAGACAGAATCTCTGATTTTCACAGCCAGATGGTTTGTGAGTGCCTTTTCCTGGCTCTAGTGCTCTGGGCTAGGGAACCTGGCTTGGGATTGAGACTCCACGCCTCTCAGGGGCAGCCTTTGCAGATGCAATATCCTTCTGGAATCTCAGCTGCCACCAGTGGGAGTGGAGCCAGCCCTTTTCCTGTCTCTGCCCTTCCTACCAGTCTCGATGTGGTTCCTATAAATCCTTGGTTATAAGATCTCTCCAGCTCATGTTCAGTTGGTTATCCAGGTTGACTAATCTCTATTTTAGTTGTAATTCTGGTTTGGTCCTGGGAGAGGTGAGTGTAACACCCACCTACTCAGCCACCATCTTGGTGAGCTCCAAAAGAACTTCTATCTGGGGAAGTCTTGACACCCTCTGAGCAGAAAGTGAGATGAGAACACAGTGCTCAGGAAGCGAAAGATGGCAGCAGGTGCAGGATGGAGATGTGGCCAACATACCGCCTACTATACTCTTGATTCACAAAACTTTATTTTCTTATTTTGTAAAGTAATTGTCTTACAATAAAAGAGTACTTTTAAAAAGAAGTATCAGAGGAAAGAAAAGGATGTTTTTCTAGCCACGTCGGTCACATCTAGTTAGTTCAGCCCAGGTGATCAGGAGTCACCAATGCTACAGCTGAGTCAGCTTCACGTCACACTGTGGCCGTGCGTACAGGCGGTATAGCTGAGGGTAATGGCCGGCACTACTCTAAGTGTTTCGCAAGGATCAACTCAGTTAACCTGCATGCTGCTGTGTGAGGTATGTCAATTATCACCTTCACTTAATGGACAGGAAATTGAAGCACAGAAAAGTTAAGTGACTTGCTCAGAATCACAAACCTAGTAAGTGGCTGAGCCAGGATCTGAACCCAGGCAGTCTAGTTACAAAGTTCATGCTCTCAGCTACTATGCCATGATACCGCTCCAAAAAGCACTTGCAGATGACAGCATCATCAGTGCCCAATTCTTCATGAACTTAGGATGTGGCCATTACAATCTACTCAGAAACCTTTGAGGTGGTTATATCAGCCCCCATTTTCCATTCAATCAAGCTAGAAAAATATATATTTCACTGAAGAGAAATAAGAGGACAGAACATTCTCCAAAGCTGCAGTGAAGAGTAAGTAACTTGATACTCTGTCTCCACATTCACTTCATGCAGCTTTTATTCCTCTATAAAACAGCTAAGCGAAACAAGCCAGTCAGAGAAAGACAAGTATCACATGAACTCACTCAGATGTGGAAATTATGAACAAAATAAACTGTTGAACAAAACAGATCCAGACACAGAAGCATAGAACAGACTGTGGAATCTCAGAGGGAAGGCAGGGGTGGGTGGGAAGAGATCAACCAAAGAACTTGTATGCATATATGCAAAACCGATGGACACAGACAATAGGATGGTGGAGGCCTGGGGTGGTGGAGGCCTGGGGTGGTAGAGGGCTAGAAGGGGTCAATGGGGATGGGGGGGGGGGAGGGGACATATGTAATGCTTTCAACAATAAGGATTTAAAAATAAATAAATTTTAAAAAGCAGCACTTTTTGCTCAAAGAATGCTAGTTAATTAAATGAAGAATCTGGATGAATTGATAGAGCCATTATAGCGCAGTGATGGTAATACGGTGTGAAATGCAGCTGGGTGGTAAAAGATGCAGAGGTTTGATGCTGAATAAATTCATGCTAGTTCCTTTGTTAAAGGTATAACGGTCAGGTTGGTAGATGTGACCCCTTAGCAAAGTTCTAGCCCAGTTCCCACTGAATGGCTGCTTAGAAGATTAGTGCATGGAAATGATGACTCTTAGAGGAAGCCATAAAGAACAGACAGCAGCAGTGTGCTATACAGAATCACATCAATCTATTTCCTTTCCTCCTGGGCGATCTTCTAATAACTAACTATAAAGCCTCCTTTATCAGTAACATTGAGGCAGAATTTTCCCAATACAACACCAGGAGCCTGAAATCCCATCAGGGTAAACACTCTAGCCAGTTCCCGGAGTCACTTTGTATTAGGTAAGGAGTAATTCAGTTAGGAAGTTAGAAAATAAAGAGAGAAAGTAAGATGTAATAGTAAATCAGAAAATTCAACATAATCGACATAAGTATTACTCTTTTTAATAGTTAGTATGAGCAAATATACTTCATACTGAATTATGAAGTCAAATCTCTGACTTAATTTGTGTGTGTGTGTGTGTGTGTGTGTGTGTGTGTGTGTGTGTGTGTGAGTGACACTGAGGAAATGCTTTCAACTCATACTGTCCCATCGCATAATAAGGATGTTTTCCACCTCACAATTTCACAATGAATCTTAAGGGAAGATCAGCCCAAATTCTTCTTTGAAAACGTATTTCACACTAATGAAAATCTTCGTAGGCCTTTATCTTCATTTAATGGACAGGAAATTGAAGCATAGGAAAGTTAAGGTCTTCATTGACCTTAGCTATGTGATTGTGTTGAGACTAAGGGCATTATAAATACACAAAGGGCAGTGGGAGCTCAGAAGGAAGACAATATGGAGTGTGTTTCTCCCCATAGAGCATTTCTTCCCCACGAGGCATAAAAAATGATACAGAATAAAAAAACATGAGCATTAGATGAGCTATATCTAGGTCAGAATCTTAGGTCTGGGCATTTTTTCACATTCTGGTGGTGTAATTCTCTAAGACCCAGTTTGTTCATTTGTAGCATAGGAAACAACATACTTTATAGGGTCAAAACAACTCTCACAAGAGGGTTAAAGAAACTATTATGGTTCTTGTTAACAGTTTTTTCCCTGTTACTGATTCTGAAAAATATACATAACTACTGATGCAGAGAGCTAGACTAGATGACTTATTAAGGACTTTCCTGAGGCATTCAATTAGTAATACTGAAATTTAGCAAAGTTGTTTAAAAACATAATGTGCACGTCTTCTTTAATGTTATCAACAATCACATAAAGTCTTTTCTTCTCTAGTTATGAGTTGTGACGGCGCACTAATGTAAAGGAAAGCGCCTTAATGGCAGTTGCACGTTTGTGATTAGGCTAGCACGTTGCATCACTAACCTTAGAAGTTCTGTAATTTTTAAGCTAATCAGTAAATCTTTCAAAATGTCAATGGCTGACAGGAGAAAAAGGAGACTTCAAAGAGATATATGTTTTAGTGGAATGTAACTTACGCTACCAAGCTCAAAAGATTGCTTCTCTTATCAGCTTCCTACATTCACTCATGGGAAAACCTTTCTTGGTCTAGGTCCCATTACAGCTTGTGAAAAAGATTAGGGTTTACTACAGGAAGAGGGCTGTTGAAGGAAAAGGGTTTTAAAGCAAGTTATATCTAGTTTCCTCAACTTACGTATAGGTTTTAGTAAAATATGTATCATAGTCTTCTCAATGGGTGATCTCAAAGTAATTTGCAGATATTCATAAAGGAACCTGCAACTCATCCCTTAAGCATGGACACACTTGGGGGAGAAAATTCATCCACAGAACTTTACACAGGCCTCTGGAATGTGCTTTCTCCTTTCCCCTGCACACATCAGGCCCACGACTCCACCTCCGCACTAACCAGTTACTAAGCACTGTGCAGTCTTCACTTATGATATATTTGCAGCCAATCCTTAATTTCCATTCTTACCACCACAATACTGATTCATGTCTTTACCAGCTCACACACAGATACTATGAAAATCACATAAGTGATCCCCCTGTCTACTGTGCTCGTCACTCTACTGTATTCTGCACATTCTGAAACACTGATTTCCCTGAAATATTGCTCCATTCCACTTGTATTTAGGTAACAAGCCTAAATACATGGGACATGACAAAACGGTACATGACAAATACTCCCTCCATTTCCATACTTCAAGATTCTCCACTACTTGTTCCAAACCAGTCTTTGCAGCCTTAGCATATTCAAACCTCTTACATGACTTACCAGTTCTCACTGATTATTTTCTTCCAAATTCACTTAAGAATCATCTTTATTATTTACGTCTTATTATATCTAGATTCACGTACATCCAAATGCACTAATTTACCATTTCCCCAGATTAAACTCTCCTACCTCCACAATGCTTTCCAGCACATTATTCTTTCCACTAGGTATACACTTTCCCCCTTCTTCTTTATCCAATTCTCATCTATCCTTCAAAACCTACTTCATTTTACCTTCTCTAATCTTTCCAGACCACTTCAGCTTAGTACAATCCTTTCCCCCTCCTTTTATCTTTTATAATATCTGTGATCTATTAATAATCACATACTACTTAGTATCTCCTACTGCTATCTTGAACTATCATTAAAATATAAATATTTTACTACCTAACTTTCTAAAATGAAAGGGTCTTACCTGCCCAAGTTAGAATGCAGGCTGAGAGTTAAAAACCCTACCTAAAATGAACAGGCGCTCCACTTAACATAAATATGAGATATAACTGTTGACACCAATGAAAATGACTATTTTGTTTTTCATGGACTACAATAACTACCCTAGAGAACTTTATTAGGTACAAAGCTTTCATAGGAAAGTTCTTTCTAAAAGGTTTCAACTTTATGGGAATATTAATAAAACTGTATTTCATTTAAGTAATTGTAATAACAGTCACAAAGCATGCTATGAATAACACCACATAATAATAAAGCAAATTATTTCACTAAATTCCTTTTATATACATAAATTCAACAAAAATCCTATTGTAGTATTTATCAAGCAAATGAGATTATGGCAAACCAATGAAAGGGAAAAAATACTCAAGTTGAAAACAGGTAGTTACACTTTATCGTGTTTAATAATTTTATTTCTTGTTTTCTCATTAAATAGATTAAAAATTTTAAAGATTTAAAAATTATGCACACTAGTATATATTTCTCTAAAATTTACATTTTTCAATCATAACTTTAGTACATGCTCTCAAAAAAATTATATAATCTTGAAGGTCCTTTCTGACCTCACCCATATTTCTGATTCAATAATTCATATGATGGCACTTAATTTATGTGTAAAAATGATAGATATTTGCAAATCTGAGAAACAAAGATTATCTTTAGTTTGTATGAAAAAGTAAAGTGCTCACTTTGCAAAGGAAGATTTGGTTAAGCTTTCTGGAGGAAAAGGAGGTCAATCAAATTATAATTAGCTCTAATTAACCTTCCCAAGAGTTGTCAACTTCTTCACCTGCAGCTGCCTCATTCTCCAAAAGGCACAAAATTGAGTTCTGCTTGTGAACATCCAAGAAAATCAGAGAAACAATTTTCAATCTTGGTTTATAAACAGACGTCCCTAATCAAAGACAGACACACAAGTGCATCTATCTGGTAAATTTTACCACATGATCTTATTCACAATATAAGTATTAATTAGTTAAAACCTGCTTTGACAATATATTTAACCCTATACATGTATTTTCCAGTTTAGTGAAGGATGACATAAAAAAAACACCTATTTTCCAACTTCTTTAATTCTGGTAACAAATGTACCAAAAGGGACATCTATCTATATATATATATATAAAAGTCTAAGCGACGGTTACGACCGAACAACTGGAACAACTGGTGGACCAGTCACTATGAGGCTCACTGACCACCCACGGGCAGATGCTCAACGCAGGAGCTGCCCCCTGGTGGTCAATGCACTCCCACAGCCAACCTCCTGTGGCCCCTCCCCCCTCATAGGCCTCAGATCGCTGGCCAGGCCAAGGGACCCCACCCGTGCAGGAATTCATGCACTGGGCCTCTAGTTTGTTAATGGTATTGGAAATTTCTTTTCATAATCAGTATTTAAACCCTGTTCATCAAAGCCTGGTACAGCCCAAAGGCTACTTATAGAATTAATGTAAAGTTTGGGGTTTAAGGCAGACCTCACTTCAAGACAGAAATTATTCTTTCTATAGTAACCTATAGAGGTTTAATTCGATCAGAATCACAATTTTATCAGATTTTGTTTTGAAGGAACTTGACCAACAGTTCTAAATTTGAATCTAGATATAATAAGACCTAAATAATAAAGATGATTCTTAAGTGAATTTGGAAGAAAATAATCAGTGAGAACTGGTAAGCAAATGTAGAAAACCACCACTACCAACAAGGAGAAAGTAAGGAGGAAGGTGGGACAAGGCTCAAGGATTTAAATCATATATAAACCTACAATAGTTGGAACTAGCCAAAGAAGAGTTAGATAGAACTTTCACTCACCCAATAAATATTTATTGACAACGCAACTGGAAAGACCTGATGCCCCAAACAGACCCTAGGTTATGTAAGAATTTAATCTATGATAATGGAGATACCACAAAACAATAAGTGGTTACGACAACAAACTATTTGGGGAAAAGAAGTGTAAAGTGTTGACCTTCATCTCATACCATACACCCAATGAAGTAATTTCTTAGATGGGCTAAGTGAATACAGACATGGAAGGAAAACTAGCTAAAGATGTATGTGAACTATAGCTAAGAATGAACCTTAAGAAAAGTTTGAAAAAAGCAATCACAGAAGATAGATTTGATAACACAAAACACTTGTGTTTAAAAACTTTGAGAAAATTACAAAGGCAATTTGCATATAGATGAAAATATTGATGAAAGATTTGATAGAAATAGGGTTAACAACTGCAATAAAGAGATCTGATAAAATGATGTGGGGCAAAGGGGAAACAGGTATTAATACAAGAGAAGACAAGAAGAAAAAGCAGGAGAGGTAAGAAGATTCAAGATAAAATAAGAGGCATATGGCCAAGATTGGCAGGACGTCACTAGCAATCATATCAGGAAAGCAACTGCCTTCAATAGTGAAGAATTGTGAGGGAATTCACAAATTTAATTTGAAACTGTGGTAACACACAATCTTTGACAACTAACATGGATAACGACGAATCAAAGTATAATATTTTCTAAAAGGGTGATTTATTTATGTAAATAAATTAGGTAGGTAGGACTAGAGAAGTCTTGTTTTTAATTCTAAAATAGCTTGTGAATATAAATCATGTAACACAATGTCAGGAGTCCCATATTGAAGTAAGAATACCAAAAGTGTTTCTCACATAGTAAGCTGCCAAGATAAGAATTTTATAGTATCAACTGCCTTATCACTACTTCCTCCTTGGGTAAAATTTACTAGTTTGTCAGCCAAATTAATATATATTGCTCTAACACAGATATGTTTAAAATACGCCCTGAAAGGTGCTCTCCTAGCAACTGCCTAATGCAATTTTAGAGATCTGTATTTGTTTGCTTTTAGTTAAATAAGGAAAATTATAGGGAGTAATGCCTACTTTGGAATATAATCGTGCCTGTGATGACTCACTAGCTATCGGGCACTTAGTCTGAAATGCTTTGTAGAAAATGAAGGTTTTGCTCTATTTTTCTTTTTTTCTTACTAGTCGAGAACTCCTTGTAGAGAGTTTGTCTAGCTTTCCCAGTCCATCCATACAAAATGAACATTAAATAAATGTTTCTTAAGTTCTCTTGCTAAATTTGTATGTTAAATCTAACTAACAATAAACCTTAAGAAAAGTTTTAAAAAAGAAGAAATCCCAGAAGAAGATAGATAACACAAAAACACATGTGTTTAAAAACTCATCTCCCTTATAAGTTACTACAGGCACGCTTGAAACAATGGATTACGGAATGCTGCATGTGGTCCTGAAGCCAGAAAATAGTGGCTCATCATACAGAACCCAGAACCCTACCATCAGTTCTAAGGAAGCCAACCAACTGCAGAAAATACGTAAATCCAGTGAGGTCCCAGTGGCCCTCTGCAATGGAAACACAGGAACATGTTACTATGGTAACCTTTTAGAACAGAAAAGACTGACAAATCAAATATATGTATTTTTCTTCTTTTTTCCCCCCTCTAAAGATGAGATTGACAACCTAGGCTATTTACTAAACTGAAATACTACAAAAAGTTCAGATCACTAAAAAAGAAAATGTGGGAACTCAAATCAATTCTGAAAATTAGAGACTTTAGTGTTTCTTTAATAAATGCACAAAGAAATACAATCTCTGAAAGTGTAAAACCATGAATACATCTTTAGTAATCACATATTATTGCTCTTTTTAGAAGTAGTACATTTATTCTGTCCTTACAGTTGCCTTTGTTGCTTAATCCATAAACCAAGCTTGCTCCCATGCCAGCTGCACCAGCTATAACCGAGTTCATGTTCAACCTCAACGATCCACAGGGAACCCTGTGCCGATTGGACCTTAACTTTCTGCCTCAGGACTTCAAGCATTCAACCCAACCTTTGCACAGGTGAGGCCAAATACAACTGGGCTTATTTGAATCTAGAGAAGTTGCCAAACGAACAATTTCCCGTGTTTCTTCAGGGCGAAGACTGGTTCAGACAAGCTAACTATTTTGGCTTTGGACTGTTCACCAATTCATTGCTGCCTTAGGTCATAACGCGATGCTGAAAGGAACTTTAAAAAAACAACCTAAGTGTGAGAGCAGGTTTTAGAAAGTTGTTGATCAAAGGAAGTTGCTAGAAGATGGTCCATGCCTGTTAAAAGCTGTTAAAACTTGAAGAAAAAAATAACAAGAAGTGTAACTTCATGGGAAATTGTGCTCATGATTTTAAACAGTGAAGTTGGGCTATTCTGTAAGGCATAAGAACTCCTAAAAAATACTTAGGCTTCAGAGAACAGGGCAGCCAATTTTGACAAAACAGTCAGTAAGTATTCTGGTAGCCATGCCTGGGTGAAAAAGGAATGTGCCTTATACCTCAGGTGGAAACATTCCTTACCAGTTTGTTCTCTCATGTTATATATTTTTTCTTCCCTCTCTCTCCCTTCCTTTTTCCAATCCCCCTTTCTCCCTCTTTTTGTTCTTCATTGCTTTTTTGGGGGCGGGGGGAGGTCACTACACTAAATAAAGGTAAAATAATTTCCATAATTTAAAATAGCTAATGTACCTTCAAAAGAGGAGATTATTCTGTTCTTAGGATCAGGCCACTGTCTCAAAATTGTGCAATTAAAACTTCACAAGTGAGTGAACAAAAGATTTATCAAATTGTGTTCTCTTCTGCCTTTGGAAGGAACCAGTAACTATCATTGTAAAATAAATTGAAAAATCAATCTAGTAGTGTTTTCATAATTAGGTTACCCATGTCTTTAAAGAATTTATAAGTATATGGTATAATTATTAGTATCATACTACTTCATGTCAAGATCTTCAAAGGGATACCAAAAATGGGAAAGAAATTTTGCCAAATTTCATACAACTCAAATTTCTGTTTTTAATAGAAGAGGTATACACACTCTCTAATTGTAATTTTTAAAGACTCTTTTGCTAATTGTGAAAATTATATTAATCCTTGAAAAAAATGGAGAGGTAATTATTCTCACTAAAGCATAGGAACTCTTTCATTAGCAGTAACATAACAAGTGTATAACATGCAAGAGAGCAATCAGTAACACCAAAAACCTTCTCCATACACAGTGAGAGTTGGAGAGCTAGTGGGGTGATGGTGCAGTGAGGTCAGGGGCGCTGGAGAATTAGTAGGGAGAGAAGGGGGAGGGGTGATGAGAGATGAAGTAATCACCATAAGAGGAGGGTGGGGATGGGGCTAGGATGGCAGATCATGGAGGCTCTTGAGGCCTTGTCATTTACGTGCAGGATTTTGGCTTTCACTCTGAGTGAGAAGGAAAAGTCTTGGAGAGTTCTACTTAAGTTTTAAAAGGATGCTTCTGGTTGTTGTGTTCTGATTAGACTGTATGGGGTGGGGAAGGGTAAAAGCAGGGTAAGCTGGTAGGCATTGATAACTGCAACCCCGGCAGGAGCTGGTGATGGCTGGACCAGGGATGGAAGTGGTGCAAAGTGGCAAACTTCTGCAGTGTTTTATTATATATACACAAGCACATGCACACACATGTACATATGTGTGTATTGTATGCATAATACACATAAATAAATACACACACCTTCTCAAGGTATCACATTAGAAGTCACACATGCACCAGGGTGCCCTTTTCTCCACAACCTCGCCACCACTTGTGGCAATGCATTTGTATGCACTTATGCATAACCAGTGGACAGGACAATGGAGTGGTGAGGGGTTGGGGGAAGGGGGAGGACTGGAGTGGACTGGAGGAGGTTAATGGGGGAAAAAGGAGGAACTATGTAACACGTTCAACAATAAAGAAACAAAAACAAAAAAAACAAATGAATTAACATTAAACATAAATAAATACGTCCCATTTTTGCTTTGAAATGAAGAAACAAAAGATGGAAATTTAAAAAAAAAAAGAAGTCACACATGCCCATCTGATATCAAATTTTAACACGTGATGGAGTTGTCTGATTTCACTACTGTGTAGTTACTATTTTCCGCTTACAATTAATAAGCAATTTCTAGAGAGCAACATTAAAACCATGTTAATGTGTAAATATTCTGCTCTTCATCACAATTTCCCCCTAGATTTAGTATCTGATGATTCTAGTCTGATCCAAGTTTTTACTGAAACAGATGCAGAATGCCGATTTCCCAAATCTAACGGCCACTCTGCAGTTACCAGCTGGCACTCAACTGACTATAACAAGCAAAGAGCCCTCCTTTCCTCCGATTAAAATTGTATGGACTCCTGAACCACTTCATTTTCGATGGTTTGTAATTCATTACTGTATTTAATTATCTTGGTCTCAAGTACTTCCAGATTTGGCCAATGAGCCCCTCCAAGCTGGTTCCTTGTGACATGCTCCCTGCATTGTGAACACTTCCTTATTTTCTGTATAACATGTTCCAGGCCCATCTTGTACTTCCCTCCCCAGACCTGAAATCAGTCATTTCTCCAAGGATCCTGGGTTCCTTTTAGTGGGGATTGGAATCTGGGCACTTGGTTATGCTATTAGAATATTTGCTTCTTGGCTCCTTAGTTGACCGAGCAATGGACACACACACACACACACACACACACACACACACACACACACCTGCACACAAATATTATCTACATACATATATATATTCATGTGCACATATACATTCATATGCACATATACATATATTTTAGAAATGATGCATTCACAATACCTCCAATTCTTTCTTGACCTCCTTTATTCTATTTTCTATGTCTTTGCTTTTTCATTGAGATTCTGGACTTCAACAACAATCAACCCATGTTCTGAAACCTATAATACATCTTAAAATTGTTTCAGAACTGTTTTGACCATACCCCTAAAACAAACATCCTTAAAACAGTTCAAGATTTGTTTGCAATTCTTTTCTAACTCAATCCTAACCTGTCAAACGTTGAACACAAATCCTGGGGTCATTATTATACTAGTATACTCTGCAGCCACTTACACAGCTTGGGGATTGATTCCCAAAGGTTGGCTTAAATTCCCCTGCAAAACCTTGCACGTGTACTATACAAACTGTGCTTCTACAGCCTTGACATCTGAGTGTCAGCTTGCCCGTGTACTATATTTTTGGTTTATACTTTCTTTACTTTAGTTTCTTGAAAACGTTGCTCTGCTACTGCTTTACATGTTCTGTTGAGAAGGCTGATGCTGGCCTTTGTAAGCTATTTGATCTTCTCACTTGGAGGCACTTTTTTTGAAAGTCTCATAGTTTTGCTTTATGTTCTAGAGCTGACCTTTCCAGGCCAAGTTTCCCCAGTACCCAATAACATTCAGGTCTTCTTTAATGTCTGGAAAATCTTCTTGGATTATGGTTCGAAATAGTAGTGATGTCCAGTTGCTTTTATTTACTTCAAGAAATTCTTTATTTCATTCTAATTTCCCTGGTTATTTTTCTAGTTTTCTTCAATGCCTTTTCTTTTTTTTTTTTTAATATATTTTATTGATTTTTTTGCAGAGAGGAAGGGAGAGAGATAGAGAGCTAGAAACATCGATGAGAGAGAAACATCAACCAGCTGCCTCCTGCACACCCCTCACAGGGGATGTGCCCACAACCAATGTACATGCAGACTGACACTCTATCCACTGAGCCAAACCGGTTTCGGCTTCAATGCCTTTTCATTTGAATACTAGTACATTCTTCCTAGGGCAACTTGTAATTTAGTTTTCTTTTCTAATATGATTTTGTGTTTTCCTATTTTTTTTTTTCCTTTCCTAAGTTTTATCAACTCTCATTTCATTTCTTCGAGGGTTGTTTTTTGTTTTGTTTTGTTTTGGTCAATTTCTAGTCTTAGTTTTTAAATTTCTGATTCTTAATGCCAAATGCTTGCTCGAGGATACTTGAGTTTGGCATGCTGTAGTACAGTTTTTGTTAGCTTTGTGCGTGGAATGTTTTGAAGAGGAACACATTTAATTCATAGTCTGAGGAACACTTTACTTCATATTGCCTGATTTTTACAATTGCTTTGTAACCTTGGGGACAGATTTATTTCCCTTGTCCATTTTCTTGCATAAAGAGTTCCCGGTTCAACAGCACCCTCTTCTGTGCACTTTCCTCTATGGATCATGTTGTGGATGGTTGTGGAGGGGGTAGATGGAGGAGGTCTGACAAGTCTTGTTTTTCTTCATTGATGCCAGATCCTTATTTTTTCAACCTTATATATGCCCCTTCTTTTTTAATTTTCATAAAAGTTTATCTGAGTCAAACTGATGACATTGTTGAAAAGAGAGATCTCTGGAGAATCTCTCTCTCTCTCTCTCTCTCTCTCTCTCTCACACACACACACACACACACACACACACACACACACACACACACACTTTTAAAAGAATTTCTTTACTTTCTGTGTTTCCAGTCCTTCTTTCTCCTCTGGATTCAAGTTCACACAGTACTGGAGAGGGGTATTCGATGTCCTCCTCTCTCTTTCTTGCCTCGTCTCCCAGGGGTACCACCCCTTCTCTGCTTATGATTCTCCCTGAGAAGCCAAGACTCCTGAGACTGACACTTCTGGTTGCACACACTTTCTTGAGTCCTGAGAACCACGGAGTTGTGGCCTAGCTCAGGATTTTGGCATCGATTGCTCCATTTTCTCTTTCTGGGGGTGACTATTTGTACTTTGAGTTGCTCTGTTTCCCAGTTCTTTTCCAGCATCGGAAGCCCCTCCTGCTCCGATCTTTGAGTTCCAGGTTCCAGTGGCCGGCGAGCTGCAGGGCTTTGTCTGGTTGTTTAAAACACATTTTTATATGAGCCTGCAGGCTGTGGTGCTCTGACACACAGTCCTATTGAAGGTATGGGTCCTGTCTGATTTTATTTACACTAGTGGCTTTATGTTTGCCAGGGCGATAATGTTGGGGAGATTCAAAGCCAGGTGTCGCCACTGATCTCTACCCATGTTCTCTTAAATTTCTACTCTGATTATTTTGTTTGTTATCTGTATATCTGTTTTATGATAATGTCATTGATTCTGTTTTGTTGTAAGCTTCCTAAAATTCTTTGAAGAATGATGCAAAGTGAAAATAAATTTTTACTTTTAAAAAAAGATTTTATTGATTGATTTGAGAGAGAGAGAGGAAGTGGGAGAGAGAGAAACATTGATTTGTTGTTCCACTTATTTGTGCATTCTTTGGTTACTTCTTGTATGTGCCCTGACCAGGGATCAAACCTAAAACCTTGGTGTATCAGAATAATGCTCTAACCAACTAAGCAACCCAGTCAGGGCATATATTTTTACTTTTTATTATTAAAAAAATAAATGAAAAAATGTTCTGCCTTAGAGTTATTTAATTTATTGCTTGTCTCTTTTTATCTTTAATAATATGAGGTATGAGTAACAGATGAAAAGGGAAAAATGTAAGAGAAAGAAAAGAATGGAAAAGCAATGAGAATGATCATTTCAGCCCATGGATATCTGGTTTTGAAAGTAATTTGAGAGAAGTTGTATCATTTCTTTGAGCAGTAAGTAACAGTCCTTCAGGACAGGTATAGCGTCTGTTGCTCACATCCATCAACTCTAGGATGTTATACAGCATCATTGCTTTATAACTATACCTCATATGTTTACACACACACACACACACACACACACAACACATATAGACAATACATGCACTTACTTGTTTCACATTCTGGAGTTCTTCTGTCAATTGTTTCCTTTGCCTTTCTGATTCAAATAATTTTTCCTGTATTTAAAATACCACTAAATTAATAATTTGTTATAAAGATATGAATGGGTATCATTCTTAGAGCTTTGTTTTGAAGTTTATAAATTCCCCAAATAGCCAACTGCTACAATCTGAAAATGTAGTTCCATCATTTTTCCCCACTTTTCTGGCTATATATATATATATATATATACACACACACACATACACACACATATATATACACACACACATATATACTATATAAAAGTAATTAGTTATTTAAAGCAGAATTGTGATGAAAATGTATTTTCTCTTTAGCCATTTTGTAAAGTCTCAGAATCTGAGGTCCAAAGTACGTCAATCAGGTTCAAAATATGTAAATATTAACTAAATTTTGGGTAATAACTATCATTGTCAAAGAGCTTCCAAATTGAAGGGCATTATTATAATTCAAAAGTCTCTCTTACTATATTAAAGAGGACATGAAACTGAGTTGAATATCATTTTCCTAATTTAGCTTATTCTTGGAAGATCATCCATAAAAATTAAGATATGACTGGTATAACCAAAATATGAAATGGTAGTTCTTAAAATAGAATATTATGCATGCCAATCAAATATCATCATCTTTGAACTTAAAATTAAGTTGAACATATACCTTAAAATGTTCACTTTTAAATATATCATAAATAAGTCCATATTTTATTGATCTAATCAGATATACTAAGAATAATTTAGGAACCATTTTACTATAAACTTGAACAGGAATTGCTTGGAAATTAAACCGAGTAGTAAATGCTCATGGCAACACTGCAATGTTTATAAGAAATGATCTGCTTTGTGGAGTATTTCAGCTCATCCTCGTCTAAGAGATAAAGTGACAGTATATGGAGATGAATATACTGTAGCAATCTTATGCATCTGCCACAGACCAGGAGCCAAGAGACTGCTGGCTGCCATGCTTTCATGCTCTGGCAAGTCACCTTCACTCTTTCTGTCCTAGTTTTTTGCATCTGTAAATGGAAAATATATCTATTTCCATTCAGCTTTGCAAAGCAGTACCAATGTGAACTCTGCAGAAAGGCTTAAAGTTAAATAAAGACCACAACACTTTAAAAAAATCATTCTCACAAAATAAAATTAGACATTAGCAACAAATTATCTTGGTTTCATTTTTGTTTGTACCTTAAATCAGACATAAAGATTAGAGATGTCACAGGATAATGAGAAGCAATGAGAGACTACTCACACACTCTATGAACTTCATTTAACAATGTCTATTTATTTGTGTGTGTATAATTTAAGTAGAATAACTGTAAGTACAAACAATATTTTATCACAAATAAAATATTTATTGCTGTATATACTCTTATATAGCTAAACAAGTGGTTCTCAGCCAATAGATAGCTTTTGAGGTAAACGAAATTTCACACTAGGATATGTTCAGTTATATTTCATAAAGCTTAAATATGAATTCTGATTTATTGAACAGATCCTCAGAGGAGTTTGTTTAAATATTACATGAGTATGGTTTTAAATTACAATTCTAACAATTAAGGTTGGTAGTCACTGAATATATCACTAAATTTAGCAATGATAAACATTAAGGGAATGAAAAAGATCTGAGAGCCTTTAGAAATTCTGATGAACCATAAATTTAATGGTTTATGCAGAGACCAATTTTATAAAAATGTTATTTTACCAAGATAACCAATAGTAGAGATATTTTCTAAAAGGATGTAGGAGAACTATTGTCAATCTATTTTTAAAACTAAATTTATAACTCTTGTTATACCAGAAAATGTGGAAAGAGAATGGTTTTAAGTTAAAATAAAAAGTACAGAAAATACTTTTTTGTAATGCTCACATACATTTGAAAGAAACATGAATTGCTAAAGCCTTTTGATAGAGAATTTGGTAACATACATAAAATTTTAATATGTCTGTATCCTTTGAGAAAACAATTTCACTTTCAGTAATTTATTCAATTTGTACTTTTACAACTGCACAATCATGCAAAGATACATCTATAATGCTATTTATGATGGAATTAATTTTAATAATGGAAAACTTAAAAATAGCCAAACTATTCCTCATTAACAAACTGGCTAAATAACATAAGACAGAAGAACCATGTGATGATAGGAGAGCCATTGAAAATAATTTGGCATATGTGTGTATATTAACTGGACAAGTAACCCAACTCATGTTGACAAAGAGAATAAAGAAGGCAAGTTGTAAAAGAGTGTGCCTTGTGTTAAATGATTTTTTAAAAATATATTTTGTATATATTATTATACTTGTATATTAATATATTAACATATATTTATATACTTTATGTATAGTTACTATATTTTTTATATAGGGCAACCTCCAAAATGTATACACATACATTTTTGACAGCTCAATTGATAGTTCCTTCTTTTTAGATTTAACCTATTGGAATTAATAATTATTCAAAGTGTGTATACTTTTTTTGGGGATACCTAAACATACATTCATTTTTTAGAAATACAAATGGCTATCTAGAGAAAGTCTACAAAAGGATAAACAAGGTATGTTTAACAGTGGTTTCCTCTAGAGATTGAAATTTAGAAATTAAGGTAGCAAGGGAATTTCTTTTCTTTTTTTTTTATTGTCTAAAGTTTTACATATGGGTAGCAAGGGAATTTCTTTTTATGGGTTTAATGATGTTACTTTAATAAAAATTAAATAAATAAACAACAGTTTCACTTATTTAAGGAAATACTTTAAAATAATATTAATATATAGATCTATGTTGACTTAATAGTAAATCAAGGAGTTATGTTGCTTTTCTTGGAGATTTAAAAACTATAATGGCTTTCTATAAAAATTAAGATATAATTGAAACTTAATATTCTACTAAACACAGAATGAAAATGTATAAAGAGAATAAAAATCTTAATGTATATTTGGGATATATTGTATGGTTTTTCTTTCCTCAAATCATATTGCCTTTATTCCAAGTTAGGTTAGCATACCAAGGCATCCCAGATGCATGCCCAGGAACAGGGGAGAAAATGTATTTCCCAATGAACATCTGAGGACCCAAAATTGTCACGGCATGCTTTGTTGGCTCCTCATCCTTGCCACCAATGTGAGAAAAAATAAAAAGGGTGAGAAGTAGCCACATCAGAAGTTACAAGTAAAAACCACTGTTCACGCTGAATCTTACGTATACTATAAAATATAAATGAAAAGTGTGTGTGAGCTAAAAAATTAACTCTCTAAAGACCAATTGAAGAAGTATCAATTATGACATTAATATTCAATATTGACCAAAATTGATATAAAACTATTTCATATTAACATTCATTAATTAAAAATAAAACTAAGCCCCAATTCTTCAGAATTCAACACAAGGTAAGTTCCTTTTCCTTTTTTCTAAAGAAAATGTAAGAAAGCTAAATTGGAGATTACCTTAAGTGCATTCACTTCTTCTAAGGCATCATTTCTTTCACGCTTAAGCCTTTCCACTTCATCTGCTTCTAAGGAATCACAGGCAATAAACTGTCAACATTAAAATATAAGAGAAAATCATATGTTACACGCTAATTATGAGAACTAACACAGAAATCCTTTTTGACAAGGCTTAGGAGTCATTTGATTGGGTAAAAGAGAATGTTAACGTAATCTGGGGTAACTTCACCCATTTATACTTAATCTTACGTTGTTGTTATAACAGAATTTAGATGATGATCAGATATGCATACTCTGTTGTCATCTTTATGATTCTTATTTAACAATTTAATTTTCCTTAAAAGTCCAAATCCCAAGAGTGTGTTTATAATATTAAAACAACTTCATGAGCTATCAACATAAACTATTCCCTAAAGACATCCACTCCAACTAAGCACATAGTCTCCAAGGCTAACAAAATACTGGGCATTATTAACAAGACTGTTTACCTAAACCCAGTAAAGTACATTAATTGAGCTTGTGTCTTGCTTTAATTAAACACAATGTAACATAACAGTCAAGTGGCTTAAAAAGATTTCTGCACAGAAACTGTGTGTTAAAAATAATATTAATAATTCATGTGCAAGTGAATAACAACAAAAAAATAGCAAAGCTGACAATCTCTCTTACAGATAATTGCAAGGTAGAAAACAAGGACAATCCTAGAGAAATATAGGACTTGGAAAAATTAACTTTCCTGCCGTGTTCCAACGACCTTTATATGCTAATGAGCATTCTGAACATCCCAAAAGGAAATATAATTTAATAACTGGTTGTATTTCCTCAAGTTATCTGACCATACTACACCCCCCCTCCTCCATTTATTTATTATTCTACGTTTGGACCCTTCTTTGTCCCCTACCTAGACTATCTACCACCAGTTTCATCCTCTTCTGAGATAACCAACACGATTATAAGATCATTATTTCTAAAATATCACTTTGGTAATGTCTCTGTTCTTAAGTTTAATATTTACCCTTTCAGGCCTAACTTCCTTGACTGTCCTGCATGTACTAGATTGTCTTTTTAAAAAGTAGATAATTCTCTGCTTACTATCACATTATATATATGTGTTTTTGTTCATGCAGGTACTCTCACACTTCTCTGTTCACCTCTTCAGCAGATAAAATCCTATTTATCATTCAAAACTCACTCAAATGCCAACTCTGTCATGAATCTTCTCTGAATGTTCGAAGCTCTTTTATTATTATGGCCTTATCACACAAAGCATTCTTACAATGTTTTTCTAACTGAATTTTTTTTAGAGAGAGAAAAAAAATCAACACGAGAGAGAAACACTGATTGGCTGCCTCCTGCATGCCCCCTACTGGGGACCAAGCCCAAAACCTGGGCATGTGCCCTGACCTGGAATAGAACCAGTGACCTTTTGGTGCATGGGACTACACTCAACCAACTGAGCCACACTGGTCAGGGCTCACACAATGCACTTTTATTTTTATTATTTAGTATGTAGCCTCACCAGAGGATATTTTTCCATTAATTTTTTTAGAGAGAATGGAAGGGAGAGAAAGAGAAAGCAATATCAATGTGAGAGAGACACATGGATTGATTGCCTCCTGTATGCCCCCTGATGATGGCTGGGGATTGAGCCTGCAACCGAGGTACGTGCCCTTGGCCGGAATCAAACCTGAACCCTTCAGTCCACAGGCCGACGCTTTATCCACTGAGCCAAACTGGCTAGGGCACAAAACATTTTTAAAAAATAATTATTTGTGTACATAAATTTCCTTACACTATACCTTAATTTCTTGAGGGACAGGCTAGAGTTTTACTTGTCTTTTTTTTCCAATTACAATTTACATTGATATTATTTTGTATTAGTTTCATGTTACAACATAGTGGTTAGAGTTTTATTTATCTTAATAACATGCACCTAAGCACCTAACACAATGCCATGCACATTGTATTTGTTCAACATATATTTAATATTTTACAGATAAGTATATAGTGAAGTGGCTATAAAGTATTTACTGCTACACATAGTGAGAATATCATTTATATCATGAGCTCGTATCACATACAGTTCACCTTGGTATTTTCCATTCTATTCTATTTCACTTGTTGAAATGGTGGTTGTAATCTACTAAATTGATTTAGCAAAAAGCTAAATTTTGAAATATCTACATTAGGGAATTTAGCATATTCTCTCTGTGATTTTAAGATAACCTGTTTATGGTACTTAATTAATGTGGTAAACCCATTATACCAAGGGGAGCTAGTATCTTCCAAACTTCCCTTTTCTGTGTGTAACTCTGGACCAGCAGCAGGTGTAGCAATATGTAAATTTTTTATATAACAATGATAATTAGAACAACAGTAAGATAATTATATTTTTGGTTCTAAATGCCATATTATTCTCAAACCCAATGTTTTTTGTCAACTAAACAAAAGTAGGACTTATAATGACTCAGCAATTCTTCCTTCCTAAAAGACAGTAATATCTTAAGAAATCTTTTGAGTCAGACAAAATGATAAGCAAAAGAAGCTAGTTCCAAAAGAATACATATTGCATGATTCTACTTATGAAGTTCAAGAATAGGCGAAAGTAATCTATGCTGATAAAAATCAAACAAGTGGTTTGTTCAATTGTGAAGGTGGGAGCCACGGTGGACTGGAAAGTTGGCACGAAGGAGCCTTTTGAGTGGTGATTACACATGAGACGCGAACAGAAATTCATCAAGTTGTACAACTGAGAGTTTTGTACTTTACTGTGTGTCCATTATGCACCAGTAAAAATATTTTAAAGAAATAAATCAAGAAAAAGACAACCCAAAAAATGAACACATGTGAGTAAAAAAAGCAAAAAGCATCCCTAACAGATGGATTATAAAATCTGATTTTCTTTTTTGTGACAAAATGGCTGAGGGGGTAACCATAGCGGAATTCCCCCACCTTTACAGACTGTCAGCATCCTAACCACAGATCAATTGATAAACTTCAGATAAGGTATTCTACTGTTTTTTAACTCAAAAAACAATATATAACAAATAATGAAATAGTTTTTGTTTCTGCTGAGTTGCTTGACAAGCAATGGTTTTGTTTGTTTGTTTGAAATATATTTTATTGATTTTTTTACAGAGAGGAAGGGAGAGGGAGATAGAGTTAGAAACATCGATGAGAGAGAAACATCGATCAGCCGCCTCCTGCACACCCCCCACTGGGGATGTGCCTGCAACCAAGGTACATACACTTGACCGGAATCGAACCTGGGACCCTTCAGGTCGCAGGCCGACGCTCTATCCACTGAGCCAAACTGGTTAGGGCAAGCAATGGTTTTTATAGTATTTTTTAAAAAATATTTTTTATTGTTGATAGTATTAAAGATATCTCCCATTCCTCCCCCACCTTTATTCTCCTCCCAGCCCTTAGCCACCCCCCAGATCTTCACTACCCTATATGTCCATGGGCTATGCATATAAATGTATAAGTTCTTTGGTTTATCTTTCCTCGCCCCCCAAACACACACACACAATGAGGTATGTCAGTCTATTCCATGCCTCCATGCTTTGGGCCTTATTATTGGTCAATTCATATTGTTCATTAGATTCCACAAATAAGTGAGATCCTGTGATATTTGTCTTTCTCATATGGCTTATTTCACTTATAGCATAATATTTTCCAGGTCCATCCATGCTTCCCAAAGGATTTTTATAGTATTTTTCCAAATTGTGGTACAAACTCATTAGTGAATTGTGAGACCAGAAATTTAATCAAATGGAACTGAATATTAAATTAGAATGCCATAAAAAGGTAAGTGATGCTGTGAGACATTTGTTTCAAGTTTACATGTGAGTGTGGTGAAGTAAAATGCATTCCTTTGTGGATATCTGAGGAAAAAACTGGAAAGCCAACATTTAATGGGGATATCTTCCGTATGCTGAAAAGTACAGTACAACAAAGGAAATCTTATAAATTAATACAATGACTATTGTCCAACCTTTGATATGAAGCTACAAACAGTAAAGTGCTGGCCTGCAGCAGACCTTGCACAATTACCATGAGCACGTTGCTTTTGCTGTCAAGGTATCACGGACTGAATACGTGCTTATCTGCCCTAAAATCATATTGATAAGAAGGAAGTAAATTACTAATTTGGAGCATGACTATTTCTTTGCAGCTGCTAGGAAAACTTTGCATGCTCACACGAAGTACTCTGAATTCCCCACTTCATGTACGTGCCTTTTCTCAGCAAATGTGGGTACTGTAGCTTTGAGGACTGTTTGGCAGAAAGAAAACAATGGAGGAGATCAAGACAAAATGTTATTTTTGGTTTTAAATTAATCTATATTTTGTAAATTTATCCAAGAAGTGTGTATTATTTGTACAGCTTACAAAAAACAGTGAGGCCCTAGCTGGTTTGACTCAATGGATAGAGCGTCGGCCTGCGGACTGAAAGGTCCCAGGTTCGATTCCAGTCAATGGCACATGCCCAGGTTGTGGGTGCAATCCCCAGTAGAGAGCATGCAGGAGGCAACCTATCAATGATTCTTTCTCATCATTGATGTTTCTATCTCTGTCTCCCTCTCCTTCCTCTCTGAAATCAATACAAATATACTTAAAGACAACAACAACAAAAAACAATGAAAATGAAAAAAAGCCCACATACATGACCCATAACATTGAGGACAAGACAGTCAAGACAGTTCTGTAGGGAATACTCTACCTGTGAGTCTAATATGCTGGACATTTCACGCGCACCAACATTGACTTCATCCAACTGCAAGCAAAACAAGTTTCGGGCAACCTGGACAAAATCTAAAATGGAACACGTTTCAGTAAGAAACTATTTAACCTCAACTAAATATAGCTCATTTTCTATAGGAAGTAGAAGTTATGTGTTATAACAAAGTTGCCTTAAAATGGTATTAACTGAAGGGACAGATAAATACAAGTTCAAATAAAAAGAGAAAAACTGGTTTTAACTTCCTTTAACTTTTGGGAAGTTAGTAAGTACATCAGTTAAGATAATCATAAAGCAAATGTGTATCACTGGCATAACTATTCCTCCAACCCTTAAATTATGAGTAGAACCTTTTCTGAAACATAGGACAGTATCATGATTTACAGTTTTTCTAGCTGGAAGAACCCGAGGTTTAATAATACTATCGGCAGCTAATGTTTACGTAAAGCCTCTATATGCTAGGCCGGATGCTTTGCAATTTCACCCTCAGAATTTTACAAGGTAGGTTCTCTTATCCTCTCAATTTGCCAGTCTGGGGGCTATGACAAGTTAACTGTCTAAAACCCCCAAGACCACTCGACAAATAAGTAGCAGAAAAGGATTCCATCTAAGGTCTGACTCAGAGGCACATCCTCCTGATTGTTACCCAGCACTGCCTGATGCTTCTTTAGACACGGAGTGTGACCTATTCATCTACCTGCCCTCACATGTCTTTATTTTGACTGTGACGTTTTTAGTTTCCAAGGATTCTTTTACTATTTTCCAATTGTTCCTATTTGACAGTATCCTACTCTTATTTCAAGGATGACTTATCTTTTTAAACATGCTAGTTATGGTTTATCTGAAGTTTTCTTCTGCTCTTGCAATATTTCCCTTTTTTTGAATTCCTTTTCTTTTTCTATTTGTCTGATACTGCTGGTCAGGAATTCTAGCTGAGTTTTTCAGAGCACTGATCGAGGAATTTGAAATAAATGTGGTCTTTTTTCTCTCTCCTTCTAAAGAGGAACTCAATAAAAATGAGTCACAATAAGCCTTTAGATAAGTTTCTGTGATGATATAACACAGCGATTTTCAACCTTTTTCATCTCATGGCACACATAAAGTAATTATTAAAATCCTGTGGCACTCCAAAAAATATATTTTTTGGCGATCTGACAAAAAGAAAAAGGTATAATTTTGATTCATTCACACCGTCGGCTACTATGTTGGCTGTTGTCATTTTTTAATTTGACAATCTAAGAGAAAAGAGGTCAGGCCCATGACTAAATAGTCAGGTATTGCATGTTTTAAAAAATTGTTTCAGCACACCGGTTGAAAATTGCTGGATTAACACAATGTACCTAATATTACCTCCAAAAGACACTGTCCCCTGTGGGTCTATTGCCACTTGCTGTCTCAGGGCTTGGTGTTGCTCCTTTGTGGGCTGAATACCAAGATAATTTAGAGCCTGGAAAGAAAAGGACTCATGTAAGGCAATTTTCAAATCTCCACAGAATAAAACTCTTCATTAGAACTTTATTTCACAATCCAGGGAAAAGAATCAATATCAGCAACAGTGACCAGAATTAGATGTACAAAGAAAGTCTGCTGACTATGGATTAATTTTCTATAAAATATTAGCTTCCCAATTCTACCGCCACCTCAACTGTTCCCCCCTCCCAAGGTTAACACTTTAGCTGATCCTAAATGTATAAGCATAGTCCTAGAACCCAAACTCAAACTCTCTCCTAGTTTAAAATATGTGATATGGCAGGAGAAAAGTAGCAAGTAAATCCTGTGAAATCTAATTTAACATGAATTTCTACAAGTAGCAATCTAAAGCATGGAATTTTTGTTAGTATCTTGTAAACTTGAGACCAAAAATAGAGTTGATGAAAACTGGCCCGGCCAGTGTGGCTCAGTGATTGAGCATTGACCTATAAACAAGGAGGTTATGGTTCGATCCCGATTAGGGCACATGCCACAGGCCAGGGTTGTGGGCTCAATCCCCAGTGTGGGGCATGCAGGAGGCAGCCAATCAAAGATTCTCTCTCATCACTGATGTTTATATCTCTCTCTCCCTCTCCCTTCCTCTCTGAAATCAATAAAAATATATTTTAAAAAATAAAGTTGATGAAAACTGAATTACATAGAAAATATTCTAATTTTTGGCTTGTTTATGAGCAGACTTACATAAATAGTAAACTAAAAAGCTTTCTCTGAAAAGCTTCTTTCTACCTTCTCCTTTTAGCAACCATAGCTGATTAAAAATTCAGAGACTGTTAGTTGTACTCCAATGTCTATTCTCTCCTTGTTCCTTAGTAACAGAACGGCAATATTTAGCTAGAAATACTGTCATCCAGAGAAAAGATATCCCTGTTTTGCACCTTGATGAGGCCATGTGACTATGTGCAGGCCAAGGAGATATGAGGAGAAGTGCTGTAAGGACCTTCTGGGGAGTCTTTCAGAAGTAGTGGTAGGCACTTCCTGTCCCCTTTCCTCCTCTCTTTGGCCTTAAATAAAAGAAAAAGGAAGACGAATGGAAGGGAGAGAAAGAGGATGGTTGGTTGCTAAAATTCAAATGGTCATTCTGGTTCATGAGCAACCTCAATAAAGATGAGGGAGCAGAAAGACGATAGTTGGGACATGGGACCCCAACACTGTGGAACCTCCAGGCCAGCCCTGGATTACCTTCTTTCAGGTTTCTTTTAGGTGTGAGAGAAGTACATTTCTAATGGAGACCACTGTTATTTTAGGTTCTCCAGTTATTTATAGCAAATTCTAACCTTAACTAATGCATAGGGCCCGATTGATGCCCTATTGTTGAATTCAGGCAAGAACGTATTCTGTGTCAATCATATCAACACTAAAATATAGGCAAAGTTTAATATTGGCAATAGCCCTTTATAAATTTCTTCCTCCTTTGGAATCTGTTCATTCATTCATCATTCCATTTACTAAATATTTACTTAGTGCTTACTGTAATTTGTCAGGCAAAGGGACACCCAAACAAGATATAGCTGCGAGTATGATCTTTAGAGTGAGGATAACATGTAAATAACTGTAATTAGTGCAATATCTAACTTAATAGAAGTGTGTACAGGATCTACTATGGCCACAACAAACTGGTAAATGCACAGGTGGCTGGGCACAGTGCAGGAAGGAGACGGGAGGAAGGAGAACATCTGGAAAGATTCCTTTAAAAGTGATTCTAGGGCTTAGTCTAACATTATCTTCCTACCCTGTCTACACACTTATAAAGATTTGCCTGGAATGACATGGAATAATGATTCTTAACTTCTGGTGTTCTTTGCCTCCAGTCATAAAAATGTTCCAAATAAAAATAAAGGAAAGAGAATAATACAAAGAACACTTATGTATTTGCTATCACTAAATACTCATTAATATTTGTTTGAAATTTATATATATTTTAAATAAATTTATTGGAATGACCTTGGTTAATAGGGTCATATAGGTTTCAAGTGTACATTCCTATGACATATGTTTTTAAGAAATAAACATTAATGACTTAGTTGAAAACTTTCTCCATTGTTCCTCAACAGGATACAACTAAGGTTGGTGTATCCTTCCTGTCCATGATTTGATGCCATTAATTCACGCATCCCCTAATAATATGTACTCTTATGCAATTGAAATTGTACATGAATAGTATAGTACAAAAGGATAATCTTACCAATTATTTTTATTTTTACCTCAATGTTACGATATCATAATTGCTCAATATTGTTTGCAAAACTAGTTCAATTATTTTAACTTGAAATGGTATCCAACTGTATGAATATATTGTAATATATCACCCATTCCTTGATTGATGGGCTTTTTGAAAAAAAAAATTTCTTTTATTGATTTCAGAGAGAAAGGGAGAGGGAGAGGAGAAACATCAATGATGAGAATCATTGATCAGCTGCCTCCTGAACGCCCCCTACTGGGGATCGAGCCTGCAAATCAGGCATGTGTCCTAACCTGGAATTGAACTGTGACCTCCTGGTTCATAAGTCCATGCTCAACTGCTGAGCCACACCAGCCTGGTTGATGGGCTTTTATAGTTACTCCAATTTGGTTCTTATTACAAGACATTATATACATATATCTCCTTGTATAGCTGTGTGAAAATTTCTCTACAGTATATCTCTAGAAGAGGAAATGTGGAGTCATAGGGTTTATAAAGTCAACTTTAATAGGTATTGTAAAATAACTCTCCATATTGGTTGTACCAAGCAATTTATGCACACAACTAGGACATAAGCACTCCTATTTTCTACATTCTTAGCAGCATTTTATGCTTTCACACTTCAGTTTTTGTCAATGTGATGTATATGAAATAGTGTATTATGTATTAATTTGAATTCCCCTAATTACAAGTGATATTAATCTTTTCCATGTTGATCAGCAATATTTTTAACTCACAAATTACTTAGCAATATGTTTTAAATTTTCATATAGAGTTTTAAGATGTAATTTTTTTTTTAAGATGTAATTTTTGTTAGTGATTGCTAATTTTTATGAAAACCAAATTATCTCCAGACATTGCCAAATGTCCCCCAAGGCAAATTTCCACATCCCTGTCCTTGAGAAACACTGCTCCAGGGACCAACACTATTAACAGTTTGATGTATTAGTATAAGTTTTCTGATTTTTTGCTATGGACATAGCACCTATATATCCTCTCTAATAAAATGGTAATATGCAAATTAACCATCACTCCGCTACATAAGCCACGCCCACCAGCCAAGCCACGCCCACCAGCCAATCAGGGCGAGTATGCAAATTAACCCCATCCAAGATGGCTACAGCCACAGAGAGCAAGGTTTCCCAGGTAACAGAGCAAGCCAAGCTTTCCATAGCCATTGCAGGCCTAAGCCTCCACTCAAGCTACAAAGTTTGAATTATAGAAGGTAAACAAATTCAAACAAATGGCGGCAGAATGGAGCTTGAGAGAGCAGGCCAGGGTTGCCGCTGGCAACAGGGGAAGCAAAGCTTTCTGCACACCCTGGCCGGGCTCACCCACTTAAGGCTACAAAGTTTCAATTGTAGAAGGTGAATTAACTGCCACAGAAATGGCTGCCGCCCCGGAGGGAGCAGCAGGCTTGGCTCCGCTCCAGGCTACAAAGTTTCAATTGTAGAAGGAAAATAAATTACAGATACCAGGGCCTCCTCTTGGGTCACCAGGGTGCGTGGCCAGCCTGCAAACCACCACAGGCCCCTCGCTCAGGCCGCCCCACGCCCCAAGGGAACCCCACCCTGATCAGGGACACCCTTCAGGGCAAACTAGCTGGCCCCCACCCGAGCACCAGGCCTCTATCCTATCTAATAAAAGAGTAATATGCAGATTGATCATCACTGCAACACACAATATAGCTGCCCCCATGTGGTCAAAGATCTTGCCCCCATGTGGACACAAGATGGCCACTACAAGATGGCCAGCAGGAGAGGGCAGTTGGGAGGCACCCGGCCTGCAAGGGAGGGCAGTTGTAAGGGACCAGGCCTGCAAGGGAGGGCAGTTGAGAGGGACCAGGCTTGCAAGGGAGGGCAGTTGGAGGTGATCAACCCTGCAGGAGAGGGCAGTTAGGGGTGACCAGGCTGGCAGTGGAGGGAAGTTGGGGGCAAACAGGCTGGCAGGGGGGCAGTTAAGCATCAACCAGGCTGGCAGCGGAGTGGTTAGGGGGTGATCAGGCTGGCAGGCAGAAGCGGTTAGGGGCAATCAGGAAGGCAGGCAGGCAAGCAGTTGGGAGCCAGCAGTCCTGGATTGTGAAAGGGATGTCCGACTGCCCGTTTAGGCCCTATCCTGGCAGTCGGACATCCCTCCAGGTGTCCCAGATTGGAGAGGGTACAGGCTGGGCTGAGGGACAACCCCCCGCCATGCACGAATTTCGTGCACCGGGCTTCTAGTAAATATATATATGTAAATTATGTATTTTGAAATAATTAAATTACACTATATAGAGTGTTCTGTTTTTTTTTTTAAAAAAAAACTATCAACATATCACAGCTTTCTGTTCTGTAGATTTTAGACCTTTTGCATGCTTTTTAAAATTGCTATAATAGTATATTAAAGCTTAGCATTGAAGTATATTTAGATCAGATTATGAACTTAACAAAACATTGCAAAAGGCCCTTCTGAACTTCTCCCCATAGATAACAGCTGTCATACATTTGGTTTAATATTCCCAAACATTTTATTATATAATATTTGGGGTATAATAAAAACATATATTGTATGTAACAAACATACATCTTTTTTAATATATTTTATTAATCTTCTACAGAGAGGAAGAGAGAGGGATAGAGAGTTAGAAACATCGATCAGCTGCCTCCTGCACACCCCCCACTCAGGATGTGCCCGCAACCAAGGTACATGCCCTTGACCAGAATCGAACCTGGGACCCCTCAGTCCGCAGGCCGATGCTCTATCCACTGAGCCAAACCGGTCAGGGCCAAACATACATTTTAAATCAAGACAATAAAATAAAACATCCACGAGTCCATCTTAGAATTACAAAACTGCCAATACTAAAATTTCCATACTATTTATTTTAAAATGGCTTGTCACATATACATATCCCTAACGTTATTTTGTTTTGCTGTTTTTAAGCCTCATAAAAATGCTGCAGATCGCCTTCTGAAACTGGAATTTTTCATCCTGCAGTATGGTTTATTATTCATCCATGTGGTTATATGCTCTTGTGACATTAATGCATTCACTTTTACTGACAAATGTAATAATTATATCACTATGCCACAATTTATTCGCCCATCCTCCTGAAGATGGGCAGTGGGGTTTTCTGCTTACCAGCAATGCAGCAGTGAACATTCTTGTACCTATCTACCACAGCTCATGGGTAAAAATTCCTTTAGGCCAGTATTCGGCAAACTCATTAGTCAACAGAGCGCAAACCGTGGTTCGTGAGCTGCATGTGGCTCGCGAGCCGCAGTTTGCCGACCAGTGCTTTAGGCTAAATACCTAGGAGTAGTATTGATGGGTCTTTTTCTGATTGATTTGTAGAATTCTTTGTATATTTAGCATTTTATATGTTATGGGTGTTACACATATTTTCTCCTAGTTTTTGGCATAATTTTCACTTTTTAATATTCTCGTCTTATGGAGTTTCTATGGACAATCCCAGACATGTTTTTACACCATTACTTTATATTTTTTAAGTACACAATGTGAATACTTTTAAAAATATTTTTAAGGATGTGACTTTTTGTTTTATAAATAGTAGATTTATTGATATTTAATTCACATCTCATAAAATTCACCATTTTATTATACAGTTAAGAGGCTTTAGTATATTCACAAAGTTGTGCATCAATCCCCACTAATTCTAGAAAATTTCCATCAACTCCCAAAGGAAGTCCCAACCCCATTAGCAGGCACTTCCTAGTTCCCTACTTGCCCCCTCCCCAGGCAATCACTATCTATTTTCTGTATGTATGGATTTGCCTATTCTGGGCATTTCATACAAACAGAATCATTCAATTTGTGGCTTTTTGTGTCTGGCTTCTTTCACTTAGCTTCATGTTTCAAGGTTTATCTTTGTTGTAGCATGTATCAAGAAGAAACACAGGCAATTTCAAAAGTTCACATTCTTAGCTGGGTGGTGAGTACATGTGTTGATTATTCTTTAAACTGCACATGTATAATGTAATCATTGTGTGTAATTTATATTGTAAATATATAAAAACAATTTTATAAAAATAATGTAAAAAATAAGACACCTATCAAAGAAGGTACTCAATATATGGTGATTCTTATAGCAAGTAATAATAAAGTTGCAAAATGCAATTAACCACAGTGTAAATTGATCTAGAGCTAAACTTAGTATGGGTGAAAGTTTTGTTGAATGTGAATTTATTCTAGATGAATAGAGCATGTCATGAGGCAAGCTCATGAATTTAAATTGCAAGTAATTTATGTTTAATCATAAAGTATGTTCTAATAATTTATTGAATGTCATCTTTTAGCTTAAAAATGTATTAATTGGACAGTATCTGTCCTTAACTTTTTATGGTGTCTGGATGATGAATTTTAAAAAATGTCACTTCTGTACAATACTAGTCACATACTTCCCAGCCTAATAACAAAGAACATCTCATTAACTATCACCAGACATTGGGTACGCATTGCTCACTACAGCTTTCTTCAAATGTTACAGAAATGGCAAGAGGTAAAGTAAATACCAGCGAAATGGCATCTGTATCCAAAAGCATCTTCCCCAGGTACAAAAATAGAGATAGCATACAGGTGTCTTCAAGCCAACTAATAAACTGTAACTCTATTTGCTATGTTTATCATACCTGCTTATAAGTTTAACGTTAGGATCAGATGAGACACATAGTAATTACAAAAATACTTTGAAAAAATACATCACTAACTCTGGTGAAATTATTTAAAAATATCTGTATATAAAAATCATTAGAATATACATGGCAAGAGGCAATCATTTTTTTCTCAGACAGTGAATTAAAATAAAATGAATTCAATGTTAGAAATCACTTCCGGGAGATTCTGATTTAAAATCATCTACTTAGACAAGAAAAACAAAGAGAATTTTCTGAGGACATTGCCATTTATACGTATGTCTTGACAGGTACTGCCCTTCATCAAATTCTAACCTCTCTGCCTTTCTTAAAAATTGCACTAAGTAGGGTAATTAGTTAATAACCACATAATCAGTCAACACCTTTTCCTTGTGAAATCTTAGCACAGCACACATTTCTAGATACTATATGCACTATATTTATAGAACTTAAAGAAATGAAGATATAATTTTAATACATTTTAAATACTTGATCACATTTTCCTTATCTATCACTGAATAGAAAATATGTTAAAAATTTAATGGATGATAAAGTTGAATTTGTCTATAAAGTAGCAACTAAAATAGAAGGACCTATTTTAAATGAAAGTGGTACAGATATTATGATAGTAATAGCTAACTATCCAAAAAAGGAAGAATAGCTTAGGAAATATTTGGGTGAATAGATGCTAATTTGGATTTTAGGGGGAAAAATTATTAAGTGAAATACAGTTTCAAACTCTGAAAACAAGTAATGCTCTACTGAATACAGTCACTAAAAATATCTTGAATCAAAGCTGGGAAGCTGAATTTACAAAGAATGTGGGCTCCCTTTGCTGTAAAACTACTGTTTTATTTTTCTAAAAAAAATAATCAATTTGCTTAGGCTAAAAGGAAAATCAAAACTGGAATTTTGATTCAGTAGTCAAGTAACTCATATTTCTCAGAATCATATCTCTAAGAAAATTACAGATTAAAAAATACATCATGCACTAGAAAACTTAAACCAAGTAAAAGAATAAAGGCTGCCAGACAGTGTTTAGCTGGATAATTTTCTCCTTATCCAGATGAATGGTTAGAATTAAATCTTGAATGTTCAGAAATGTATGTTAAACCAACATCATTAAAAAACAATAATTATCCATTTTTAGATACTAATATGTTTTCAAACCTCAAACATTTTATTTTTTGAAAATGTTAATATTAACTGGTTGTAAATTTTGCCATAAGCCAGAACTTACATCTTAACCAAAAATAAAGAGAGAATACAAGTTAGCAAAAGATACTCAGGAGTTTAAAAATATCAAAAAGGCATCACAAGTATCTAATGGATCAGAAAGTTTCACTGAGCACAAACCAGGTGTTTAAACAGTGGTAGGTACATGGTACACTGTTGTGACGAAGCTTTAGCTCGTAGACAAAGCAAGATACAGAAAAGATGATAGGAAACTACAAAGTGATTTACAGATGTGCAAAATAAGGCGATATTGGCCCTACCCATAATAGTTAGCAAAGTCTAGACGGGGGAGTTGGAGTTGAGTCAGAATTTGAATAACAGAAAAGATTGAAATTGGCAATAAAAAGGGTGCTGCTATAGGACCATGCAAAGGTATGAACATGGGAATAAGGGCAATGTGTGTTTATTCCAGATGTGCATTTTCATACTCTTCCTAAAATGTAAAACATTATCATCCACAAAATATGACAGGAAAGTAGAGGCTGTGGGCCTCTAACACTGAATCAATTTTTATATTAAAAAATAAGACATAGCACATTTTTGCTGTTAGCTCCCAAGTAACCTGACAAAAACCAGTTTTAAATGCATTTTTAATTTTTCTTTTTAATCATCTTAAGTTCCTTTTACATACAGAATCTCTCAATGTTTTACTCTCCCCAGAGCTTTTTTGTGTGCCTTTTGTATATTGCTACCATCTTCTTAATAGTCACTGATGCCTGACTTTAAGGTTCTTTAGGATTTAGTTTCCCTTTACTTTTTAAAAAATTGAACAAATGGGAGTATTACTTGCACTTATTGCTCTGACATATGAAGTCTACTACACTTTGTCATAATTTAATCCATGTTTCCTTGGGTTCTACGTGGTAAGACATCACACTTGTCTTATACACAGGAGGAAACAGATGAATGTGAATGTTGATTTAGTGACAAGAGGTTTAATTTTTATTTTGTACTAGTGAACAACATGAACTGTCCAACTCAAACATGAATAAGTTCACTGAAATCCAAACTGCCATTCATTTAATAGCATATAAATAACTCCTCAAGAAACGAATAGCGCCAGGCCTTTACCCTCTCATAACTCCTCAAGAAACGAATAGCGCCAGGCCTTTACCCTCTCCAAGACGAGGCCTTCCTTGCTGTTGTTTCATGGAAGGAAAATGGACATTTAAAGTATTTACCATTTCCAGTCTCTCTGCCTTAAGGCGAACGGAGGGATTTAGGGACACCTTCTTTCCTTGTGGTCCATAATTATCAGTCCAGACAGGGGCAGCATCTGAGAGACAACAGGGTGCACACTAATTGGAAATTTAATTGGAATAGAAATTTTCATGTGACAGGATGTGTTCTGAGCTCCTGCTGTTAAAAAAAAATTCTGGTTAATCAGCTGGCAGTTTTTGTTTTCGTCAAATCTAAAATGTATCATACAAACCAGCTTCACTTGAGCCCTAAAATATATGATATTAAAAGAGTGACCAATTAGACATTAAGTCCCATGGAAATACTAATTTAAAAGACAAACATACATCCTACCACCACTACCCTGTCATCACGATACCTTACTAATTGTTAAATGAAAAGTCTTTTTTTTTTTTTCTTCCCAAATAAGTAAAATCATATGAGAAATTCAAATAGATCATGACATTTCTTTGGCTGGCAAAAGTGGTTTTGTTATGTGAGTTCTGGAAGTACTACAGAAAAACTAAAAAATGCAGATGGTTTCAAGTTTACACATTAACTATAATGGACTTATAACTCCTTGAACTCAAAATCCCATTTCTTATTTTACAGAAGGTTATATTTCAAGAAGCATAAGTGGACTTTCAAGAGTTGAGTTTATATACTGTTATTCTTTGGCACCTTTTCAATGGACACTGAGTATTTAGACAAGCCTTTGTCCTGGTTGCATGGATAAGAAACCAGCTGCCACCCAGGACTAGGACCTGGAAAACATCATGCGTTTTAATATGCCAGAGTTTGTAAAACAAATTCCTATAATTCACGGCAATCCTTGTATCTAAATTGTCACTATTCTAAATACACTTTTAAATGGTATTTTACTAGTTCTACATAGAAACGAGGAAGAGAAAAAAACTTTTTAAAATGTCACATCTTTATGCAGTGTTTTAATTTTTTTTTTTAATTTCTCGGAGCATCTGTCTCTAAGTACAAAATGATTTGCATTCTCTTAAGAACATAAGAAGCGCATATGAAAATAAATAGTCTTCCTCTAAACCTTTAACACATCGTTAACATTCTATGTAAAATCTTGAATATAGCTTATATGTGTCAAGATCATAAAAAAATGGCTACTGACTTTTAATTTCAAGTGGAATCAAATGCTGAGAAAGACTGATTTTAATAGAAAAGAAAATTTGCAATTCTGATAAAAGGAACAAAGTGTCCTTTGTTGATGTGATACCTAATTGTTGGCCATGGGATAAAAAAATACCATATGTGTATTTTTTTTTCTCTTAATGCAGTGGTCGGCAAACTGCGGCTCGCGAGCCACATGTGGCTCTTTGGCCCCTTGAGTGTGGCTCTTCCACAAAATACCACGTGCGGGCACGCATGTACAGTGCGATTGAAACTTCGTGGCCCATGCGCAGAAGTCGGTTTTCGGCTCTCAAAAGAAATTCAATCGTTGTACTGTTGAAAATTGGCTCTGTTGACTAATGAGTTTGCCGACCACTGTCTTAATGTAACTGCAGAACCAAGCTCCCTGTTCTCCTTGCTTGGTGCCCTACCAATAAAATGGCTTTAATTTCTCCTCAATGTTCAGTGTTTGGTTTTGCTGTGCATTGGACAGGCAGACCCTTGTTCGATTCAGTTCAGTCTGGTTCGGTACCATTAAGAGAAATTCTCTGCCAAACCCAAAGTGTGGCCTAAAAGAGGCGCATGGAGTGGTGTGGTATGAAAGACCACATAGCAGATAAGTCCAACTTTATTTTTCTTTTTTAAGATTTAGACTTGTGAGGCTTAACAATGACCTTCAGCTTGGTGCCTGAACTACCTACAGTTAAGGCACACTGACACTAGGTGGACCCAAGCTCACCTAATTATGGTCTCAGACCAAGACCAACCCTGGGCATGAACTACTCAGTTCAAGTTTAAGTACACACTTGGAGAGGCATTGAGAGCGAGAGGGATCAGGAAGAGAGAGGAAGGGACAGGGACACACACCATCCACACACATTAAGGCATGCACTCTCATTTATATTTTCCTATATCTAAGATGAAAAAATTGCTGTGTTGCCCTAGCCGGTTTGGTTCAGTGGATAGAGTGTCGGCCTGCGAACTAAAGGGTCCCAGGTTTGATTCCGGTCAAGGGCACATGCCTGGGTTGCAGGCTCCATCCCCAGTTGGGAGCATGCAGGAGGCAGCTGATCAATGATTCTCTCTCATTATTGATGCTTCTATCTCTCTCTCCCTCTTCCTTTCTCTCTGAAATCAAAAAAAAAATATATTTAAAAAAATGCTGTGTAACAGTGGAAATAAAACAAGTTAGCTCTTATGTATGCTTACTTTTAGTCAGACAGTGCACAAAATACTTTACATACATAAACTCATTAATCTTTAAAATAACTAGAACATTTGCGCAAGCATTATTTTACAGGCCCTTTGAGTGGCCCACTGACCGTGGAAAACATCTTGTGACTACCCCTGGATCAACCGCCACCAGAATATGATCGTGGGACAGTGCCCTCGTCCTCAATCCAGGCCCTACACCCACCCCTGGCGCCTGTATAAGCCATCCACAAGAACTCCTCGGGAGCTCACTTCTCTCTTCTGGTCCATTTCCTAGTGCACAAGCTCTTTTCAATAAACTCTATCTGCTTGATCTTGTACTGAGTTCAGTGCTCATTTCTATGACATTGAGACTCAAGAACCTAAGGTCAGCAACACAAGTTTCCATTCAGAGCCTTCCCTACACCACCTATTACTTTCTCTCCTTAGTCCACTTTGCTCATGGCTTCAACCATTTGTTCAAATGTGTAATTCATCCACTAGACAGTATAGATGCTCTTTAGAGTACTAAGTCCATCCACACCTTGCTCTAGTTCACACAGAATACTCACAGAGTAGTTATTCAATAACATAAACACACACACACATAAACACACTCACACACATTTCTTTTTCTAATCTGAATAATGAAGGTTGTTTTTTTTTTAACCCCATGTTTTATTCACAATATATCATTAAATATCTCACGGAAAATATCCTAATTCCTTTATAATTTCTACTGGACTATGTTTTCTATACGTATGACATACTCAGTAAGTGCCTCCTGAATAAATAAATGACTAAGAGAGGCGTTGAGTAGTTCAATTACTTTCAACCTTAAAAGCATGTTACACAAATGTCTCCTGACCACTGTTTGCTTCTTTTATCTTTTTTGCTCACGTGAGGTCAGAGTTTAAAAAAGAAAATAATATATCAAGAGCATGGAAATAATTATATGAAGGGAATGCACTAATAAAATTTATAATAGTCAACAAATCCCACTAAGTAAAAAGGCACATTATTTATGGCTAAAGACTGCTATCACCATCCGAGTCAACCCTGCTCCAAACCAGAGGAAACTACTATGGAATCTACTCTGAATTCCTGTTAAGTACGGTAGCTACGTGCAGTGGTCTGAATGCTTGTGCCCTTGCAGAATTCATATGTTGAAATCCTAACCCCAAAGAGGATGGTACTAGGAGGTGGGGCCTTTGGGAGGTGCTTAGGTCATGAGGGTAGAGCCCTCATGAGTGGGGTTAGTGCTGTTATAAAGGGATCCTACAGTGTTCCCTAGCCCCTTCCACCACGTGACGACATGATGATGAAAAGCCTGCAGCTGGAGAAAAGTTCTCACTGGGACCATGCTGGGACCATGATCCTGGACTTCCAGGCTCCAGAACTGGTATTGAACATATGGTGTTGTTTATAAGCTACCCAGTGTGTGGTATTTTGTTAGAGTAACCCAAACGGACTAAGACACTATGTAATTTATACTAACTATTCCTTATTTTGTAATTCTGATCCAAATAATGCTATTAAGAACTGAAAAATATATGGGTAAAAATTTGCATTATAATTTAGACATATATAATGAACTTTTCTATAGGTTACAGGGTGGGGCAAAAGTAAGTTTATAGTTGTTCATATGGAAAACAATATAATCATTAATAAATAATAATCCTATATAATAAAGAGGTAATATGCAAATTGACCATCACTCCAACACACAAGATTGCCGCCCCCATGTGGTCAAAGGTGGCCACTACAAGATGGCCAGCAGGGGAGGGCAGTTGTGGGAGATCAGGCCAGCAGGGGAGGGCAGTTGGGAGGGACCAGGCCTGCAAGGGAGGGCAGTTGCAGGGGACCAGGCCTGCAGGGGAGGGCAGTTGGAGGCGACCAGGCCAGCACGGGGAGGGCAGTTAGGGGTGACCAGGCCAGCAGGGGAGTACAGTTAGAGGCGACCAGGCTGGTAAGGGAGGGCAGTTAGGGGTGACTGGGCCAGCAGGGGAGGGCAATTAGGGGCAATTGGGCCAGCAGAGGAGCAGTTAGGCAATGATCAGGCTGGCAGGGGAGTGGTTAGGGGGTGATCAGGCTGGCAGGCAGAAGCAGTTAGGGGCAATCAGACAGGCAAGCAGGCGAGTGAGCGGTTGGGAGCCAGCAGTCCTGGATTATGAGAGGGATCCAAGATTGAAGAGGGTGCAGGCAGAGCAGAGGGACAACCCCCCCCCATGCACGAATTTTGTGTACCGGGCCTCTAGTACAAGAATAAACTGTTTTGCATGCTCACAACTGTAAACCTACTTTTGCCCCATCCTGTATAGATTTTTGACTTGTGCTTGACTTTTGGAGATAATTTAAGGGGAGAAATTTTTCTACATATTTGAGCCAATATACACTTTACAGCTTGATAAAAATCCTTCTCTTATGGGTGGCTTACACAATCTTTTATTATTTTAAACAGTCATTAAATCATTCCATGGTAATTAAAAACCAATAACACTGAATTTACAATATTAATATCCTTTGTAATTTATATCTATATAATCTCTTAAAAACACACCCCAAAGAATATTTCTTTTCTTAAGCTATGCTTCCTTCTATGATTTCTCTGAAAGGGGCATTTAATATACCTCACCAGCATTTCACTAAAAGGGAAAGGCAACCTAATCTTGATTTACTAGTAGAAAGAGTTTTCATTACTTGGTTTCAACAGTTTGTTGATTACTGCAGCTTCACAGACACTGTTATTCTAATGCATCTTTGAAAATGTTAACGGTTGTTCAGGAAAATTTCCAGTAAAAGTCATAATCTGACAGGGACCATGGCACAATGCATCCATTTTGCTCTTTTACTCACTGAAGGAAAGAAGACTTAATGCATCCTTCCTTAAAGTCTATTAAGTACATACGCCTCATTGAGAGAGAGTCATTGCAAAAAATAACAGGAGAGAGGAATTAAGTGTGCACTTACCTGTATTAGACATATCTGTAGGGCTGTGGTTCAAAGAAGCAATTGATGTCTGTTCTGTTTTCTTGTATCCCGTTTTTAACTATGAAAGACAATGAGAAACATGAAATGTCATTTTCTAAAGAAGGTCAAAGACCAGACTAGAAGCTTATTCTATATAATAAAAGTATAGTATGCAAATTGTCTCCTCGACCTGGAGTTCTTCCGGGAGTTCAACCAGAGGGTGGGGCTGGCCGGGGGAAGGGAGGGAGGCCCCGGTTGGCGGCCAGCAGCCTTTAAGGACCCTACCAGTGCACGAATTTCGTGCAATGGGCCTCTAGTGTTAACATAAAAAGAATGGCTAAAGTGACTAAAGCATTAGTTCAAAAAAAAATAATAAATAAAACCTCTAAAAATTTGGTATATTCATCTAAATAAAGAAATTCAGATTAAATGTAAACAGCTTTCAGCTTTACCATCCAAGGACAACAAAATAGGCCATGTACCTTGTCCTTGAGAAGGTTATCACCCCAAATGAAAAAGGATAAGGGGCTAACAGAAAATCTTACACCCTGTATCTGATTAGCATATACCAGTAACTGAAGCTACCTCTGACAAATTGTATTTCACTGACTGAAAGCCGACCTGAGTTTCCTATTTTACTTTATAGCTAGCACACACTTAAAGACTGCATACTCTTTACTTTATAACTTTGATTTATTAGGCTATTGCAGAAACTAGTTATTAATTGTATTGATTTTGATGCAGAAACCCCCCTTAGTGTGTCTGCAAGGGTGAATGATATCCTAGTATACACACGTGAGGAACATACCCACCTACACTGCGTGGTAGAGATTACTCTCTGTGTGTGGGAAAGAAGCTAAGGAACATGAAAGAGTACTGCCTGCCTTCAGTCAAGCAGAAAACAGAAATAATAATGTATTGAACCATACTAATGACTGTCTGAAAACATATGTGATATTCCTAACATAGTTCCAAGTAATACCTACATGTATCTTTGTGATGCCATTCCTGATCATATTTTTCTGGGCAAAAGATACACTGATGTGAAAAAATTGTATTTATTGACAGTATAGCATAAAAATCTTAAAAGAAAAAATCTTTCAAGGAAATACCAGTTTGCTAAGACACTGTATTGCCAAAATGATAATTCTCAATGTTTATGGCAAATATAAAAACATATAGAGGATTTATGGACTGCATAAGAAAACAGAAATTGAAGAGTACCTGATTTCCCTTCAAAGAAGGTAAAATAGCATCTGTAGTTTTGGGGGTAGATGAGGTCTTTGGAATTGGTATTTCAGGAGGAGAAGAAAGAAGATTAAATGCTGAAGCTTGAGGTCCATATTCTCCAGAGGTCTGTAAAAGGGGTGTACACGGTAGATTTTCTGGGTGACTGCCATCTGATTTTTGTCTTATGAATGCTATCTCCCAAGCAGGTTCTGACCTAGCATTAAAAAGAAAACACTTTATGAATGTATTATGGAGATAGTACAATTTAATTCTAAAATAATGTTTCACATATTACTTCAAAATATTTCCTTTAGGGTCTCAAGTACTTATGACATCTTAAAAATTACTATTTTAAGGAGCCATGCTAAATGATTCCTTTTATCCTGTGAATAGAATAGTTACCTCAACTTGGCTCGGGTAATTATGCTTTTTGCTTCTTCAAATGATACACCAATCATAGATTCCTTGTTTATTGAGACAAGTTGATCTCCTGGCTTCAAACGTCCATCCTAACAAAAATAGTAACATTTGTAAAGAAATGAATAAGGATGGTTTTAAAAAAAATTGATGTGATTAAAGCAAGAAAAGTTTTAGTGAAGAACGTCTTAAAGAAAGAGCAAAATCAGAGATCATAACACACAATTGCTATATTCACAAGTGATTTTTTTCTCTCCTTCCAGTTGGTTAATGTATGGGGAGCAAAACACAATAGTAACGCTGGAAAAAACTAAGCTATATGGAGAAAGTATCCACCATAGGGATTCTACATGCTCAGTAAAATGAAAGAGCTGATTTTGTAAGGTTAGTAAACACAGTTCCGTATTGCCTGGGCTCAAATCTTATTACAGAGTTTGGTTACATATGCATTTAAATCAGGCATATTCAGACTATATTTAGACACTCATGTGCATTAGTGTGCAACTTAATATGCTTAATTTTAGTTTGAGGACAATCATTCATTCACTCAAGGTTAAGGTGAAATGGTAACAAACAAGAAAAACAACCATTTGGCCACAGGCTATCAAATAATAAGGCTAATAAAAGTTAGGGAAGAATAAACAACATTCCAGAGTGCTTATTCCGGGGAGGGCGGGTGAGAATGTGATGGGGAAAGCACATAGGAAGTCTCAATGGTACTTAAACTTTCTCCTTAAGCCAAGTGCTGAACTCTAAGTGGATTCGTCGATGTTCATTTATCATTATGCTTCATAAATTACATATATTTTCTAATATCCTTTTTTTAAAAACATATTTTATTGATTTTTTACAGAGAGGAAGGGAGAGGGATAGAGAGTTAGAAACATCGATGAGAGAGAAACATCGATCAGCTGCCTCCTGCACATCCCCACCGGGGATGTGCCCGCAACCAAGGTATATGCCCTTGACCGGAATCGAACCTGGGACCTTTCAGTCCGCAGGCCGACGCTCTATTCACTGAGCCAAACCGGTTTTGGTCCAATATCCTTTTGTATGCATCAAATATTGCACTCTAAACAAGAAAAGAAGTGACCCATCCCCCCCAATAAAACGAAAGCTCATGTCATTTGCCCGACAATATGCCTAACTACCTAAATAATATTTGGGTTCTATACTCCATATCTAGTATTTAAAGTAAGAGTCAAGTAGAGAATTTTAAATTTGATTTTAAAATAAATTAATTAACTAGTAAGATAAAATAAACATTATTGTTAAATCCAGCTATAGACCATTTGGAATCTGCAAAAATAATTCCTCATTAGTATCAGTTTAATAACACAGGTTGTAACTGAAATGTATTGGCTACATTACTATTGACTTCTATGCCAAAGCCTGGCAACAATTTAGGTGGGAAAAGGGAGGAAATGAAGAAAACCTGCTTCATTGGAGCAAATCAAGTAAAGGTTACTGACAAGGAAAGAAAGGTTCTTTTAGAAACGGGGTGGAAGATAGTAAATATCAGGTTACTTTGTGTTGACCTAAACATTCTTGGTATTCAGTTCCTTCTATTAAACTTACTTGAAAAAGGGAAATTCTAAAGTGATGACTCTATGTCAGATGGCAACTCAACGGCCTTTCATTTGGGCAGGAGCTCTCAGAGGCAGTGGGTGGGGTGGAAGGAGCAAAGGCTGGACAAACAGACAGTCCTGCACTCACACTTAAGCTCTATGACTTGCTAGCTAGATGTTCATAAACAATGAGAGAGAGAGAGGGAGGGCGGGGGAGAGAAGATAGGAGATGGAGAGGCATGCGTGTCCTCCACAGGGAACGCAGAACTGAATTCTAGCGTCTGAGGCAGCTCCTGTATCTACACAGATACAGGAGCTGCCTCAGACGCTAGAATTCAGTAATCAGAGTTGGTGGTCAGGGCTGCAGAGAAAAGGGCTACAGAAAACAGACGTAGGCAACAGGGTTCAGGCTGACCTACGACCTCTCACAACCTCTTCTCGGGCTGTACAGTATCAGCAGCACAGAGGGAAGAGCCCTCGTATAGGCAACTTAACGCATTTTATAGTAAAGCCCACTGATGCACTGAAGCAGCATTCTCAAGCAGGACACGAGTCAGGGGAGACAGGAAGAACAATGCCTTCCGACTGGCTTCTGGTGTTTCTATACATCTTTTCTTTCTAAAATGTATCCACAGCGGCGGTGGTTTTTCCTTTTCTTTGGTTCCTAGAATAAAATCTTAGCTGATCATGTGAATTTCTGAACCTGCTTAAAAGTCAGAACCTGCAAAGTAAAACAAAGCTATTTCTGTACATGTCTGGCATCCCAAACCAGTGAATTCTGAACCAGCTGCATTAATGTGTGTGCGAAGATGCTAACTTCAGAGGCCTCTTCCACGCTGTCTCGATTCTGACTCAGCAGTTACTGAGCAACTAGACAACACGATGGGCAAGGTGCCAAGCACTTTCGTGTGCTCGACTTCAGAGTCTGAAATCTTTCAGGTTGGCATCTGTAAAGATGCAGTAATAATGCATTCCTGACCACGTAGATACTTCTATTAGAAACTACCTACAGTGTTCATTTCAGATTATAAAGACTGGTACCTAGTTTTCTAAATAACTTGTTATCTTATCAGAAACCATCTACCTGTCTGACTCTGATGTAACCAGCTCACTATTCCTAACTACTAAGGGACGTTCTTGCAAGCCTTTGGGGCCTTCCCATGCTGCCATCAGCTGTCCACTGGAGGTACCCTTCTTTTATCCCCAGCTACTCATGTGAATCGGAGTCAGTTGTTTAACCTCCACGGGACTCCACTTCCCTAGCTGTAAAGTGGGGATAAATACCTGTCACACAAGGTTGATGCCATCATTAAATAATGCATATAAAATCAAGCACACTGTAGGTGTTAAATACAGGCGAGTCGAACCGGAATACCAAATCTGTTCTGGGCAATTTTCACATGATAGCGAATTTAATCCTGTCCCTCCTAACTTAAGAGCCTGTGATGACTGCCCGCTGGTAGAAAAGTTGGAACTCCTTAACCTCCCAAACCCAGCAAAACAAACTAGCTGCAACCTACTATTTCTAGCCTCCTCATCCAACTTCCCTTCTCGGCATATGAATTCTTCGTTCTATTTTCAGAAAATGTTCTTCAACCCCTAATGCTTTTACACGTACTAATTTCTGTCTGGAATGACACCGCCCACCCTGCCACTTCTCTCGCTGATGAACTCTCACTTAACTTCACAGCCAGCCTCAAACATCTCTGCTGTGAGTTTTCCCTGACTCCCTACATTTACTTCATTGTTCCTTTCTCTGTGCTCCCAAAGCTCTCTTACGTACCTGTATTACTGCACTGACTTTGTGCTGCCCTTGTTTTTTACTCTCCTGATTCCCTTTTCCTCCCAGGAGAGCAAATGAACTCAGCATCTCCCACACCAGCAGCACCGATTCTCTCGGCTGGCCAGAACCACGCCCTTGTCATGGCTACTCCCCCAGGAGAGTGCCAGGTGCGTAAGTCCACAACAAATGAATAAGGTCCAAGAGGTTAAGGTGGCTTTCACAGAAATAAATCATGGCAGAGGCGGAAAGAGCGCGGCATTGCTAAGTGAGCCCTCCTGGCTGCTACCCCTTCAGCTCCACCAATGGGAGTGCTGTCTACCCTTTGCCATCCCGAGGCCTTGGTCCTATTTATCAACAAAGCCTTGGTCCATCTATAGGCTTGAGATTGCCTATTTTATTAGATCTGAAACAATATATTAAAATTAGAGCAAGTCAAAGTACTCATATGCATTTAAAAATATTAACATTTGTTCAGTTCGATAACTTTAACAAGGATAACCTTATAGCCTGTGTTTCCTATTCTGAATATACCTACCATGCAGAAGTTTTGTGTGGATTAGGTGTTTATTAACATTCTAATACAGTATTTAGAACACAGTAAATGCTACTATTATCAATTAAAATTTTTTAAAAATAAGAGCATCCATTTTGTATTTGCAGAGTAAATATGCATATAATTCTCCATCATGATAAAGTACACAAAAAGTAATGTAAGCATTGCCAACTTATTTATTTATTCTTCTGTCTACACCTTTCTTTATTTTGGCTGCGTGGACAGGACCAGGTATAGTCAAAGAACATTAACAGCTCTGTGCTGCCCTCTAGTGGTAAATATACAATATAGTCCATTACAGGGTTTTGCTTTTTAATTCCCTTTCAAATAAGGAAATTCTAAGGAAACCAGTAAGAGAAAGTATATATTATGAATATAATTTCTTGGTCTGCTATCACTGACAGCTGATTAAGAGCCACTCAGCATCACTGATATCAACTTATTACTTTAGCACTATTTTTCATGGAATATAAAAGCACAAATTGATGCTTGTCTTAAAAGTAAATTGTTATCACTTGTTAGGTACAATGATCTGTTATTGCACTATATCAAGTGCAATCTAGGAAATACCTTAGCTATCCTGAACACACACAACACACACAGACACACACACACACATCTCAGCTTCAAAACTAAAGTAGTACTAAACATTTCAGTTCTTAAAAGAAAAAATCATTTTTGTTTGAATTTGTTTAAACATAGCATTTAAATATGTTCTTACTTGGTTAATAATTTAAATTCAATAGCCAAAAATTTATTTCATTATAATATCACAAACTTACTGTATAATACTTACAACTCATGCATTTGGAAGATACCTTATTATCTCAACAAGCCTGAAACAAAATCATTTCTATTATTTTCGAAGTTATTAGTAAAACTAACAAAGGAAAAAAACCCCAGTAGAATAGATAAGTTGCTTGCTAAACAAGTGTTTGGGGTGGGAACAGGGATAAGAGTAGGTGTATTTATTAAACCAAAACAAGTAGAATAAGAAAACAACAATATGAACAAACCTAATGATAAGAGAATCCTTTCTCATACTATGCAGTTTGATATAAATAGGATGTTTTATTAAATTCTTTATACTCTCATCTATTTCCAAAAAGCACTGGGGCCAATTTTCAATAAAAGACATATACTATAAGCACAATAGTAAAACAAAAATAGCAAATACAACCCAAGAGAAATGAGAACGCAAATATAGTAACCAGTTTGTTAACTAAGTTGCTAGTATTGTGCTTCAGATTTGGGTCTGAGCCGCCTAGGAAAAAGGGACTAATGATTTACATATTTCTTACCTTAAAGAGAAGAGTAAGACTTTCTAATTCCTAAAAAAAGGATATTTTCTCATCTTAATTCTAAATCTAATTTCTCATATAGATTCTAAACCTAATTTCTCATGTGAGCAAGTAATTAGTGATATAATTAACAAACTGAACAAAAATTACAGTAAATTTAAAATGAACAAATTTTATTTGCTGAGTGTTTGCGTTTATTTTGTTTTGCATTTAGGATAGGCTAAATGAATATACTTCAAGCTTAAGTGATCCAACTTGGTCCAAACTCGGAGCAATCTAGAGATAACAACACGTCTTCAAATATAATTTCTCTCAACCAAAAATAGGATAAGAGTTGAATAGCATAAATTAAAAATCTATAATCTTTAGTGATAGCCTGAAGTCTGTTATTTTCACATCTTATTTCATATTCATTCTTAGGGTAAAGCTCCTTGAGGGTAACAGGCCTATTTTCCAGTTCCTTTGTTCACAGGGGATGTTCAGCTAATACTAAGACTATACTGATGAGATAGAAAACAAACCTTGTTACTAATGGTTTGGGTGGGGTTTTTTTGTGAAGGTTTTTTTTTTTAATTTTCATTTTTACCTTATAACAGTCTCCGCCAGGAATGATTTCCTGAATATACACAAAGGGACCTTCATTCCGGTTAATTCCTCCGAGGATCTTCAGACCAAGGCCTGTTTCCTTGGTAACTGTAATCATCTGCAAGGCAGGATCCCTAAGATAAAGTAAATTAGCACTCACAGGTTACAAGAGATCTTACTTTCTCCTTAAACTATTTGTTGAATCAAATTCTTGGATCTAGATAACTCAAAGTACTCAGTACATTCCAGCAACTACATTTTAAAAAGTATGGTGAGACAAAAGCAATCAAATGGATTGTCTTATCTGTAATTTTAATTTTCTCTACAAAACAACCAAACCATTAAAAAAAATACAGCAATAATGCTTATTTCTTTGAAGAACAAACAAAAATAGTTCAAAAATATAATAGAGATAAATTTTTAAAATTTATTAAAGGTGATGGAAAAGATTTGCTTTTATTGATTTTTAGACTATTTAGTATTGAACAATTCCAATACTAAATATTTTAATGAGTTAGGTAAGTGACTTTAAAGTAAAAGTGGCCACTTAAAGTAAAAGAAATATAACCTCCATTTGAATTGCAAAAAAGAAAAAGTTTATCATTTTAATTGGGAGAAGTATTTTCCTGGTACAAAGCACTGCCCAGGCTGTGATTTCCGTCAGACATAAGAGCAATGCCATTAGAAAAGAAGAACGTGTGTAAACGTTCTGTGAAAGGTGTCCCCCCAAGTTACGTTTTAGAACACTCTGGTCAGAGCCTGACTTTTACTGGCTGAATAAACTACGGTACGTCCACATGCTAGGAAACTACACAGTTATAACAAGGAACAAGGAAGATCTTTTTAAAAAGTGATTTGAAATGATCACCAGGATATAATTTTAAGTTAAAAAAAAAAAAAGACAAAGTTAAAACAGTATATATAATATGCTACCTTTTTGTTAGGAATATGCTGGCGAGTGGCCTCTGGGAGCTGGAGCCCAGGTGTTTGGGGACATTTTGCCTCAGTCATATGACTCTCTCTGTGGGCTTGATTTGCACGAAGTAGTTGGAAAAAGTTCTGTGCTGTCCCAGGGAGTAAGCTGTTCAGCACCAAGACATGGAGCTCTGTGCACACCATGCAGCTAGGCCTGGCTGGTGCCTCTTGGAGACGGGACCTTTCCAGTGGTCAGAGGAGGAAGCATCAGAAAAGACCCCTGAGTTTAACTAGCCTGGCACCCTTCTCCAGGGAAGACCTGTGAACCTGAGTCAAAAGGCTGGTATACTCTTGTTTACTAGGTAAGCAACAGTGGACATCTAATGTATAGCGGAACCTTGTAAAGAATTAATGACCTGGAGAAAAAATATATATAATTATGTGGTTCATGGACATATACACACATACATAACCTTTATGTATATTTATATGTATATGCAAAAAGCAGCACTGAACAAAACCACAAGAATAAAAATGGTTATCTAGACGAGAAAGGAGGCCATAGAGTGAAGGACAAGCATGAAAGCAAGCCTTCTCTGAAAGTGCCTAGTTATGTGGGTGTTCATACTGCAGAATGGCAATTCTTCCCATCCCTGTCTGCATGCCTCTTGGAAAGTGACTCTACCGTTCCTCCCATTAAAAAGGAAAGTCTACATCTCTACCCCTTGAATTTGGACTTGACTATTTAAATTGCTTCAGCCAATGGTATTCCAGCAAATGTGAGGAAAATAGACATCTGACAAACACATGTGCTTTCTCCTGGGGACCATTCCACTGCCACATAAAAAAGCCTGAACTGCCCACCGGTGTGGCTCAGTGGTTGAGTATCAACCTATGAACCAGGAGGTCAGGGTTCAATTCCAGTCAAAGGCACATGCCCAGGTTGTGGGCTTGATCCCCAGTGTGGGGCCTGCAGGAGGCAGCCAATCAATGATTTCTTCTCATCATTGATGTTTCTATCTCCCTCTCCCTTCCTTTTTGAAATTAAAAAAAAAAAAAGAAAGAAAGGAAGAAAAGAAAAGAAAGAAAGCCTGAACTAGCCTCCTGGAAGCTGAGAGATCAGGTGGAAAGAGCATCCGTCATCCAGCCTTCCCAGCTAGGCCCCAGGACATGTGAATGAGGCTACCCAACATCATTTGGTGTTGACCAGAAGAATTAATCACAAAACCATGGCAAAGAATAAAAGCTTGTATTTTTAAGGCCCTGTGAGGTGGTTTGTTACTCAGCAAAAGTTAATCTTATGTTATTTTTATACTGAAATTATACAATATTTTAGATATTCAAAAATTAGATCAATTTTATAAAGCAATCTCTAAAAATAATTCTAAAAGAGATTGCAGAATCTGCCCTTTACACTGATTTACACTAAAAGGTAATTATTGATCAACTTCTCATTACTGCTGTCCCAGACCACAGGTTGTTAGCTGTATAACACTTTCCACCAGATACTCACTAATATTCGACAGATTTAAAACTATGATAGTTCAAAACATACTGAATTTAATTTAACAATTACTTTTCAAGTGGACCGGATGGTACTGCAGCAGATGAATTTTTATTCATGGTTTCACCACAGTAGCCTTGCATTTAACAGCCGTGCAAATGCAAATCTGATGAAGAGTCTATAAATTCTTCTTTTCCTAAGATTGGGGAAGCAGAAAACAAAGTGTCATGTCTTGGAACAGTCAAATGTGCTCTATAACTTTGCATAAAAACATTACATACATTTGGCACATAAACAATACGTGCCTGTGTACAGATGTTAGATGAATTTTATATATTTTGGGCCATGTCATTTTAGTCATTGCTCATCGTATCTGAGAAATGTAAAGATAGTACTGTAGATAGAGAGATAGATAAAGGTATGGAGGTATACCTATCTTATATAATAAAAGCCTAATATGCAAATCGACCGAACGGTGGAATGACTGGTCGCACTGACTACCAGGGGACAGATGCTCAATGCAGGAGCTGCCCACAGGCCCCAGGCCAGCCAAGACGGGTGCTAGCAGGGGCCCCCTGATCGCCCCACCAGTCACCCCCTGCAGAGGGAGGCGACCGGCGGTGGTGGCAGGGGGCAGGGCCAGTGAGCAGGCAGCCAAGGCAGGTGCCAGTGGGGGCCCCCTGATCGCCCCACCGGTTGCCCTGCAGATTGGCCCTGATTGCCGGCCAGGCCTAGGGACCTTACCTGTGCACGAATTTCATGCACCGGGCCTCTAGTATCATCATAACATCTACATCTATATGAAAGCTGCACTTCTGACAGAAGTGAAGACTAACAGGTAAGCTTTAGGTAACTACTACAACTTCCACCGTTAGTAAGCGTAAAAAGCACGTAATCATAAAAGATGGAGGGAAATGTCTTTTCTGAGCACAAGGCTAGGAAGTTCATAGTCAGAATGTCTGCAAAATAATTATACAGCACACTGCTGAAGAACATAGAAATTCCTGTTGTCTCACCAACTATCTGGAGGGACTTCCTACAGATCCTGGATTACTCTGACTCATATCACTCCACAGCTTCTTCAATATTTTCCTATGAAAAGAAAAAAGTGTTTTGATCTCTCTCACAGATCCACTGTAAAAATCAGAGAACAGTGGTATCATTGAGTTAAAAAATATTTGAACAGAGATTCACCACCTCTTCATAAGAAATATGAATGGAGTATACAAACGAAGCTACACAAGATTTTAGGATCCTTGAGCACATCCCTCTCATTAAAGAAATTAATGAGAAAGGACACAGGGATTGTGTACTTTCCCACCCAAATAAGAACCGGTCACTGGTTGTTTTCCCAGCTAGAATTCAGGCTGCAGAACCCAGAACATGGGCCTTGGTTTCAGACACACCTGGGTTCCAATTTGAGCTGCTAGGCTTTTCTGAGCCCGTTTCTTCACAGGTATATTAGGCAATAGTGATGGTTTTACAAATGAATACCCATGTCAAAACAGCAAATCGTTTCACTTTCAATATGTGTTGTTTGTTATAAATCAATGATGATACCATAATCAAGTTAACTTTTTTAAAAATCGGATTTTCAGTTAAAAATGGCAGCGGAAGTGGAACTCAAACTAGTAATTTGTACACTTCATCACAGCAGAGATTCTTCAAGAGAGCATTGACTATTTATATAACCCTACAGCTGTTTAAGGACACTGACAAAAATCAGGAATAAGTCTCTTCCCTGGGGTAGACTTTACTTAATTGATCTTTTTTAAAATGACATTAAAGTTTCATAAAATCAAGATATAAAAGGTCAGAGGGTTCTTTTACTATCTCCTTTCTTGTGTACCCAAAGGCAATTTCCCAGCTCCTCAGGCATTTTCCCCTTTCAGGAATCTAAACAGTTCAGCAATGCTGCCCATCTGTCTCGGGGGCGGACACATTGCGTCTGCCTGTAACACAGCCCAATCCTGTGGGAAATGCCGGAAGGCTTCAAAGGGCTCCTAGCTTTCTTGAAACATGAGATCTTCCTCAGAGTCACACTCACTGTTCTCAGAAGTTTCCGTAGACTCTCTGACTCCCTTCTGCTTGGCACACTCTTGAGCTCATTCACCAGACATTTACCCAGCACAGTCATGCAGGGCACTATGCTAAGGGCTTGTGTTATTATGCTGAACAATCCAAGGTCCCTGCTTTTACAGTTTACCCTTTAGTGATGGGAGAAAAACAATTAAAAAAAAAAAGGAAACAGCAGCCCTAGCCAGTTTGGCTCAGTGGATAGAGCGTCAGCCTGGGGAGTGAAGGGTCCCAGGTTTGATTCGTCAAGGGCACATGCCCAGGTTGTGGGTTCAATCCCCAGGAGGTAGTGTGCAGGAGGCAGCTAATCAATGATTCTCTCTCATCATTGATGCTTCCATCTCTCTCCCCTTCTCCCTTCCTCTCTGAAATCAATAAAAAATTTTTTTTTAAAAAAAAGGAAACCACAAAATGAACTAACTTTCAGGTACCAAAAGATAGTATAATCAAATTTGACTGGAAGAGGAGTGCTAATTTAGGTCAGGCAGTGGTGTCTCAGCCAAAATCCAAATAATAGATCAGCCAGAAGAAAAACTGAGGGACAAAGTACTCCCGGCAGAGAAAAGGCTTCAAGGCAGCAAAAATAAATTTGGGGCGTTTACAGCATAGAAGGAGGTGTGGCTCAGTGGTCGAGCGTTGACCTATGAATCAGGAGGTCCTGGTTCGAGTCCCCACCAGGGCACATGCCTGGGTTACAGACTTGATCCCGGGTGCGTGCGTGCAGGAGGCAGTCGATCAATAATTCTCTCTCATTGTTGATGTTTCCATCTCTCTCTCTCTCCCTTCCTCCCCAAAAACAATAAAAATACATTTTTATAAAAAGAAGAGTGTGGATGGAGCAAGGTGAATGCAGACAGAGATAGATGGGAGATAGAGAAGTATGCAGGGTCGAGAGAACGAGGGTCTAATGGGTTGTGGAAAGGAGTTTGGGTTTTTTGCTTGACCTTATTTCATACAACCTGGCTATTCTCGGGAGACCTGAATTGGCCTTTTGCCTTCTCTCTTACTTTTAGGTTGATTGTGCTTTAGCCTGAATTATGTCAGAATGTCAGTTAGTTCATTTGGAACATAATATGTATACAGGGGCCAGTACAAAATTTAAATGCAAGTCCCTGTTAAAAAGAAATTATTTCAAGATCGTGACAGCAGAGCATTAAACCAAATACAAGGCCCAACTAAGCCAGCGGCCCTTTTAAAAGTAGGGCCTTGTGCAACTGCACGGCACCCAACCATGAAGCTGGCCCTGATCTTGATAAAAGCAACTTGAAAAAAAAATAAGTGCCTTCTACTGATGAATGGTTTCTGTTTTCATTTCATCTTATCTATCAATCACATAAACGTAGCCCCTGAAGCCTTTTAAATGGAGTGGCCCCTGAAACATGTGGCTTAAAGGAAGATGCCAAGAATAAGAAACTAGGATATCCAGACTTACTAAGGCAACTTCATGCCATGAGTGTGAATTAATTTAATTGGGAAACAGTGACTATTCAGCCTAGTCTCAAGCAAACTAGAATTCACTTGTTCTTACTACTTATTCAAATGCATTACTCTTCCTCCTTTAGGTACAGGAAAAATCTTGTAACATATAGCTACCAAATAAACACTTGTTTATAATGCTAGATTAATTGCTAGGTATTTCACGTTGCCAAATGAACCCAGTAACTTTATTAGATAGACAGTTACAAAATACAGCCCAGTGACTAACATACTAAGGTTTAGGTTGCAATTTCCTCAATTTATATTAGCCATTAAAATGCCAAAAAGTAATTAGAATCAAATTTTTAAAATAACACATCTTTATAATCCATAAGTCTTCAGAAAGTCTGAAAAGCAATAACACACAATAGAAAAACATTGTGTGACTCTAAATTTCTTTTTCCTTTCTTTTCAACCTTACCATTTCTCAGTCCCCACCCCTAAAATGATATATATAAAAATAACAACCTATTTTACTTACTATGTAAAATCAGACACGATCATATCTAGTATCTAACTAGATAACTAGCTAGAAAGGGTTCACAAGGGCTAATCGTTTACGGTTGAGCAATGACATTACAAATTAAAGGTGTCAAGTCTGAAATCTCTCAGTCAGGTCCCTTATGTTTTAAGTTCGTTTTGTAATCAACACCTCTACCTGCAGAACAAGGTTGAACTAGTCTTGCCCTGAGGTGCTCCCATTCCATTCAAGGCAGAATCCATTATGTAGCACTCATTATCATAATTATTTATGCATTATCACAAGCAGACTCAGACTCACAAGAATTTCAGCCAGCACCGCTTTATTGCTATCAAGATTATTATACCTTGGAAAGGAATAGTTTCAGTTGCAATTACAAAGCAAAATAAAATAATAGAGCCCGAGACAAAGACACTATGACTGACATTTATATGTACTGCTACCTGTTGCTACATGAAAAGGTTGCCCAGAGGATGTTGGAGGGAATATACGCTTGCTTTCAGTGACATTAACATTTGCATGGGATTTGAGTCTACACTGTTAAGAAATTTAAAATGTGACAGGTCATGTCCCGAAAGAGCTGACAATCTCATGTAAGAACTTAGGGAGATACAGATGAAAAGATTTTCAAACATTCTCATAAAAAACAAATAAAAAATAAATTTGTAGAATCACATAATCTTGAGATTTTTGTGCCAGAGTAGAAAAGAGTCAAAAGGTGCTTAGATTTTATTGGCTTTAAAAAAAATTTTTTTTTCATTGATTTCAGAGCGAGTAAGAGGGAGAGGGACATAGAAACATCAATGATGGGAGAGTTTCAGTGAAATAAATAAATGAATCACAGATCAGCTGTCTCCTACACACCCCCTACTGGGGATAAAGCCTGGGACCTGGGCATGTGCCCTTACTAGTATGGAACCTCGACCTCCTCCGGGTTCATAGGGTGATGCTCAACCATTGAGGCACACCGGCCTGGCACGATTATTCTTTACAAAACAAATATAAAAAGAGAATGTCAGCCAATTTTTCCAGGAATGCCTGCACAGAAGACAAGACAGCAACCTCCCCAATTTCAGCAACCACTAAGTTTATATGTATTTTTCCTGATTTTTACTGTTTTGGTAATATGAATCAAAAGAAGAAATATTAATACCACCTGGGAAGAACCCCAACCAAAGAAATCTGAAATATATTGTAAATGCCCCCACCCCCTTTTCTGTTTATTTTGTATGCTGGTGCTAAACTTCCAAGCGTCATGATTTTAAAAGAAATTGTATGCCCTTCTAATTTATTTCCAGGATGAGGGGAGGGTAACATGTTTGCTTTCTTATGTGGCTCTTTGAAAATGTGTAGCACAAAGTTCCTAAAAAATAAAATGTTTACCTTTGAAAGAAAAAAATAATAAAACTACACTATTATCTTATTCCGTTGTCTTCACTGTACAGATTGTTGTGTGAAATTCTCTTATTTATGTATCTGTTACTTGATCATCTCCTGAGTCATCAGAAGAAAAGACTCTCCATAACAGAAGTGATCTTGACTTTATGTTGTAGCCCTAGTAGGTTGAACAGGGTCTGGCCCACAGGAACAGTGAAATAAATAAATGAATTACTGAAAATCACTTCTCAGGCAGCTCTGGTCATTAGAAAGAAAGCCTAACATTTACTAAATTTTTTTTTTTACTATGTCTCAAGCGCTGTGCAAATCACTTTACATGCATCATCTCACTATGAGGATTCCCCATTTTACAAATAAGGTCACGAAAAGTCTTGGGTCAAATAACTGGCCCAAGGACACAGGCCAAAGTGCAGACCCCGGAATGAATCCAGACCTAACCTCTGAATCCGAGCTCTTTACCGCTACTTTACAGAGTTTCTAGAAAGATGCTTCCTTCCGGTACAGCAAAATCGGCTCTGCTGTCCAGTCTGTCCTGTGGGATAACGGAAGAAAGCGATCACATCCCCCACACATTTAATTCCCAAGATGAACATCCCCATTTCCTTCCGTCCTTCGCTAAATGCTCTTCGGTTCCTGGCCACTCTAAACAAACTTCAGATGGACAGCGTCCCTCCTGCTCCACCAGCGGTGATGTCGCTGGGGGTTAAGGGGCGTCAGGGCAGTGGACGCCGATTCCCTGGGGCTGAGAAAAATGCACGAGATTGTTCGAGGGGCCGCGGTTAGTTATCCCAGGAAGGCTTCCTAGGACAGGGGATCCCAGCGCCCAGGGCTGCGCGGTCAGGAGCCGGCGGGCGGCCAGAGTACCCCAGGTCAAAGGACCGCGGGACAGCGGCCGTGGGGGGCCACCAGGTCGAGACAAAGACTGATGCAGTTCAGGAAGACCGGGGACACCACCCCGAGTGATGACGGGTGCACGCGGAGGAATGTAGAACGTTTTCCTAAAAGTTAGATAAGTAGGAGCGAAACAGTTCTAAGTGGGAGGAACAGTTCTAAAGCAAAAACGCGAACTTACCCGTAACCTGGCCACCCGGCCTCCGTAGCTCGGCTCCAGGCGTAAGCCTCCCCAGCAGCCTGGTAGCCAAGGCAGCGGCGGGCTCAACTCTGGTATCGCGAGACAGAGCAGGCCTCGCGAGATCTCCCCTCGTGCGTGACCGGCGGGCGTCCTTTCCGGACGCTATGGGAGGGCTCTGGCGTCCGGGATGGAGGCGCGTCGCTTTCTGCGGCTGGGGCTGGCGTCCCCTTGGGCCCCCGACCGGCGTTGCGGAGAGGGTAGAGCAGTGTCTCAGGCCGGAGAGGAGTGGGGCGGGAGGTGCTGAGAGGGGGCTGAGGCTGCTCGGAACGTGGAGGCGCTCGAGCCTGGCCCGAGACCTGGCCGTGCAGCCGGCGCGGCGGCCGAAGAGCACGAACCCGCACGCGCGCGCGCAGGAGGAGGAATGGCGGCGGCGAAACAAAACCGTCCTCACGTACATGGCCGCGGCCGCCGTGGGCATGCTGGGGGCGTCCTATGCCGCCGTGCCTCTTTATCGGCTCTATTGCCAGGTAGGGCTGCCGCTGCCCAGTGGGCGGTGTCCTGTTGGGACGTCCCGAGATCATTGCCCGGAGAGGAAAAACGGGCTCAAAAAGGTGACTTGGCCAAGGTCACCAAGGAAGTTCGCGGCAAAGCTGCAAGTGGGACCCAGCCCCCTGTGGTGATCCTGCTGCCGAGTGAAATTCCTTGGTCTCCGAGCTCACCGGAAAGGTCCGCAGCCTGTACTCCCGAATCCAGAATCTGCTTTACCCTCCTGCTGCTTGCACACGTGCCCGCTTTAAAAAATGTAGCGTATATTGGTACATTAACTCAGTGAGCCACATGGATTATGTGAGCAGGTTCACCCTGGAAATGGGAGTCTGCGTGTTGCTTGTGCTTACACTGGGCGTAGCTTTTTATCTCTAAAAAGAGACATGAATTAGGCCTTTGAGGACCCCATCCCCGTTCATTTATGACTGTAACGTTCATATCCTGGGCTCCGTTTTCATCAGAATCTAGCTCGTTCTCTGTGTGGTCCTTGGGACCAGCAATATCAACATCACCTTGGGACTTGGGTGCAAATTGTGCCCAACCCCTGAACTACTCAATCAGGAATCTGGAGTGGTCAGTATTTTAATAAGTCCTCTAGCTGATTTTGATGCAAACAAATGTTTGAGAACCACCGGCCAAGGCAAACTTCACCTAATTCATGTATAGTCTCCATAGTTTTTTAATGTAATAATTTGCTGCTCTGGCTGGGGTGGGCATTGGAGTAACCAGGGAGCTTTTTAAAAAACTGACAGCCAGATCAATCACATCCCAAACCAGTTAAATCAGAATGTCTTGGAGTGGGGGTCAGGCATTAGCAATATTTTTAAAGATGCCTCAGAATCTTTGATTCCACTGTTCATACCTAATTTCCCCTGAGTTTACAGAGATTAATTTACCTTTTTTTGTGTGTGATGACCGAAACAGAAGTCAAAGGGACTTTTCAGTCTCCTGATATCAGCATTTATGTGGGAAAGTGCAATCGCTTGATTTGTGGAGGATGAGTGTGGAATGTGAATTAGTTTCCATCAGAGGCCAGCCTAGAGCTAGCCTGAATCCCAAAACTATCAGTTGGTTCAGTCAGCGGGACTGAACACAAAACAGCAAGTATGGACCTCCACAAACCAAGTTGATTTTATTCGTTAGGGCATATTTAGCAATGTCTGAGGACGTTTTGGTTGCCACAGCCTGGCAGGGGGGTGCTACTAGTATCTGGTGGGTAGAGGTTAGGGATGCTGCTAAACATCTATACTCATGAAAGGGTAATATACTAATTAGACCAGGAGACCTTCCAGACATCCTTCCGGACAAGGCCAGTGGCGGGGCTGAGGCAGAGGGGATAAGAGGCTATCAGGCCAGGAGGGGAGGGCAGTTGGGGGTGATCTGGCTGGCAGGGGGGCGGGGGCAGTTGGGGGTAGTGAGGGGGGCGGGGGGGGCAGTTGGGGACGATCAGGCCAGCAGGCAGGTGAGTAGTTAGGAGCCAGTGGTCCTGGATTGCGAGAGGGATGTCTGACTGCCGGTTTAGGCCTGATCCCAAGGGGTCCCAGATTGAAGAGGGTGCAGGCCAGGCTGAGGGACAAACCCCCCCCCCCATGCACGAATTTCATGCACCGGGCCACTAGTCTAATAATAAACAGGACAGAAACCCCCACCTCACCACCAAAAAAAAAAAAAAAAAAAAGAATTATCCAACCCCAAATGTCATTAGTGCCAAGGTTGAAAAATCCTGCCCTAAACTGAAGTGAATGGCAATATTTTGTGCACATGTGTGCAAGCACAGGGCAGAAAAGTAAAAGCAGTTGTAATTTATGATCCTAAATTTAAATCACAGTTGGATGTTAAATAGTGACATTTCCTAAAGAGTATCTCTTTTACTTTTGGACTCAGAACTTTAGAGGCAAAAATAAGGGCTTATATAAACTACTTAATACAGTGACCTCATTTTATGAGCCTTCAACATGTGCCCAAAGAAAGTAAGATTTATTGAGTTCTTGGATTCAGTTAGTGGCAGAACTAGACTAGAGATCAGGACATATTTTCTTCTCAGTGCCCTTTTCTATTCAATTTCTGTAATCATCAGACATAAATTTAAAGACTCTATATTCGAAGACTGCCACTCAGAAAGAGTGCCTTAAGGAATCTATATTCAAGTGATTTCGAATTCTTAAGGAAAAGGAGTTATATGTTAAAACATAAGCATTATAGCCTTCTTGGGCAGAAGAATATACTTATATATTACACAAAGATAAAGGCTTGCCCTCTGATGCATCTTTCAGGGTTATAATGTAATTTGCATGGCAGTCAAATAAAGCTAGCTGACTTGTGTAATAAGCGGGAGTTAGTCATATTATATTTTGCTGGTAGTCTTTCCCTAGCCTCAAATTTGGTATTTTTTTCCTAGTATAGTAACAGATTAATTACCCGGAGACCAGAATTCTGGCAAACTCAAGCATCAGAAGAATGATGAGCCTGGAAGTAAGAATATTTTTTTAAGCATCTCTGATGATAAAGGAAATAATGGCAAGAAAGATAGGGAAGAAGTGTCATTCACAGATTATTCCGATGTCTTATGATTAGTTCATTAAGTGGTCAAAGGGATCAAGTTTTCTAACTGATGGATATCTGGAAAAGCTATACTACACCAAAAATACAGAAAAAAGTTACAAAAACATTTACCAACATGGGAAAATACTTACGGTGCTTGAGAAAAGCAGACTACAGAAGAGAAGCTAAAATGAATCTGCTGTAAAAGTTATAATATGAAAAAGGACCAGACAGGAAAGTTGAATTATTTAAATAGTTTTACTAAAATGACAGGATTGTGGGTAAATTTTCTTTCTATTAATAATAGTTGATATGAAATACTAGGAATAATGGAAAGTATTCTTATTGAAAAGCTAAATATTCTGAGCTGTATTATCAGTGAAGAGTCTGCTGTCTTCCAAATGACTCATTTATGACCATGCCACATAACCGAGTGATTACTGAGAAAATACGACTTAAATAAATTTAGGCCTTGGACACCCCCAAAGTGGTTAAATCATTTGACACATTCATAGGAAATGGTCAGTGATAGTACATAAACTTGGCTCCTATTGTGTTATTAAAGTTAAATGGTTTTTAAAATTATGATTTTATCCAATAAATAGATCCTCAGCACCTAAAAGTAATACATAGTATTCTTTCTTTTTCTAGACTACTGGACTTGGAGGATCAGTAGCAGCGGGTCATTCATCAGACCAGATTGAAAACATGGTGCCTGTTAAGGATCGCATCATTAAAGTCACCTTTAATGCAGATGTGCACGCAAGTCTCCAGTGGAACTTTAGACCTCAGCAAACAGAAATATATGTAAGTGATCAAAGAAATACCTGTAAGTATTCAAAGATTACTTTTTTTCAGTGTAAAAATTCAGTGAAACTTAAAACTGTTTCACAGTTTTGGAAACACTCATCTAAATTTAATTTCAAAATGTTGACAGACTCCATAACTAAGTATGCATATTAGAGCATTGGTTCTTCACTGATATATATAAGTAAAATTAGGAAATCAGGTGTTCGTGGGTAGTATTCACTATTTTGCTGGCTCTTAGTTTAGATTAGGTATTATGGTCTGATGGATAGGAAAAATAATGTGACTGATTTAGTAGGGAAAGAAGGAGCTATGTGAGACTTATTGATAATGTATATGTTTTTTTAAAAAACAGGTAGTACCTGGAGAGACTGCACTGGCTTTTTATAAAGCTAAGAATCCTACTGACAAACCAATAATCGGAATTTCTACGTACAATGTTGTACCATTTGAAGCTGGACAGTATTTCAATAAAATACAGGTACAACTAAATGCAAACTATAGAATATGATAAAAGTACAAAAAAACTGTTTAGCACTAAATTTACTACAGTGCTTTAGTAGGTACTGATTTCTGAAAACTAATTTCTTCTAAACTTCAAACTGTGTGTTTTTTTTTCATTGTTTATAACAGCTATGTAGAGGTGTAGAGCCAAACTAAATGGAAATCTGCTTTTAAGTTTAGAAGAATTTGTTGATTCTCGATCCTTAAAGCAGAACTCAATCTAAGATGAAAAGATGTTGTTACCCTATCACAGAATTTAAAGATTATGTTTAACAGTATGCTTATTAAAGCCAATAAATGCACCATTAGTTTTTACTCTAGATAATAGAACAGAAATATTAACAAACTAATACCTTTTTATAACTTCTAGTGCTTCTGTTTTGAAGAACAAAGGCTTAATCCACAAGAAGAAGTAGATATGCCAGTGTTTTTCTACATTGATCCTGAATTTGCTGAAGATCCAAGAATGGTGAATGTTGATCTCATCACTCTTTCTTATACTTTTTTTGAAGCAAAGGAGGGCCACCAGTTGCCAGTTCCAGGCTATAATTGAAGTCAGTATCTTAAGTCCTGCTTCAAACTTGTGATTTTTGAAAAATCATGTATCTTGTCTTCTCAGAAGAGAAACATTCTACAATAATGTATTCTATTCTGTTTTATGCTTTCTATTTTAAATATTATGTACTGCTGTTCTTCCCCCCAACTAATTTACACTACTTAAAATTGAGAGAACAGATTCAACTTTTTATCATAAGGAATCCACATGCCTATTTAGAATGTATGACTGTTCAAAACCATACTTTGCTAAGTAGTAATAAAAGAAACTGCTTTGTTTCTTAAATATGTAGGCATGGTCCCCTTCCAAATTATTAGCACAACATACCTATAGTAGTACTTTTTTTTTTTATGCCCAGTATTGTCTCAGGTTCTAGGTCAGAACTTCTGACTATATTTCTAAAACACTTGGTTACTACTTTTTTTTTCATTGTGTACAGTCACTATTTGAAAAGCTCCAAATGGAAGGAGAATCACTAAGCCCTAACAGTTTGCCCAAATATTACATTCTGATTTCAGATGGGACTGTTTTTCCTTTAAGATCTAGGGCGATTTACATTCAGAGTACTGAATAATTACTTTGAAGTTTTGGTATCATGAAATTGAAATGAATTGCAAGTGTCTACTAGCTTCTAGTGATAGCTCCAAGTCCCTGAATGTTAAATGTAAGTGTGGGAAATGTGAAGATTACTGACACCATAAGTTCTGCAATGAACAAACTGTAAAAAAGATGTATTAAAGTGTTTTAATAGTAATTTATTTGTCATTGTAATTTATGATATAAATGAATGTATAATTTATTCTGAATATTTTCCAGTAGTCTTTGTTTCAAAAAAAATTTTTAATTGCATTAAAAAGAAAAAGAGAACATTTAGTATTATAAAGAATTGTATTTAAAGGCAACTTGATGTAGCATCCTGTACCTGAAATAGGAACTACAATATTAAGGTTTTTACAATTCACAATTCTAAACAAGAATATTATTTATAAAAAAGTGCACATATTTGGCTTTAGTTAAATGAAGGCACTCACTATTCTCCTGAATACTATATTTAGTTTCTCACATTTTGTGCTTACATCTATTCAGAATTATTTTGTAATAAACTAATACCCATCTACTCTCATCACAGCCATGTGATGATTTCTAAATGTAGGAAAGCCTGAGAAACATAAGGTGCTCCAATTCACCTGATTGGCCTCAGTGCATGAATTTCGTCTTCTGTTGGAGTTTTAAGAGAATATATGTTAAAAGCAAGTTTTTTTTAGATAAAGCTTGAACTGTTACTCTTCTATTTAAATTTCACTGTTGGCAAGGAGAAATGTTCCACCCTGGTTTTGAAGTGTTGGTAGGTCTTGTCTTCTGGGCCTCACAGCTGGACAGTCTACCTCTTGGAGTTGTTACCCCTAATGCAGCCAGTGAGCTGGTCCTTCATTTTCACCTAGAATAAACAGAAAATAGTCAACCATCCCCATTCTTTCCTTCTCTTTTCCCATTCCTTGATAACTAGAGGGCCACATACTAGCAGAGGAAAGGGGGAATGTACTATTTCCATTGGGGATGTGTGTAAGGGGAATAAATAAGGTCAATAGGTTATTAGTGGCCATGCATTCATTAATAAATAAGTGGGATGACTAGTCCAGCAAATAAAAATAATCCAGACCTATCTGGATTAACAATGAATGGTTTCTACCTGTCCCAATTAATAGGTGTCAATTGCACATATAAGACAGATGTCTGATTCTAGTGCTAAAATGTTTTTATTAATCATCTGTTTTTGTTAGCATTAATACACATGAATTTCTGCATTCCCAAGATTTATTATTTTTAGTTAACCAGGTCACAGTGTATTTCATTGGTGAACAAATAGTTCATTCGATTGAGTGATTTGAAGGAACTTGTATATTAATATTTCACTCATTGAAGTGTTAGAGACTCAGATGGCCCTTACAAAATGTAAATACTAACTAGAGAAAGTGATAACTACACTGAGATCCTGTAGAATGTGGAATGAAGGGTGTGTAAGTTGAAGTTTTTACCTTAACAGTCACTATGATTTTGAGTGCCTTTGCGGTGATGAACATCAATTTCTTCATAAATAGCTCTGAAACAAACAAGCCATTGTGGCAAAAGGGTTACATATCACTTTCAAAGCACTATTTTGACTTTTAACCTGAACTAAATCTCTGGTTCCATTAGCCATTTAGGCTGTTTAAGTGAATAAAAACAAAAATATCTGCCCTGAATCTTACGTTGTAGCTTTCTTAGATCCTAATGGTGCAGTTCTTCTGCATCTTTTTTTTTTTTTTTTTGTTAAATATATTTTATTGATTTTTTACAGAGAGGAAGGGAGAGGGAGAGAGAGTTAGAAACATTGATGAGAGAGAAACATCAATCAGCTGCTTCCTGCACACCCTCTACTGGGGATGTGCCCACAACCAAGGTACATGCCCTTGACTGGAATCGAACCTGGGACCCTTGAGTCCGCAGGCCGACGCTCTATCCACTGAGCCAAACCGGTTAGGGCTTCTTCTGCATCTTAATGATATGTGTATTGTATAGTCAATTCACTTTAATTGCGACTTAATGAAAAATATGGCTAAAATTTGGACAGTTTGCTTTCGCTTTAAAAAAAAGAAAAATGGTTCAGCTTTTCCCGGTTTTAAAACATTTTATAAAATATATTAACTTTAGCTTATATAATCTATGTTAATACAGTCTAAACTCCTGAGCCACCTTTAGCTTAAATATCATCTTTGTACTTTATATATAATGTATATGATATATAATAATTTTTCTATGACAGCCTTCATTCAACTATATATGTCTTAATATGTATGTGGCTAGAAAATATATCTATAAACATGACATTCATATACATGGCTGAAGAAAAATCTAAAAATCACTGAAGTCTTGGTCATCAATATCACAAAGCCCTAGCATGGTCCAGATATTTTTAAAAGTTTCCCTACTAAATGTTGTCTTCATTTTCCACAAAACTATTTCAGCCTCCTTCACTCTCAAGTCTCTTATCTCCCTCCTCACTCTGAGTCAGAAACCCCACTTCTTAATAAATCAAATGCCTTGATATGGATACTTCCTCATCTTCCCATCACTGAATCTTCAAGTCTGTTTTCATCTGCATCATCATTTATTTCTGGGATCCTTTCGAGCCCTGGCTTCTCAAGCACTTACTCCTTTAGTTACCCCCTTCCCCAACCGAATCTTGAACCTCTCCCTGCCTACTGGATCCTACCCCTCAGCATTCATAGATGCTCCAGCATCAACAATACAGTCCCTAATCCCTTGTCTACTTGGTAATCACCTCAGTAACCCTCTAGCTTCCAAACCATTTCCCAGCATCCCTTCGTGTTTAAGTTTCTGGTGTCTGCACTTACTGTCGCTACTCCATCTCTTATTAATGCACAGAAATTTGGCTTTTGTCCCCGTCCATCTACCAAAATGGCTTTTACCAAAATCACCAATGAGCCTGCCCAATGTGGCTCGGTGGTTGAGAACTGACCCATGAACCAGGAGATCACAGTGTGATTGCCGGTCAGGGCACATGGTGTTTCAGGCTTGATCCCCAGTAGGGGGTGTGCAGGAGGCAGCTGATCGATGATTCTCTCATTATTGATGTTTCTATCTCTATCTCCCTCTCCCTCTGAAATTAATAAAAACTTTTTTTTAAAATCACCAATGATTTCCAGTTATTTAATCCATTATCTGATTGTCAGTCCTCATCTTACTTGTCCTCTGACTGATGTTCATCTGATAATAGGTTCCCTGTTGCTCTCTGCTCTTAGCTTTGGCTTTTCTGTGTCCTTGAATGTACCAAACCTCTCTCCTTGGGGTCCTTGTACCAGGTGTTCCCTCAAAGGCCTCCACGTGCCAGGCAGGTCAAATGAGTGGATGCAGGGGGCCAGGCCAAGGGGCCTGGTGGACTACAGAGCCTGCCTAACCTTAAGGAGACAGCCACTCCATAGCCCCAACCTATTGCTAGCATGTGAAAATGCAGGTCTGGCATCTAAATCCATAGGTCCAGATATTTTTTTGAAATATCCCAGTATTTAACTGTTGGCTATTAATTTTTAAATGCATATTTTATATTCTGCACAGCTGTAGGCAAAGATACAGCGTGCAGGCTGCCAGTTCCTGAACAATGATTTCTATAAACATACTTTGGCCATTTTTAACAATTTGGGGGCTAACCTTCAGTCAATCAAAATATATTAAAGCTCTAATGAGCCTACCATCCCAGAAATATTTTTATACACTTGACCTATAGGATATCAAAATATAATGGTGCCTTAAGGATTTCAAGTTAAGTAATTTTTACTAATGCTTTATTAATCCATTTTAAGCACACTGTTGTCAAACGTAGTGAAGACTAACACCAAGTTCTCATATGAGTTTTGGGGCGGATTAGGAGTCAAAGCACAGCTAAAATATCCCATCAGTGTGGTGTTACTATGTCATTAATCAGTGACTAGTGTCCTCAATCAGGAGAAAACCCGGCTTTCTGCCAAGCCATCCACGAGGAATCCATTAATGCACATGATGGTTCCGGTTACTTCTTAATGTGCAACCCGAGCGTTTTTATTTTTCAGTCACAAGGCCGAGAACGGTAAGACCATTAAGAGCAACAGCTCCCATAAAGCCTCATAAGTCATTTTTAATAAGGTCATCAATTTGTGCCAAGATCTAAGCAAAGTTAAATATATAAGCAAGCCCTGTTAGCACTGCTACCAAAGGGAACCAAGACAAAAAATAAATTAATCATTCTGTAAATGACTTACTCTGTCGTGACAGCAGGAGCTAAGGGATCAAACTCCATTACCTCGTAGTAATTGGGTAGCTGGAGATCATTCTTCGTCATCGCTTTAGGCAAAAAAAAAAAAGGCAGTAAACACACATTGTGCTTTTCAAGGGAATACGCACAATTAGTATTCTTATGATTTAGACGTCAAACATAAGATCCTAACAAAGACTGACAACCGGAAACAAATACACTGCTGTTCTAATACTACTCCCGTGGCAACAAATCTATACAACAAAAGGATTTCAAACTTCAGCTAACGGTTCATTTACCTCAGTGCTCAAAATACAATATTCAGCACAACCCAAGCACTTTTTATAATGTCCTAATGTCAGAATGGTATTTACCCTGAATTTACTTCATGGAACTTAAAAATGCAAACAAACTCCTCTCATTTTTCCTCTGTTATTTTCGATTATCAATACATCTCTTGCAGACTCATATTCAGTTTTCCCTTGTTAGTGCAAATGATAGAGTCCCGAGTACCTGGGTGGTTGCCGGGCAAGGCTGGCAGTGTCTGGTTTGACGGTGTGGCTGGAACGGTGTGTAGACTCACCGGCTGTAGTAATACTGAATTTTGATATTCCGGAAGCTGGAGAAAACAGTGCATAAACATTCTACAGTAAGTTTCCCTTTTTTCAAATTAGATTCCGAGGCTTCCAAGGGGCACTATTCTAAGAACCGTATGCTCTTAACTGGACAAAAATTAGTAATTCTGAACTATTACTTTAGTTTTTTAATAACCACTTACAAAATTTACTGCGTTTCTGTCTGTCTTCATGCCATTACACCTCATTTCCCATGTAAAATTCTGAAGAAACATGTTGCTTTAAAAAAATAAAAGCAGGAATATACAGGGTGGGGCAAAAGTAGGTTTACAGTTGTTGGTATGGAAAATAATACAATAATAAATAATAACACAAGAATAAAAACTGTTTCACTTACAACTGTAAACCTACTTTTGCCACACCCTGTTTACCTCAATCCAGATTTAGTGGTTTTACTAAATATAAAATCTCAGCCACAAACAGGAACAAAAATATCTTGACCCTATAGAAAGGCATAAAGTGACATGTGGAATCTAAATAAGCGACAAACAAAACAGAAACAAACACAAAGATACAGAGAACTTTTTTGATAGTTGCCAGATGGTAGGGGGGCCTGGGGAGATGGGTGAAAAAGCAAAAGGGATTAAGAAGTACAAGTTGCCAGTTATAAAAACAGTCATGGGGATGTGAAGTACAGCATAGGGCCTATGGTCAATAATCCTATATAATAAAGAGGTAATATGCAAATTGACCCTCACGCCCTCATACAAGATGGCTGCCCCCATGTGGTCAAAGATGGCTGCCACAAGATGGCCAGAAGGGAAGGGCAGTTGGGGGTTACTGGGCCAGCAGGGGAGGGCAGTTGGGGGTGATCAGGCAGGCAGGGGAAGGCAGTTGGGGGCAATCGGGCTGGCAGGGGAGCAGTTAGGCGTCGATCAGGCTGGCAGGGGAGTGTTTAAGGGGTGATCAGGCTGGCAGGCAGGAGAGCTGTTGGAAGCCAGCAGTCCCAGATTGTGAGAGGGATGTGGGATCGGGCCTAAACCGGCAGTTGGACATCTCCCAAGGTGTCCCAGATTGGAGAGAGTGCAGGCTGGGCTGAGGGACACTCCCCCCCCACCCCCAGTGCATGAATTTCGTGCACTGGGCCTCTAGTATTGTAATAATTATGTATGGTGTCAGATGGGTACTGGACTTATCAGAGTGATCACCTTGTAAGTTAAATAAATGTCTAATCACTATGCTGTACACCTGAAACTAATATAATATTGTAAGTCAACTGTAACTTTAAAAAAAGAAAAAAAAAGATTACAAAGACAAAAAGGAAAAGTCCTAACAAGGCCTACATCAATACATTATAAATTCAAAGAGACACTGAGAAAAACATTAGAATTAAGGAGCAGCAGTTCCCTTTTGGCCATGGTAATCTGACTACGTGCACTGCCAGGAAAGGGCTTCATTACTTACACTCTCGTATGTATGACTTGAGTCGGGGTTTTGGCTGGTCCTTTGGGCAAACCTAGGATAGTGTGATAACACAGCATGATTACCCTACAGTGAGAACACAAATGCAAAAAGTAAGATGACTTTCCTGGTCTAAAAATGAAACGTAAAATGTACCTTCAGATTGTACAAAAGTATTCACTTTACAAAACAATTCCAACTACTTTCAGTGCCCACCAGGTCATGATGCCCAAATAGCAAAGAGAGTAAAGACAGCACTGTCCCTTGGCAGTGGGAGCCCCAAGACGCTGGTGTACGCACAGTACACTGTGACAACAGAGCCTTCAGTCGTCCCCCCAGAGTAGCTCCCCACCATCACTTCCTGAAGGTCGAGAGGTGATGCAGAGTAGAGGTTAGGAAGGAATAGGGGAGGGCGCTGGCTCTGGGTAAGGTGGAGTGAACACACTTGGCCTTGTCTCTCCCACGAAATGCAGCTAGAAAACCTGGACAGAACGAATGCATGGGGCAAACATTTGAGGACTGAAAAGTAAATGGCTAAAGGCTGACTTGGAAAGAAGACAAGGATTTGAGTATCACTGGCGAACTTACATTTTTTTCTCCTCTGGTGTTCCCTGGCCTGAATGCAATGTAGCCTACAACCCAGCAGGGGGCAGTGAGGACAGACAAGAGCTCTAAAAGAAGCCCTCTAATTCTCGCTAAGGAGGAGTGTGCTCAGAGTTGGAAATCCCCCCAATTCTCCCCCACTCCACCCCCACCCCCCACTCGTCTCTCTGTTCTCACACCCCTAACCCTAGGCAATCCCAAGGTGGCTGCCGTGACATCATGGGTAACAGGGACCTGTAGGGGTTTAAAACCCTGAGTGAGGGGACCCTTCCTCTCCAACAGGTACAACTGTGATCCCAATAGGATGCGGGGGGAACCTCCTTGTTTCTTTGTTTCCTCTCTGTCCTGCCATTTGGTCCCAGACACAATAACACTGAAGAAAGTGCATGGCATAGTAAACCTCCCGTTTCTGACTGGAGAACCAAAAAGGGAGTCCTGGGAAGACCAAGTATCAGAGGCAACACAAAGAGGGACACATTCGGGAAAACAAGCTCCAAGTTGTTTGTGAATTCCTGGGCTCTCCCTCTGATCTGTAACTCTGTGGATCTGTTCCCAGTCAGGATGCCAAAGGTAATGAGAACTGGACACAGCCTGCCGTCCAGACCTCAGACTGACCACTGAGCGAGGCACAGGTGAGGCAGTGCAAAGCTTAGCCGCACGGGAACCGCAGCACGCAGAGGGCAGGTTAAAACTGTGGCATGGAAACTAACAAGGCTGTCTGCCTACTGATATCAAAGTATCAACATTCTCAATAGGATTTAAATAAGAGCAAGTATCTCATAACATTAAAAAAAAGTCCAATATACAACCCAAACTTACTAGGCATTTGAAGAACTGGAAACATTTCAAGTGGCAAGAGAAAAGTCAAATAGACAGACGCTGATATCACAAGGACCCAGATGCTGAAATGATCTGAGCTTTTAAAGCAGCTCTTACTACAAATGCTTCAACAAGCAACTGCACCCTTGAAAAAAAAAAAAAAATGGAAACATAGAAACCTCAGCAAAGAAACACAAGATGTGAGGAGCCGAATGGTAATTTTAGAATTGAAAACTACAGTAACTGAAATTTAACAATAACTACGGAATGAGCTTAACAACATATAGGGATGACAGAGGAAATAATCAGTGAACTTGAACATAGATCTATAGAAATTGTCCAATCTAAAAAGACAGGGAGAAAAGCAATGAACAGACCCTAGGGATCTATGGGACAATGACAACAGATCTAAGATGGGGGTTAACAAGAGCCCCAGAAGGACAGCAGAAAATGCGTAGTGTTGAAAAGATAATTGAAGTATTTCAAATAATAAAGGCTGAAGGCTTCACAATTTTGTTGATAGACATAAACTCACAGAGTCAAGAAGTTCAGTAGAGTCAGTTTCATGGCTCCCCAAAAACATATGTCCTTGTCCTAATTCCTGGAACCTAAAAATGTTTCCTTAATTGGAAAAAGGGTCTTTGCAGATATATTTAAGTTAAAGATTTTGAGATGACAACACCACCCTGTGTTATTCAAATGGGCCCTGAATCCAATGACAGGTGAGCTTGAAAGAGACAAGCAGTGGGACTTTTAGAGAAAACGGCAATGTGAAGGTGGAGGCAGAAAATGGAGTGATGTAGCGACATGCCAAAGAATGCAGCCCCGAGGGGTGTGTGGTCCTGCTGGATCTTAGACTTTTAGCCTCCAGAGCTATGAGAAAATAAGTTCCTGTGGTTTTAAACCACCGAATTTGTGGTCATTTTTTTTTTTATGGTAGCCACAGGAAACTAATACACTCAGCAAATCCAAAACAGCATAAACTAAAATCCATGCCCAGACACATCATAATCAAACTGTTCAAAGTTAGAAAAAAAAATTATTGAATGCATAGTCAGAGAAAACACAGTGTCTATAGGGGACAACAATTTGAATGAATGTAGGTTTCTCATTAGAAACCATTTAGGCCATAAGACAGTAGAACAATGTTTAAAAACTGCTGGGGGAAAAAATGAACTGCTAACCCAGAATTCTATATCCAGTGAAAATATCCTTCAGGAACAAATATGCCATAAAGACATACTCAAGTGAAATAACACTAAAATTCTTGCTTCTGATAAACCTGCTCTAAAGGAATGGCTAAAGGAAATTCTACAGAGAGAAGGGAAATTATCCTGGGCGAAAATAAAGGAGCAACAGAAATGGTAAATATTGCGTAAATATAATAGACTATTTGTCTCTTTTTTAGTTCTTTGAGATATATAGGATGTCCCCCCCAAAATGTACACACACTAACATCTGATAGTTCATTTGATGTTCCTTTCTTTTCAGATTTTACCCATTGGAGTTAATAATGATTCAAAGTGTGTATACATTTTTTGGGACACCCTGTATTTGTGGGTTGCAAGCAAAATTCTGATATTGTCTAGTGTTAGTTTTTACCTCCAATGTATATGTATGTAATATCTATGATAACTATAATTTAAATGGGGGATCTATATGGTGATAAGGCTTCCACATTTCACTTCAAATGATCAAATACTGGTTCTAAGTAGACTTAAAAGTTATGTATATTGCAATCCCTAGAGTAATCAGTTCCTGCCCCCATATAGAAACTATACGAAGATACAATAGGTAAAATGGAATGCTGAAAGAAATATTCAAATAATTCAAAGTCTGCAGGAAACAGGGGGGGGGGGAGGAGGAACACAGAGAAAACATTACACAATCATAGATCTTATTCCAAACATATAATTACATTGAATGGAAATGGTCTAACCGTACCAATTAAAGACAGGAATTACGAGAATACATAAAAATGCATGACACAACTATCTACTATCTACAATAAACTCACTTCAAATATTTTGATACAGTTAAAAGTACAAAGATGGAACAAGATATACGATGCAAGCAAACACCAATTGAGAGAAAGCTAGAGTGGCCGTATTAATATCAAAGTAGATGTCAGGGCAAAGAAAATTACAAGGGACAAAGGGAGACATTACATAATAATAGGGTCAATCCACCAAGAAAATATAACAATCCTAAATGCATATGCACTTAATAACAGAGCTTCAAAATACATGAAGCAAACACCAATTTTACACAATCTTTTCAAGAACTACGACACAAGGGAGTTATTTTGGTGATGGTTACATGAATCTATATGTATGTTAAAGTTCCTAGAACTGTACATTAAAAAGGGATGGGTGTCAATTTTATCATAAGGAAATTTTAAAAAATTAAAGAGCAGAAAGAAAAAAAGAGAGCAGGCACTCAAATCAGACCCCTTTGAGTTTGAATCCCATGTATGCACTAGTTGGGTAACCTTATTTCCTTCATTTGTAAAATGAGAATGATGGGGTACCTACCTCAGGCCTTTTGGGAGCACTTCCAAGAAATTGATAGGCATTTCTTATTCTTCTTAGCCTATTGCCTGATGCTAAGTGGGCTATAAATACGACCTATGACTTTATCCCTTCATCACTGTTTTGATCCTTTCTGTTATGAATAATTTCAGCACTCATTTGTTCTGTGATGAACACATTATACTGCAAACACAGGGAAAAATCCCAAGACCGTAAGACATTAGGATGGTTTATTTTGCCTCTACTGCTGAACCAGAATTTCTGGTGGCCAGAGCCACCCAAGTGATCTTCATGCATAAGAAGACCCATGAGATCACAGAGAAAAATAAGCAGCTATTAGCTAGAACTGCTACTTAATAGCTATATGAACTGGGACAAGTTCTATTCCCTAAGTTTCAGCCTTTCCTCCCATAAAATGAGAATAATGGTAACAGCATTGACCCAAGAACTTTTGCAAGGATTAAATGAAATGAACAAAAAGAGCGATTCTGAACCTCATTTCCCTTCTCCTTCCTCTGTCATTCTATTTCCTCTACTTCCTGTTACTACGTTAAAATGAACAGATACAGAGACAATTCATTGAAGGCTTATTACTTACCAAGTACTATAATAGGAGGTACATACAGCATCTCACAGAATCTTTGTAAGATCCTAGCAAGTATTCTTAGAAGAAATGGAAGGCTTATGCTGGGTAAGTATCTTATCCAAAGTCACAGAGCTAGTAGGAAGCAGCATGCTGAGATCCTGACTCAGGTCTGTCTGATTCCCAAGTCTCTGGTTTTCCTACTGTGTCATGCTTTCTGGAGTATGAGGAGTCAGAACGAGGTGGTGTTGGTTCTGGAGTAAGACGGACATACTTACATGGCTGTGTCCGTGTTTTCCAAGGCTAGCAGATCCATTTGTGGGCGAGGACTGGGCTGCAAGCTGTTCATTATCACAGGAGTTGGAGAGCTGAAACCTAGGACACAAAATGGACTTGTTGTTTGGCTTGAAAACATTTTGTTGGTAACTTGTTCTGTTGGCTTTTCCATGGGGGGCAAGAGGGGGGGGCGGGAAGAGGAGAGAGAGATTTCTGTCACCATAAAAGTATGGAATTTCCTCAAACAGAAATTAAAGAACCTCGTTTAGGGTAACTGGGAAGAGAGAAATCCCCTGCCACAAAGAGAGTTTGTTGAGAAGGTAACAAATGTTATTGTGCTGGGTTTTCTAAAATCCCAAGTTGATCAGGAAGGAAGGAGATTTTGCATGTCTTGTTCTGCCAACTTCCAAAGTAAAAATCTACTGTATATACAGAGCTCTACCCTGACCTCCCCAAATTCTTAACTTCCCATCTTAAGTGAGACACCCCAAAGAGAATAACTATCCCCCCCTTGCCCCCGGAAAATGCCTGATAAAAACATAAGAAAACTCTTTAATGAAATAAGACTCCACACATCCCACTGGTCTACCAAGCAAGCAGTCAACATTTCAGAAATGAAGGCAGTTACAGGAAAACCACAAATTCAGTGATAACAAATATTTTGACTCTGGAAAAACCTCCTAATATAGAAAAACAAACTGATTTCAGTTTGGCAAACACTTCTGGACATTAGCATTTTGCATAATCCTTATTTTGTAATTTACCCAGATTTTTTTTATTGAATAGTAGGACATAAACAAATACGATAGATAAGATAGGTAACCCCAAGCCAACATTTCATTTTATAAACATTATTCCTTTACCTTCACAGAAACCCATTAACATAACCACTGTTCTGACTTGATAAGGTAGGAAAGTCTCAGAGGTTAGGTGACTAAGAGTGGCAGAACTGGGATTTCAACTTGGACTCTCCTCTGACTCAAAAGTCTATTTCCTCCTATATATTTTGCCACTATGTGGATAAGGTCTCACAATTCCTGAATTTCTCTACATCAAATACTCCCTTATCTGATGCTGTAGTATGGCAGAGAAACCCAAAGGCAATAGTGTGTGGGTTCAGAGTAGACTTAAGTACCGGCCATGGAATTGAACAACCTCTACAAAGCAGGCCATGGGAATTCCAGGAGATTCTAAGCCAGTGGGATGAGTTTCAAGGACCGCCTCCCCTAGTCACATGACTTTCCTCTGCTGAGTATGACCCAACAACCATTGGCCAAGAAGTAATTACATCTCCTGATATAGTCCTGCTATTCAAACTGATGCCAGTCCTTCTCTGGTTGCATTTCATCATGAAACCCAGGAGATCTGTTTCACCTTAAGCTCTTCTGCTGGCCTAAAAGACCTGCATGCTTGCTTACTTAGGTCGGAAAGCTGAGCATTCATGGCGTTGACCTCTTCCAGAGTAGCCCTATGATTCGGAGTGCTAGGACTTAGGTCAAGAAGATCACAGGATGGGGCAGAAGGTTCAGTGGCAGTCTGAAAATAAAGCAAACACAAATCTAATTTGGAAAAACCCTGGCAGGTCATTTATCACTTAGGCTTTCTCCCCGGAAGCTTTCCTTTGGAGAAAAGAAGATCCTATTTGGATCCATTCCATAGACAACAATGAGTACCAATCACATCTCACCCTCTACATGGGTTCCTGCTTAATTAGAGTGTCTTTTAATGACCTCTCATTAATAACTTGATGACATCAAGTTATTGAGGCAAGTACTGTATATCACCAAAACCACCTCAATCATTAAGGAATGAGTCTCCTTTTCTAAGACTTATTTTAACATAAGCCTTGCTCCATACTATACAGTTTGTAAACTGTTCAATTGTGTATTTTATAACATTTCTATTCACTTACATTGGTGTCTTCCCTCTGATTATTTTGCTCCAAAATCCTTTGTTGGTTTCGAGTAAACCTGTTTGAATTAGCAACATGGAAATATTGAAGAGAAAATGGACATGAAAATGCTACAATACTTAATAGATTATTAATATGCAAATATTTAGGAACAAAGACAACGAGCTTCATCACCACTCAATTCCCAGTAAAGTACTTTAAATCACTTTTTTTTCAGTTTAGTATAGAGGTAATGAATGATGCCCTTTGAGAAAATAGCAAGAATATGAAAAGTATTAAAAATAATAAAATTCCATCCCCTAGAAAAAGTCCCTAATCATTTCTATCACCTAGAAACTGTCCTTAACATTACGATGTCTTTCCTCCCAGTATATTTTTCTGAAGGCTAATCTATTTCAAACTTAATTGAAATTATTCTTTACATTTTTCTGTATCCTAATTCAATACTTTGCAAGCATTTTTCTAGTTACTCAGAAGTTCAATTTTTAGTGGCTGCATATTTTACCTTATGAACGTACCAAATATTTAACTTTTCTTATTATTCCCAAATACTTAAGGTGTTTCCAATTTTGCCATTATAATTTTCCATTGAAGATTTAAATACATTTATCATATTTTCACTATCTTCATTTTTATAAGACATTTGATACCTACTAACAATATTGAGCTTTCATAACGTTTTAAAACTTTATACTGCTCATACACTGGGGGTAAAGGAGGAATAGTTAAATAAATAAACAAAGTAATGGCTTTGAAAAAATAGTAAAAGTTGAAGGTAGAAACACAAGATTCAAGTACCAGCATTATTATCAAGTAACCATATGACCTGACCATGGATATGATTTCCTGATCCTATTTCAACCACTTCATCAGAAAGTTTTTCTCAGGGGCAAGATGTCAGTAGATAATACAGGTGGATGAATGTGGAAATGCTTTGCAAGCTAAGAGTGGCTTTAGAAACATGGAATTAATACTATGACACAGCAACTCTATGAACCCAAACACTTTAAAGTTGAAAAGCTTCCAGTTCATTGGACCATGCACTTGGTTTTAAGGATTTTTCCCTTTCTGAAACACATGTGATTTTCCTCCCATCGACTTCTGCCATTGGCTTCTTGTAGGCTAGTTAGTGATGTGCTGTGTATGAAAACACCCTTTACAGGTCCAGTCGTGAGCAACAAAGTTCCATTTCCTTATTTGCATGACTATTTTTATATGTTCACATAAAAAATTTCCTCATTGGCTGCCCTGGTTTTTCATAGACTATTATGCTCCACATAAAATATTCTCCCCTCTTCCCTTCCCATATTCTTCTCCATCTCAAACTCAAGGTCAACTTCACATTCCCTGAGACTTTGTTTATAGCACTCATCTATTCAGGAGCCTAGGAGGTGCTCAGTGCAGACAGCATTAGGTGAATCAAGTCCAGGTCCCACTCACAGGTTAGAGGTTTATGCAGCCCAGATGCCCAGCAGTGCTCCCAGCACTGCTCATTCTCGCAGGCCACATCACAGGCTCCCTGAAGGCCAGGACCAAGATCCCTATCTTGGGAGGAAGGCGGCCTTGCTCTGAACCTGTTCTTGATCTTCCTGGGTGTTCACCTTGTAGGCCCTCTAATAAGAACGCTGAGTAACTGGTGGTGAAACCAGACTTGGAGGAGGGTTGAAGAGACTGCACCGTCTGCTCACCTCTCATAGCCAAGGATGGCATTATTCAGATCCTCATTCACTTGGATGAGCTCAATAGTTACGTCTTCATTCTCCACCACCACGAGCAGGTCCATGATTCGCTCCTGCATCTCTCGACCCGTCTTGTAAAGTTTCTGTCAAAGAGAGGAGAGAGCTTTCTTCTTCCATGCTTAGGAATGTTCTGGAAAGACAATTGATTCACCAATCTGTATACACCTGTGACCACCTCCCTCCCCCTTGAGTCACCGACGGGAGATTACCAAATATTTAATTATGGATAGCTCATCCTTCCTATGAGAACACAGTGAGTTATACTAATTTCCAGCTCTGATTCAAGAGCTGACATTTAAATAAAAGGAGGAAGATGAGGGAGGTAGGGGAGAATAAGAGGGGGATAAATGGTGATGGATGAAAACTCGACTTGGGGTGATGAACACACAATACAGTGCAGATGATGTGTTGTACAGTTGTGCACTTGAAACCTGTATAATTTTGTTAGCCAGAGTCACCCCAATAAATTCAATAAAAAGGAAAGAAATAAAATAAAATGAGATGTGCATGAGGAATTCTGTAGCCACAAAGTACAACATACAACAGAAAATAAGTCATTCTTAGAGATAGTGACAGAAAGTAAGTAGTTCAACATTTACAGCAACGTGATTTTCCCATTATGTTTTACTTAAATAACTACAGCATCACATTCCAAGATAAATGAAACCAGAATTTTAAAAGGAGTCCTGGATAATATCTTTATTCGAATGACCTAGAATCCCAGCAGTGAGCCTCCGAAGCACCTACATCTGGGGCTGAGGGTCTGAGAATCTACTTTTTTTTTTTTTTAAAGAAGCATCAGAAGTGTTTCTTATACACATTGATATTTGCAAACTACTGCCTTACAACTGACCTCCTCCTAGCCAAACCTCCAAGTAAGCCCGAGTAGTGTAATGCTGACAGTAATATTCCTTCAAATCTACCTTGGCGGGAATTTGCCCATGTAATAGTCTACTAACATCACACAAAAACACAGGGATGTTTCCCCTTTCAAAATGAAAGCGGCAGGACTTGCTAAGTCATCGCACTGTTACATTATCTGATATTTTTTTCCCCTCAAGAAAGACCCGCTGAAAAACTGACGCTTCACGGAACCATTTAGAGTCTCAAACAATCTATTACAAGGCTCTGACAGGAAATCTCTAAATAAATAAATCAAACCATTACCAGCTGCCATTAAGACTCTGAGGGAAAAGCCGCTACTCTCCACAAAATCATAACAAAAATATGTGCAAGATAAAGGGAAGTGAAAAGCGGTGGTGAAAAGCGAGATAGACAGATCGGTGCCAGATTCTGGGTTTTACACCTGCGACGTGCAGCGAGAAAACGGTCCTATTTGCTAAATAAAGGCTTGGCCACTCTCAGCTGTGCTAACCAACCTTTTTCTTACAGGGCCAGGTATTACAATATTCTCTGCCCTGTGGGCCCTTCGTTCTCTGTCAGAAGGACCCCACTCTGCATTATACCCTGAAAGCACCCATAGACTCAATGTAAAACAAGCAAGCTGAGTTGGGCTCACTTATGGCCACTGGTATGAGCGAGCAGAGTCTTTAGACTCAGTAGACCAAAAGCCTCTCATATACACAGACCTGACATGGAATTTAGTTACATTTTAGTTTCAGGTTTTTGTTTTTAAATCTATAAGACAAAGATAACCAACTATCTCATAGGGTTGTTGTAAGAATAGGAAATAATTGGAACCCCTCCCCCTCCCCCCCCCCAGTGTCTGGCATACAGTGGGGAGTCAAGAAATGCATGATGGTTGCATAAGGAGGGATCACTAGAAGCTTAACTAGATAACTAGTACCCTCCTGTAATCTTCACACCACTACCGGGACCCAATATTATGCAAAGGCAAGAACTCAGAACAGCATTTAACACAATCCCCTGATGAATGAGGACTGTTCCTTTGTTCTTGTGTTTGGGAGTGCACAGAAATCATTCTCCTCGCTCCCTGGCAGCCTTGCTAGAGCAATGTCAAGATCAAGGGACTCCAGTGGCTGTTAGAGGCCTGTGATTAAAAAAAAAAAAAAAAGTAGTAATTAATCTGAAATGAATTTGCAACCAACATCAATAGCCCCCATCACGTGAAGATCCTCCCTCTGCCCTCTGGACACAGACAGAAAGCAAACATGAAAGGAACACCACATCTCTCAGCAGGTTTGCAAAGCAGAGTTCGCCAAACCCCTTCAAAAGCCAGCCCACTCTGATCTTTGCCATTGATGTCTGTCTCCGAGGAGGGCCAAGCCACCTGGAAACGGTGTAGATCAAGCGCCATGGACCAAAAGGACAGGTCAGACGCTCCCCACAGCAGGCACCTGCAGGGCTGTGCGTGTGGGAAGCCAGGGGGCGTGAGCCAAAACACACAGAGTAACAGCTGCGGCTGCATATGTCCAGCATGGAGCCCCTGGAATTGCCCCCTTTTACACCATATCAAGGCGAAGGCAGGCTTCTAAGTTAAAGTGAACTGAACAATCAATTCAAAAGTCTTTGGAGCAAAACAAGGAGCTCATTGATGGCTTCCTCTCTGCCATCCAGAGGGCTCCTACTCCCCAGGAGTTAAGGAAGGAGTTCCCTCTGCACTCTCAACTCTGACTCGAATTGTCCCACGTGCACCAACCTGATAAGAACGCTGAGTAACTGGAGGTGAAACAAACTCAGTTAGATCAACTCCATTAGATCAACTCAATACAAAGGGAAAGAAAGGTGTCGAAATATCTCCCCTGAAAAAGTTAATACAGGAAGAAGCGTTACTTGAAAGCCGTCTCTAGATATAATATCTGCATGGCGAGCCTCCTATTATCAGCCCATACCACATTTCCTCTCTCCAGGGCACCGCACCCAGGCTGCAAGAGACCCAAAGAACATCTCTATCTGCTCAAAGTAAAAACTAATCCCCACCCTAAAACCGAACATCTCTCAACCCAACTTGCTCCTGCAGTCTCTTTTGCCTTATACAAGCCCAGCTGAGTGAATGACAAATTAATTGTCAAGATAATCCTCAAGAAGATCAGCTCATTAGGACCTTTCCGACTCTGTCCCAACTATAAAAATTGTCAACATTTGGCTTACAGAAAAGTTTGTTTTCATTAACTCCTTAGCCCACTCCACCTCAGGTCTTCACCTGTCTATTGTCTGTTTCCATGTGTGCTCCCACAGGGGAAGCGCAGCTCAGCTAGAAGCTGGGCTCACAGCTGGCGAGCGCAGCGGCGGTGGTGGGAGCCTTTCCCTCCTCCCCAGCAGCACTAAGGATGGCCTAAGCCATCAGTCAGACATCCCCCAAGGGCTCCTGGACTGAGAGAGGGCACAGGCCAGGCTGAGGGATTTCATGCACCAGGCCTCTAGTATGCTTATAAATTATTTGGTTATTCTCTTCCTGCCCCTTCCACTCTTAATACCTTACTGGTTTCTGAGTGGTAAAGACAGTAAGAGTGATCAGGGGAGGATGACTTTTTTTTTAATTTTCCTTTCAGGATTTTTTCTCAACTGCTTACAAATTACTCTTACAGAGTCAAATTTTACATTCACATGATTTGAAACATCTCTAATAAGCTAGAGTGAGGCTTTCTCTGGTCATACTTTGAAAATCTGAGCTCACTTTATTCTGCAGAAGATGAAAACATTCTGTTCTTTCATTGTCCTACTGGGGCTAGACAAAAACAAGAAAGACTAAAATGGGAGGTAACAGGAAAAGTCAGCTATTCAAGGTCAGAGTAAGTTGGTCCAAAGCCAAGTGCACAAGGCCAAGAAAGCAAATGCAAGAACACATGCAGTAATGTCTCATTCCTGTGACTAGAGCAAACGCTCTTTAACTCACCAGAATCTTTGCATTCCTCACTGGGAAACTAAAAATAATCCCAGTCCTCCCCCAACCCCCACCCCATAATGAGGTTCATAGTCCACAAGCAACATAGTGGTGGGGAAAGGTGTTCATTATGCAAAATAGTTTTACTGCCTGAGAGTCTAACAAAGAGTAGGAGCCCCATTAATTAGCAGAGCTTCAGGATTGAACTGTTCCCCATGGATTTGAGAACAGATAGGAGATTCCCAGTAAGTACACTGGATCTGGGATGGAAGGAAACAAGATGGAATGGGTTCCAAGTGAACAGAACAGCTGCTAGAAGGTAAGCACCGACAGACAAAATAGGAAGCAATTCCCAAGTGTAGAGGTTGGGTGTAATGTTAACAAATTGCATTAAGGCCTTCCTGATAACAAAATACCTAAAAAAGTTGGATATGATATAAAAATGTTTTAACATGCATGTCTAAACTTGCAAGAAAGTATGAGAAACCCTCAAAGGCTAGACATAGGATCCAAAGATATGAGAGTCAATAAAGACATAAAGGCTTCGTCGGCCTGTGGACTGAAAGGTCCCAGGTTCGATTCCGGTCAAGGACATGTACCTTGGTTGTGGGCACATCCCCAGTAGGGGGTGTGCAGGAGGCAGCTGATTGATGTTTCTCTCATCGATGTTTCTAGCTCTCTATCCCTCTCCCTTCCTCTCTGTAAAAAATCAATAAAATATATATTTTAAGACATAAGGGCTTGAAAGGCACCCATCTCTAGTAACCAAGGTCAATCTCTAATACACTTGGGGAGCAGGAGACAAAGCCTGAAGAAGGGGAGCTGGATCAAAGACTCCACTTGCAGCTTAGACACCTGAATGGTCCCTTCCTGCTGTGAAATAAGAACTATATATATGGGTCTCTGCTTCCAGAGATCCTGACACGGATCTCCTAAATCCCCGAGTGACAGGTGCACCTTTTGTTCTAATGAGGGGACTCTTGGTGGGCTCCTGGACAGCTTCGGGATGGGGGCTGGTCCCACCCTCCATCCTCTGGGAAGGGGAGAGAGGATGGAGATTAGAGTTAATAATTGATCATGCCTCCATGATGAAACTTGTGGGGAAGAAACTTTCCTCCACCTTCCAAAGGTTCTTTCAGCTGTTCTGACAATGAAGTCTGCATGAGACAGATCAACAAGAGAAAATAACCAAATTTAGTTACATACGTATGCATAGGAGCGCCACGTACTAGTACAGGAGGAAGTCAGGGACAGAAGGTTAAAATGAGAAATATCCAGTATATACACTGAGTGGCCAGATTATTATGATCTCTGAACGCATAATAATCTGGCCACTCAGTATATATATGATTTGTTCTCTAGGACACCCAGCTGGTGTCGGAGAACTGGGCCCTGTGGGTAGTGTTGGTTTGAACAGTAGAAAAAAACACACAAAGGTTTCCTTTCACTCTGTAACCACAAAGGAAAAGGATGTCTCAGCCTTGACTTTCAGGAGGAGAAGGAAAATAAGTATTTTTCCTGAGAATTCTAACAGCCTTATTGCATCCCCATCTTTGGGAATGAGACTCCCTGCCTTCCATGCTTAAACACCCCAGGGAGTATTGGTCCTTTTTCCTCTGCCTGCTGAGGTTCCGGGTCCCCTTGGCAACCCCCTCAGTTCACTGGGGGTCAGTCTTTGTCCTCCTTCACAGTGTGAACAAAAATGGGGGCTATGCAATTAACCTGACAAGCCCTGGGGGAACCCGTGGCAGGCCTGACAAGCTCAGTGACCAAAAGTAACCACACAGGAGGGTCTGATCATAGATTCCTAGCTGGGCAAGCCACAGCAGGCAGTCAACTCCCAGGCCTCCAGCTGCCGCAGCAAAGCCAATCTTTATGGTGAGGGAGCCCTGTCCGTTGTTCTTATGCATCTAGGACAACACAGCTTTGCAACGTCGCAGTAATTTTCCTTTCTAGCCCCTTCACTGGCACAGCCGCAGGCACCAGAACACAAGATTACCGCAGCCGGAGACCACAGAACCCGCGGTTACCTTGTTCCCCAAATACCAGTTCTCTATACTGTAAATGCTAATGATTAACCATCCTGTGCCCACCAATGTAAACAGTTGTGTTTCTCCATTTCTGCTCTTTATCCAGTCCTACTGACTTCCCTGCCATGCTTTTTCCCACCTCGTTAATCTACCACAGATGCACTTTATGTACCTTCCTTACTGTTTGTTTTTTTTTCTTTGATTATAAATGCAGAAAAGAAAGTGGCAAACTCCATTCACCGAAGCATTTTCTCAATCTGTTGCAATTTTGCTTCTGGGCATGTCTTCAAAATGTAGTGTCAAGAAAACTCTTACAAAATTTTTCTATAGGCTACACTGTCTTTGGTCCACAACAGCCATACCGGAAGTTCCCGAAGGGTCCCTTTTGCCTGGGTGAGGCTGTGGGTTCCTCCCTTAGTCTGATCCCACCTATATTATTGGACACTGAATATTCTCACTCTTCTGCTCTCCTGATAGGCTAGTGCCGTGGTCGGCAAACTGCGGCTTGCTAGCCACATGCGGCTCTTTGGCCCCTTGAGTGTGGCTCTTCCACAAAATACCACGGTCTGGGCGAGTCTATTTTGAAGAAGTGGCGTTAGAAGAAGTTTAAGTTTAAAAAATTTGGCTCTCAAAAGAAATTTCAATCGTTGTACTGTTGATATTTGGCTCTGTTGACTAATGAGTTTGCCGACCACTGGTCTAGAGAGTTTATTCTTAGTTTCATATTTCTTCTGTCATTTCACTGGGATTTGGGGAATAAATTATTTATTATTTCAGTGAGCTTTCAAAAACTGTGGTTAGCCCAGCCAGAGTGGCTCAGTGGACCGAGCATCCTCCCATGCACCAAGAGGCTGCTGGTTCAATTCTGGTCAGGGCACATGTCCGGGTTGCGGGGGTCAATCTCCAGTAGGGGGGCGTGTAGAAACAGGTGATGCTTCTTTCTCATCAATGTTTCTATCTCTCCCTTTCCCTTCCTCTCTCTCTCTCAAAATCAAGAAAAACATATTAAAAAAAACAAAACTGGTTATTAGCTGGTTTGGGAAAAAGAAATAGATGTCTGTTTGACAACTCACAAAGTTGACCTGATAGTATTATCACTTCTTCCCAGATGCACTCCTACCCTCAAAATATGCCCTGTGGATGCTCAATGCCAGTGGGCCCTCACTGCCTCCCACCTCAGTGTCCCAGCCAGGAGCATGCCAAAGCCTCCCACAGCCCCCGGGGTTACCTGGGGAGGCCAGGGAGCTAGCATTAGGTGGGGGTTCTAACTCCACTGATCTGAATAGTTGGGGCAGGTGTGAGAGAACCCCTGAAAACATTCTCCATAGTCTAGCTTTGCTGATTTTGTTTTTAAGATCCTTGTATCAGATAGACTCCTTGTTCTTGATCTCCATAGATTCAACCAGTTCTTTTAGACTGAGGTATGACACCGTGATCTAATAAGAAATATAGATTTGGTCTTCAACCCTAGTTCCTAGCTTAGAAGTTCTAAAACCCTTGGAATTTCCTGAGTGGTCAGGGTGAGGAGCACCTATTGTTATTTATAACAAGCTCCTTTCAACCCAACCAGGGTTTATGCTAATGAGGTGACTCTTGGAAGAGGGGGGCTTGCAGCCAAGGATTAGAGGTTTGGAACTTTCACTCCATCCCTGACCTCCAAGGAGCGGAGAAGGGCTGGGATTGCTTTAAACACCAATGGCCAAAGGATTAAATCAATTAATAGAATTTCTGGAAAAAAAAAACAACTCTAAATAAATAAAGGGGTTCTGAGAGCTTCTGGGTGGGTCAGTGAACACATCCAGGTGCCGGGAGGGTGGTGCACCCCAATTCTATGGAGACAGGAGCTCCTGACCCTTCCAGACCTCATCCTGGGTACCTCTTCATCAGGTAGCCAGATCAGACGGAGGTGTGGGTTACCTGAGGGCCACGACTTGTAAGCAGTGTTTGATGTGGGGGGAGGAGGAGCAGTCTCATGAGCCTGAGCCCTTCACCTGTGAGGTCCGTGCTAACTCCGGACAGTTAGTGTCAGAATTGGGTAAGTGAGGGGGGGAAAAACCTCACACGCGAGCTGTTAGAAGTGTTGTGGGTAGGGAAATTGTTTTCTTTATGAGGTTACTTAGATTGCAAGAAAAAAAAACCAAAACCCTCAAATATTTGTCAAAAGAATTTAAGAACAGCACTCCCCACACCCGATGTCTATGTGTTTTTAACAGAAAGCACGGAGAGAAAAATAAAGCTACATATTCACTAGGCTCCATAAGCAGGTTGGTCTGATGCCAGAACCCATTCAACTTGGACTGGCCTTGAGTAGTACTCTCAAGTTGATTTATAACCCAAGTCTCTTTACTATTCAAGGCAACACACAGCCCTAAGCCCAGGCATCAAAACAGCAACCAACAAATTAGCATTATCCTTGCAAAACTCAATCAAACATCTGCACCCAAAGGCTGACACACAAAGGCGCTGCAGTGCACTCCAGGACGGCATAAATTATAAAACTGGATTCACATATTTAAATGGACTGTGACCATTTTTTAAAAAATCTGCCACATGCCCTGTTAGTGGGATATTTAATTTTGTATTTTAGTTTAACATGCTTGTTAAACATTACGCGTCACCAAGTTTATATCTGTAAAAGCCTTCAATTGTGGATTTTTTTTTTTTTTAAGGATACTCCATTGCCACTCTCCTAACAATCTGAGAAATGAAAGGAAAGATAACAAGGAAAAATGCATTGGAATCCGAGAAAAGTAGAAATAGAATAAGGTTCTTAACTTACCGGGGGAAAAAGATTTAGACACTGATTTTTTTTTCCTCTAAGTGCTTCTAAAATTAATATGTAAAAAAATGTTTGTTAAAATTTAGAATTGACAATTAGAACAAATCATTAGAGGGAAAAAGTAAAGAGCATGGATTTACAGACACAGAACCAGGCCTGGGAGGGCCATCAGCAGTAACAATGAGCTGCTCATGGTTTCCTCGGTTCAGATGCACTGCCCACTTTCTCCTGCAGCCTGAGTACTGCCTCCATCTAAACTTTTCCAAAAACCTCACCTTTCTCCCTGCTCCAACCCTCATCTCACTATATGATAAACACATTTCTCTCCTGGCATCCATAACACTTTATTAAACTGTTGTTTACAAAGCCATCATGTTCACCAGACATAAGTTCCTTGAGGGCTAGGACAGAGGCAATGTCTGAGTCTTCTACCTCATTGGAGTTACTCAATGTTTGTTGAATGGCTCAATTGAGAGCCAACTTTGGCGCAATTGAAACTATTAGAGACGAGTAAGAGCGTTCATATGAGCAAGGCTCTTAAGGAGTAAATGATGGTAAAGTATTTGCTGCAAGAAGCCAGGAGCATGTCTAAGTTACTACTGCATTTCTGAAAAAGCCACCCTTGCATCTTTTTTTGCCAAGTTTAGAAATCAATGGATGACGCAGGAGGATGGACTGGTAGACAATGTTAAGGCGTCTTCCATCTCCAAGGCTTCAAGTTTAGACAATAATTTTAAGAGACACTTGGACTGATTGTCCCTGAATACATGTCTCACCTGCAGAAGCTCTATGTCTTCAGGGTTCTCAGACCCAGGAATATTCTCCATCAGGATGGCGGACATCACTTTCACATTCATCTTCACCATGTCCAACTCACTGTGCAATTTGCCAATCTGTTGAGAGCAACACAGCCACCGGTCAGGATGTGGGACCCCCTTGTTTCCTTCTCTCAGGGGACCCTTGGCTGGGAGAAAAAATGCTTTTGTAAAATTTAACATTGTCAAATCTCTATTTCAATGAATATAAATATATTTACACATTTTGCAAATGTGTCTTCTGTCACCTATAAGGACTTAAAGATAGCTTGCAATAAATCCAAAAATATTTCCCAGGAGTGTTAAAAATAAAGGGGGAAAATCAGATTAAGAACAATATGGAGAAGGGGGAAGGTGACTATACCAGGGACTGGACAAAAATGGAAAATGTTAGCCTGGGTTTCTTGGCAGCTGATGGGGAAAAGGAAAAACAAAAGGTGGCACAGTTCTCATGGTATTAGGGAAGGAAGAATCAAGAAACACTTTATTTTTTCTTCCTGGATTAAATTCTAAGAGAAATTAACTGCATGGATTTTTTTTTAAAGGGTAGTGTTATTTATTTGTGTTTATCTATTTATTTTTAAATCCTCACCCAAGGATATTTTTCCCATTGATTTCTAGAGAGAGTGGAAGGGAGGGGGAAAGACAGAAAGAGAGAAACATCATTGTGAGAGAGACACATTGATTGGTTGTCTCCCGCATGCACCCCAACCAGGGCCAAGGATTGAGCCTGCAACCAAGGTACATGCCCTTGACCAGAATCGAACCCAGGCCCCTTCATTCGCTCTATCCACTGAGCAAAATCGGCTAGGGCTCCATACATTTTTATGTAATGCGGAATAATAATACGACAAAGTCTTCAATAATAGTTCCTTAAAGCAGCACAGAAAAGAGCTTCATACAGGGTGGGGCCAAAGTAGGTTTGCAGTTGTGAGTTTCTTATTAATTATTAATTATTGTATTATTTTCTATAACAACAACTGTAAATCTACTTTTGCCCCATCCTGTATAAATAATTGCTCATCTGGACCTCTGATAAACAGATACAGACAAGTAAGTATAATTCAGTTAGCGCAATGAATACTCATAATAAGCCTACCATGTACTGAGGTTTCTGAAATGGTATTTGGATAGTCCTAATCAAAACCAATAAAAATCAGCTATTTGGACAAGGTCCATTTCACAGCCCAACCTCCAAAAAGACACAAAAGCCACTAGCCAAGCAGAATTGTTCAGAGCTTGGGCTTTAGGGGCAGACACAATCCATGGGCTTAAGTGCACTTAGAATTGACCCATGATAAGTCACACAGTATCTTTAAGCTCCAGCCCCCTCCTCTGCAGAATGAGGGTAATAATGTACCCCCACATCATAACAGTGTGAAAAAGAATTTAAAAAAAAGTGTATACCAGCCCTGGCTGGTTTGGCTCAGTGGATAGAGCGTCGGCCTGCAGACTGAAGGGCCCCAGGTTCGATTCCGGTCAAGGGCATGTACCTTGGTTGCGGGCACATCCCCAGTAGGGGGTGTGCAGGAGGCAACTGATCGATGTTTCTCTCTCATCGATGTTTCTAGCTCTCTATCCCTCTCCCTTCCTCTCTGTAAAAAATCAATAAAATATATTTAAAAAAAAAAGAATTAAAAAAAAGTGTATACCAGCCCTGGCTGGTTTGGCTCAGTGGATAGAGCGTCAGCCTGCAGACTGAAGGGCCCCAGGTTCGATTCCGGTCAAGGGCATGTACCTTGGTTGCGGGCACATCCCCAGTAGGGGGCTGTGCAGGAGGCAGCTGATCGATGTTTCTCTCTCATCGATGTTTCTAACTCTCTATCCCTCTCCCTTCCTCTCTGTAAAAAGTCAATAAAATATATTTTAAAAAATGTATACCAACTGCTAAGAACTTAGAAAAAGTCATCAATACATTCCGTTGTTGCTACTGTTACCTGTTCTGGGACCAGTGTAATAGTTGCGTTTTTGGGAGCAATTACAGAAGAAAGAGCCGGTGCTGTAGGAACAGATGCGGGTGGATTTGATGAGACTTGAGCAGTCTGTCAAGATGAAATATGGAAAGATTATTATGTAACATTTATGATCATAAACACCCCAAACCCAGCTTTTTGTGTGTGTTTGTTTTTTCCATTCAGATGACTCCATCACTTTCTCTCAACCAAAATCTAAGTTTAGAGGGTGTTAGCCCAGAGTCAATCATCAAGTGTCCAACCTGCCCACATTTTGAGAACAGTGTTAAGCAAATGGCGCAATAGAGTAAGTAGAAGGTGGCTACTATGATTATTAACTGAATTAAATTTTAATAAAACGCTCTTAGATTTTTTACCAAGGGCCTACAAGACAAATTGCGCCGTGAGATTACTGCCGTCCTCTTTTGGGTTGTTAAAAACAAAGGGTAAATCAATTCGTGTCGAGTCTTTTGAAGCCACAGCTGGCGAGGCATCTCCTTTTCCACCAATGAACCTCTCTGAATCCACGCTCCACTTCCAACCCCGGGGGGAGAGCCCAAGTACAGGGCTTGAGGCCGGGGCTTCTCAACATGAATGTGCAGAAAAATCACCTGGAAACTTTGCAAAAATGAGCCTCTGATTTAGTCGAGGATAAACTAAAGATGATACCCCAAATCACACTTTGAGTAAGTAGCAAGGTTCGAGGCTATTACTCCACTGTGCCGTGGAAGAGAACAAAAGGGGTCTGATGAGCAGGCTCATGGGCAGATGGAAGAATGGGCCAAAGGCGAATGGCCACACAAGCAGAAGAGCTGGCCCTGCGGACAGAGCCTCCTTGAAGATAAGACTTGTGGTATTGCTTAATCCACCAAGATAGGACTCGCCAATCTAAAGAAGGAAAGGACTCCTGTTTTTGCATTGTAGAAATTACGGAAAGTTAGGAGGTGAATTTAATCAGCCATTCAAAGGCTTATAGTTCAAAACCTTGGAAATTATTTGCAAATTTGAGAATACTAGTACATGTGAATATCTAGAAACTCTCTCATGGACACAGTATCAATAAGAAACAACAGGCATATTATAAGACTACCCAAGGTAAAGACCCTTGTATAGCACCCAGACCTTTTGTTTGAAAGCTGCCCTCTCCTCTACTTTAACCAAATGATTTCTATTTGGAGCCATCGTATCATATTTTTACATGAATTGAGGTGAATTGTGCAGAAGTCGAAAACTGACCCAGATTGGTTCAGGGAGTCTCCTTCTCCCGTTTTTTTGTTTTTTTTTTAAACTTGGAATCTGAAAATGCTAAAGCAATCATGTGGAAAATTGGGAGCTATGTTATCTGCTATGTGGAAGAAGCTGTTCCGCAATGAGAGAGAGGAATGAAGCTGGTGATCAGAGGAACATCTAAAGTAGACAAGAAACAAGGCATTTGAGAGTTTGGTCCCTGGTTGTTCAAAAGATCCAGAAAACACCAACCTCTTGTGGCTTCATTACTTGAGGAGATACTGTAATATCCTTCTAATTCATTCATCTTTTTGCTTAAGCTGGATGGAGCTGGGATTGGCCCTCTCAGTGAGAAAAGATCCATGTCACATACTAACTTACTCTACATGAGTCAAATGAAAGACCTCCTACCTCTTGTTCTGCGGCTTCCGCCTCTGCCTCTGAGGGAGGAAAGTGAACACCTTTCTTAAGCAGGTCAAGGTACACGTCCTTCACCTCACTTACATCCACACCTCCCGGGAAACCCTGAGACCAAATCTGAAAACAACAGCAAACACAAAACACAAGTCTTCAGCTGGTGACCGAAAATGAGAGATTGACAATTATGGACTTTACTCAGGAAGACAAAGCTACTTTTGAAGGCCAAGGACAAATTGTACATTTCCAGAGACTAGAACAATAATATAAAATATGTTTAAGCCCAGCCAGCATGGCTCAGTGATTGAGTGTGGACCTATGAACCAGGAGGTCATGGTTCGATTCCCAGTCAGGGCACATGCCCTGGTTGCAGACTTGATCTCCAGTGTGGGCTGTGCAGGAGGCAGCCGATCAATGATTCTCTCATCATTAATATTTCTATCTCTCTCTCCCTCTCCTTTCCCCTGCTAAATCAATAAATATTTTTTCAAAATAAAAAATATAATATGCTTAATCATCAGACTCCCATGCCTCAACATTTTAATGAAACCTTGGAATATATATTATTAGTTGTTTTTTGCTGTACCAAATCCAGAATTAATACACATATTTTAAAACAATATCAGTAACTCTTTTGCCAAATAACTTTGTAAGCAATAAGTCATCTTCCCCAGACATAGTTTTCATATCTACAAAATGAATGTACACATCACTCTCTTTCCTACCTGACATTGAGAAAATAGAAGCAGAGAGAAAGCAGGAAAATGACTACAAATTCTCTTAAATAAAAAAGCACCATCCAATACCAAAAAATTATCATTACACAAAAAATCAAACAGTAAAATGCTATCTGGCTCCATCAGAGGTTTGTGAAGGATGAGGAAACCAATCCTACCTAATAAAACAGTAATATGCAAATTGACTGCACCTTCGCTAAGCCCAAGCCACGCCCACCAGCAAAGCCACGCCCAACATCCAATCAGAGCAAGTATGCAAATAAACCTAACCAAGATGGCGGTTAATTTGCATACATAGGCGCCCTGAGTTGACCCCCTGCAACATATTGCAGGGAGCCAGAGCGGACATCCAGCTCCCGGCTTTCGATGGATGGTGGGCGTGGCAGAAACCCAGCTCCTCGCTCTGATTGGATGGTGGGCGTGGTGAGTAGACCCCCTGCCATCAAAAGCGGGGAACTGGGTGTCCACTCCATCTCCAGGCCAAAAGCCCCCGCCGTGGACACCCAGCTCCCCTGCCATCGAAAGCAGGGAGCTGGGTGTCCACTCGTGCACCAAGCGGACCCCCTGCCATCAATTGCAGGGAGCTGGGGGTTTCTTCGGCCTGGTACACCAGCGGACCCCCTGCGATTGATCACTTGGGCAGGGAGCTGGGGGTCTGCTTTCGGCCTGGGCAGGAGCGGACCCCCTGTGATTGATTGTAGGGAGCTGGGGGTCCGCTCCTGCCCAAGAGGCTTTCGGTCTGGGCAGGCCTGGGCAGGGGCTGAGCCGGTGATCAGAGGGAGCTGGAGAGGCCTGCCCAGTCCCAAAGCTTCAGTCAGAGGCTTTAGGCCTGGGCAGGGCCCAGCCCTCCATTGGTATGAACTATAGAGGAAACACCTTTTTTGACTGCACATTGGCTAAGCTTTCTGTATGCCACTGGTAATATTCTTAGTAACTTGGGTAATAAGAATCCAAAAAGGTGATCTAGGGTTTTTCCACCACACTTCTGGAGAAAAAAATGAAGGTCCGCTGCTGGAAGGCTAAGAAATGTCATATCCTGCCCTAGCCGGTTTGACTCAGTGGATAATGCCTCAGCCTGCAGACAGCAGGGTCTGGGTTTGATTCCGATCAAAGGCATGTACCTAGGTTGCAGGCTCCTGCCTGGCCGGGGCCCAGATCAGGGCTCATGCAGGAGGCAACCAATCAAAGTGTTTCTCTCTGTCTTTCCCTTTCTCTTCCACATTCTCTAAAAGTCAATGGAAACATACCCTCAGGTGAGGATAAAAAATAAATAAAGAAATCCATATCCTATGAAAGACACATCTTGAAAATGCCTAAAGAAAGTTGTCATTTTTTTCTTGGTGAAGGGACTGGAGTCCGTGTTGATGAAAACACCTTGGTGGCTGTGGTGACTGACAGTGGCTGCAGCAGTGGGGTGATGGGGCTGGTGCCTTCCCCTGACCAGCCCGGTTGCCTCCCACAAAGGGAGGCCAGACTGCGGCTTAGGTACGCTCTCTGTGGGGCGTGGGCCTAAGCCATCAGTAGGACATCCCCTGAGGGCTCCCAGTATGTGAGAGGGGGCAGGTTGGGCTGAGGGACCCCCAACCCCCAGTGCACGAATTTCGTGCACCGGGCCCCTAGTTGGTATATAATGAAAGCTCTAAGTGTAGAAGTATTCCATTCCATCAGGTATACAATAGACTTACCTTAATGAGATTCAAAATTCTATTCTGAATGTTTAATGGCAAGGTGTATCTGGGTTGCAGCAGCTTAACTAGACTATCTTTAACAAACTCCTTCTTCACAATCAGAGATTGGAAACTTGGACCACAGTTCTGCATGCACATGTCAATAAGCTAAATTAGAAGAAAAAAATTAAATGGTAAATTTCTTTGGTAAAACCACTTCCTAAATATGAGGTAAAAATTGCTAAGTAACAATTTCTACCAGCATTCTCATTAACAAACAGAATTTAGTGTCTACTAAAACATATGGCAAAATGTTAGGTTCCAGGAATGCGATAAAGTATAAGGCATAATGTAACTGCTCAGAGCAGCGATTTTCAACCTTTTTCATCTCAAGGCACACATAAACTATCAAAATTCTTTGGAATACCAAAAAATTGGTGTGTGTTTTTTTGCCAAACTGACAAAAGTAGGTATAATTTTCATTGATTTACAAAAAATAATAGTAATTACCTACCCTTTTTGCTCCAAAGTGACTTTTAAAAAAATCAGATGCCTATACTTGTATCTAAGGATTTCTGGTACCAAGAATTAGCCAATCAGATGTAACCTTATTATGAGACATGACCCATAAGATGCAACTTTATTATATGACTTCTATACTTATGGTTCAAGACAGGGCATTCACACCAGATGGCTATTATTATTGGCTGTTGTCATTTTTTTATTTGACAATCTAAGGGGAAAGAGGTCAGTGCCCCCGCTGAACAGTCAGGTATTGCATGGTGTAAAAATTCTTGTGGCTCACCATTTGAAAAATTGCTGGCTTAGAGGACAGACTTTTTGGGGAGTCAGGACACATAGTAGGACCTTAATAAATGGTAACTATTTTTTAAATAATTGTATTGAATTTATTGGAGTGACCATGGTTAATAAAATTATATAGGTTTCAAGTGTACACTTCTTTAATACTTCATCTATATATTGCATTGTGTATTCACCACCTAAACTCTAGTCTCCTTCCATGACCATTTATCCCCATCTTACCCTCTTCTACCTGCCCCCACCCCACCTTCCTTTCTGTATTCACCATGATGCCTGATGCCTGGGATTTTTTGTTTTTGTTAATCCTGTCACCTATTTCACCCAGCCTCCCAGTCTTCCTGAGAGCTGTCAGTCTGTTCTCTGTATCCATGAGTCTGTTTCTATTTTGTTTGTTTCAATGGTAACCATTTTGATCCCCTGCTTCCATGTGTAATTTTCCAGCAGGAGAGAATGTGCTGGTTAGCTGATAGAAGCATTCTTTTCCCAGAAGCTTGAAGGAAAAAAAAGCTACTTGGTAGTTTTAGTTTTACAGTGACTAATCCAAGCACAGAAAACCAGGCTTTGGGGCCATCCAGAGCTGAAGAAGATCACTCCGAGGTCTGGCCACCTTAGGGGCTGAGCTCACTCTGCAACAAACTCCTGGAGGAATAAACACATTTGACACTTATCCTGAAGCCCCCAAAGCTCTCCACCGAGGGTGTGCTCCACAAAGGCCTATTAATTAATTGTCTCCTAGAATCTGTCCAACCACTTTCCACTGGACAACAATAGCATCTTGCTGAGACTTACTGACTCATTCGAGAAAAGGCTAGCCTAAGAGTTATAAAGCCTGGTAACAAAATGCTTCCTTAAAAACAAAACTATCGGCTTCTTGACAAAACTGCTCCACCGACTGATGGTAGGAAATCACAGTCTCGTCATATCCCATGGAAGACCTACTCAAGGCTCATAAGTCCATGGAGAACCCCAGCGTTGGATGATATAAGGAACATTTATAATTAACTTTGACCCGCTCCCTTCACTTCATAGTAATAAAATGGAAATGTCATCTATGGGGATTCATTTTTTTTTTGTTTTGTTTTTTTTTTTTAACGAATCTTTATTGTTCAGATTACAATTGTTTCTCCTTTTTCCCCACATATCTCCCCACCACCCAGTTCCTACCCCCCCTCCTCCCTTACCTCCCCCCGCGCTGTCCTTCTCCATAGGTGTATGATTTTTGTCCAGTCTCTTCCCATACTCCCCACACAGACACCCCTTTCCCCCTGAGAATTATCAATCCACTCCCATTCTATGCCTCTGATTCTATTAAGTTCACCAGTTTATTCTGTTCCTCAGATTTTTAATTCACTTGACTTTTAGATTCACTTGTTGATATATATGTATTTGTTGTTCATAATTTTTATCTTTCTTCTTCTTTTTCCTCTTTTTAAAGAATACCTTTCAGCATTTCATATAATGCTGGTTTGGTGGTGATGAACTCCTTTAGCTTTTTCTTATCTGTGAAGCTCTTTATCTGCCCTTCAATTCTGAATGATAACTTTGCTGGGTAGAGTAGTCTTGGTTGTAGGTTCCTGCTATTCATCACTTTGAATATTTCTTGCCACTCGCGTCTGGCCTGCATGGTTTCTGTTGAGAAATTAGCTGATAATCGTATGGGAGCTCCCTTGTAGGTAACTAACTGTTTTTCTCTTGCTGCTCGTAAGATTCTCTCTTTGTCTTTTGCTCTTGGCATTTTAATTATGATGTGTCTTGGTGTGGTCCTCTTTGGATCCCTTTTGTTTGGGGTTCTGTCCGCTTCCTGGACTCGTAAGTCTATTTCTTTCATCAGGTGGGGGAAGTTTTCGTTCATTATTTCTTCAAATAGGTTTTCAGCATCTTGCTCTCTCTCTTCTTCTGGTACCCCCATAATTCTGATGTTGGTTCGCTTGAAGTTGTCCCAGAGACTTCTTACACTATCTTCAACTTTCTGAATTCTCTTCTCTTCATGCTTCTCTGGAGGAGTGTCCTTGGCCTCTTTGTATTCCAAATCTTTGAGTTGATTCTTGCAATCCTCTAGTCTGCTTTTGGGTCTCTGTATAATATTTTTTATCTCAGTCAGTGTATGTTTAATTTCTAGTTGGTCCTTTTTCATATCCTCAAGGGTCTCATTGAATTTATCGGCCTTTTCCATGAAATTCTTGAAAAACCTTATAACCGTGGTTTTGAACTCTATGTCCAGTCTCTTATTCTCCTCCATTTCTTTGGTTTGTGATCTGTTTCCTTGCCTTCTCATATTCTCTGCTTCCCTGAGTTGGTAGGGTAGTTTTGTCTACTAGGTGTCCTATTGCTTCAACGGGTCAGCCTCCCAGTTACTTGAGGTGGACACTCTTGGTGTACCCTTGTGTACTGTGTGTTCCCCAGCAGGAGCTACAGCAAGGGCTAGTTTTCTCCTCCTTTGCTTGGGCGGTTTTGGAGCAGTCTGGAGCTGTATTTGGTTAAGCTGCCACAGAACAGGCCATTTATATGCAAAAGCCGCTGTGTGGAGCCTGGGCGGGTTTGTAGAATGTGCGGGGCGGGGCCTCAGGGCGGGGCGGGGTCTCAGGGCGTCACTAGGCTGGGGCGTGGCCAACGGCAATGGCTGCCGTCAGCCGTCTCTGCCTTTCCACGTTTCCAAGTCCCTGCGCCCCGCGCTCCAGCGCAGTAAACAATGATTGCTGGGCGCACCTCTGCAAAAAAGTCACTCTCACTTTCCGACCCGATGGCCGAGAGTCCAGCTTCTCCCCGTAGGCGTCTGGGTCCCCTGAGTGTCCCCAGAAACTGGATTTCAGAGTGATCGGGAGCTTGTCTCCCTGCGGGTTGAAGAAAAGCCGCGCACCCAGCCGCCCGCCGCCAGCCGGATTCGCATGCCTCCGTACCTCAGCTTTTCAGCGATTGTGCTCCTTTCTCTTCTCAGCTGTAAATCTTCCACTGAGCCAGCTTTCCCGTGGTTCTGGGTGGTAGACGTTTTTGTCTTTTAGTTGTGTTTTTGAAATTGTTGTGTGAGGCAGCAGATTAGTTGTTTAACTATGCCGCCATCTTGGTTCCTCCTGGGATTCATTTTTAAAGAGTTTATTGGTAAACATCAAATTGCCTGTGATGCACATTAGATGCTGCCTTCAGTGACTAATTCCTGTCACAATCAAGTCTGGCTTAACAATATTGAAGTCAGTCCCGAGGCCTTCAACACACCTCTGCACTGCAGTGAGTAGTCTGAGGTGGTGAGGTGATAGGACCATTTGTTCTCAGGTACTGGTGTGGAAATCAGGAGGTGGAGGAAGTATAGTTCCCAGAGAGGGAACAAGTAATGGGAACAGACAGCCAGCTGGTAGGAAGGCTTGAGAGATCAGTCGACCTGAAGGGAAGAAAGGGGGACCCAAAGCGAAATGGAGGGTCAGAAGAAACAGCACTGTGGAATAACCCGACTTCCTCAGGGAAGGGTCCTGGTTCATCCTCGGAAGGAAGGAACCACGATGGAGAGAGATATGGAGCTAGAGATAAGAAACAACCATAGACATGTCGAGTAGGCTGGGTACCATAGAGAGGAGACCAGCTCATTACAGAAGATAAACTTCTGTCAGAAGGTGAAATAATAACCACATGCTGAAATATAGAAAGTGGCATAAATTCATCTTCTGACCTCATCTTCCTCACTCAAGTTTCCTAACTTTTGGCGGCCTGGAGATATTCTAGATCCACTTTATTCCAAAACCATGTGTGTTTCTCCCCGAATTCTACAGCCCCTTCTGTTAGCCCTTGAGTGTTCTTGACTATAGGAGAGGTGATATTGGGGGTGGGCACTAAATCATTAAGTCAACATCATTAAGTGATACATGATAGATGGTCCTGCACCATGCAGGAAGGACTTGAAGACATGAATGCAATAAAATAGCCATGGGCATGTAAAGTACAGCATAGGGAATATAGTCAATAATACTGTAATCACTATGCAGGACCCAGTTGGGTACTGGAAATATAGGGGGCGGAACACTGTAAAGTATGTGATTGTCTAACTACTAAGCTGTACATGCACCTGGAACCAATACAAAACATTGGGAAAAAATAAGACATTTGAGGAAATGGAAAAAAAAAATACAGTAGCCCATTCTCTCAAGGGGCACGATTTGTTCTGAGAAACAAGATGGTATGGGCATGGGCATGGAATTTAGACTCTGAGGACATGCTACTTAAATCTTGCAGGGGCGGGATCACTTAATCTCACTGGTCTCTGTTTCTTCATCTGTGAAATGGAGTTGATAGTACACCTATTTCACAGGGTTGTCGAGAGCATCAATCAGGTATCAGGCAAAGGCTTATTTCCATCATTGACCCATTGTACAGCTATTTCTATTGAAGTGCCTCCCTCCTCCTGAGTTCCCTCCATTCTGTGACCTCCCTGAGGTGGCTGCTATGGGTAAAGGACAAGAGAAAAGTAAAAAAAAAAAAAAAAAAATGGAGAAAGAGGAAAATGCCTCTAAAACTACATTCAGTCCCAGCCCAGCCCGAGTGGCTCAGTTGATTGAGGGTTGTTCCATGCACTGAAAGGTTGCTGGTTTGATTCCTGTCAGGGCACACCCCTGTAGATTTGATCCCCAGTTGGGGAGCACACGGGAGGCAACCAATCAATGTTTTTCCCTCTCTCTCTCTCTCTCTCTCTCTCTCTCTCTCTCTCTCTCTCTCTCTCTCTCTTTCCCTCCTGCCCCCTTCCTCTCCCTGAGCATGTCCTCAGGTGAGGATTAAAGAAAAAGAAAACTGTATCAGCTCCTAACTGAAGAATTTCTTTAGTGAAAGCATCATTAAGGCTTTTCTCATTCAGTTACTCTCCAGGTAAGCAATATGTGAGATGTTTTCTTTCCCAGGAAACCAGGAAACAGGAGCTGTGCTCACCTCTGCCCTAGTGCCCTCTAATCACGCCCAAAGCCCCTAAGAGCAGTGTGATGCTGGCTGATTAATGCTACAACCATGCATGGCCTGGGGCTGGGCTGAGGTCCAAAGGCATGCAGAAGAAATCAGAAAGCCACACAGCTCACTCTCAGGCAGCAGGCAAGGCTTGCAAACTTCCCGAAGGAAAAAGGGCAACTCACCAAAGTGACTGAAGAGGTCATATGGCCAAGGATGGGGGGGAAATGGTAACAGGTCACATAAGTGTGCGTACTCAATCCACAGACAATATGGTGCATGGGAGAATTACTTAGAACTTTCTCCCCATGGCAACAAGCAGCAGAACTTCGTTGAAACTTAACTGCCAGCACCTTGGAATTCCACAAAGGTGTTCAAGTGCAATACAAAGCTAACGGGGAGCATTTTTCCAAGATTTTAATTCCCACCCTGTGTAACATATATACACACTTTTTGATCAGCTCAGTACCTGTAAGTTTAACCACCAGTTCTCATCTCCTGACCAGAAAACTGACTTTCCAGGAACACTTTTTCCACAAAATTAAATGCTATTACAATCAACTAAACTCTCTTGATTCTGCAATTCTCAATAAGCAGTTTTAATTCAAATTGTAAATAACTTTTTGCTAACCTATTGATTATCTCAGAATATATATATATATTTTTTTAACCCAGAATCAAAATGTGACTATAGCTTGGGAAATCCTAGAGTCTTTATTATAACATGAAAGTACTTACTGACAAGGTAAGTTCGATTTCTTTATGATTGTAGTTTTTGGAAATCCTTTTCTTCAAAGCTTTTACTGCATCCTTTGGCCTACAGCAGTAAATACAAGGTAATCATCAATTAGGCATTGCTGAAAACCAGGAGTCTCTGCAAAGCAATGTGCACTGCGGAAGGAGGGATGGCTACAGGGAAGACCGAGGCCTTGGCTCTGCTGTGTGAGCCTGCCAGCACTCCTCACACCTGTTTCCTCGGACATCTAACCTACCCCCTGCGAGAATCAAATAAAATACTCACTATAGCACTGTTCACAATAAAAACTGGACGCTTCAATATCCAGTAGTGTGGGACTGAATAGATAACTTGTGGTAATCCCTATTAAGAAATACTCTCTGGCTTTTCAAAATGTCTTATTAAATGGAATAATAATTAAGACACAGAAAAAAGAAGTGGATTATGAATCAATACTCTAAAATGTTAATTATAATTTTATTTGGGTGGTGGAGTCATTGGTGATCTTTATTTTATGTTTATCTGCATTTTATAAATTTTCTCTGAGATTCATGCACCACTCGTGTAAATGTATTTTTGAAAACTGTTTATTTAAAATTAAATTAACCAGTCTCTCTCTCTCTCTCTCTCTCTCTCTCTCTCTCTCTCTCACACACACACACACACACACACAATTTTTACATGAGAGTATTACTTAGAAAGCACTACATATGAAATGTATTCATACTCCGTTCCCTCTATCAATGTACAGAACACGTATACAGAAAATGTAATTTCCAAACAATGATGGTTTCCCATTTTGATTAAGACTATTAGTATTTCCTGAGCATCCTGCAGGCAGGGAATAAAGGAAGCATTACAACTCACTAGGTCAGCTTCTGATAGGCTACAATTATGATACAAAAGGAAGAACTGTATCGTATTAAATAGAGAGTCAAAATTTACTCTGTGATGGTCAAAAGGTACAAACTTCCAGTGAGAAGATACATAAGTCATGGGGATGTAAGCTACAACATAATGACTATATCTACAGTTAGCAGTGCCTTATGGTACATTTGAAAGTTGCTGAGAGTAGACTGTAAAAGTTCTCATCAGAAGGGAAAAAATTATTTTAGAACCTTATGAGGTGAGGGATGTCAACTAAACTTACTGTGGTAATCATTTTGCAATATAGGTAAGGCAAGTCATTATGCTGAACCCAGTAAGCCTACACAGTGCTATATGTCAATTATATCTCAATAAAACATAAATAAATACAAATAATCTTTACATATTACCTTCGAATTTATTATGTTTGCATGGATAGATTTCTATTATATGATGATAATGATATAATATTACATATGCTTACATGGAATTGTCACTATTATAAAATAAATTATTATATAGATTTTTCTATATTTCTAAAAAATCCTATGTAACATCTAGAAGTAAAGTCTTGGAGAAGTTTAAAAGAATAAAGATACTATTTTATTTATTTATTTGTTTGTTTATTTACTTTTTTAATCCTCGCCTGAGGATATTTTTCTATTGATTTCAGGGAAAGTGGAAGAGAGAGGGAAAGACAGAGAGAAACATCAATGTGAGAGAAACACATGGATTGGCTGCCTCCTGCACAAGCTCTGACCAGGGCCCGGGCAACGGAAGTATGTGCCCTTGACCAGAGTCTAACCTGGGACCCTTTGGTCCACAGGTCGTCACTCTCTCCACTGAGCCAAACCGGCTAGGGAAGAGATACTATTTTAAAAAGGGAAATTTTTTTTTTACTTTGAGATTCCCTTTTTGTATCATCAATGAGGAAATCAGTATTACCAATAAAGAAAGGGTTCACAGAGGAACCAAATATAGAAAATAAGATTACAACAAAAGCACCATAAACACTTCATTAACCATAAGCACGTTCCACTGATATAGTCAATAATTTAGTCTAATGCTTTCTTCAACATACATTACACTAAATCACTTTTGCTGTCACTTATCACTTTAATATACACAGTAAAATGAACAAATTTCATCTCTCATAGCAATCTGTAATTCAGGCTAAATTCACAAAATAGCTGCCCTTCTTAATTTTTTCAAAACTTCAATTCTCTCACATTTCAAAGTGTAACAAAAGATAGTATGTCATTTGAAAACACAGCATGAACATGGGCAAGTTGGCCTTCGGAGAGAAAAAAATCCATCTTGTGACGGGGAGAGGAAGAAAAGACTGCTAGATTATTTCCTGGTTACAATAATGACAACTGCCCGGGGACAGGTCACCCCAGGAGACCACTAGCTTCTTGATAACATTTTTCAGTTATAGCAACATAAAATATCGGTAATCAGAGCAGGGGCAATTCCTGAAGAAGAAAACAATCTCTCTTTTTTTAAAAAAAATTATTATTTTTCTTAAAGAACAAGGAATGTGAACCAAAATTCGAAACTATTAAGGAAAGGGTGAAGAGGAGAAAAATGAAAACGGATTCTCAAGACACTGCACATGCTGAAACAAGCAGCTCTCCTAATATTTCAACCTGACGTGTCATCAAAAGGCAGTGGGCACCACCTGAGGGGGGTGGGGGGATGAAAACACTCTCTCAACAAGAAAAGCAAAGCGTTGGCAAGAGAAAGCACACTGTGGCTCTGATGCCTCTTGTCAGAGGCCGAGGCAAGAGCCACAGTCCGTACTCACCCGTCGTTGGCGGTGTTGATTATGTCACAAATGTGCAAGAACTGGCCCCAGTCTTCAGTCTGCACGCCCGCAAACGTAGCCTTTTCTGTAAAGAAAACACTGTGGTGCTGACTCTGAGCTACAACAGAATAAAAAATGGCTGGTCTTCCTGAAATAATCTGCCTGGGGTTTGTTAGCAAGTACCATTACGTTTACATTGCCAAAGGGCAAAGAGATTTTTTTCCTTCTTCTGAGCAATTCCCAGTAATTCAGGAATCCATCAGAACTCAAGTTCAGAGTGCTGCTGTAGCAACAGTAATGAGTGACCTATTAATACAGGCTGCAGGCACCCCGCCTGGCTGCCAGGCAAGGCCAGGAGGGCGAAATCTCCATCTGCCTGCCCGCTTTTCCCAGGGCACCTGCCTAGCAGCCACCTAGAAGGAGCAGTGCATAGTGCTAAGCATTTTAGCTTATGTAACTTCCTTTAACCCGCTGTTAGAGAGGATGAAGCAGAAGTTCAGAGAAGTTAAGGAAAGTACTCAAGGCTACACAGCCAGTACAAGGTACAACTAGTGCTCAAATCAAAAGTTGTCTGATGCCACTTTTTGTTTCTTAAAATCATTCATTCACCTGGAGGAGGAGCTGTCAAGAAAAAGGGATCAGCCCGGCTGGCGGGGCTCAGTGGTTGAGCGTCGGCCTATAAACCAGAAGGTCACGGTTCCAGTCTTGGTTGGGGCACATGCCCAGGTTGCAGGCTGGATCCCCAATGGGGGGCGTGCAGGAGAAAGCCAATCAGTGATTCCCTCTCATGATTATTGTTTCTATCTCTCTCTCTCTCCCTTCCTCTCTGAAATCAAGAAAAACATATTTGGGGAAAAAAAGAAAAAGAGATCAGAACTACTGAAATTGTCTGTGTCCTTTAGCAGTAGCGCAAGGTCACCCCTAGTACTTGTACTAACCAAAGTTGGGCCAGGCCTACTTAAACATTCAGGTATTTTTTCCCTCTCCAGACATCCTCCTTAAGAAAACAAAATGCTGCCCGGGAAGGGTAATGGAACACTCAACCTGAGGGCTTAACATCTTTCCTACCAGAAAGGAGAGAATCCCTCAGCATGAAACTACCAGGTCGTAGGGGGAATGAAGAGAAAACGGAAAAGGCTAACAAAGAGAGAGAAAGCACACCAGCACAGGTTTGGCTGGGGAAATGGCTCCTCATCTAGGAAAAGGACTCCTTGAGTCTGGCATTCAGCGGACAAGCCTGACCCATCTTGTGCTGTCTACGCACACACTATCGTCATTCCTTCTGCCAGACTCCTGGCTCCTCACTCCATACTCTGCCTCCAAACTTCCTAGAAAACTCCTCTTCACCCTTCAAAAGCCAATGGCAGAGTTCATCTCTCCCTTTTCCCACGTTTTGGGTGTGTTCCATTTTTCTGGTATTTGTATAGGTACCTACATTACAGTTACTACAAAATTGTGTCCGTCTTCCCTACAAAATGGTGCATTCCCTGAGGGCTGAGACCAGGTCTTGCCTTTGCCAAGCAGGTCCAAGCAGTCGGTAAACATTTGCATCAACAAAAGACAGGTTTGTGAAGGTGCAAGCTGAATCCATTTCTGCTCTGAACCCATCTCTGCTCAGAGTTTATTTCCTATCCAATAGGGGTATAGCCAGCAACAGTTCAGAAATCATTTTCCTCCTCAAGGATAGCTACTCTCACCATTTTATAAAGACGTGGGAACTACAGATCCGGTTTAAGGGGTGTGTTCCCTGTCACACAGCAGCTAATGAAGCTGCAGCCCAGACTCCCCAGATCGGAGCCTCCTCACCTCACTAAGTTCCTGACAGCATCATGGTTTTGCTTGGCATCATGTGCACCGATGCCACGCCTGCTTCCCAAAGGAGGCATCGGGGAGAAGAGGGAGAAGGGAGCTGGGGCTGGTAGGACGGACAGTATTCAGATACAGCCACAGGGGACACGAGCTAGGCAGATACCTGCGTGGTCCCTGGTGCCTTGAGAGGCCTCTGGCGCCTCCAGATGGCTCCTGGGCTCCCCACTTCCCCGCACTCCAGGTCTGAGCATTGCAACCTCTTTGTTTACTGGGAAAAGGAACTCAGGTAGTCAGGGCTTGGCGCCAGGGAGAACAGGTTTGAAGAGACCCGCCTCTGGCAGGGAGGTTACATCACTTCACCTCCTTGACCCTTCTTGTCTGTCTTCCTCTGCAAAAACGGTCGGAACAATACTGTGCCTTCGCCAGAACGCACTTTAGGACTAACCCTGGCGGAGAAGTTGAAGTGCTCTCCTTGGAGAGGCCCAGACACTCCACACCTGAATCCCACGCGTGGCTCACCTGTTCGGTCTACTCCCCAGAAGGCATGCACGGGGGGCAAGGGGGTGCAGACTTTGGAGGAGGGGGTTCTAGAAAGAGTCGGCCAAACAGAGATGCCTTCAAGGGGACGGGAGGGATGCGAGTGCCCCGGGAAACCGCAGGGGGTGGGGAAGGATTTCCTCCAACTTGGACCAACTCTGTCCTCCGCAGGCCTAGAAGGGAGTCAAACAGGAAGGGTCCTCCGCCCCCCCCCCCCCCCCACCGCCTGCCCGGGCGTCTGCCCCCGCGCCCCTTTACCTATAAGGTGGCCCACGGAGGTCGCAAACGGATCCCGGTGACTCTTTCCAAACGCCATGGTAGCCCGACCAAGCGGGGCCCAGGAAAAACGCCTCCCGGTTCTCGGGCTCCACCCGCTCGGTGTCCCTGGCTCCTCCTCTCCGCCTGATCGCTTCCCGGGCTCCGGCTGGAGGCTGAGCGTCCCGCCCGGCCGCTGCGGGGCGCCCGGCCCCAGGCGAGGAGCGCGGGGGCGGGGACGCGGGGGCGGGGCTCCGGGGCGCCGCGCACCTGCTGCGCGCCCCGCGGGGCTGGGGAGCGGGCGCCGCTGCGGGTCCAGGTGGGACCGGTGGGCGGCGGCCCCCGCGTGGAGCCCGCGCGCGGCGGGGGTACGGGGCGTCGGCTGCCGACCCAGGTGGGCTTCTCGCCCGGGGGCCCCGGAGCCACAGCCTGGGGGTGAGAGACCCCAGCTCGGATCCCGCCGCCTGCTGGGCACATTGCTGCTTTTTCGCTGCGCCTCTTGCTCCCCTTTGTAGCGAGGGAAATAGGGGGTTAAGAACCCACATCTCAGGATGATTATGAGAATTAGGGACGTAAACCGCTTAGGTCTGTGTCTGGCACCCACAAAATACATATTTAACCACTGAGTAAATAGAGTAACTACAAATATTTACTCCCACCCCCACCCTCGCCCCAGAGATCCTGGAGGGGAGGTGTGTCCCTGGGCCTTTAAAGCTGCAGGTGATGGGTTGGCTTTGAGTTTAGGGGCCTTCCAGGAGCCCACGTCCTTTGTCTCCCTCTTATATCCTGAGGGAACACAGGGCGCCACCCAGCAAGCTCTCGGTTCCTAACCCCCCCTCCTGGGAGCCCTGTGTTCCAGCCTTGCTGAGGAGAGGAGGGGAAGAGAGGAGAGGGGAGGGGAGGAGAGGGGCTTTCCTGGTGCTCAGGCTTGGAGTGTGTTTGGCCTCAACAATGTTCTGGAATGTAAACTCTGGTTTAAGTAGTCCAACCCCTTTCCAGCTGCCCCCTCTGAAGGGGAATTTACTTCCTTTTCCTGTGCATTCAGTTAACTTCTGATCCCCCGATGTTAATTTCCAGCGATGCCAGAGCCTGCTAGGGAGTGGGGTGCCTCCTGGTGATGGCAATAAGCCACAGGATGGGAACCCCAGCCTCTAGCTCTTGCTTCCTGATGTCAACTTGGGCCCAGTGCTACTAGCCTTTCTTGCCCTGGGAATGGGGAAGAGGGAGAATGGGGGCTTGGTTGACTTAGGCCCTTAGTCATATTATTTTAAAATAGAAGTCAAAATCAATCACCATATGCGCCAAGGACTAACTTTTTCTCTCTCTCTCTAATTCTGTTATTTCTCATTTTTCTTGTTCTAAGTGAGCTAATACCTGGGGCTCTAAAATCTCAAATAAAACATTTTTTGTTGTTGTTGTGATGGTTTTTCTCATAATAGGATTGGTCCTACCTGTAGCTAATGTTCTCTCCACCTACTTACCCAGTGTGAGAGGCTAATCAGATGGTGTTATTTTACAGATTAGGAAACCCACAGTAAATACTTATTTACACAGTCACCTTGCTAGTGAAGGAGTGTCTGATTCCAGAAGCTGTGACTTTGACCTTTAAACTGTGCATTTCTCATGGGTAGAGCCCTAGGTAGTAGGTGGCACCCTTGACGACCTCACACTTTTAAATAAGTGGGTTCCAGGGCATGTGCCGGAGAATGAGGTGGCTGAACATGGGAAATACATGTGTCTAGAAGACAAGGTTGACCCATCACCAAGCTCTATGCAGCTAAGAGTCACTTTTATCCCCTCATTTAATTCTGTTCTCACCACTAAATTTCTTCAGTTGTCAGATCTGGGCATGACCTTAGAAATCAAAATTTCTAAGCCTATCATCATTTTATAGATGAAAAAAAAAAAAAAGACAGTCAGAGAAGGGAAGCGACAAGGCCATTCAACTCCAAGCTGGAAGAATGCAATGTAATAGTTTAACCCTGAGTCCCAAACTCTTTCCCCCTACAGACACCTCCTCTCTATTTTAATATTTAAATGTGTTTCTCCAACCTTCCCCATAGTATTTTCTTTGGCCCTCTCTTAATCTCCCTCTTTTTTCAATGGTTCCAGTTCCAAATACCACCCTCTCTATCTCCCCCAGGTATCCCACTATGGAAACTAATTTCCATACCCATGTGATCATCAAATCTAAGCCATTTCTCAGCCTCACTTTGCCTTCTCTGTAGTATTTTATGCCCCTCCCATTAGCCATTCTTTCCTCCATCACCTTGCAAGGTACTTTATCCTACATTCCCATTTCCTCCCTGGCCTACTGAACCTAAGGAAGCTACTCCACAGTTCCCAAGACTATCTTTTCCTCTTTCTCCAATTCCCTCAGGGTTCCTTCTTCTTGTCCCTTTTCTATGAAGTATTTTCCTACCACTCCCAAGAGAATTGAGTCCTCCTCTCTTGTTCTACATACAGATCTCCATCTTAGAGTTCACAACACTTTATATTACTTCTTTGTTTAGAAAACTGTTGGTTGGACTTAATATCCAGACACTTAACAAGCCTTAAGGGATGTTTATTGAATGAATGGCTCTCCAAAACATTGAGATGCTCTATCCTTTCTGAGATCCAGTTTTTAATTCCCTCCTAGATGCCTTATTGGAACCCTGACCTCAATAGAGCTAGAGTTACTATACTCATCACCTCCCTCCATCATCTCAATATCCTACCTGACTTTCTTGTTTGTTTTTAAAATATATATATTTTATTTTTTTTTTTTACAGAGAGGAAAGGAGAGGGATAGAGAGCTAGAAACATCGATGAGAGAGAAACATCGATCAGCTGCCTCCTGCACACCTCCCCCAGGGGATGTGCCCGCAACCAAGGTACATGCCCTTGACCAGAATCGAACCTGGGACCCTTCAGTCCACAGGCCGACGCTCTATCCACTGAGCCAAACTGGTTTCGGCATGACTTTCTTGTTTTGACCAATAAGGTTATTGATGTATTGGAATCATATGGGTTGCTATATAAAATACTGATACCTGTATCTCATCTTCAAAGATTCTGATTAAAGGAGCCTGGGTTGCATCAAGAGCATCAAGATTTTTAAAGGTCCTCTGATGACCTAATGGTACCATAATTTGCCAAATAAAAAATCTTGATGTTATCCCCAAGTCTTTCTTTCAGTCAGTTTCGAATTCCCCTGTGTTCTTTTTCTCTGTCTCCTTGCCTTTTCCCTCTGTGGACACTGCTCATTCCAGCCATTCTTAAATATCATAAGCCTTAACACTGCCTAAGGGTGAAACTGGACTAAAGCTTGAGTTCTCTGGAACATAATTAAGATCCTAAATCTAAAGACATATTATCTTTAAAACTGACCCTCTTTTTAAAAAATCCTCACCTGAGCATATTTTTTCCATTGATGTTTTTAAAAAGAGTGGGGGAAAGGAGGGAAGGGAGAGAGAGAGAGAGAGAGAGAGAGAGAGAGAGAGAGAGATGTGAGAGAGACACACCGATTGGTTGCCTCCAGCACGCACCCTGACCAGGCCAGGAATCGAACCCACATCCCTTCTGTCGCTGGGGAAATGCTCTAACCACTGAGCAAACTGTCCAGGGCATAAAACTGACCCTCTTTTACACAATAATTTTACCCATTATTTTTGAAAACCATTATGTACGAAGATATATGTTGACTTTATTTCCAGTTATTTTTTTAATATATTAAATCTTGTCTACCTCTGATTCTGGAAATTGGAAGTTCAGCCTTCCCTCTCTTCTTGCTCTTGGGATCACCTCTATCAGCTTCACATGGGAGCTCCTCCTCTCTCTCCTACTCCCACCCCAAGGACTGTTTGGTTCCATTTCTATAGGCTTTCACTAAACTCAGAGACCCAAAGGTGAGAGAGGGAAAGGCACAGTACTAGTAGGCACTATACAAAGTGCTTTGGTTTTAAACAAAGAATCATTACCCTTTTTTAATATATTTTTATTAATTTCAGAGAGGAAGGAAGAGAGATAGGAACACCAATGATGAGAGGGAATCATTGATTGGCTGCCTCCTGCATGCCCCCTACTGGGGACCAAGCCCACAACCTGGGCATGTGCCCTTGACTGGAATTGAACCCAGGACTCTTGAGTCCACAGGCCGATGCTCTATACACTGAGCCAAACCAGCTAGTAGAGGATTATTCCCGTTTTAATACCTGACTTGCCTAAAGCCACTCGGAATTGGGAGATGTATTTGAGTTTGTTTGCCTCATTCTGAAGCTTAGTCCCTTTTCCATTTTCATCTTGCTGCACCCAGCACAAGGATCTTGTCACTGATGAGGAGTACCTGCAGCCTCTAGCCTGTCCTCCCCATCCAGCGGTGCCAAGCAGAAATTTGTTGATTAGGAGGAGACCACTGAACCCTGAGTCAGACCTGGGAAAAAGACACACCCCTGGGTGGAGCTGGAAAATGCTAATAAACATGCCTCCAGGTTAGAGTATATATAGCTCTGCTGTGCCTGTGCAAAGGCCGGGAAACCTGGAGGACAAGGGAATCTGCCCTGCGCTTACAAGAGTCAAGTGCCAGCCCACCGAGGAGCAGGCAGAGGAGGAGGAGGAGGCGGAGGAGGAGGAGGAGGCGGAGGAGGAGGAGGAGGAAGAGCAGGAGGAGGAGGAGGAGGCGGAGGAAGAGGAGGAGGCGGAGGCTGAAACCATATAAACCAGACCCCAGCAATAACTCGGAGCCACACAACTTTCCGTCCAGTGTGAGCTCCTTTGGTGCCCTGAGCCTTTTACTTTGTCTTGAATAAACTCCTTCCCTTGATTTCTATCCTGAGGGTGGAGGGGTCAAGAATCTTGGAGCTGGTAACAGATTGACTTTATACATTTACCCTTCCTCCAATATTGAACTTTAAACCATGCAAATGCTTTCATTAGCTGCCCTCAACATGAAGCTCCATAGAGGTCTAAAGGGCATTTGTTGGCCAAATTTGTCATCTCCAAGGATTCCTATGAAACTTGAAGCCAACTTTTTATCTGGAAAATAAACGAAGGGAACCAATGTGTTTATTAACCTAAGCCAAGTAGCTTTCTGTAGGTTTCATGACCTCACCAGTTCATACTTCCCTCATTTGGGGATTTGTCATTTTAATTCCTGGGTGTCCCTTTAGAAATCTGGTTCAGATTTGCAAATCAGAATACCTGGGTTCAAATCCCAGCTCTAAGGTGGTAACAAGAATTCTGATGTCAGAGAACTGTTTTGAAAAATAATGAGATGTATGTATAGCACTTGGAATGGTGCTTGGCAGAATCAAGCTCAGTAAATATTAACTGATTATAATTTCCTCCTTTCAGCCTACCAGGTGGCTGAAATGTCTATTATTAGAAAACAGTCTTTGAGGCTTGGCAGTATCTCCCAGAAAGCCACTATATAAATGTGCAGGTGTTACCTTTTGGTAAAAGAAGGTCCTAGTAGCATGAATAGAATTATACCTGCCACACATTTAGTTTCTGTTAGCACTGTGGGAGGCAGTTAGACAGACAAGAGCAGAGCAAGGACGATGGGCCAGGTACAGAAGGTCAGCAGGGCGGAAAGCCCCGGGTACCTAGCAACGGGTAAGACTGGGAAAACAAGGACCTGGCCCGCAGAGTAACCTTTTCTCCCCTCGCATACCACAGGTCATTTGTTTTATTTTTTTTATTATTATTTTTTATATATCTTATTGATTTTTTACAGAGAGGAAGGGAGAAGGATAGAGAGCTAGAAACATCGACCAGCTGCCTCCTGCACACCCCCTACCGGGGATGTGCCCGCAACCAAGGTACATGCCCTTGACCGGAATCGAACCTGGGACCTTTCAGTCCGCAGACCGACGCTCTATCCACTGAGCCAAACCGGTTTCGGCTAGGTCAGGTCATTTGTTCTAGACCCTCTGACCTTTCATGTCGCTATGCAGTTTGGACCCCCCCATGACCTTTCTTCCCTTGACATGTTGCTAGTCTTGTGGGTTAGACCTCCTTAGAGGGAGAAAGAACAAGGGGCTGGGGGGGTGGGTGCAGAGAATAGACCTTAAGCATTAAACCCCTGAGATAATGAGGTTCTGTCCTGCATCAAACACATCTCTGCCTTGGTGGTGTTTCAGCTCCAGCCCCAGAAAAAGCAGCAAAACCAGATAAGCTGATATCAGGACCAGCTGCAATGACTAACGATCCCTTCCCTGGCATCAACCCATCAGTAGAGACCACAACTCTGAAAGGACACACTTGGAGAGATGATGAATATTATTGTATTGGGATCCTCCCCTGAGACCTCCAGATGAACACCCGCAAGTGGTGTTTATGGGGCACACCCTCACCTCTCCCCACTCACTCCCCTTGGGTAAGTTTTCCTCGCCTCTCTCTTACTCCTAAGCTCCAGGGGCCCTTCTTTTCCTCTGTCACTTGTTTCCTGCGCCCATTTATTCTAGGGCTCACTTCTACCTCTGATTTTCTAAATAAACTTTCTTTTATAATTTGAGTCTTGGCTCTGAATCCTTTCTTAGCCAGAACTCAATACTAAGATTGCCGACCCAAGGTCTGGTCTGACTCTACTGGTCTAACACCTGCTGCCATTTCGCCACCAACAGCACTTTATGAATAATGTGTGATTTGTTGAACAACCTACTTGACAAGAGGTCTTATAGGAATGGGGCTCTGAGAGGGCTGGCATTTGGGCTAGAGTGGGGAAGCGCTGGCCAAAGGGACGCTATTAGGGTTGTTCTGCAGGAGAGCATTGATATCAGGAGTGGGCCTCAAGGGAAACAAAGACATTTACTTTAGATGTCAAACTTGGTTCTGTGGGGCTAGAAAGAGTACTTTTCACCCTTGCTGGTTTGGCTCAGTGAATAGAGTGTCGGCCTGCAGACTGAAGGGTCCCGGGTTCGATTCCAGTCAAGGGCATATGCCTGGGTTGCCGGCTCGGTCCAACGTGCAGAAGGCAGCCAATCAATGATTCCCTCTCATCATTGATGTTTCTATCTCTCTCTTCCTTTCCCTTCCTCTCTGAAATCAATAATATTGAAATCAATAAACAAAAAGAGTACTTTTCCTCCCACTTTCTAAGTTCTTCTAACTGGACTAATAATCAAATGAACAGAGACAGATTAACAGGAGAAAAATATGCAAAGTTTGTTATACAATTGCAAATTAGGGAGCGTCATAAGAAGGAGACCTGAAACTGGTGTATGTGGCAGGAAGGGCACTAGACCCATGGGGTCAGACCGGACCTGGGTTCCGCATCCTCAGTACTTGGGCTCTGGGTAGGAAAGAATTCAGAGCCAAGACCCAAACTCTAAGAGAACATTTATTTGGTAAATCACAGAGGTAGAAGAAGTAATTCCTAGAAGAAATGGGCTTAGGAAACAAGTCATAGAGGGAAAGGAAGGACCCTTGGAGCTTGGGAGTAAGGAAGCTAATGAAAACAAGGCAGGGGGAAGGGATGGGGCGAGGGAGGGCGTGCTCCAGGGAAGGAGAGAGCCCTGGGTCCTCCGGCTAAGGGTATTAGGGTGGAGATTTTAGGGGAGGTCCCAGGAGAAGATCTTAATAGAGTATCCAGCAGCTTTCCAGGTGTGTCCTTCACTGATTGATTGGTTGGTGCTAGGGCAGGGGGTCATTATTCAATGCAACTGGACTTCTTGTGTAAGGAGAAGAGAAAGCATTTTATTTTATACAGGTGATATTTTTTTAACCATGAGAGGGCAGCCTTGATTAACTTATCATATTCTCCCAGAGGCCTGGCTGGGCAGCCACACTCAGGCAGGGGAGGAAGGCTCCAGAAACCCCAGTCAGCTGTGTCTTCGGGGTGTTTAACTGCTAAGGGTTAGCTGCTCTGCAGGGAAGCACATTGATGCTGCTTGCTGTTTCCTCCTAGGGCCGTGGTCGGCAAACTGCGGCTCGCGAGCCACATGCGGCTCTTTGGCCCCTTGAGTGTGGCTCTTCCACAAAATACCACGGCCTGAGTCTATTTTGAAGAAGTGGCGTTGAAGAAGTTTAAGCTTAAAAAATTTGGCTCTCAAAAGAAATTTCAATCGTTGTACTGTTGATATTTGGCTCTGTTGACTAATGAGTTTGCTGACCACTGTCCTAGGGTCTCACATTGACAGTATAACTTGGTATCCCAGTAACACCTGATATTCTTTATTTAGCAGGCAGATGAGGGGTTTAGGGGAAGTGGTTGTTTAAAAGGTTAGACATGCTTCAGGAATTAGGTGGCTGCAGGTGGGGATGGATTAATAAAAGTCACGCCTGGGATTTGAACCTCTGGATAACAAATATATACTCATAGTTGCACAAACTTTGAAATATAGTTAGAGGCTGCCTGGAGTGGCTACGCCATGAAGAACGGGGCTGAAAGTGGGTATAGCAAAGGACGTGTGTCATGATCAATGAGCATAGATGGTTAGTGAAAGAGAGGATCAAGCCTTATACTTTATATCCTTATTAGATCATTTACTCATTCATTCCTTCACTTATCACACATGATTGAATTTGATCAGACAGAAGCACAATGTGAACTCAGCTAGAGAGAGAAACTATGTAGTAAATGATCACTGCAACCCAGTCTAAGTGGTGAATAAATGGGTGGACATAGGATCATGGGAGCACGCGTGGGAACTAACTTTGCATGGAGGATGGGTGTCCACCAAGATTAAAGGTCTGGGCAGCATAGGGTTAGAACCAGGTTTGCTGCAGAGGTAGGGCTGAGCACCAACCACGCCATGGTCAGGAGGGGAAGGGAGCTGCAGTAAGTCTGGATCTCACCACTCCACACCTGACTCCTTAGCAGGGAGAACTTGGCCTTGAAGTACATTTCCATCTCTGTAGGGCGATAGCATTAGGGAGATGTGCCCCGTTTCCTTTACAGTCAGAGGTCCTCTGTGTCAGCTTTGCAAACTGAGCTCTGAGAACATATGCCAACCTTCACTTGCTCATTTTACAAATACATAATGGGACCCCCACTAGGCCAATCACTGTGCTCGGAATCAGTGGTCTGTGAAGGAGGTAAAATCCAATCTCTGCACTCCACGCGCTCACTGGCAAGTAAGGAGGAACTTATAACTTGGTGGGCAAAGTTAATTTCTTTGTGCCGCTGGGGAGAAAATTCACTTTGCATCAAGCCCTTGAATCTAGGGATCACAGTTTTCCCTCACTGGCTTCTTATCCAAAAACAAAAAAAGGATCAGGCTGAGCTTCGGAATGGCAAGGATGGAAGTGGTAGAAACCATAGTGTTTCCTATCCGTCTCAGCCCCAATTTGCAAGGTGAATGCCCAGCCATGTTCCTTACAAACACACAGCAAAAACAGTAACATTAATTTCCATTTCAGAGCTAAATAGAAATGCTTTTCGGATCACACAATGTTTTGTATTTATATGAGAGCTTCCCAACAGGCTTGGAAGTACATTCTAGTTCATGGAGAAAAAAGTAGTTATTAAAGAGATAGTATGGGATAAATATTACTTTTAGTGAACTAATTTATATATTATTCACAACAAAATAATCTATATACAGGTGATTATCTGCATATTTTTTCAGAAGACCCAAGGACTTCTTTTGAGATTCCCTGAGGCCATTAGCCTCACAATACCTGCTCCAGTCCTGGGCCCTTCCCAAGAAAACTACTTACAGCCCCTTACAGAGCACTTCCTTGTGCTGAACACTTGACCTTGTTCTAAATCAGGGATTAGCCGACAATTTCCAGAAAAGGCCATAAAGTATATACAGTATTTTAGGCTTGCAGGCAACTACTCAACTCTGCTTGCCCTTGTAGTGTGAGAGCAAGCAGAGACAATACATAGCTGAATTGAAATACAAAAAACCAGATGGCAGGCCAGATTTGGCCTGAGGGCCATTCTCTGCCTGTCCCTGTTCTAAATAATTTGATTCCACCCTTGTAGCTAATTGGACTAAGAGAGGGCACCTGAAGAAAGGGCAGAAAATCTATTAGTGTCGGGGTGCTGAGCAGACTTGGAAGAGACCTGGTATGAGACCTTTGTATCAATCAGTGTTTCTAGATAGATAGATAATAAATAGACAGATGATAGAGAGATAATAAATAGATGATAGCTTTGACTGAATTGCAATGATCATTTACAGGACATATTCTCTCTCTAGCTGAGTTTACATTGTGCCTCTGTCTGATAATTCAATAATGTGTGGTAAGTGAAGGGATGAATAGTTAGGATCAATTGCAGCATGAGTTAAGAGCAGTCAAAACGTATCAGTAAACTAAAGTCAAAAGGTAAAAACAGTATCCAAATAGAGGGTGGGGTAATGGCCTAATGACATCAATAGTAGAGAACCTGAGGTTATCACTGTGGGAAGTTGTCAAACTTTTGGAATTTCTAACGCCACAATGGGTCTTGGGAATTAGTGTCCTGGAAAAAAAAATCTTCCAGTTTTAAAACTATATTCCAGCTTCAGTCTAGCCATTCCTGGGTTTGGAGGGAATTTTTATTGTGGTAATTTCCATGTGTAGCTTCATAGCTGATTTCCCTTTGTTAGAAGTAACCTCCACCAATCTCTATTTCTGATAACTTTCCAAAACCTAGCACACACTTTCCTACGCCTGTTAAGTTGGGAACCAGAGTTGCACATCAAATATTTATCACTAAATATTGGCTATGTTAGATTTCTCTACTACTTATTCATTTCATACGTTTTGTCTAGTCTTTGAATGGATTGAGCAAGCCTAAGTAAAACTTCCCTTGGAAATACACAGAGATTTTCTCGGGGGGAAGGGGCACTTTGACGAGGAATAAGCATGAAAGTGTATTCCCTTTAGGCTATGAGATGCTGCTCAGTGAGGCGTTAGGGCTCCATATGGTGGAAACTGCTCCATGACAAGTTGGTTTTATTCCAGTTGTTGCTTCTGTTGAGGATCTTGGGCAAACCTTTTCATATTTCTCACCTGAGTGCAGCTAGGGATTTGGGGCTGCCTGGGAACAGGTTTAAAGGAAGGTCACATTCTTAATCAATATACTTGTATGTCCAGTTACCCCCTGGTCAGATATGAGTCCTCCCATCGCTCTCAATGGTCCCTAGGATTTAATTCAACCTTTGTCATCTCTGACAGTGTTTTGTAGTCCCCTTCTCTGGCTGCCAATCTTATAATAACAGATTTCAGAGTACATTTTTGTCCTTTTCTTCCACAATATGGGAAAGGAGGAACCATTTTGCAGCTATTTGGGGTAGAATATTTTATTTTTTGAAGAGGTGAATTCTTGGATTTGTTAATAGATCTCCTTTCACAGCTATGCTGAAGGATATTTTATATCTCTGATTCATTCTTATTATACAATGAAAATATTAAGCCAATCATCAAACATTGCATCACACATAACACCCTGCTTTTGGAGACTGTTTCTTATAGATCTGAGAGTATATTAAAGTTATTAATATGAATCCCTGAGCTATCCTTGCTTGAGACCAGGAACAACAGACATCACTGTAATTATTATTCTGTCAGGGATCAAACCACACTAATAACATACTTAAGATTTGCAGACTTGCCATGCACTAGACATCAGGGCACAGAATATTGATAATTTACTTAAGGACTCACAGTGAGTAGAAGGTACATTTGATTCCAGAGGATGTAACCATTGCACCACCCTGCTTTCGCAGCATCATGCCCATGAGCTCAGGCACCAGAAAATTTAAAAAGAACACCCAATGCACAGGGTGTGAGGATCTGGAGAAGAAAACCCAGGTGTGACCAATGAGATATTTGATCCCTCTAAATTTCCTTCTTTATCTTTTTTTCTTTCTGTAAGCAGGAGAAGAAATAGATTATCTATATGTAAAAGGCTAACTGACTGACTGTCCGTCCATCTGACAGTCAGACTGACCGACTGACTGAGCGGCCAGTACATATGATGTGCACTGGCATTTAAAAATAAATATTGACTCATACATATAAAGCTCTTGCTGGTGCCAATCACACGTGTGTGTTTTGATCTGTCATTGTAGATTGTGAATTTGGTTGACACTTTTATTATAGAGAAAGGGTAAATAGCAATATTAAAATATTTCTTCTAATTAATTTCCTTTCAATGTGCACGAATCCATGCACTGGGCCACTAGTATCTATAATAATAAAAGGGTAATATGCTAATTAGACCAGACATCCTTTTGGACGTCATTCCAGATGTCCTTCCGGACAAAGCCAGGCCAGAGGGAAGCCAGCCGAGGTCCTGGGTGCCTGCAGGCGGCCAGAGGGAAGCCAGTGCCAGCAGCAGGGGAAGGAAGGCCTACCCTTGCATGAATTTCATGCATTGGGCCTCTAATTTTAAATAAGAAGCCAGACAGTCAATGCAATGTATTGATACCCACTATGTGGCAGCCTTCTGTTAAGCATTTGCACAATGAGGTTGCAGATCAGAAAAAGGGAGGTCAGGGACCAGCTGGTGCCAAGGTGGACAGAGGCCTGTGGTTCTCCCTTGGTTTACATGAAGTTGGTCTTTTCTTTAAAGAAAGCTATGGTCCATGCTGCTTACATGGCTGTTTCCTGCCCTAATTAATTTTTGAGCTCTCTGTTGGATTTTAATTACAGACCTATTAATTCATGGGAAGAATTGACAGATGCTGTAGGTTGGTCGTAGCAAATTAATAGGCAGCTGTTGGGTAGACAGTCCTGAAGAGTGTTCAGTAATTGACTCAGACCAGTTGCTACTTGGAAGCAAGAAGCACAATTCGGAATATCATTAGTTATGTCAATTTAGTTACCTAGCACTTTTATTTTTATTATTCTAAATATATATTTTCATTGATTTCAGAGAGGAAGGGAGAGGGAGAGAAAGAAAGAAACATCAACGATGAGAGAGAATCATTGATTAGTTGCCTCCTGCCTGCCCCCTACTGGGGATATAGCCTCCAACCCGGGCATGTGCCCTGACTAGGAATTGAACCGTGACCTCCTGAGCCAAGCAGGCCTGACTACCTAGCACCTTTAGAAGGAAGGAAATTGAGACAGATCCTCGTTTGGGCTTGTGCTTTCTATTGGAGTGAGGAAGGTGAGTTGGGGGTGCTTTGAGAAGGAATGGGAATGATACTGGGCTGGCTCACCTGGAAAGACTTGAGTCAAGTCTTGGGATGATATAATATGATGGACACCCAGGAGAGTAAACACTTTATTTTTAGCAGGATTTGTCCTCAAACCTCAATATAAAACTCTAGAAAGAGTGACACTCAAGAGTGTTCCCTTTTTGGCTTAGTTAATAGTCTAGACTAGAACCAAAGCTGGAAAAATGGCCAATTTTTTCCCCCTTAGATTTATTTCCAATTTTGTCCTATTGTTGGGAGAAAAAAACAGGCCAAGAGAGCTATAATACAAAAAAATAAAAAATAAAAAAATCTCTTTTCCCTGATGCAAAGATGTCCCTCACTGCCCTGGCTTTGTCTGAGTCTAGCTCTAGGTGAAGGGAATATCAGAAAAAACATCTGGTCAAACTCCTGCCATTTAAGAGCAGCCCTGGCTGTTCTGGGTGACAGATAAATCTACAGGAAGGCGAGAAAGACCGTGCTAATAAGGTGACTTTTTAATACTTTCTGGAACTCTGCCCCTAGAAGCACAGCCCAGTCTGTCACCCTGGTCAGCACTCCCGCTCCTTGAAGTCTACACGGTCTTCCCTCTAACCCTGTCTCCTCCTTGAGGAGTAAAATGAGCGTGGGGGGCAGGGAAGGAGCCTTGTGTTGCCTGTCAACACCTCCCTCTACAGGGAAATCAAACTATCCTTGGGAATAAACTGGAATTACATAAGAAGGGATTTAGAGCATTCAAGAAGAACTTTTTAATTAGTAGAGTGGTGAGATTGTAGAATAAACAAAGATAATGGAATAACACCTAAAAGGGAAAGATAAACAAATGCAATGGTAGTTTGTGTTTTTTTTATATGCCCCCTACCTTTTCAGCATAGGTCTTACCCAATCTTTTAAGTCCTCCTCAGCAGAATTAGGGATCCCTTATGCTTACTTATAGCATCACTTGCATATTTGCATATTTATTATGATACTTCACAGGCAGAGATTATAGTCTATTCTGTTATTAAATATTAGTTGCATTATTTAAAGAAATATGGTGTTATTTTTAAAAAGTTTTACCAAAACAGCTGTTTAAATGGAACAAAATGGACTATTTTTCCTGGAAATGTTCCATAATGAGAGTGTTTCTGTAGGAAACGTATGTAATTATAAACCTCAAATAAGCAGATCCAGCATTTAATTTTCTTATGTGAAATGGCTTCTTTCTCTTTAACCACCAGCATCCTCATTAGCAGAGCATCTCCTGTACTCTTCTCTTTCTGACTTGCTATGTCCATTGTTATTGCAAAATGAAGCTCGGTGTCTCACACACATGGTAACTACAATAGGTCAGCAAAAGCAATTATTTTATTTATTTATTTTTTTACCATACCATGTGGACGGCAGTTTGCCCTCTCTCCTGGCACTGAGTTCCTGGCCATCCCTTTGTACCGGGGCAGGGAACGTCCGGTTCGTGGGCCGCATAAGGTCCTCTAAGTCATTTGGTCTGGCCCTGCCAAGGCATTAGGGGTGAGTTCGTTAAATGTTTAACTTTAACCAAGTGCAGCAGGCAAATTTTTAAGTTGATTATTTTGTATGGCCATCGAATGATGTTATAAATACCCAAATGGTGCTTGGCAGAAAAAATGGTTTCCCACTCCTGCTTTATTTTATACTGATACCTCTCCTTGCAATGCAAGTGGTGTTCTCTAATTTTTCAAGCTTATTATAGGCAAATCGTGTTGTGGAAACAGAAATTGTAAGAGAACTGCCCGTAGCAGAGTCGTGCTTTCCACAATCGGCTGCACACCAGACTGAACTGGGGATCTTTTCCCCACCACAGCCTCTTACCTGCACATCTGATCCACAGAATCAGAATATCCGGGGGTGGGGTCTGGGAAGCTACATTTTCAAAAAACTTCCTCCACGATTCAGATGTACGGCTGGATTTGAAAACCACCTCTACAAAAGTGCCTCTTGTAGTCTCAGTGTTTAGAAATCCTTGGAATAAAAAAATATATTCTTGCCTGGCAGGTGTAGCTCAGAAGTTGAGGGTCAACCTATGAACCAGGAGGTCACGGTTTAATTCCAGTCAGGGCACATGCCTGGGTTGTTGGCTCCATGCCCAGTAGGATTATCTCTCATCATTGATGTTTCTATCTCTCCGATCAATGATTATCTCTCATCATTGATGTTTCTATCTCTCTCTCCCTCTCCTTTCCCCTCTAAAATCAATAAACATTTTAAAATATATATATATTCCCCCCCCACACACACACACCAGTTAGGATTCTTGCAAATAATAGCTGCCCAGTTAATAACCATGGAAGGAATCTAATCTTGTATTATATTTATTTACTTGGAGAGGAAATAAAGTAATTGAGGGAATCTTTGGAAGAAACTCTATGTATGTAATTTTCTCTAATCATACAGGGAATAAATCTTTCCTAATTTGCACTGTCATACAGGTGGCTAAGCAAGGTTGGCCAAGGATTTGATGAGATGATGGATATTAAAGTATCACAACAAAGGTTGGCATGCAATAGGTTAATAGATGCTCAATAATTACATTCTTCCTTTTAGATTTCTATTTCCTATTTCCTCCTCTTTTCCTCTCTTTCTCTCTCTCTCCAGATAGCCAACCCTTCCATTTCCCATAAATATGAATAACACAAGTATAAAGGTACTTAAAAAATCAGAAACTATATAATAATAGTTATTATTCTTTGGAATGTAACTGATGCTATCCTACATAATAAAAAGGTAATATGCAAATTGCATCACTCCGCTACGCCCATGATTGGGCCGGCTGGAGGCGCGGGGGGCAGGACTCAGGGTGGCCGATTGGCTGGCGGTAGGAGCGGGAGGGGGGGGGGGGGTGGGGGACTCGTGAGTCCCTGACCCCCGCTCCTCCCTCTGGCCTAAACTGCTGGCGCTTTGGAAGGACCCATGGGGCCTGCGGAAGACGCTGGTGGTGGAACTCGGGGTGGCCGATTGCATGGCTGCCAGCACCAGTTTTCCGCCAGCAGCAATTTTCCTCTGGCCACCAGCCGATCCTAGCGCCTCCCGATCGGAGTTCCTCTCGGGGTGGCCTATTGTGCTGGCGGGAGGCGCTCTGATCGGCGGGTGGCCAGAGGAAAACTGCTGCTGGCGGAAAACTGGTGCCGGCAGCCAGGTGAAGGAAAAGTCTATTGCACGAAACTTCGTGCAACGGGCTTCTAGTATATAATATTTCTACTTTCACAGCTTTACCCACCAATCTCTTAATTAGTCTCATGCAAACTAGCCCCTCTGTATTAGCAGCTAATTCTTTCCTATACTTCAGTGAAACAGTCCCAATCCTCTGTTTTTCTTGAAGATTAGCATCAGTTCAGACAAAAATCAATTTCTCTTCTCTCTTTGATTCCCAAAGCACTTTGTACCTCTGCTATAGAGTTATCACACACTGGCTTTTATTTTAATTACCTGGCTGTGCATTCATTTTTCCATGTTGATTCGTTTTTGTATATCTCCACAGAACCATACCCATTATAGCTGCTCAATACGTTATTCTCTTCTATGCATTTATTATAACGGTTTTTGGTTGGATTGGGGGTGTTATTTTTTTCTTGCCTGTTTCTCTGCTGTATGGTAAATCTGTCTGAGGCAGGCACTGTCTCTTCTTGCCTGGAATTTGCAAACCTGCTTCAATCCCAAATGGCCTTCCAATTCCTTCCCATTTCTCTGTCCTCTTTCACAAAATGAGTTACGTTCGCACTCCCCACTTACCTCACGTTCTCTTCTAAAACCATTCTAAGTGGTTTCTTTTCTATCACTGCATGGAAACTTCTCCCATCAAGGTCACCAATGATCTAGGGTGGTTCATTGATCACTTCTTTGTCTTGTCTTAATGGATCCCTGGGCAGCATTCAAAATAGATGATGCTCTCTTGTATTGAAATCTTCTGTTCATTTGATTCTATGACACCATAAACTTAGTTTCTTAGGGTCCTACTCTGCAGTGGGAGTATATTGTACAGCGGGAGTATATTGGGTTTTAAGCCCGAAACCTGAGTTGGTTGGTGTGCCAGCTCCAACAATGAGTAGTTGTGTGTTATTAGGGAAATTACTTAATCTCTCTGGACCTCTGTTTCTTCATCTGTGAAATGGGGATAATACTACCTATTCTGACTCCACAGAGTTTTCAAACTGATTGAAGATGATAACAGATATGAAAGTATTTTACACACTATAAAGGTATCTACAGCTATGATAGTATTATTAACCTTGAAGAAAGAATGGGATTTATAGAATAAATTGATCACTAGAAGAATACTTCTGGTGTTTCTGAATGTAACAATTTATAAGCACCAAAAGTTTCATATGTCCCTGACCATTTAGGTTGTATGGATGAGTACCGAATTTGAGGGATAAAAAACAATTAACAGCAACATGGGGTTCTTATCCTGAGATGCTTATTTTTAGAATAGTTTGTGATGAGAATGTGGGAGAAGGAAGCATTGGCCAGGGAGTGAAGGGAAGTTGGTCCTAATAATGACACAGTCACCAGTCGATGTATGACTTGCGTCATTGAAGTCCCTGGTCTTCCCTGAACCTTGATAGTCCCAGCTGTACAATGAAGAGTTTGGCCTAAACCAGTGATGGGCAACCTTTTGAGCTTGGTGTGTCAAACTTCGCCAAAAAACTGAGCATAACTCGGGTAGTGTGTCACTTTGAGGAAAAAACATTATTTCGCAAATGTTTCATCCTCAGGAGCAGCAAATGTTTCATCCTCGGCATGCGGCTGCCTCAGCAGCCGCGTGTCATCAGAAATGGCTACGCGTGTCAGTGCTGACACGCGTGTCATAGGTTCGCCATCACTGGCCTAAACTCTGCTCTAACGTGCCTTATGGCTAATAAGTCAATACTCCTAATTGAGTAGACAGGGAATGCACACATGAACAGACATAAGAATGCTCACAAAGCAACTTATCAGCAAGTATACACAAGTGCAGGCAGTCTATGTTAAGTATTTAGGTGGGTCAACAGAGAGAGTGAACCCACGTGGGTGGGTTTAGTTAAGAAAGCTATTGACATCTTGACTGATGAGTCCTATGTCAGTGAACTGTTTACAATAAACAAGTTAAAAAAGAAATGTTCATCACATGAGGTTGAGCTGCATGCATGAAAGTCCTCGCAAGAGAAAACAGATCAAACAAAATTCTACTCGGTGTCTGCTAATGCCAGGCGTTTCCACATCATCCATGATTTCACTTAATTCCAGAGAAGTTTAGTAACTTGCCAAAGGTCACCCTCGTAGCAAGTGGCGGACTGGAGATTCAAACACAAATCTTTTGATTCGAAGTCCAGCATTCTTGCTACTATACCAATAGTACCTACCTTCCACTTGACCTCATCCATTGCGTGCTCACAGGTTTGACTCTAGACCTGAAAGAAACTAGTCAACCGACTGTTATCTGTCTCCCCCAAACCTCTGGCTTGTGTAATGCTTTTACATTTTTAAAAGTTAAGTAACATTTCTTGTAATTGCAGCTACGTTGTTTTTTTTTTTTTTTTTTCCTGTTGCTGACATTCTAGGAGCTGGTCGTTGCTGTTTCTACTGATTCCCTGTACATCAATGCGGACAACAAAACTTCAATACCCATCTGGCTTGCTTGAGCAGCTTCCTGTCTTTCAATTCCCACCACAACCCACCAATTCTTCCAGCAGTAATTACTTTGCTGTGAAGCATTCTTCTTAATTTTGAAGATAGAGAATTTCTCTTTGCGGGAGGGGGAGAAACATCATCCCTAAGTTTCTCTATAATATGATTCTCTCGTCCATCTTGTTAGTCTTTATGCTCCATACCCACTCTGCTTTGGCCACTGGAGGTTTTCCTTGAGTTGCTACTAATAGATTAATGCATGGTGCTTTATTAAGATGTATGGATGTGTCACCCCAGTGCCATGCTAAGCGTCAGCTGCTCTGGGGGTGGTGGTGGTGGTGGGGGGGGGAGACGGCTGCTGTTCTTCCCTTGATATGAGTTCCTCCTTGAGCTCTCTGCGAGAAAATTAAATGATCAGGCCATTCCGCCAGTGCCTGAAGCATTTTCCCCCGAATTTCCTGCATTTCACCCTTGTGAGTCCTTTATGGGAAATATCCCATACAATGAGATGAAAATACACTGAGAGAGAAGTATATCTATCACGCGCCAGGCCAGACACCCTGTTTCGGAGAGCTCAGAAACAATAATGTGAAGTTATAGTCTTTGTCAGTCAGAGGCAATTGCTGAGTTTCAGATTGCACACAGCGAGCTGGCATCATCTCTCGGATGTCAGCTTTCACGAGCTGCATTTGAGGCAGTTATTCAGTGGGTTCACCCGTGAAAGCCTGATTCTTCTTTCAATAATGCTCATTAGAGAGCGAGGCACAGACCAGAGTAGCATGTCATGCACGCACATTGAAATAATCCTTAAGCTTAAAGCTGGCCTCTTTCACTTAGCAGAAAGCTTTTGAGCCTCCTCCATGTATCAGTAGTTTGTTCTTTATATTGATGGACAACCTCCCACCCTCCCCCAGTTTTTACTAATAAAGCAACTATGTACATAAAGGGCGCTCTTGCTAATTACTATATTTGGTTTATTGTGAGAAAGCAGAAACATAACCAGTGGAGTCCATTTCAGATACCAGTCTGGGTCAGACATCTATTTTTTATAATCTTTCGAAGATGTATTAAGGGGCTTTTTAAAATTAAGCATCTTAAAGATGACAAAAATATTAGTAAAATGATTAACTTTAAAGTGTGTAATGGAAAAACCCACATTCAGTTTAATATGCATTCTCTTACAGGTGAGGAATTTTGAGGTGCATTAGCTCATGGTTTAATTATTTTTTACAAATAAAAAGACATTTCTTAGTAAATTCAGGCAACCATTTTGTTTTTATTGTTGAATAAACAATCATTCATGATTTCTTACATGTGACAATTCTATCAGGAATCCAGGGGGTGTAAATACTTTTCTATTATTAAAATTTAAAGGTAAATGAAATAAGTATTTCATATATATTCTTTCACTAAAATCAGGTTGATTAAGGTATAATTTGCATGTAGGAAAATTCACCCCTTCTTGGTGTACAGTTCTAGGAATTTTGACAGATAAAGGGATGGACAAAAGTAGGATTATAGTTGTTCATATGGGAAAATGTTTAATTCAAGAATCCTACCTAATAAAAGAATAATATGCTAATTGACCATACCTTCGCTATGCCCACAGTCAATCAGGGCGCTATGCAAATTAACCCAGCAAAGATGGTGGCCCCCACGCGCTGCCCCACCCCCCATCACTGAGGGACCCAGGCGGCTGGCGCAGGGGCCGCTGTGGCTCCAATCGCGATTGCTGAGTGGGACCCAGTCGGCTGGTGGCGTGGGGCAGGCATGATTGCTGAGAGGGACCGGGGTAGCTGGAGGCGTGGGGCGGGGGTGATCGCTGAGCAGGACCTGGGCGGCCGGTGGTGCAGGGCGGGGCAGCCCCTGTGCCCGCCCCATGCTGCTGGCCGCCCATTGCTGAGAGGGACCCTGGTAGCCGGCGGCACTGGGCGGGGGCTATCGCTGAGCGGGACCCGGGCGGCTGGTGGTGTGGGGTGGGGCAGCGGCAGCGCCCGCCCCATGCCGTAGTTCCCATTGCGAGCGCTGAGAGGAAAACTGGTACCGGCAGCCAGGTGAAGGAAGGTCTATTGCACGAATCTTCGTGCAATGGGCCTCTAGTCCTATATAATAAAAGGGTAATATGCAAATTGACTGAAAGGCACACCTACTGGTTGCTCTGACGTGGACTGACCACCAGGGGGCAGACACTCAATGCAGAAGCTGCCCCTGGTGGTTACTGTGCTCCCATAGGGGGAATGCCACTCAGCCAGAGCCCAAAAGCTGGGCTCACAGCTGGCGAGCACATTGGCGGTGGCAGGAACCTCTCCTGTCCCTGCAGCAGCACTAAGGATGTCTGACTGACGGCTTAGGCCCGCTCCCCGTCAGTCGGACATTCCTCGAGGGCTCCCAGACTGCAAGAGGGCACAGGCCAGGCTGAGGGACGTCCCTGAGTGCACAAATCTCGTGCACTGGGCCTCTAGTAAACAATAATTCAAGAATAAGCTAGCTGTGTTTCATGTACTCACAACTGTAAAACTACTTTTGCCCACCTCTCTGTATACAGTTGTGTAACCACCACCACAATCAAGATACACAAAAGTTTCATTGCCACCAAAACTTTCTTCTTGTCTCTTGTCAGTCTCCCCTTCCTCACCCCAGAGTTGGTGACTACTGATATGTTTCTTTTTCATTAGTTTTGCCTTTTGAAAAATGTCATAGAAATGGAATCTTATAGAATGTACCTTTTAAAGCTGGTCTCTTTCACTTAGCATAAAGCTTTTGAGCTTCCTCCTTGCTGTTGCATGTATCAGTAGTTTGTTCTTTATATTGCTAAGTAATATTCCATTGTATGGCTATACCACACATTGTTTATTTATTCACAAGGTGATGGACAACCTCCCATTCTCCCCCAGTTTCTGGCTATTACTAATAAAGCTGCTATGAGCATTCATAAAGAAGTCTATTTCTCTTGGGTAATTATCTAAAAGTGGAATAGTTGGGTCATATGATAAATACATATTTAGCTTTTTAGGAAATTGTCAAAATGCTTTTCAAAGTGGCAGACCATTTTACATTGTAATTAACTGTGTATAAGAACTCCAGTTGCTGTACACCCTCAGCAACCTGCCTTTCTATATAGCCATTGTAACAGATGTGTAGTGATTGCCCACTTTGGTTTTAATTTACATACCCCTAACCACTAATGAAGTTATTAGTTATCATAGGTACAGAATAAATCACAAAATATTGCATATCTTTCCATGTGCTTATTTGCCATCTGTATAGCTTCTTTGATGAAGTGCGTATTCAAATCTTTTCCATTATTAATTGATTACTTTTGTTATTGAGATGCAGGAGTTTTTAATATATTCTGGATATCATTCCATTATCTGATATGCATTTGACAAATATTCTCTCCTGGTTTCTTTTCATTTTCTCAGCAGTGTTCTTCGAAAAAGAGGTTTTTAATTTTGATGAAATCAGATTTTTTAAATTAATTTTTAATAGTTTATGCTTTCTGTGCCTATCCAAGAAATCTTTGACTAACTTTCTTCGACAAGGACAATAATTCTTCACAAAACCTGGGAAAAGTCCTCCATGGCTTCAAAACTTCACTGAAGTTTACATCTGTGCAAGGGTCTTCAAGGTAAGTCTCTCTTATACATAAATCTTTTTAAACTGAGTTATTAGTTCACAGTGTTCTTTTCCTAATGAGAGGTTCTCTATGTTCGTATCTTTAGAATATTATTATGCATGTGATTTATCTTTAGGTACTAAGGTAGTCATAGAGTTCTTTTGTGTGGTCAATACCATGAGCCTATTTCCTGTTGCAATAAGCTATTTTATATTTTTTTGAACTATATTGCTTTTTTATTACTTAACTATAACTACATTAGCCTGTAGTTTAATGACATATTGAAATCACAGACTTTTTCTTTTTTTACTTTATATAAGGACAGAATCAACTCTATAACATCCTGTATCTCCTGAAGTATTAGTTTAATCAAGTGAAATGGTGAAATTTTATTGTTAGTAATAATCATCATTGTGTTACTAAATATATTCTTGCACTTCCGTTTTGTTTTTTGCAAGGCGTCTTTTCCTACAGATTCATTCTGGAGGTCGTATATTTCATAAAATACTTTATTATCATATAGAGCTCTGTACAGAAAGGAATCACAAATAACAGAGTTAGAAAGTTACATGATTGGGCACAACATTTTGCACTCATCTCAGTACTCAATAATATTATTGATTATTCCAGTTAAGAAGACCTGTAACTTTAAAACAAAAATATTTATTTTTATTTCTTCTTCACATAAGCAATTACTTCCTTAGCTCTATTTCCAGTACAGTCCTTGGGCCTCGGTGTTACCTTTCATTGTGCCCCATCTATTTCTCATGCCTAGATTTTACATTTCATGAAGAGGGACCTTCATGTCCCAGGACCCAGTATAGGACCTTTACACAGGCACTGGGGAGATGAAGGTATATATTAAGTTGATCTCTGGATTAGAGCGAACTAACGAAACATTAACTTTTTGTACCCATTTGTCCTTCTGAAAACAGAATGCAGTTGTTCTCGGGGATCAAAGGCTGGGTTTTGAAGTCAGATGGACTTGGGTTCAAATCCCAACTCTGTCAGTTCCTGGCTCTGCCACCTTGGCAAGATACTTTACCTTTTGTACATCCGTTTTCTCATTTATAAAACGGAGGTGACACTCAGCTTTGAGGCAGTTCTGAGTGGTAAATGAGTTTCACAAAGTGCATAGCCCAGGGCATTCAATATGTGGCAGCTGCTAGTAGCGGTAGCATCAAAATGCATTTCTATCTCTGTGTTCCCATCATCACAGTATTCTGTCTTGCAAAAATTTAAGATATTGAGTTTTATAGGCCACCATCACATTGAAATCTTTGTTTTAGAGAAAATTTGGTTTTTTTACGTTCTCTAAACCTTCCAGAATTTTCCCCACCTATCAGGAATTCTACTCTCAGTCTCTCAGACCCTTTTGCATCTGCTGATGTTTGCTTCACTGGAATTTTCTTAATGGTGTGTAATATGGCCGAGTCTCCTATCTACGGTGAGTTTATAGCTGAGTCTCCTATCAACTATAGAAATTATGACTCCCCAGGTGGAAAGCTCACACAATGGGGACCTATCTTTTCTGTATTCTACTCAATATAGGACTATCATCTTGTTTCTGTTCCATTCAGAGAGGTGCACTCACTACCAAGTACTGGAAGGTGGTCATAATCATTTAAAATGTTTGCAAAAATGTTCTTATAATTTTAAAATATTTCAAAGTTATTACCTGCCTATACCCATGTGTATATAGAATGCTTTAGCTGAACTCATATAATCCTTTTCATTTGTTCACTCACTCATCTACTTTTTCATTTAAACATTTCCAAGTACCTATTACACACGAGCCACTGAGCTCAGTCCCCGGAATTCTTAGTGGGATACAATGTTTCTTCTTAGAAGTCCCTTAAATCGTAAAATTCTGGGCTAAGTTCACCTAGAGAAATCTTTATTTTCTGAGAAATAATGACAGCAGTAGCATTTTTACGTGCATATAACTGAAAGAACACCCATCGTGCATGTTTTAAAAGTCTTCAAACATCCATCTCTGGAGAGAGATGGATTGAAAGTAGCTTCCTAAGCACTCAGTAGCTACCGTTCAGGCAGCCTTCAAGAGTACCCCCGACCCCTTTCAATTTCACATCCTCTAACCCCCATGGATATTAAGATGGTGTGTCTGTGCCATCAATTCTCAGCTTTCTTGTGAACTAAAGAATTCCTGCATGGCAGAGACGATCGTTCCTAGAACACCTTTTTACTTATCATTTCTCCAGTGCATGTTCCTGACCATCCTCAGTTTGGCTCAATAGAGCTAAATACATATCTTGTTACATCTGATCATTTAACACAAGAAAGTTGAGACTCCCTAAATCTTTGGGGTGTTTTATTTATTTATTTATCCTATATAATAAAAGCGTAATATGCAAATCGACCTACTGGCAGAACAACCAGTCGGTGGCTGGTGGGGCTGATGAGCAGGCGGCGCCAGGCCAGCCAAGGTGCATGTCAGCGGGCAGAGGGAGGGAACGGTGATTGGGGGGGTGGTGACCAGCGGCGGTGGAGGGGTGATTTGGGGTCCAGCACCATCCCCTGATAGGCCCATCCGGTCGCCTCCCACAGAGGGAGGCTCGGCGGTGGCAGGGGTGGGGTGATGTGGGCGGCACTGTCCCCTGATTGTCCATTCGGTCACCTCCTGCAGAGGGAGGCCAGACTGCGGCTTTAGGCCCGCTCTCCATGGGGAGCGGGCCTAAGCCATCAGTAGGACATCCCCTGAGGACTCCTGGACTGTGAGAGGGCACAGGCTGGGCTGAGGGACCCTCCCACCCCCAGTGCATGATGCACTGGGCCTCTAGTTTAAATATATTTTTATTGATTTCCAGAGAGGAAGTGAGAGAGAAAGAGAGATAAAAACATCAACGATGAGAGAGAATCATTGATTGGCTGCCTCCTGCACCCTCCACACTGGGGATCGAGGCTGCAATCCAGGCATGTGCCCTTGACTGGGAATTCAACTGTGACCTCCTGGTTCATGGGTCAATGCTCAACCACTGAGCCGTGCCGGACGGGCATGGTGTTGTTTTATATGGATCTTTGTTGTTACCTTCAGGTGTCCTCTGCACAAAAGAGTCAGGTTTATTTTCAACACAAGTCATGAAATTCTGCCCCTTATTTTCTTTCCTCTTTGCTGTTTGCACCCCTTTCCCTGCCCCCCTTCCCTTTTGAATGATCCCCACACATGTATAAAGCAAACCTGGGTCTTCAAGCCTCCAATTTCCCTGAAGTCTCAGGCTAATGTCGCCATTCATTTGGCTTTGCTTTCCTGAAGCAGGATAATTGATCTGCCTCTATCCAGATCTATACATTATGTATCAGTAGATGAGAAATCACACACAAATGGAGGGACGTGGCAGGAGGCATCAGCACAGATTAGCTCTAGCTGATCAAATAATAACCACCAGCCAGCTCTGCTTCCTGCTCAAGTGGTCTCAGGAGGGAAATCACGGGAATCTTTTCTATTTTTCAGAATGGCTTTCCCTCTCTTGTACTCTTAATAAAAACATTTGTTCCCCAGGCATCCTGGGGTAACATTTAGTCCTAATCAGTAACAGTCATCATAGCATTAAACATTAAAGCCGAGAAATGCCATGAGGTGTCAGGGTTCAGGGAATAATGGAGGGAGAACTAAGCTGGTGTTAAAGCACCAATTAAGCAATTCCTGAGCAAAATGTGGAATCTGGGGGAAACCGGAAAGAGCTAAGCAGCTGATAGGTTGGTTCTGAGAAGGTACTGGCACACTCACTGAATCCACAAATAGAACCTGAGAAGGAGGGTTGCAGTGTTTCCTGGCAGAAAGAGAATGTTTTCTCAGTGATGGCCTGGAGGCCAGCGATGCAACTTTCTATGCAAGCCTGAATGTCCACAGAGTGTCCTTACTCTTTTTATTGGCCACCTAACAGATACAGTCTGTATGGGTGGTTGACAAGGCTGATTTGTGGCCTCTTTTGAAGCCAAAGAAAAAGGGATGGGGGGGGGGGCGTTTTTGAACTCACCGTCATTAGAATGTCACCTCAGAATTGGAATTTTTGCTTGGCCCACAGCTTTACTGCTGTTTCGGAACACTGTGACCTCCTGTTTGGGTATATATATATATATATATATATATAATTGCTTCCAGAGAGGAAGGGAGAGGTAGAGAGAGATAGAAACAATCAATGATGAGAGAGAATTGATTGGCTGTCTCCTGCATGCCCCACTCTGGGGATTGAGCCCACAACCTGGGCATGTGTCCTGACTGGGAATCGAACCATGACCTCCTCGTTCATAGGTCAACACTCAACCACTGAGCCAAGTCGGCTGGGCTCCTGCTTGGGTTTTAATCCAATCCCAATGGCTTGGTGGGAGGGAGGGATGGCTGCAGATGGAAGGAAACCAGAATTCAGGGGCTGATCTGTATGCTCAAGTTTCCAACTAGAGTTGGTGGAGTGGGTATATCTTATAGGAACTGCCAGCTACTTTGGGACCAAGAGACCTTCAGGGTAGAGAGAAACATTCCATATAAGGGTGGTTAGAAAGGTCCCTGGACCAATCAGGGGAGTCAGAAACCTATCCTAGAACCAGGGATGGTGGATCAAGCTACAGGGGACATGAAGAGAATGTACAAGTAAATGCATTGGCAATCCAGGACAAATTGTGAAATCCCACCCTTTAACTTTCTGCCACTGCATGGAATATTTCAAGGTCAAGTGGTAGATGAGTTAATTCTACTCTTGGCTTTGGCCTGTGTGACCCCTTCTGTCTCTAATTCCCCAGTCTCTGACCTCCCGGGGGTCTGGAATGCATGCTGGAAAGTATTTGGACTCAGGCACTATACAAGTCGAGTTCTGTAGGAAATAGGCCTCTGCGATCCATCTTCAGCATAGCCAACTTTTAATGGCAAAGGTTACTGAACTTCCCCAGGGCAAACAGAATGTAGGGAGGAGGGAGGAGGATATAAGAACAAAGAACTGTGGATGGTGAGCCAGCATCACAGTGGAAACCCTCGAGGCGCCCAGGACAAAATACCCACGCCTGCCTCAACTAGACAGGGGGAGGTGGAGACAAGGAGAAAAGGCACCAGCCCATTAAAAAAAATAACCCAATAAGAGACAATAAGACCTAGGTGATGTATGAGGAAACTATTAACCCCATAGCACTCAGCCAATGAAGAACCGAAGGAGGGACTCTCGCACCTTAGGGATAAATAGCCTGCGCTGGCTACTCCATTTGGGCCTGTACAACCGGACAGACACCTGCTCTTGCAAGGACGTATTAAAAGTCTTGTTTTTGCCATACTTCTGTCTCCGAGTCTGATATTTGAATTCGGACAGGTGAGCATTTCTCACAGTTCAGGTCTCTGCCACTTAACAAGCTGTGGCACCTCAGATCAGTTCATCCAACCCTGGAGAAAAATAATCCCTACCTTGCCGAAGTATGATGAAATAGTATGAGGTATGTATTACCCCTTTTTCAGGGTCTTCATGGTGAATATATGATGATATAGTCATTAACTTGGCTCCTTACCAAGTAAAATGTTTTGTTTGTTTGTTTGTTTGTTTGTTTTAGTTCTGTGAGCTGTTCTAGCAAATTAATGGAACACAAGGAGGGTGTTGTTGGAACCTCAAATCTATAACTAGTTAGTGACAAGCACAGCTGATAACCTGGACTCATGATTGGCTTCTAAAGGGGCAGGAAAGGGGGGCAGTCTCATAGGACAGGGCCCCTAACCTGTAGGATCTAACAGTATCTTCAGGTAGACAGTGTTGGAATTGAGTTAAATGGTGGGATGCCCAGCTGGTGTCAGAGCACTGCTTATTGGTGGGGAACACCTCCAACCCCCTGTGGAACTGGGCACAAAACTCTTAATCCCTTAGCCTCTTGTTATTTTTATAAAAAGGTCTAAATTCCCATGAGGGTACCACCTAAGCAGATTCCTAGTATTTCTTCTCTACTATGCAATGATTCCTCTACCATTCGGGGACTATTGAGGCTTTATTTACTTCATGCTGGATGACCAAGAGTTAACTCAAGAGCTATTGAAAAAATTCTGACATTACCTATGTGTAAGCCACAGCTGTTGTTAAGGTGAACATGGTTTTTCTGGGCATTAAGCATTTGGCTATTTGAACATTGCCTGAGACGTTATGCACTTTGAATTTAGTACCAATGGCATATTTAAACAGCCAAGCCCCACTTAATATTCCCAAACCTGGGTCACAGGAAGTGATGTTTCTGCTCATTTCCCCCTCCTTTAGTAGTCTCCCCTCACCAGCGAGACTAGGATCTGTAAACACAAACACTAAGGAACTCACTTGAAAACATAGTTGGTTGCAACAACTCTGATCTTGGAGGAGTAACTGACCTTTACCAGCACACAGTTTGCTTTGCCTGAGGAGGTTTGATTTTGCAATGTAATCAGGTACTTGAGTAAATCTCCTTTTTTGAAAAAAAATTTTTTTTAACCTGTGGGGCTGTCAACTCCTACATTGCTCCTCCCACCCTTGTTTTTCTTCATTACAAATGGAAAATACCCTGCTCTGAGCACTTCTTATCCACTTTAATCTCAACTCAATCTGGTGGAGGCCCCTGAGAATGATGGCCCCAGGCCAAGCCCAAGCCCAAGCCCACCCTTTAACAAGGGACTTCCCTGATGGGCTTCAGGATCTTCCTGGTCATTGCAGAGAGACCAATGGCAGCATCGCCATGTTGTCATCACCATTATGACTTTAAATTTCCCAATTTGTAGGATGGGAGAAGCTATACTAGTTCCACTATCACAATTGCTTTGAACTGAGATGTATAAAGGTGGGAGAAAATGACAGATGAGATCAGAAATATCAAAGATTTGGGAATGTAAATATGTAAGGACAGTTATATAAGGTGGATGCCTTTTCAATTGTTCCAAGAATTCCTTTTTATGTACACACCAAGGCAGTAGTGCCATGATTGTAGGTGTAGTCAGCACATTGAAGGGATGTGAACTAGAAAGAATAGTTGGCTAGAGCAGTCTTGTGGGCCTAGGATGTTATCAGCAGGTAATGGCCAATGGTTGGCTCCAAGTGTGGACACCATGGCTATCAGGCGACAGACACTGCTTTGCCTGAAGATAGGTAATGGTTCCAGATGCCTTCTTAGGATTCCTTCCACTCTGTAACTCTCTGATTCTATTTTTTTGTTTGACTTGAGAGGTCGGTTATAGGTATTTGCATTTAATCCTGTTCTGCATGAGAAAACAGGCCAGATCCATCATGGGAAATACTTGGATGGGAGCAAATGTGGAATCTGTGTGGACAAAGTCATTCTTTCCGTATGGAGTGGAATAAAGGAGCAAAACTGGTAACTGTCTATGCCAGGTGTTTTCCCTTCGTTATCTCATTGGCTACTCAAGCAAACTCGGAAACATTTAGGTATTGTATCAATGAGAAAACAGAAGCTCTGAGAGGTTAACTGACTTTGCTGAGGTCCCTTTGTGAGTAATTGGCAGAGATAAGATTTGAACCAGGTCCGTCTAACTCCGGAACACATGCTCTCTCCATGGAAACCCACTATATGTGGCCGGTGTTGCGGTATAGGAAGAAACAAAGGGAAATGGGTGGTGGGACTTGGAGATGGGAATGCCAACTTGGGCAACTGGGGAAATCTCCTGGGAGAAAGAGACCATATAGTAAAGCCTTGGAGGATGGGCAGGACTCTGAAACACAGAGAAGAGGGGTGGGTTGTAGGCTGCAAAATGAGTGAAAAAATAAAGGGGAGGAAAATAGGTTGCTCAAAACTGGCAGAAAATTCAGCGTGACTGAACTATAGGCTGTGGGGGATCAACAAGGGTGTGCAATGCATGATAAGCCTGAATAGGGGGGTGGAGGGCTAGAATACCCCAGCACGATGTGTGATTGCATTCCAGGCGTCTTACACTGGAAGGGGTGTGCGTTCCGAGGAGGGCAAAAGCAGTGTGAGCATCTGCTCCTTGAGTCCTTTTTGTAGTGGAAATTCTATGCCGACAGCGCCTTTCCCTGGCCCTGTCTCCCCGAGTGCTCTTTGAAAACACAGACTCTGGATCTGTGTGTAGCAGAAAGCTTAGCAAGTCGGGGAGTGGATCAAGGGAAATTCAGTTATTCCTCAAACCCAGGTTATCTGCTCCCTCAGCCGGCATAGCTGCCAGAGACCCTGGAGGAGGCTGAAAGGGCTTACCCATTCATGGGCTTAGCAGGCTGAGCAGCTCAGAGGCTGTTTGTGAGAAAGACAAGATAGCAGGACTCTAAAGAGAAGGAGGGAAATGACAGAGCAAAGAAAAAAGTGTATACTTATGTGAGAGTGTGTATGTAGATATTTGTGTATCTGTAGATATTTGTATACATATATGTATATATGTTATCTACCTCTATCTATCATCCATCCATCCATGCATCTATATCTTCTTGCCTGGATCTTTTCATTTAGCTAGATATCTCTATTAAAAGTTTCTTCACTAAAAGAAAATTAACATCAGGATACAGGTGGGGAATTTCCTCACTCAACCAGAGCTGTTTTCAAAGAACAGGATATTTGGTCTCAAATGAATTTGCAGACAGGTGACCGCTCCTGTCTGAGCACATGGGCAGATGTCTGCGACAGGGGGTTTCAAGCAAGGCCAAGCAAGCAGGCAGAGAGGCATCTGACTCCTGTTCCAGAAGGAGCACACAGAACACACAGATAGGTTATTCTTTTTTTAAAATGTGTTTTTATTGATTTTTTTATTGAAAGGAGGGGAGAGAGAGAGAGAGAAACATAAATGATGAGACAGTATTATCGATTGGCTGCCTCCTGCACACTGGGGATCGAGCCCATAACCTGGGCATGTGGCTTGACCTGGAATTGAACCAGTCACCTCCTGGTTCATAGGTTGATGCTCAACCACTGAGCCACGCTGGCCGGGACAGACAGGTTATTCTTATAGTGCCTGGTGAGACCTTTCCTGGGCTCTAATTTGAACTATCTGTGTTCCTGTGTAGCAGTGGGGTAGAGCAGAAAGTAGACAGATCTTGGCTAAATTAATTCATTTATTTATCACATATTTAGTAAGCAGTTATTATGTACAAGCCCCGTGTTGGACGCTAAAGATAGAAAACAAGAGAGAAAATGTCTCCTGCATGGAACCTGCATTCGCTTTTGATCTATAGATTCCATGTCATGCACTCAACACCTTTCACAGAAAAGCTTCTCCCCATGTTACAGAAGACCAAAGAAATACCAAGCACGCTTCCTAGAGAAAGGGAGGGACCCCGTTTATTAACACTAGTGGACTCCGGGAATGATTTCCAAATCAGAGTGAAGAAACATGCAGAGAGCCTGTCTGTATATATCCCGCTGGGGGCTGGGGTCTTTGTCTTGCAGATATGCCCCCTGCCCCCTTCGTGGCCCTGTAGGAAGGCCCCCCAGGGGTCAGGCCACATCCGATGGTCCATCCAGGCACCAGCATAACAACCCTCCCCCCGCAGGGCAGTGCATTGTTCACTGTTCCATGGCCTCTGCATTTAGATACCAAGTTCTGCAAAGACCAGTTTCCTCCTTACCCAGAGTGGTTTATTGCAGGAGGTGGCATACCATCGCCTACAGTCCCAATCTGCCCGGACAGCCATTTTTGTGTGGCTCAGGAGCTAAGAATGGGCTTTATATTTGTAAATCATTGGGTGGGGGGAGGGGGAATCAAAAGAGGAAGAAGATGTTGTGACCTGTGAAAATTATAAAAAATTCAAGTTTCATTGTCCATAAATGAAACTTTACTGGAACACAGCCAAGACCATTTGCTTATAGATCATCTGAGGCTGCTTTCTTCCGACAATGTCAGAGTTGCGTAGTTGTGACAGAGACTATAAGGCCATGGACTCTCTGGCCCTTGAACTCTTTTTGCTTAAAGTCTCTTCACTTCTTGTAATGCATTCTCCTCTCAGTTCATTCCAACCAGGCCTTTGTCTCCATCCTTCCACGGTGACCGCTCTTGTCAAGCAAAGCAGTAATTTTCCATGTTAGCAGATCCAGGGATTTCCTGTTACTTCATCTTTCAACAGCATTTCAGACAGTTGGTGTCTCTGTAATGTGTCCGTGTAACACATTTTCCTCCGAGCTTCCATGACACTTATATTCTCATTTCTTCTTACCTTACTGCCCACTGTGCCACCCCCACCCCATACCCCCTTCTCAGTAAAGCTGAAGGTTTAGTAAGGCCCATTGTGCTTATACAGCCTGTATTGGCCTCACACGAGACATTCTAATGTCATAACCATCCCTGGAGCTATGCCTACCTCTGCCCACATTCACCTTCAGGCTGTTCCCCGCAGACCCTGATGTCCCCTTGCTATCGGGGAAATTGGGGTGCATTGTGGTACCCACTGGGCATTCTCCAACACTCCTGAGCTGCCTGTTCAGGTTCTCCATGTTCTGCCCCAACGTTCCAATTACTGTTATCCACAGTGCTCGGGCTACCAAGTTACATACGCCTGCCTTGAGAGGTTTGCTCTAATCCCATGCTCTGCACAAACCTCGCTATTTTTAAGTTTAATTCTGTAAAGCTCGAGGTTGTTCAGGAATGCACATATGTCATATCACAGTAATTCCTGTACTGCGCTCAGGTCAGGGCAGGTTCTACTGACGGTATAAAACTAGAGTTTTAGGTGGTGGGGTCTGAATGCCGCTGTTTCGGCACCCCTATGAGACCCCTCGCACCAGCTTGAGTGCCAATTAAGTAACATTGATTTTGCTAAACTACCTCACAGTGATTAGGGAATTCTAGACCCTCTGTACCTGATGACAGTGTTCTCTCCTTTTCCACAGTTTTTCTCTCTCTCTGTGATTTCAATTACCTGTGTCAACCATGGTCTGAAAAAATGAAATGAAAAATTGCAGAAATAAACAATTCATAAGTTTTACATTGCGTGCCATTCCGAGTAGCGTGATGAAATCTCGCGCCCAGGAGGTGAATCATCCTTTGGTCCAGCAACTCCACGCTGTGTACACTACTTGCCCATGAGTCACTTAGTAGCCTTCTTGGTTATCAGACCAGCTATCAGTGAGAGAGAGAGAGAGAAGAGAGAGGAAGAGAGACAGAGAGAGGGAGGGAGAGAAAGAGAGAGAGACTATCTTCACATAACATTTATCACAGTACATTGCTATCATTGTTCTATTTTATCAGTTATTGTTAATCTCTATGTGCCCAATTTACAAATTAAACCTTATCATAGGTACGTATACATAGGCAAAAACATAGTAGCATACGTTTCGGTAAATATCTGTGGTTTCAGGCATCCACTGGGGGTCTTGAAATGTATCCCCGTGGGGAAGGGGGGGAAACTGCTGTACCTTGGGTGGATAAATATGATTACTTTTACTGGCAGAGCAGAGAAGGGGACCCCAGATCTCTGAGGCCCACCCCAGCACTTTGAGGCCCAGGAGGAAGAGCTGACTCCAAACACCTGGCTCCCTTGGGTCCTTGCAGCGCACAGCAGCCTCTCTGCTTGCCTGTGGGATTGTCCCTGATTATGTTCTCAAGCTGGAGCCCTCGGGATTAGCCAGGGGCTTTGTCCTTTATTCATTGCTTCTCTGAGAACACCAGGCCATATTGTGTTCCTGTTTGGTGTGGGTGCTTTATTTAAGAGGATTTCCCAGGGTTAATACCTCTCTCATCTCCTGCCGTGGCTCCTGGAGGGGGTCTCCCTCCTCCCTGCACAGCGCCCCTGAAAGACAGCCACTGTCACGGGATGACCAACTACTGCCAGCGGGGTAGAGCCTCCTTGAATCCGGCACCCTCTCTTTATTTCTTATTCCTTCTTATCCCAGGGAATTCAAGGTTCTCTGTGAAGTCATGTTACTCTGCAAACACAGCCTGTGGATTTCAGTCACTCATGGCACATGTGGTGATAAAGTGGCACAGAGCAGGGAGGACTAGTAATCGCGGGGCTTGCGGGAGAGAGGGAAGGAGACGGTGGCATCAACTGGAGCCCCGAAACTGATCTCAGTAATGATATCACGTGAGCAGCTCAATTGAGAGGTGTAGCTTAGAAGAAGCCTTAAAGGATCATGTGAATTGTTAACACGTTTAAAAATTTACATTGAGTTCTCCGCAAAGAGCCGTTCCATTAATTGCTGGCATTGTGACATGCTAGAGCCATAATCCTTTTCTTCTATGGCAGAGCATGCTTCAACCAAGGTATCTTCCTCATTACCCCCAGATTAAAGAATACTTTTTAGAAATAAAAGACCTAAAATATCTGCAAAGATGCTGTTGACATAATTTTCTTCGTCAGATCTCACGGGGCTTCCAAATGAGGTCTGTTTATGATCATAGTATCATTCAGTTTCCCCAAGCCTTCACTTAATCTTTTCCTAAATAGTCAGATATTAATTAGTAATTTCTTATACTGGAGGGATGTGATTATTCCAAAAAGGGCTACATGAAATGGGAAATGATAATTGCTCCGATATTATGGTATCATCAAACTAACATGATAGGGATTTGTCTCAATTACGAAGAAACACAGACACCAGGCTGTGTTATTAGCAGCGTTCTCTAGTTGGGAATGCTGTACAGAGCATGTGGTCTCTGGCTTCTACCTCCCTCTTCAGCCCAATAACTTGCTTGACACGTTCAAGGACCCTCCCCGCCCCTCCAAATCTGTCACTGGCTCTTCCTACCTCAAGAACAGTTCAAACTTTTTAGTAGGCTGTTTTGATGTCTATAGTTTTGGACATAGCTCTTGCTTTCTCCTGGAATGACCTTTAACCCCAGGCCTGTCTGGAGAATCCCTTCTCAATGCTCAAGCTTCAGTTCAACAGTCACCTTCTTGGTAAAGCCTTTTCCAGTCCTCTCTCTCCATTCTCTGCCTCCTGCCATTAAGCCATCATTTCCTTCTTTGCATCACCCCAAGATCTTGTAAACCTGACATTGTAGTAATTAGTAAGCAATTTTGCAAGCATTTATGTACTTGCCTTTCTTCTTTACTGGACTATTTGTTTCTTGAGGGCAGCGGTTGTATTTAATTAATTTTGGTTTCTCAGTGCCTAGGATAATACCCAGCATATAGCAGGCACTCCAAAAATGAAAAAAATATATGCTGATTAAAGAATTCAAATAATTTTATCAAATGACACATATTTACCAAGCAGCTATATTTTCCCGCCCTGTGATGGTACTATGGGGAATACAAAAGAGGCCACTGTTTCTCTTACTCGGGGACTTTATGGTTTAACCTGAAATTCAAGGCTGACACATTCAACACAATTAGACATTGTTTGCTAAAGAGGGTGCCACAGAACCCTGGCTGAGTGAGGGCCACATCGGGAAGCGTTCTGTGGTCAATTGCTTTTGAAATGTTGCATATTGTGTTCCTCAGAGATTTCAATGGACTGGCATTACACACACTAAGTGCTCTGCGAAGTCTTTCAGTAGGCAGCCCGTATAAATTACAAATCTCGTGGCCAGGAGGTCTTTTCTGTGTGGGTAACACCTATTACCACCCCGTGGTTCTAGGGTATACAGTACTCCCCTTTTTACCATGGGGGATACATACCAAGATCCCCAGTGGATGCCTGAAACCATGGATAGTACCAAAACCTGTATATACTGTTTGTTTTCTTGCTACATATATGTATACATATACATATTCTTTGCCATATCTGAATTACCAGCACGACTACTCTTGTACTTTGGAGCCATCATTAAGTAAAATAAGGGTGACTTGTACACACAAGCACGCTAATATTGCCACAGTCTATCTGCTAACCAGAATGGCTACTGAGTGACTAATACTAATAGCACACACAGTGTGGATATGCTGGATAAAGGGATGATTCATGTCCTGGGCAGGACAGAGTGAGATGATGTGAGATTTCATTGCACTACTCAAAATGCCGTACGATTTAAAATGTATGAATTTTTTATTTCTGGAATTTCTCATTTAATTTTTTCCAACTGAAGCTGATGGAGGATAAGTGAAACCAAGGAAGGCAAAACCACCAATCAGAGGGGGCAACTGTACACTGATTTAGAGAATAGAAATGTGCTAAACCACATAGACTCCCTCTTGTGCAGGGCAGTGCAGGGAAAGAGACATTGTGGTTTAAGTAGGTAGGCAAATATCCTAGACTGCCCTCTATAATGTGTGTGTGTGTGTGTGTGTGTGTGTGTGTGTGTGTGTGTGTGTCTCGGGGGTGGGGAGGGGGGTGAGGGGGGAGGGTTCTTATCTAATCAGCTGAAGTCCTAAGGAGAACAAAAGACTGACCTCCCCTGAGCAACAAGCAATGTTGCCAGAAGAAACCTTTAGACTTGAACTGAAACATTGGCTCTTCCGGCGTCTTCAGCGTGCCAGTCCACACTGCAGACTTTGGACTTGTTCCATAATTGCATGTCCATTCCTTAAAATAAATCACACGTGTGCGCACACACACACACACACACACACACACGCACGCACATCCTATTGGTTCTGTTTATTTGGAGAACCCTAATACAGCGAGGAAAGAAAAAGCATATACATTCCCTCTGGAGTTGCAGCCCCTAGCCTCTGCAGGAGATACTAGCCCTGTGGTCGGCAAACTGCGGCTCGCGAGCCACATGCGGCTCTTTGGCCCCTTGAGTGTGGCTCTTCCACAAAATACCACGGCCTGGGCGAGTCTATTTTGAAGAAGTGGCGTGAGAAGAAGTTTAAGTTTAAAAAATTTGGCTCTCAAAAGAGATTTCAATCGTTGTCCTGTTGATATTTGGCTCTGTTACTAATGAGTTTGCCGACCACTGTCCTAGCCCAAAGGTGAGAACAGGCGCTGTTCCCGTAAGTGGATATGCCTGCAGCACATGTAGCCCTAGAGGCCATGACGTACCATCCTATGCACTGGCCATCCTGTGGCCAACACAGCAGCCAGGGCACCGCCCTCACAGAGCAGCTCTCCACGTCTAGACCTTCAGATGGAGCCGTCTCCCTTCCTTGAAGTTCTGCTATCTTTTATGAGGGGCCTATTTCCACAGAATGTCTTGATTCACTTGGGGTGAAGGTCAAGAATGTCAGGAGCATCACTCACCCTTGGTACGTAGTAATCCCGGGAATTCTGAACCTAGGCTTGATGGTCAGCGTGGGCTCTAATTTGAGCTCTGCCACTTCTAACCATGTGCCTTTGGGTAAGTCTGGACACCTTTTCTCTTGGCTTCCTCATCCGTAAAGTGGGTATAATATCAGGGTTCACCCCACAGGTTCTGTGCAGATTAATTGAAACAATTCCTATAAGGAACCCTAAAACTGGCACGTGTAATCACTCAAATGTTAGCGATTGTAATGAAAATTAGTATTATATCTTATCAAGAATTGTTTTTCCAGCCATGCTAGGTAGTCTGTACAAGTTCTTTGATTAATTGACACCATACCCTCATTAAAATAAATTTCTATTCAAGTTGGACTTTACAGAAATCTGCACATCTTTAACAATATTCAGTATTTTAGTTGCTGGACATATGCAGGGATATAATATGACCCCTGCTCAAGAGGTTTGGAATCTTTATTAAACCAGTAAGAACCAACTCCTAAGACCCCTTAGTTTCTAAGGAGTCTATTTCTTAGTGTCTAAGTCTCCTACTTTCATAAAGATTTACGTTATTGCTCCAGCCCAAAGTTGAGCAATTTACCTTGATTCGTCCCTTGTCTTTACCTCTCTTGTCTGATCCAACAGCACAACCTCATTAGTCTCATCTCTTGTCTAGATGTTCTCAATCTATCTTCGCTGCTAACACCTGTGAAACTTAAGCAGGGATAAAAATTATATGCTTCCTTTTGCTCAACATTTTTAAAATACATTTTTATTTATTTCAGAGAGGAAGTGAGAGGGAGAGAGAGATAGAAACCTCGATGATGAGAGGGAATCATTAATCAGCTGCCTCCTGCACGTCCCACACTGGGGATCGAGCCTGCAACCCGGGCATGTGCCCTGACCGGAAATCGCATCGTGCCCTCCTGGTTCATAGGTTGATGTTCAACCACTGAACCACATTGGCTGGACCTTTTTGCCTGACTTGATTGTAAAGGGAACACCTGAAACAAAGACTCCTGCACCAAGAAAAAAAAAATGCTGTGGGAATATTGTTTATACAGACAAGGTGCTTTTCCCAAAAGGCTTCACTTTGATCTGAAAAGAAACAAAGTAAACAGAACTTTTGATGATCCAATTAATCAAACTGAAAGTGGGTCCCCATAAGACTAAATTTAACTATGATTTTCTCCCTGTCCCAAGTCATAAATGTCCTCTTTGGAGATTTTCTATCATCTTCTTTCTAAAAGACAAATTTTATTGTCAAATTCTTTTTATCTGAGTTTGCCTTTAAGCACTTGCATTGTAACCTTTGATCTTTCTCTCTTCTTTAAAAAAGTGGGTGGACTCAGGAAACTGAAATGGTGTAGATTGCTAAAATGTATGTTGCTTTTCTTTGTTAATGTTGCAAATCACATCATCAATGTATTTTTCCCTACAATTATTGCTTTCTTTCTTTTTCCTCCTCAAACATATATGTTAGCTCCAGAATTTTCTGAATGGAAGGGAAGTAGCTCAACCTGTCTCTTCCAGCATCCATTAAGTTTAGAATGAAGAATTGGTTATGATGTTTCCTGTTCAGCACCAATGTGGTTTATATTCCCTTCACCCAAGACTATCTCCTTACCTTTACTCATCTGAGTTACACCATTGCCACCTGAACAGTGTCTTTGCCTCGCTCTTGCTCCACCATTACCCAAATTTCACCCGATTTGATATATAAATGTCAGAGTGATATTTTTAAAACTTAGAAGATGCCGACTCCAGCTAAAAACTCTTAAGTCTTCACACCAATTTCCATGGGTTCTGGCCCCTCCTGTCACTCTGACTCAGTCACTAGACTCTAATTGGTCTCTCAATTCGTGGACTATCCCAAGATATAAAACAAACTCATCATTCATGTCTCATCTCACATGTCACCTCTTCCAGGAAGCCTCCCCTGGCCACTTACCCAAAGTGTGTCCACCTCAGTGCTTGCTGGTATCACTTCACCCTGTTTTGATTCCATCATGGCCTTTACCTCAATCGAAAATAGTGAGTTTATTTATTTGATTTTATGGTATATTCTTTCTAGCTTCCTGGTAAGATTATAAACTTTGAGGGCAGTAACTGTTTGTCTGGTTTACCACTATATGCTGAGAACTTGAATTAGTCCTTACAACATAGCAGTTGCTCAATAGATATTTGTTGAATGAATAAGTTACCTAGGCATATTTTGTAAATATATTCCTGTCATAAACATAGGTATGTCTCTTGATTGAGGGGTTTGACCCTAATTATTATAGGTTCATCTGAATTTATCAAAACAAATAATGCTCCAGTGCTCATGTTTTTATGGAATGGGTTGAATTCATCTTAAGCGTGGGTTGTCATAATGTATAGGGCTGCATATGGGTGACTGAATCTGGCAGCATTATTTCTTGGACACCACGGGAAATGCAGGAATGATGGCAAGGCCCAGCAGGGATGCCACCAACTGAAGCCCATAACTGTGTAGGCACCTAAAAATCAGGGAAGATTCCTTATTTCCCAAACCTCCTCTCCTTTCAGTCATATCCAAAGTCTTCCCTAAATATTCTTGAGCATAATCCATCCTTTCCAGCCCAGGCGAACAAAGGCAGCAAGTGACACATTCTGTCTAGTGGCTCTCCCCAGTGTGTCTGGAATTTTAATTTCAATAAAGCAGATGACTTCTTATGGAGGGTGAGCTGAGCTCTTAATTCATGGGAAGGAAAAGAGGAGGTTAAGTGGGGCTGTCAATCTGAGCAATACCCTTGCAAGACCGATGATACCATCTTCTCTTTTCAATAGCCTTCCTGGCATTTAATTTGCATGAGTTGTGAGATAACACTCAGCTCTGTCTCATTTGCAAATCTGGAACCAGAAGGGACAAACACACTAAGACCTCCAACAGTAAATCCAGAAAGTGTAGCAAGGTTAACCCTTCTCATTTAGAGACGAAAATGATGTGCTGATCACTGAGAAAGAAGGACCTATGAAATTTCAGAGCTCTTTACTTCAGTACATACTGATATAGCCCCTGAAATAAAAGTCAGATAAAGGCTTTACTGTCCCAAAATTGAGGGTATCTGCAGAAGACTTCCTGCACCTTAATAAATGAATAAACTTTTTTTTATCAACCAAAGAACAATCAGCAGGGTTGATAGTCATGGTTGACAGTCGAGGTTTCATGATGTTTTTGGCATGGTTACTAAAAGGATTTTTGGGGGTATTTTTTGTTCCTATTTGGACTGCTGGAACTATGACATTCATTGCCTCAAGTTATAGAGAATAAAAAAGAAACAAGAAAATTTCTGATTTTTTTTCTAAAGAACAGCCTTGCCTTTGAGAGTGCTCAGAGGCTAAACCATCGAGTTAGAAGACAAAATGAGTCAGAGCTGGGAATCAGGCCAGGAGACTAGATAGGGATTTTTATAGGTTGAGAGTTGGAAACAAGTCTGAGGAGAAGCAATGCAAAGTGGGCTTATATATTACAAGTCCTTGAAAAAGCAGACTTTGTGGTATTGGCACCTTGACCTACCTCCTTGGGTAATTTGGGTGGGGGAGTGCAATAAAAAAGCCCTGTCTGAAGACTCTGTGTGCTGCTTCCAGAATAAAATCTCAGAGTTGGCAAGACCCAAGAGAGGAAATGGCAGTGAACTTGGGCTGATGCGTCCTTAGAGAGCTCACAGAGTTTCCACCACCTAGTCTGTCCCTGGAGCTGTGCTGGACAATTAGTGTCACTCCAGCCCCAGCTGCCAACGCTCAGTCAGGAGGTCTATGGGAGCTGGTATACAAATACTTAAGCTCTCTTATGCTCAGGTGGGATGACACAGAGGAATATGTTCTACCTGGACCTTCAGAATTCCCCAGCAGGAACAAGCTCATTACTCATAGCAGGTAGAGATTCGCTCTGAAGCAAGAAGGTCGTACATCCCATGAGAGACACCCAATTTAGGTCAGGGGATTCCCACCCTGACTAGATGGACAGGTTTAATTTTCTGAATTAGACAAATAAGAATTCAATTACTTGCTGGAAATGCACCTCAAATAGCTGTAGCCTATGGAAAATGTGCCGTGGACCACCTGGCTGCCTTTGCTGGGACTATGCTTCTCTTCATAAGGCCATAATGCTTAGGTCAGAGGTTGATCTTGCCTCACTTTTCCTTCACTGTTGGTTCCCACATTTTGGGCTGATCCTTGCTGGCAATTAATTTACTATGATATACACAAAGCTCTAACTTTTCCAAAAGTTTCACCTCTTTTCTTTAGTCTCTTTGACCTTTAGTGAAAATAAATATCCTAGCTTTAGGAGAAAGCCTACGTTAGGGAAAAAAATCACTTTCTCAAGCATTTTGCACTCGGATGTCGAGTGTGACTCGACACGGTTAGCATCGGTAGCAGCTCTTTTTATACTCTTTGAATGTATCAATAATTTGAAATATAAAAAAATCCAAATAAATAAGTTTGTATGAAAAGAAACTCCAGTTTTTTATTCTACTGCCGCGCTTTGTAAAATCTGGGGTATTTAAAAAATTAAATCCCGAGTAGAATAAAGGAATCGAGAAAAAAGCAAGCGAGTGCAAAGGGTTAATCTCTGAGAAGAAGTAGTTCTGAATGGGATCTTGCACATAGCTTTTCTGGCTACTTGATTCAGAGATAGAGCTTGGAAGATTGTGGGAAATTAATAAGATATTTAGAAATATCTTATCCTATATCTCTAAAATATCAGTTGTCTCAGTGAGAGTTGGGAGATTAGGTGGGCAGAAGATAACATAAAGGGAAGATTAGTGTCTCCTTTCTTAGGTACAAATCTTTTGTTATTGATTGAAGGAAATCCACATATTTTAGAGGGACATGCACAAGTGCAAGAGTTAACATTGTGATAGGAAAATTGAGGAATCTTACTTGCATTTTCCCTTAAGTATAAATTTTAAAGCAGAGGGTTTAGAACACAGTCTTTGAAGATTTTAAAACATTGCTTAGGTTCTGAAGCGACAGTGCCAAGAGCCCATTCCTGTGTGATCTATTTTTCACTGAGGTGATTTGACAAAGGCTTGGGAGAATCATTTAGAGTCCATGACCTATTTTGAGATGACTGACCCATACTCTGTTTCCATCTGTGTGATCAAAAGCTTCCACAGGCGACTTCTGATTTGTTAAGCCAGCTGGTTATGTCCTTCCTACCTGTACAACTGTAAAAGCACACCACAAACACTTGAATGGTCTTTTCAGTTAGAACTTTGGATCTTCCTTGCTTGTTCCTGACGTAATCCATGTGTGATCTAACCCCCTTCTGACCTCAACATTTTTATCCTTTCCCTCAAATCTCTGTGGATTTTTCTTTTTTAAAAAAATCTCTTTTTTCTGCACCTGGCTTTCAGTTATTTTTCAATAGATTTTGGCTGGTGTGCATGGTTCTGCTTCTTTTCCTATTGCCTTCCATAGGTTGTCACCCTCTAGTTTAAAGTTTTTGGATCCCCCAACACTGAGTCTTTGCTTATCAGGCAGACCAGCCCTTCCTCCTAAGGAGGGTGTTTGAAGAGAGTTGAAGATAGATCAGTTCTTACTTCTAAAAGGTTGTGAATTCTTGTTAACATTCTTCACCAGGCAAATTTGAGGGTATCGATATTCAATGGTGTGCCAGTTGAACCTACAACCTGCCAGTTCTTCAGGAAGAAAATGAGTAGAGGGATGTTGTTATAAAAATCACTTTGAACTCATTTCCAAGGGATATATACCCGCTCAATTAATTCAATTAAACTGTTTGGCCAGTATCTGAAAATGCTTTCTTCAGAAATATTCTTCAACTTAAAGTGGTTAATCAGATATAGGAATACCTGGGCGATATTGCAGGTTTGGTTCCAGATCATCGTAATAAAGTGATTATCACAATAAATCGAGTTGTAATCTGTTTGCTGGCGAAGGATTTTGTCTTCAGTTTGTAAAAAATGCAACACCTGTGAAGCACAGTCAAGCGAATCGTAGTAAAACAAGGCATGCCTGTACGCAATAATAGGGAGCTTTAGCACTTCTCCATTAGATAGAGGTTGAATTCTACATACATGTGGTAGAGGTCAATGAATTATAAAGTTAGGGCATTTAGAGTTTAAACTATTTGTGAGTGGATTGAACTAGAAAATCACTCAGAGTTCTATGCTCTTGTGTTTCTAAGCAGATTCTGCAATATCTGGCGTTTTGATCTGTGTAGATAGACTATGTTAATGCATCCCTTAACTCGGATCATCACATTGGCCAGATAACTTGTAGGCAACTACATTGCTTTGTTGTCTCTCTGAAGACTGGCTGAAATAATTCTGGGTGGCTGGAAGGAAGGAACCATTCTACCCACTGGGTTGAGCCCTCTGCTTTGATAACTGTATCTTATTCTTTTCTCTCAGGTATTACGGCCAAAACTCTGGAGTTCTTGCTTCCCTGGTGGGAAGAGTGTTTGAGAAGAAATGGAGAGTCACAACCTTGTTCTCCAGAACAAGGCCCTATTCCCACAGAACGCCCATGCGTGGTCACTTCCGAATGCTTCAGAGGGTTTGTGTCCCAGCTCCCACACCTGGCATGTTCAGAACCTGCACTGTTGTAGTTCTTTTTCTTTTTTAAAAAATTTATTTTTATTGATTTAAAATAAACTAGAGGGAGAAGGAGAGAGACATAGAAACATCAATGATGAGAGAGAATCATTGATTGAGCCGCAACCCAGGCATGTGCCCTTGACCGGAATCGAATCTGGGACCCTTTAGTCCCCAGGCCAATGCTCTATTCACTGAGCCAAACCAGCTAGGACTGTAGTTTTTTAAAAATAATATCTATATCTCTATATACTAGTCTATCATCTATCTATCTATCTATCTATCTATCTATCTATCTATCTATCTATCTATCTATCATCTCATCTATATCTCAAGACGGGGCTCCTGGACTGTTGCTTCTTGCTGTGCCCTGGGGATGGTAGCTGGTTAAGAGCCCTCTCTCCACTGGTTACAGTCTGAGGGACCCACACGTGTAAGCCCCACTGGCCAGAACCAGGGGATTTGGAAGTGCGCAGCCGCGAAAATCAGGCTCCGGGGGCGGCAATAAGTTCCAGGTGGAGCCAGGCAGAGGGGAGCAGAGCGGGGCGCACGCCAGCCACCCAGGGCGCTTTCCGCAGGCCTCCGGGTGTGGGTGAAGGTAGAAGCCTGACCCTCAGGCCTTGGCGTCAAGATAAGCGACTCAGTCTCCTTTTCCAGAAAGTCTGGGCGCCTCTGCAGCTGCTGCCTCTGCGGGGGCCCCGGGCCAGGTGAGTCCAGGACGCCGCCGGCATTTAAAGAGCTTTTTCTGGGGTCGCGTCCAGCCGGTGGGCCTGGCGGACGCCAGCACCTTGGGCTTTGAAAGCTAGGTGTGTGGGGGCTCGTCTCGCAGGTACAGATCTTACACGCTGGGTTCTTATGTGGGGTTCAAACCCTTTGCTCCTCTGGGAGAAGCTGTGGGATTGGAGGGCCCGGGAACTGTGGCCTCCCTGCGCTGTGGGGAGGTTTACGGCCAGGTTTGTGTCTCGGCCTCTCATATCCATTTGGATGTGATTTTCCATTTGCCCTGAGTGTGGTTGTTGCCTAGCTAGCTTTTTTTAAAAAAAAATTAGTATTATTTAATCTTTTAAAATCTTTTTTTTGTTGTTATTGTTGATAGTATTACTGATATCTCCCCCTCCCCTCCCGTCAGTTTTATTTATTTATTTATTTTTAGAGGAAATTATTCCATATGTAGCTATAGATTCGGTGTGTCTTTGGGGAGAGGTGAGTTCAAGACCATCCGACGCGGCCACCTTGAGCCCGAACCTCTGTAGTTCGTTCCCTGAGGTGAGAAACATGTCCTGACTACTCTGTGGTCCTGGTTAACCAGGGTAACGCGGGCATTAACACAGCCCCTCCAAGTTCACAAGGCTTGAATAGGCTGCCGAGGGATTTCAAGGGATTGACACTTCTTGATCTTATCCATATGCATTCATTGCTTTGGTGTCCTTGTGATAAGAAGCGATTTTAGAGACGAATGTCCCTAAATCAGCATGTCCCTCCGAGTTAAAACCCAGCTCAGGGCTAGATAAAAATGTGCACGGTGTGGGACGGGAATTGACCTCACAAATGCACGTTCCCTCTGTCAATCGTTCAGAACGACTTGGCTTGAGCTGCTGCTCCTTCAGGGCTGCTACTTTGTAATGGCGTCAGTCACCAGGGATGGAAAGGTAGGAGCAGAAAGCACCCAACATGGTCCTCGGGATAAACACACCAATGTGACTGGATTGGCTGTGTAGTCCCCAGTTCTAGAATGCCACTGGGCTTACTTTGGTGAGCGCCTCTTTCCTCCCTCACACGTTGGGGTAAGTTGAAGCTGTATTGTATTCTTTTCTCCTCTGAAATGGATGCTCATGAACCCCTAGAGTTGTGTGCAAATGAAGCTGCTTTTTTCTCAGCGTCTCAGAGGTAGCCCATATAGGCAAAGTCTAGCTGATTTATTATTTCAATATCCTCGTCTTAGAGCTGCCTTTTGTCATTGCCACGGTCTAATGTCGGTTGTGAAACCTTGGTGGGTAGCGAACACCTGAAATGGTGGGAGAAAAATCAACGCGCTTCCCTTCTGGGGATCATTGAGGGTAGGCTTTGCTTCTGGACTCGCAGAAAGATCGCTGAAAAAAAAAAATCAGCAAGTGATTTTAATTCTGGGCCAAGGCCTGAGAATCCTGGCTGGGGAGAGAGGCTGTGGGGCATTTTCAGGGGGCTTGTTGATGAGTCGAGCTTTTGATTTGCCATATGCTGCTCCTTAGCTGCAAGGCCTGTTGGGAGCGGAGCTGGGCTGTTTCAAAAACACGATGAGTCTGTGGAGGGAGGCAAGAGCCCCCCTGAGATACTCTTACCCGCAGCTGCCAGCAATACTGCTGGGCTGCTGAGGACTGACAGCTGAGGACCATGAGGAAAGGCATTTCAGATCGAAGGAAGAGAGAGCATCATTGGATTCACAAACCTGAAAGCATTTGTTTTACGGGGAAAGGGAGGGAAGGACATATAATGAGGTTGGAAAGGTAAGCTGTATGTCATATTAAATGAGGAATTTGAACTTATTTCTCTGGATGTGTTTTTATTTTTTATTGATTTTCAGAGAAAGAAGAAAGGAGAGGATAGAGAAATAGAAACATTAATGAGAGAGAAACATCATCAATTGGCTGCCTCCTGCACACGCCCTACTGGGAATCGAGCCTGCAACCCAGGCATTTGCCCTGACCTGGAATCGAACCAGTGACCTCTTGGTTCCTAGGTGGATGCTCAACTGCTGAGCCACACTGGCGGGGCTGGATGTGTTTTTTTAAATATTTTTATTGATTTCAGAGAGGAAGGGAGGGAAGGACATATAATGAGGTTGGATGTGTTTTTATTGATTTTTAGAAAAAGAAGAAGGGAGAGGATAGAGAAATAGAAACATCAATGAGAGAGAAACATCATCAATTGCCCTCCTGCATGCCCCCAACTGGGGAACGAACCTGCAACCGGGGCATGTGCCCTTGACCGGAATCGAACCTGGGACCCTTCAGTCCGCAGGCCAGCGCTCTATCCACTGAGCCAAACCCGGCTAGGGCTGGATGTGTTTTAAAAAGAGGAGCAACCCGATTAGATTTGGGATACATTTGATGGCAGCCCTTAGAGCCCTTGCCACTCCTGGAGGGGAGGGGACTTTTGGGAATGATAGAGCACATTTGCCCAAAGCATGGCCTGTGAGGTCACTTTGATCCAGCAAAGTTTTTCATTAAAATCAGGAAATTAAATTTTTTTGAATTTTGAAATAACTATAGATTTACAGGAAATTGTAACAGTAATACAGAGAGGTTCTGTGGACTTTCACCCAGTTTCCCTCAATTGTAACAGCTTATGAACTAATTAGTACAATATCAAACCCAGGAAATAGACATTGGTGCAATCCACAGAGTTAACCAGGTCACCTGCACACTGTGTGTGTGTGCGTGTGCGCGCGCGCACGTTCAGTGCAATTTTATGTAGATTCTGTTACCATAACCACAACCAAGATTCAAAACTGCCCCATCGTTTCAAAGTTCTCTCATGCTTCCCCTTTACAGTCACATCCATTGCTACCCCGCTTCCCCTCCCCTCCCACTCTCTACTCCTAACCTTGGAAAACGCTAATCTGTTTTCCATTCCTAGAATTTTGTCATTTTGAGACTGTTACAGAATTAGAATCATACAGTATGGAACCCTTTGAAATCAGCTTTTCCATCCCAACTCAGCATAATGCTCTTGAAATTAATCCAAATTGTACTATGTATCAATAGTTAGGGAAGCCCGGCCAGTGTTGCTCAGTGGTTGAGCATCGACCTATAAACCCGGAGTTCACGGTTCGATTCCTGCTCAGAGCACTTGCCTGGGTTGTGGGCTTGATCCTCAGTAGGGGGCATGCAGGAGGCGGCCTATCAATGATTCTCATCATTGATGTTTCTATCTCTCCCTCTTCCTCTCTGAAATCGATAGAAATATATTAAAGAAAAAAATAAGGGATGTTAGAAGCCCATGGATGTTTATTCTATGCCTACATTGTCTCCATTGGTAAGAATGTAAATATTTAAACAGAGGCCTCGAAATAGAGGCCAAAGAAAGTGAAATGGTGGCTAAGTGGTAAAGGAGTTTTGCATTCAAAAGGATAATTACTTACACATGACACATCTGAAGGCCATGGGAATGGAATGACTTTCTCAGCTGTAATACCAGTAATCATAGGGAGATCTGCCACAGCCATCCCCTCCCCCCTCCGTGGGATTTGTGGTTTTCCTGGTCGTCTGTCCCATCTGCAAAATGGGAACGGAAGTAACATAGCTCTGTGTTTTCTTCTGTGCAGTGTTTTGGGAATCATGAGAATCAGACAGCCTGGGTTTGTGTCCAGGCTCTGCCTTCGCCAAGTCTCATCACTGAGTTTGAGATTCTCCCCCTGTAACTGGGGGACTTGAAATCTGCCTTTACAATGCATAGTCATGAGCAGGATGAAAGGAGAGTCCATGTTTTAAAGCAATATTTAAACTGGCAGGGATTATTTGAACGAAACAGATGGTTTTTATTATCGACATGTCCTAAGGAAGGGATAAAATATTTACTTTTCAGATCCAAAGTCACAGGTTAAAAGCATGAGAAGCAACTTGGTGTAAGAAAGAGTAGGGCAATCAGATCCCAGCTATTAGAAGCTGTGTCGCTTTGAAAGTTTACCTAACCTTTCTCAGACCCAGTTTTATGTTTAATCTGAAGGTGTATTTTTAGTATGTATTTTGAAGGGTTGTTGTAGTGACAGGAGATAGTATGAATAATATAAAAAGACCTTAGTTCCTATGTTTAACCATGGCCGTTCCCACGCTATTGCAAGTACTAATACGGTTTTTTATTTCAGTTTCCGTGAGTTGATTCCTTTTGGAAAATACATGGTAACTTAACTCTGTCCGGTTCTGTACAACAGTGGAGGATTCTGTTACTCTTGTCACGTGGAATGCCACAGCCCTGTTTTCCTGACGGATTGAAAGGGTGACATATAAGTGAGAAGAGCTCAGGTTTGGAGCAGAGAGAGTTGAGATCGAACCTTGGGCAGATCAGATAATCTTCTGAGCCTCAGTTTTCTTATCTATACAATAGGAGCTAATAACAGTTTGCTTATGGGGAGAGTTTTGATGATGAAAAGTGCATGACAAAATGGCTGCTATATAATAGGTACTTGGCAATGACATGAACTCCCAAATCACCCCCAGTTTTTTAAAAAGTACCTACTGTCCTAGGGTGGACACGTTCCAAAGGGCAGAGTAGAGCTGAAAATGGGAGAAAGGAAGGATTAGAATCTGGAGGGGAAAAGGTGGAATGTAAGCGAAATGTAACCAGAAATAAAGCAAGAAGGGTTCCTTTAGGATCGTGAGAAATGCAGTTGAAGTGCCTGGAGCTTGTCATCAGAGGCAGCCAGGTGTCGTGGCTGGCTCAGGTGGGCATGAAGAGCAGCGGTTAAAGTGAGTCATTGGTTAGTTGTCTCCATTGACTTTGTTCACACTTCTGGAAAGAGCAGGATGAGTCTATTACTCCTACCACATGGGACAATGGACTTTCACAGTAAATAAAACTATTCTTTGAGACTAGGTAAGCTTCCCACATACTTATATTTCTTTGCCCTTTGTAATTCCCTTACCAAATCCCACAGATTGGGAATCTGGGAACCTGGCTTAATGTGGGTATAGGGAGAGTTTAGCCTGAGGGCCACAGATCATGGAATTAAAATTGTTTAATGTCAGAACTTATTACAAGTTATATTCCTGAGAAACAAAACAAAAAGGTGATGCTTAATGGACCATGAGTGTTTGGTTCCTTAACTTAAGCTAAAAGCAGTTTTATTTCAGTGATTAAAGACATGTATGAAAAATAATTTGAATTAAAAGGTGCTCTGCTTTTTGGAAAACCAAGGATACCGACATTGTATGTAACACAACTTTACCTGGCTGTGACGGGAAATGTATTTATTTCACTTGTCATTAGTGTAATTTGGATTGGCAAAGGCAGATCTAAAGTGAAGGAATGCAGGTGGAACTGATTTATCCTCTTAACCTGGGAAAGACATTAGGTTCTGCAGGTGAGATGCCCCTGTAATTAGGAGTATGTGGAGCTAAACTTTAATACTCTGTTCTAAGGTGATGCATTGTTCCTTCTGGAAGTTTGGTGTGTAATTATGGTGTATAAAGTGCTCCCAGCGAAGAGCAATTGTACAGATATGTCATTAGGAACAAGTGTATCTATAGAAGGAGAAAACCAGTAAGGTTTCTCTAGCCTTCGAGACAAAATGTTAATGCTTCTTGGGGATTTATTAACACACTAAGCGCCCAGACTGTTTTGTCTTCTGGACGGAAAGTACAGTGTCAGTCACCGGTGACTGACTGGGCGCTTAACGTGTTAAGTGCCTACTTTGTGCTAGGCATTCTAGATTGAGCATCAGCAAACTTCTTCTGTAAAGGACAGATAGCAAATATTTTGGGCTTTATGGGCCATCAGGTCTCTGTTGAAGCTACTCACTCTGTTCTTGAAGTACAGAAGCAGCCATTGACAATGTGTGAACAAATGTGATTGGCCATGTTGTAAGAAAACTTGACATATAAAGCAGGCAGCTGGTAGGATTTGGCTACAGGCTGTGGTGTGCCCAATCCTTATTTTAGGTACTGAGGTACAGAGGTAATCAAAACAAATGAGGGTCTTATATGGGGCTGCTTTCTGGCAATGAGGTAAGGGTAGGGGAGTAAACAGCGAATAAAGAAATAAATCAATAAACAAGAAAAAATGTGACATTGTGATGATTAAAACAGAATGCTATGAAGGATGACTGCTTTTATGTGGCTGGGGAGAGAGACCACTCTAAGGAAGTGGCATTTAGGTTGAGATTTCAGTGACAAGAAAGATCCAGCCAGACACTGATTTTGGGGAAGAACATTCTGGGCAAAAGGAACTCTAGTGAAGGTTTACCAAGTTGGGAGGGCGTGGTATGTTCCAGGAACCAAAAGGTTAGTGGGAGCAGAGTGGGTGCAAGAGAGAATTATTTCTTATGGAAATAACTGCAATGAAAAATATAAGCACAAGGGTGTTCAGCTTGGTTGTTTTTAATAGTGCAAATTTGGCAATACTGTCAATTCCTTCATGGGAAGGAATATATCTTATTTATTCAATAACACAGAACACAGAGACCATCCGTAAATGTAAACGTTTGTTGAACTAAACATTCCAAATTTCTGGCAAAGGGTAAATGACGGATTTAATTGCATCAATTTGATGAATTTTTCCAAAGGCATTAAAACTATCATATTAGTTTGGAATGTTTGCACGGCAATAACGGAAATTCTGAGTAACGATGGCTTTTAGGAACTTGAGTTTTTATTCTCTTATCAGCAAAAGTCCAGAGGTGGGTGGCTGCATGGGTTGGGGCAGGGGCTTGGTGATCTCATGGCTGACCAATGTCTCAGAAGTTCTCAGGCCTTTGTCTCATATACACAAAATGGCTCCCAAAGCTCTTAAGTCAGGGGTCCTCAAACTTTTTAAACAGGGGGCCAGTTCACTGTCCCTCAGACCGTTGGAGGCCCGGACTATAGTTTAAAAAACCCCCACTATGAACAAATTCCTATGTACACTGCACATATCTTATTTTGAGGTAAAAAAACAAAACGGCAAAAACACCTGCATGTGGCCCGCGGGCCGTAGTTTGAGGATGCCTGCTCTAAGTAGTACCTTCAGGTTTAAGGCAGGAAGAAGAGGGACAAGGGGAAGGCCAACAGTCTATTGCATTTGTCGAGAAAATGAATGCCTTCTCAGAAGCACCCCTCCCCTCTCAGTGAATCATCCCTTAAGTTGCATTCTCAGAACTGAGTCACGTGATCCCACCTCCTGCTGCAAGGAAGGCTGGGAAAGAAGGAGACAGGTTTGTCATGATTGGTTCAGATCAATCATGATTTATCACTAGCCTGGGCATATTGCCTACTTCCAATAAAACTGAGTTTCTGATAGTGAAATGAAGGAGGAATGGAAAGTAGGTAGGCCACTGGGAAGATTACATGTCATGTGGAAATGCTAATTATAGAGAAAATGAGAATAGCAGAGTGAAGAATTGTATCCACACTGTGATCACTTATGTTAATATAAAGTACGAAGCGTTTGAGCAATGCTTATAAATGTGCTTCACCTATTTCATTTCTCATAACAACTTTGTGCAGTTAGATAATATTTTTCTTCCCTTTTATAAGTGATAAAAAAAAAAAAAAGATTTAGAGAGTTTAGGTAATACATGCCCATCAGGGTTTTAAATCATTTTCTCTGATTCCAAATCCTGACTTCTTTCTACATGGGATTTCTGTCCAGAATGACTCCTTACATAACAGCGTACATACAGATGATATTGATAAATGAAACAACTTATCATTAAAGGTTAGGTTATAAGTGAAAACATATGCAACTTTTAAAAATAAAATCCTTTATTTATAAAATTTTAATAATCGTATGATTAACATAGAAATTTTGGGTTGGGGACATCCCTTCTTCATGGAGAAGGAAATAGTTTACTCTTTTTGCCTGACACATACTTCTTTAGTTACCGTAATTGATACTTTAATTTTGGTCTCTATCCTATCTAATAAAAGAGTAATATGCAAATTGACTGTCACTCCAACACACAAGATGGCTGCCCCCATGTGGTCAAAGATGGCTGCCCCCATGTGGATACAAGATGGCCACCACAAGATGGCCAGCAGGGGAGTGCAGTTGGGAGGGATCAGGCCAGCAGGGGAGGGCAGTTGTGGGCAATCAGGCCTGCAGGGGAGAGCAGTTGGGAGGCACCAGGCCTGCAGTGGAGGGCAGTTAGGGGCAAACAGGCTGGCAGGGGAGCAGTTAGGCATCAATCAGGCTGGCAGGGTAGTGGTCAGGGGTGATCAGGCTGGCAGACAGAAGCGGTTAGGGGCAATCAGGCAAGCAGGCAGGCAAGCAGTTGGGAGCCAGCAGTCCTGGATTGTGAGAGGGATGTCCGACTGCCCGTTTAGGCCCAATCCTACTGGGATCGGGCCTAAACGGGCAGTCGGACATCCCTCGAGGAGTCCCAGATTGGAGAGGGTGCAGGCTGGGCTGAGGGACACACACCCACCCACCCCGTGCATGAATTTTGTGCACCAGGCTTCTAGTATAATACATATAAACCCATGTAACTTCCACCTTTAGAGTATTTCCTATAATTAATTTTATAGTAATTTATTCCTTGTGTTTTAAAAATTGTTTTCCCATTGATGCAAGCATTTCTGATCATACAGTTTAGTTTTGCATGTTTTTGAGCTTTATGTAATATGAATAGTATTGTAAGAATTCTTTTGTGTCTTGCTTCTTTGGCTCAAGACGATTTGAAAGATGAATTCATATTGTGTGTCTAATCAATTTATTTTTATTTATGCATGCATGCCATTGTACAAATGGAGTTGTATGAATTACTGTGATTTATTTATCTGTCACTGAGTTGTCTCCAGTTAGGGGCTATGACAAACAATGGTGTTATCAACATTCTTAAACAGGGACCTTGGTGAACATGTGTATGCATTTCTCTAGAGCAGTGGTTCTCAACCTTTCTAATGCCGCCACCCTTTAACACAGTTCCTCATGTTGCGGTGACCCCCAACCATAAAATTATTTTCGTTGCTACTTCATAACTAATTTTGCTACTGTTATGAATTGTGATGTAAATATCTGTGTTTTCCGATGGTCTTAGGCTCTACAGCAGCGGTTCTCAATCTGTGGGTCACGACCCACAGGTTGAGAACCGCTAGCAGGGTCGCCTAAGACCATCGGAAAACACAGATATTTACTTTACGATTCATAACAGTAGCAAAATTACAGTTATGAAGTAGCAACGAAAATAATTTTATGGTTGGGGGTCACCACAACATGAGGAACTGTATTAAAGGGTCGTGGCATTAAGAAGGTTGAGAACCACTGCTCTAGAGTATATATGCAAGAGAGGAATTACTGGTCCTGTGGTATGTGTACCTTCAATCCTCCTAGCTAATGCCAAACTGATTTCTCTCAAGAATGTGAGGAAGATAATCACAATGAGCAGTTTTAAATGATTTCTTGATTTTGAAGCTAGTTCTGAAGGCAAAGAATCTGGCATAGGGCCTAAGTTTATTATTTCACCTGCACAGTGATAGCAAATGTGATCTCGTGGGAGAATTGGGGAGAAAGCATGGTGTAATAGGTACATAGGTCCTGCTGTAAGAGAGAACAGGGTGCTCAAACCTTGCCTCTCTAGTAAACTGCTATGTGGACTTTGACTCCAGGTTCAGTGCCTTTACCTAGAAATTGTGTTAAACAGACACACAGAGATCTAACAGAACAAATGAGGCACCAAATGCAAAGTGCCAGGCCACTGGTGCCCCCCCCCCTCTCTCTCTCTCAGCAGAAAAGCATTAACCTGTCTTAATTTCCCCCCTCTATTTCCTGAAATGTATGGGTGACACTTTGAGATGTGTCTTCATTCAGGGCCATTTCTAACCTGCCAAAATTCTTAGGTTCTCACAGTCACATCTGGGAAAAGTGATTTTACAATTTCTTTTTGTTTTTAAATCCTCACCTGATGGCATGCTTATTGAGTTTAGAGAGAGGAGGAGGAGGAGGAGGTGGAGGAGGAAGAGAGAGAGAGACATTGATGTGGGAGAGAAACATTGAGTTGCCTCTTGTGTGCTCCCCGACTGGGGATCAAACCCGCAACCTTTTGGTGAATAGGAAGACGCTCCAACCAACGGGCCAGGGCAGTGATTTTCAGCTTTATGGAGTGAATATTGATAGCTGTCACAATTCCTTCAGGGTGACCATTCCAAAGAAGGCCTCCCTTAAGGGAGAAAAAGATTAAACATTGCAGAATAAAGTACAACCTTTATCTTTACTCCCTTTGTGTGAACACGTGTGTCAGACCTACCTCTGCTTCCGCAGTCCAGAAAAATTCCAGTTTCACCAGACTATTGCCTGTGTGTGTTTACGTTCAGAACACACCTTTCTGTGTTTACACAGGAGGTCAGCTTGGAGGAAATGACACAAAGAGCTTAAAAGGTAAACGTTACACAAATCCAGCAAGTTTGGGGGGATTTCCCAGAAAGGGGTCATTTTTGGTTTGGTGGAGATTTTATTTGTGTGCTAAAACAATCTGTGATAAATGATGGAGCAACACACATTGTTTGCATGGATTTTTTTGAAGATTATACAAAAATTTTAATTGGAGTTCTGGTAGTATATTAAAAAATTACTTCAAAATAGTATAGGAGCATAGTTACAAAATAAAGTGGCAAGGAAGGGTTTCCCTACCACCTGATATCATCTTCTAGAAGTTGACACGCTTATAACTTCAGTTTTTAATCATTCTGGCGGTTAGCTTCATGTGTCCAAATAAATCACATATAGTGCTATTTCTTTTTTTTTGTTTGTTTTTTGCTGTATTTTGGTTTATTTATTTATTTATTATTGTCTGAAGTTTTTCATATGTCTTCTTTTACCCCAATTGACCCTCCTCCCCCAGCCATTCCCACCCCGGGCAAGTCCCCACCGCCCCAGTGTCTGTGTCCATTGGTTATGCTAATATGCATGCATACATGTCCTTTGGTTGCTTTCTAACCCTCCCTCCCCTACCATTTGTCTCTGGATCTACTCTTGTTTATCAAATTATGGTGATCATTATATCCCACATATGAGTGGTATCATGTGGTATTTATCTTTCTCCGACTGGCTTATTTCGCTTAGCATAATGCTCTCCAGTTCCATCCATGCTGCGGCCAATGGTAAGAATTCCTTCTTTTTTACAGCAGTGTAGTATTCCATTGTGTGGATGTACCACAGGTTTTTAATGCACTCATCTGCTGATGGGCACTTAAGTTGTGTCCAAATCTTAGCTATTATAAATTGTGCTGCTATGAACATAGGGGTGCATATATCCTTTCTGATTGGTATTTCTGGTTTCTTGGGATCTAGTCCTAGAAGTGGGATTACTGGATCAAATGGGAGTTCCATTTTTAACTTTTTGAGGAAACTCCATACTGTTCTCCACAGTGGCTGCACCAGTCTGCATTCCCACCATCAGTGCACGAGGGTTCCTTTTTCTCCGCATCCTCACCAGCACTTGTTGTTCATTGATTTGTTGATGATAGCCATTCTGACAGGTGTGAGATGGTACCTCATTGTTGTTTTGATTTGCATCTCTTGAATGATTAGTGACTTTGAGCATGTTTTCATATGTCTCTGGGCCTTCTGTATGTCCGCTTTGGCAAAGTATCTATTTAGATTTTTGATTGGATCGTTTATCTTCCTTTTGTTAAGTTGTATGAGTTCTCTTGTTTGCATGGATTTTGAAGATAATGTTTTAAGGAAATTCTGTACCTTTAGTGGGTCATTTTGGACTGTGCCCTTACTCCTCTGGACACATATTAACTTTTCTCTTCCATTGGAGAGAGGAAAAGGCTGAAAAGTATTATCTGTGAAGTCTTCGCCCATGCTCTTAGACTGCCTGCCATTCTCCTCTGATGGCTTTATTTCCTGTGACCCAGCAAAATCACACCTTCTTTCTTCACCTTGGTGCAGACAGAGCTGGCATTGGGAGGGGGCTGAGGGGTAGTGTTGTGGTAGGGGGTGGGCTTGTTATCTCTCTTGCTTGTTTTCAGAAACTGTCACCCTGGCATCTAAGTGAATCTGTAAAACTAGAAGTAATTATAAAAACCCCCAACAAAATCCACACATTCTTAAAAGCAAAGTTACAAGAAATAACTGGAACTAGATTGATATTGTAAGATTATGAAGATCATTTCTTTTTCTCTGTCTATTGCCTATACAGATATTTGAAACCAAATTCTAGCCTTCAGCTATCTGCAATCATTGTAAGAGTTTCAATTCTGTGCCCCACACTCTTCAAGGGAAGAGACCATATTTCACACTTGTAAAATGTTGGGCTTGGTCTGATTCCGTGATACCTGGCGTTTCTTTTATTTCTCAAATTCCAGGATTTCACTTTGAGCTTCTCTCAGATGAAGTGTTTAGCGTGACAAGGGGAAATTGAGTTTCACATAAAGTTAGCTTGCTACAAAGACGTGGGTAATTAAGAAATCTTCATTATCTTGGTAAGACCTTTTTAGCTAGCTATATTTTGCCTTAATTATGGTAATAATAACAAAGCCAATGAACTTATCACCTTTCCATTAAGTGCCTCCAAATGTTTTATTCAGAAGCACAATGATTCTGAAGAGGGTTATTGTGTAATGTGCTCTCTGCACGATGAGCCTTAGCATTTGATTAGATCCCATAATTTTTGAGTTAAAGGTGAAAACTAGGTATGGAAGCATTGGCTGTTAATTCAGCCTATGCCATTATGAAAGCCTTGACAAAATACAGTTGCTAACTTTCTCATAATGATCTAGGTACTTGGTGTTTTGGCATGTTTCCTAATTACTCTTGCTAGAGGTCAAGTGTCAATGGTCTGTCTTTCACTTTCCTATGTGTTCAAGGCATATGTAAGGTGGTGGTGTTTTTTCAAATACCTGCAATAAAATTCATTCTTTGTGGTGTACAGTTCTGTGCATTTTTGACAAAGGAATAAAGTGGTGTATTCAAAACCATAGTCATGACTCAGAACAGTTCCATTACCCCCAAATTCTCTTGGACTTCTTTGTAGTCAACTCTTCCCAGCTCCAGCCTCTGGTATCATGTATCTGTTTTCTGTGTCTATAATATCGCCTGATCAGAATGTCATATAATGAAATCATTCAATATGTAATCTTTTGAGTGTGGCGTTTTTGTTTTATTTTGCTTAGAGAGATGCATTTGAGATTAGGCCATGTTATCATGTGAATCAGTAGTTCATTATTTCACATTGCTGAGTGATATTCCCTTGTGTGGTTGCATCATAATTTGTTTATCCATTCACAAGTCGAAGGACACCTCAGTTATTTTGATTTTGGTGATTATGAATTAAGCTGCTATAAACGTTTATATGCAAATTTTAATATGAACATAGTTTTCGTATTTCTAAGGTAAATAACTAGGCATGAGATTGCATGGTAGTGTGTTAAGTATGTACTTAATTATAAGAAACTCCCAAACTGTTCCAAATTGGCTGAACCATTTTGTATTTCTGCCAGTAAGGTATAAGAATTATAGTTGCTCCTTCCTCATCAGCACTTTGTTTTGTCAGTATTTGATATTTTAGCCATTCAAATACATGAATAGTAGCATCTCATTGTATTTTTAATGATATTTACTTCTTTTTTTTACATGCCTGTTTGCCATAGATATATCTTCTTTCGTGAATGTCTATTCACATCTTATGCTCACGTTTAAGTTGCATTGTTGGTTTCCTTATTGTTGAATTTTGAGTTTTTTATGGATTCTGTTTACATGTTTTGTCAGATATGTGACTTGCAAATATGTTCTCCTAATCTATGACTTGTATTTTTATTCTTTTAACAGCATCTTTCATGGGGAAAAATTTTTATATGTTGATGTATAATTTATTAAAATTTTCCTTGTATGGCTCTCACACTTTTGGTGTCATATCTAAGAAATCTGCAAAGGTCGCAAAAATCTTATGTTTTTCCCTAAATATTTTACAATTTTAGATTTTATACTTATCTCTATTTTCAGTCTACACACACACACACACACACACACACACACACACACAAACACACACATACCAATATATATAATTAAATCCTCACCTGAGGATATTTTCCCCATTGATTTCTAGAGAGACTGGAAGGGAGGGAGGAGGAGGGAGAGAGAGATAGAAGGGAGGAAGTGTGGGGGAGAGAGATACATTAATTGGTTGCCTCCTGCATGTTCCCTGACCTGGAATCAAACCCAAGCCCCTTCATTCAGAGGGACGATGCTCTAACCGCTGAACAAACCTGCCAGGGCTCAGTTAATATTTTATATAAAAAGTAACATATAAGTTGTGATTAAGTTTTTTTGCATATGGACATATCTCATTGTTCCAGCATCATTACTGAAGAGACGATCCTTTCTCCATTAAATCAGTTTGCAATTTTGTAAAAAACCAGTTCTTCATGTATGAGTAGGCCACTTGTGAAACTCCTTATTCTGTTCTGTTGAGCTATGTGGCTTTCTTTCACCGGTACTACACTATCTTAATTACTGCAGCTTTATATTAAGGCTTGAAAATAGGTAATACAAGTCTTCTGACTTTGTTTTTCTTTTTCAGAATTTATTTGGTTATTTTACTACCTTTGTCTTCCCATATAAATGTTAGATATGCTTGTCAATACCTACAAAAGGGTCGTGGGGTTTTAAATGGGATTGCACTGACCCTATAGATCATATTGGAGAGAATCAGCAGTAATATTGACTGTTATAATTCATGGATATAATACGTTTCTTTGGAACTCTTTCAGTTTCTTTCATCAGTGTTTTGTATTTTTCATCACAATGTCTAGCACACATTTTTGTTAGATTTATACATTAGATTTAAATTTTTGGTGGTATTATTATAAATGGTACTGTTTCTAATTTTGATTTCCAATTATTCATTGCTAATATATAGAAATACTATTGATTTCTTTATATTTGACCTTGATTTTTGGCACCTTCATAATTTCAATATCTAATGTCATCTGCAAACAGAAGGAGTTTTATTTCTTCTTTTTAATTTATATGCCATTTTTTCCCCCCTCATTGCCTGAATATACTGGTTAGGTCTTTCAGCAAAGTATTGAATAGGAGTGGTGAAAGTATACATCCTTGCTCTGTTCCCAATTTTAGGAGGAAAGCATTTAGTCTTTTTGCATTAAGTATGAAGTTATGTGTAGTGTTTTTTATTAGATGATTTTTATCAGATTAAGAAAATTCCCATCCTTTTATAGTTGCTGAGAGTTTTTAAAAATCAATGGATATAAATGTTCTTAATTGCTTTTTCTGCCTCTATTGAAATGACAGTGTAGTTTTTCTTCTTTAGTCTGTTAAGATGATGAATTATACTGATTGACTTTTAAATATTAAGACAACCTACACTTCTTAGATAAATTCAAATTGATTCTGATCCATTTTATATATTGCTGGATTTGATTTGATAATATTTTAACTCTACTTTAATAAATTTTTGAACTTATGCACAGATTTTTTTTTTTTGGTAATGTCTTTGGATTTTGTATCAAGGTAATGCTGGCTATATAAAGCGATTTTGTACATATTGTCTCTTTTATTTTATGGAAGAAATTGTGTAGGATTTATACAACTTCTTCCATAAGTCTTTTGTAGAATTGGCCAGTGAACCATCAGAACTGGGATTATTTTGTTAGAAGATTTTAATCCAGTAGTTTAATTTCTTTAGTAACTGTAGGGCTTTTCCAGTTATCTAATGTCCTTGAATGAGTTTTGGTAATTTGTGTTTTTGAAGGAATTTGGACCATGTTGTGTATGTCGTTAGATTTATGGTTTAATACCTATAGTATCATTATCATTTTAATGTCTGTGCTGTCTGTAGTAATGTACTGCTTTCATTCCTGGTATCGGAAAACTGTGACTTCACCTTTTTTCTTCTTGGTCAGTCAGTCTTAATGATTATACATTTTATTAATCTTTCCAAAGAACTAGCTGTTGGTCTCATTGTGTTTTCTTTATTATTTTTTTTTGGAGAGAGAGAGAGAGAGAGAGAGAGAGAGAGAGAGAGGAGGAGGAGTAGGAGGAGGAGGAGGAGGAAAAGAAGGAGGAGGAGGAGGAGGAAGAAGAAGAAAACGGGGGATTTAACACTGTGCTGGTGGTTAAAGTTTTCTGATCCTGTTTTTCAGAATTCCCAGGTAGTTTTTTGTGTGCTCTATGAAGAGTTTTTAGTTAGTTGTAAGCCATGGGAGAGGCTGCACAGTGAACTTTATCTTGGCATGCATTGGTACTCCTAAGGTGGTTTTCAAGGCAGAAAATTGTACCATAAAGATGGATAAACTACTGGTAGACTATGAAGTGGTGGCCATATATATATTTTTTGAATCATTATCAGGGTAAATAGGCTGGTATTTTAAAATATATCCCTGGAGGCAAATTATTTAAAGTTGGGTTGTGGGTGTTCTGGAAAATCTAGGGAGTGTGTTTATCACATGATTTTGCTCTTTATGACTGGCTTTGTTGTCTCTTTGTATTTTCATGCCACTGTGACTTTCTTCTTTGCGGTGCAGACAAATTGTGAGATAGACTCTAGTTGAGGAACTATCGCTATGCCCTATGAATCATAGAACTGACATCATCCACGTCAGATCTCTTCTGAGAGCAGCACTGGGTCTTTTGGTATTTCTTTGGTTAGTACGGGACTTTGATTGATTAAATGGAAAGAGAAAAAAATGTTCTGGAAAATTACTTATAGTGATGAGCTACTAAAAAGCATATAAGTGTGGCCAAATGCTTTGCCATTATAGTTAAGTAAATCCATTGGAGTTTAATGGTCATCTTTCAAATCCATTCACTATGATCAATGTCCTTGGGTTTGGAAGGCTAGCCTGCACCATCTCTCATTCATGAAAACAATTTCTTTAAAAATAATTGAAAGGCATTTTTACAATAAAATGAAGGGAGTTTAGACAACAAAATATAAATCACTTTCTGTATAGATTGCCTCGTTTTCAGATATTCTTTCAACTCTACATACATATAATTTTTCCTAGTTTTTCTTAGTGATCTGATTTATAACCTGCTTTGACTTAACATTATGCCATTAACACTGCCCATGATGATAGCATAGTGTTCATCATTATCTCTCATAAAAGCTGCTTACTAACATTTTGGCAGCATTCCATTAACTTAATGTGCCATCATTTACATAGACATTTAAATTGTTTACAGGTATTTTCTAGTACAGATATTAGTTCACTATCTTCATGGATATAGCTTTTTGTTGTTATTTTCTGTAATTTCTTTAGGATGCATTTCCTAGTAGTTTCAAAAATTTATTGTGCAACCTTACAGTGCTACAGGTACATAGGAATGTCCCAAGGACAACACAATAATGCCACTTTTTTGTGTGACTATTTAAAGCTTTTGAATAACTCAAATAATTTAATAGGAATAAATGATCTCAAGGTTGACTTTACGTTTTTATTAATATTGAGTCAAACATTTTCCATATATTTGCTTATTACAGCTTCCTTTTGTGTGAGTAAACTGTTTCTCAGTTCTCTTTATGATTTCTTAGATGGCTTCAAATAATGGAAATGGCATTTCTCTAAAGACTTGAAAAATCATAGTTGACTTTTTTATTTTCCAAAGTCTGAAAAAATTGTAATTTAACTCTGAATCTTTGAGTTTATTTTGAAGAGTTGGGACTCATTTGCATACTTCAAGTTGACAGCTCTAATAAAAGAATATGTTTCAGATTTCTGTGTGTAATCATGGAGAAAGAAAAAGTTGGTAAACAAATATGAATGAAGAAGAGTCAAAATATTCCAAGGGCAGAGAGTTATTGCAAACTGGCTAATGTGTAACTATTTCTTATTTCTTCACATGACAAAATTGAGAAACTGATGAACATTTGAAGGGATTATATCCTGTAAATGTGCTTCCTATTTTTCTGTTTTCTGGAAGGTTTTGTATAATTGTGAAATTCTATGTTTCTTGGAAGTTTGGTGGAACTCTTATGCAGTAGTGCCTGAATGTGGATTTTTGTGTGAAAATTTCTGAATAATTGTGGCACTATCGCACTTCCCAACTCTGTTGTTATTATTATTTTTGGAGTGTATTTTCATTTTGTCTCAGTTTTCAAAATGTTTGGCATACAATTATTCATAGGGCTCTCTTAGCATTTAAAAAATCTCTAATGTAACTATAGCTATGCCTCCTTTTTAATCACATTTTAATTTGTTTTTTCTCTCTGTCTCTTTTTCTGGAGTAATTTTCCAGAGAATTATCAAGCTTATCTGTTCAAATAGTTGAATTTGTCTTTGGTGATGTTCTCTAATGACTTTGTTTTCTATTTCATTTATTTTCTACTTTTAAGTTGATTATGTTTTTGTAATTTTCTTATGCTTCACTCATTAATTTTTGACTTTTGCTTTTCTAATATAAGCATATTTTAAAGCTAAAATTTTCCTCTAAATACCACTTTAACTGTATTCCACAGGTTTTGATATGTAATATTTCCTCCTGAATATTTTAACATTTTCATTATTATTTCCTTTTCAGATTTTTAGTTATTTAAAAGAGGTATTTTAAATTTCCAAATGTATGGAAATTCTTAAAATTTTCATTATTGATTTCTTAGTTAAGTGCTTTATGGTAGGAAAACAATCTATATATCAATTCTTTGAAGTTTTTTGAGACTTAACTTGTGGGCAGTGTTTGTAAATACTAATTTTAGTAAGTTGTCCTAGTATGCATGGAAAGAATGTATATTTTAAAACTGACAGATGCTGATTTATATATGTTCATTTATCAGTCATGTTTATATTGTTCAAATCTTCAGTATATTTATTTGTTTTATATTCTTGTGTTATTGGTAATGTAGGGTGTGTATTTCAATATTTTACTGTGAGGGTGGTTTTAACATTTTTTCCTGTAATCTTATGTGTTTTTATTTTGCTGGTATATTGAGGTATTTTTAAAATTAGGATACAACTTCATAACTGTTATATTTTCTACATGAGGTGACATTTTATCAATGTTAGTGTCAATCACTGGTAAAAGTTTTCTCAAAGTTTAATTTGTCTGATATAATATCTCTATACAAACTAATTTTAAAAGTGTTTTCCTGCTATGTATTTTGACCTTCAATTTTATTTTTATGTTTTTTTTTTGGTAATTAAAAATAAATATAATCTGACTATCTTCTAACTGACAAATTACTCCATTTAATACATTGTAGTTATTGATATACTGGAGGCCGGTGCATGAATTCATGCACAGGGGGGTCCGGCTGGCCTGTCCCAATCAGGGCTGATGGGTCCTGACCGGCCTGGGGGAGAGTATGTGGGAGGTTGGTCGGCCGGCCCCACCTCCTGCTTGAACTGTGGGTTGAACTCTTGACCAGGGGACAATTTGCATATTAGCCTTTTATTATGTAGGATTAGGACTTCTTTGTATCTTCTTCTGTGCTTATTAAATTTCCCATTTCCCTGTATTTTTTTCCTGAGCAGAATAAATAATTTCAAGATTCCTTCCAACTCTAATATCCTATGATAGTATAAAGCAGGTAATAACTAAATAAAAACTAGTATTGTAAGCTAATAGCAGCCAGTGTGAGGGAGAAGTCAGGAATGGCTTTGCTTGAGCTCAGTCTTAAAGGATAAATTCTATCTGAATTAACAGAAAGATGAAAATTAATGGTAGGAAGAAAGTAGAGGAAAATGCAGTGTGAAGTTGATGTATTTGGGAGTAGAAATAAATGAGGTCAGGGAAGAAAGGTGTTAGGTCACGACTACCAGAAGAAAACTTAGGGAAGAGGGAAGAGGAGAGGAAAAGGGGCTGAGAGATGATTACTGTATAACCTGAGCATAAGAAATACTACAAACATATCTTGCAGATGTTTACACCAGAGACCAGAGAAGTAGCTTTAAATCTTACAGTGGGCACTCCCTCAACTTAGAGTGATAAAGCCAAATACTCTTACCTTTTGTGTCCTTTTGATAAGGAAGACTCCGGTTGGAAGCGAATTGTTCCTGGTGACATTGGGTGTGGGGGAAGCATAGGTGAAAGTGTTTTGACCATTGAAATTCTGTTTCCAAAAGGATGGGGACCCATATCAGTGCAAGTGACATTCAAGCTGTCACAACATGCAGGACTCCCCACATACTGTCTATCTGTAGCCCTCTATGGGAGAGATGATGCTTTTCGGAAATGCTTATTAGAAAGCTCAGAAAATAAACTTGACTTCCTAAGACCATTATACTTTTTATAAATAAAAGGGCAAAGGCTGTCTTATACAGTGTTTTAGAAAATGTTTACTTTGTATTTTTTTTAAAATATATATATACTAGTATTTTTTATTGGTTTCAGAGAGGAAGGGAGAGGGAAAAAGAGAATGAAACATCAATAATGAGAGAATCATTGATTAGCTGCCTCCTGCACACCCCCTTACTGGGGAATGTGCCCTGAGCAGGAATCGAACCGTGACCTCCTGGTTCACAGGTCCACACTCAACCACTGAGCCACACTGGCCAGGGGAAAATGCTTATAATTTTGGGGAAAAGGGATTAGAAAACACCGGTCAAGAAACCCTGTTGCCAGAGAACAATGTTTGTGTTCCCTCATTTACATTCTAGCCCTGGAAATGGCCTTTCATTAGATGATAAGAGAAAAGCAGAAGGCATGTTCATGACCCTTCTATTAAAGCCAAATTTACGGGTGAAACAGAAATAAGGACTGAAAATTTACAAGAATGCAGCAGTGTGTTCTGCAGCTTTTGCTCTTGCTATCATTAATAAATCTGTGCTGCCCAATGACTGCTCTAATCCCAGGGAGCTGAATGCTGGTGATAAAGTATCTCTCCTGCATTAGCAATCTGAATGGAGTAACAAAATGTCACTTTGTCAAAGATGAGATGTCGACAGGGGGTCAAAAAGCAAATGCACAATTCAATTCCACTAAAGGTCCCCTACTTTCACTGCCCACTGAAGATAACTGCTATTAGGGCTGAAATTTGTGTAAACTTCCTCGGGCTGCATTTGGAGTTCTGTTCCCATTATACCAAAAAGGTCACAGTACAAGGAAAGCTGAATAATTTCTGCGAGGCTCAGCTATCAAAACTCTTTTCCATAAACCCACAATAATTAAAAGAGTGTGCTGCCCTGGCCGGTGTTGCTCACTGGTTAGAGCGTAGGCCGATGCACTGAAGAGTCACCCGGTTCAATTCCCAGTTAAGGGCACGTACCTGGTACCTAGGTTGCAGGTTCGATCCCCAGCCATGGTTGGGTGCATGCCGGAGGCAGCCAATGGATGTGTCTTTCTCACATCTATGCCTCTCGCTCTGTCTGTCTCCCTCCCTCCCTTCCTTTTCACACTCTCTAAAAGTCAATGGGAAAAATATCCTCAGGCAAGGATTAACAACAAAAAAGGAGTATGCTCCTAGCACAGAGATAGACAGATTGATCAATGAGCAGGTTACATAACCTAGACCTCAAATATGTAAAAACTTAGCATACAGTTAAATCCCTTAAATCCTCAGCTAAATGTCAGTGTACTCCACGTTAATGGAGCAAAGGGCACCCTTTGCCTATTTTCCTGCCTTCTGCATCTCTCTCCTCTCCAGGTCTGTGATGGTTAATTCCTTTTTGTAGATTCAGGCCCACTCTAGTACCAGAAGAAGCTTGACCTTCCACTAGATATATTGTGACCATTTTCTAAGAAATATTGTCCTTAACTCCATGTATCATAATCATCTGGCATTCCATCATAGAGGTGAAGACTAACATCTCTAACCCATCCTCTATTGTCTTGCATGTGAAATTTTGAAAATGCTGATTACATCATCTTGTATCCCACTTTTTATTTGGACTTTTAATATAAATAATATATATTCTTTGGGGATGTTTTATTTAATGCTGTGTCACATGGGTCTTCCCTTTCCCAATGGTTGTACATAGAGGTTTTTCCCCCAAGTATTGTCTATTATTGTAAATATTAATATGATCCGAGTCTTTATATATGTCCCAAGGATAGTTTACAGAGGTGAAAAAAAAATCTGTGGTCTCACAAAAATCATTTTGTGAAAAAGAGAGAGTAAACCAAGACCCATATATATCTGTAAGTCCAGTGGTTCCATGGAGGAACCTGAGGAGAAGTCATACCCCTGATTGGCTATGGACTTGATTGCTAACTCCATTGGGGTAACAAATAGAAATGAGATAGTTGAGTAGGAGGAATTTCCCCTGCTTCTCTGCTTGCTTCTCAGCCTCTTCCTTGCTTTTCCACAGGGAGGAAAAGCAGTAAATGTGACTGCTTAGAGCAGGGATTCACCCACTCTTCTTGTAAATCTCAGAAAGTAAATATTTTGGGCTTTGCAGGCCATGTGGTCTTTGTGGCAACTATTCAACTCTGTTATCCTGGAGTGAAATAGGCAATATGTAATTGAATGGACATGGTTTTGTTCAATTTTATTTTTTAACCCTTTGCACTCGCTTGCTTTTTTCTCATTCCTTTATTCTACTCGGGATTTAATTTTTTAAATACCCCAGATTTTACAAAGCACGACAGTAGAATAAAAAACTGGTTTCTTTTCATACAAACTTATTTATTTGGATTTTTTAATATTACAAATTATTGATACATTCAAAGAGTAATTTTAATCTCTATTTTTTTAAATATATTTTTATTGATTTCAGAGAGGAAGGGTGAGGGGAGAGAGATAGAAACATCAATGATGAGAGATAGTCATTGATCGGCTGCCTCCTGCACACTCCCTATTAGGGATCGAGCCTGCAACCCAGGCATGTGCCCTTGACCGGAATCGAACCTGGGTCCTTTCAGTCCGCAGGCAGACGCTCTATCCATTGAGCCAAACCAGCTAGGGCTCAAATGAAACTTTATTGACAAAAATAGATGGTGGGCTAGATTGGGCCTTCACGCTGTCGTTTGCTGAGCAGTGACTTCAAGCCCAAAATACTGGACAAAATTCAGTAGTGGCAAGGGTCACTGTGCATGTAAGTGCAGATTGCTTAATTTGGTCACCACTTCTCCAGACCTTGAAACTAGTGAGCTGAGGAGGGTCAATGAATAGTGTTGGCCATCTTTTTCTTTTTCTACCTGATATTGGTCATTGCCCTGAGCCTGCAGATGGTAAAAATTAGATCCAGGCTTACATGTAAAAATTAGATCCAGGGTTACATGTAAAAAGTAGATGATTCTGCACAAGGCCTTGAAACTGAGCTCTGTGTTATAACCCTTATTATCAGCACTTTTCTTCAAGGAGTGTTGGGTAAGGCATTGCTAAAAACAGAGAGGGATTTTATTAAGCATATGCTATAATTTCTTCTGTGTTGAGCTCTTTTAGAAAAACTTGCTTGATAAGAGGGTCATAGAGCACGGATTGGGATTCCTTAGGTTCTCTAGTTAGAATCCATCAATAGTTCATCCCGCAATTTTCATGAAAGCAGTACCTTTCCTGCATGCACTGTTACCGTGACATTTCAGCACAATGGATTGTAATTTTTTCCCTGGCTAAAACTAAAAAATGTCACTCGAGTGTCTGCCTGTATGTGACTGTTGTTGAGAGGGCAGCATTTAGAGATGGCAGCAGGCCAGCCGGACTAATCTGATTGCGCGTGGAGCGGGAGGCTTCTGGCCTGTCCCATAGACTCTCCAGTGAGAAAACGCTAATGAAAAATAGATTAGATTTTTACCAAGTGGCGCTTTGGGTGTCAGATGCCTGCACTGTACCAGTTCCCATCCTCATTACAATAACTGTCACAAGAATTGATTCATATCATGCTTTTATTTTACTTTATTTCGGTCCTTATGGAAATTTTATCAGAAAGAAATAAGATCCAGGAGTGTATTATCTGCGTGGTCCCTGGGAACCAAGGGCCCCTGTAGCGTTGAGGTTTACTGTCTTGCTCAGGCAGTCTGTGCAGTTGCTTTATGGAAACTGACGTTCTCAGCTGGGAAAAGCAGCTCCTGGGGAGAAGGAGAGGGAGGAACCGCTCAGAGGAGCAGGCAGCAGTCAGCGGCAGAAACCGGAGGCATAATTTATGTATACAAAGCGATACAGGCGCTGTGCTGGGGAAACTTTATAAAAGGAATTGAGATAACCAATAATAATAACCAAGAGAGCAGAAAACAAAATGGCGAAAGAATTCTGTAGAGAGCAGCGGCTCCCTACACCCCTCTCTAGGATGGTTTTACCACATGTGGGCGTAGCCACGGCCCTGGGAAGGCGCACGTGAAAGAGCCTGTTTTAACTTCATTTAACCCAGAGTGTCTGGAAAGGCGTTTGCCCTGGAGGCCATTTTTGATGTAGTGTGTTAATAAGATAGCACAGAACATGATTTGGAAAACTGACTTGTATGGGGTTGTTCACATAGTCTTGCTCTGTTAGCAGGAGCTTGGCCACGTTAAGGGTGCTAGCTGTGGCCCTGATCAAAACTCGCTGTTCCAGAAAGAAGAGCAAAGTAACGATATTCACTGAGATTCCATCAGTTTGTTCTTTCTATGAGTCTGTTTCTGTTTTGATTCCTTTGTCCTTTAGATTCCACATATAAGTGAAATCATATGGTGTTTGTGTTTTTCTGACTTACTTCACTTAGCATACTACCCTCTAGATCCGTCCGTGTTGTCACAAATGGTAAGATTTCTTTTTTATGGCTGGGTAATATTCCATTTTATACAGTGTGTACTAGAGGCCCGGTGCACGGTCCCTTGGCCTGGCCTGCGCGGATCGGGCCGAAACCAGCTCTCTGACATGCCCTGAGGGGTCCTGGATTGTGAGAGCATGCAGGCCAGGCTGAGGGACCCCACTGGTGCATGATTGGGACCAGGAAGGACCGCGGGAGGGCTCCAGGGCATGTCCAGCCTGTCTCACCCAGTCCCAATCAGGCGGACCCCAGCAGCAAGCTAACCTACCGGTCTGAGCGTCTGCCCCCTGGTGGTCAGTGTGCATCATAGCGACTGGTCTAACAGTCGAACAGTTGGACACTTAGCATTTTAGGCTTTTATTTTATAGGATATATATATCCTATATATATATACGTATATCCTATATACATATATCCTATATACACATATCCTATATATATATATCCTATATATATATCCTATATATATCCTATATAATATATATCCTATATATATCCTATATATATATCCTATATATATATATATATATATATATCCTATATATATATATCTCCTATACACACACACACATACACATACACATACACATACACACATATAGATTCTTCTTTATCCAGTTGTCTATTGATATGGGCGCTTAGGTTGCTTTTATATCTTGACTTGTAATGCCCTTTATTTTATAACGCCATATTATTTTCCTCACTTTAAAAGAAACCTGAGATTCTGAGTGACCAAGTGGTTTTTCCAAGGTATAAAATACTTTGGCTGTGCAAATAAGCCAGGTTATTTTTCTCCTAGTACCAGGCTTTGTGAACGAGACCAGAGAAGGCAAGCAGGTAACCATTTCCTGGTAAAGGGAGAAACATCCTGGTTTGCCTGGGATCCTGGAATGTGGGCCTTTCAGTGACAAAAGCAGGAGGTTCTCGGCAAACTGGAACCAGTTGGTCATCTTTTGTTCCGTTCTCTAATTCCCATAATAAAGATGGAGGGGCCATTCTGGCACTCCTTTCTGCTGAGCCTGCAAATGGTCTCAGAATCTTTCTGGACACTGTGCTCCAGGAAGCCACTGCCGAGCGGTGGGAACATGGTGTGTGTGTGGGTTGAGGAAGTTTGCTGGGGAGGTTGAGGGAGGTTATTTTTCATCTCTTTCCAAGAGTATGCTGGCTCATATGAAACCTGTTACATGCCAAGTAGCCAGGGTGTAATATGCTGGCTCATATAAAATATGTTGCATATTAAATAGCCAGAGTGCTAAGCGAGGGCTTTTAGAGACTCTGGCTCTGTTTATCAGACTCTGCAATGAGCTGACATTTAGTGATTTTTTTTCTTCCCTTTTGTCTAATATCTTTCATTTGTGATCCAAATCCATTCTGCCCTATTCCCAGATGCATTAAATCTGGGCTAGTCTTGTTCTTGTATCTTATTTTAGCCTCAGCTAAAGGACATGCCTTAAACAAGTGATTTACTCACTTAATATCGAAAAAGGTGCTTCTACCAATTTGAAAACAGAATCTGTTTATTGAAGCTTCTTTGTAGAGTAGAAATATGTTTCTTCTCCCCTTTTTCAACATGAAATTTTAATTATGTCATTGATCAAAATCAATATTAAAACGGGTAGGACTTAAACAAAACAATGAAATCCTTCAAGTCTCAGGTTATATGTCATCTTAGAGAGCATTTTCTGATACCCTGCACTAAAAGTCAGCCCTGATTCTCCTCGCCTGTGCAGTTTGTCATTCAGCTTCTAAAATAGAACACATAAAGAAAAGAATACCGCCTTTCCATGAAGGTGGCGCTGAAAGCGAAGAAGAAAGCAAAGCCCCTGCCCCCTGCCAAAGCAAAGGCTTTAAAGGCAAAGAAAGCAGTGCTGAAAGGTATCCACAGCCAAAGCAGGTCCGCGGGTCACCCACCTTCCAATGGCCATAGACACGGAGGCTCTGAAGGCAGCCTAAATACCTTCGGGAGAAACAAGCATCCCCAAGAGCAACAAGCTTGACCTCTATGAAGAAGATAGAAGTCAACCATACACTTGTGTTCATTGTGGATGTCAAGGCCAATGAGCAGCAGATCAAACAGGCCGTGAAGAAGCTCAATGACATTGACATGGCCAAGGTCAACACCCTGATCAGGCCTGGTGAAGAGAAGAAGGCATATGTTCCACTGGCTCCCGACTATGATGCTCTGGATGTTGCCAACAAAATTGGGATAATCTGAACAGAGTCCAGCTGGCTAATTCTAAACATATGAATTTTCACTGTAAATAAAAAAGAACACAAATCATAAATGTATAACTATGCATTTCACAAAGTGGTCACAGTCTTTTTTAAAAAAATATATATTTGTATTGATTTCAGAGAGGAATGGAGAGAGAGAGAGAGAGAGAGAGAGAGAGAGAGAGAGAGAGAGAGAGAGAGAGAGAGAGAGAGAGAGAGAGAGAGAGGGAGAGGGAGAGAGAGAAGAGAGAAAGAAACATCAATGATGAGAGAGAATCATGATCGGCTTCCTCCTGCATGCCCCCTACTGGGGATCGAGCCTGAAACCCAGGCATGTGCCCTGACCAGGAATCAAACTCTGAACTCCTGGTTCATAGGTCAACACTCAACCACTGAGCCACAGAGGCTTGGCATGATCACACCCTTGTAATCACTACCCAGATTAAGAAATAGAATATTATCAGCACCCTGGGAGTCCTCTTCATGCTATGTCTCAGCCACTGCCCTCCTCAAATTAACCACTTTCCTAACTTTATCACTGTGGAATAGGTTTACCTATTTTTGAGCTTTATATAAATGGAATCTTTTGTGTCTAGCTTCTTTCATTTATCATTGTGCTTGTCACAGCCTTTTAGGCTGTTGTACATAGCAATTGTTCATTTTTCCCCTCATTACCTTATAATAGCTCTTATTATGCCATAATACTTTTATGCACTCTACTGTTGATAGGCACTTGTGTAAGTTCTAGTTTTGGCCAGACTATGATATGAAAATCATGACTATAAGATGATCTTCCCCACATGCGTGACGACAGAAAGGTATCACTTCGCCCTGTGTGATTTTTTTCTTACAATCGCTCATGGTGAGTTACTCAGCTTCAAGTCTTTTCTAAGTTTTTCCAAAGAAAGATTCGGCACCAGCAGGTAGTTTGGCCTTGTCTTTCAGACAAGAGAACACTTTGGGGCCATGTTCTGCTTTGGTGATATAGTTCATTCACTGTTTAACAATGGTGAGATGATTGTCATTTGTGAGACCCATCCTAACTGCACAATGGTTTCTGATTAGGATAAGACCGAAATTGTTGCTGATTAATGTAACACACTGTGGTTGGCCTTTAGTGCCTCACATCACCTTAGAAGAAGGTGGCACCTGTAAAAATCAATAATGCATGAATCGAGAAAGCTCTGAGGTAGCATTTCTGTTCAGTCCAGACGGAAAGACAGAATCAAAGTTTCTCAGTTGCCAAGTTTCTCGTTTTATTCATATCCAAGCGTTTATATGGAGCACACATGTTGTGGGTTAGCCAAGAGAAATATGCCATTATTTCTACCTGCAAGTAGTTTATAATATCCTTGGTTGAGACAAGGCATTTGAACAAATACAATGAAAAGGCAATGCAGCCCTAGTCAGTTTGGCTCAGTGGATGGAATGTCGGCCCACTAACCGAAGGGTCCCAGCTTTGATTCCGGTCAAGGGCACGTACCTTGGTTGCAGGCTCCATCCCTGGCCACAGGTCGGGGTGGATAGGGGAGGCAACCATCCATGTGAGCACATCAATGTTTCTCTCTCCCCCCCGTCTCTCATTCTTCCACTCTCTCTAAAAATCAATGGAAAAATATCCTCAGGTGAGGATTAACAACAACAAAAAAAGGCAATGCAAGGCAATAGGTGGGTAGGTTGCAAAGTATGTTATACCAATAGAAAATGTATCAGATTCAAAAGGGAAAAAAAGGAAATGTGTAATCTTTAAGGAGGATTGGACTTAAGATGGGTCCTGATTTTATGTGACAGTAAAATAGAATAAGTAAATAAGGAACAAGACCACTCACTGTTAGAGCTGTTTACATCTTCCCACTTTTAGGCAAGGGTTGAGTGCTTAGTAGGAAATCTAAGAATTTCTAAATTGACATCTTGAGTAATTCCTAATGTATATTGTATTCATTACCCCTGAAGGTGCCAGAACATAAACAGCCTCTTTCTAATGGTGGTGTCTCATTTGGCATTCATAAAGTGATTTTATTTACAACTGGGCTGTTAATTATCTTCATCGGTGACAGCCTCTGAAGCCATTCATTTGCAGTCTTTGCATTCCAGTATTTTCCTGCTGTCTCTCTTTGTGAGTGCACTACTCTCTCTGCAGTGATCTATGGCGCTCAAGAAAGGATTTAAAAATTGACAGACTGAAAGATACCAGCACCCGGGAGAGTTTATCAAACCTCCAGCCAGTGAACTTGGTTCAGCCAATGCCTTTAAAAGAATGAGTGTCTGAAAAGCTGCAGGGCACTGTATCGAGTTAGCACTGAAAAATGAGAGAGATTTTGAACTGTGTGAAATGGACATTCTGTTCTGTAGTGGAAAGTGAGTGTGAGAGAGGAAGAGAGTCGGCCAGTGGAAGAATGAAGGAGCAAAGACGAACGGGGGGACAGATTGATGTAAGGGGCAAGTTTTCCAGGGACTCTTGGAGTCTGTTTTCTGAAGGGTCAGGGCAAGGGTGCAGGATTCTCCTAGATGAAAGCCAGAAGTTCTTTTCCTGTTTTAAGGAAAATTAAAAAAAAAAAAAAAACACCAAAGCTTTAAATAAAACAGGAAACCCCCTGGATTGTTTAGGCACTCACTGGTCTGCAGACACAGGGGGCTGAATTACTATAGGGAAATGTTGGTAAGCATGGACCCTGCATGAGCTGAGTCATTTAAGCTCAGATCCAATAACACATCAGGAAAATACAAGGTGGCAATTCCAGCTCAGTGTCCTTCATGGGCATCATGAAGGGATCTTAGGGAGAATCGACTTCAGCTGCTACGTCATTTCTTCCTGTTGTGGAAATGATGCTAAATAAATGAAAGGCTTTGGCCAAGGTTGTGTCACAAGGACCATAGCTCAGGTCTCTCAGCTTAGAGCTCTTTGTATGACACTCTCCTTCCTTGGTGGTATTGTCAGTTTCAGTGTCCAGGTGCTTTCTGGTTCGTTCTCTCTTTTTTTAAGTCCTCACCCAAGGACATGCTCATTGATTTGGGAGGGACGGAGGGAGGAAGAGAAGGAGGGAGGGGGAAGGAAGAGAGAGAGAGAGAAGAGAGAGAGGGGGGGGGGACAGAGAGGGAGAGAGAGAGACACATGTCAGAGAGAAACAACCAATTGCCTTCCTGTACCCATCCCTATTGGGGATCAAACTTAGAACCTAGGTAGGTATGTGCCCTGACCAGGAATCAAACCTGCAACCTTAACCTTTTTAGTGTACAGGACAACACTGCAACCAACTGAGCCACACCGGCTAGGGCTTTCTGATTTTCTTCATAGTCCAATGCAGAATTTGTCAGTGCTGTTTTGAGAGATTTGCTTTTGGTTCACATTGTTCAAATTAGGGTTTCTTCCTAGTAAGAAGGGAAATGGATTTTAGTGTACTCTTTCAGTATCATAATCTTGAAGAAACTTAGATGAAAACATTTAGCTCTTGATGGATGGATCTATTGATATAAATTTATGTATCTTATAAATTAAGTACATATATATGGAGTAGAGAATATTAACATTTCACTTACTGTTTCAGAATCTTAATTTACTTACTGCAAAATTGTAATACATAACATTGCCGTGTGGCTTGTTTTCTTAAAATGTGTTTTTATTGATTGGAGGGAGGGGGGGAGGGAAGGAGAGTAAGAGAGAGAGAGAGAGAAGGGAAACATCAATCAGTTGCCTCCTTCACTCCCCCTACTGGGGATTGAGCCCACAACCAGGGCATGTACCCTGACCAGGAATCAAACTGGCGAACTCTTGGTGCATGGGATGATGCTCAACCACTGAGCCACACCGGCTGGGCTCTGTCTACCTTCTTAGGGCAGTCATCCTCTCGTGGTTCCAACATCGCTGTGTGGCAGGGCTGTGGTTCATGGAATAAAAGGAGATGCAATAAGATCTTGCTTCATATTGCCACGCCAACCAGGGCTGCCATGTGGTTTAAAATAATTGGGGACTGGGGAAGTTCGTGTTGTCTGTAACATGTTATGCAAAGACATTAATATTATTACTTAACTGCCTGCAGCTTTACTGCCTCATGTAGGCGATTGAAGCACATCACATACAACTCCAGCTCCATAGGAAGTGTCAAGGGTCCTCCTTAAAGCTCCTTAATTCTGATCATAGATCACCTTCCTTGTTGAAATTATAGCCACATGTGAACTGTAATCTGTAAAAGCTGTGACTCTGGAAATCACTATGGCAGGGGAGTGTCATTTATATTTTAAAAAATCACCAATTAGGAGAGGTCACAAGGAAACGGAGGCACATTAAACAATGGAAGGCTTGGTATTCAGAGCGTTAAAATAACAGTTTATTTTGAATGCTCATTTTGAAGCAGAATTTTCCTGACTACCCCCCATGCTCCATGTCTATACTGATGTTAACAGATGTCCCACCTTCCAACACAGAGACGCAGGCTTGGCAGCTTCTCCGCTCCTAAATTTAATTGTGGCTGCAAATGTGATAACGGAGCCACCTTTCCAACTTTTAATTGGATCCGCTTTTGGCACAGGCAGCCTTCGTTTTCCACCATATGGGTAATGGCCGTGCAAGGTGCTGCCTCCTGCCCTTCCTGTAATTTAGTGAACTCTTGATTATCTGCAGAGGCACCGGCTGCTGCGTAGTGGTTCAGTCACGGCTTTTACAACCCCCGCCAGCGATCCCTGCAGGTAATAACATAGCTAGGCTGCCTCCCCACATTGTCACGTGATTTAGTCTTGGGAACTGTAAACTTATCTTAATATTTACTTGGCAGAGCACCAACTATTGATCTGATGCCGATTAACCATTCCTTGCCATTGGAAGATCCATTGCAAATGTAATAGTCACATGATCTTAGAGGTCATCCTTGTCTTATGATCTGCAGAATATAGTACAACTCATACGATCTGGACGCCAGTCCTGTGGCTAGAAAGGTATTGCAGGTAGATAAACTGAGTTTGAGGAAGGCTGAGTGACTTATCTAGGGCCATCGTATAGGTATGGAGTGTGACTTTAACCTTATGTTAGGGCTCTAGCTTCTCTATGACTTTCCCCAAGAGGACACAGGGGTTATTTAGGTGATCTCTGTTTTGATTCTGTATGCTATAGTTTCCCTTTATTAGTACAAGTAATGGGGAGTTTGAGCTTGAATAAACACAGGGAAGAGATAGGGTGCATAGGTAAAGCAGGGAAATGTCAATACCATATCCACTACCTCCTCCTAAATATTGCTCTCTGTCTCCCTTCTTATTTTAAAAAAAAATATTTTAATTATTTCAGAGAGGAAGAGAGAGACAGAAATATCAATGATGAGAGAGAATCATTGATCAGCTGCCTCCTGCATGCCCCACGCTGGGGATCAAGCCTGCAACCCAGGCATGTGTCCTGACCGGGAATCGAACCATCACCTCCTGGTTCATAGGTCCATTCTCAACTACTGATCCATGCTGCCATCCTCTCGTGGTTCCAGGCATAGCTGTGTGGCAGGGCTGTGGTTCTTGGAGTAAAGAGCAGGTGGACGAGGCATAAAAGGAGAAGCAATAAGATCTTGTACAACTTGTTCCCAAGGGCATTAAAACAGTTGTCATGGACACATAAAATTTCAGTCCAACATCATAGGCTTGGGGAATTAAAAGACTGAAATACATTGTTTTTAAGGTACTTACTGGTTAGAGGAAAAGAAGGACATAAACAATTATGACACCTAGTAAATATAAAATTAAATCAGTTTCTTGAAGTGTTGTGGGAACCTAGAGGAGAGGAAAAACGAATTCAGTATGGTGGTAAATTTCAACCCTTCCTGATTTATTTTGGGCACATATGGGAGAGACAAGGTCTCTAATAATCAAGAACTTAAGCATCTCTCTTGAGTCAAATGAAGCCATCATTCCAAATTAAAGCTGAGTGTATAGAAATCCTTAATCTTGTAAGACCATAGCCAAACCCTTCATTATCAACTGTTTGGGGCCACATTTGGAAGGAGTCTTTTTGCTCGCAGTGTCTGTAGTCAGCATAAAAGCATGCGGCTGAATAAAGCAGAGCAATAGCTCTCAGCAGCAAAGTAGCACAGACCATTGGGGGATGCAAATGAACAGAACCCAAGGCCCTCTGTTTGAAAAGCTGCTTGGGTTGCAGCAACTGTCCTGGATGCTTCCGAGGCACGTTGAGCTAGCAAAGTTCCAGGCATCGGATGGTTCCAGGGAGAGCTCTGAACAATAATGATGGTCTGGGCTGGGGTGAGGGGTGGGAGGGATGAAGCCACTTTCCGAAATGCCACATGCTGCCTCTGTGCAGGGCAAGGAGGTGGCCTCTTCAATTTGGGAAACACTCATGTTCAGGCTGCAAGGTCTCTGGGCAGCAGAAGGGTTTCTGGAACCTGCCCTGCCTCCTCTTTCTTCTGCCAAAATAGGAGTGTTTACCCAGATGCAAAAGATGAAAAATCATGACATTAAAAAAGATTGGAGTGCTTAAAAAATATGGGTTTAATTAAGCATGCCTACCATTTGGGGATGGGAGGATTCAGATTTGGAGAGGCACACGGAAGATGTAGCATCTGTCTTTTCACTACCTCCATCATCATGGTGCTACTGTGGCTCACTCCTTGGCCATTCTCCTCGCCAAGTAGATGGAAATGATCCTTTATTTTTATTTTTACATTTTTATTAAACTTATTGGGGTGAAATTGGTTGATGATCCTTTATGTTTTTTAGGCTTTAATAAATTTGTTATTCATCCTTTTTTTACAGTTTTTATTGAATTTATTGTGATGACATTGGTTCATAAAATTATATAGGTTTCAGGTGTATGATTCTATAATACATCGTCTGTATATTGCATTGTGTTCACCATTTATGTTTTTACTAAATGTTAGCTGATTAAACACACACTTCCTCTGGTACACAAAAGAAGTGCTGTGTGTGTGTGTGTGTGTGTGTGTGTGTGTGTGAGGGGGGAGTGGGGTGTGTTTGTATGTGTGGGCTGCAGAGCATAGCAGAATTACTGGACATTGTGGTAATTTAGAGGGATGTGAAGGTCTACAATTCCATTTTCTTTTCTGCTGTTTCTTTCTCCATAAGTAGCTCTTATGGTGGTAGTGGCCACACTATGAAGTCAGTTGGCTGTGTGATTGCCTGAAAAAAGAATGGTTCTGGGACAGAGAGAAGTGAATTTGAATCCCACTCTTATTGCTTAGTAGATAGCGAAAATGGCCCACTCCCCTGTAAATGCAGACCATTAATTCTCATTTTGCAGAATCATAATCCCTTCAGGGTTTGGGAACATGCACACATGTGCTTAGGGATGGGTATGCTCATGTTCTCTGCATTCTTTTTTAAATCCTCACCTGAGGATATGTTTTTTATTGACAGTTTTTGTTTGTTTTTTTTAGAGAGAGAGAGAGAGGAAGGGAGAAAGAGAGAGAGAGAGGAAGGGAGAGAGGAGGAGAGGGAGAAGAGAGAGAGAGACACATCAGATGTGAGAGAAAAACATCAAATGGTTGCCTCCTGTATGTGCTCTGACCAGATATTGAACCTGCAACCTAGATATGTGTCCGGACTGGGAATGGAACCTGCAACCATTTTGTGTACAGGACAACAACCAACTGAGCCACCTGGCCAGGGCCTCTGCTCTGCATTCTTGTCACACCTCATGACTGTGGCTCTGTAGCTGTCCCCCCATCACAAAGCATGGCACCCTGAGTTAGCTGTCATCCGTGATGGCGGGAACTCAAAGCACTCTGGGTTTGCAGCAGCAGAACGTGGGTTGGGGTTGGGTTTGGGCTTGGTGGGATGCAAATGGCGCTCCAGTCTGCCTTGCTTCATAACATGTCCTGAGAGAAGCACAGTTTGTTCCCAGAACCTTCCATGTCCTTCATCAGACCTTGCCTTGTAGCTTCTGGATTTATTTTCTATCTTTATAGTATTTTGAAACTGGTCCCTTTGGCCAGCAGGAAGACAGATGCCAAGCAATTCCCTTTCAAATCTAATTCTCCTCTGTCTTTGACTCCAGTCTCCCTGCACTAAATTCTCCCCCCAACTTTAACTCCACACCATAAAATTGTATGGAGAGATAGACATGTGTCACCAGCCTGCCTGCTCCACACACAGCTCAGCTTTGAATCTCACGTTTGAATCTCTGCAGCCCAAAGAAAGCAGCCAGACTCTCTTGTAACTGGAAGATTTCACAAGTTAGTATGCCGCAGTGATAATTCAGAAAGTAGTGATTCTGATATTTATCAGCTCCATTCCAATGACAAATGGATGTAATGCACTTGGTCAGTGCAAACTGAGCTTTGATAAATATATTCAGGATTCATCCGAGTTATAAGAACAGAACAACAGAATTATATTCTGTTACATAATAGTACTTGGATTTATATAATGCCTTTAAAAACACTTGTAAAACCATCTCACTTTTAAAAACAATTTTAAAAATATTCACTCAAATATATCTAGGTAGGCATACTACTAACCATATCTTCATTGTGTTTTACAAGGAACAATAACAATAACAATGACTATCATAGATAATATTTATTAGAACATTTACTGAGATCAAGCATAGTGCTCAGCAATTTACATATGTTAACACATTTAATCCTCTTTACAACCCTATGAGGTGAATACGGTTACTATGAAAATTTTATAGAAGAGGAACCTGAGGGTCAGAGAGGGTAAATAGTTTGCCTACTTATTTTTGATTCGAAATTATTTTGATTACAAGAAATAGGAAGCAAATCATGGCTACTGAGACCACACATAAAAATCAAACCCACAGATAATTATTAGAAGGACCCGTGGTATCTCACAGGATCAGAGGGAGAGTTGAGCTTGCCTGTGGAGGAGCAAGGGGAAAAACAGTCCCCAGTATCTCAGAAGCAGGAGGTCATAGTCTTTTATCTGGAGCAGTGGTATCATTGCTACTTCACTCCAAAGACTTTTGCTCTTTATCTCAATTAAAAATTCCCAAATTCTCAGAAGAAAGGATTTGATTGGCCCATTTTGGATTAAATCTAAACCTGTGAATCTTTCGGCTATTGTGAGGAGACTGAACCATGTACTACAACATGAAAAATAATACTATCACCTCTTTTTAAAGATAAGGTAATAACTCCAGGAAAATGAACTTTTTCAATATTGTATAGCTAATAATAGCATAGACAGAATTTTAATCCAATTCTGATGGAATTGTTTTGAAAAATATTCTGTGTAGAGTACTAGGCCTTGTTTTTACATTTGTGTGTCTTCTTTGTTTGTGTACTGTTAATTAGTTAATTTTAATCAAGTTGTGTTTTAAAATTCCAGCCTGTCCCAACAGGGCAGTGTCCTCAGGGAATGCATATGATTGGCCTTGGGATTAAAAATGGTATTAAAGAGGCAAACTCTCTCGGATATTTTTCTTTCTCTTTCCGAAAGCTCTTCTCTTCTCACTTGTAGGATTTTGACTTTGCTTTAAGAACACACCCCATGAACTCATCCATGATTTGAAAATTCCAAACTCTTAAGTTTCTGCTCACAATATGGGGAAGGAAGAGTCAGAAGAACATTTCACAGTAAGCATAAAATAGGACAACACCAGATATAAAAATACCTGCTGATGGCGCAGGCCAGTTAGAAGTGATGGGGTGGCTTCCTTTACCCATTTTGGACTCCAGATTTTGGACAATCAGTTGCTTTTGACTCAGGTCAGTTAATTTTCTAAGATCCTTTTGAAAACTAAAAAAACACACACGTATAGACAGCAGAATTATTTAGCTGACAATAAAACTGTTCATTTTAGAAGCATTACTGTATACATAAAAAACAAATTGAATTCCATGCTGTCTCAAAGGGTAAGAGCTTCTTTTATAGTATTTCATGGCATAACTGTACCACAGATTTTTTTTTATCCACTCATCTACTGACGGGCACTTGGGCTGGAGAGTATCATGCTAAGTGAAATAAGTCAGTCAGAGAAAGACAAGTATCACATGATCTCACTCATATGTAGAATCTTAATTAACAAAATAAATTGATGAATGGAGTGGATCCAGAGTCATGGAAGCATGGAACAGAGGGTGGAATCTTGGCAGGAAAGCAGGGGAGGGTAGGTAGGTGGAAGGTAATCAACTAAAGAATTGTATGCATATATGCATAACCCATGGACACAGACAATAGGGTAGTGAAGGCAGGGGGCAGGGGCAGGCAGGAGGGGGCCCATGGGGGAAATAAGAGGACATATGTAATACTTTTCAACAATAAAGATTTTTTTAAAAGAACACACAAATTGAATTCCATACAATAGGGCTTTTTTGTGTTTATTTTATATGTATATTTACAGTATAATTCTAAAGCTAACTTATAACCCTCTCCACTAAGGAAAAGTTAAAATGCTTGTGGTACCCTATTTGGCTCCTCTTTCACTGTTCTTTGTCAGGGATGGGTTTCTCCTTCTCTCAGAAAGCTCTCATCCCACACAGTGTATGCTAGGATGGTCCCTCTTACTGTTAGAAAATATCAGAATACATAATATTCATAGTCTCTCAGCTGACAGTGGTTCAGATTTCACTGTTGCTGCAGAGTCCTCGTATTTGTCTACATGTTTGGGGACCAACAGGAAGGTCTGACATAGCATTCCCTTGTGTAATGCTCCAGTTTTCTGCTTCATCTCTTTGATCTGTAGGACTGAATGCAACCATTTGTAAGTGTGGGACAGCTTGAGAAAAGCATCCCTTCTGCAGAAATAATTTGACTCTGGTATCTAATAGACCCTTTGCCCTTTAACCCCCTGGTCCCCTTCTTTTCTCCCATCATTTCCCTCCCCCTCTACTGGCTATTGGCTAAGTGGAGTGGTGCTGTTCTGAGCATCTCAGGCTAACATCAGAGTAGACTACAAAGGTATATGTGACATGGTCTCAGACATTGTTATGGGAGGCAAGAAACTTACCAGAAGATGTTGAGGATGATACACCTCTCTGGTATCTGGCTCTATCCAAGGCAATCTGGCTCAGAGAAGAGTAGGGTTATATTCAAGAGATAACTTTCCCAGTACAGCAAAGGAAAGTTATCGGGACAACAATAACACATGAGCACTTTACAATCTACAGAGCATTTCTATTGCTTTATCTCCTTATATCCTCACAACTCTGAGGTCGATGTTTATATGACCCCCCTTTCAGATGAGGCTCAGAATCAAATGTTCGCAGCCAGAGTTGTGTCTGAATCAAGGCCTTCTATCTCTGAATCCCGTCCCTTTCCCTGATGCTCCATAGATGCAACAGAAGGGGGTGCCATTTCTGTGTCTTATCACAGACACACACCCTGCATTGCCTTTTGCTTGAGTGTGGTGAGAAACAGGTCTGCTAAACGATTCCCTTAAAGAGGGACCCGTCAGGCAAGAAGGGGGTCTGTTTATAGGGAAGATACAAGGAAATTGGTTGTAAATGAAGGATCAAGAATAAACTGTAGATGAAATAATTAGAAATGGAGCAAAGAAGGGCTATTTTTTCTGTCATCTAGGAATCCATCCCACTTGTGTCTTCTCTAACAAATAGAGAAAATCAAACTGCATCCTTTTGCATGAAAATATTCTGTTCATTGGAAAATTTAAGTCTATATTTTTGAAAGTATTTAAATGTCACACCTATAGAAAAACCTTTAAGTTCTTTAGAATAAATCAGCTAGCAGAGGTTATAACTAGCAAAGGCAACACCAGAAAGTGGAGGGTTTTCTTGCTAAGAGAAACTCCAACAATCATCGGAGTCCCTTCAGTATCAATGGGCCATCTTTTAGGTGATAAACGAGGAGACTTGCTAAGGCCTTTTCTCCCGCTGAGATTTTTGGTCCTGTGAGTTCACTTTAAGAGAAACCTCACATCTGAGAAGCAGCCGAGGCTTCTTTTCCCATGTGACAGTTGCTGACACACAGCTGGAGACTGATTTATCATCACATTTAAGGAAAGCCTTGCACAAATGACAACACATATGGGCATTAGGCAGTTCCTTCCCCCTGCATAAAACAAAGTGATAAATGATGTGTGAATTTGAAAGACATAATTTCTTCAATAAAAACTCTAAAACATGTGAATTAAAACATCTGAGAATTACTAGTGATTCCCCCATTTGAAGTTTACAAAGTGGTTCCAGGAAGAGGATTGAGAAAAGGTAGTTGACATCTATTAGTCTCTTCTTTCAGTGACAGTCTTCCATCCCCATTTCCATCCCCATTCACATTTCTGAAATGCATTGTGGTGTTCCTTTAGAAGACTGAGGTGAGTTGGATTTATCACTAGTTTGCCATCCTCTGCATTTCTAATATCCAATTTTCATTGATGACAATTAAATTAGGATGTTTTAAAGTAGACCAGACTCTTAATCCATAAATCCTTGAATTTTATTGGAGAAAGTTAAGAAGGTCAAGTCAAGAGAAGCTCAAGGACTTTTCCAAAGTTTCATATGGTAGCTGTCAACTAGGCCTCTATGGTGACACAATTACTTCTATTTCACACACTTCTTTTTCTTTGAAGATTTCAGTTTGAAACTTGATTCCTTAGGATTCTAAGTAGCCAACCTAGTATCAAGGTCTAGACTAGGGCTGGGTAAACTACAGCCAATCAGCAGGCTAAATTCAGCTCACCGCCTGCTTTTATAAATAAAGTTTTATTGGAACACAGCCATTCTCACTTGCATATGTATTGTCTGGCTACTTTTTATGCCATAATAGTAGAGTTGAGTAGTTGTGACAGTTGGAGCCCAACATTCCTAAAATATTTACTGCCTGGACCTGTACATAAGTAGTGTGCTGATCCCTGGTCCAGCCCCATGCAGGCTAGTATTATAGGGCTGTCGAGATTTATTTATTTGTAGAGAGCTTAATTTTTCAATTAAATATTTATTATTTGAAAGTTCATCAGATCTGGTTATATAAAAAATGTGGAAAGCAGGTGAGCTAGGAGCAAAACTACTGGTAAATAATGTTTTATATTTAAAAGGTGATTAGCCTAATGGACATTTCTCAATCTGTGGGTTCTTTATTTAAAATACCTTCAGCAGAAAGGTTAAAAGCCACTTTTGGCTACTTGGTTGGTTTAGGAAACTCCCTCCTCCCTGCCAACACTAGCAGAAGTCCCCAAGTGTCTTTTTCAGTGACTTTAAACCCTGGGCTTTTGCTGCTCACCTCCTATTCCTTCAACCCCCTTTAACCACACTTCCAGTGGTCACAATCTTCCTGACACAAATATGCAGAGGACACAAGAAGTCCTTTTAGGAGAAGGAGCTGTAATTTCCACCGTGGTTTTCCTTGTTGCAGGAATTGAGATTCCAAAAGGAGATAACACTCTCTTTAGTGGATTTGTGTTGAGATCCTGAAAGTTTCCTCTGAACAGTCTGCTCATAAATCCTTTTAAGCATGCAGCCCTTTGCACAAGTCCCCACTAAATTAAATATCACACAGAGCTAGGGGAGGGCGGGTAGGTACATGGGGTTATTTTATAAGGTTGGGAGAGGAAGTGGCACAGGAGTTTGCAACTGTAATTGCCCTTCTCCCTGCTGCTCCTCTGGTCTGAAGAGGGGTAAAGCTCATACTCCCCTGGCCCTGCGGGTTCAGTCCTGTCCTCATTTCTGATAACAGAACTCTCCTTACCCACAGGGCATGGGAAATTCAGTGTGGTTTCTTTTGTATGGTTGAGATTCTTCAGTTAAACAAGAAATGTCCACCTTTGGGTCACTTGGCCACAACATCTGCAGCAATAAAACAATTCAGCAGTGACTCAGCAACTTGTAAACTTCTGTCTCATATACCGCAAGTCTCAATAATTCTGCAAGTCAGGCGTTAAATTCTCCAAGTAGCCCCTCCCCATTAACAGTGAAGGGGAAAATGAAAATCAGCATATTATCAAAGGAGGACTGGAAGCATGAGTTTATTCCACAACAGAAGGCACTTAGGTTATTTGGACAATGTGCAATCATTGAGCTCTAATCCCTGGTCTGCCTTGATCTAGCTACATGACCTGAGGGAGTCCTTTCATATCACTGGGTTTGTTGAATGCCAAAAAAGGAAAGAGATTAGATTTTTTAAAGTCCTTCTAGCATTCGTATTCATTGTATTCAAATTCTGTTCATCTCTGGAACAGGTTTTTAGAGAGAGGAGGTCTTGGAAAATTTACCATCCTATGTCACCCTCCCACTGGCCCTAAATAAACCTATTTAGAACTTGCAGCAGGGAAGTACAAATCCTTGAGTACCCTTGATAAGATAAATGGTCCTCCTGTTTGGAAGGTTGTGCTTCTTGACCAAATGAGCATTTTTGGCAGGTGCCCAGGTAGAATGGTGAGAAAAAGGAGGAAGTAACTGCTTTTTCTGCCAAATCAGCTGGAACAACTTTGGCCATTAGAGGAGATGTGTTACAAATGGATGCCCTTCACATGACAAAGGGAACCTTGTCATTTTACATATTGCTTCATCTAGAGCCCAGGAAATAGAGAACAGGCTATGCAACTTTCTTCCTGGGCCTATAATTATATAATTTTACAGGTAACGAGGGCTCTGATTTTCTTGTCTATAATTGAAACTTTGATAAGCACACATTTTTATAAACATGAACCTTGCCTTAACAGCTACAGGTGAGACATGGTTCCTTAGGGACCTCTACCGAAAAAAATCTCGACAATGACACCATAATATTCGACCTTAATAACTGCACCTGGAGTCACTCACCAAGAATACCAGAGGAATTTTGCCAACAAATTTAGCTCTGCACATGAACAAGAAATGATTCTGAAATCACATTCATCTGTACTTTTTAGGAGGTTCGGAAGCAGCTCAGTTAGCCCTGATGAATTACTTCTTTCTCTGAAAGCAGGGATAACGTAACTCATTATTAGCACATTTTATGGAAATGGTACTAACCCAAATTGTTAGCAATTTAAGATGCGTATTTCAAAAATACAGGGTTCGGTGGAATGGATGAGATTAAGAGTAAATTTGCTCCCACCTCCTGCCATGAAATACAGTGCACGAGATGTTATAACGCGTGAGGGGAACACTTGGCAATACGGCGTGCGTGGGGATTTAAATCAATGGATGTCTTTTTACTCTGGCATTTCATGCAGGGGTTCTGTGTAGAAGTAGGCTGCTGTCTGCTCATGGAGACAAATGATTCTTCATTCTTTCTAAGTCTCTGAGCACTAAGAATGCATCATCCTTGAGACCATTCAGAAAAGAAATGTCTGTTGAGAAAGAGGAAGAAAAAGAGAGAAAAGGGACATTGTCCATGCCCTAGAAAAAAATGAGCAAACACCTTTCCTTTTGCACCTTGAACCCCAATCTATGAGTAAGATTTAAGGGCAGTGTTATAGGAGGTCAAACAGGACTTTAACCCACCGTCATACCTATAAGAAAGTCGTCCCTCCTTACCGCTCTGCCCTAGGTCAAGACCCTTAACATTCTCACCTGGAAAACGGATTTTTTTGCCACCCGTTTTGCCCTTAGCTCACCTGCTTTCCACGTTGTTAACAGACTGATCTTGCAGAAATAGAAATTGGATCCAGTGACTCCCACGCTCAAACATCTTTCTGTATCGATAGAGTAGTGCTCTGGCTCCTCCCTCTGATAAGGGCTCTGTCTGCACCTCCAGAGGAATGCTGTGCTCCCGCCTCCGAGATGGTTCCGTGTTCTCCCGTATAGAATCCTTTGTACATGAAGCTAGAAGGATGAGAAATGATAGCTAAAGTTTAGGGGGCACTTAATTACGAGCCAGATGTAATTCTGAGGGTTTTATACTTATTAAGGTATTCGGTACCCTCAGTAATGGCCTGAAGTTGGCACTCTTATGACCCTCACTTGATACAGGAGGAGCCTGAAGCATAGAGCAGTTAAGTAACTGGCCTGAGGTTACACGGGGAGTAAGAGTCAGATCTGGGGTTCAAAGCCACATGTTCACAATCGCAGTGCTATGCCGCCTCTGTCTCAGAATTCAGTTGAGAGAGCATTTCATATGGAGTTTCCCATGATGCCCCTAACCTGAAGGAGGAGCTGTGCACCTGCTCTCTGCATCCTGTCCCCTTACCAGAACATATCACCCAGTATTGCTCATGCTATATTCCAGGAGAGGTGGGATCTCTACGGTCTCTCTCCTGCCTTTTTATGCCTAATGTTTTGTAAATGTTTGTGGAATGGGGAAAAAAACAGTCTCCTTGTCTCCTACCATAAACTGCTTCCATTTGTTTTAAAATTATCTATATTTCTATTGGGTAACTTAGCCCTAGTAGACTGTAGGCATTCAGTAAATGTTGGGTGATGAAATGAAAGAACAGTGCATTTATGGGCTCATTCCTGGTGCCAACAGGAAGTAGGAGTGGGTCCGTTTTCATAAAAATGGCTGTTTTCTTTTCCACCACTCCCTGAGTTACAAATAGTGCCACCCACACACGTATGAATTGTAAAGGAAACTTCTCCTGTGTAGAAACAAGAAACTTCCATGGTGTAGCTTTTGACTTACAGGGTATATAGCATGCTTAATTTTGGCACAATCATGAAAACAATGACAACAGAATCTTTCCAGATTGCTGTTTGCTACAGCAATAAAATGAATGGAACACCTGCTGTATACCAGGTCCCAGTGTAAATGTTTTATATGATTTTATTTAATCATCATAACAATCTTTTAAGATGAGCATTGTTCCCATTTTACAGATGAGAAAACTGAGGACGAGACTGATTAAGTATCTTACCAAAAGAGTAATCTGCAGAGTGGAAACCCAAACCCAGATCTGGCTGCCTCTGACTTAAAGTCTGTCTAGTGGCGTGGTGTCTGAAGCCCGGGGTGTGCCTCTGTAACTGACCACTCTTTGGGATTACAAATTCAGATAAATTCGCCAGTGAGAAATATATCCACTTCATTATGCAATGGCAGGCTGTGTATGTTTGCAGTGTAGCAGAAACAAGGCATTAGTTCCTAGTGACAAAGAGGCCATCTTGATGTTAGACTGCTGCTTTTGAAAACTTTAATTAAAAAAAAATATTTTTATTGATTTTAGAGATGAAGAGAGAGAGAGAAACATCAATAATGAGAGAGAATCGCCGGTTGGCTGCCTCCTGCATGCCCCACACTGGGGATTGAGCCTGCAACCCAAACATAGGCCCTGACTGGGAATCGAACCGTGACCTCCTGGTTCATAGGTCGATGCCCAACCATTGAGCCACACCGGCCGCGCTTGACTGCTGCTTTAAATTCCTGTTTGCTTGCTGTGTGTCTTTGGGCAAGTGGCTAAACCCCTCTGTACCCAGTGTCTTCACCTAAAAAACAGGTGACAATAATAAATTAAAGTTTATAATAATAACACCTCCCTTCTGGGGTTGTTGGACTCTGGCTTCTGATCTCTAATTTGTTAGAGAGTCCCTGCCAGCGTTCCAGTGTTGAATAAACCAGGATCTCCGTGCCGACTTAAGTTAGTGCTTCCGCTGTCTGCTTCTTTCTGACTCCAAGATGCCACTCCTCATTCCAGACTCTGCCGCAGGATGGAAGCATGTGGTCATGAATCCAAAAAATCCTTTTGCTGATGCACTTCATTCCCCAAGAAGTGATGGAAGTTCCTTGCTTCAGCTCTGGCAGCCATGTAGTTTATGTATATGCCCTGCTCTCTAAATTCACTCAATTGCTTAAGGTCAGCTATTGAAATCCCCAGTAGTAGTAAAGAAGCTAGCCATTTGTAAGCCATTTGCAGTAATCTTTAGTAACCGATAATTAGACACTAATCAGCTCATTTGCTCAGTGTTGTTTTTACTTAGACATTTAATGAGTTAATTACAAGAAAAAATTGAATAGTGATTAAACAGCAATTAAAGGGTTTTATATGCAAGCAAAGTACATTGGTTAAATAATAATGTTTAGAACTAAAACAATGAATGAAATGATTTAAGGTAATGTGGTAAGAATTGTTCTATTCCTTATATACCGATTTTCATGGTGCATTAGTCTTGCTTGGTGTGTGAAAGACTAAGTTTCAGGTTTTCAGAGTTTCTCAACCTCAGTTCTATTGACCTGTTGAACCTGAAAATCCTTTGTTGTGTGGGGGGGCTGTCCTATGCATTTTAGGGTGTTTAGCATTCTGATCCTCTACCCATTGGACACCAATAGTACTCTCCGATTTGTGATTACAAAAATGAATCTGGTCGTTGCCAAATATTCCCTGGAGAGCAAAATTGCTCCAGTTCTTCTTTTTTTTGCTTTTTATCAAAATTATCTTACTTTCACTAATTACCTGAATCAGATTTTTTTTTTTTAAAGCTCATCGTAACATCTGTGGACTCCACCAACTAATATATTGCTTGGAAATCTGTTAAAGGAAAATTTATAACATGAAGAAATATAGTGTTTCTTCCCTTGACCCAATTTCTTGTAGCTACAGCACTCTTTGTCAACAGTTCTCTCAAGCCTTTAGAAACTTGAGAACCATCGGGAATGTGGAGGATGGAGTAGGAGGAAAAGTGAGGTGAAGAAAAATGATGAGGGTTGTTCTGGCACTAGGTTCTTGAGTCACATCACCTTTCCCAAGAGGAACATACAGAAAAGTTCATTCTCCGTGTTGACTTATGCCCAATACCTTAGCTCTTAACAGCTGGAAACATCAGGTGAAACAGAATAACTCCCATCGAGAACTGTGTGTGTGTGTGTGTGTGTGTGTGTGTGTGTGTGTGTGTGTAAGGCTGAAGAAAATGAGCAATAAGTATGATATCATCAGCCCTGCCCTTAAGCCCTTAGCTTATAGATTTTCTTTCCAAAGGCAGGTGCAGTTATCAGAGCCCTCAATTCAGAAACTGCTGAGTGTCCAGGTCCTCCTAAGCATGAGCTGCGCACAGAGTCAGCTGTTTCTGACTTCACCTTATGTGGAAGGAGTTAAGGGGTATTAAATTTGAATTACTTCTGGGAAAATAATCTCTACTTGACTATTATAAAGCAAACAAATCTTCAGTGGTATTAAGAAGGCACTTTGAGGTTTCTTTCTGCCTTTTTTCCCTCCACCAAATCTTTCTTTCTAAACAACATATTGCCCGAGTTAAGCATAAACAAATCTGTAGCATATGGCTTAATCTTCTCTCAAATCCCCTCTGGGTCTGAGGAATTAATTGACAAACTTAGTGACAAAGCTTCCTTGTAGGATTTGGAACCCCAAACTTAGGCAGCATGACTGGAATCAGTTAAGGAGTGCCATTTCCGTTAATGCCTTCTCCGTCAAAAAGTCTTAGAGGGCTAATGGGAATGCAACCTTCAGAGCCGACTACCTCAAGATCCCTTGCCACCGTTTCCCCTCTGTCTTTATTTCTCTAAGGTTTTAGTAGGAAATGAGCACCGGTTAAGGTCAAACCAGAGGGCCTGTTGCCTCCTGTGAAGTGAGACCGTCATGCCTGGGCAAATGCAGAGATTGGGAAAATCAAGGGGCGGCGGGGGGGGGGGGGGCATTTCTTTCTTCACAGACGTTTCAGAAATTCCATAAATCCTAAGTATCCCAGAGCGAACTCAGAAGGAGATAAACGGGAGCAGGTTTATCATTAATCCCTGAAGATTTATTTCCTAAAGTCTCTCACTACAGGCAAACACTAAGATTCTTTTGTGCTTGCCAGTGTCTAAGTAGGAAACGCCAGTTGTTACGCAGGGAAGACTATGGGCATTAGAGTGTGAAAAGGTTGGAGTTCGCATCTCATCTCTGCCTCTCACAGTTAGGTGGCTGGTGCTGGTTTCAAAAGCTCAGCTGAGATGGCGGGTGTCTGGCAGGGGCTGTTTGGAACCCCAGAGAGCTCTTGCCTGAGGCCTGGCTGGGGGTGAGCTCTAGGGCTGGGAGATTTTGGGGTAAGAAGGCAAAATCCATCAAGGCAGCACCTCTGTTTAGAGTCCAGCCAGTGCTATAGTTGCTTCGGACATGTTGAATGTCTTTAGTAATTCAGAATGATAGAAATTACACTATCCCCCAAAGGCAATCTGCCTCCTATGTTTTTGGTACACTCACTCCCACTTCAGGCACAAATACCGGCCCTCTGGCTTTCAAAGGATTTTATTTTGCTTTTACTGAATCCTGCCCACTTTCCCTGTTAGCAGGAGAAAGGAGAGGAATTATCTTCTGTGCTGTGCACATGGAGACTCAGAGACGCCACATTTTGCAGTCAGCCCATTTTGACGATGGGTCTTAATCTCACGAGAATCCATTTCTTCACCTGTAATATGGGTGTGAAACCATGTACCTCCTATTACCAATTTGCAGTATAGTTTTGCAGTGGGAATGAACTAAAGCAATTCAGGGCAGTGGATGCCACATCACAGGGGCTCATTGATAGCTCTCTTATAGTTCGCTATCCCCTGGAGTATGAAGTGTTACACATCAATAATGAGGATTATTGTATCTTGAAGGCGGTGAGACAGAGTAATTGTGAAGTGCAGGTGGTACTGCTTTGTGTGTAATTTGATAGAAAGTTTTAGGAATTGGAATGAGTCTTGGAAACGTTATTCCCCCAAAGTCCTTTCAAAGACAATACCTAGGAACCTCAAGCTCCTGTTTTGTGACACTGTCTCGTGTGGGAATGGAACCTCCTGTCCCTAAATAACCACAAATTTCGATCAGTGTAATTACAGAAATCACAGCTGACTCGTATTTTTTCTTCTGCTTCATGTTGCTTTATTTTCCCTGTCACTGGTTGCTTTATGGCTGTTTTATTACCCTCATAATGTTTGGAGACATCAAACTTCAAATAACTATTTTTTTTTTAATTTGGGGAAAAAAAGCCTAACAGCAAGGAGCATGGAGAATAATATTCCTAATGCCAGCGTGCCCACTGTAGAAAATGAATAAATGCGACTTTAATACATGTCTTTTTACTTCTGCTCTATCTTTTACATAGAAGCCTCCCTATCTCACTAACCTTATTCTTCCTCATTGTACATTTTGTATGACGCCTTCTACTTCATGCGTTTGTATTGTTATCACATACAAAAACTTAAATATGCAGTACTGTTTTGTGTTTTAAAAAAATCTGTGTAAATGTTCTGGAACTCCCTGTTTCATTCGAGTGTTTTAGAGCGTGATCCATGTTGATTGATACATGCAGATCTAGTTACTTCACATTAGCTATTGAATTATATTTTATCATATAATTGTACCGAGAAATTGTTTTTCCCTGATTGATGCACGTTTTGAGTATTTCCAACCTTTTGCTGTTTATTTCCCCACATGGTTTCATAGTTTGATAACACAGATTTATAAAGCTGCAAGATAAATAAAGCATGTTTTGTGATATGCAGCACAACCAGGAAGAAGTAATCATATCCAAGATAGAATTCTGTAAGAGGTGGTTTTGCCCAGTTAAAGCACCAAAATCTTGACTGTAGTGAAATTGGCTCAATATAAGTTCATTTCATATCCACGGTTCTCAAATTTTCGTTTTTATCAGAATCACTCAGTCCATATATTTTAACAAGCCCTCTCATTTTTCCTTGCTTTATATTTTAGGAAACAATATGATAAGATCTGGGATTGAAATTGAGCATGCATTTTCATAAAGCGACTTCTACCCGGTTATTGTTTTTTAGAAACCTATGGTGATGAGAGGTCATTTGCTAAGAAATCTTTCTCCTTGGAGAAACACAGACATATTCACAGCCTCTCCCGTGGGCCACCCCAATGGTAGGCACTTCCACACATGTAATTTTTAATCCTCAGGGGTCCTTGAAGGCTCATTTTATGAATGAAAACACTGAGATTCAAAGGTGTGAGATAATGGCCCAAGATTGTATAGTTACTGAGAAAGGGTCTGAGACTTGAACCTACCTTCATAACGTTCTAAAATCCTATTGTCTCTATTCCACATGCTGCTACACCAGTGAGAAGGTAACACAATATCAGTATTAGCATCTGTAGCTTATACACAAGGTCTTAGAGTCACTTAGCATACATTTATTTGAGTTTTCACCATACTGTCCATTTTGTGTAATTACTATAAGGGTTTCAAAAGAAATATTCACTGCCTTTGAGGAGCTTGTAATCTGTTGGGGGAGAAATGATAAAGATGGGAACAGTAGACAGTACTTGGAACTGAATTCTTGAAGAATTGGGAGGGAGCAGCATGAGTTAGAGAAGGAAAGCTGACTTGGAGGTGAGTATTGGGCCACCCTGAGAAAATGAATTATTTCTCAACAATTAGAGGATACATATTCTCTTTGAGCACTTAAAAAAATGTATTAGGCCACAAAGCAATCACTTAACTGCTTGAGTGTCTCGAGATTAATCTGCATTATCTAGAATTATATATGTAAATACAATCAGTACTTTATTTTTTATTTTTATATTTTGACTTGGCTTCCCTTACTCAGTATAATTATTTTGAAATGCATCCATTTGATGCAGGTATTAAGAGTTCATTTTCTTTCATTGCCCAGTAGGATGTCATAATTTTATTTATATATTCAACCCTTGATGGACACTGGAGTTTTCCACTTTTTGCCTATTCTGAATCATGCTGCTATGAACATTTATATAAAAATATTTCTGTGAACATATGCTCTCATTTCCATTGGATAAATATCTAGATGTGGAATGGCTGAGCTGTATAGTAGTGGTATGTTTAACTCTTTTCCAAACTGCCGAACTGTTTTATAGAGTGATCGTATCATTTGACATTCCCCCAGCAGTGTATGACACTTCTTGGTGCTTCAGATTCTCACCAACCATTGATATGTGCAGTCGGTTTAATTTTAGACTTTCTAGTAGTGGTAGCTCATTGGGGTTTGAATTTGCATTTTCCTGGTGACAAATGGTGATGAGCATCTCTTCATTGACTTATTTCTAGATTTTTTTGATTGCTTAAATTTTTCCCATTTTAAATTCAATTTTATTTATTATTGAGTGGTAGTCATCCATTATATATTCTAAATACAAGCCATCATTAGAGAGATTTCTTACAAAGATTTTCCTCTCAGTCTGTGGCTTGCTTTTTCATTTGTAAAGCAAGGTCTTTTGAAGAGCAACACTTTTGGATTTTAATGAAATTTAATTTATTGATTTTTTTTTTCTTTTGCACTTACGGGATTTTGTTTCCTTTAAGACAGTGGTCGGCAAACTGCGGCTCGCGAGCCACAAGTGGCTCTTTGGCCCCTTGAGTGTGGCTCTTTTACAAAATACCACGGCCTGGGCGAGTCTGTTTTGAAGAAGTGTGTTAGAAGAAGTTTAAGTTTAAAAAATTTGGCTCTCCAAAGAAATTTCAATCGTTGTACTGTTGATATTTGGCTCTGTTGACTAATGAGTTTGCCGACCACTGCTTTAAGATATCTGTTTCAAACCTAAGGCTTTAACAGTTTCTCAACATCATTAATCATCAGATAAATGCAAGTTAAAACCACAATGGAATATTACCTCACACCTGTCAGAGTGGCTATCATCAATAAATTAGCAAACAACAAGTGTTGGTGAGGATGTGGAGAAAAGGAAACCCTCGTGCACTGTTGGTGGGAAGGCATGTTGGTGCAGCCGCTGTGGAAAGTGGTATGGAATTTCCACAAACAAATCAAATATGGAACTGCCTATGACCCTGAAACACCAATTCAAAAGAATATGTACACTTCCTATGTTCATTGCAGCATTACTTACAATAGCCAAGCTATGGAAGCAACCTAAGTGCCCATCTGTAGATGAGTGGATAAAAAAAAAGCTGTGATACATTTATTTTACACAATGGAATCCTACTCAGCCATAAAAAAAAAAAAAATAGAAGGAATTCTTACCTTTTATGACAGCACGGATGTACCTGGAGAGGATTATGTGAAGTAAAATAAGCCAGTCAGAGAAAGACAAGTATCACATGATCTCACATGTGAAATCTAATGAACAAAATAAACAAAATAGAAACAGACTCAAAATAGATACAGAGAACAGAATGACAGCTGATAGAAGGGAGGGTGTTGGGGGGCTGGGTGAAAAGATAAAGGAATTAGGTAAAAAAAATCCCCCAAAAAACCCAAAACCCACACCAGACACAGACAACAGTATGCTCATTATGTGAGTGAAGGAATGTAGAAGAGTAGACTCTATGTGTGCTCCAGATACTATGCCTTTAATGACACTGGGCATAGAAAAGAGAATGCTCATTATTGAGCACCTATTATGCACAAGTCACTTTAAATATATCCTCTCATAGAATAGGGACAAAATACAATCATATTATAGATATCAGATAGGGTTCAGAGGGTTAGGTTTCTTTGTCTAGTTAATAGAGGAGCAAGGATGTCGATCTCAGTTTGATTTTCTCCAAATGCCATAATCTTTTTATCATATTCCAGTAAAGATCGCCAGCCCGGTCTATAGAACACTAATTAATTCATTAATTTCATTCAAAGGGATCAGTCACATTGGTCACATGGCAGACTGTGTTTTAGCTGATGTTTTTGCTGTGTGATGGTTGTCTCAGTGCAGGCGAAATAACGGTGCCCCAAATGGATAAAACGTGTGTATACCGTCCCTCATTGTTTTTGCCCTTCCTCGGTCTCTTTTTTTTCATCCTTCCTACTCTCAAGACAGATTTAAAATGCTGTCTTGAATTTCAAGTGACAGCCTAGGGAGATGTTGGTGTAGCTAGTGGGAGGTATTTGTAGTTGAGGTTAAAGACCTTTTTTTTTTTTTTTTTTTCCTGGAGAGTTCTCTAGTGAGGTAGACCAGCCTTCTGAGAAGAATGACTCTTCAAACTCTTCAGCTAAAACATTTGTAAAGATTGACGAGCACTGAATTTATTACCAGGGACAGCAGTAACCCAGTGGGTTTTCTTCAGGGTCACGGACCATGAGGGAAGAACACAGTTACAATAGCACATCGCACGTGTTGAAAACTCAGTTGCAAGGACGCCATGGATTGTCTTTGTAGGTAGGTTGGTATCTCCTAGTGGGCTTACTGAGCATCACAGGTGCAATTTGAGCAGAAAAATAATGAGGAAGGAAGTAAAACATGTTTCGCTAGGTAGTAGGTATTTGGTGCCTGTTCAGCAATTCAGCATCCATTACCCAGCACCAAACTTTTTTTTTTTTTGTACTGGCATTTAATTACATTTTGAATAACAACTTCTCTGTGTGTCATTTGGGTGACACTGTAAATCATTGTCTTCTCTCCCCATCCAAGGAGCGGGCATATATTCTAATGTTGACTAGTTGAACTTCTCTCTTGTGAGATTGGTGGTGCTATGATAACATGGAAAATATTTTTAGAGCTTCTTCATTCTAGTGTGAGCATTTCGATCGGCTGTCTTAGTATAGTCCGGCTACCAAGAACTTGTTCTCAGGGCCTAGTTCTCTACGGATTATTTTGGCTATTCAAGATCCTTTTCAATAATAATGTTCTCTTTAAGTTTGTCATAGTTCATTTCTGTTGCTTCTAATTAAGGAAATTGTCTGCAGTCTATCTATGAATATGTTTTGGATGTCCAAGGCATTTTTCCTAATTATGGCATCCAAATTATGAACCATAAATGAATGGAACAGGGGAAATAAGTTATTTTGGCATAGCAAGGAATTTTTTTATATGGTAGTTAGTAGACCCCAGGCTTATGGCTCTGGATTCTTTAAACTTTATGTGTTCCTAGATCACAAAGCTTTGGGGTCTCCCTGAGGAAAGAGAAATCATTGTTAAGCTGTCCCCACTTCCTTGCCTTTTAATTTCACATATACTTTTACACTGATTGTTTGCTAATTTGGTGGCAAACTGAAGAGGTAGCTCCCTTGAACCAGATCCAAGTTTTCATTCTTATACTCTTTGGAATTGAACTAGCCCTTGGCCTTCTGGCCTGGTTCAGCATGTTTTCTCCTGGGCATTCAGCTTGCTTTAAGGCACACCCTTGAGACTAATGGAGCTTCCTTATTAAGGATGTAGTTCATGGTATTTCTTCTTCAGCAAGAACACAGGGCACATAACTCTTACCGCAAATTCCAGGAACTTTATAGACTTTCGGCAGTACTTCCTTGACAGAAGTCATTTAGGGACGTTCAAATTTCCAGCATACTGGAAGAAATTTAAAAAGCTCAATGCACTGGGTTGTTCCTCATCAGATTTGGTCTAGGTATTCCATTCTTTATGCGAATTGAATGCAAAAAGCTAGATCTTCTAGTATTCTAACTTAAACATGGGATACCTATTGCTAGAAACTAGATTTATATTTCAGTGTAAAATGTCTCTGGAAGGCAATGGAATCTATGAAACACAAGTCAGAAACAAAGGGTCACGAGTTATCATTGCCATGCTGGAAGACTTTGGGAGCTAGACACAAAGATCTGGTAAGAGTTGGGGGAAAGATGAATCAGGCAAGGATAAAGACCGAGGAGTGTACTTGAATATGGAGACTAGATCTGGGAGGGAAGGGGGCATGTCCTTTGATAGACCTTTTAGGAGAGAGATGGAAGAGATGGCAGTTAAGTACCCAAGCAGAGGTTACTTATCTGAATAGACAGCAGGGACTAGTTTGTTGCAGAAGTGGCGCATGGCTAGGATTCAGGAAGAGCTTCAGTTCTGTGATGGGCTCTTAAAGTCCAGGGTGACAGAGCTCAGGTTTACAAAGTTATTTGGCAGCCAGAGAAACTTTTGGTTAGAGAAGAGGTAAAGACAGAGAAACATAGACAGGCATACCTTGTTGATATTGCAGTTCAGTTCCAGAGCAATAAGCAAATATTGTAATAAAGCAAATCCTATATAATAAAGAGCTTATATGCTCATTAGACCAGACAAGGAACGACCTTCCAGATGACCTTCCGGAACGTCCAGTGGGTGGGGTCGTGGAGCTGCGAGGCAGCCGGGGCTGCGAGGGCCGAGCCCCTTGCACGAATTTTGTGCATTGGGCCTCTAGTATCTCAATACAGTGAATATCACAACAAAGCAAATAATGCAATAAAGTGAGGCAGAATTTTTTTTGGTTTCTCGGTGCCTATAAAAGTTATGTTTATGCTATAGTGTAGTGTACTAAGTGTGCAGTAACCTTATGTCTAAAAAACAATGTATACACGTTAATTAAAAATACTTTATTGCCAAAAAAATGCTAACCATCATCTAAGCCTTCAGAGAGTTGTAACATTTTGCTGGTGGAAGGTCTTACCTTCACCTTGTAAAAAAAACCCCAAAACCCACAATATCTGTGAAGCACAATAAAGCAAAGCACAATAAAACAAGGTCTGTCTTCAGTGCGATGATTTTCTAGGATGAAAGGTGTTTACTTAAAGATTTGGATTGGGAAGGAGCAGATGCTAAGAAAATTATGATGACAAATGAAATTCCTCATTATATGCCAGCTGGAATACTCTTTTTACAAGGAACCCTTCCCTGGCTCAGTGGCTTGTGACCCTTCTTGCCTATGAACTCCCATAGTCCTTCTGACCTTGTGCAGCTTTAAAATCATACTTAGTTATAAACATGCTAGTGTTACCATTGCAATGACATATTTTTTGTTTCTGGCAGAGAAAGTTTTATGTGTGGCCTGTCACCCCAGCTAGTTAAAGCTGAGAACATGATAATTTTATCAGTAATAGTTTTGAATGCATTTATGGAATGTGGGAATCATATATATAAAGAAGTAATATGCAAATTAGGCCAGGACTCTGTAACAGGTCATGACCAGGCAGGAGGAGGTTGCGCGCACAGGTGAGGCCCAGAGTGGAGATGGAGACAGAGGCAGGGGGCCCTGCCCGAGCCAGCTCAGTGGCTTGGCGGCCCCCAGAGCGGACACAGGCAGGGGGGCCAAGGTACACTGCGAGTCAGGCGTGGGTCCTGGCTGCCTGCGGCACTGGTCCAGCCTGACTCCTGTGGTGGCCGGCGCTGGGCGAGTCAGGCTTGGGTCCCGGCCCCCCGCAGGGTGCCTCCTCGCAAGATTTCAATCCAGCACTGGGCCTCTAGTAGATTATAAGCTCCTTGAAGGCAGACAGCGTTAATTTGCATGTATTGTGTTCTTCTCAAGGCTGAGCAGAGGATTAGGTGTATCCCACTGACACTGGTTATGAAGTGATTTAACAGTTGCCTCCTTAGAATGTTGGTTGCCTGGGGGAATTTTAATGAAGCTGCACAGAAAGTATCAGTATATTATTAAATAGAAAGTCCATATTCTGCTTAATTTCCTGGAAGGAAGTAGTTCTCTCTTTCTCTCTCTTCTCTTCTCTTCTCTTCTCTTCTCTTCTCTTCTCTTCTCTTCTCTTCTCTTCTCTTCTCTTCTCTTTCTCTCTCTCTCTCTCCTTCTCTCTCTGGCACACACATTCACAAAGTAAGAGAAAATAGAAGAAAAGAAAAACCCACACACAACCCATTGCTTTCTATTTCCTAGCACAGTGACCTAAGTGTACAGAAAACCCTAATCCTTCAGCAGGAAGTTATCCTAAAAAAAAGTCCCACTTTCAGTGCCCAGGGTGCAGGGTGCAGAGACAGAGAGCAGTAGCATCACAAAGCCATAGCCAGCATTTTGCAGATCATTTTGGAAGAAAAGAAAACTTCTCTTGGAAATAATTTGATGCAGGCTCAGTCCTTAAGCCTATATTGTGACTGAACATATAAACCAAGAATTAAGACAATCCCCTGAAACAAGAATTACAAACAGAATGAGTCAAAGCACTGTTCATTTCATACAGAGCTTCCCTAAGACCAAGAGAAATTTATTTTTTGATTGTTTACACTATTACAGATGTCCCTATCCCACTTTTGCCCACCTCCACCCAGTCCTTGCCCCCACTCTTCCCTCTGGCCAACACCACACTGCTGTCTGTGTCTCTGGGCTATGCATACCTGTCCTTTGGCTAATCCATCACCTTCTTTCCAGTGGAACTTATTCTGATTGCCTTTATGAGGTCCAGAAGGGTCCTCTCCCCTTTGAGTTGACTCTGCCATTGCTGTTTACTCGTGTAACTTAGTTGGGCTTTACTTGTGTTGTATATTGTTACCTTGACCAGTTATTTCTGGAATTTCCTCTGATTTGCAAGTGGCCGGTTTGAAGGAGAAATGTGAACTTGCTAGCACCTTAGGAAATTAATGTCCTGTGACAGTGCCTGAGGCAGATGGCATCCTCTGACCCTTCTGCTGTACTCTGGAGGGTGAAGGTTGTTTGCATTTTTTTCTTTCTTGACGATACTATTTCTTGTGAATGAAAATCATGACGTTCTCTCACTGCCTACTCCACTTCTGCTGAGAGAACTGTCCTTCAGCTCCGCTCATCTGTATGCATCCTTTAAATGCTTACACAGCCCACTTCTCTTCCTCCCACAGCAGCCGCGCTCCCTCCTTCCATCTGACGGCACACCTCCCACACACCTTATATAATACGGGAAAAGAAGAAACCTTGCACATCACCAAGCCTAATTTTTAAATTGTTACTTTTCAGATTAAATTGACTTACGTTTCCTTCGCCGTAAGGAAAAAGGGGATTAAAGATTCATGGGCCAGCATCAAACCAAGCATGTCTATCTAAATATCAGCTGTTTAAATAAAAGTAATACATGCTGATTTAACAATTTGAGCATATAGAATCACTTAGATTAAAATTTAATAGTGTTTTCTCTTACTCTCCAATTTTACCCTCTTCAGTGTACTCACTGAATGTAATGCTTATTGTTCTATGTATTTTTATTGTTTATGCCAGAGTATACCAATTAATACATATTTTTATTATAGAAACAGGATTATAATATGTGTTGTTTGAAATTTTTTTTACTTCACTCTATTTTATGTATACACTTTCAAGTCAACATAAAAATATAACTCAGTTTTAAAAGTGAGTTCTTTATAATCCATGTTAAGAATGTACCATAATTTAGTCAACCATTCTCATATTGAGATATTATGAATATTCCATTTTCTTGCTAATAAAATAATGCTTTCATAAACATCCATATGCCTATGAGTATCTTTTATTTTTATTTAAAAATCAATTCCCAGAGGTAGGATTACTTGGTCAAAGGATGTGTGCATTATAAATTCTAATCCACACTGCCAGAGGGCTATGCAAAAATTGTTGCAAGTTATACCTTTCAACAATGCATGAATAGACTTACTTTCCAATATCACCTTTAAAACAATTTGTGTTTATTTTGTATTTTATCAACTATTCTGTGTGAGTATATTTTCATGTATTTATTGGCCTTTTGCATTTTATTTTCTGTGATTGCCTATTTTTATTGGTTTATTTATATTTTCAAATCAGCTTTAAGGAGCACTTTGTAAATTAATGATAATTATTCTTTGTCTTTCATAAGTATTGCAAATAGTTTGCATTTTTTCAAGTCTATCTTTTATGTTTTGATTTTATATATAGTGTCTTTTGCCATGAGAGTGTTTCTAAGCTTCATGGAATTAAATCATTTTTTTAAGTGCTTCTAGGTTTCCTGCATTCCCTCAGAAAACTTTGACAAGGAGCACATATTTTAAATAGCAGATTTTTACATACAAATGCTCATATTTTTCTCATTTAGAAGAACTCACTCAGACTTTAAAAAGCCTTAAGCTCTATTTTCATTGTACAGGAAGAATTTTCTCATATTATATTCTTTTTTTTTTGGGGGGGGGGTAGTTGTCTCTTCATGAATCATATCTTTAAATTGGCTGTACCAGTTATTAATTGATTTCCTGTTAGCCTGAAATTGACCCTTCTTCACTGGGCTTCACACACATATCTGTATTTTCATTTATGTATGTATCACAAATCTCTCTAAACCTGTATGTAATATCTTAGTTTACATACTTTCATTTCCTTCTTTTGGAAATTTGCTCATTTAATTGATTTATTGGCATAAATCAGGCCCATCATTCCCCCTCAGTGGGTCTTGACATTCCTATTTAAATCATAACCTTGGTAGGACAAAACCAAATTGCTTTCTCCATGCTCTGTAACACTACAGCCATCAAACAGGGCGATTCATGATTCATCAGAGCTCGGGAAATGTTTTCAATGAAGATGATGAGGAAGAAATTTCAAAGATTTTCTATGTGTGTTAAGTTCAAACAAAGCATGTGGGGTTGCTGTTGCCACAGTAACAGATCCATCTGCATTAGTCCATTGCTTTGTCTTTAATAATAGGAAGCTAGGTTCTGTGTGTGTGCATACACGTGCACGCATGTGTGTGTGCCTTTCCACTTGATATTAGATTGTAACATTTGTTGTAATGGCATGCATATACTGTATAGATCTATTTAAGGAATAAAGCACTTTTATTTTTAAAGATTCCTTCTGAGGAATAGATTGTTCTTCCTTTTCACTAATACCAATATTTTTACAATGAATATACATTTACATATCTTCTTGAACATGTAAAAATTTCTACAGAGCTTACAGTGGAATTGCTGGGTTGAGGTTATATTAATGGTCATCTTTATTGGATGTAGCAAAATTAAATTGTATAAATGTATAAACAATATGTGTTTCTATTTTCCCACATAATTACTCTTTTTGAAAATTATGTGAGAAAACAGGAATGTATATTGCTTGTACGATGTTCTTAGTTCTGATTGGCCAAGGATATCAGAGTTTCCTGAAGACAAACACTGGAAAATTAGGAGGATAATTAACCATCAACAAATATTTTTGAATAAATGTTATTTTGGCTTATAATTTTTGTAAATAATATTAATATTTAAAATCCACAATGAAAGGTTCTATAGTGGAAATCTCATAAATGGAAGGACTTGGGCTCTAGCCAGTTTATCTCAGTGGATAGAGCGTTGGCCTGAGGACTGAAGGGTTCCGGGTTCGATTCTGGTCAAGGGCATGTACCTCTGTTGCAGGCTCCTTCCTGGCTAGGGCCCTGGTCGGGGTGCATGCAGGAGGCAATCAATTGATTTGTTTCACATTGATATTTCTCTCTGCTTTTCCTCTCCCATTTTCTCTAAAAATCAATGGAAAAATATTCTTGGGTGAGGATTAAAATAGAAAGATAGAAAGAAAGATAGATAGATAGATATAGATAGGTAGGTAGGTAGTAGGACTTAGATTTGATCCTAGGTCTTCTGACACTAGGTCAGATTTTCCCAGTGAATTGCTTCTTTAAATTTTGCAAATTTCTTTTGTGGCCCAGATAATAAGCATTGTAAAAAGTAAGATAATATCACCAAAGGAGGCTCTTGTGTGGTTTTGCCAGTTTTGTCAAGGTGTTGTCATTTGGGGTCTCTCTGACATACATTAATTTTTGGTAGAATTATTATATATATAATTTCCTACAAAAATAGACATAGGCACATCTATATATATAAAAGCCCAGTGACCAGAACTGCAGAATTACCAGAATGACCAGTGGCTATGACATGCACTGCACACGCACTGCAGCAGCCAACGTAGCCTGATCTGGGCCCCATCTGGGCCCTGATTGGCACCCCTCTCCCAGCGGGCCCCTCCCCCGATCAGCTTCCAACACCCCGATCAGGGGCAGGGCCAGCCGGCCAATTGCCCACGGCCCCTCCCCCCCACTGGCCCAGCCCGGTGGGCCCCCATCAGGGCGGGCTGGCTGGACCCCACCCATGCATGAATTCGTGCACCGGGCCTCTAGTATCTATATAAAATCTAAACAGTAATGAACTCAACATTTAAAAATATAACAAAGGTTTAACTAAAAATTACTGAATGGGATGAGAAATATCTGCAGTTTACTAGAGAGTTAATCGATGCAGAATAATGTGACACACAACTAAAAAATAATAGTTCAGTTATGGGATAAACTTTTATTCCATTCTTACAGGGAATTGATTAAAACAATCGTAGAAAACAGCAAAGGGAAACCTCTCTTTCTTGGGTCTATTTGGATAGCTTCAAAAATTATTCCCATACTTCATTTTCCATGGATTCTTATGTATATCCTATACCAGTGGTCGGCAAACTCATTATCAACAGAGCCAAATATCAACAGTACAACATTGAAATTTCTTTTACATGGATTGGGCCACGAAGTTTCAATCGCACGGTACATGCACTCCCGCACGTGGTATTTTGTGGAAGAGCCACACTTAAGGGGCCAAAGAGCCGCAAGCCGCTGTTTGCCGACCACTATTTACTTTTTTTTTTTTTTTTTTTAGGTTCTTAGTACTAAAGCTAGAGAATTTTCAATATTTTTTTCTCAGTCTGTCATTGCTGAAAGTTCAGACTTGAGTTTGAGAATTGTCACTTGAGTGTATTCCTGGTCTACCCATCTCTACTTCTATTAAAAGGTTAAAGAGGTTTTGTCTTCTATGTGTAGCACAAGAACAACTCCGAGAAGCTCTGTGTGAGAAAGAATGTTTGCTTGTTCACTGCTGTAACTCGTCTGCAGGTTCAAACACATTGCCTGTCATAGAGTCAGGACTCAGGACTCGGCATCTGTCCATGGTCTCTCTGTGCTGTGCACTCTGTTTCCCCATCTGCGTTTTCTGTCTGTGATCTGGGCTAAAGCAGCAAGTATGTGGGGATGAAAGCAGAGTTTTCAGCTGTGTACATCTTGAAAACAGCTTCCTTCTAGAACTTGTTGACTCTCTTCTATTCCTGTTTTATATACTTAAGAATCTCATATGTCCACAGCTCCACAGGGATTTCTCATTTAACCTCCTCATTTTTTTTCCTCAATGATAACCAGTACTTTTACATTGTTTTAGTCTAATTTTTGGTACAAAAATATGAAAAAAATACAAATTTTTCTGAAAATATTGTATACAATCTCATCATTCTCTCATCATTTCCACTTTTCAGTATTCTGTTTTCTATGTATATATCTCTACTTTCCACAGTGGTGATCTTCCTGCATATTACTTTGCATGTATTATTTCTTTTTAGGCTTCTTGTTCAGTGCATATTCCACCTCTTACCTTCTAGGTCATACAGCTACCTTCATTGAACATCTCTAGGGATGCTCTTTCCTTTGTACAACTTCCTTGTGTACAGTGACAACATGCTCATCCCTTTCTCAATGGGATGGCAAGTTGGAGTCACACTCAGTTACTCCATCCAGAGGCATTGCCTTGGTCTTCCTTACATACTGGAAAATAGTGGCTTCTAGTTAAACAGTAGGAGGCCTGTCCCAAGCCCAGCAAAGCTGTACGCCCCCTCAGTAATATTGTAAATTTTTAAATTAATTATAATATTTTATTTTTTCTGCCTAAGGAAATAAAGTGTAAATGTATACCTCCATTTGTGTAAATGTATTATATGTTATAAAAATTTTGTATCAATCATATCTTTGACTTATTTTTGTTTGCCTCATTGCCTTTTTATACCAATTATCTCACATCTTAAGGTTTTACATTATTCAATTGTGTACTTTTCTATAAGCTGCCTCAGATTTCTCACCATTTTAAGAATGAAGCAGATAAGCATCTATAAGCAAATGCATTTATAACTAAACAAAATTTTAATATTCAATAGTTACTTTAATTAGTTTAAGATACTTTTATTAGAATAAAATTAAATTTAAAACAGATTATAAAAGCACTTTTGATGTTTTTTAAACTCTTAGCAAGCATTAAAATTGTATTATTTATATCCTGTTCATTCGAACATATTTTTCTAGCATTTAATTGCTTCTGAATTAACTTTTTCCAAGCCATGATATTTTAATCATTGAATTATCATTGCATTTTCTAATTACTTGGGAAGATTCATTTTGGAAATATGCATGTGAGAATTTGTTTCTTGTTCAGGGTTTTAATTTTTATATTTAGTAATTTGCACATATATATCATCTGTATCTTGAGATTGTAATTTCTTCAAGGTCAGGGCCCATAATGACTCTATTCTTTATTATTACTCAGTAATAAGGAGCCTTCACTACTCAGTAGCTCTGTGACCTTGAGCAAATGGCATCTCCTCTCTGGGCATCAGTTTCGTCATTGGCAAAATACTAGTATAGATAATTACGGTATCTATTTCATTAGGTGGTTGTGGTTGATTTAAAGATTAATCACATGAGCATTTAGAGCTAGTGCTTTGGGTGTGTTAATAATGGCGACAGGAGCTGCTTTAACTGAAGAACCCCCAAATCTCAGTTGTTTTATAGCATGGAAGTTTAGTTTTCACTTCAAAAGAGAGAGGGTGGGCTGAGCTCCACAAGTAATTCATGGGCCCAGGTTGATGGAGACGTCTCATGGCAGCTTCTTTCCAGCAGTTACTCTAAAGTACAGAAGAGGAGCATGAATCTTTGGTAGATAACCTGATGTCACTGCCTCACAGATTCATAAGAAGTAATCAATAAATATTGGGAATTATTTATATGTCTTTATATACCATGATGTATTGTGTTAAGTGGTAGATAGACGTACACCTTGCTTGTTAATTCTCTAGTTAGGGTGGGAGTCCTTTGAAGTCACATAGGGACTAGATCCTGCACAGAGTCCCCAGTTGTTGGCAGAAGTAAAGAACAATGTGCGTTCTTAACAAATGCTGGGCGGATGGACGTTTGGGGATGGCGTGCCCTTAAGGTAAAAATGGATATCTGAGTTAGATTGGCTATACAATCGCAACCACCATTCGTATTAACTGAAAATTACAAGCAGGTCTGCTACAGTTGGAAATTTAGCGTTCCCCAGAAGGGAACTAGTCTTGTTTAGCCTCACCGAGAAGCAACAATTTGAAGAAAAATAAGCCACCTGGGTGTGGATGGATTTGTAGAATGATAGATGCTGCCATGGCAGTTAATGACAATGTGGTTGGCCCCTTAGAAATATTGTGTAATGGTTGTCACTGACTTCCCATTTCTCCAGACCCTTTTGGAAACACTCAATAAAGCTAGATGTGTGTTGCAATTGATCAATGATTTTGTAATCTAAAATCAATATCCAGAGTTATGAGAATCTGCTTAGATTGATTGAGCGTTCCTCCACTGCTCCAGTGTGGGAAACCTGCTTTTCCGCTTAGATTCCATTTCATCTAATGGGGGTGGGATGATGAACACAGTGTCATGTTTCCATCACCATCTGTTTTTCAGCATTGCTACTAAAATCACAGAAGGGGTCTCTGGTAAAGGACAAATACCTTGTCCTCCATCCTCTGAGCACTCAGAGCTTGGTATCTGCATCTTTGATGACATGCAATACTTTCTTCTGAGGAGGCAGTATCTCAGGCTCAGGTTGTAGAGGGAAAAAGTGACATGAGCTGTTTTGTCACTCTTCTTCTGGAACTTCTACATCCCCTCTTCCCCCTGGTTCCTCTGAGGTCAGGACGAAAGGAGGGATCTAGACGGTAGGAGAAAAGTTTTTTTGTTTAGTTGTGTGTATTTCCTTTTGTGTGTGTGGGAGCATTGTTCAGTTGTGTGTATTTCTCTTGAGATTGCACATGTGCTGTCTTATAGCTGGCATCCAGATGTTGGCTCTTCTGTGGATGTGTGAATGGGTTCTTTAAAGGGCCGACTCACTCTGACCCACTTCATTATTTATTGCCACAGGTCTGAGGCTTGAATATTATCTCAGCCATGCTTCTCTCATTGCCCTACTTTTCAGACTTCATGCTTTGTGGACTTGATCTGCCTTGGGCTATTAGGGTTCATCAAAAATTTTTCAGCTTTCAGTAATAACTTTCAGTTCTTTGTGCCAGGTGCCCTAGGGCCTTTGGATCCTCAGCCAAATCACAAAAATGAATAAAAACAATTTTGCCACTTTTACTAATAGGAGAACAAACTTCTCATCACATTTTCTGCAGAGTTGGCCTTTCATCAAAGTCTTTTGTTTGGGGCCCAGCCGGCATGGCTCAGTAGTTGAGCATCAGCCTATGAACCATGGTTCGATTCCCGATCAGGGCACATGCCTGGGTTGTGGGCTCAATCCCTGGAGAGGGCATGCAGGAAGCAACCAGTCAATGATTCTCTCTAATCATTGACGTTTCTATCTCCCTCTTCCTCTCCCTTCCATTCTAAAATCAATTAAAAACAATTTTAAAAAGTCTCTTGTTTGGAGTGATTGGGTGGGTCTGAGATTTAATCAAAGGATATTTGGCTTACACAGAACAGTGTGGAAATATTAACTACAGCCCTGCTTTTAGTATTCAGAAAGTAATCTATATATATAAAAGCCTAATATGCTAAGTGTCTGACCAATTGGTCGACTGCTCGACCAGTCGCTATGACGCACACTGACCACTAGGGGGCAGACACTCAAACCGGTAGTTTAGCTTGCTTTTGGGTCCCGCCGATCGGGACTGGGCAAGACAGGCCTCACATGCCCTGGAGCCCTCCCGTGGCCCCTCCCTGGCCAGCCAACCTCCTGCGGTCCCTTCCCGGCCCGCCGGCCCCCATCGCCCCGATTGGGACTGGGAGAGAAGGCCCTGATCGGCCCCGATTGTCAGCCAGGCCGAGGGACCCCACCTGTTCACAAATTTGTGCACCAGGCCTCTAGTAATAATAATAATAATAACAACAATAATAACACCACTGCTTTGTACTAGGCAATATGCTATATTCTTTACATTTAACCATCACAATAGCCTTATGAAATATTGACTATTTTCATGTTTTCCTTCTCTATGACGATAATGAGGTTTAGAAAGGTTAAGTGACTTACCTAAAGTCACAGAAGAGGCAAATTGCAGAATGGATATTTACAAATATTCTCCTAATGCCAAAGACTATTGAAAAACTTCACCATACTGTCTCCCTTAGAACAAGGAGTAGTAACTATGAGGCAGGACATGCTACTTTCTTCTTTGACTTTAAGAGAAAGGGCCCAACCCTTTCGAGTTAATATTCCTATCGGTCGTGGAAGAAGGTCACAGAGCAGTGTCAGTGCACCCTTGGGGCCCAGTTTGAGACAATAAACCAGGCTCCCAAACCACTTTCATGTTCCTCACTTGATAGGAGCTTAGAGAAGCTGCTAACTCATTTATGCCATTGAACAAACCGTGAGATAAGGATATTTTCTGTCTTAGCAGATTTTTTTATTTTTATTGAAAATAGAGCCAGAAACTTTTCAAGGGAGAAGCTACATGTGAGTAGCGTAATTTATTAAAAGTCGCTTTGATTCAACTACTAATATTTAAGTTAGATTTTCAGTATATCCACTTTATTATTTTTCAGAAAAGGACTATAATGCTACTCTGGAACTTTCTAGCTACATTCACTAGTTTCAAACCTATATAAATAATGTTTGATTGTATGAAGGTGAAAGTACTTCATGAATCAGACTGACAAAAAACAAGGAAACCCAAACTCATTTAAAACCTACAATTGGGTCATTCCTACTTTCCACAATCCCATATATAATTCCCAATAAATTAACATGATTACACTTGAGAGCCAGATAGCATCAATTTTCACTTTGAACTAAAGAGAAGGTTCTTTGATAGATCTTTTCTCTGACCAGCAAGCGGTCTCTGAAGACTCTAGGAACTCATTAATATATTGAGCTTTGAAGTTTTTGATTTGGGAGAATATCTATGTGGAGTCAGTATTAAGTGGCCTAGTGTTCAAATTTCTTCTCAGCCAGCTAGTTCCATGGGTTAGAAAATGCTGCTAGCAAAGTCACATATTCTCTGTAGAACAGAGAAAGTTGCTATTCTGAACTATTGGTTGGATCCTGACCCAGCTTGCAAATGTGTGCCGTGCTTCAGGAGGCAGGAGCCAGGGACATTTGAACCTTGGCATTCATAGTTACTGTAGTATTTTGCTAAGCTTGATCTTCTCACCAAAGGAAAGGAAAACAGTGTCCCTTCTCTTCTACCCCAAGAATCTCATCTTGCTTAGTCAAATCCATATTACCCTTGCTTTCTTTTTCTCTCACATAGGTTAATTTTATTTTCAATTTTATTTATTTTGGTTTCAGGTGTATAGCTTAGTGGTTAGACAATCATATATTTTACATAGTGTGTCCCTTGATAAGCTGTGGCACATTTACACAATGGAATACTACTCTGCTGTAAAAAAGAAGGAAATTTTACCCTTTGTGACAGCCTGGATGGACCTGGAGAGCATTATGCTGAGTGAAATAAGCCAGTCAGAGAAAAACAGGTACCACATGGTTTCATTCATATGTGGAATTTAATGAACAAGCTGAACTATCAAGCACAATAGATAGACCTATAGATAGAGAGCAGGAAGCAGCTCTTGTAGGGGGATGGTATAGGTGTGTGTGTGTGTGTGTGTGTGTGTGTGTGTGTGTGTGTGTGTGTAGGATTGAACAAAAAAATAGAGAACTCATGGACATGGACAACACTGTGGGGATGGTGGGTGGGAGGGGATGGATGATGTGGAAGAGAGCATATAGAGGATAAATGGTGATGGGAAAAATAGAATAAAATAAGAAAAGAGCACTAATCTCATCACGAGGGCTACACCCTCCTGAACTAATTACCTTCCAAGGGCTCCATCTTCTAATACCATCACATTGTGAGAATTAAGATTCCAAAAGATGAATTTTAGGAGGATTCAGACATTTAGCCCAGAGCAAGCAACATATTTTTTTTTTAACATTGAGCATTCACATGTATCACCTCAGGGCAGCCTCACAGAAGCTCTCTGTGAACTGGAATCGGGAGCCTCGGACTCGTAGAACTCATGGGATCTCAAGGTCACTCGTGAGGCAAGGAATTTGAGAATCCTAGCTTGGCTTCTTGACCTCTGACCACCTGCTATTCCCACCATCATAGCATTCATTGTTAAAATAACATTCCCTTTGAAACGAACACTCTTCTCAAGTGTAAAGTATTTCATTTTTAGTCAGGCACCATAGTCCTCCCATCCCTTGCTCCAAACCTCACAAGGATATGAATAGAGACTTAGACAAGTGTGTCTACCCTGTTGTCTGCAAACATACTAGTTGTACTTATTGGAGTAGATGCCACAGTAGACCATATTGACTGCTGATTCAGGGCAATGAGAAATGAAGGGGAATAATCGCATAGGAAAAGCACCTCTTGAAACTCAGAGGAACCCTAAGATGTGGTAGGAGTGAAGATTTTGACTTACACACTGGGCTCCAGCCAGCCTAAGCCAGAGAAAATTGCTGCCATAAAACCCCTTTTCCCACTTCTACTTTGCTGCACCGTAAATTTGAATACCAAACATCCAGGCCTGCATTAAGAATATCCTTCCTATTTGCTCTGGGGATTTATGGGAACTCAGCTTGGCAATATTGGGTGAGAAAAATCACGGTGCCTAAAGATCCCCCTAACCAGAAAGACTGCCCAAAAGAATGAATCACTATGGCTCCCCAATCCTTTGTTTATGTCTAATTTCTAAAAAGAGAAAGCAATCATATCGCCTTGCTTCTTAGTCTTCTGGACACCTGTCTGGATAAAACTAATCAAGAAGACAAGTATCTTCCTATTTCTCAAGTACTATTTCTTAAGATAATTTCTCTCATCCCCTTTCTTGCTTTCCTCGTTTTTCCACCAAAGGAAATGCTAATTTCATTAGTTTTTGTAACCACAGCAGAGAGGTCCTCCGTAATTCATGGATCATTGCTCTTATCCAGCCCCTTTAATTTCCTGTGTCACATAAGTCTTGGGACCCATTAATCTCAGGATTATTGACACTAGAATGCGGTAGCTTTTAAAGATATTAATGCACTTGGGGCCTTTGTGTGCTAATTTGGATTTAGTAAATGTACTTAGGGCGGGGAAGAAAAAGATTAAAGGGACATTGTGGCAAAAAGGCTGTGTTAGCTAGGAGCTATGCTGATGATAATATCACCTGGATAGATTTTGGTAGTATGCAAGTGCCAGAAGTATTTGAAGAGTGGAAAGAAGGGAAAGGATAATATTGGAAATGATTTTCTTCTGTATCTCAGCTCTGCCAACAAGGCAACCAGGGATGAGAAGGGCTGAATAAACACAAAATTTTGGTTGCTGCACACATAGGATCAAAGAAAAGGAAAGAATAATCAGAGGTAATGATGGTAATTTGTTTTTTTTAGTTCAGAGATAATTGACCCACGCTGAAGACATAATTATGATACATGAAGGAGATTAAAAGAAAAGACAAAGGGAAAGGCTTGGAGTGACGACAAACATGATTTAAGATCCTATAATTATGATGTTTTTATAACCACAAATTTTGATATTAGCCTTTCAACCCCAAAATGCAGGGCGCGCAGAAATGGAAGCAGATTCCATTTAAGTTATCAGATATATGCTTTCTTTCTTTTTTTCTTTGTTTCGTCCCCTTTTGGGTTTCCTCTAACAGCTGCCAATACTTGAATAGTATTTTCTAGTAATAAGGGTGTGGAAAAGTAGAGAGAAATGATGCTCTATTTAAATGAGAAGAGGGAGTCTGCAATGACTGTCTTTTCATCTGGCCCACGCTTGGCTATTGTGGGCTCAGTCTAAAATTCTAGCAGCTCTCAGCTGAGATTCCTTTCAGAAGTGTGTTTCCCAAAGTGTGACTCAGGAGGAACGTAAGATGACTATAGGTTGTGTGTGGATTACTAGATTATTGTATCAGTTATGGATTTGAATGAGCATTAAAAATGTTACTTATGCCTTAAATCTATGCTATCATGGTTTTTTTGTTTTGTTTTGTTTTTTTGGTCTCTCCTTTTTTTTTTTTTTGCTTAGGATGAGACCAAGTAAACACCATGAGTCATTTTAAAGAATAATGATACACACGCGTACATACACATAATTATCCCAGTGGTGCATGTCCCTGGTGCCAGTCATGAGAGAGGTTAGGAAGTTCCTGGCATTTGTGAAACACTTTTGTAGTCCCTTCCTTTCTTTCATCCCACAGAACTGTCCCATCACTGCTCCATGGCGGTGTAATGGGAGAGAGGGGAGGTGGCAGTTCTAAAACACCATCAGAACATGGAAATTTTGGTGTGGTAATCTACCATTCTGGTATTAATTCAATAAACTGTAACTTCCAGAAATCTGGACTTGAATTATTTAACAAGTCAGCTACTGGCTGCTGGAAGGTCAGCTATTCATCTGCAAAGAGAAAGCCACAGATACCACTGAGGCTGCATGTTATAGCAGGGATACCTATGTTTTCCTGTGTTCTCGTTCATTCTCTCTCTCTCTCTCTCTCTCTGTGTGTGTGTGTGTGTGTGTGTGTGTGTGTGTGTGTGTGTGGTGCTAGGTTGACTGCAGACAAAGATCGTGTCTCAATGAAGAATGAGATGGCTCCAGTTTTTCCCAAGTCATTTCTCATCTCACCTAGCCTCTTCTATTACACACATGAAAACACACACCTTTGCTTTGATCCAGGGCGCAATCTGTCATTTTTGGAAGGTGTAGTTCTTGGCTTGTTTAGGTGTTTAGGTTAGTGTTTACCACTCACTGTGCTTTGTATCGAAACTCCTAAAAATCTTTCTGTTCCCATGAAAACTAGAACTGCCATCTTGCTCAGAATGAAGTGAGGCAGTTTTTCTAAGTACGCAATGTGAGCTAAGAGGGTTGCAAAGTCTAGAACAAGAAGTGGCCTCCAGGTCGAAAAAAGAAAGAATAAAATATGTAAGAAAAATTGGTTATAAGTACATTCTTAGATGGACATATTTGCCGGGTGGACCTCAGAAATGCTATTTATTTTTACCCCCCCCCCCCAATTTAGTTATGCATTCTTCACATCCATTTCTTTCTATGGCAAAGGTTTCTGCTTTGGAAGTTCTGTGTACTGCACTCTCTCATAGCACCCCCCAGTGCAATAGTGCTCAGCTCACCAAGTTATCAACTACACTGAGCATGACCTCATGCAGGCAGATGCAACAGACCTGTGCCACACCAAAGACTGTTTTTTTTTCTAACGGTGTCATTCCTAGATCCTTGCATCACAGAGGCACAATTCCACTACCAGCGAAGTGGTGCTCTTTGAGATTGTAAGAAAACGTAGCCCTGTACATTATAGCTGATTTGAGTGTGTGGAGATTCAAGCTCGGAGTTGTAAGTTCTCCCTTCTTCCCTCCTTCCTTCCCTCTCTCCTTTCCTCCCAGTCTTTCTTATTATTTTTTTGTTAATCCTCACCTGAGGATATTTTCCCATTGATTTTTAGAGAGAGTGAAAGAGAGAGGGAAAGACAGAGAGATATATCGATGTGAGAGAAACACATCAATTGGTTGCCTCCTGCATGAGCCCCGACCAGGCTCCGGGCCGGGGAGGAGCCTGCAACCAAGGTACGTGCCCTTGACTGGAATGGAGCCCTTTGGTCCACAGGCTGGTGCTCTATCCACTGAGCCAAACCGGTTCGGGCCCTGTCTTTCTCTTTAAAAGAAATCACAGTGCTATGTGAACTCTCCCAATTTAATTTTTTGTAAGTAATTCAAATTAAGAACAACTGGTCGTAAGCTAAGAAAATGTCCGCAGGCCACATTTGTCCTCTGAGCAAAGATACTGCATTCCAGCTGAATATTTAAAGCACAAGAGAAACATTTTTCTAACGGCCCTGATACACTGAGAGATTATTTTTCCTACAGTAGAATAGCACTTCACATTATAATTAGAATGACTGTACGCCATGTTTGGCCTGAGGGCAGCCCTTAGTTAGTGGCTATCATCATGCTATCCAGTTTCATTTAGCATTTGTTCTAGATTTCTCATTCTCCGGGCCTCGTGTTATTACTGATGGCTGAATTAAAATCGTCAGTGTGCATCTGGTTGATTTCATGACTGCTCCCAGCTTCTGCCATGTCAAGTGTGAGATGGATGTGCAGCAGACAGAGTTCTCACTTTAATACATAGTTAAATATGAAAAATGGACTAGTGATGGTCTGGCTCGCTTTCCTGGCCCTTTCCAAATGAACACCCTAACTCCTTCCTTTGAATAATTGCATTAAGCATGCTTGTCGGTGAATGAAAGTACGCTCTTTTAGGAGAAGCTAGGGACAGCTAGCACCCACTTTCTGGAGGTGACGGGAGACCCTTCATCGCTGCTGTTGGTGCTGGCTGCTCAGTGAACTGCTGTGGTCCTGTCTTGAGATGCAAGATGCACAAGGCACAAGGCCACCAGTTGCAGACCGTGGGAAACTTGCACAATTATAGGTTTGATATGTGACATATGTATGGGAAACAGGAAGTTGTTAGAAGGCTGTTTTATAGTGATTTTTTTGTCATTTATTTTATGGTCACTCTATACACATTTACTAGTACTCATTTTAAATTCTTGGCCACAATGAACCAAAGCAAAAAAGTATATATTGAATAAAAATTAAGTATACATTTTTAATTTTTTAAATGTATTGGTGAATGTAAAACTTCCATATAATTTTGTTGACAACTGTTGTTCACTTAGCGGGTTGTCAGATTACATAAAAACCAGGAGTCAAAAAATGGGCTCAAGAAGTATCAGCATCTACTTCAAAAATTAATAGTTACTGTAAGACGATGACTCTGTCGACAATGATAGAAGTAGACAGCTACAGGAAGTGCACTCACAGGTCATCCTGTGACATCTGACTTTTTATTTAAGTTAAATGATGGTTCTAAATTCATCTCTTCTATTATTGATTCCAACTTCCCCTGGGAACATACTAAAAATAACCTAACAATCGTTAATGATAGTTTCATTAGCAGAAGCATTTTGCAAAGATTTATATGATAACTGTTTTTGTTCCTCAGAGTCAACAAATGCCTCAAATAGAAAATGAATTTAGGTAAATTCAATAATAGTTTATTGTTAAATCACAGTTAATGGCATCAAAATTAGTCTGAGTTACAACATGTCTGTCTTATGAATGCTGTAATAAATTTACTTAAGTATGTCAACACTTACTATAAAATATTTGTCTTGTGGAGAAAATATGAACACAGATTTTAGTGGAGCACAGTGTGATGGTAAAAGTCATGTTCTTATTGAATCAGGAGGCCATAGAGCAGAAATGTACTTGGGATTGGTTGTGGTGCACACATAATTTATAGTTGCATCTTAGCAAAATGTGCTCTTTTGCCAATCCAAATGGAAGCTGTAGCTATCAGAATAACAAATATTGTCACATAGATCCACTTAGAATAAGTAAACTACAACTTTTTTTAATAATGAAGATGGTATTAAAAATTTAAAAATCATTCAGGCCTGCCTGGGTGGCTCAGTGGATTGAATGTTGTCCTCTGTTCCATGCACCCAGAGGTCCCGGTTTGATTCTGGGTCAGGGTACATGTTCAGGTTGTGGGTTCGATCCCCAGTAGGGAGTGTGCAGGAGGCAGATGATCCACGTTTCTCTCATTGATGTTTCTATCTCTCTCTCCCTCTCCTTTCCTCTGTTGGAGAGTGTTTCATTTAGCCAGTGAACCTCCCCCTGCAGTTCCCAGGAATACGTTTTTCCTTCCTGTTTTACTACATGTGATTATTAGCCAGTGGCGGCTAAAAATAGTGGATGGATTTTTGACAAGCGTATGTTCCCAGGTAGACTTCATCTTCCTAAGAATCTAGGACTTGCCTTTCTGATTACCAATCAATGGCTATTAGAGCAACACAGATCCACTTGACTATGAGAATGAGCAAAATGCACTCTGACAGTAATTTTGCCGAGTCTCAGCAATCATCCAATTTCCATTCAAAGCCCATGGTGTCTTCTGTTCTGACCTTTTCAATAATCTCCCTTGTGAATCATCCACGTGTATATTTGAGAATTGATTTGCTGCCAAGATAGTCTTCCAAGAATGATAGTGCTTATGGCAGGCTCTCCGTATGTTGATCTCTAAGAGAAACTATTTTCTGGACCACGCATTTGGACAATAACTTATACACTGCATTTTCTGATGCATAATTGTTTCACTCGTTCAATATGGTATGGGCTGCAGATTGAGCACACTTAAGATTCAGAGCTATTTTCAGGGGATCATTAGTCATATGGAAACTTTTTGCTAATTAGAAAAATGCACCCTTTCTCTTGGAAGATATATTTCTGTGTCAGGTTGTATAACTTGATGAGCAGAGCATGGTTAATTTCAAAACCTCCACTCTTTCGGGTAGCTGGGCACCTTTGGGCAATGAATGTCCTCCACCACAGTGTATGGCAGACAGTTCTAGAGACAAAAGGCATTTCCTCTGCCCTCAAGGAGCTTCTTTACTATTGGAAATTTCCTGAGGAGATGAACTCTGGTTTGATCTTCTTTATTCCCACTTCTACGTATAGGAAGTTCTTAATAAATATTTAAAGGAATTAAGTGTCCAACTTGATAGAAATAACAGGATAGCATAATCTAGAAATTAGCATTTGTGTTTTCACTACCTTTTATACAAAACTTTTCACTTGGACTAAAAGGGGACTATAAAGAAAATTAAGAGAGAAAGAGATAGACAAATGAGTATACTTACTTGAATACAACTGCAAATGGGTTTGTATTACTAATATCAAAATACCATATAATTTCATTTGCAGAACTCAGGAACTTTTTGATTGCTTTCAGAGATGTAAATCCCCATACATATCATAATGAAATAGCATTCTTTGAAATATGGATGATGATAAAGAGTCTTTGGTTTCGGATGTCTATTATCCTCTTTTTAATTCTCTCTGTGGAGCGGCAGTTATTCTCATTAGCAGAGATGTCAGAGCCTCCATTTGAATTTTACTGATACCTTTTTAACACTCTTGTCACCCAGCTCTGGGCGGATCTTTGTCTATCAATTACGCAAAAAGATATTTCACTTGAAGTAAAACCAATATCTCAGAACAGAGACAAATCACTTCCAGTCCCTGACACTTCTCTCCTTTAGTGAGATGAAGAACAGGTCTTTCAGTAGCTTGATCGCTTGTTTATCATCCTCCTATTTACAATTGAAGCACACTGGTGTGCCAGAGTGTCGATGACTTCCTGGAGGACAGAGCTCCTGTTACACCTGGATTTTCTCTGGTGGGCTTGTGGCAGTCAAGAGGATGCTCCTTGAAGACCTTCAGTTATGGACATGTCATTGAACAAGAGAACCAGCTGCTGTGATCTGAAATCGACGGGCACATCTATACCGAGGTCATGCTTCCCATGGTTGCTTCTGGTCCATGACCGAGGTTGGCAGGAGTATTGAGACAGTCCCATTACTGGGAGAAGCGGGACTTCTCTGATGAACAACTTTGACTCAAGGAACCGCTGAAGACCTTGTCAAGTCTTCCTTAGAGAGCATGGTGGTCCAGAATGCTTCAACTGAACCTTTGTTTTCTCTGTCCATCTCTGTCAATTGACTTGCATCATTGTCTGATGTCCCTATCTTATCCCATTCACAAAAATTAGCTCCAAGTGGGTTAAAGACTTAAATGTAAGACTTGAAACTATGAGACCTCTAGAAGAAAACCTAGGGGATATGCTCCTTGACATCTTGGCAAAGACTTTGGATTTGACATGAAACAAAGGCAACAAAAGCAAAAATAAACAAGTAGGACTACATCAAACTAAAAAAGCTTCTGCACAGCAAAGGAAACAAAAAACAAAATGAAAAGACAATCTGCCATTTGTAAACCATCTGATAAGGGATTAATAGCCAAACTATATGAATAACTCATGCAACTCAATAGCAAAACAAAAACAAAACAAACAAAACACAAAGAATCCAATTAGAAGATGGTCAGAGAAACTGAATAGACACTTTTTCCAAAGAGGACATACAAGTGGCCAACAAGTACATGAAAATGTGCTTGACATGGCTAATCATCAGGGAAATGAAGATCAACACCACAGTGAGATATCACCTCACACCTGTTAGACTGGCTATCATCAATAAATCCATAAATAACAAGGATGTAAAGAAAAGGAAACCTTTGTGCACTGTTTGTAGGATTGTAAATTGGTGCAGCCACTATAGAAAACAATGTGGAGGTTCCTAAAAAATTGAAAAATGATCCAGAAATCTTACTTATGGTATATATATAAAAAAAAAAAATGAAATCACCATCTCCAAGAAATATCTGCACTCCCATGTTCATTGCAGCATTATTCACAATAGCCAAGATGTGGAAACAGTCTGTGTGCCTATGATAAGTACAATAAGCTAGACAGAGAATGACAAATACTGCATGGTGTCACTTATATGTGGAATCTAAAAAAAAGTCAAACTCACAGAAACAGAGTAGAAAAGTGTTTGTCAGGAACTGGAGGTGGGAGAAACAGGGAGAGATTGGTATAAGGGTACAAACTTTCAGCTCTAAGATGAAGAAGGTCTGAAGATCCATGCATAGCCTGGTGACTATGGTTGATATTACTATATTATGAAATTGAAATTTTCTAAGAGTTGAAATTAAATGTTCTCATATATAATGATGGATGTGTTAACTAGATGTGAGGAATCCTTTCATAGTGTATATGTATACCCAGTCACCATGATGTACACTTTAAATAACTTTCAATTTCACTTGTAAATTATACTTCAGTGAAGCTAAACAAAAATACTCCAAATGGAACCTATTTGAAATCCTGCACTGGTTCAGTACAGTCTTTTCATTTATTAAGCTTCTATCAAATAACACATAGATATACATTTAAAATCATTGGTTATTTTCTTCTTAGAGAGCCTGCCCAACTCAGATTCCTAACATACATGACACAGGGTACTTTGCAGTCAAAAGAACTCTTCTTCTTCTTTTTCTTTTCTTTCCCAAATTAGGTATTTCCTATCTTGGCCAACTGGGCTAGGTAATATTCAGGGCTTCTTTATGGCTATTCCACAAATCCTTTTTTGATTATGCCTTCTCCTCTTCAACCTCTCTCTCTTTCATCATCATTCACTCTCTTTCCCTCTTTTTCTTCTTCATCTTTCTCTTGGTCAGAGGCATAATCACATCTTGCATTTAGAAATGAAATCCTGCAGAGTGCACTATCATACTGAGAATAATGACTGCACCCCAAATGCAGTACAAGTGCCGTTTGGAGTAAGTTTGATGCTCTGCACATCTGCAATGAATAAATCAAAGGAAACTATTGTTGACTTTGTGCCATGAATTCTTGCAACAAATACCAATATTGATGGAAGCAGTTGCTTAATGTTTTCTGTCCAGCAATACCTTATTGCAATAATGAATGCCATCATTTGAATGAATGATGCCCATTATATGTCACAATCAAAAAACCAACCAAAACCATGCAAAAACCATGAGAAGCAAACAAAAACCATGAGAAGCATTGATTGGCTGCCTCCTGCAAGCCCCCCTATTGAGGATCAGGCCTGCAACTTGGGCCTATGGCCTGCCTGAACTGTGATCTGGTTCAAAGAGTGATGCTCAACCACCAAGCCATGCTGGCCAGACCAATATAGGGCATTATTTTTAATGATGATAAATAAGCGCTGGAGTTCTGGGGCATGTCCAAATGATGATGATGATGAAGAAGATAAATACAACAAAGACAATAAAAATGGCTTTATAGTTTAAAATGCTTTCATAAACATATTCTCATTTAATCCTTTAATACTTTAGTGAGGCAAATTGTTTTAGAGATCATTGAAAGTTGATAATTTGTTCATGGTTCCAAGCTCATAGGGGACAGTGTTAGTATATAAGCCCAGGTTTAATAATTTTATATTTTGATATTTCTCCAACGTTCATGGTTGAATTTGGATAAATGATATGGGAGAGAAATGAGCTGTCCCTTGGACATTAAGAGATAGTTCTAAGGGAAAAAAAAATTACAATCCCTTTGTCCAGATTAAAACATCAGGCTTTATAATTAGCCAAGGAAGACATGCACACAGAAACCCTCTTGTTCTCTGGGCTTTTTACATCATCCAACAAAGCATTTTATATACTTCCTGTTAATAAAACCAGCATGAAATTCCTAACCCACATTCAGGTGTGATTGATGATTACAGTATTATTATGAAAATTATAAGTTAATTTCATTAATTAGCTCATTAATATCTCAACTCAGTTTTACTAATTGCAAAATGAGCTTGGAAGTGTTGGTCAAAAATAAATTACAACAATAGGGTCATACTGTTAGGACCTAGTTAAAACAATTATACATTTAAATCATTATATATTCTAATTAAGCATCATCCTAGATACCTTTATAGAAAACACTGAGAGGAAGGAAACATTTTCTGTTTGGTTTTCAAGTCAATATTATTTAAACTATGTTGTTTTTAGAGAAGGAAGGGAGCGAGAGGGAGAAGGAGAGGGAGAACTTCTAGTTTTAAACTCATAATTAATCTTGCCTGCATGATATTGGTGCTTAAGGCTGAGTTTCTGAGGAAAAATAGAACTGAAATAATAGTGCCATTGGTTTTTACCTTAAACTAGTAAACCATTTCTGTGCAAATATTGCAGAGAATGGATGGCAGTTTTTCTTCTTCTCTATATTCAACCTTCACAGCCTAAAATAAATAGTAATATCTCATCATAATAAAATTAAAAAATAGCTACAAATCCACTAGCTATAAAGGGCATTTGCCAATAATGAACTTAGCAGCTAAAAACTGGTATATGACTCAAATGTAAGCTCAGACCCACGTGGTTCAGCCTTGGAATGGTATCTCAGTCTCTCAGCCAGAAATAATTAAAAATTAATTCAGTTCTAAACTTTTTGCTCTTGGAAAAGTCTAGCTCCTCCATTTTTAATCTGGATTTCTCCAATCCCCTCTGTCCTCTTAAAATACTTCAATCCTACAGCTAACCCTCTGTTTCCTGCATCATGTGTACTGAGCAATCCAATGAGCATATGAACAAATTAGTGCCAACATAACATGCCCTTGTCCCCATAATCCTCTCCAGCTTTACCTTTTCTTCAGTTCTTTCTTTCCCAAAGCTTTGTTGATATATAATCTCTATATAGAAAAGCCTAAGTGATCATTTGTTCATTCAACCGTTCGACTGGTAGCTATGATGCACAATGACCACCAGGCAGCAGACACTCCAACTGGTAGGTTAGGTTGCTGCTGGGGCCCTCTCAGCTCCGAATCTGGTTCACCTGCACCCCAGACCCAAAGAGAAGGGAGGAGGGAGCCCAATTCCTTGCAGAACCGGCCATGGGTTAGCTTGCTGTTGGGGCCCTATCAGCCCCGAATCTGGCTCACCCACACCAGATTCCCTTTCAATGTGCATAAATCCGTGCACCCGGACACTATCTGATAGATAACATTGTGTAAGTTTAAGTTCTAAATAAGCCCATACTAAACCCAACTACTATTTTTAGAAAAAAGTAGGATCAGAGAGAAATGCCTACAATCGAGGATAAATATTAGCTTATAGATATACATGGGAATATGTATTATTATCAACAGTAAGGGGCAAGGTATGGATATGTTGAGTATGGATATCTATATCTATGCTGTGTCTACATCCATCTGTCTTGAGATATATGTGATTACTATAAAGAGTAAGAGAGGGAAGGACTGAACAAAATAAAGAAACAGAGTATAGAAATGTGATAGCAGGAGGCAATTTATCTTTAGATGATGTAGTAGGATGAATAATGATACCACTTCTATCCCCAAATTCATGTCCTGTCCCTGAAACCTGTGACTTTGTTAACTTACATGACAAAAGGGATTTTGCAGAGATTTTCCTGGATTACCCAGGTTGGTCCAAGCTGTCACGAGGCTCCTTCAAAGAAGGAGGTGGTGCAGTTAGAGAAGAGATGTCAGGGTGGAAGTAAAGATCAGAGAGGTAAGAAGCTGCTGAGCTGCTGGCTTTGAAGATAGAAGTAGGGCCATGAACACAGGAATACAGGTGTTTGCTAGAAGCAGGGAAGGCAAAGAAACAAATTCCTCCCTAGAGCCTTTAAAAGGAATGAGCCCCTGTGGGCCCATTTGAGATTTCTGTCCTCTGAGAATTATAAATTTGGTGTTGCTTTAAGCCACTAAGTTTATGATAATTGATTACAGGAGTGATAGGAAACTACTACAGATGACACATTTACATACCTGGAAAGCCCAACACTTTTGATTTCAAAAATCTCTTAGAGATGAAAAATTTATTAAGATTTTTATCTATAAATAGGTGTGCAGAAATCAATAGATTTTCTATATACCAACAATAGCCAGCCAGTTAGAATGTATAATGAAAGGAGAGATCTGGTTTATTGCAGCCATAGGAAAAGATAAATTTTCTTGAAATAAACATAGCCTAGAAGTAGGCTACTCAGTGGTTCTCAGTATTGGCTGAGACTACTCAGACTGCACCCAGGCAAAGTAGCTCAGAATTTCTAGTGGAGAACCCTGATGTAGATTTGTTCTTAAAAGTCCCCCAGTGATTTCAATGTGCTGCCAGATTTGAGGACCAGTGGTAAACTCTATTTTGGGTTGGGGTGAGGGACTCGGGGAGTTACAGTCAATGAGGATGTAGTCCAGCCCACACTCAAAGGTTAATCATCTGGACTGAGATTCTGATCATAGCAATATAAGGAGATGAATTCTGTAGGGACTTTGCAGACAACACTGAAAAGTCTTGGCAACAAATTCCATGTGGAAAATGAAGAAGAAGGCCAATTCAGTGATTACTTAAAGGCTTCACAGTTGGCACAACTTGATGTCACTGATTCATTCAAACAAATATGTAGGGAATATCCAGACTGAAGGAAGATGTTGACTTGTGGGAATTGAGTGATGGCGAGGAAAAAGTGTGCATTCTTTAAGCTATTGACATGTGAGGTGTCAGGAATATTGGCATAAGTAGAGAGAAAAACGTGGGTATCACCAGCCCAGTGATAAAAGAGCAAGAGAGAGCAAAGCAGCATCACAGGAAAGTCTGGAAGAAAAGAAAGAGGAGACAGTGAGCAAAGGAGAAAAGTAAGTGGAAATAGTAGGAGGTTTGCTGCTATTGTGTAGAATTGCTATCCCCAAGAGTAAGTTTTGGAAAGAGGAGTTCTGCAGGTTCAAAAGCAAATATTAAAATAAATTTAAAAAAGGGGAAACGAGGTTCAAGAAAAGCCATGGGATTCACAACTAGTGAAGCTGTAAGGCAATCACCTATAAAACCAAATTAAGTGACATTATGTATAGACGAGAATGTGAAATCTATGCTTTTAAACAATTGAATCTAAATTAAGAGAAATGGTCCTACTTACTAATTGACCAATTAAATTAATAAATATGTTTTGAACATGCAGCACAATGCTTAGTGCTATGGAAAATACTAATTTTTTAAAAAAATGTGCTTTTATTGATTTTTAGAGAGAGGAAATGTGAGGGGGAGAGAGAAACATCAATGTGAGAAAGAAACATCAATCAGCTGCCTCCTGTATGCTGCCTGCTGGGGGTCAAACCCACAACTTGGGCATGTGCCCTGACTGGGAATTGATCCAGCAATGTTTTGGTGCACAGGACGACACCTAACCAACTCTGCCATACGGGCCAGGGGCTGGAAAAGGCTGAATTTTGAAAGCATCATTCACGTTGCCATAAAGTGTTTATAGTTTGAAGCATGATGTATATTTTGGTGATTTTGTAGGTCACTAGTAACTTTGAATAAATGTCAGTGTGAAGTTGCTGGCATGTGCCAAAGGCCCAAATGTAGTCAGAATCCTGTGTCATCTGTTGCGTCCTAAAACTGCCTCAAACATGCATTATTTATTTTCTTTGATATGACACATTTTTGGCCATACTCTAGGAGTGCACTTTAAATGTTTTTTGAAGATGTTTTCTATGGGCATGTCTAACAAATTTATACTCTTGGCAGATAAAATTAGGACTAGAAAGATTAGATATTTTGTCTAGGATCAAATAGCGTTGGGAAAGAGAAAACTCACACTCCCAGACCTTTTAACTGGCCTGAAAATGATTCTTCTGCCTGGCCTCAGAGGTTGAACATGGACCTATGAACCAGGTCCACGGTTCAATTCACAATCGGGGCACATGCCCGGGTTGTGGGCTCCATCCCCAGTGTGGGGCATGCAGGAGGCAGCTGATCAAAGATTCTCACTTATCATGGATGTTTCTGTCTCTCTCTCCCTTTCCCTTCCTCTCTGCAATCAATAACAATATATTTAAAAAATGGTTCTTCTATTTTTTATAATATGTAAAGAAATGCATAATCTTCAAAGGCTCCCAAATGTATGTGATTCAGATGCAATGAAAGTTAATTTTTTCCTCGTGAGACAAACAAAAGCAGGTATGTTTGCTCATAGGGGTCTGACATTCTCCCTGAAGTGACCTGCCCATTCTGCAGCTCCTGTGGCCATGCTCCCTTCTGAATTTAACTGATAGAAGGAGCAGTAGAGTGATAAGGAGGCACACCCATTTCCAAAAAGCCTTGTCTGGAAAGTGATATAAATCACTTCTTACCGCATCCCTTTAATGAGTATTACTCACATGGCTACACCGTGATGCAAGGCAGTCTGCATGAGAGAATGAATTTTATGACCAGAGAGCCGTCTCTCCTGTATATTACCTATGAGATTCTTAAATGACTCATTTTAATCCTCACTCAAGGATATGCTTATTGATTTTAGAGAGAGGAAGGGGGAGAGAGAAAAAAATTCATGTGAGAGAGAACCATCGGTTTGTTGCCTTTCGCACGCACCCCAACCTGGGAACAAACCCACAACCTAGGTATGGGCCCTGACCGGGAATCGAACCCAAGACCTTTTGGTGCATGGGACACCACTCCAACCAACTGAGCATCATCGGCCAGGATTATGATATTTTTAAAGTCAATAATACAGTTCAATATTTTCATAGTAATTCTGGGTTGACACTTCTAGACGTTGTTCAGGGAGATCACTGCATGATCCCTAAGCCCAACTGCGGTGTTTTTACAACCCATATGTCGGCAACTGCAGAGTGAGGGTGAATGGGCTCTTGGTTTCTTCCCGTGGGTCCAAAATTCATTATTATTCCCCTTTCTCTTGCATCCGTGCTGATGTATTTAATTTAGCAGAATGAAACAAGATGAAAGGAAAATAGAAATTGTGATACAAATAATTTGGTATTTCGTGAGAGCCTTTATTTTCGGAGAATTGTACTCTCTCAGAGAACTTCATTGCTTCTCTCTCTCTCTCTTCTCTCTCTCTCTCTCTTTCTCTCTACTCTCTCTCTCTCTCTCTCAGAAAATGTGACTTTGAAGGCTGAGAAAGGAAATGTTTTGTGCATGTATTTGACACACTAGATTCCTTGTCCATAAAATGAAAACATTGGTATTGAAAGGCTCATGAAGGAGGATTGTAATAGAGAATTAGGATGAACTATTTGAATTCCCAGTTGTGAGGTAGAAACTGGGGCCGGCGATGCTATGAGGTCTGTTATTTCTCCAAATGTTTTTTTTTTAATTTTTTATTGCTCCTTAACATTCTGCATTTCATTGTGCTTTAGAGTGTATGCCAGTCATCAACGTATTGCCTGTCAATTCCAATCCACCTTTCTTTGTCCTTCTCAGTAAAAATGGAGCTGGGACTTGACATTTTTCCTGGGCCAGCTGGGACACTGCTAGCCCTTGTCAGTAGAGGGCACTGGAGGAACACTGCAAGAGGACCAGGTTTTATCGGGATTCTGGTGTTTTTCTCCCTACTCCTCTGGCATGCCATCCCTCCTCTCGTGGTGGGCAGCTTTCTGGTGAATCACACCACCACCACCACCACCACAGTGGTTTCCCAGGGAGTCCTGCTGGTATTCCAGCAGGCATTTCCTACTTGCTAACATTAACTGGCACTTGGGCAAACATCTTTCCAATCCAATAAGCCAGAGCCGCAGCCTCTCTGAGGAGATGGGCATCTCAGCCTTGAGGGAGGAAGGTTCTCTCCAAGTTTGTTCCTTTCCCCAGTGCTCTCTCTTAGCCCTAGAGGTAGTGGCTATTTCCTACATTTGCTATTCATGCATTTTTTAGAGTCCTCTTTGCCCCTTTAAATAGTTAATCACCTTTCACTAGATTAAAGTGCTCCATATTAATTTTTATTTCTGTGCAAATTTCTCATGTAGTTTCTGTCTCCTTAAGAACCCTGGCAGATACCGAGTGCTTCTAGAATTGTCCTTTGTGACTAGGATTTTCTGAGCAGGGACTTTAGGATACTGGGAAAAGCACATATAATCGATTCTAAATTATATCCTTGTCACCAAAATGCCAGGAGTACCTGAGTGAAATAGCAGAACATTTGATGCTAATGAATGGGTGTCAGATATTATTGGATATTAAGAACCTATCATGAAGAGGTGTTTTTTTTTTTTTTAACAAAAACAAAAACAAAACACTGGATAAGATGCCAAGGGAAATGTTTATTTCTAGGTCTGTCCTTGTCAACTCTCTTGGCGAATGCCCCTGCTGGTTATATGGAATGAATGGAAGAAATTGAGCTGGGGTTTGAGAAGGATGTTGTAATGAATAGGCCTTGTTCGTTCCTTTTGAGATGAACCTATGGATCCCATCATCTACTCCCGTTAAACTGGTGGACACTCCTAAGAATTTAAAATGCAGAATATTCTCTGTCTTCACTATTTATCCCGATGACAGCTAGGTGACCCAAGTTATGTAGCTTGTCCTTAAAATTGAGCATTATAACAAATACAGGGTGGGGCAAAAGTAGGTTTGCAGTTATTCATTAGGAAAATAATACAATCCTATCTAATAAAGAGGGAATATGCTAATTGACCATCATGCCCTCACAAGTTGGCAGCACCCACAGCCAATAAAGAGGGAATATGCTAATTCACTGCCACACCGTCACAAGATGGTGGCACCCACAGCCACAAGATGGCGGCGCCCAGTCCCCTCAGCCCTGCCTCATCCAGCCTCAGTCCCCCAGTCCTCTCAGCCCCACCTCATCCAGCCAGAGTCCCCTCAGCCCTGCCTCATCCAGCCAGAGTCTCCCAGTCCCCTCAGCTCCACAGGGGAAGGCAGTTGGGGGCGATCAGGCTGCCAGGGGAGGGCAGTTGGGGACAATCATGCTGGCAGGGGAGCAGATAGGCGTTAATCAGGTCGCCAGGGAAGCAGTTAGGGGGCTATCAGGTTGGCAGGCAGGCGAGTGGTTAGGAGCCAGTAGTCCCAGATTGTGAGAGGGATGTCCCAGATTGGAGAAGGTGCAGGCTGAGCTGAGGGACACCCCCCCCTCCCCGCCCCCGTGCATGAATTTCGTGCTCCGGGCCTCTAGTCCTATATAATAAAAGCCTAATATGCTAAGTGTCTGGTCAGCCAGTCAGCTGTTCAACCAATCAAAGCATAATATGTTAATGATATGCTAAAGCCGCTCAACCGCTTGCTACGAAGTGCACTGACCACCAGGGGGCAGATGCTCTGACTGGTAGGTTTGCTTGCTGCTGGGGTCCAGCCGATTTGAACTGAACAAGATGGGCCTATATGCCCTGGAGCCCTCCTGCGGTCCCTCCCCAGATGGCCAAACTCCCGTGTCCCTCCTTGGCCCTGATCTTGTACTGGTGGAGTCCCTTGGCCTGGCCTGCACCCTCTTGCAATCCGGGACCCCTCAGGGGATGTGGGAGAGCCAGTTTCAGCCCGATTCCTGCAGGCCAGGCTGAGGGACCCCACTGGTGCATGAATTCGTGCACTGGGCCTCTAGTAATTAATAACAATGAAAGAATAAACTCTGTGTTTTGCGTGCTCACAACTGTAAACCTCTTTTACCCCACTCTGTACAGCACAATATTTGAAAGGTATAGTGGAGTGATTTTTGTAAATGACATGACACAGTTACATTCTATCTTTTTAGGGTATCGCAAACAAAATATATCGAAGAATGAATTTACTAAGATATGTAGGTGACATATGTCAAAGAATGAATTTCCTAAGATATATATGTGACATTTTTGAGGAAACTGTAAAATGAAAGTACTGTTGTATTAGTTATCTGTTTCTGTATAAAAATTGACCACAAATCTTAGTATCTTAAACCTGGCACAATTATTAATTATCTTACAGTTTCTGAGAGTCAGGAATTTGGGAGAAGCTCAGCTGGATATTTCTGGCTTGAAGTTTCTTATGAGGTTGCAGTTAAGATGTTGGCTGGGGTTATAGTTATCTGAAGGCTTGACTGAGGCTAAAGGATATGATTTCAGAATGGCTCACTCACATTACTGGGAGGTGGTGCTGGCTGTGGACAGAGGAGGCCACAGGTCTTCATTAACTGGACCTCTCCATAAGGCTGTTGGTGTTTTCTCACAACACAGCGACTGGCTTCCCTCAGAATGAGTAACCTAAGAGAGAGAAAGGACAAAGTCTTAGCAGTCACTGTCACTTTTGCTATATTCTGGGGTAACTCAGAACAACTCTGATAGAATGCAGGAGAAGTCCACCAGAACATTCATATCAGGAGGTTCAGATCCCTGGAGACTGGCTACTGCCAGTGCTTAGGGAAGAGATGAACAAACAAAAGTACAATGTGTCTAGATGGGAAGACCAATACTCTTAGAAATGTCAATTCTTCCTATATTTATATGTAAATTTAATGCTGTACCTATCTAATTAATCACCTACTTTTTGGTCAAGGATGTTGAAAAAATGGCTATATTAGTTCATCTGGAAAAATAAATGCATTAGACATATAAGGTAGTTTTTGAAATTTGAAAAAAGGATCATTAAGTGGGATTTGCTATTAAACTTAAATTTTTTTAAAAGTTATAGTAATTGAAACAACGTGGTGGTTCTGGATCAGGAATGATTTAATAACCTAGTGAAAATTAATAGTTGTAATAAAGAATCTAGCTTCATGTTTGATGTTAGACTACTGACAGGGTGCAGCCCTAACACTCTCAAAAAGGCAGTCAAATGAAAATAAGGTTATAGAGGGGGCTCTTACCCAATATGACTGGTCTCCTTATAGTCACACAGAGAGCATGCCATATGAACATGAAGGCAGCCATCTACACACCAAGGAGAGAGGCCTGAAACACATTCTTCCCTTAAGGCCCTCAGAAGAAACCAATTCTGCCAATATCTTGACCTCAGATTTCTGGCCTTTAGAATGGTGAGATGATAAATCTGTAGTTTCATCTACCCAGTTTGTCGTGCTTTGTTACAGTAGACTCAGCAAGCTAATACAAACTCAAAACCAGCATTCTTTGCCTGTCCTCTCAAGCCATGCTTGGACCTGCTTTGGAGTCTCTTGTGCTCTGTACAGAAAGCTTTACTATGTAAATAAACTGGGGGCCCAGTGCATGAATTTGTGGACCTTGAAAGGAACTATGGGCCACAAGGCTGCGGTGGGCACAGGGGTGAGTCTCAGCCCATCCTCTGTGCTCCTGCCCGGCCCCTCCTGCTGCAGCCCCCGGTCCCCTCTCTGCTGGCAGCCCTGCTCCCGCTGCTGCCGCTCCCCTGCACTGAGAGTGCCAACCCCGCTCACACCCACAGCTAGTGCTGGAGCCGCTGCTCACACCCCCTGCCAGCACCCAGCGCAGGTCCTATTCGCTTGCTGCCATCAGTGGGTGCGAGTAGCGGCTGCTGGCCCCAATCGCCCCTGAGGGCTTCTCTACCTACCCCTGCTCCTGAGGGGTGATGGGGGCAGCAGCTGCCGCTTGCACCCACTAATGGCACTGAGTGATTGGGACCAGCACCAGGTGCTGGCAGTGGGTGTGAGAGGCAGCTGCCGACCCCGATCCCCCTTCAGGAGCAGGGGGAGGTGGAGAAGCTCTGAGGGGCAATCGGGGCCTGCAGTGGGTGCAAGTGGGCCTGGCGCTGGCAGCAGGTGTCAATGCCAGGCGGGACTGTGGCGCACAGGAGCAAAGGATTTTCAGTAACCACCACAGGCTCGCCTCGATGATAGCGACTGGTGCCCCGCCTTGGTCTGGTGCTCCAGCTCACCTGCTCCACCATCCCGCCGCGGCTGATGCCTGCCATGTTCCGCGCACATTCCCTGGTGGTCAGCACATGTTATAGTGACCGGTTGTTCGGTTGTTCTGGTTGTTCCGCCATTTGGTCTATTTGCATATTAGCCTTTTATTATATAGGATTTTTCCTATCCTCCTAGGAAGTGTGTGTGTGTTATCATCAGTCTCAACTTCTGAATTAGATTGTGTGTGTGTGTGTGTGTGTGTGTGTGTAGGGACTGTGTCTCCATCCCATCTCTAAGTGACTGCAAAAGGGGTCCAGTTAGAGATCCACTTGTGCCCTGGCCAATGTGGCCCAGTTGGTTTGAGTACCGTCCCATGTACTGAAAGGTTGCGGGTTCAAGTCCAGTCAGGGAACATGCCTAGTTTACAGGTTCAGTCCCTGGTTGGTGCATGTCTGAGAGGCAACCAATTGCTGTTTCTCTCTCACATTGATGCTCTCTTTCTCTCTCTGTCTCTGTCTCTCTCTTTTCCTCTTTCCAAAATCAATAAACATTTCATCAGGTGAAGATTAAAAACAAGCAAACAAAAAAATACCCACATGTTTGGAGACACAGCATAATACAGTGGTTAAGAACTTGTCCTGGAGCCAGATGTCTAGTTCAAATCAGCTCTACTATTTACTTTGACTTTTGATAATTCTACCATGACTTTGGATAACTCATTATTTTTCATAGTTTGTAGTTTTCTGGTCTTTATAATAGGAATCATAGTAGTAATACTTCATAGGGTTGTTTGAGAATAAAGTAGCTAACTTTTTGAAGTGTTAATAAAAGTATGTTACATATAGTTAGCATTTTATTGAATTTGTTAAAGCTATAAAAACATAATAAATAAAACATTTCAAATCAGTGAATAAAAGGATTATTTAATAATAAATGTTTAATTTTTCAAACAAATTTAAAGTGATTTAAGTATGTATTTTATATTGTATATACTTCCATATACAAAAACAATTTCCAGATAGATTCACTATGTCATATTAAAAAGAGAACCATAAAACTAACAGAGAAGAGTAAGTAAATATTTCTATTCATATAGTTCCATTCTTTCATAAATAATATATGTGTATGAAATATTTATAAAACCAAAAGTAGGAAAGTAATATATACTAGAGGCCCGGTGCACGAAATTCGTGCACTGGGTGGGTCCCTCAGCCCAGCCTGTGCCCTCTCGCAGTCCAGGAGCCCTCAGGGGATGTCTGACTGCCACCGCTGCTGCACTCGCCAGCCATGAGCCGGGCTCAGGGCTTCTGGCTGAGCGGCGCTCCCCCTGTGGGAGCACACTGACCACCAGAGGGCAGCTCCTGCATTGAGCGTCTGCCCCCTGCTGGTCAGTGTGCGTCATAGCGACCATTCATTCAGCTTTTCAGTCAATTTGCATATTAGTCTTTTATTATATAGGATGTGTGTGTGTGTGTGTGTGTGTATGTATATATATGTGTATCTATCTATCTATCTATCTATCTATCTATCTATCTATCTATCTTGTCAGGGGGTGTGATAAAGGCTGGCTAGATGCTCACCAGTCCTGCTTCCTTTTCTTAGAAAAGCAGGAAGACTACATTTCTCAGGTCCCTTAGTGTCTGGGTGAGACCTGGGAAGAAGAATGTAGACTAATTGAAGGCTTGGCCATATACGGTTTGTGAGGTCTTCCATACTCTCTCATTCTCCTCTACATCTGCTTACAAATGAAGGACTCCGAGAAGGCAGAGCTACCCATGAAGAATGGCTCTCCTCAGAGCCAGCCAGGAGAACTGTATTGTTCTGTGACATGAAGGAGAAATAAACTTTCACGGTGGTAAGCCACTGATATTTCGAGGTTGTTTACAAGTAGCATTACATAACTTAATAATCTGGAGGGTGGAGAGCTCCATTCAAATAGAGCGAAAAAAATGTTGCCTTATAGAACCAATCTTTATACACCAAAACAGTGTGAAGTAGTAGTTAATTGCATAAACACTACTGCCAGGTTAAAGATAGCTATGCTGTTGAAGCTGACCATCACTAGTTGGGAGTACAAACATATAGTAATTTAAATGGAATGTTTATGATCTGTCATAAGAATGGAAGGACTGAGGGCCACTCTGGCAGGAGGGATTGGGAACAGCAGTGCAACGTAGGGAGGGGATTCCAGCTTTTGTGAAAATTAAGCAAAAGAAAGTCAAGGTCTCTCCAGAACTTTAGTTGGGGAAGACCCCAAATCAGAAACCATTAATAAATAGATTGTAAGATTTTACTATATATTTTTTTAAACTATATATTTTTATTGATTTCAGAGAGGAAGGGAGAGGGAGAGAGAGATAGAAGCATCAATGATGCCCCCCACTGGGGATCGAGCCCGCAACCCGGGCATGTGCTCAAGACCAGAATCAAACCGGGCACCCTTCAGTCTGCAGGCTGACACTCTATCCACTGAGCAAAACCAGCCAGGGCTAATGTATAATTTTTTTAAGATTGCATGGCAAAATCATCATAGCAACGTTAAAAAATAATTGACAGCCCGGCTGGCATGGCTCAGTGATTGAATGTCTACCTATGAACCAGGAGGTCACAGTTCAATTCCCCGGTCAGGGCAGATGCCTGGGTTGTGGGCTCAATCCCCAATGAGGGGCATGCAGGAGGCAGCCCATCATTGATCCTCTCTCATCATTGATGTTTCCCTCTCTCTCCCTCTTCCTTCTGCTCTGAAATCAATAAAATAATTGACAAACTGGGAAAAATGAATAATAGGTAACTAAGGTTACTATCCTTAGTAGAGAAAAATGCTTGTAAATCACTAAGAAGAAGCTCAATACCTTAATGGGAAAATTGGTAAGAAAACCCAAAAACAAATATTTCACATTCACCCACACACAAAAATGCTATTGACCAACAACCATGGGATAAAATGCTTACTCTCGTTTATTATCAAAGAAATACAAACGATGATGAAATATTGTGTTCTAAAACTAAAGATGAAAAATGAATAATTGTCAGTGTTGACCTGCATTAGGAAGTCAGCACTTCATTCGTACATTATTTGGGGCTGGTTGTCACAATTTAGTGTTTTTGGAGGGCAATTCGTGCATATCCTTTCATCTATCAGTTTTACTTCTTTCAGTTACAAGAAAGGAACTGAAGTAATTACATCCTAAGGAACCAAGTAATTACAGGTAGGGTTGTTTATGGTAGTGAAAACTGGAAACAGCCTAATTGCCCCAGAGTGGTTGATTAAATGAGTAATGGCAGATCCTTACAATTGACTACTAGTAAAATATCAAACAAAATGAGATAGACATTTGTGACTTAATGTAGAAATATTCCAATAATATATTGTTTATAGGTTGGGGAAGGGCACAAACAGAAATATTTAGAAATACACATATTATAAATATGAAACTAATAATATAATTATTATAATATTTTTAGTAACATATATTCCAAGCTTCCTCCTCCCTTTCTAGAGTCACTTTCTACTAATGTTTTAGGAGGAGGATTTTTGGCTTGCATTCACTGCTGTGGTACCCATTCTGTTTCTCCACTGTTATCTGGCCCATGCATTCATTCCAATCTATCTTGAGGTGTTGTTCCCATTTGGGATTCACAGTATTTCTCCAATATAATATGGATGCTGTCACATGCTGGCATCAGTAGAGGGGTAATACAGGAAAAGAACTGACTACTCCACACCAAGAGCAATACTGTTGAACTCAAAGAAGAAAGTGACTCCCTTAAGTCAAGATAGAGAAAGGGGTTAGTATGTACTTGTCATTTTGTGCATTGAACAGAACTAGGAAAGAAGCATTTGCTTGTTGACCAGCTGGCCTGAAATGTCTTTCCCACGGGCGAGTAAGAGAGAGACATGGAACGCCATCCTGGAGAGGACTCAGCCCTTTTCCTGAGGTCTCTCTACTTCCCTGGATGGTTCAGTTCCAGTGTCTCTTCCCTCTGTTAAAACCTGCTTTGACTCTTGGTAGGAATGTCCTTAGTGGAGAGGAGACAAAACTTGGTCTGACAGATTTTGGAGTTAACGGTGCCGCCAAAATAGCTGTCAAAGTAAACCTGGCCAGAATGCCTGGCTCTCATGAAATAAGGAGGGCCATTGGTTCAAAATCTTATTATCCTGGGGTCATGTATATTAGGAAAGATGAACTGCTGGCTCATGTTCCTTGTAACTAAGTATATCTCTTCCCCTAACTCTAACTCATGGCCATGAGAAAGGACTTGACTTTCAATTGAAATGGCCTGCAGGGTGTTCTTTGATGGGGAAAAATAAATAATAAAATATCTTTTATTTGTCTCCTTCATTTTTCCTTTAGGCTTACTTACCACACAAATCTGTTCAGACAACAGCACCATTATGCTCTTGTAAAATTGAGCCAACTCCCGTCCTTGGCTTTGGAGTTAGACTAGATGTGACTCAGTGGTTAGGGATGTACAGCCTACTCTGGGTACATTGATGGAAAGGGAATTCACATGACAGAGAATGCTGTTGGGTAATGCTTTTTAGTCACTGGAACTGTTTTATGATAAATATTGTATTCAGCAATATGTATTATGCATGCTTTTCACAAAATGTCTGCAAACTAATCTCTAACAAGCCCAGATGACAGGAAGTACTTCATGCAGGGCAGTGCCAGCTCGTAGACACACTGAAATTCAGTGCAGGCAGGAGCTCGCTTGCAGACAGAGAGTAAAGGGTTTCACAAATGGGATAATGATAGTCTTCAATGCCAAATGCATTTTCATTTATCCAAGGACCTAAAGTGCTTCCTGGTTTGTCCTGTTCTCCAGTGTTAACGTATTAAAATGAAGCAGAGAGAGGTTAAGGGATTTTCTTCAGTCTTCCAGAAAATCTAGTGCAGGCAAGACTGTGACATCATATGCCTATAACTCCCCAGTAGGCACCTAGCAATTCTTTTTGTCCCTCTACCCCACATCAAGGAAGTTGCAGGGGTGCTGAAGTGCTGATTAAAAATGTCACGATGCCCTGGCAGGTGTGGCTCAGTGTCTCTTGCCACTCAAGCCCAGTTTCTATTGTTCACTTCTCCTCCTATTTCTCATCTTTTAAGTGTTACTGTGTCCCTAGAGCTGTGTTTTTTTATTGCTACTTCTGATTCCCCAACAATTCATTTTTTTTAATGTTAGCTCTTGTCATTTCTTTTATTTCCCCCTGCCCCCATTTATCCCTCCTATACCCTCTTCTACCTCCACCCACCTGATCTTTTAATTATATCATACTGAATAACATTTGGGAAGTCAAGCAACAAATCCATTTATTTATTTATTTATTTATTTATTTATTTATTTATTTATTTTTAAATATATTTTATTGATTTTTTACAGAGAGGAAGGGAGAGGGATAGAGAGCTAGAAACATCGATGAGAGAGAATCATCAACCAGCTGCCTCCTGCACACCCCACACTGGGGATGTGCCCGCAATCAATGTACATGCCCTTGACCGGAATCGAACCTGGGACCCTTGAGTCCGCAGGCCGACGCTCTATCCATTGAGCCAAACCGGTTTCGGCAACAAATCCATTTATATTCGTGGGTGATACTGTTAAGACTTTTTTTTCCTTTTACTTTGGGGAAGATACTTGGTTATTTACCAGTACTCAATGTAATTTCTGGTTTTCTCCGAATTCTGTCTGAACACTAATTATGTGTATGCCCATCCATAATTGCCAGGCTAACAACCATGTATATACTTATATATGTTTCAAAATTTCCCTTATATGGAGAGTCCTGGTTTGGAAGGAGTTTCTGTCCAAACTCCAGGAGGCTGACTGTGATTCCATCTGAATAAACAGCCCATAAGTTTGAGGCTACTGATTTTCATATGCAAAGAGTTAGTCCAAACTTCTCTGGTTCTCTTGGGCAACATCTGACCTCAGCTACACATGTAAGCACATGGCTCACATGCTGTGCTATTGGTAGAAAGTCCGTGTAGTGACACAGGAAAGCTGGAGGTGGCAAGGGAATGGGTACCCAGAGGGGTATTGATTTTTTCAATGCCGACCTTGGTTGTCTCTGATGAATTCCAGGCTGCTCTACAAAATAAAAAAGCAAATTAAGAGCAGCCGAAACTGAATCCAAAATGGAGTTGAAGGCGGGTCATTTACATGTTTGTTTTGAAGGCCCTCTACTTCCGAAGCGAGCCTGTGTGAATTCCTGTGTCACAGGTGAGAACTAGTCACCCCTTTGTTTTATGGCTAGTCACTCACCAGCCCTCCAGTCCTCTTTATACATTGGGTTTCTCTTGAGTACCCAGCATAGAGGCACTGATATTCCTTGAAGGAAGGCACAAAGGTATGTAAGGGCAGAGTTTTATGGCATTAACAATACCTTCTGACTCTTGCAAGGAGGCCTTGTTATGCAGGTCAAAATATTATATAGTATGTTCAGAATTAAAATCTGGCATTAACTTTAATAAAGGAATTCATGTTTTAAAAATTGTTTAAAAGCCTAGAATGAGGCTATTTAAAAGTGCCTATTATTGCAAGATGTATAATTGGGTAATAACGCATGTCCTGAAATGTCTTCGTCACATCAATGCTCTATAAACTTTGCATTTTTACCCCAAAAGACCCACTAAGAAGAATAAAGGTTTGTCGTGATTGACTGTGTTAGGGTTACTTAATTCAGATGAAAATCTAAGTGGGACATTCTAGTCTGGTGAATCTAATTGCCACATGGAAAACAATAAAAATTTGTGGAGCATATTTTCTCTTACTTAAACCATGCTTAGTCTTATCTAACATGGAATCACTAAAGTAAGTATCACTTTAAAAGTTCATATTCAGGATTGTTTACATTTGATGAAATTCAGTTCAATTCATTAAACTTCTTGAAGCCTCATATATTTTGTCTATGATGTAAGGAGAGAACATGGAAACTCATTGAGATCCATACAAATCCAGCTATAAAATGCTCATATTTTTAAAGAAATAGTTGTATAAAAACATAAGTAAACACAATGCATTGTAATTGTTCCTGGAATTAGCCAAGCCCCTGCCTTCAAGGATCTCACATTCTGGTTTCAGAAAAAAAAAAAGTATTACTATAGTAATAATATGGAATTAAGCAAACATTTTGGAGAGGTACAAGCCATATGCTGTGGGAAGAATGAGGAGAGAGGGGTCATGTCCAATTTCATGGATCAGGCTATATGTCAAGGTGATGGTGACATTTGAAATGAGGACTAAAGGGTGCATAGGATTTTGATAGCTCAAGAGAGAAATGAGAAAAAAAAAGAATTTTCATCGGGCACAGACATAATCATGTAGAGATGGAAAAGTAAAAAAAACCCACAAAAACCTAGAGAATATTCCAGTTTTGTTGGAACCCAAGATACATGCAAAGAAGTAAGTTTGAAATATTGCTGGAGGCTCTCTTGTAGAAAACCTTAATAGTCACATTGGGAATTCAAATTGATTCGGTGGGGAAAAAAGCTATGAAAGGTTTTTGAATAGAAAACTGAAAAGGATAGGAACATTATTCTGGGTAGGATTTGGAGAAATAAAACTGGGAAGTAAGAAATAGTTAGAATAAAGACAAACAGAAGGAACCAGACTAGCAGTACCATTTATTCATTAAGAATATTTACTGAGCATCCACTAAGGGCTAGACACTGTTATAGGCATTCTCTATTTCTTGTTGGATATAATAGAGATGAAATGTATTCATTAATTTTTAAAAATATCCATTTAACTCTTAGAGGGATAATAGAAGGTGCATTTAATATGCACTTTTTGAGGATAAGCCTTATTTCAATATTCTCAATAGAGAGAAGAAAGGGGATAGGCTCTGAGTGAGCAATAATAAAACTTGAGATAAAAACCATCTAAATGAAGAAGGAATGTTTTATAAAGGATTCTTACTGGCTGACAGTTCTAATATCTTGATGAGATAAGAACATTTTTTTTTAACTTGGCCTGTATGCGTACCTCAGCCTATAGGGAATATAAAATAATCTCTTACTAGTAGTTCCGACTTTAAACAGATTTCTTTCAATGTGGTCAATGGTACAAACAATTTCCTAGCAGATTTCTCAAAATAAGGTTCATGGGTTGATGAATCAGCATATCTGGAAAGAGTGGATTTGTACTTCCAGTTGCAAAAGACCTTTGTTCCCATGGTAACAAGAAATAAAAACAGATAATATAAAAAACATGCTTTTCTATCAGGTTATGAAGTAAACAATTAAGCCTTGATGAACAGAATTCCTGAGAGAGAGAGAGAGAAGTCCCTTGCAGATGATCAAAGAGATTCATACCGAAGGGAAAGTGTCAGTATGTCCAAGTGGAGCCATTAATTGGACATTATATGAGATTAGAGGCCCAGTGCACGAATTTGTGCACGAGTGGGGTCCAGCCAGTCCACCCCATTGGGGGGGGGGGGTAAGTGAGGGGGCAGGCTGGCGGGGGGAGGGACCTCGGGCTGTATTTTGATTATGGCTCTTCTGCATTTGAACTCAATGATGAACCAAAACTCTCTGAAAATGTGACCCAGTCCCACTCCCATTTCAAATACTGTTAAGATCAAAGGGGTTGATTTCTGATAGTATTGCAGGAAGTTGGAAATTGGGCTAGTGGAGTGAACTCAGTCTAATTAAAACTGCAGCTCAGCCCAAACTCAGCTCAACTCTTGGAGTAATGTGAACACTTAACTTTCCACCATAACCTTCAGACATAGGAAAAGACTTTCATTTCCTGAAAATAAGACACTACATTTCATTCTTCACTGTCTTTTTATACACAATGTCCAGATACAATAAAAAATTACAAGATATATGAAGAGGTAAGCCTGGGGCCTGGACCTTACCTAAATCAGAATCTGTTGAGCTACTAATTGGAAGGAAATGCTAAAATGGAGGAGGTTGCATGCAATAGAAAAGAAGAAACATAATAGAGTAAAAGACTAAAGATTGTTCTCTGTTATCAATGCTGGGGAGGTGAAGTGATTTAAGGAAGGAAGTGAGAAGCATCACAGGTTGCATATGAGAAGAAGCAGGTTATAAACTAAGAAAAAGTCATATTGATTTCTTTATTCTTTGCAAAATAGTCTCCTCTTTTGTGAACCAGAAGTAGAGCTTGTTGAAACTCATGACTCAATCCATAGAAGTTCTAATCTGCTCTTGCAAGTTTGCAAGAATAACTTGATATTTCAAATGTTGCTTTTCTTAAAGTGCCTTCCTTCTAAATCAGGTTAGGCCATCTCTAAAGACCGTGTTAACTGCCCTTATGTTTACAAAGTTAGTAATTTCTAGTAAAATAAAAAAAGGAGGAGCCACAAATTATTCCTTGTGGCTAATTGTACTTTATCAAACTATTAATTTTAATCAGAAAGCTAATGTGGTAGGCTGCAATAATGGAGAATTAAGCAGCTGATCATTGATAAGTTGGGAGAAAGAAACCTATTTGAAAAAGCAATGAACATTTTCTTTATAATTGTACTTAAACAGATGTTCTGCCTATCTGCATTCGCTTTACTTAGTACTTTATCTTTGACCTTTGTTTTGAAGGTATTCATGGAGGAGAATGCCAGTATTTACCTACCTGCTGTGCTTCCATCTGTCTCAGCAGTGCATGGATACACACAAATTATATTTCCTTTGTATGACTTTGAATGACAGAAGCATAACCAAGACTTCATAGACATTGAATAATCAGATATTATCCATTTGGTCCCAGAATAAACTATAAGATCACCTTACATCTGGATAGTTTATGCTAGGAACAGGTGCTTTCAAACTGGAAATCAGGATGTCTAAACAGTTTTTTGTTGGCCTGCACATTTGGCCATTTTGTTATTAATTTCCTCTGCCTGGACAGGTGGGCTATGATAGAAAGAGCAACAGTAATTATTTGTGATATGAGTTGGTTGTTTAAACTGTTCTGTCAAATGTTTAGTCTCAGGTGTCCCTTCATGACTGGGGGTTAAAAGCTCAATCTGAAAAGAGCTTCTGCTATGTGGCATTTGTTTCATTGTTCAAATAGCTTGCTAATTTTCCAACTGGATAGGGACAGGAAGCAGATGAAATTATCTCTGATAAGATGTATTCCCACATCTCTTAAATAAAATAAAATTGTATTGCTTTCCCATAGAAGGCTATAGATATCAGTTTCTTAGTTGAAATAGGTAGGAGACATTGCAGCTGTTGATTGTTTAGACCAGAAATATTAAAAAGACAAGGGTCCACTCCTGAGTTATAGGTGATATCTAGTGGCTCTGGCCAATTGATATTCTGGGAATATTTCCAAGATGGCCTAATGATACAGTTCATTGCATAAATCAGTGGTTCTCAACCTTTCTAATGCCGTGACCCTTTAATACAGTTCCTCATGTTGTGGTGACCCCCAACCATAAAATTATTTTCGTTGCTACTTCATAACTGTAATTTTGCTACTGTTATGAATCGTAATGTAAATATCTGTGTTTTCTGATGGTCTTAGGTGACCCTGCTAGTGGTTCTCAACCTGTAGAGCAGCGGTTGAGAACCGCTGCTGTTGAGAACTGCTGCTGTAGAAAATAATTTTATGGTTGGGGGTCACCACAACGTGAGGAACTATATTAAAGGGTCGCAGCATTAGAAAGGTTGAGAACCACCGGCATAAATGAATTTAAGTTCTCAATTCATACCTTATCTCTGACAGGTATGTTGGGTATATAAACTTCCTCCATTAGAAGAGGGAAAAAAAAAATCCTTGGGCTAGTGTTAATCGATATCATTTTTATATAATTTGGGCATAATCTTCCTGAAGACTGATTTGTTTGATAAAAGTGGTACAATGAAATAAATCCCTGATGTCTTCCTAATATATCTGTCTCTGTAAAATCTAGCATGGGCAGCATAAAGGGTATATTTATTGTCTATTGATGCATGAAAAGTTATGCCATGACTCAGTGGCTTAAAACAGCGAACAAACTGTCTTACAGACTCAGAGTCAGGAGTGGCTTAGATGAGTGGTTATAGCTCATGGTCTCTGTTAAGCTTCACTCAAGATGTTGGCCAGGGCTTCTGTCATCTGAAGGCATGACTGGAGTTGGAGAGCTCACTTCTAAGAGATTTTAGAACTGAAATATGTAATGCATGAAATAAAAACTCACTGGATGGGCTCAGTAGCTGACTGAAGAGGACAGAGATTGGTAGAATTGGTTACAGATACAGGAAGGTGCTCAAAAGGTATAAACTTCCAGTTATAAAGCAGTCAGGTCCTGGGGATGTCACATGATTATAGTGAATAACACTGCATTGTATATTTGAAAGTTGCTAAGAGTTTATTGTAAGAGTTCTCATCACAAGAAAAAATTGTAACTATATGTAGTAATGGATGTTAATGAGACTTATAGAAGTGATGATTTACAATATATCCAAATATCAAATCATTATATTGTACAACTGAAACTAACATAATGTTATATGTTAATTATATCTCACTTAAAAAAATGACCCAACCATATGCTATCTTTAAGAAACTAATTTCAATGACAACTAACTCCTAAAAGGCCGAGATTTATACTAACTCCTACCCGCCCCCAAGAGAAATTGACTTCAAATATAATTATGTAGGTAGGTTGAACTTTAAAAAATGAAAAATATATGATGTAAACACTAATAAAAAGAAAGGTGGAATGGCTATACTGATATGCTACAAAGCAGATGCCAGAGTGAAGAAATTTACTAGGACAAAGAGAAGCATCAGATAATGACAAAAGAGTAATTGAACAAGAGGATGGAATAATCCAAAGTGTATGAGTACCAAACAACAGAGCTTCAGAATTCATGGAGCCAAAATGGCAGAACAAAAGAAAAACAGACAAATCTAAAGTTTAATTGGATACTTCAACATTTCTATGTTAATCATTGGAAGGACCAATAGAAGGAAAATCAGCAGGGATATAGAAGAACTCAACACCAGTGGACCTGAGTTATTGTACTAAAATGGGTTTCTCATAGACAATATAGAGTTGATCCTTTTTAAAATTTAGTCTGACAATCTCTGTCTTTTTACTGGTATGTTTAGACTCTTTACAGTTAAGGAGGTTATTCATATAGTTGGATTAATATCCACCATGTTTTTAACCATGTTGTATTCATTCATTGTGTTTATTTTTTGTTTCTGCTTCCTGCCTAACTTCACTGGTTTTAATTGAACATTTTATATGATTTCATTTTATATTTTCTTTTAGTGTGTCAGTTGTACTTCTTTAAAAAATTTTTCCTGATGGTTCTAAAGGGTACAATATACATTTTTAATTAACCCAAGTCCACTTTCAAATAACACTATGTTATTCCTCTCCTCTGCACATCATAAACCAAAGAGCAAGTGGGACTGAATGGCACGTTTCCATGAACAGATTATCTTTCTTCCACCTCAATCCATTCTGCCCCCCAGCTACTTACCCTTAGAAGCCTGGATTTAGTATAACAGTTAATTTGCAATTGTTCTTCAATTTGTTTTTTCACTGATTTCTGCGTGCTTCAAGCATTTTCAAATTTGCTTCTGATCCTTTTATGTTTTTGGTTGTCCATGGTTTATTAATAATACTATAGCACAGCAGAAAAATTCAATTGTCTCTATGTGGTGTTTTGAAATTCATCCCAACTGTAGGCTGAGTGACCTGTGGGTTGGGCAGACTGACAAAGTCCAAGAGCTTCAGCATTTCCTTCTTGTCAGGATCAGCTTCAGTGACCTCCTGATCCAGGGCTGAGACCTCAGGAACATAATTCTCTCTCCTCTTCCTGCAGCTTGACGGAGATAACCTCTTGGAGCCTCTCTGAGTCCGCTTCATCAGATGCCTGCCGTAGCCCACTATCTTGTTGCAGAGCTTCTTGCTGTGGATAATGGCATCTCCTCACATATGTGCTTTTTGGTGTGGAAGTCCTTGTCCAGGCGTGTGTGGTACTTCTCCAGGATGACCAGGTCCTGATACGGACATGGCCCATCTGGTAGGTCCCTGGAACTGCTTCTGATTCTTAAAGGTAACAAGTCTCTTTCCCAAAACACATTTTAAAAAACTACATCTTAAAAGATTAGCATGAGGCATGAAGAGAGCTTCTGAGTTGCTGGCTGTGTTCTATTTCTGACCTGGGTAAAGCTTACATAGATGTGTTTACTTTGTAATAATTCATTTATGATTTGCACATTTTTCCAGATGTATGTCATGTTGCAATTTGAAAAGGTTATATAGTAAACATACAATAGAAAATACCATAAGATTTTTAAAATGGAAATTTATACTACTACTGCCACACATATGCGGACTGTAATTGTGATATGAAAGAATATAGTGTCTTGTAGATGCCTTGACAAATATTTCTCAGTTTAAAAAAGCACAGGTCCCTAAATATCTCTTCTGTTAGAATTAATAATGGGAGCCCTCGAACATGTTGCAAATTAAGTCTGATTCTGCCTGTTTTCCAGACTCTGCATGCTTGTTCTCCTCAAGCCTTGCTTCTCAATGGCAGACTCTCAGAGTCTCTTGAACTAATTCCTAAGCAGGAGGCAGTTAAGGAGCTTTAACCTAACATTTTGGGATTCAGAATCTCTTTATTCCCTCTGTTATTGTGGCTCTGCTCTTGTGTCCCAGTTCTGCAAACTTTACTTGTCTTGTTTATTGTGCCTCAGTCCTGACTTCATGACCTGTCACTTTTTTACTCTTTGTAAGAGGGTAACTCTGCCTTTTTCATCTCCATTTCCCCCAATTCCCTAAGTGCTGACATTATGTGTCTAAATCCTGGTCTGGTGTCTGGCTCTTGCTACCACCTAGCAAGCTCTCTTGATCCAACAATTAGTGTTATAGGTTTCAAGGTAGTATCTATTCATATTGTACCTGTTGCCTTTCCTGCCAGCATTTCTACAGGTATCCTTTATAGGCTTTCATTGTCCCTGACATTGATTGCTATTCCTGTTGTCTGTTTCCATATGGACTTTTCCTGAAGATCCATTTGTTGGATTTCTTACCAGATCCCACTCAGACATAGGATTTATGAATAGAGAATCTTATAAATGGAAGGACAGAATCTCAAGAACCTTTCCTTTTTACAGAGAAGGAGACAGAAGTTCAGATAAGTTAAGTATATATGTGAGAGATATTTTCAGATATTACTAAACCAGGATAATATTTTAAGAATCTTCCTTAGAAGTGTTTTTCTTTATGGTAATCTGCTTTCTGGTCAAGAAGGGGCCTAGTTTTGTGGACTGGAAGGCAGATTCCAAGAGTTCTTTTCTCTCCAGCAAGATCTGAAGAAAACAGCCAGAGTGCCCAAGTCCCAGAGGGCTTGTAGAAATTTCCAGAGAACTGGTGGTTTGGCAGAGGGTTGGCACAGAAAGACAATATTTAGGGACTTGAACAATGGAGGCTTTGTCAGGGGCCATGAATGAGTAGCTAGTGCCAGCAGATGCTCAGATGACCGGATGGGAACTTATTTATGCATTCATTGGTTGATTTTTGTATGTGTCCTGACTGGGGACTGAACCCCCAACCTTGGCCTATTGGGATGATGCTCTAACCAATTGAGTTACCGGGTCAGAGCCAAGTTTACCTAGACTTAATGACAAAACTGTTTGGCAGAGCCAAAACATATCTCTTCCCCCAGGCACTTTAAACCAAGATTGGAACCTTATAGTCTAACTTCCAGGCTAGTATTTTTGTATTATACTCTACTATATCTATTTCAACTTCTGATTACTCTTACCACTTTTTTTTCTTTTAATTGAGATTTCTTGTAAAAGTGGATAACAAATAGGAAGATAAAGGCCAATGTGTTTCAGAACCATGGTAGTAGAAATTTTTATTTGGTCTTTACAATAGTGGCTTTTGTAAGTGGGTATAATTGTCAGAGATGTGGAAATTACCTTGGTTATATAACTGTGTTGTCTGCAGATTGACCCAAGCTAATACTTTTCTACTGAGTTTCCATTGCAGTGGTTCTGAATTGGAGCTGCTGCCCAGCTCAGAGCCCTGCACAATTGCCACCTTCCCAAGAGATCAGCATAATTTGATGAGGATTTATTAAACAAAGGGCTTGAAATTATTGTGGAGCTGCACCATATGTTATCCCATACTTGTGAAATTTGCTTCTTCTGGTGTGCTATTTATGCGTGCTTTTGCTGAAATAGGTGAGATTTGATAGACTTCAATATATCCCTTACTCCGAACCTTTAAATAAAAATAAATGCTTGTATATCTCCACATTTGGCTTCACTTAAGTTTGAATAACCAAATTGCCATTCATAGCCTGATGCCTTCTATTTAGACCCCGAACCTGTGGGAGCCTAACCAGACAAACACAGGAAATATAAACATGTAGTCCCTGAATGAAAAGAGCAGTGCAGTGAAATGAAATCAGGCAGACGTCCATCTGGCTGTCCCGCACAGCAGTGCCTGGGATTCCTCTCAGGTGTAGGAGTGCACCTGAGTGGAAATGTGAACACTAAATGCTTATTTCCTGCCAGTCTTCTTCATTCCTCTGGGCCTTGGAGGAAAATAAACATTGGACATGCCTCCCAGGAGTAGAATCCATCTGGTTTGAGGAACATGACGTTATCTCTCAGCAGACCTGGACGACGTTAAACTACAGCTGTTGGAAAACTTGGGTGGAATACTGCCAACCAAACCCAGAAGGAAAGGGGCATGTCATGCAAGTCAAGCGTTTGTCACCATTTCTTGTTGAGCCTGAGCCAAATGACTCCAGGCTTGTAGTGACCACATGTGCTGATTTCCAGGGTCTCACCCTGCGTTAGGTAATGAATAGATTACTGCATACCGGTTGGTCTCCAGGCTAAACCATTATTTAGTTCCATGAAGAAAAACCCAACAGTTGTGCTTACACTGGTTTGTAAAGAATGCCGGCCCTTCAAAGAAATAGATCAGCATCGAGCAGACTCAGTTGGGAAGTTTCCTTAATATCTGAATGGCCCACCCCAATCTGCTGGGTCAGAATCCCTGAAGGTGGGGGATCAACAGGTATAGGGTGAAGATCCTCCTTGGGCAAAGGACAATAGAAACACACAAAGCCAAATCATTACCACCTCATTCTCGTGCTCTATTACATTGTCTGATGTTTTGTGGTGTCCTCTGACATTCACAAGTATATTCTCATTTAATCCTTTCAACAATCATATAAAGCAAGGAGAGTTAGATGCTCAAGAATTGTATTAGTCTTTTTTTCCGGTCCACTTAAACTTGGTTTCACCCTTCTAGTCTATCCTCCACAGTTCAGTAAGATCATTCTTTTTAACATGTACATTTCATCAATTCTATTCCTGTTCAATTATTTTTTTTAAATGACTCCCCATTACCTTGAGCATAAATTGCACCTTCTTCAGAGGACACAAACTGTCATTGGTGATCTGGTCTCTGGGAGCCTCCCTGGCCTTATCTGCCATGCTCCTCTCATCATAGATGAAGCTTCAACAACACTAACTGCTCATTTGCCCTACGCTCACCATAATGCACCTCACAAATTCAGTCTGCATCTCCCTCCCTACAGCCTACATGCTTGGTTAATCCTGACTCATTCAGTTAAGTCTTTGCTTAATGACTATCTTGATTCCAGCAGACAGGCATGGGAGTTTCTTTTATTTGTATATAGTTCCCGTTTTAGTACTTGGCACACTTTCCCATTAGCTTTTAAATGTATGGTTCTGTACTATAATGCAGTCTCTTTTAGGGCAGAATCTTTGCCTTTTAATCTTTGTGTTCCCAGAGTCTGGAATATGAATGGGTGGATGGATGGATGAATAAAGGGATTTTTTTTCTAGCCACAGTGACCGGCTCTGCGTGGGCTTTCCCCAGCTCCTGCTGAGGTGATCGACCTTTCCAGTATTACTCAACCTTTTCAGTTTCATTAGGTTCCTTTGTATTCAATTCCCATCTTGACAGCACCTACATTTCTTGCTAAGTGTACTCTCTTTCTCTCTCTCCCTCCTCCTCTCTTTCTCTTCTCTCTTGCCCACTCTCCTTCCCTCCTTCCTTTTTTCTACTCTTCAATATTACTCTATTGTTTATAAAAACTAAGCATCGTCATTGTCCTGATATTTCCCTAGATCTAATTTATGGATCATTTAAGCAGCAGTTATGCAGGTTATATGGCTATGTTTTGCCAATAGAGAGCTTAGTTTGATGAAGAGGGTGGTTCCATATCTGATTTTCTGGAATTCTGTTTACCATCTGCAAGGGACACTTTTTATGTAGTCTCTCTACTTAGCATTCTTTGAACAACATGACTGTATTTGGGGATTTCTTGCCATATTCACCTTTTCCAGTTTCATGAAGTTCCTTGTATTCCGTTCCCAGACATGTGTCATGGGCTTCAGATGCTAGATACCTGCCTGCTATGGACTGAATGATATCCTCCCCAAATCCATAGGTTGAAGCCCCAATCCCCAATGAGACTGTATTTGGAGACAGGATCTTTATGGGGTAATTAAGGTTTAGTGAAGTCATAGGGTGGGGCCCTAATCTGATAGAACAGCCTTCTAAGAGGGAGAGATTTCCCTCTCCCTCTCGCTCTCTGCAAGCACGTGGAGGGAAGGCCATGTGAACACACAGTAAAAAAAACACCCATATGCAAGAAGCCAGGAAGAGAGCTCTCCCCAGCAGCTGAACCCTGACAGAATCTTGATCTTTCCAGCCTCCAGAACTATAAGAAAATAATTTTCTGTTGTTTAAGCCACAGTCCAGTGCTTTGCTGTGGCAGACCGAGCAGACTGATACACTGCCCTACACTTCCATTCGGAAATGAGCTTCTTGACCTCCGCACGGAATCTGTTTCGTTGGAGTGGGCCAGTGGATTCAAGGTCACGTTCTTGGCACAGAAGTGACATTGAGGCTGTCTGCCATTATATTTGCAGTGAATTCTAGTTCCTATCAGCTCTGCTAACAGTAGCATCTGGATCGTGGTAGAGGCAAGGCCAGTGGAGTCAGTTCTGCAACAAGGTTTCAGCCATCATTCTTGGCAGCTTAGCTAGGAATTGGGTTCTCCAGCCCTTCCAGCAAACGCATGGGCTACCCATCCTCCTCCCAACAACCCCTTTTATGCCTCATCAGCCAGAGTCAGTTTCAGTGTCTGTGACCCATAGGCTGTACTGGCGGAATGTAAGAGAGCAAATCTATGCTCGTGAGAATGCAGGACTGCAGCTTCTGATTGATAAGTGGCCCCACCAGGCTATTGACACAGGATGCTTAACAGAGAAGAGACGTGCACTGTGTAATTATCATACACCGACAAGGCATCAATGCAAACGATGTAGAAATTATTTTAGTAATAATTATAACACATGTAGGACACATTCTGACTTGTTTCAGATTTTTTAGTACTTTAAATGCACTCTGTTCTCTAATCTTCACAATAGTTCTGAATGAAACAGCATAAGCCCATTGTAAAAATAATGAAAGAGGCAAGGAAAGGTTGGAGATATTAAGTAATACATTTGAAAAGTTATAGGATTCTAGTTGGATGGGAAGCAGAACCCAGGCATCCTGAAGGCATTACACTCTATGTTCATAGATTTCTTCTCTTTACCATCATTTGGTTTTACTTTTAAGGTTAATGGGGCCTTCTAGGAATCACCATTAATTTTTATATTCATAGAGACACTGCTTCCGATCTTTCATTTCTGCCATTTCATACTGTTCACTGCTTCCAGAAATTGGATCAGATCACATTCTTCTAACGATTTCCCAGTTTAAGTCTCATCTCTGCTTGTGGCTAACCTGATCCTCCTTTACATTCATAAGCATGTTTGTGCTTGGTATCATGCCATCCTTTCCAAGTGCTGTCAATGGCTCAGGTAGAATAATGACTTTTGGAGAGCTGTATTTATTTCCATGCTTTATCTCCAGCTAGGTGGGCTCATATTTATGACAGTGTTGTCTCAATGACTCTTTTATAGCTTTTTTTTTGGGGGGGGGAGTGTGGGGGAAGGGCCTGTGTTTATTAGCTTTTAGTCTAACAACTTTGATCACTGATTGCTTTGTGAGTGTGTGAGATTCTAATAATTAAAATTGGAAAAATTGCATATGTATAATTCTGATAATCATATCAAGTAATTTCAGAATTCTATGAGAATAGACGCATTTCCTTGTGGAAGCGAAGACAGATGAAGCAGCATATAGATGAGATACTTGTTTGCTTTCTTTTTCTCTCACATTCCACACAAATCCATTATTAAATCTTTTTTGTCTCTGTATGCTACATATGCTTATGTCAGTTGTGGTCCTAGCAGGGAACAGCACACTCAGATCAATATGATTCAAGGGAATGTGTAATGAAAAGACTTCTTTTTTTTTTTTTTTGCAAAGCTTTGGGCAGGTTTTGGGATCCACGAGAGAGAGTGCAGTGCCCTGGGGTAAAAACCAACCCCAGGACCGCAGGGCAGCCCTCCAGATGTCAAACTTGTATATCCAACTCCTCCTAGGAGGGTACGTAGACTGCACGTGTCCCCTGAAATTCCTGTGTTGAAGACCTAACCCCTTCATTTCAGGCTGAGGCACGCCTGTAGCATTCCAGGGCTTTGGAAATGCACCATTTAAAAGTCACAGGAAAGGATTTTTGACTAGGTAAGAATGACGGCTTAGTTTCTGAGAATTCTCAGACCTACCAAATATTAAAATGCTGATACTTTAAAAATAAACCTAGTTTTTATTATTTAGTGACCTTGCATAGCATTTTCAGTGGAGATGGGTATGGAGTTTGGCAATATTATTTTACATGGGCATTCTCAATTCTCTCCCCTGGGATTCTGGGAGGGTTGGCAATATTAAACCTTAACATTAAGTCCACAGACAGGGCCTGTGACAAAAACTTTATATACCACACCATCTATTTTTAAAAAAGAATATCTAATTCTATTCGACTCTGTTTATACCCAAATTAGAGAAAGCTTTAGGGGAAAGTGTCAAACCACAGTATAAAGCCAGCTCAAGTGGTAGCAAAGAAAAGGGTTTTTCAGCATAGGTTGAAAGTTATTTTTGACACTTCGATAAATAAGCTCATCTCACATTTCTGTGCAATTCCTGCAGTTAATATGAGTTTTAAAAACCCATCTGCAGAGTTTGCTCTTTTATGCATTATCTAAATTTCAGCTCACTTCTTTTTTACTTTTAGATAAAAACAGGGTGGAAATGTTGCTATTGAATTTCTACACTCATTAAAATAGTTTAAAGTATAACTCTATTTCTTTGAAAAAGCAATTTGTCACTAAGTTGTCTATTTGAAAATACCTTTGGCTACTTGTATACACCTGCCAAAGATCACCTGTAAAAGGTGCAGATCTCTTATAAGAAGACCCAAATCATACTCGATGGTGTGGCTCAGTGATTGAGGTAGCTATTACGGTAGCTATTAAGGGCTATTTCAGAAGTTTCAAAGGGTAGATCCAGGTAGTAGATTAATGTTGTTTGATATACAGTGCTAACTCATTCATTTTTTAAAAAAATGGATTAATAGCTAACATTTAAACATTGAAGATTTCATATAAAATCTGAATTTCCAGCATTTTCAAATGTTTTCCACTTGGTAATAACGGTGAGGTGCTTCAGATGTAGTGCACCTTATGGGCTCCTCATAATGCCCATTTGCTATTGTTTATACCCAGTTCATTTACTTCGGGGGTCACATAGTACATATGGGACATAGTATACATGGGCTTTGCAGGATGTATGGTCATTGTCTGGACTACTCAACTAGGCTGTTGTAGCAGGAAAATGGAACTAGATAGTGCATAGATGGATGAGTCTTGCTGTGTTCCAATAAACTTTATTTACCAAAAAAAAACAAACAAAACAAAAACAGGCCCGAAGGCATGATTTGTGACCTCTGAGTTTTGTAATATGCCTTTCAGAGTTGTCATTTGCAACCACTTTTATGAATGAAGCAGGTCTAGTCTGGCTTCATGCAAGTGCCTCTGGATTCTGAGGAGAACAAGGCTGCAAGGGAAAACTAACAAAACGTCAGAAAAGTCTAAAACAAAATTATTATTGGACTTCCCTCTCCTACAAAATAACACAAGAAAGGAAAGTTATTATCCTAATGGCTTGAGAGAAAGGTCAACATACAGGTCAAGGTGGGCTAGTTCGACTTTATATGATGCTGACATGGAAAACCAATTGTTTAAATAAATATTTAATTTGCATTTGTAAATGTTGTATACATACTGGCAGCTGGTTGCTTCTAACTATGAGTGAGAAGACATAGATTTGTTTAAAATTAAGATTAAATGTTGATGTAGCTAGAAAAATATGTTTGCTTTAAATAGCAAACTTTCTAGGCATATATACTACATTATACTTAGATTTATGAAACTTCTGTTTGCAAAGACTCTTTTAGCAGCAAATTTAAGACCCAGAGCAATACCAATTCTTATCTTAAAATGCCATATCTTGAGACTTAGTTTAAAAATCAAACTAGTGCCAATCATCATAATTCTTCCCAAAAGTATAGTTACTCTCTGATTCTATAAAATATTATATTATAGGGTTTTTAAAGTTCTGCCTAAATCATGTAGAAATCTGGATGGTGAACATCAAAATATACATTTTTAAAAACTCCTTAATTAACACTTCACTAAATTACTCATTTGAAAAATTTGGGAACAGGTGGGATGAAATCAATATTTGGCTATGTGTGAAAGTAACTTGGCAGGACATGCTTGTGCGTTCACAATGTCTAGATACAGTTCTCTTTAATTGCACTGGCAATTTTGTGGCATTTCCTTGGTTTCATTGCCAGTCTTCTTAAACAAGAGGCACATTTTTTTCTGCCTTAATTTCTTTATCCATTTCCCTCTTAGTCTCCTAAAAAGTAGTATTCGTTCCTATAATTCTATTGAAACTATTCAAAAAGTCCATTTTCTCGAATTCTTATTTACACTTATTAACCTTTTTAAAAATTCTTATTTTCCTGGACTTCTCTACTGGGTCCTTGAAGTTTTTGCCACCTTAACCTCTTACAACCAACATGTTGCTGTTAATTCTTTTATCATGTCAGCATCTCCTTTTGTTGACTCTGTTCTTCTTCCTACAACTTAGCTAAGTGTTCTTCAAGGGTCTGTCTTTGGCTGCTGGTCTTGAGTCTCTCTTACTTTTGTCCTTGGGAATTATAAAATACTTTAGACTTTCTATACTAACAATATTATTCTCTTGCAAAGCATATATTCTTTTATATCTGCTTTCTGAAAATTACCATCATTGTTATAGAGGGTGTGTTTGTTAAAGTTTCCCCATTTTGCTTGAGGTCAGTCATGTGGCATTTCCTGCTGCTTTATTTATGGGAGAGGTGGGCATTGAAATGATGTCCAGTGTTCCTAAACAAGACAGTAAAAGCTTCAATACAGCCCCAATACTGTCTGATGTTTCCCTGTTTGCACTGCAGGCAGTAGATAGAACTCATAGATTACTTGGTTGAAATTATTTGGGTAGAGACTTTGCTATTTATATGTAGGTTTATCTAAGGTGTAATGGGACCAGGCTTTATCTAAAGATGCTTTTTTTTTTAACCCCTGAAAAGATTAAAAGAGGATTACAACAACCTTTGGAGTTGATGACCTGGAGATTTCTACAGGAGTCTCCCTCTATTAATCTGCCATCTGGGACTCTGGTGGTCTTAGACTTACAGATGTTTTTAACTTCAGTCAGAAGGTCAAAGTGATTCGAAATATACTTTTGCATTGTGTTTGGTAGGGAATGATATGATTTTTTTTTTGCATTGCATTTAATAGGGAATATAAAAGCATGTTAACTTAAAAGATTAAAATTGGGATTTTTTTTCTTAATGTACCTCAAAGGCTTTGAGTTTTGCCTAGCACACTAGAGAGATACTCCCTGGCTCTAACACCACCATTCTTTGTTTGAACAAAGCAGTGAATAATAACGAGGACAATGAGCACTTCATGAATGCATGCTCTTTTCCAAGCACTGTTCTAAGTGCTTTTTTTCCTTTATTTTTATTGTTGACACTATTACAGATATGCCTATTTTTCTAAGTGCTTAATTCTCTCCATAACCCTTTGAGGTAAGCACTATTTTTATTTTGACTTTATAAATGACATTTAGGTTGAGGTGCTAGGTCCCAGATAAAATGAATATTAAATGATGGAGCTGAAATAGAAACCCAGCCAGTTTTACTCCAGACACATGCTTGCTGTTAACCATTATATTCTATGAACTCTCGAAACCGGAAGTCATCTTTGGAAGACCACGTAGTGGATTGGAAAGATCATGTGGGTACTTATGAGTTCCACTTGTGTTAAAATCAATCTCCATCATTTTCATGTTGTGTAACTTACGTCAAGCCAGTTGACCTACCTAAAATTCATGTTCATTATCTATTACCTGCAAATAATAATTCTAACTTTATGAATACCTTTAAAATCAGAATGAAATCAGGTAATATTTTTTAACGAACTTGGGAACAAAAGGGTCTTGGAACATAGCCGCTTAACCAATGTTAGTTCCTTTCATATCCTACAATTCAGGTCTTAGTTGCCAAGTTCTATTGACTAGATGCCTTCAAAACTGCTTTTATATGCATCTATTCCTTTCCGTCATTATCCTCATCACAAATAAAATATAAACTATCTCAATGAGTCTCTATTCTTGATAATACAGACTCCATATGCTGGCATTCAATTGTCCACATTGTTTGGTCCTCAATTATTTCACCCTCCTGTCTTCCTACGGCACCCCCAGTGAACCCTCTATTCTTTTGGGCTGGTCTCTTCACCACTGTGTGAACATGCTTTTGCTATTTCCACCGAAGGCCTTGTTCACGTTGTGACCCTGTTTTCTGCGTCCTAGAAACAGTAGCGTATGCAGGACATTAAGGGGGGGAAAAAGAGTGTTTTTCTCCCTCTTTCTAGTTAGAAACCCTTTTTGTTGGGGACTTGGGAAGTTCTTACTATGGTCTCAAATTTTAAAAGAAAAGCCACTGAGAAAGTGAAATCAACCAAGGTGTTCATTAGGTTTTAATACCTATTAAACAATTTGGTTGTATTTTTCACACCAGAATCTATAGGTCTTTCTCACCGTAAAGCTGTTTACACAAAGCCATCATGTAGAGAAGAAGAAGGCAGAGTAGGATCCCTCATTGTGTTCTTGACCTACCTCGATCCTTAATTGCAAGGTAAACATACAGAAAAGTACTGGGTAGATTATGCAAGAGAATGAAGTAATGCAACTGTATTTAAAATATATTTCACAATTTAAGTTTTCACAAATTAAGATGAGCTTTTCTCCCAATTAAGTGAACAAACGTTGTTCATGGTTTGTTGTAGTCTGAATGGTGAAAGGGTTGGGGAGCTGCTGGCCATCTCCTGGTGGAGGGAGCATAAAGCAGTGGCTCCTCAAAATATTAGATGGGTCCAAAGTGTTAAGGCAAATCCAAGCATTAGAACAACAAACAAAAAACACAGCTCGATCTGCATCGGTGTGGCTTGTTTCAGTAATATTCACAAGTTGTGGCAAATTTGGGAATAACCAAATATTGATCAATATAATCACATACTAATTTTCTTACAAAACTTCAGCTATTAAGACATTCGAATATAATCCATTATAAAGGGCAGTCTTTTCAGAAACCAAAGTCATTGTGCAGAATTTTCTAGGTGCAAGTGTGGGTTTCTGTCTATTGACTCTGCTCCAAGAAAGTTACAGCAGTTCAGGAATCTGTTAATTTTCTCAGAATGATGTCAAATTGGAACCTTGGCAACTTCAAAAGAGAACATGTGCTTGAACTTGAGCAGGCGTTTCCCCACAGGTGGAGAGGCTGTAAACAATGAATATATTCATAGTGCAAACATCACCTTTTTGTGACCCAGGGATATGCAAACATTATTACTTAGGCGTTTCCTCCCTCCTACTTCCTTCTTCACTGCATTCCAAGGCAGATGAATATCACTTATAACCCCAGCTCACCAGGAATGACAGCTTCTAGCAAAAGAGGACCTGAGTGAGTGTTTGGTAACTACATCAACTTCAAAGTCAAAAAGTTATGGTAAATGAGTTTGAAATGAAGGCTTCTCTCAGCTCCCACTTTAAAGCTGGAATTAATATTGATGTTTCTGCAAGCACAAGTACTGAGAATATGGATTACAGAAAATGATGTCTGAGTTGACGGTTTTAAGTCTGAAGAATATGACGGCTATGAAGGACCATGTAAATTCATTTTTAAAGTCAGTTGCTTAATTTAGTGTGGACGTGGCTGCTGTGAGACTCTGAACTATTCGTGTTTGAGAGGCAGAAGTGGTTTTAAGTCAGTGGATGAGTCTGAATCATGATACCAACACCTCTTAGCTGCAGGGGTTTTGGACAAGTTATGCTTCTTTAAGCCTCAGGGTTCTGAGGGGATAATAATATTACCTGCTTTACGGGGTTATCGGGAATGTTTAATATATGTAGAAATTATTTTGTAAACTCTTAGGCATATTATTCAGATTTTTCATGAATAAAATGGTTTGAGTCATTTTTAGGTATATCGCCACCAAGTGGCAGTAAATGTCTTAATCATATTTGTAATCTCTTGGCCAGAGGAGCATCTCTCGCTTGCTCCCTTGCTTCTGGTTTGCCTCATTCCAATTCATTCCTTACCCTGCTATCAAGGCGTGTGCGTGTCTCTTTCCATCTCCCCTCCTCTGCCTCCTCCTTCGCATCCTTTCTTCCCCTCCTGTACCATCTCCTCCTCCTTCTCCTTCTCCTTCTAATATACATACATGGACAGTTAAAGAGTGTAATATAATGAACCACGGTACCCCCATACTTAGTTTTATTAAGTCTTAACATTTTACCATATTTCCTTCAGAATTTTAATGAAATGAAATATTTCCTTGAAGCTTTCGATAGACCCTCCCTGGTTCCCATTCTCCTTTCTCTCCTTATAGGAAACTATTATCATATCCTGGTTAAGAACAGGGTTAAAATTCCAGCATTGTCATTTATTAGTTGTATAACAAAGACAAATTACTTAAATCTCTCTGTGCCCCAGTTTCCTTGTCTATAAACTTGAAACAATAATGGCATCTATCTTATAAGATTGTTGTGGCCATTTAATGGTAAAATTAAATATCTGTAAATTATTTGTAGCAGTGTCTGACATTGATTCCACTCTCAAAAAACGTCAGTTACTTACTGGTAGCTGATGTGGTAGAAGTATAACAAATCTTTGGTATTTATCATTCCCATGCATGTTGTTGCCAAGAGTTACATATTTATTTATCATCCATAGTAATAGGAGGCATATTTTAAATTTACACAATTGATATCACATATATGTATCACTTTACAATGTACTTGTTTTGTTCAACATTAGGTTTTTGAGATTTACCCACTTGTTCGATACATTTTCAGTCCATTTGTTTTAACTGCTTGATGGTGCTTAAGACATTATACACATGTACCACAATTTATCTGTTGTCCTGTAAATTTGCATCAGCAAAAATAAATAAATAAATCAGTGTTGTTTCTCATTTTATTGCTGATGTAAATGAGGCTCCAAAGAATAGCATTACTTGTGAAACCTTTATTCCATGTATTGAAGTTTTCTTAGGGACTATACTCACAAGGTGGGAATGCTGGCGAAGAAGATATATACACATTCAGCTTTCACTAGTATGACCAAATTGTCCTTAATTGTGGCTGTACCAACATTCATTCCCTCTATTAATATGTGAGAATACCTGTTTTCCCATAAATTGGAAAAATTGTTAGAACTTTAAAATTTTTGTTCAGTACAATGGGTAAGAAATGTATTTTTACTGTGGTTTTAATTTGCTTTTGCCAAATTACTAGTGAAGGTAAGAGTCTTTTTAGATGTTTATTGGCCATTTTGGTTTTATTTTCTGTGACCTGCCCATTGCATCTTGGTCTATTTTTCTCTGATGTTGTCTTCTTACTGATTCGTAGGAGTTCTTTATATTTCTGGATACTAGTCCTTTGTCAGTTACATGTATCTCAGATATCTCTCACAGGCTTTGCCTTGTCTTTTAGCTATATTTTTTCTGTGTTTTTTTTTTTTTAACAAGAGGTTGATGTTTTAATGTAGTAAAATATGTCAGTCTTTTCCCTTTTCGTTTCTTAGTTTAAAAATTATACCCTTCTCTAAGGTCTTGACTGTGTTTCCTACATACTCTTTGGAATTGGAGTTTTGCTTTTCATATGTAGATCTCTAATCTAACTGAAGTGTATTTTTCTTTATGTTTTAATGAAAATCTAATTTTCTTCTTTTATGCTTGATTAAACAATTGTTCAAACACTATTTAAAATTTGCACTTCTGAGGATGCTAAAGCATAGTTTTGATAAAGATGCTGTGAAATATACATATATTTGAAATATATAATATATACATGAATAGATCATATATACATATGCAGCATATATATATATTTATATATATATATAAAATGTATATATATATACACACATATGTACACATATATAGATGTGTGTAGATCTAGAGTACCTGGAACCCCTGTACATGCCTCCATAAAAGCTTACATGTGCACCAAGTATTGTAACTATTTATTCATCATTTCTCCCACTATCTTGGGAACACCTTTATTGTTGAATCCCAGAACTGAGCACAGTGCTTCATAACTAATAAGTACTCATTACTATTTGTTGAATGGATGAATAAATATATTTTAATGGCTGTGCATTAAAAATGTGAACTGTCCTTGGGATGCTATTTCCTTAGTTAGTCACATTATAGGAGAACAGACATTCCATAGTTGACCTTAAAGCTATAAGATTTACAACGTAGAATAGATATTCTTGAGATACAAATTGGAACTTAAGCTCTGAGATAATTTCATTTGGCTACTTTAATAAATATCAGGTGAGACAAGTTAATGATTAAGCCTTTCGTAGTCAAACAGAAGTGAAGCTTCACAACACGGGCAGGTTGCCTAATAAACTTGGCACACAGTCGAATCTCCACTGCCAGCGTTTGAGCTCAAGCATTAATGAGCTTTGCTACCAAGTTTCTAGCTTGTCATCTGTTACAATGAATTTGTCAGGTTTTGTTTTGTTTTGTCTTGTTTTTCTGTTTGTTTGTTTGTTTTTTGAGCAAGACAGAGCAAGGACAGAAAGCTGGAAATCCAAGAAAAATTGATCCAGTGGCACCATAGGAAAAATCCTAAGTAGTATCTATATATTACTGAAGGACTTTCCCATCTCTGATCTTAACTTCCTCATCCAATGAAATGAAGACCCTGGATTTGTCAGTCTTTAGCATTCGCTATTTAAAAATATTCTATAGCTCAGTTGGTTAGAGCATCATCCTAATATGCCAACGTTGGGGGGTTTGATCCCCAGTCAGGGCACAGATAAAAAAACAACTAACGAATGCATAAATAAATGGAACAACAAATGGATCTCTCTCTCTCTTTCTCATATCAATTAAAAAACGTAAAATAGTCTATCATTTTAGAATTAATGGATTGCATTGGGTAGTATGCAATCTGCATTGGGTAAGTTTATGACCCTGAAATGTTCATGCACAGTTTGAATGACCAGGTCAAGATGTTCTGCTGAAGATTCATGCATATTTGTTAAAGTCTCTTCTCCCCTTTGATAGGGGGATAGAGAGCTGGAGTACTTGGGGAAAAGCAAACAGCAACTACTTTACTCTGCTGTTCAGATTAGCCACTGGAAGTGCCAACAGAACTCCCTTCAATTATTTAGGACTTCAGACTACACCAAAAGTGTAATTTGGTGATGCTATTCAATTACTTAGAGTCATAAAAATCAAGAGCTTCTGGATTAGAAAGAGGCCTTTTTGATAAGAGTAGGCTTGATCTCCTGAACATAAGAGACATCATCTACCTTCCAAAATTTAGAAGCTTGGGCCAAAAAGGAAAATTAAGTACAAAGAGCTAAGTAGATGTTCCATGCTGAAATACCAGGGGCGGGGAGGGGGCGGGGAGGGGGCGGGAGGAAGTACCAAATGTATATCAAAGAAGCAAATGACTTTTAATGCATTGTAGTCTAGGCATTATTTGTCTTTATTTTTTAAATTTTTATTTTTTTAATAAATCTTTATTGTTCAGATTATTACAATTGTTTCTCCTTTTCCCCCCCATATCTCCCCACCACCCAGTTCCCACCTCCCCTCTGCCCTTACCTCCCCCCTCCCCCGCTGTCCATATCCATAGGTGTATGATTTTTGGCCAGTCTCTTCCCATACTCCCCACACAGACACCCCTTTCCCCCTGAGAATTATCAGTCCACTCCCATTCTATGCCTCTGATTCTATTAAGTTCACCAGTTTATTCTGTTCCTCAGATTTTTAATTCACTTGACTTTTAGATTCACTTGTTGATAGATATGTATTTGTTGTTCATAATTTTTATCTTTACTTTTTTCTTCTTTTTCCTCTTTTTAAAGAATACCTTTCAGCATTTCATATAATACTGGTTTGGTGGTGATGAACTCCTTTAGCTTTTTCTTATCTGTGAAGCTCTTTATCTGCCCTTCAATTCTGAATGATAACTTTGCTGGGTAGAGTAGTCTTGGTTGTAGGTTCCTGCTATTCATCACTTTGAATATTTCTTGCCACTCCCGTCTGGCCTGCATGGTTTCTGTTGAGAAATTAGCTGATAATCGTATGGGAGCTCCCTTGTAGGTAACTAACTGTTTTTCTCTTGCTGCTTGTAAGATTCTCTCTTTGTCTTTTGCCCTTGGCATTTTAATTATGATGTGTCTTGCTGTGGTCCTCTTTGGATTCCTTTATACAAGATTAAGGGGGAAATGTTGATGAACATAGATTTCATCCTTGTAATTGAATTTATATTGTCAGATTAAAAAGATGCATGTACCTTAACACTTAGCTTGGTCTGTTGGTCCTCAAAAAAAGCTAGTGTCTTAGATTGATTCCCAAGAAACAGCACTTGAGGTAAGAATTCATGTGTAAGGGAATTATTGAGGGAATGATTACAGGTTTAGAAGAGGAGTAAGTGAAATAGGAGAAGGCAGGGGCAAAAAAAAAAAAAAATAAAAAAGCAAAGGAAGAATGTGGCATCAGCTGGAGATTAGCTTCCATTGGATCCCTTGCAGAGAGTCTGGAGCACAAATTGCACACCAGAGTACATCCTATCTTGAGCCAATAGGAATAGACTTTTGCTAGTGCAAGTCAGCTATTGGCTAAAATCTTCGGATTGTGCAGAATGTATCGAGGAGGCAGTTCCCCTTTGGACAAGGGAATTCTCCAGAGAAGAGGAGAACTACAAATTGTTATCAGGCAGCACTTAGCAGCCAGGGGTTGGGTATACCAGCTGGTTGGGAAAAGGGGATTTTGATGGGGTCTCACAGCATCCACTTCTCTGACAAGTCTCTCCCCGGCAATACTACCTTTTTTGTGTGTCAGCCCTTATCCCATATATGTTTTAATCTAGTTACTGCCACAACATTTTATATCTGGTTAGTATGCCTCTGCCATCAACTGTGAGATCCTTGCAAAGGGAAGTTTGGTCTTTCAATTCATGTTCGAGAATTTAACAAGTGCTGTTTTCTGTGTGTGTGTGTGTGTGTGTGTGTGTGTGTGTGTTTGTTTAAATAAAATTATTTTCTTCCTAATTTACTCTTCCAGGAATTCCAAATTCCTAGAATTATGTTAGTTTCCACCTCACATTTTAAGTCACTAAAGGTGTATGTACTGTGAACTCTCCGAACTTATTAAAATAAATAATTATGTTTCACCTTTTATGTTTTCAACTCTTGGACACAGTTCATTGTGTTAAAACATATTAATTGTATCCCATGGCAATCATTAAGAAAAAATACATGGAAAAATTTTTTTATATCCCATCTGTTACTGTTATTTTTAAAAATATCCCATCTGTTATTCAGCACTTGGTGAAAGTAGACAGGATTCAGTAGGACTGTCACATTCCTCTAGGTTTCATGTGCTCTGATGTCACCCCAAATTCCTTGGCCTGTTTGTTCACCATATGAAATTCATGCCATGTTCTTCTGATATTACTAGACTGTGTAATTGAGATATATTTGCCTTGTTGCCAATATTGTAACGTGAACTCATTCTAAAGTCAGGCAGAAGCTGGTCTTTTTCATCTGGTGCCTCATAAACCACCCATCTCAGAATGAAACCAACTAATTAGGACTGTAATTTATGTATGGCCAGCTAAAGAGTTTTTAATGGCTCATAACATATTTGTCAGCTCTAACAACAATTGAGGGGAAACCAGATGGCCCATCGAATTCCCCTTTTGTTGGCTTAATCTACTTGATTTCTGCAGCTCACAGTCAAGATGAGCTCTTCTTGGTTCTATAAAGGTGTTTTTTAAAAAAATATATAATTTTATTTCATTTTCAGATCATTTTTCAACATGAACTGTAAAGTGTGATAGGTATCTGAAAATAGTCAACTTTGCCAATATTCAAAGGTATTTTATTCATGACAATTGGAAGGGTGAACTAAAATCCTATTTTGCAATATATTTTTTTTTTAGGATACTAAAGAGTCTATCACAGAAAAGGTAAACTTATTTTCTATCAATTAACAAGATCATGTTTGTTGCTACTTTATTGTTTGTGTTCCTTCAAATGAAATATTTGATGCAAGAAATGCTTATTATTTAGTGTTAATTATAGGAATTATTTATTGAACCCTCCCTATTCTATATTTTGCTTGCTGTTTCTGTGACCAATTCTATGTTTTGTGTTTATACAAGCATCACTTTACATAATCCTCATAAGTACTTTATTGTTTTCTATATAAGAAACATAAAGTGATTCTGAGATTTTTTTCCAGAAATGATATACTTAAAAATGGTGGACCTTGGATTTTAAACTCTGATCTGTTAGCCTTCAAAGACTCTACTCTTTGTATGATACTAAGCTCCCTCCATAATGTAAGAGGTGGGATTGCTTTTGATTGAGTGCTTTTGTTGAGTCTTCATATAAGGATATTGCTCTAATTCATTCAGTTTGCTGAGTCAAGTGACCCATTGTCTCTACAAGAAATAAAGGAAGATATTAAGGAAGTGGAGAGCAGTGACCAAAATGAATCTTTGTTGTTAAATTTATAGGGTCATTGGTTACTGCAACATATTCTAGCCTATTCTAACTAGTGTAATAGTAGATACTTTAAGAACTGTACTTATTCATACTTGTTATTATTAGGCAAAGATGGGTGGAGGAGGAGTGATGGGGAGATAATCTTAAACAGAGGAAGAGAATGAGAATTTGAATCTACACAAAAATTGAATCTAATTAAAGGGAGAGGATTAGAAAAATATTTTTGTTCCTTAACTGTTTCTCTGAAGAATGAAGAACAAATGTAAAGAAGTACTACATGTTATATATTTCAAGTGACTTAGAAATTTAAAGAAGGGCTCTATGTTTAAATATCTGAGAAGGTAAAACTGGAAAGGTCATAGCAAATATTAAGATCTGTGCTACCTAATAGAAACTTAACACAAGCCACAAATGAGAGCCATATATATAATTTTTAATTTGCCAGTAGCCACAAAACAAAAATGAAGAAGAAACAAGAGATGCTAATTTTAACAATGTATTTTATTTAACTTTCTCTGTTCAAAACATTATGATTTTAACATGTGACCAACATAAAGTATTGATGTATTTTACATTCTTTTTCATATTAAGTCCTAAATCTGTTGCAGTTTGTAGTTGTAATAACAACTCTGTTTGGTCTCGTCCCATTGTTAGTGCTTGATAGCCACCCATCACTGGTGATTCTCTGATTGGAAAGTGCAGATCTGGACCCAGTAATGCGAGGTGTAGGGAGAAGAGAAGAGATGTGGAAATGAACACAGTATTCAGATTCACTTATACAGTCTAGTGAAGGACGGGAAAGTTCTCACTTCTCTGGGCTTTAGTGTTTTCACCTATAAAATGGGGTGACACCTTATAGAGATATTGTAAGGATCACACAAAAGTGTTTCTGTAAAACTACCTCCTAAGGCACTTGAAATGTGTTCCCAATGAGTGGCATATCATATACATTCATTCTTTTTATCAAATCAGCATTTATTTTCTAATATTGTTGGCTGCTATTGAGGGGATAGTAAAGTGAGTGCCCTGACCTAAGTGGGGTCTCTGTACCAGAAAAAGTAAAAAAAAAAAAAAAGAACAAAAAAGTTAAATTGAATAGGTAGGAAGAATATTGGTCAATTCAATGAGCTAATAAAGGAGAAAATATGGTATGGGAAATGGATTCATGAGACCTTGTTTCCTGATGCAGCTTTGCCATCGACTGGCTGTGAGACACTGACAAATCCTTTCTTTACACTTTAAACCTTTGCTTCCTCATCTATAAAATTGGAGATAGCAAATAGCAATTTTACTGGGTTGTTGGAGGTCTAAATGAGGTCATATGAGGGAAAGTACTTCATAAAGTGGGAAGAGTTATAGAAATTCTAGAAAGTAGTAAGAGCTTTGAGGTAGCGATTTAAAGTTTGTTGGTAGTATCACTTATCCACAGTCCAAGCAAACAGAAAGAATATTAGAGTTCCCAAGTTTAGGGTTTTGTTCTATGACTTGCTTTCAAGTGTGTGCTTTCTTGGAGACTTGTTTTCTCTGGACAAATAAAATGTTGTTTGGGGAAAAAATTAAATGTAGTAACATTTGGATTCAGCTAAAATCTTTTATGATCTTTGGGAAGGGAGTTGATTATGGGAAAGCAATGTTGGAATCTCTCTTTGCAAGGCTGACTTAATATACTTTTTGTCCCCTCGGAGGCAAGTGACCTCCAGGCGTCTCATTTGAATCTCATATTCCATAACAGCAATGAGGTTTACCAAGGCCCCTTCCCTTCCTCTGTCTGTAATGGGCCGGTCATTCCTCTCAGCCCAAGTCAGAGCCAAAACACTATCAGAGACATGTCCCTGATGAACTACATTGTCCTCAGTCTCCATGTTCAACTTCCTTTTTATCGAAATGTAAGAGGTAAGGTTGGTGTCTGTGATGACATCCCAAAATCTCTGAGGGGGAAAAGCATATTTTTCAGGCTAGGTAACTTTCCTTCATCCTTCATCCTGAGAACAAGCCTTTCCCTTTCTTCTCTAATTAAACATCTAGGACAGCAGTGATCATTCAACCAAAAGAAACAGACCTGTCAAACTCTCCCTCCCTCCCTTTCCTGCAACTCGGATTGTTGTGGTTTCTGAGAAAGTGTCAGGAGCAGATGTTTGCTGGGTCTCGGGTGGAGTTGGTTCTTCCAGAGTCTCCTTAGGGAGTCCTTCTATTGCCTTCAGCACCTCTACTTGTTCAGCTACCTGATAGGGTCAGGATCTGAGCTGAGGTATTTCCGAATTGGAAGGTGGGTTGTATTTTTATACCTGCCAACAAGGAGGGCAGAACTAGCTCCTCTGTGTTTTAAGTTGGATTCATGAAAAAAATGGTAAATAGTCCTCTACCTCTTTTCTGTATATGCTAACTGGGGCTCAAAACTTGGGATGAAGATGCATTAAGTACCCAACGTTCTAAGGAGAGGGGTGAGAAGAAGCCACAAGAGCTGGGACCACATATGCCATCAGGCTTTGTTAAGAGTGGGTGTTAAGTAGGGGTCTCATGGGTGGGTACCTAAGTCCATTTAAAATAAAATAAAAAAATGGGTGAAACTTAAGAGTTATTTAAAGCGATCGGGTTGATGGGAACCTGTAAGAAGGGAAAGCTCTCATGACACTGTCTTCATGAACACCGTGCTGACTGGTGGACTTGGACTCCTGCTCTCTGCCCATTTGCAGAAGAGGAGATGTCAGTTAGAATGAGGTCAGAGGGGGAAGAGAGGGCCAGAGGAGGAGCAGCCTGTAGGCCTGCTGTTTCTGTGGCAAGAATGCATGAGCTGCTTGCAGGCACTGCCTACCTAGAGAGCTGGACTAGAGCAGGGGTGGGGAAGCTTTTCCGCCAAGGGCCATTTGGGTATTTATTACATTGGCCGTCCATACCAAATGATCAAGTGAAAAAAATCAGCCTGCTATATTTGGTCAAATATTTCATTAACTCACCCCTAATGCCTTGGCAGGGCCAGACCAAATGATTTCACAGGTCTTATAGGGCCCATAGGCTGGATGTTCCTCACCCCTGGGCTAGATGGTCCATAATTTTATTTGAATTTTTTTTTGTCCTTAATGGTGCATCTCTTAGTTCCAGTAAAAAACAAAACAAACATTATCCACATTATCCTCCATCTCCACTCCTAACACACACACACACACACACACACACACACACACACACACATCACAAAGAAATAGAGAAGAGAAAAAAAAATCACCCCACACCACGAGGACTCTTGAAGCAGAGAGAGACAGATTTAAGAACGACATGCTAATCACCATCCTCTCCTCACTTTCTGATCAACAGCATGTTCTCAACCTTGTCCTTCTTAGCGTGTAGAAGAATCCCTGGAGGAATTCAGGACTGTGTCACCTCAGGCTTGTCATGGAACTAATTCTGACTCTGGGATCAGAATCCTTAAGTACTCAACACCGTTGGCATGAAAAGCTTCACGACTTCGAACTCCGGGACCCTCTTGTCCTTCGCAGAGTCTGGGCATGCACTCCCTCTCATCATTCAGCTGGCTAATGAGCCCCTTCCAGCAGGTGTAAATGAATTCTCACACTCCAGCCTGGCTTTTGTCAAGGCTTGAATGTGAGTAGCTAATGAGTGCTATTGCTCTGAGTTTTCTCCTGCGAAAGAAGGGTATGTCTAACTGGTGATAGAATGACAAGTGCATGCTAATGTTATTCTGCTTTGTGGTGCCGAAGAAGAACACTGAGAATTTAAGAAAGATGAATCCCTCAAACAAAGGCAGACTAAAAACATAGTAAGCAGAGCTGTGCTGACAGCCTAATTCCATTACTTCTACACCATCTTGAAATCACTCAAGCATAGGGAAGATACCTCAGAGGCAAGAAGGGGAGGAGGCATTATGCTCATTAAAAATGTGAGCAGATGCCCTAGCTGGTTTGGCTCAGTGGATAGAGCGTTGGCCTACAGACTGAAAGGTCCTGGGTTCGATTCCGGTCAAGGGCACATGCCTGGGTTGCGTTGTCAATCCCCAGTAGGAGGCGTGCAGGAGGCAGCCGATCAATGATTTTCTCTCATCATTGATGTTTTTATCTCGCTCTCTCCCTCTCCCTTCCTGTCTGAAATCAATAATATATACATATGTGTGTGTGTGTGTGTGTGTGTGTGTGTGTGTGTGTGTGTATATATTTAAAAAATAAAAATAAAATAAAAATGTGAGCAGAGCCCAGAGGCCAGCCCATGGTGGTAAAATTGGCCTGACTAGTGAGAAGAGGCCATAGAAGGGGGAAATTGATCAGAACAAATACTTGTGACTTTAGCATTTCAGGGCACAGGGAAAACTCACAGATTTAACATCCTGCCAAATAGGACTGCAAATGAATAAGCTTCTCCAGGACTTTTGATGTTCTTGCAATTCACCTCTCCCTGAACAATGGATTTTTATTTATTTATTTTTTAGGGGGAGGGTTATTTTGATGATAAACTCCCTGAGCTTTGGAAAGTGCCAAGCCCAACAAAACACTTTTATTCTCTTCACAGTTAGCGAGAGATAGCTGTGTTTCAAATGGGATGGCATGCATTTCAAACAATGCAGGTGATACTTTTGGAAAGAAAACATAAAAGGAAGCTCTGTTACAATCTCCCCTGTGATTGTTATAAATCATTCACAGCACAAAATTGTTCATATCATTCAGAAGTGGGTCAGGGGTTGGAAGCGATAGTATTTCTCTTTCCTTCTTAGGAAGTAAAATTCGCCATCTGATTTAGAGTTGCCCAGGTAGTTCTTAAAACATCTCTAGCCTCGGTTTTCTGTGTCTTCCAGATGAGATTGTGCTTTGTTCATTCGTGTAGACCTGGTACCCTGCACAGGCTGGCGTAGAGTAGTTGCTCATTGATGTTGATTAAGGAAATGGATGAATAAGTAAATAATGAATGAATGAGTGATTAATGAATGAATAAATGAAATTTTTCGTTGGTTAATCCAAAAGCCAGTTAAAGTAGATAATTTTATAAACGTATACATAGACATCTTAATGGTTTTATTTGAAACAAAAGGATGTACGTTTTCATTTATTTGCCAGTCCTTTGATGTAGGGTCAAGGGCTTTTTATTTCTTTATTTTGAGCCATGGGTTTCTTGTTTTCTTTCTTGCATTAAAGCACACCAATAATCCACCTTTCACAATTTCCAATTTTGTCATCTTCAAAGGGGAACAGGACAAATGCCAAGCAATTTGAGTACAGAACTCATTTAGATTTTCAGAGTTTCTGTCCCAAGTAATTTATAATTTTTCCCCATATACCTAATTCAATAACCATGTTTAAGCTATTGTATTAGTTTCCTATTGCTGCTGTAACAAATTACCATGAATGTAATGTCCTACAACAACACACATTTTACACCTTCCAGTTCTGGAGGTCGGGGTCTGAAATGGTCTCACTGGGCTAGAATCAAAGGGGTCAGCAGAGCTGTACTCCTTTCCAGAAGCTCCAGGAGAGACTCTGTTTTCCTTGGCTTCTCTGGCTATTTGAAGCTGTGATCTTTGGCTCATGGCTCCCTCCCATCATCAAAGCTGGCAATGCCAGTTGAGCCTTTCTCACATGGTCTCAGATAATCCAGGATAATCTCCTCACACCAAGGTTAGCTGAACAGGGACTTTAATTTCACTTGCAACTTTATGTTACATGTTACCACGAACACAACATACTCACAGGTCCTGGGGATTAGGGCATGGACATCTTTGGGGTCCATTATTCTGCTACTATAGCTATTTTAAGCTATTCCAAACACACAATTCAGTTTTAAAGGATAAAATAACTTTCATGGTCTTGTTTCATTCATTTATATGAATAATTACATATAACTACAACTACAAATAAAACTATTATATATAGATTTAAAAACAAAATTTATTTAGGGAAACAAACCTCATCTGGTGGGTGGGACATTCATAATTAGTTGCCTTATCCACTGTCCTTCTGTCCTTCCCTTCTTCCCTCTTTCCTTTCTTCCTCCCTCCCTTTTCCTTCACTCTCTTCTTTTCTTCCTCCTTCCTTTCACGTTTTCTTTTTTCAATAGCAAAGAAGTACAGTATACTCTTAAGTCAATCTGCTTGATTTGAACTCTGCCTGGGTTTCTCACAACTTTAGTGAGCTTGGGAAAATTACTTAAGCTTTCTCCCCTTAGTTTTCTCTACGTGCATAAGTGATCTGCTCCATCAAGTCTTTAGGAGGTTAAATAAGACTAGGGGCCCAGTGCATGAATTCGTGCACCTTGAAAGGAACTGTGGGCTTCGAGGCTGCAGTGGGCACAGGGGTGGGTCTCGGCCCATCCTCTGCATCCCCATCTGGCCCCTCCCACCATGGCCCAGGTCTCCTGTCAGCTGCCAGCCCTGCTCCCTGCGCTGCCACTCCCATGCGCTAATAGTGCTGGCCCACTTCCTTCCCCCCTTGCACCCGCTGGTGGCGTGGAGCAATTGGGGCTGGTGTCAGCAGTGGGTGCAAGCCGCGGCTGCTGCCCCGATTGCCCCTCAGGAGTAGGGGGAGGTGGAGAAGCCCTCAGGGGTGATCAGGGCCAGCAGCCATTGGTCACACCCACTGACGGGCACCAAGTGATCAGGACCAGCAACAGGCGCCAGCAACGGGTGTGAGCAGTGGCTTCGGTGCTGGCAGTGGGTGCGAGCAGGGCTGGCGCCGGAAGCAGGTGCGAATGTCAGGCGGGACTGTGGCGCACGGGAGTAAAGAATTTTCAGTAACCACCAGAAGCTCACCCTAATGATAGCGACTGATGCCCCACCTTGGTCTGGCACCCTCGCTCATCTGCTCCACCATCCCACCACGGCTGACACCCGTCAGCCCACCATGTTCCTTGCGCACTCCCTGGTGGTCAGTGCCCGTCACAGCGAATGGTTGTTCAGTTGTTCCACCATTCAGTCTATTTGCACATTAGCCTTTTATTATATAGGATGATCCATGTGTATATGTATATACGGCACAGTGAGAGTCATACCGTGTGTCAGTGAATATGCATATGTTGTCTTCTTATTAGATACTGAGTGTCACTTATCTTCCTTCCCAGGACCCCTTCCACACTTTCTGGTGCTCCCTAGAGGTTTGCCCCAAATCACTTAGCAAGTGATTGTAAAAATAGTACTAGCAGTTAGTGAACATCTTCTCGTAGTCAGGGACCTTATGTCGAGGCTTATGTGGATGATTTTATTTCATTCTCACTTAAGGATAGAGGAAACGGGCTCAGAGTAATTTGACAATCTGCCCAGTGTTGGTTACCGGGCACTGAGTGACGAAGCTGGGATGAGAACCTGGGACTCAGGGATCAGCTGGGTGCTCTGTCTTGGGACCACAGCCCTGCCCCTCATCCCCAAGCACATCCCAGTCTCCTGCTTCTAAACTGTCATTCTGTACAGCTCCCAGTTGGCACGAGACACATCAAAGATGCTAAATAAATACATGTTGATTGGTTGAGCAGCTAATGCCTCCTTATCGCTTAAAGGCTGCTATCGATAACTCATTTAACACCATTTATGTTTCTTATAGGAGCTATGAAATGTGTGGCACATTTGAAAACTACATAAATTCAGTCAGTTGGACATTAGATGGAATGAAATATGGCATTTAAAAGGATGCTAACAAAAGCCCTGTTATAATGTGGGAAATGATATTTAAATGCTTTCAGTGATAAGAAAACCCCAGGATTTAAAATTGCATATGTAATATAATCTGAACTAATTTAAATTACACTGCTGGTTAAAAGTTATTGATGCTAGGTGGTGGAATTATAGTGATTAACTATTTTTTTATTGTTTAGTGTGAATATAAAACTGGTTATAATTTTATCATCAGTAGAAAAACTTTATTTTAAAGAAGCATGCAGGAAGCTTATAGTCCTTATGAAATTCTAATGTTGTCTAAAATAATAGAATGGGATGACAGTCTGTTAGCAATGCCTTGTTGCTTAGGAACATCTGATTAATTTTATTGCTCTCTAGCTAAGTCAGGAAGTTTTAAAATCCTCTAAGGCTTTTATAATAGCGTAACAATGCCAGCTTTTTAGGGCACCTAAAATTAGGTCCCATGGAAATACATGGTGCTTAAATATAGTTTCCGACTATACATGATTAAATTCTTCATTTACACTCTTAACAACTGATTTTTCTGAGCAGTTTTTCAAAGAGTTGCTCACACTTTTGCAGATAAAAGATTACTGTTCTTGTTACTAGAGGAATAACATTTGGGGACTAATTCAGGAAGTTGCTTATATTTATGTAATGCATAAGCCTTTAGGTTGGAATACTTACATAAAAGTATTATACCCATTTAGCAAATATGAGTCTACTTATCTTTCCAGGGAAATTTATATAACCTATATCAAATCTTGTTATTTTCCTCAAACACATTTTTTAAAAATCTTCACCTGAGGATTTGGTTTTTATTGAGAGAGAGAGAGAAAGAGAGAGAGAGAGAGAGAGAAAGAGAGAGAGAGAGACAGACAGACATTGATGTGAGAGAGAAACATTAATCAGTTGCCTCCCATAAGCCCCCTGATCTGATGAGGGATCTATCCTGAAACTAGGTATGTGCCCTGACAGGGAATGGAACCAGCAACCTTTTGGTGTACAGTATGATGCTCCAACCAACAGAGCCACCCAGCCAGGGCCTCAGACATGTTTTTAAGACTTCTTATATCAGAAGGAATGTGGGTTTCAGAATTAGAACTGAATTATCACACTGTATATACTCTTCACGAAGCCCAGGAATTCAGTACGGCTGCGGAACAAATACCAAACACAATAGCACACATTGTTTTCATTATTGCTAAGATTTGAACGTTGTATTTACCTTGATTTCTAAAAATAAAGATCTCCTTTACCTGAATTAAGATTTCAGATGACTGAAGGAATCTTAACGCTGCCAATACTGAAATTAACTTTCTAAAATTTAAAGAGTGATGTTTCCAAGTACCCTAACCTTGCCTTATTGCATAAAGAGCATTGACTCATGTATCCTTTCCGTGTGATGCCCAGTGAACATCAGTTATTAGGTACTTTATGGTGTACTAACAGGCTCAGTCCCTCAGGGGCTTTGTATGGGTCTCCACCTCTTTGCTGAAATGATCCCAACTGCTGCAGTTTTCTTGCTAATATGTCTGATTTTGAACATTTTCCTGCCTCATCACTTATTCATACACAGACTGTTAACATCATCCACTGCTGACAATTTATCTCACACTAGCAGCCTCTACCCCTGTTAATCTGCTGTCGGCTGGGGAACACCAAGTGAGAGCATTTGAGTTCTGAATGAAGAACTTCGCGTTCTGTATAGTAAACTTCCTGGAGTTAAATATATGGCCTTCAGCATACTTACCATACTATATATATATATATATATATATATATATATATGTGTGTGTGTGTGTGTGTGTGTGTGTGTGTGTGTGTGTGTGAGAGAGAGAGAGAGAGAGAGAGAGAGCGAGCATGTACATAATGTGTGCACATGCCTAATGTTTGGTTTTGGGTCAAATGACCTTTGATGAGGTGGTTCAATAATGCGAACTTCCAATAAATGATATGGCAACCTATGTTTTCATAATAGTAATATATTGAGGGGATTTTTAATATTTTGAAGGTGGTTTTAAAAGTAGTCATCTCTTTTTAGAATATAGTGCTCAATATTTGGACTCAGATGCAACCAACCTCATACATCTAATACCATGGAATATATCTATCTATCTAGTATAGTAGTTCAGAACCCTAGAGGCATATCACAGAATACAAGCTTCTTGGTCCCACTCCAGACAGTTGAAGCTGATTCTCAGAAGGCTCAGGCACCTCCTACTTTAAAGATACTGACCAGTGTATTCTAGATGCAGACAGAGATGAGAAAGACTTCTTAAGCAACCTGTGTCATTGTCATCACATGGTAGGTGCTTAATACATGCAAACTACTATTCATAACAGAAACTGGAAAACAAAAGATTTTTTTCCCAGTTCTAAATTGTTTTCAGTTTGGGAGCAAATGGCACAAATATCTTCCATTTCTTTTCACATATATTTCTGGTATTCTATAGAGAATCAACGAGAAATCTTTAATAGGGAATCAAGTTCAATGTACCCTTTTTCAATTTCTTGTGTGTTGCTTTCTTTCCCTCAGGCTTAGTTCTTTTATTGTTTTTAGAGGCACCCCAAGAAATACTGCCATATCACACGATAATTTAAAGTTAGGCTCTCTGAGACCCAAGTCAGCCACTGAAAGAATTGTAAACCCCGCCCTAACCGGTTTGGCTCAGTGGATAGAGCTTCTGCCTGCGGACTGAAGGGTCCCAGGTTCAATCCGGTCAAGGGCATGTACCTTGGTTGTGGGCACATCCCCAGTAGGGGGTGTGCAGGAGGCAGCTGATCGATGTTTCTCTCTCATCGATGTTTCTAACTCTCTATTCCTCTCTGTAAAAAAATCAATAAAATAAACAAATAAATAAAAAAGGAATCGTAAACCCCATGTAGATGGTGAGGAGGTCACTGGACACTTTAAAACACTTTCAGAGGAGACCTTCTGGGAAGCTGGAAAGATGATTTTGAATATGTTCTTTGAGGAGTCGTCTCTGAGCTGAAATAGGACACTTTCCTGCTTACAGGACAAGCAACTTAGGAAGAAAAAAGAATGGGGCATAATCTTCCATAAAGAAGGAAGACGATTTATTTCTTGAAGAATCGGCAGAGGGACAAGCTCCCAGACGATGCCAGGCGGTTTGCAATTCAGAGGATGGCTGTGGTTGGTTTACGGGTTTTCCAGGGCAGCTGGGGAGAGCTTCTCCCTGGAACTTTGCAATATTAGTCTCCCCCTCACCGGCTTTAAAAATGATAAATCTTTGTCCTGAAATAGCATCTTTTATGTTTAATTTATTTTCTTTAGCTTGAACAGAGCCTCCCTATTTATTTTCAGTGGCCCCTGGGGTTAAAAATGTATTTTCTCCAGCCTCCGAAGGTCATCTTCATTTATTTTCCACAGATCAAGGTGAAAACTTTTCAGATGCAGATCAAACAGTAGCCCTGACCGTGTAAGGCTGAGGGACAGAGCACTTGCGGAAGTTTATTCCTCTGTCCTTGTTATGCATTTTTCTACAAGTGACAATGTGTGTCAGGTTCAATTGTGTGTAGTGATGTGGGCAGCCGCGGTTACAGATTCCTGTGACAATGTAATAAATTGCCATTGTTTTGAAGACTCCAGAGTGACATGCTAGAGCCGGCTCATAAAAGTATATTGTGTGAACCTCTTTCTAACACTGCGATCAGTGTTATCGTCTTCGTAGCTTAATGTTGGCCATGGTCAGAGCATTTACACCACAGTAATTGGAAAATGTCCAAGTCAGGTCTTTCTTTTGTTTAGAGAGGTAGTTATGGAATATGTGCCAACACACTACTCTTTCTACATGTGCGTATCTAATATAATTGAACAACTTGATTCTGTTTCTATATCATAGCTGTCTTTTATGGAGATTTTGTTTTTTCATTTTCAGTTAGTTACAGGGAAACATTGACCTAGAACTGATAATTCAGTCATGAAGTGTCTAGATTTTACTCCTCACTCAGGTCCGTAACTGGCCAATTTTATATTTGTTTTCAGTTGCTAAAATATGGGGGACTTTTGAATAGTAGGCATACAAAGTGTATTATCATATCTTCATAAACTTATTTGTTTAGCACAGTGTCTTAACATCCATTCCATAGAGATTTCCAAAATAAGTCTATGTCCTATCCTTTTATCTCCCCATCTACTTTCCCTTCTGATGACCATTTCATCTGCCACTGCATCCTCAGATAGGAAGATAAGATCTGCAGAGGCTAATACATAGTATTTGTATATATGGCTAAAACAGAATTGTTCAAAGCATATTCTTTTTTTTTAATTTCTTTATTGATTAAGGTATCACATATTTGTCCTCATCCCCCCATTCCCAGCTCACACTCCTCCCCACACATGCCCCCACACCCCTGTTGTCCTTAACCGCTGGTTAGGCTCATATGCTTGCACACAAGTCCTTTGGTTGATCTCTCCCCTTTACCCCCACCCTCCCCTACCCTCCCTCTGAGGCCCAACAGTCTGATCCATGCCTCCTTGTTTCTGGATCTGTTCTTGTTTATCAGTCTATGTTGTTCATTATTTCCCCTAGATGAGTGAGATCATGTGCTATTAGAAATACACTTATAAGAACAGAAAATGAGACAAGCAATAATGGTTATGCTGACAGGCAAATGAATCAGTCTGTAGTGAGTTTCTTTCTGGGCCAACAGTTCTTTTGAGACCCAATTTCAATGTCACACAGTTCCTTATGTGTACATGTCAGCCATGACATTTCAGTTCTGGATGGTGGACAAATGGTGGTAATGCTGGTCTGACCCTCTCTGGTTTGGTCCTGGGCAACCTGTAGTGACACACAGCTGTTAACTGCTAGTATGGCAAGGCGATGTCAGCGTCTTCCATTTCTGGACTGCTTCTCTTCTGTCTTGATGGCTGGAGTAGTCCTGTCGATTCCTCTCTGTTGCTGGAATCCACGTGGTCTCGGAGTTGTTTTCTGAAAATATACAAACATATTCTCGACCAAAAGTTATTAAAGGAATATTTTCTATAAATTTGACTTGGGATCCTATTTCATTTTTTGCCCAAATGATTTTCCTCTGGCTTGTTTTGACACCTTGTGTGTTTTTCATGGGTGTCTTGCTTTTAGCCTTACAATTAATTTTCTAAAGTATTAATTTTCTAGATGTAATTACTTACAAGATATTTTTCATTACATGATATTCTTCTACTACCCCCCCCCCCTTTTGATTTAAATATTAGGATGCAAAGCAGATTCTTTAGGGAAAAGCAAAAACAAACACAAAAATGCCCAAACATTATTATTTGCCTTGAAGATATATGTAGATCAATTTAGATTTCATTCCAATTAGCATATTCATAGGAGAGGGATCAAGTTTGATAAATAACTTATAATCATGACATGACAGAAGGTTGAGTGAAGGGAACTACTTATTCAGATGACATGTAATAGATGTCAATACAGTGTCCTTCCAACTGCAATATGCTGGGTATGGGACACTTGTTCAAATATTATACAATCTGTGATGGGAAATAGAGACAATGGTTTGGAATGTTTATCTACATTTTATAAATGAAAAAATATTTTTATATTATTTAATTCTTGCCAAATATTAACAGAACACTTTAAAATAAATAAAATTGTCTTCTTGAACAAGTGTTGTTAAAATTGAGGGTGGGTAGATTCTGGTATAAAAATTCCCAATGTTGATAAGAGCTTAGGTGAATGGACTTCATTGTGTGTGGCTGGTGGAGATGAAACTGAGAGATATTTTGGCAATACTAACTAAAATCTTTTTTTTAAATAAATCTTTATTGTTCAGACTAGAGGCCCGGTGCACAAAATTCGTGCACGGAGGGGGGTTGTTCCTCAGCACAGCCTGTACCCTCTCCAATCTGGGACCCCTCAAGGGATGTCCGACTGCCCGTTTAGGCCCGATCCCTGGGATTGGGCCTAAACGGGCAGTCGGACATCCCTCTCACAAGCCAGGACTGCTGGCTCCCAACTGCTTGCCTGCCTGCCTTCCTGATTGCCCCTAACCGCTTCTGCCTGCCAGCCTGATCACCCCCTAACCACTCTGCTGCCAGCCTGTTTGCCCCCATCTTCCCTCCTCTGCTGGCCTGGTTACCCCTAACTGCCCTGTCCTGCAGGGTTGATCACCTCCAACTGCCCTCCCTTGCAGGCCTGGTCCTTCTCAACTGCCCTTCCTTGCAGGCCGGGTGCCTCCCAACTGCCCTCTCCTGCTGGCCATCTTGTGGTGGCCATCTTGTGTCCACATGGGGGCAGGATCTTTGACCGCATGGGGACAGCTATATTGTGTGTTGCAGTGATGATCAATCTGCATATTACTCTATTATAAGGTAGGATAGAGGCCTGGTGCATGGGTGGGGGGCAGCTGGTTTGCCCTGAAGGGTGTCCCTGATCAGGGTGGGGTTCCCTTGGGACATGGGGTGGCCTGAGCGAGGGGCCTGTGGTGGTTTGCAGGCCAGCCACGCCCCCTGGCAAAGCAAGCAGAGGCCCTGGTATCTGGAATTTATTTTCCTTCTACAATTGAAACTTTGTAGCCTGGAGCGGAGCCAAGCCTGGGGCTCCCTCCGAGGCCCGCAGCCATTTGTGTTGGGGTTATAATTGAAAATTTGTTGCCTTAAGCGGGTGGGCCCGGCCAGGGTGTGCAGAAAGCTTTGCTTCCCCTGTTGCCAGCGGCAACCCTGGCCTGTTCTCTCAAGCTCCATTCTGCCACCATTTGTTTGAATTTGTTTACCTTCTATAATTGAAACTTTGTAGCTTGAGTGGAAGCTTAGGCCTGCAACAGCTGGCAGAAAGCTTGGCTTCCTCTGTTACCTAGGAAACCTTGCTCTCTGTGGCTGTAGCCATCTTGGTTTGGGTTAATTTGCATACTCACTCTGATTGGATGGTGGGCATGGCTTGTGGGCGTGGCTTGTGGGTGTGTCGGAGGTATGGTCAATTTGCATATTTGTCTATTATTAGATAGGATTATTACAATTGTTCCTCTCCCACCACCCCCATAGCTCCCCTTCACCTGGTTCCCACCCCACCCTCTGCCCTTACCCCCTCCACTGTCCTCATCCATAGGTGTACGATTTTTGTCCAGTCTCTTCCTGCACTCCCACACCCCTTTCCCCCCAAGAATTGTCAGTCCACTCCCTTTCTGTGCACCTGATTCTATTATATTCACCATTTTATTCTGTTCATCAGATTTTTAATTAACTTGATTTTTAGATTCACTTGTTGATAGATATGTATTTGTTGTTCATAATTTTTATCTTTACCTTTATCTTCTTCTTCCTCTTCTTAAAGAATACCTTTCAGCATTTCATATAATACTGGTTTGGCGGTGATGAACTCCTTTAGCTTGTTCTTATCTGTGAAGCTCTTTATCTGACCTTCAATTCTGAATCATAGCTTTGCTGGGTAGAGTAATCTTGATTGTAGGTTCTTGCTATTCATCACTTTGAATATTTCTTGCCACTCCTGTCTGGCTTGCATAGTTTCTGTTGGGAAATCAGCTGACAATCGTATGGGTGCTCCCTTGTAGGTAACTAACTGTTTTTCTCTTGCTGCTGTTTATATTCTCTCTTTGTCTTTTGCTCTTGGCATTTTAATTATGATGTGTCTTGGTGTGGTCCTCTTTGGATTCCTTTTGTTTGGGGTTCTGTGCACTTCCTGGACTTGTAAGTCTATTTCTTTCACCAGGTGGGGGAAGTTTTCTGTCATTATTTCTTCAAATAAGTTTTCAGTATCTTGCTCTCTCTCTTCTTCTGGCACCCCCATAATTCTGATATTGGTACGCTTGAAGTTGTCCCAGAGGCTCCTTACACTATCTTCATATTTTTGGATTCTCTTTTCTTTTTGCTTTTCCAGTTGGGTGTTTTTTGCTTCTTTGTATTTCAAATCTTTGACTTGAATCTTGTGATCCTCTAGTCTGCTGTTGGATCTCTGTATATTATTCTTTATTTCAGTCAGTGTATGCTTAATTTTTAGTTGGTCCTTTTTCATATCTTCTAGGGTCTCACTAAATTTATCGGCCTTTTCTAGAAAATTCTTGTAAAACCTTATAATCGTGGTTTTGGACTCTATATCCAGTCATTTGCTTTCCTCCATTTCTTTCATTTGTGACCTGTTTCTTTGTCTCCACATTTTGGCTGCTTCCCTGAGTTGATAGAGTGGCTTTGTGTGCTAGGTGTCCTATCGGGCCCAGTGGCTCAGCCTCCCCAGTTACCCGAGGTGGACACTCTTGGTGTACCCCTTTGTGGGCTGTGTGCACAGTCTTGTTGTAGTTAAGCCTTGATTGTTGTTGGAATCACTGGGAAGGAATTGACCTCCAGGCCAATTGGCTGTGAGTATCAGCTATGTCTACGCTGGGAGAACTTCTGTGCTTTAGACACCCTTATGAGATAAGACTTGCTTCAGTGGGGCTTTGGTGCTCACTGACTCTGCCCCCTGAGTGTGTCCCTTATGTATCTGAGGAGTTGTAATCTGGATGGTCCTACTCTGACCCCTGGGAACACTGGCTCTTGGATCTCCAAGGAGGTGCTAATTTAGCCTCTGCCTGAGGCCACCCAGCAGGAGCTATGGAGAGATCTGCAGATTCCTCTTCTTTGTTTGGGTTTTGGAGGTGCCCAGATGAGGCCCCGATGTGAAGCAATGCAAGCTGCTGTGGGGCCTTGGGTCTTCTTTTGGATGTTCTGGGTCTCACTGACTCAGCTGCAGTTTGTTAGGTAAGTTTAGAATTTAAAGGACCAGGCCATTCATATGCAAAAGCCTCTGTGCTCAGCTTGGATGGGGCAGAGTCTCAGGGTGGAGCAAACAGCAATGGCTTCATGAGGCGGGATCTCAGGGCAGAGCAAACAGCAATGGCTTCTCATCAGCCCTGCCCTAAGAGGCCCCTGGGTCTCAGTGTCCCATGGTAATCACTGCAAGAACCTCTGAGAGAAAGCCACCCTTGAGTTTCACCCGCTGCCAGACAGTCCAGTTTCTCCCCGTATGAGTCTGGGTCCCCAGAGTCTCGCCCAGAACCGGAGTTGAGAGCAGTTGGGAGCTTGTGTCTCCCTCCCACTTGAAAAAGCCAGCCGCGTACTCAGTTGCCAACCCTGTCCACGTGCTCCTCCGTACCTCTGCCTTCCGCAGCTCCTGAGTCTCAGTGTGCTTTTCTCTTTCCTTCTAGTTGTAGAATTTCCACTCAGCTAACTAAAATCTTAAATGTTAGCATACTTTTGGAGTTTATTCTACAAATTTTATCCTGTGCGTGGGAGAGGGAAGAGGGGTTGGTATACATTAAAATTTAGATATAATGGTATTGATTGAAGCATATTTTATGACACCAGAAGTTAGAATTAAAAGTATACAAAAATGACAACATTTTCATAATTATATAGCTATTAATTGGCATGATGTGAGCTGTATACTCATGAGTAACTTCAGTCCCTCTGAGCCTAACTTGCATTTGTAAAATAGGAGAAGAATTGGGTGATGGGTGAAAAAAATGAAAGGGATTAAGAAGTACAAGTTGCCAGTTATAAAAAGAATCATGAGGATGTAAAGTACAGCATAAGGAATATAGTCAACTAGAGGCCCGGTGCATGAAATTTGTGCACTTGGCGAGGGGGTGGGGGGGTTCCCTCAGTCTGGCCTGTGCCCTCTCGCAGTCTGGGAGTCCTCAGGGGATGTCTGCCTGATGGGGAGCGGGCCTAAGCCAGCAGTTGGACATCCTTAGCACTGCCATGGAGGCAGGAGAAGCTCCCGCCACCACCACTGCGCTCGCCAGCCGTGAGCCCAGCTTCTGGCTGAGTGGCACTCCCCTTGTGGGAGCGTACTGACCACCAGAGGCAGCTCCTGCATTGAGCGTCAGCCCCCTGGTGGTTGATGCACATTATAGCAACTGGTCGTTCTGCTGTTTGGTTGATTTGCATATTAGCCTTTTATTATAGAGGATAACATTGTAGTAACTATATCAGGTGTCAGGCAGTACTACACTTGTTTGAGCACTTCCTAAGTTATATAAATATCAGATCACCTGAAACTACTATAATAGTGTATGTCAACTGTAGTTGAAAAATCTCCATTATCAACTTCTACTCCTGGAATATCTGGCTCTGGGCTGTGTTTGGCCAATAGGAGGCATCAACCAAATTTCAGAGGATGGGAGAGGACCAAGTGGGGGTTGTTCCTCAGGCTCCCTCCTGCTGGCCTGCTGGTTGACAATGACTACTTCTCATTTGGAGGCCACACTTCCTTCCTGGAACTCGCTGCTACAGCTATGAAGAGAACAGTTCAGTCTCTGGCTTCCATATTCCCCTCCCTTTCACCTTCACTCCCAAGATGGTACAGGATCTCACTGTTTCTTACAAAATGGTGCCTCTATATTCCTAGGAGTTCCCCTTAATTCAGCTTCTAACCTTGAAAATAGTCCCTTTATTAAAATTTCTTCAATTACCTCATTTCATAGCGCCATCTGTTTCCTGTCAAGACCCTGCTTGATATAATTTCTAATTTAAAATGCAAACTTGATCATAGTATTTAATTATCATTTATATGAGTCTATTTCTGAACTTCGTTCTCTGCATCGATGTGCTTAAATGTTCTTGCACCAATAACACATTGTTTTAATTAATTTAGCATTATATAGTATAATTTTATATCTGATGAGGCAGTAGTTCTTAAAGTTTTTGGACTGAGAACACCCTTGCACTCTTAAAAATTATTGAGTCCAAAGACAAATCTATCAAAATTTCACATATTAGGATTATATTAGAGACACTTAAAAATATACTAAGTCATATAAAATCACAATGTCTATTACCAGTTAGCATAATATATTTTGGAAAATATATTTTCCAAAAATTTCAATGAGAAATGTTTCATTGTTTTAAATCCTTTAAACTCTTTTAAATATTTGGGTTAATGGAAAACACTTGTATCATTGCATCTGCATTACTTTAAATTGATTGCAATATGTTTTTTTGCTTGAACTACATAAAGATTTATTTCACCTCATACGTATATATAGTTGGAAAATAAAGGAATATTTTAATAGCCTTTTCAGATAATTGTAGATATTCTTCTTTGATCAGTTCCCAAATTTGACAAACTAGTTTCCTAAAGGTTATTTGTAATGTGGCATTTGAAACCACATCAATTAGCTTCTTATGTTTAAAATCCATTGGTCTAGCTCTCACTTGGAATGGATCTTAGATTCTAACATTATTTTGTAACATCATGCATTGGTTGTTTAGAAAATATTGATTTGCTGAGGTATACAGATCTTCCAGATGTTGAAGTATTTTATTAGACAATGTAGAAAAGAACTACATTGGTCAGTATCACCAAGGATCTCATCAGAAAAGCCTCAACTCTTGGGAAACGCTTAAGCTCATGGTGGCAGATACAGGTTTTACAAAAGTTTAATTTTCCTTGTCAACAAACAATGGCTATTAATTTTCCTTGATGTGACAGGGTTATTTCATTTATTTTAGATGAAATATCTGCCAAATACCCAAATATGAATAGTCAGTTTTATTCTGTTGGTCACTCTTTCAAGTAAAAATCGTGGCTAGTTCACCTCAACTCAGTCTCATAAGTCCTGTTCTTCAATAGCATTTTTGTGCTTCTGTATGCAGAGTGCTTCAGGTGTGTTTTCCTATTTTGTCATACAGAATATTAACTATATACACTTAAAGGTCAGCATCTAATAACACCAGCAATAAATACTGCTTCACCAAGGACACTGTAAGTAAACTGTGGTTTTTTTCTGGGAATGTGTGGCAGTGCTAATACACGTTCTAGTACAGTTTTGTCTCCTTGCTTTAATTTGTGCACAGGTGCCAGTAGTTTACCCACCATCTGTATAAATAGCAACACAAAGACAATGGCAAATCACATCTTATTGTTATGAAAACAGCTTAGACTTTATGGCCTCCCTAAAAATGATTATAAGTAACCCAGTGCTCTGCAGACCACAATTTGAGAAATACTTCAGTAGGGTCACTATTTTATTTTATACTGGAGGTTAAAATATAGCATAATGGTTAGAATCTGAGGATCTTAAAGTGAGATTTTTAAGAATCAAATTTGGCTTGACTATTTAATTTAAACATATAAATACTTTTCACCACTCCCACTCTATGAGATTCGATAACACTGAGACCCTTGAATTCATGTAAGCAATACCCTATACATTTTTATTGAACTGAATGTATTAATGAATGTATAAGGGTAAAAAGATCTATATCTGCAGAGTCCATCATACAACATCAGGGCCTATTATTCTTAAGGCTGAGATAAAATATTGTACTTCTTTATATGAAGGTTTTCTTGAGTCTTTCTCTTAATGGCAAGATATAATTATTTTCCAAAGTATTTCATATATGTTTTTATTTAAGTGATTTTTGTCTTGTTTTGATTTGATTCCTAGTGTTTCTCTCTTCAATATAAGTTTAAGTTCCTTGAAACCAGGAAATATTTTGTTTAGTTTACTTTTTCTCTTTGCAAACTAAACCCCAAATCTGACAGAGTGGTCGTTTTTCCAAACAACACTTCAGATATTTAAAGGGAAGACTCTGCAATTCTACTCTAAGATCAGAAGAGTAAGAAATGTTGTCTGTACAATTTTGATTCATCCTTTAGTGCCAGTTGGGTTACAATAATAACAGCAACCTTGATCCAAAAAGAGAAAATGTAGAATCTTGAAGGGCCCAGGTGGACGTGTTTTTACAGGAAGTTATGCTTAGTGGAGGTGGAGGTGAAGAGGTATAACCTCATTGCTATAGCAATAAAGGAGTGTAGGATAAGCACACACGTAGGTTTTTTAAAATTCTGCTTTCTCTTTTCTGTTTAAGAATAAAATATTTATATATCTTCAAGGGCTGGCACATATCTAAATAAGTAAGAAGGTAAGGAAATGACTGCCTTTTTCTTGTAGAATTAGAACATGGTGACTTCACTTGAGAAATGCCTCTCTTCACCTGGCTGTTCTGTTTCTGCCCCGTTCTCATATTTGATGGTACAGAATATATTACATACCACCACTATTCTAGCTTTTTAAATTTTTGTGATCCTTTAGAGCAGTGGTCGGCAAACTGCGGCTTGCGAGCCACATGCGACTCTTTGGCCCCTTGAGTGTGGCTCTTCCACAAAATACCACGGCCTGGGCGAGTCTATTTTGAAGAAGTGGTGTTAGAAGAAGTTTAAGTTGAAAAAATTTGGCTCTCAAAAGAAATTTCAATCGTTGTCCTGTTGATATTTGGCTCTGTTGACTAATGAGTTTGCCGACCACTGCGTAAGGCTAATGACTAGATACTCATTCTTCTAATTAGAAAAAGCAATTTTAAAACTCCAGTGATTTAATCTGGCTGGTGTGGCTCAGTGGTTGAGCATCAACCTATGAACCAGGAAGCCACGGTTCGATTCCCCATCAGGGCGTAAGCCCAGGTTGTGGACTCAATCCCCAGTGTGGGGCATGCAGGAGGCAGCCCATCAATGATTCTCTGTCATCATTGATGTTCTATCACTCTCTCCCTTCTCCTTACTCTCTGAAATCAATAAAAATATATTTAAAAACAAACAATAAAACTCCAGTGTCTTAAAAGACATATGTGTATATTTGCATGACCCCCTCTGAAAGTATAGAATTCAAATCAAAATACAATCACTCCTGCAGTCTGTGATCCCCACATATTCTTGGAAATCTCATTGAATCAGGAAACAGTCTTATATGTTAATCACACAAATCTCCTTTAAAAAAAAATGAAGGCAAGCTCTGAATTTTGGGTGAAGGATGAGAGCATGAAGAGTCAACATGGGTTACACTTTCAAATGTCAGAAATGAAGGGACTTTTGAGATTGTTTTGTTCCACTTATTCAGTCTGACAGAGGAGAAAACTTTCTCAGGGCGGTGAATGATAATAACCACCATTATGGTCTACTTTAGTGGGAGCTAAAAATTGTATTGAACACTGAGCATTCATTATCTCCTTCAATTTGGACACCTTTACAAGTAGAAAACAACAGTGTTCATCTTACAGAAAGGAATCTAAGCCTCAAAGAGATGAAATAATTCACTCATGTGTAATATCCAATAAGAGTCAGGGTCAGAATTTGAATCCAGGTGTCTGCTTGACATTCGAACCCATGTCCCAGCTCTGAGGGGATGCTATAAGAATCTTCAGAAGGAGGTCATAAGCTCAATGCTGTTAGTGTGCTTAAGATTATCTCTTAGTTGCTGAGAATTGGTAGAGATTTATGATGTCAGCCAGTGCAGTGATAATTGGATTTTTAGCTCAACTCAGAATGACTTGGAGAATGTGATTTATTTTGCAGTACCTACAAGAATTTTAAAATTCTGTATTGAGCAGTAGCCCCAGCAAGACTCTCCCACATGGTAAAACTATATGGGTTGGGGAAGAGAGGAAATGTTGCTAAGGCCTGGCCCACCCTAACGGGGGTATTGGTGATGCATAGGCTCTGTCACTCTTAGCCCGAGGAGTTGGGCACATCATTTCACCTTAATATCACTTTTCTCGTTTGTAGATTGGTGACAATAAGACCCGCTTATCAATTCAATGAGATTGTTGTAAAGATTTAGGAAAATGATGGATATAAAAGAAATGTTGGAAAGATGGCTCAAATGTAAACATCATTGCTCCAAAAGTCCCCAGGTGTTTGCTGAACAGGTGTGACTAGTGAAGTCAGCTCATGCAAAAACCCGTGCAAGGTGCTATAGATCAGCACTTGTAACTTACTGTGCCCAGGAGTCATCTTGTTGAAATGCAGATTGAGATTCAATAAACTAGGGCTGGGGCTGGACAGTCCCACCTCTAAGACACCCTCAGAGCATGCTCATGCTGATGGTTCAAGGACCACGTTTTCAATAGCAAGGGTTTGGGTTACAAAATAATTCCAGCATTAATACAAACTGGCTTAAATTCCAGATATTCTTAAATGAAATTCTAAAAATGTTATGGGTAAGTAAAAAAGCCAGACACAAAGACCAACTATTAGATGGCCCCATTTATATAAAAGGTCCAAGATGAGAAAATCTATAGAAACAGAAAATAGATTAGTGGTTTCCAGGGCTAAAGGGGAAATGCTGAGTAATTGATAATGGGTATGGCGTTTCTTTTAGGAACTATAAAAATATTCTGAAATTAGAGTTATGATGGTGGCGCAGCTCTGTCAATATACTAAAGCCATTGACATATACACCTTTAAAGTGAATTTTTATGGTATATGGATTAAATCTCAAAGCTATGAAGAGAAAAGCTATGGTCTACGTGGAAGTTCAAAGGTGTGAACAAATGGGGAGGGAGCACTCTGAGCTAAGGGGACAGCCCTGAGAAAGGCCATAGAAGGGAGCAAACCTGGTGTATTTTTAAAAATATGTTTTTATTATTTATTTTAGAGAGGAAGGGAGAGGGAGAAAGAGAAACACTGATGTGAGAGGGTTGCATCGATTGGCTGCCTCCTGCACATCTCCCACTGGGGATCGAGACCAAAACCCAGGGATGTGCTCTGACCTGGAATCCAACCCATGATCTCTGGGTACACGGGGCAGTGCTCAACCAACTGAGCCCCTCTGGCCATGGCCAAACCCCGTATATTTATTGTAGAGAAAGGAGGCCTGAAAGGCTGGAGTGAAGCAGATGATGCAGACTTGTAGGAATAAGGTCAAAGAACTGGATGGGGGCCAGTTAATCTATGGTGAATAGCTTGGTTTTTATTTTAGATGAAGTTGGAAGCCATTGGAAACTTTTACTAGGGACGTAGTATCATTTGAGTTATCATTGAACATGATTAATGAGCTTGCTTTGTGTGTAAAATGAATAATTGAAGCTAGGACAGATAAATTAGGCAGCAATGGAACAATCTAGGTAACAGATGACAGTGGTTTGCAGAAAAGTGAACAGATTTGAAATGTGTTTGCCTATAGAGTCGACAGAACTAGTTCATGAATTAGAAGTTAGGAGTGAGGGAAGGTTACAAGTGATTGGTGGTTCCATTTACTGAAAGAGAAAATGGACAAGCAGCAGGTCTAGAGGAGGAAACCAAGTTTGTTCTCAGCCATGTTAACTTCCTTTTTAAAAAATATATATGTTTCAGAGAGAGAGAGAGAGAGAGAGAGAGGTAGAAACATCAAGGATGAGAGAGAATTACTGACAGCTACCTCCTGAATGCCCCACACTAGGTGGTAATCAAGCCTGCAGCCCAGGCATGTGCTCTGACTGTGAATCAAACTGTGACTCTGTGACCTCTTGGTTCATAGATCGATGTTCAACCACTGAGCCAGGCTGGCTGGGCTTGTCCATGTTAACTTACTAATAACTATTGGATTTATAGGTGGGTGGACATGTCCCCTAGAATTATAGAAAGAGGTCAGTGTTGAAGATCTGAGAGTCTTTACCCTTTTTATGGTATTTAGACAGTAGTGTCCTGGAGAGACTGTGTAGACCTAGAGGTGGGTCCCAGAACCAAGTCCTTTTGGAGACCGTCTTGATGATCATAATGCAACTGAAAAAATGGAATCCACACACTAACATTTTGGAAGCCAGACAAAGGAAGAAGAGCCAACAAAGGAACTGAATGGTTATGGCCAACAATGTAGGAAGGGGAGTTGCTCAGGCTCTCTAGAGAAACAGAGCTAATAGGATATACACTATTGAAAGCAAATCTGTGAGTGGAAGCATGATATCAACATGGAAGTTGGCAAGCCCAGAATCAGCAGGGGAGGCAAGCTGGCTGGCCTGGAGACCCAGGGAAGAGCTGATGCTGCCTCTAGGTAGTCTGAAGGCAGGCTGCTGGCAGAGTGCCCTTACCCTTGGGCAAACCTCAGACTTCTTCTTCTGAAGCCCTTCCAATGGATGAGGCCTACCCACATTGCTGAGGGTAATCTGCTTTACTTAAAATCTACTGATTTAGATGTTAATCTTTTGTAAAAAAAAAAAAATACCTTCACAGCAACATCTAGAATTATCTGACCAAATAAATATCAGGGCGCTGTGGCCTAGCCAAGTTGACATACAAAACTAATCATCACAGAGTGTTACCATGGAAACCCAGAGAAGAATCTGTTTGAAGGAGAGAGTGGCCAAATATATTGACTACTGCTAAGAATTTAAGTAGGATAAGAGAGCTCGCGGTTGGATTTGGTGTCTGGGAGGGTATTATTGTCCTGGACAAGAGCAGTATTTGAATGGTAGTTGTAGAAGCCCACTTGGAGTGTCTTGAGAAGAAATGATACATATATGTATATATATATATATGTATATATTTTACTTTTTCTTTCATTCTTTGAGAAATAAAAGCTAAAGCCATTTTATAAATACATCCCATTCCCCTCTCCGTTTCCAGAATACATTGACTAAAGATTATACTAAAGTTGAAAGCCTGGAGATTGTTTAGGTAGCTCCAAATTTCTTTTGCTGATGACATAGCAACTTGGCAAATCAAAATAAGCCACATTAGTCTTATTTATAGTTTTAACTTGGTATCCTATATATGTGCGTGTATATACATTTCTTTCTTTTTTCCTATAAATGGACTTCTTTTTAGAATGAATTGGAGTAGAAATAAAACTGTGAAAATACATTATATTATAGTATTTCTGTATATTGATCAAGTAAAATATGAAGAGGTCATGTAGCAGGACTAATAAATAAAAGTTAAATACCTTGAAAATCAAATCATAGACTATTACAACCACCTCCCCTCAAAAAAGAAATTCTCTTTTCACCATTGCACATTATCTTTAGATTTTGTACACATTCATGCTTTAAAGGGAAAATTAAGGCAACTGAGCTCTGGTAGGAGCTCAAGCACTAACTCTTTGTGTGTCTTTAGCAAATCAGTGCTCAAGTTTGGATTTTACTTTTCCATGATGAAGATGGATTAACTGATCCCTGATTATTCCTGCAACTAACAAGTTATGCCTCTGTGCAGCTGGAGCACTGGGAATTTATAAGAGGGAAACTCAGTTGTAAGATTGGATCAGATGGAATTTTCTTTCCTTGTTTAAGAAACTTATATTAAATGTAATCTCTCAAGGAAGTTATGCTGCTTTGTCACCTACGGCATTAAATAATAAAACATAAGATTAATAAGATGAATCACGAGTTCCTAGAAAATATTCTTCAGTAGAATTCTTCCACTGTTTTGGGTGTAAAAATCAGCTGGAGAGTTTGTTTGAAATAGAGCTTTTAAAATTTAATTTTCAAAGATTCTGTTAGACTGTGCTATGTCTCGGCTAAAATGTAGGCATCTACCTTTTAAAAATATTTCATGTTCTAGTTGATTCTGATGCAAATGAGGGCAAGGACAGCATTTGAGGAATAACGGGTTAGGAAAAAATCAAACTAAGGTTAAAAAAAATTCATGCCCCTCTGATGTGGGGAAGACAATGGATAACATTAAGAATTACTCATTTGAGTAAGCTGAAATGCTGAACAATATATTTTTCTTTTCTAATCTTATTCTGTTTAAGTGAAAACTATTTGGTTACCTAGGAAACTGCAAACATATAGCATTTGTTTGAGTGGAGTACATGCTACATCAAATGCTCTATGGCATGGACAAGCCAACAGGGCAAAGGATACACAATGTTCTATTTCTCAGTGCAAAGGACCCATTATTAATATGGGCAAGATATCACAGCTGGCTTTAGAGACTTTCTCATGATTACATGTCAATGATTAAGCTCATTGTCCCAATCAGTGGGAGTCTAGTGTAGTCTCTTCACTAATCATTTTACTAGTACATAGGGCAAGTCATTCAACTTGTTTGGATTCAGTTTTTGTTTTTTTTTAGTTGTTGTTTTTTTTTAGTTGCATTACGATCATCAAGATGGTCTCCAAATTTTATTTGTTTAAAAGTCAGTTATCTTCTAGTCTTAACATGGAGACATTAACCAGCTCCCAATAGGTTTTGAAGTAAAATACAGCTATTTGCTCTGAAACAATGCCTTATGTCCTTGTCCTGGTCGATGTTATATATCACACATGTTCATTTTGTTTTTAAGTTTGAAATATATATGTATGTAGAAATATACATCACACACACACACACACACACACACACGCATGTATTGTGTATAATTTTGGAAGACCTCCAATTGTCTAGAACACAACCCCCTTCCTATTTAAAGAGGTAAGCATTAACCTAGCTTTTGTTACAATTCTGGTTTTTCTTCATAGTTTTTATCATCTGAAGGTACATACTTCAAAAATGTATTATTTAGTTTGCCAGTTATCAAACTATATCAATGGAACACTTATATATTTTTTTATTCTTTCACTCAACAGTATTATAGGGTCATTCATATTGATAATGTGAGCTGCTTTCATATAGTGTCTTTATTGTGTAATAAGACATTGTATGAATAATACACCATTATTTATTCTACTGCTGATAGACATTATGAACAGTAATGCTGTGAATACTCTTGTATATGTATCTTCACACAAGAATCTCATTGGAACATGTACCTAAACAGTAGGAATGCATAATTAAGAGGTATTCACATCTAGTTTACTGACATGGAATCTCACATACTATCTCCATGGACAATCGACCCACTTTATAGCAAGGAAGACATGGCAGTGTGCATATGGCCATGATATCTACTTTTCCCCGACCTGCGGGGTCTTCTAACAGGGGTACCGAGGCAGCGCACCTAAGGGAATGAAAACAGACAAGGGACGCAGAGAAAGGAGGCAAGACAAACGGGTTTCTGATCAAGCCTCAAAATTTTATTTTTACAGCGTTCCTTATATGTGGTTTCTAGAAGGGGGGATGTCTTAGGGGAGATGGGGGCTGAAGGGATCATGTGGACTTAGGCAATTAACTAAGGTTGTAAAGGGAGGTGACTAGATAAAGAATTTGGCAGTTAAAGGGTAACTAAGGAAAGAATGCTTTGTTCTCAGAGAGAGGAGGTGGGCCTGGTTTCTGTGAGTTTCTGTTTAGATAACTTGCTAAAGTAAGGTCAGAGTTAACCCTTTAATCAACTCTTGGCTCCGGACATCTCCTCCCTCTCTGTTTAAGAAACGGGAGTGGGCATTAATCGACCGAGGAGATATTGACCTGGTTCCTCCCGTGGGCTTTGCATACCCACTGTGTGTGGCTCTTGACACCTTTTTGGGGAGGAGAGGCAGAGCCATTATTTTATCGATGTCAACCTCTATGCAAACCAGGTATACTCTCAGGGAAATCCAGAGGAGGTTGGAAAATATTCCAACCTTCCCTTGCAATGCTTTGCTCTGCACCCGGTTCGATACCCATACCTCTGGCTCTGGCTAGAGCGTAGGTAAGCATCCCTCTGGTTAAGATGCTGTCCCCGTAGGGAAGGAGCGAGTCTGGGTCCGGAGGTGCTCGCGCTCTTGGTAATCTGAGTCCCACCTATCGGCCATTTCCAGGCGTTGATAATGAATCTGAATGGGTTTTGCTAAAGCTGAATCTATTTGCTGTTTTACGAGGTCGGTTATTTTTCTAAATGCCCAAGGGCCAAATGTAAGAATAAGGAGAAAACCAACAAGGGGACCAAGGATGGGGAGGAGTCCATTAAGTCCACTCCAGAGCGGGTTCTCAAATAGCTCTTTTCGTCTCTTGACAAGGTCTTCTTGTAGCTTGTCTCGGACGATGCCAGACTTGTTGGTGTAGAAGCAGCATCGTTCCTGGGGGCAGGACATAGGGGCTTCTCTGGGTCCATTGTGGTGACAGACATAATGCTCTGGCACCCGAATTGGCTGCATTGCTCCTTCTGAAAAGATATAAAACACAACCTCTTCCCCACATTATTACTGAATCTGATAAAACTCTTATCTGGTTTATGATTCCTTTCACCTAGCTGACTCAGTGGAGGCTATTGTACAGGAGGCCTGATGCCTTTCACCTGCTTTACAATCCTTTGCATTAAAATTTTTTTTTTTTTTTTTAAGTATAAAAGGTTTGACTGAGCCTCTTTAGAGGTGACACATAACACCTATCTCCCCCTTTTTGTTTTAATAAATGATTTTAAGAGTACGATTGGCTCTTTCCACAATTGAGTAACATCTATTTTGTCAATTTGATTAGGTTTAAGTCCTTGGGGATTTACCCCCTAAAGTTGGCACAGAGAGGTGGATAACACACTGAGGACATTGCTTCCAATAAAACATGGAAATTGTCCTTCTCTAATAACATTTAAAAGGCTGAAAATTAAATGAAAAGTTTCCTCTGAATTAGTGTGCCCTATAGTAGCTGTTACAATAATTTTTGCCATACTTACCACATAAGCACTATTACTATAGGTTGATGGGCTCTGTAGCAAAATCTGTTAAGGCACAAATAAGAGCTTGTATTTCTACTGAAATATAAAAAGTTTGAAGGATCTTTGCTCTCCAGCTGCAGTAGACCCAGCCTTTCAGAACTGGATCCATCTATAAAAATGGTTAATGCCTGAGGTATAACAATTTCTTTTAATGTGGCAGTTAATACTATTCCCTGTGTTAGAAATAAAGCAAGACCCTCAAGTCAGGGGTCCTGGTAAAAACACAAAACATCAAACATTGACTTATATGCAGAAGGGTGTGCACACATGGTCTGTAAGCATGCACACTGACCTTCCTTGCCCTTGGTCAACATGCAGCAATGCACAGGTGCTGACTGCTAGCATGGCAAGGCATCTTCACTATTTTTATTTCTGGATTATTTCTCCTATTTTCAGGGGCCACTGCTTATTCTGTGGCTGCAGTAGTCCTATCAGGTCCTCTCTGAGATCTGTTGTTGCAGGAATCCATATGGGCTTTGGAGTTTTCTGGAAATATAAACATATTCTCGACCAAAGGTTAATAAAGAATTCTTTTCTATAAATTAGACTTTGATTTTTGCCCAAACAATTTTCCTTTGGTATATTTTTGACACCATGTGTGTTTTTAATGGGTGTCTTGCTGTTTGCATTACAAATAAAAATTAATTTTCAAAGTAAAAAATTTCTAGATGTAATTTACTTTCAGGATATTTTTCCTTACAGAATATTACTCCACTATCCTCCCTTATTTTTATTTAATTATTAGGAGGCTTTGGAAGATTTTTATAATGCAGTCTTGATAACTTTACATTTTAATTTTTTGCACAAAAATGTGACTGCTTTAGGTTCATTGCATGTTAAGTAATTTTACCATGAAATGAACTATCAATAGAAATTTTAGTTAATACTTTAGGAACAGCTTTTGTACAATTACATTTTCTTGAATATTTACTTATTTTCAATTAGCCAATTTAAATTAATCTGAAAACTTGACTATTTTACTGTCAAATTTAATACTCTTAACAAAAATCTAGTTTACCCTGTAATTAATGGAAAAGATTATTTTGCATCCTTGAGAAAGCCCTGAGCATTTCTGGTGCTAGGCTAGATTTAGACATCGGGTAGCTGCCATTGGCCAACTCTCTGTTGCCTGGGTCCCAATCCAAGCTAGGCCAAGTCTCTTGTTATCTGGGTCTCTTCCAGATCTGAGCTGGGCCAAGTCTCTGTATGTTCCCTGGGTCCCGATCTGAGCTGGGCATGGGAAGCGCGAAGCAGCCATGGGGCAGGAGAACTCCCTCAGAAGGGGCGAGTGTTCAAGCCTCTGCAATGTTGGGGGGTGAGGTTCTGTGCCCCACCTCTGTTGACCCCCAAGTTCTCTCCTGATGGCCCCTCTGCGACTGTGCCTGTCTTAGGTTGTTCCTCCCTTGAGGAATCTTACCCGTCTTTGACTAACCAGCCATCCTCCGGGGCCAAGCAGGGTGATGTGAGGTTCAGTTTTGTCTCCTTGGTATCCTATGCCCCTATGGCCTCCATGCCCAGCACCTGCCTTGGGATCCCCTTGCCTGCTGGTGGGGCCCCGGCATTGATCACAGATCTTGGGGTACCCAGCTCACGCCATTGTGCAAGAGACAGATCCATGGTACCAGCCACTATGAGGCTTCAACCTCAGCATGAACTGAAAACTCAGGCAACAGCTGTGGGCAATTGGATTGTGAGAAGAGGGTCCTCTTGGCAAAAGGAGCAAGAAGGGCCAATATAGAATGCTCAAATGCTTTCCTAGGGGGCCTTCCACACAGTGGAAGGGATTAAATCCTTTCATATCCTTATAAATTGCTGCCAAACATTCAAAGAATTAATTTGTAAGTTTGGGATAATTGTACAATATGCTGTTGTAAAATATCAAAAATTATAATGAAATTGTAAAATATCATGTAAGAATATTCTTTGTTCTAGGCCATGGCAATTCAATCTCAAACTGGCTATCAATTTCTTTTTGTATAGAAAAGGTTTTAACCAGTTAAAGCCTCCTAATAATTTCTAAAAGTAATTTAATCTTTTCTTATCTCCACCTTCTGAGGCCTAATGCATTGGTTATCAATTACAATCTCTATGATATTTTAAGAAAACCTCTCTTTATTTTCTTCCAAAATAATTTTCAGGCTATAGAGAGTTTCATTTAAGAATCTTTGTCTTTCTTTTTATAACAAGCAACCTGTATGGTTACAGCTTGAAAGGCAAGCCTCAGGTGACTAGCTAGCTATATTACAAGTACTCTTACAGTAAGGCTGACTACTAATTTACTCTCAGATTTAACATTTTAACAATAATCTTAGTTTACACTGTAAATACTAGTGAAAGAGAATTTAAAATTTAAAATTTCTTTTTTTATTAAATTCATAATTATATTTTTAAAGTATCCTCTTAGGCTTATTTGCATATACAGAGGGATCATGGGAAGGCTTCAGTAACTTTCTTAGAAGACATATTTAAATTGCTTACAAAGACATTGGCTTATTTAAAGGGGTTGGCCTTTGTTATTTCAAGATGGCGGGCAGTAACCACATGGCCAGAGGGGTAGGCAAGATGGCGGCTGCCTCACGAGCCGCAAATGTTGCTCCTCCTCTAGCTTAATTAAGAATGCAGGCTACTACGAGTCAGGATTCAACTACTTATAAAAACATTGGCTTCTCATGTAACTTAATTTATATGCGACATTGATTATATTTTAAAAATCCAATTTATAAGGTAACTTAAGTAGGTATCTTTAATTTAAAAAGGCAAAGAAACTTATTCATTAAACTTATTTGATACTTTATTGGTCTGATCCAAAAGCATAAGCAGTGTCCCACCTCCAGCCCATACAAAAATGCAGGCTATTTGAGGCTTTTGTCTTTCTATGAAATTCTACTGCTTTTGAAAATTTTGGCTATATTTAAGAAATATATTGTTTTTACCCTTCTTACAGGTAAAAACTTCCATAACATTTAATATATATGTATATAAGTAAAATATATCAATTAATTTTTATTTGATAAAGCTTTCCATGCAATTTCAAGTATCAATCAGTTTAATTAAAAAAATATTTTTTTTTATTTTTTTTTTTGAGAGAATAGACTTTTGAAATACATTTCAAGGGCCCAATGAAATGTCTTAAAAGCTATTCTCAAAACCTTGAAATACCTTGGAAAGATCAAACATATAATATATATGATTTAAAGATTATATACTTAAATTATCTTAAAGAATGTCAATTAAATTTAAACTATATCACAGAATTTCCTTTTTAAAATCAGACCAAGAAGTAACATATTTTGAATTTCTAATTATTTAAGAGAAAACATTTTATTTTCTCAAAAATTAAGTTGAAATACTCTAGGCATTTAGTTACCACAATTCTATAATTTCTCACAATTCAATCTGAATCTTAAACTTTCAGAGCTTGCAAGTCAAATATTTGCAGTTCTTAGATTAATAACACCTTTATAGCTTTAAGAATAAATTTTAAAATCTAATAGTCAACTTTAAACCATGTTATTTCTGCCTAGGGAAACTGAGAAGCAAACTTATAAGTATTAAAAAATGACTACTGGTGGAAAGCTGATTTTAAATGAGCCACCTTTTCAGGAAAAACCATTTGACCTTTTCTGGGAAGGTCAGCTAGCAAAAGGTGTAGCCATTGAAATGCAAATGAACATTCTTTAAAAATGGCCGCTGGCGGGAACCAGCCTACCTGCATGCTAGGGGAAGGGCGTGTCCATCCCTCCCTCCATAAAAAAGGGTGTAGCTTTAAAACCTTGTAATGAAGAAAAAAGAGACCTTAAACTTTCAGAGCTTTAAATCTTAGCAAAATTAAATACTTAGCATTTCTCAAATCAATAATACTTTTACATTGTTAAGGATACATTTCACATAAAATATAAGGCATATTCAATTAATAGATTAACTTATAACATCTAGACTTCATACTAGGCATACTTAGATCAACATTTCAGTATTATCAATTTCAATACATTTAATTTAAATTTATCATTTGCTTTAGTAAACTTCCAAGTTCTTTTAAATTTCCAGCCGATAGGCTTGGCCCAGCCACTAAATTTCAAAAGGTCACAATTTTCCTGCTGGGGAAGTCAAGAAGCAAATTCTCAGCCATTCATATGTAAACTTGACTATTTACTTGCTGGTTACCTGCCTCGGGCGGGAAACTTCAAAAGAGCTATCTTAGATGGCCTTGGGGAACTAGTCTGTATTTCTTTCTCCGGTTCATCTCCGCCATTCTCAAGGCCAAAACAGTCTCGGGTTTTTATTCTGTACACAGCAAAGAGTTAAGTTCAGCTCAAAACTATGCGCACTCATTTTTAAACTGGCCTTTTCCCTCTACATGTGCACAGAAATCCCGGATGCATTTATGAATTTGTAAAAGCTTTAAGCCATTAGCTGGAAAATAAATAAAGATGGCGAAGATGAGGCCTTTCAAAGTGGCTTTCTTGGGGAGTGGCGTCCATATTGGATCGCCACGTGTCTCCCTTCCCCCACCACCTTCTTAGGGGGAAGATTCAGTAATGGTCTGGCATCTGTTTTTATTTTATTTATTTTGCAATTTTTATTTTTATTTCTTTATTTATTATTAAGGAAAGAAAAAGATTGGCAGTTGCTGATCTTCCGGGGAGAGTTTATCATCTAAGGGGATCTTATTTAAACCTTTAAGTGAGGGATAGATACCGGGGACCTTAGTGCTAGGGGTAGGATGAGTTTCTTTGATTTCTTCCATAAGATCCTTTTGAGGTGGGTTTTCTGGCATTTTTACCGCGACCGACGGACAAGCCGAGGGTGGGTATGGGAATTTTCTCTGGGCCAAAAGTCTCATAATAATCCTGAAGGGCGTCGCCCACTCTTTTCCATCGCTTTGAATCGATGGTGCCCACTAGTGGAAACCAGGGACATGCCTTTCTTTTTACCCTTACTCCTTGCGTCCTGAGGGGACTCCTTGAGCCCACCGAGGAATACCTTGTGAGAACAGAGAGGTGCCCATGTTGATGTGGGAGCTTCTCAATTTTTTGCCTCCTCCGCGTAAGCCTCTGGGACGTATAAACCCCGTGCCAGGTCAGCCCTGAGTTTCCGTTGCCTAGGACAGTTGTCTCGTCAACAATCTCTGTTTGCCCAAAGGCCCCTGCTCGCGTATCATAGGTCGGGATGTATAAGCCCCATGCCAGGTTAGCGACCACTAAGACAGAGCGAGCTCAGGGTTTGCGAGAGACGTGGCGAGGAACCAACCAGAGACAAATTACTCCTCAGGGTGATTCAGAGATCTCGCTCGGCCAGATCTCGGTACCTTTAACCCTTCCCGGATCGGCGAGACGAGTGCCTATTATCGGACTGGAGGTTGAATCGAGAAGCTCAAAGTGTAGGAAATCCGTCAAAGGGCACAAAAACTCATTCTCACAAGGAATTCACTCTCTCTGAAATCTTGTCTGAAAAGATCATCTGCAAAACTCAACTACAATCAGATCATACTCACGGACGGGCAGCTCCGCGGCGATCAAGTGACAGAGTCTTCACTCGCGGCGTTCCGCGGCGACTCAAGAGGGTGTCCGGCCGGACCGATGTGCAGATGTTCCCCGGAGAGCCGACTCTCGTGCCCCACGTCTTGGGCGCCAATATTTCCCCGACCTGCGGGGTCTTCTAACGGGGGTACCGAGGCAGCGCACCTAAGGGAATGAAAACAGACAAGGGAAGCAGAGAAAGGAGGCAAGACAAACGGGTTTCTGATCAAGCCTCAAAATTTTATTTTTACAGCGTTCCTTATATGTGGTTTCTAGAAGGGGGGATGTCTTAGGGGAGATGGGGGCTGAAGGGATCATGTGGACTTAGGCAATTAACTAAGGTTGTAAAGGGAGGTGACTAGGTAAAGAATTTGGCAGTTAAAGGGTAACTAAGGAAAGAATGCTTTGTTCTCAGAGAGAGGAGGTGGGCCTGGTTTCTGTGAGTTTCTGTTTAGATAACTTGCTAAAGTAAGGTCAGAGTTAACCCTTTAATCAACTCTTGGCTCCGGACATCTACTAGTCTTGCCATATATTATAGGACCCTGAAGCTTCCAACCTGATAGAAAATTGGGGGATGAGGGGAATCTTAAATGCACTCCTATGTGCTTAAATGCCAGATTTCCAGAGATCATCTCCCAAACAATTTTCACACTCAAATCTTTGTACCACAGTCTACTTTTGGGGGAAATCCAAACAAAATTCACTTGATCTACCATTTTGTATAGGATCAAAATTCTACCGATATCTTGAGTAAAACAAAACCTGACATTCAGATCTGTCCCTCCTCATTTGAGGGGATCTTGGTTCTTCATACCTCATATTTTGTTTCTTCAATCAAATGATATTGTCAAAATACTCTGTTGATTTTTTTCTGCTAATAGCTACTCCCCCCTATTCCAACTCATATCAATGCTGCAACAGAAAACAGCTGGCAAATATTTTTCTCTGCAAAATCCCCCCCCCCCCCCGGAATCTTGTGGCCTCTCATCTAGTAACATCAGCAAATCCTTCATACAGATGTTCACATTTCATCTGGATGTATCCATTCATTCTTAATTGGAGCATTGTTGTATCACCGACTACTTCATCATAGCTGGAAGCCTCTTCATCAAATCATTATATTTTAAATTCTAGAACTCCTATTTGGTTCTTTTCTAAATCTTCTTGGTAAACATTTGTAATTTGCTGTTTCCTGCAGCTTTTTCAAGTTATTTTTTATTTGCTTTGAACATATAAAACAAGGCTATTTAGTAGTCTTCAACTGTGAATTCTAATGTCTAAGTTGACAGTATACATGTTTCAGAATTTATTATTCTGATTCGTGGACATGGCATTTTGTTTCCTTGTGTGCTCACTGATTGTTGTTATTGTTTTTAAAAATCTGAATGACCCATTTGCCTTAGAAAATTACCTATCTGAAAATTTTTTGAAATCTCAGTTTAAGGTCCTTCCCTACAACCCTCCTCTCCCCCCGAAAGAATTTGTTTTTGTTTTAGCTAAGTGCTTGGAACATTACCAGTCTAGACAGCTCTTTACCACGTTCATAATGTGTGTTTTCGGGGGCTATAGGAATAAGTGAGTTTGGCTGGAAATCTATGAGGGCTGACTTGTGCTTATAATTTATTTCCCAAGAATAATATCCTTTGCTGGCCACCAACCTACTTTCTCCTGGGTTCATTGAGGAAAAAGCCTTTGGGAGTCTAATTTTTATAGAGAAACATTTTCCTTTTAGGTTGAGGTTTGTCTTCTGCTGTTAGCTTTGAAAGTTATGATCATATTTCTCAGATTTGACAAATATCTTTAGGGTAAAATGGCCTATGGACTCTCTCAGTTTTCACTTGCACATATGTTTTGGTGTGGTAAGTTATTTCTTTAGTATTATTAGTTCCTGTATGTTCTCAAGAATATTTTGAAAAAACATAATTTATTCAGCATTTTAAATTGTTTTCTTCAAGAAGGTGATATCTGATGTCTAATCAACATATCCTTATTTTTAAAGAACTTTTTGAAATGTGTGGCATAATTGGTAAGCCCTGATAAAACTCATTAATTTATGAATACTTATGGAGCAATGATACCATGTTAGGCCTTGTGATGGTTACTAGTAATTGAACTAAAATATTGGCTCTCCTTGGGTCTGGACCTACTGGCCTTTAGGCAGAAAGTATACCAGGGCTCTCCTGGTTTTCAGGCCTCTGGCTCACCCTGCAAATTGTGGGACTTACCCATCTTCATAATTGCGTAAGACAACTCCTAGTAGTAAGGCTCTTTCTATGTAATATACATCCTATGGTTCTGTATCTCTGGGGAACCTAAGACTAATACAGACCCTAAGCTACGCACCAAGGTATACAGTGACCTATGATACAGTGCCTGTTGTTGAGTAGCTTGAGATTTAATGCATTTATGAGAAAATGTCACTGACTAGATGATCCTAACAGTCAGTTATCCTTTCTTTTCGTTGAAATAGTATTGTTTTTTGGTATTCTTTATTTTTATTTTTCCCCATCACGATTTTATCTCCCCATGTCCTCTTCCACCTCCACCATCTCCCGCCCCCTACAATCACCACATAAGTATGGATATGGAGGGCCATTAAAATGTTAAATATGCAGAAAGAATGAACATTGTTCCTCTTAGCAGATATACAACACACGCCTTTAAACACCTAAATATTATATAGGGAGAACATGAGGGTAGTTCGTTAGAGAATTATAGAAGAATGTGGTCTCCGAGGCCAAATATTCTTGGACTGATGAAAATGAAATAGAATGACATCGAGCTCAATACAGGCAGAATATATCTTAGCTAAAGTAAGTGAGGAAAGGAAGCTACGGTTTTAAAAAAAAAACACGCAACAATGACAGCAACAAAATACTCTATTCTTGAATTCCATTTACTAGAGTGTTGCAAAAACATACCTCTATCCCTGAATCCTATTAATCTGAATGATGCTGATCATTTAAAAATAGTATCTAAGAAGATTGAGAATTCTAAATACCCTGACTTGTAATTTTGCTGGAAAGTAAAAGATTTGCTCCCCAGACCCCTGTTAGTGAGCTTCCCTAAAAGCTACTAGATAAATGCAGTGTTTCCAGTTGCGTTATTAATTCACACATTTCATCTACATTTTCCAGCTGAACGGCTCTCACTTTGATTGTGTCTTCTATCTTCTTTGTCCCAATGAGACATTATTTTAAGGATGTTTTCCTCTCCTCCAGAAAGACAACGAGGCAAAAATTATGTCCAAATAGTAACAAACACTGAGTTTGTATTTCATTCAGTCCAATATTTAGTAGCATCTCCCAGCTGACTTCCTATGCAAGGAAAGAAAGCAAATGCCATAGTAAAGAGAAGCAGCTGTTTCTTCCAACATTATGAGTCGTATAAATCCCTTCTTGTGAATAAAATGTAATCATCCCCTTTATTTCCAAAGGTAGGGGAGATTGGCTCCAAATAAAGACAATCTGAAACAAAGATGAGTATCTTCTTCCAACAATGGGGATATTTATGCATATATAACCCACAGTTCCCCATTTCTCAATTCTGCTCGGGAAGAAAACAGGGGAAGTTGGTTATAATAATGGTAATATTCTTTCAAATGAGGATTTCAGATTTTGAAAAAAAAGTATTTCCTTAGGATGTCAACACTGAAGAATAGGTTCAAATTGTCAAAGATATTTGCAATTGATGTTGTAAGAAAGTTTTAACAATAGGGAAATCAGTCTGTGTCATAGCAACTTAGACCATTAGTGAGCTCCATTTTCTTCATCTGTCAAACAAATAGCACAAAACCTCTTTGGAACAGCTGTTCAAATTAGCATAAGCTCCCAGGCCTCAGGCCTAAATATGTAATTTGGCTGACCCTAATAGTAATTGCGCCTTACGAAGAGAGTGTTCACGGAAATACATTTTGTCACTGCTTCTGGCCTTCTTTTGGACATTCATGACATTCTTCTACCTTTGCAACTTGTGTATTCTTCCCATTATTTTACTTAGGCATTTTCTCCTTTATTTTTATCAGCTTTGACTTAGAGCTTAAACCTATTTTGGCAACCCCTTCTCCTAATAGCTTAAGTTAAACCATGTTAGATTTTTTTTTTTTTATTCACTGTTCTATAATGGGGACAAATTCATGTTGCCTAAGGCGAAAGCTGGCATATTGGCCTCTTGGAAATGATTATTCAAGGCCCACACCCTCTGTTCCAGACTTTTATACATTAAACCAAAGAAGAAACATCTCAAGGGCAAGAATGAGGGGGGAAATAAAAGCCTATGGTATCAGGCCTAAGCTACCACTTACCCCCACCTGTTGGACCCTACTCTAGCTTTGGGGTGGAGAACCCTCTCTTTCTCTCTTTGGGGACAACATAGGAAGACCATGAATCTGAAAAGACAAAACATTAGACCTTGAGAGTGAAGACAGGAAAAGAGAGGTGAGGTTGAGAAGAGAAGTGGGGCTGGGGTGGGATTCTAAGAGAGCTTTGAAGATGCAAGGCTTTTTCACCCTCCATCAACACATCAATCAAAATGTCCACCCTCTAGGGTCTTGGGAGCCCAGTGCTTATGGTGAAATTGGAAATAGAACATACAATGACTGGGTTCCAGGGACAAGAAAATGTTTTTAGAAGTGGAGGCATTTTATGCTGAATATCTTTAGTAATCACAATATCTCAATGATTGGTAAAAGGATCAATACATTTTTACTAGTGGTAGAACATTTAAGCAAAATAAATCAATACATTTATGCTAGTTGTAGAAATTTTAAGTTGAAAGGATACATCTCTAAATGAATATACTGATAACTTCCAAATGTTCACCCTCAAGTGAGCATTAAAGAAAAAGAATAATAAAGGATCCTACTGTGTGTATTCTGTTTTCTAACTTGAACTTTTTTTAAACAGTCTTTTTTTCTAGCTTTTAAAAGATATAATTGACATAAAACATTGTGTAAGTTTAAGGTATATAAGTGTTTAAAGTGATGGTCTGATACGCATCTTATTGTGAAATGTTTAACACAATAAGGGTTCATGCCCAAAATATATAAGAAACTCATACAACTCCAAAGCAAAAATTGAAGTAATCCAATTTAAAAAAGGGCAGAAGATCCACATAGACATTTTCCAAAGAAGATATACAAATGACCAGCAAGTACCTGAAAAGGTGCTCAACATCACTAATCATCAGGGAAATGCAAACAAGACCATGTGAGATATCCCGTCACACCTATTAGACCAACTACTATCAAAATGTGTGGATGGAGGTCTGAATATACAGGCGGTCCTTGTTTCTAGGGAGCTAGGACTCAACACTGGGACTCTTAATTCAAACAGGGAGTGGGAAAGAGAGGTAGCAGGGTTCCAGAGGGAAACTTCAAGAAGTTTGAAATTGTACTTGAGCCGATATCTAGTAGTTTTTTATAGGCAGCTCTGGACTCCTTGTTAAACTATAGTTAGGTTGCTAAGTATCTTTTTGCTTGGGTATTACAGTGAAGGCTCTTTTGATGTTTCTGTGCACTTGCTATTCAGAGTTATATACACTGTGAATATTTCTAAGATAGCCACAGAATTAATAGCATTTGGGATGCTTACATAATATGACATTTTAGCAAAAAGTATTATTTTCTGTATGGCAGTATTATTTTCAGATTTTCTTTCTTTAAAAAATATATTTACGGAAAACAGAAGAAGATGAATGGCATCGAACAGAAACCATCTTACGTGGGAAACACTGAGACTTTTGCTCTTATTTTCTCTTCCTCTTACGTATAAGCCTTTGAAGTGTGACAGGCTGGAGAACCTAAGGCACAAGGAGTGATGTGCCCCGGCCAGCGGGGTCTTCTAACGGGGGTACCGAGGCGGCGCACCTAAGAGAATGAGAGACAGACAAGGGACGCAAAGAATGGAGGCAAGACAAAGGGGTTTCTGATCAAGCCTCAAAACTTTATTTTTACAGCGTTCCTTATATGTGATTTCTAGAAGGGTGGATGCCTAGGAGGGGTGGGGGCTGACCTAGATAATCGGCTAAAGTCGTAACTATAGATAAAGGGTGTGGCAGTTGAAGGGCGGCTACAGAAGAAATGCTTTGTCCTCAGGCAAGAGGAAGTGGGCCTAGTTACAGTAACTTACTGAAGGTCAGAGTTAATCCTTTGACCGACTCTTGGTCCCTGACATCTCCTCCCTCTCTGTTTAAGAAACGGGAGTGGGCATTAATCGACCGAGGAGACATTGACCTGGTTCCTCCCGTGGGCTTTGCATACCCACTGTGTGTGGCTCTTGACATCTTTTGGGGAGGAGAGGCAGAGCCATTATTTTTATCGATGTCAACCTCTATGCAAACCAGGTATACTCTCAGGGAAATCCAGAGGAGGTTGGAAAATATTCCAACCTTCCCTTGCAATGCTTTGCTCTGCACCCGGTTCGATACCCATACCTCTGGCTCTGGCTAGAGCGTAGGTAAGCATCCCTCTGGTTAAGATGCTGTCCCCGTAGGGAAGGAGCGAGTCTGGGTCTGGAGGTGCTCTCGCTCTTGGTAAACCGAGTCCCACCTATCGGCCACTTCCAGGCGTTGATAATGAATCTGAATGGGTTTTGCTAAAGCTGAATCTATTTGCTGTTTTACGAGGTCAGTTATTTTTCTAAATGCCCAAGGGCCAAATGTAAGAATAAGGAGAAAACCAACAAGGGGACCAAGGATGGGGAGGAGGTAGGGGAGGAGTCCATTCTTGACGAGGTCTTCTTGTAGCTTCTTGATCTTGTCTCGGACGATGCCAGACTTGTTGGCGTAGAAGCAGCATCGTTCCTGTAGAGCCAAACATATCCCTCCCTGTTCTGCCGTGAGCAAATCTAACCCTCAAATGCTTTCCTTGGGGGCCTTCCACACAGTGGAAGGGATTAAATCCTTTCATGTACTTATAAATTGCTGCCAAACATTCAAAGAATTAATTTGTAAGTTTGTGATAATTGTACAATATGCTGTTGTAAAATATCAAAAATTATAATGAAATTATAAAATATCATGTAAGAATATTCTTTGTTCTAGGCCATGGCAATTCAATCTCAAACTGGCTATCAATTTCTTTTTGTATAGAAACGGTTTTAACCAGTTAAAGCCTCCTAATAATTTCTAAAAGTCATTTCTACACCTTCTGAGGCCTAATGCATTGGTTATCAATTACAATCTGTAAGATATTTGAAGGAAGCCTCTCTATTTCCTTCCAAAACAACTTTCAGGATACAGAGTTTCATTTAAGATTCTTTATCTTTCTTTTTATAACAAGCAATCAGTATGGTTACAGTTTGAAAGACAAAACTCAGGCGACTAGCTAGCTACATTACAAGTACTCTTACAGTAAGGCTGACTACTAATTTACTTTCAGATTTAACATTTTAACAATAATCTTAGTTTACACTGTAAATACTAGTGAAAGAGAATTTAAAATTTTAAAATTTCTCCTTTTCATAAATTTAGAATTATATTTTTAAGGTATCCTCTTAAGACAGAGGGATCATGGGAAGGCTTCAGTAACTTTCTTAGATTTATTTAAATTGCTTACAAAGACATTGGCTTATTTAAAGGGGTTGGCCTTTGTTATTTCAAGATGGCGGGCAGTAACCACGTGGCCAGAGGGGCAGGCAAGATGGCGGCTGCCTCACAAGCTGCAAATGTTGCTCCTCCTCTAGCTTAATTAAGAATGCAGGCGGCTATGAGTCAGGATTCAACTACTTATAAAACATTGGCTTCTCATGTAACTTAATTTATATGAAACATTGATTATATTTTAAAAATCCAATTTATAAGGTAACCTAAGTAGGTATCTTTAATTTAAAAAAGGAAAGAAACATTCATTAAACTTATTTGATACTTTATTGGTCTGACCCAAAAGCATAAGCAGTGTCCCACCTCCAGCCCATACAAAAATGCAGGCTACTTGAGGCTTTTGTCTTTCTATGAAATTCTACTGTTGTTGAAAATTTTGGCTATATTTAAGAAATATATTGTTTCCGCCTTTCTTACAGGTGAAAACTTTCATAACACTTAATATATATGTATGTAAGTAAAATATATCAATTAATTTTTATTTGATAAAGCTTTCCATGCAATTTCAAGTATCAATCGGTTTAAAAAAATATTTATTTTAAGAGAGAATAGACTTTTGAAATACACCTCAAGGGCCCAGTGAAATGTCTCAAAAGCCATTCTCAAAACCTTGAAATACACCTGGAAAGATCAAATATATAATATATATGATTTAAAGATTATATACTTAAATTATCTTAAAGAATGTCAATTAAATTTAAACTATATCACAGAATTTCCTTTTTAAAATCAGACCAAGAAGTAACATATTGAATTTCTAATTATTTAAGAGAAAACATTTTATTTTCTCAAAAATTAAGTTGCAATACTCTAGGCATTTAGTTACCACAATTCTATAATTTCTCACAATTCAATCTGAATCTTAAACTTTCAGAGCTTGCAAGTCAAATATTTGCAGTTCTTAGATTAATAACACCTTTATAGCTTTAAGAATAAATTTTAAAATCTAATAGTCAACTTTAAACCATGTTATTTCTGCCTAGGGAAACTGAGAAGCAAACTTATAAGTATTAAAAAATGACTACTGGTGGAAAGCTGATTTTAAATGAGCCACCTTTTCAGGAAAAACCATTTGACCTTTTCTGGGAAGGTCAGCTAGCAAAAGGTGTAGCCATTGAAATGCAAATGAACATTCTTTAAAAATGGCCGCTGGCGGGAACCAGCCTAACTGCATGCTAGGGGAAGGGCGTGTCCATCCCTCCCTCCATAAAAAAGGGTGTAGCTTTAAAACCTTTTAATGGAGAGAAAAGAGACCTTAAACTTTCAGAGCTTTAAATCTTAGCAAAATTAAATACTTAGCATTTCTCAAATCAATAATACCTTTACATTTTTAAAAATGGCTATTGGCGGGAACTTGCCTTCCTGAATGCTGGGGGAAGGGCGACTACACCTTCCTGCATTAACAAGGGCATAGCCAGTCTTTATCTGGGCTACTTTAGTTTCAAATCCAATTCCAATTGTTTTAAGGCATTTACTTTGGATAAATTTTGTCTTGAAGACTTAAGGTTAAATTTTTAACACTTTCCATTAGCATTTTAAAAACTACTCTTTTATGGAAATGCCAATCTGTTGCTGGAACTAGCTTGTTTTTTCCTTTTGGTCAAATCCGCCATTTTTCTTAGGAAAAAAGGTTCTGGGTTTTTCATTTTTGTAGCCTTTTCATGGTTAGAAGACTTAAACTTTCAGAGCTTCAATTTTTCAGGTAGCAAATCAAATACTTAGTATTTCTCAAATCAATAAAACTTTTACATTTAAAAATGCAGGATACATTTATTCAATTAATAGGTTAACTTAAAACATCTAGACTTAGATCAACATTTCATTATTTTAAATTTCAATACATTTAGATCATTTGAACTTAAAAGTTTTAAATTTCCAGCCAATAGGCTTGGCACAGCCACTAAATTTTTTAAAGAATTTTTCCTGCTGAGGAAGTCAAGAAACAAACCCATAGCTATTCACATGTAAACTTGCTTTCTACTTCCTGGTGGTTACCTGCCTCTGGGTGGGAAATTTCAAGAGAGCCTTGGGAAGCTCACCTGTATCTCTTTCCCCGGTTCATCTCTGCCATTTTTAAGGCCAAAACAGTCTCGGGTTTTTATTCTGTACACAGCAAAGAGTTAAGTTCAGCTCAAAACTATGCGCACTCGTTTTTAAACTGGCCTTTTCCCTCTACATGTGCACAGAAATCCCGGATGCATTTATGAATTCGTAAAAGCTTTAAGTCATTAGCTGGAAAATAAATAAAGATGGCGAAGATGAGGCCTTTCAAAGTGGCTTTCTTGGGGAGTGGCGTCCATATTGGATCGCCACGTGTCTCCCTTCCCCCACCTCCTTCTTAGGGGGAAGATTCAGTAATGGTCTGGCATCTTTTTTTATTTTATTTATTTTTCAATTTTTATTTCTTTATTTATTATTAAGGAAAGAAAAAGATTGGCAGTTGCCGATCTTCCGGGGAGAGTTTATCATCTAAGGGGGTCTTTTTAAACCTTTAGGGATTTTCTCTGGGTCAAAAGTCTACTCTTTTCCATCGCTTTGAATCGATGGTGCCCACTAGTGGAAACCAGGGACATGCCTTTCTTTTTACCCTTACTCCTCGCGTCCTGAGGGACTCCTTGAGCCCACCGAGGAATTCCTTGTGAGAACAGAGAGGTACCCATGTTGATGTGGGAGCTTCTCAATTTTTTGCCTCCTCCGCGTAAGCCTCTGGGACGTATAAACCCCGTGCCAGGTCAGCCCTGAGTTTCCGATGCCTAGGACAGTTGTCTCGTCAACAATCTCTGTTTGCCCAAAGGCCCCTGCTCACGTATCATAGGTCGGGATGTATAAGCCCCATGCCAGGTTAGCGACCACTAAGACAGAGTGAGCTCAGGGTTTGCGAGAGACGTGAAGAGGAACCGACCAAAGACAAATTACTCCTCAGAGTGATTCAGAGATCTCGCTCGGCCAGATCTCGGTACCTTTCATTCTTCCCGGATCGGCGAGACGAGTGCTTATTAGCGGACTGGAGGTTGAATCGAGAAGCTCAAAGTGTAGGAAATCCGTCAAAGGGCACAAAAACTCATTCTCACAAGGAATTCACTCTTAAATCTTGTCTGAAAAGATCATCTGCAATACTCAACTACAATCAGATCATACTCACGGACGGGCAGCTCCGCGGCGATCAAGTGACAGAGTCTTTCTCGTGGCGTTCCACGGCGACTCAAGAGGCGAGTCTTCACTCGCGGCGTTCCGCGGCGACTCAAGAGGGTGTCCGGCCGGACCGATGTGCAGATGTTCCCCGGAGAGCCGACTCTCGTGCCCCACGTCTGGGCGCCATTAATGCCCCGGCCAGCGGGGTCTTCTAACGGGGGTACCGAGGCGGCGCACCTAAGAGAATGAGAGACAGACAAGGGACGCAAAGAATGGAGGCAAGACAAAGGGGTTTCTGATCAAGCCTCAAAACTTTATTTTTACAGCGTTCCTTATATGTGATTTCTAGAAGGGTGGATGCCTAGGAGGGGTGGGGGCTGACCTAGATAATCGGCTAAAGTCGTAACTATAGATAAAGGGTGTGGCAGTTGAAGGGCGGCTACAGAAGAAATGCTTTGTCCTCAGGCAAGAGGAAGTGGGCCTAGTTACAGTAACTTACTGAAGGTCAGAGTTAATCCTTTGACCGACTCTTGGTCCCTGACAGTGATGTGTGTAACTAAGGATAGATAATGGCCCACTGGAACCAACCCACAGCGCCGGATGCTTCCTCAAACTGGCAAACACTAAACAGAAAGTTCTGAAACTTTAGTGGGCATTAAACTTGCCTGGAACTTGCTTAAATGCTGATTCTAAGACTCCTCCTCAAGACTTGATTAGCATCCTTTGACTTGAACTTAGAAATTTGCATTTTAAATAATGGCTTAAAGGTGACCGAGACTGGCTGTCCAAAGTGCACTCTAGCTAACAGTGGAGTCCCCCTAAGTCTTTCTCTCTAGCAAGAAATTTTATAGGATCACAAGTAACAGAATCTCAAAAATAGGGTTACATTATGGATCATTTCACCACTCCAGTGATCACCTATCTCTCTTTTAAAACAAATTATTTTTTTCTATTACAGCTTGCATGCAATATTATTTTGTATTAGTTTTAGGTGTTTTAGTTTAAGACAACCATATACTTTACAAAGTGATCCCCCTGATATTTCCAGTACCTAGTTGGCACCATACATAGTTATTTCTATACTAGAGGCCTGGTGCACGAAATACGTGCATGGAGGGGGGGGGTGTCCCTCAGCCCTGCCTACACCCTCTCCAATCTGGGACTCCTCGAGGGATGTCCACTGGGATTGGGCCTAAACGGGCAGTTGGACATCTCTCTCACAATTCAGGACTGCTGGCTCCCAACTGCTTGCCTGCCTTCTTTCCTGATTGCCCCTAACCGCTTCTGCCTGCCAGCCTGATCACCCCCTAACCACTCCCCTTGCCAGCCTGATTGATGCCTAACTGCTCCCCTGCCAGCCTGTTTGCCCCTAACTGCCCTCCCCTGCCATCCTGGTCACCCCTGACTGCCCTCCCCTGCAGGCCTGGTCACCCCTAACTGCCCTCCCCTGCAGGTTTGATTGCCCCCTACTGCCCTCCCTTGCAGGCCTGGTCCCTCCCAACTGCCCTCCCCTCCTGGCCTGATCGCCCACAATTGCCCCCCCTTGCAGGCCTGGTCCTCTCAACTACTGTCCCCTGCTGGCCATCTTGTGGTAGCCATCTTGTGTCCACATGGGGGCAGGATCTTTGACCACATGGGGGCAGCCATCTTGTGTGTTGGAGTGATGGTCAATTTGCATATTACCCTTTTATTAGATAGGATTATTAACTATGTTTCCTATGCTGCATTTTATATCTCCATGCCTATTTTTTAAAGAAATATATTTTATTGATTTTTTGCAGAGAGGAAGAGAGAGGGATAGAGAGTTAGAAACATCGATCAGCTGCCTCTTACACACCCCCTCCTGGGGATGTGCCCGCAACCAAGGTACATGCCCTTGACCGGAATCGAACCTGGGACCCTTGAGTCCACAGGCCGACGCTCTATCCACTGAGCCAAACCAGTTTCGGCTCCATGCCTATTTTTTAATTACCAATTTGTACTTCTTAATCCCTTCACCTTTTTCAACCAACCCACCCAAACCCTCTCCCCTCTGGCATCCCTCAGTCTGTTCTCTGTATCTATGAGTCTTTTTCTATTTTGATTATTTATTTTGTTTTTAAGATTCTACATATAAGTGAAACCATATGGTATTAATCTTTCTCTGTCTAGTGATTCCATTTCTGGGTATATATCTAAGGACACTCAAAACACTAATATATATGCATCCTTATGTTCATTGTAGCATTATTTACAATAGCCAAGATAAGGAAGCAACCCAAGTGCCCATCAGTAGATGAGTGGATAAAAAAGTTGTGATATGTATATGCAATGGAATATTACTCAGCCATAAAAAATAATGGAAGCTTACCATTTTCAACAGCATGGATGGACCTAGAGGGTATGATGCCAACTGTCATCTCTTTTTAAGATCTGTCCAGAATATCCCCATTGAAAAGCTGTTATGTTTTACAAAGTAACCTCTTATAAAATGTTTCTCCCTGTGCCTTCTGGTCCCTGTCCTTCTACTTTTAAGACTATGTGTAAAAAGTTGAGTTTCTGTTTCATACATTAGAAGGTGGTCCTCCTGATACCTTTGATATGTCCATCCTCTGTGCAAAGCATTCCTAGTTGTGAAGCCTTTGGAGTTATTACTATAGTATCAGTTTTTAAGACATGAAAAATAGTTTAGCAGGTATTTCCTGTGGCCACTTCAGGCCTGTATGGCCATTTGGATACCAGATAATTTTTAAAGGGACTAGCTATTCAATTGCTAGTTGATTTGCCCTGAAGTACCCTGTTCCAAGCCCTTCCCTCGAGTTCAAACTGGCAAGGGCAATTAGGAGGTACATTTTGCCAACTTTCATTTTACCCATTTTCCTAACAATCTGGTCTCCAAGTGTTGACTGGATACTCCTGATCGTTCTGACTATGATGTGCCCGACGCTGTGGTGTTGCTGATGTGATGTCAATAACAGGATAAGACAATTAAGATGGCTCGCTCCCTCATTCCACTGTGCGTGCTTCCCTTGCCCTTTCTTATAATTTAGAGGGACAGGTAGCAAGGACACGGAGCCCCTTTATTTGCACTACTTCTCCTAAGAAGAACTTCTTTTAGCTGCCTTTCTTCCAGAGAACGAACTCCCACAGAGTGTAAGAAACTCAGGTTGCAGTGGTTATGAGATTCTTGCCAAAAGCAGTGGGACATGATAAGCAGGGCCAGAGGAATCCATAGACTGCAGATGGTAAGACAGTTTAGATAAAGCAGACAACGAGACAAAAACTATGGACCAGCCTGTGTGATTATGTGATGAGAAGTGTATGTATATGTGTGTGTGTGTGTGTGTGTGTGTGTGTGTGTGTGGTGGTGGGTGGGGGGTGGGCGCTGCGGGGAATGGCAGGGGGAAGGTCACAGTTCAAGAATCTTGACCTAGGATAAAAACCAAGTTTACTAGTACTTTTGGGAACTACAGAGGATAAAATTAAGCATGCATAGTGGAGATAGGCAACTGTTTTCAAATGCCTGGGAAAATGCTTAATGTTTATGTGGAGTCAATATGGACTCAATAAGCTGATGCCTCAGCCTTCCTTGCCCTGCTTCATTAAAGGCTCTGAGAGTGAGCTCGTCGCCTGACTGCTAGCAGTTTAGAACAATAACCCAATTAAAAGCTGCTTTGGTAGAATTCAGTTAATTAGCTCAGTACTATCTTCCGTTGAGGGAAATTGGTCACCTTCTGTAAAAGTGTCACTATGGAGGAACATGGACAAGAGGACACATATGACTGGTTTCTCACCTGAATTAGAACATTCTGTTTAGGAGACAGGCACAGGGAGAAACACTGAAATTTATACTAGTAGAGCCATATATAAAAGCAGCACGAAAACGGTCAGAAGGCAAACAGTTATGGCAAAACTAAACTCAAACTAGGTATCTGTTATTCAGTGATTACTGGTAGCATAAGTTCCTATGACTAGCATATAAGTAAGTATATCTATATATATAAAAGCCTAATATGAAAATAGATTGAACGGCGGAACAACCGAACAACCACTCATTGCTATGACGAGCACTGACCACCAGGGGGTGGGTGCGAAACATGACAGGCATCAGCAGCAGGTGGCAGAGCATGGAACATGGTGGGCATTGGCTGCAGTGGGATGGTAGAGCAGGTGAGCAGGGGTGCCAGACCAAGGCGGGGCACTGGTTGCTGTCCTTAGGGCAAGAATCTGGTGGCTATTGAAAATTCTTTGCTCCCACACGCTGCAGTCCCACTTGGTGCTTGCACCTGCTGCCGGCGCCTGGCACCGGTCCTGATTGCCTCTGAGGGCTTCTCCACCTCCCCCTGGTCCTAAGGGGTGATTGTGGCAGCAGCCGCAGCTCACACCTGCTGCTGATGCCGGCCCCAGTTGCTCCTCACCAGCCTCAATTGCTCCGCACTGTCAGTGGGTGCGAGTGGGGCTGCCAGCAGACAGGGGACCGGGGGCTGTGGTAGGAGGGGCCAGGGCGCGGAGGATGGGCTGAGACCTGCCCCTGTGCCCACCACAGCCTTGCGGCCCACAGTTCCTTTCAAGGTACATGAATTCATGCACTGGGCCCCCTATTAAACTAGTGTGTAATATAAATGTACAGTATATTGCTTTAAATATAGACTCGTTCCTGAGAACACTAGTATATTTTTATAGATTGATGTAATATTTAAATAATACTTAAAACAATAAGGGAACTTGAATAATATTCTGCAAGCCAATATGATTGGTGGTCAAAGTAAGAAAAAAAGCATTCATTCAAGTAGAGTTTCAGACTCAGAGAGGTGATGGACCCAGTTAATTCTGCACTTGTCTGATTACATGCATTGTATTGTGTTAAGTTCTAATCACAACCTTTTAAAAAGGAAATACATGAGCATGAGTTCATATGTAAGAGAGTTATTATGTGTTGAGAAAGGTCTAAAAATAACTTCATATGTATGATATTAGTCCAAGAAGGTTTGGTTAAAAAGGGTAATTATTTTGAAATATTTAAATAGCTGTAACATGAAAGGGAGGTTTCATCCTTTATGTTGTCTTGTGGCCAGACTTACGGTTAATGAGTGACAGTTACAGAAGAGAACTTTTAACACAATATAGAAAGTATTTTTTTAAAAGTAATGCTTTCTAACAATGGACTAATCTAAAATAATGGCAGGATGATTATATGCCTATGATATTACAGAAAGGATTTCTATGCAAAATTTGATGGGAGATCAAATTAGAAGCCTATGTGCTTTTCTATTATATATTGTTATTATTTTGTAATGTTTATAACAGAAGCTTGAATCTTTTAATAAAAGGATAAATTTTATTGAAAAAAAGTATTTCTATTTGTAGCCCCACTTAAAGTTGTAGATAAATTTAATATTTACTTCTCATATGTAACATATAACTAGAGAGATATGTTTCTAAATTATCTGCTTATTTGTGTGGTTGTTCATCTGCTTATTTGTGTGGTTCAACCCTGATGTCTTTTCTGTGCTACAAACAAGCAAACAAAACCCCTGAAAGTTGAAGAGTTAAATGTTAAATTTTTCAAAGATACAGTAGATTATTTTATATAATTAATCATAGGATTTACATATTAGCCTTTTATATAGAGAGGTATCTCTCATTTATAACATTATATGTGTCATATATGACACAATATGTATAACATCTAACTGAAGGCACTAAAGAGAATGACAAAAAAAACACAGATTTTTTTTGGGGTGGGGCCATGGCCAACACTCTTGAGCTTTCCAGTTGTTTCCATTTTGCACACATGAGGCGATAAATCTTTGAAAGAAAATCTGTCTTTTTGGCTTAAAGAAACAAAAGATAGACTTGAGGGCAACCACAGTGATAGGAAACCAGGACAGGAATCCTGGAGATGCAGCTGTAGAGGGAAAGTCCAATAATTGGTATATAATTACTATACGAGGGGAACAAAACATTATGCTGTGTGAAAGAAGCCAGGTGCAAAACAATGCATGCTGTGTGCTTTTAAAGGTGAAATTCAAGAAAGAATGAAACTAATCAATAATGAGAGAAGGCAGATCAGTGGTTTCCTAGGACTGAGGGTGAGGATGGCTTCAAAAGGACACGAGGAACCTTTTTGAGATGCTGTGTATATTCTGTAATCGTGATTATAGTAGTGTTTAATGTGATTGCCTATATTTATCATAGAGAAGTTGATAGCCACCAAAATATATAATATCAAGGCCCTATTATGAGCCAGGTCCTATGCTAGGTACAGGGGATTTAACGGTGAAAAAGAACCCTGTAGTCTTTCTAGTTTCAACCATTCAAAATGTTTTATCATTAGCACCAATCAAAATTTCCTAAAATCATACAGTGTTGAGTTACAAGTGTTTTTCAAACCTAATTCCTAAGCCAGAACCCTACCAAAAATATGAAATTCTGAGATGTTATTTACCAAAACACTCAGGGTAATACTTACAGTTTTTCAGTATCTTAAAGAATTAATAGCCTAGGAACTAAAAACACTTTGTATTTGATGTCATTTTTATTGCTTCAGTCGTATGCAATATGAAAGGTAGGATCTATATGGTAATTTGCCCGCTCACTATATCTTTATATTCTCCACATTTGAATTAGATTATATTATGATTTTCAGAATCACCCATTTCATTGAATTTTAACAAGTTTCACAACATAATGTCTTCTAGAAAGCATTGTCTTATTTTGTGCTATTTAATAATATCTCAGTTAGGGACAATTATAATTATCAGGACTTTTTGTAAAATTTACACTGTATATAAATACTATCCTTAATGTCTCCAGGCCAAAAACACAAAACAATCCATTCATCCCATATAGCATATAGATGCTGTAGTAATTAAGAGAATATTTCTGACCTCAGAAAGCAGATAGTTTTATAAGGACAATAAAGGAAGTAGAATAGTGCCAAGTAGGGTTTGACAAGTGCCACAGAGATAGTTCGATATCACTCAGTATTCTTCCTAATGCTTACTTAGGTGTCTGAGTACATAAGATGGTACCAATGACTAAGACTAGGATTTCTCATATAGTCATCTCTCTTTCTTACAGGTATATCAATCTTTCATTATCTCTCTCTCTTTTTTTTTTAAATGCTTTATTGTTGAAAGTATTACATGTGTCTCCTTTTTCACCCATCGACCTCTCCCAGCCCGCCCCCACCCCATTATCTCTTAACCCTTAAGTTTTCTTGGTGCCTTTTTGTCTAAAACATACACAAAAGAAGAAAAAATAAAACATTAGACACAGTTTTCCCATTAAAACTTTGATTCAAGGAAAGACAAGTGCTTTGTATGGGTCGCTCTTTTACACTGATATGATCTAGTTCAAATTAGCAACTCATCCAGAAATGCTTTATTGCTATTGCTTTTGTTTAAGTTCCATCGAGCCAGCTTATCTAAATTATCTCTTAATATGTTCAGGACAGTTTGGTTTGGGGACGGTGCTCAGTCTCCCTAAAGAGCTAATGAAAATTCAGTGTTTGCCTATGCCCTGTACCTCATCACCAAAATCAATGCCTGGAATACAATAGTGCACAGGGCGATTTGTGGTTGCAGTACCTTCACAGAGCTGAAAATTATAGCTCAAAAGGCAATCTTTCCTCGGAAAACTTTAGATTCACACATCTGCTGCCTTCTTGACCCGGAGCTTTCTATCTTCTTACCAGACAAGAATGTTTACTTCTTTCTTTTGTGGAAAGTGCTGAGTCTTCCTGGAATCCAGGCTCAGGGGGTACCTGCTTACTGCATGCCTGTGGCTAGATTTGAAATCTCCACAGCATCCCAGGCTGAAGAACTCAGTCAATTGAAAATTACAGAGTAGCTTTCTGACTCTTTAGCAGTAAATTCTATTTTCTGGTGTGAAAACACAACAGTAGGGTGTTTACTTGGTCAACCAAACCCAGGGGCTTGTTCTTTTTATTGGAGTTTGTGGAATTAGGATATTGTCCAAGGAAGAATGGAGACTGAGACGGGGAGAAAGAGGGTCAAATTTCAGCCTTATCTCTTTAATTTCTTTAAAAAAGGAGTTTGAACTTGAGGTCCAAGTAGGTTTGCTGAGGATCTGAAAGCAAAGATGGAAGGATGGGGCTTACAGGATGTTTAACCCCATGTTTAGGTTTATGTACTTACATGAACTTGGGAAGATGTTGATTTCATCAAATTTCAAAAGGATACTGCCTCAGGCATATAATTAAAGTCCAATTTTGTTTAAAAAGATAGCACAACTGTGTGATCTTAAGCAATCTACATGCCTGAGATACAGTTTTAACAAACACATGAAAGGAATAATAGGAATACTTCACAAAATCCTGAACAAAAAATGCTTGTAAGGCATGAGCCCACCACTGATGTTAGTGATTCATGTTTATTTTTATTTTGTATAGAGTAGTTCTAAGAGCAACTAATAATAACTAGCCTGGAGAAGGGAAGATTAAAAAGGAACTCATTATCTGCCTTCCAATATTTTAAGAACTATATGGATGAAAGGCTAAGCTTATTTTGACTATCCCCATGAGGGAAAAATTGAGCTAATGAACAAAATCATATCAAGTTGGTTCTATAAAGAACATATTGGCATGTCAGCATCCAAGTGTGGAATAGCCTGTTTCCATTTAAAAATGGGTTTCCTGTCACTGGAGGTACAAAAACAATTATTGAGTAACTCAGAAAGGCTGAGAAACTTGCCCAAGTCCATGGACTTAATCAAGTCAGTGTTAGAATTAACACTTGAGTCTGATCTGAAAGCCTTTGCTAAACTTTTGAGTGAGTGGTGGTGATCCCCAGGGCACACTTCCCATCACTCCATTAAAGGAGCAGATGTTTGCCTATAGGTGGCACTGTTGAACAATTGCTTAAGTGCCTTAATTGCTAAATAAGTCTGTGGTTCTCTCAACATTATTGTATTTGTCTTAGATTCTAAAAACCCTCGGTAGAACTTATTTGAAGCTGTTCAGGATGACTCACGGTATTCCTTAAAAGTAGGCACCAAATGTTGTTCTAAATTCCTATCACGGTTGCTGCTTGCCTGGCTGGTGTAGCCCCCGTGCTTTAGAGGCACAGCTGACACAGGGCCAAGCCCCTCACTACCCAGGGAAGATATGCTGCAGGTTCGCCTTGATGAAGGCCATTGTCCCTCCTCACACTCTTCCGTTGCTCCCTGTGGCGCTTGAGAACACATAGCAGCATGTCTAATCCGCTGTCGCTTTGACCAAATTACCCCTGTGTCCTAGTTCCCTGCTTACCAGTCAGTGGAAGGGGATTCTTCGTTGTCATGCAGAGGTGGGTGGGTTGCTTTCTTTGTTTCTCAAGAGATCATTCACATTTGGGCTGTGAAGCAATTATAGCGTCTAATTCTAATGTATGTAACAAACCGCCTGTTTCACCTCAGCGAGGCTCATTATGTCTTGTAAATGTGCTGCATGTTGAATTTGCACCTTCCGTAATTAGTACAGCTCCTCTGCCAGCCCTCCTTCCCGCCTTTGCCAACATTCTCAGTGTTAGCAAACAAGCATCAATCACCAACCTGATGAGCAAAATTAGGGCCTGTCTGTGCAACTCAATGCACAGGTTGGACTGAAATTCCAGTTTTTGGGACACCCTTATATAGACTACATTAAGATTTCAGCACAATCCAATTAAAAGCAATGGGCAGAATATCCAAATAGACATTTTCCCAAAGACATATAGATGTCCAACAGGTACAGAAAAAGATGCTCCAGTCATCAGGGAAATGCAAATCAAAAGCACGATGGGGTATTACTTTACGCCTGTCAGAATGGCTATAATAAAAAAGACAAGAAGTAAGTGTTGATGTGGATGTGGACAAAGGGACTTCTGGTCCATTGTTGTTGGGAATGTAAATTGGTACCGCCAGTATGGAAATCAGTAAGGAGATTCTTTAAAAAATTAAAAATAGAACTACTGTATTATCCAGCAATTCTACTTCTGGGTATTAATCCAAAGAAAACAAAAACCCTAATTAAAAAAATATCTGCACCCCTATGTTCATAGCAGCATTATTTACAGTAACCAAGATATACAAACAAACTGTGTGTCCTCCATGGATGAATGAATAAAGATGTGGTGTGTGTGATTATTCAGCCACAGATAAAAATAAAATCTTGCCATTTGTGGCAGTATGAATGGACCTTGAGGGCACTATGTTATTAAGTAAAATAAATAAATGGAGAAACACAAATACCATATGATCTAATTTATGTGTGAAATTAGAAAGAAATGAATAAACAAAAAATAAGCTCATAGATACAGAGAAGAGATTGGTGGTTGCCAGAGGTAGGGGGTTGAGGATGGGCAAAATAGGTGAAGGAGGCCAAAAGGCATAACCTCTCAGTCCTCAGCCTTTTGTTCTCTACAACACTTAATAGCACGTGGCATGCTGTTCTTTTACTCCTTATGTGTTTACTAGAGGTCTAGTGCACAAATTCGTGTACCAGTGGGGTCCCTCAGCCTGGCCTGTGGGATTGGGCTGAAACCAGCTCTCTGACATTCCCTGAGGGGTCCTGGATTGCGAGAGGGCACCGGCCAAGCCAAGGGACCCCACCAGTGCACTATCAGGGCCAGGGAGAGATGCGGGAAGTTGGCCAGCCAGGGAGGGACCGAGGGAGGGCTCCAGGGCATGTCCGGCCCATCTTGCTCAGTCCTGATTGGCCGGACCCCAGCAGCAATCTAACCTACCAGTCAGAGCATCTTCCCAACGGGTCGACTGGTTGACTGCCCTCTGGTGGTCAGTGTACATCATAGCAAGCAGTTGAGCGGCCTTAGCATATCGTTAGCATATTACGCTTTGATTGGTTGAATGGCTGACTGGTCAACTGGACACTTAGCTTTTATTATATAGGATTGTCTGTCTCACATAAGAATGCAAATTCCATAAAAGCAAGAATTTAGTCTATTTTATTCACCCGAATGTCTAAAGCAGATATCTATAGACAGTCATAATAAATATATGATTAATGAATGAAAGAATCAATAAATTTAAAAGACTAGGTTATATCTGAATATCATGACCCAAAGGGAAGAATAAAATATACTGGTGACAGAAAGCAACTTCTATAGAAAAGTATATGGGATGACCCAATTTTCATAAAAACATAAAAAAAATATTTATACATATAAATATATGTATGTGTATGTATCCTATCTATCTATCTATCTATCTATCTATCTATCTATCTATCTATCTATCTATCTATCTATATTTAAACCAGGGGTGGGGACCATCTGGCCTGTGGGCCATATAAGGCCCACAAAATCATTTGGTCTGGCCCTGGCAAGGCATTAGGGGTGAGTTAATTCAATGCTCGACCAAATATAGCGGGCTAATTTTTAAGTTGACAATTTTGTATGGCCCTCAAATGATGTTATAAATATCCAAATGGCCCTTGGCAGAATAAAGGTGTCCCACCCCTGCTCTAAACTATCTAATTTCTAAAAGCACAGAAAAAAACCTACAGATTACATACACCAAATTGCAAATGGACGTAGATTGTTTTGAGATACTGGAGTTAGACTGGAGGGTTAAGAAAGAGGTTGTTAAATTCTTTTATACCTTCATATTGTTTTCCTTGTGACAACAAGCATTGTATTACTTTTCTAACAAACCAATAAAATAAATGCAATCACACACATAAAATGACTCTGGGCTATTTCTTTAAATGTAATATACCAAATAATATTATTTTATTCTTGTACAGTTGGGCTTCTTCTTGTCTTCATGATAACAATAGCTGCAGGCTTATAGCTAATAGGTTATTAGCTTCATTGTGGATTACTAGAGTTGCAGGTTCAGATGAACATGTAATTGTTTGCTAAAGCTTAGCCAAGAGGACTCCTCTACTTTGGACCTTTGCTCTTAATTGTTTGGGGCTTTGATAGAAGAGAATGATAGTCATGCATCAGAATTTTTGCACTTTTCATAAAGAGTGGTATACCTAAGGCAAGGCAGAGTTAGCAGGTGCCAAGGGGATACATTGTCTGTAGACAATTACAAATCAATAATGAACTTGACTAAGAGTCATCTGCTTTTTATTATTGCCATGTGCCGGCAATTCTAAATGATGCCTGTGTTAAAATTCACCTCCAGAAATGTTGGACCTAAAAGTGTGAAGGATTCTCACTGGCAAAATCCTTATTTCCTGATATGTGACTTTATTTCCATGTGTGTTCTTTTGTGTTGGCTAGGCAATGGGTGGTTTATTATCATTAAATCTGAATATTCTTGTACAAAATCCTGGTAGTCTGAGTTAATTAAAATATCAAGAAGGCTGCTCATATATTACCAAAGGCAAGCATAAAATCTGAAAATGCAGTTAGTTGTGCTCTCTATGCCAATGTAAGAATGTGGGACATAATTCTGTGTCTTAGGAAGACCACCCCGTCGCTGCTGCCATCCCTGTGACTCTACATACCCCAGTAGGTTTGTTCTGTAATTCAATAATTTAGCTTGGAGACAAGCCTCCGGGAAATCAAAGCCCCAAGGATCATGATTGCATAACCATGAAGCTGCTTTCTAAGAAAGTTCTGGGCAGTGAAAGGCTATGGGAAGAAGGGAAGGAAAGAAGAGACTTTGAATAAATGGCTAGCCACCAGAGAAGAACACTGAGGAATGAATAAGTATATTTAATCAGGAATTTGAAGATTTTTTTTGTAACATCATGGAAATCTCCCACTTGTTTTTATATATTTTACAGAATACATATAACACCAAGTTTTATAAAAGTGACATTACGTTTGATTTCTTGTCTTTTTTTTATGTTTTGAGGTGATGGTTTAAAAATACTTAGTATTTTTGCTTCAAAGAGGTACAGGATGAGAATTCAAGTTAAATGGGCCACAACAAGAATAATAAGAATGGGAGGGGCAGTCTTTTGGGCAAAACTCAAAACCAAATAGTCAAGCAGTTATTTGTGTCTTCCAAAAGAGAATTCAGTAATGTACTTATTTACTTATTTTTTAAATATATATGTTTTATTTATTTCAGAGAGGAGCGGGGAGAGAGAGAGAGACAGAAACATCAACGATGAGAGATAATCATTCATTGGCTGCCTTCTGTATGCCCCACATGGGGAATCGAGCCTGCAACCTGGGCATGTGTCCTGACTGGGAATCGAACCTTGACCTCCTGGTTCATATGTCAATGCTCAACCACTGAGCAACACTAGCCATGCTATTTACTTATTTTTCATTTGATTATATAAATAACATTCTTGGGAACTCACCCCAGCAGGAAGTATATAACACTCAGTAACCCAGGGCCAGAACAGTGGTCATTGTGCAAGAGGCCAGAGGACCAGTCCAAGGATGTAAGGAAGAACAATAAGTTCCAGATGGAAAGTGGGTTTGCAACAGATCTGCTAAAGCAGAGGCATTGGAGGGGAGAACAAGCGACAAGCACAGAGAGTGTTCACATCACCAAGCACCTTGGCACAGGTGAAGGGAGAGGTGACCTACGTTTATTCCGGCTCAGTCTTCCCAAAGCGGCTGCAACAGAACAGACACTAGATAAATATTGGTCTTTTGGATTTTACTCATCATTAACTTTTCAACAGATTTTTAATTCACAAAGCATCTGGGTTTGTGTAATTGCTTACCTAATAGTGCCCATTACATGGTTGGATGGTAACCAGGACAGAGATAAACTAGGGAAACCCAGGGTGCTCTCCAAGCCATCCCGAGTACTGGAGTCGGAAATCGTGGTTTAGTGGAAATGTGCGGTGCAATAGCAACCTCGTGGTTTCAGGTCCCAGCCCTGCCACTTCCAAGTGTGAGACCAAAGTCACCTCACTTCACTTCTTTGAGCAGCAGTTTTTCACATATAAGCAGGATAATAACGATAAACTCACGCCCTAGATCACATGGTTGTTAGATAATGTACCAATTAGCATTATTGCAGTTTTCTTTAAAATTCACAAACTGTTATGTAAACATTGTGCTCTCCTACATCCACATCTTTGCATGGATGCTTCCTTTGCACTGACTTCACGCCAACACTGCTGCACGTGTTAATGCCTACTGGCTCGTCATGCCTAAACTCCAGTGTACTCCTCTGTTTGGAAGATGTCCCTCTTCTACCCATTATAGCACATACCATATCGTGTCATCATTTACAAATGTCACTTTCATGATGGCAAATCAGTCTCAGGTAATTAAAGAATTAGTTTTAGTTGCTAAAAAAGGCTTCCAATTATGAATTATTTTTGCAAAAGAACACGATGCCTGTTATTACTTAGAAAGTCAACATGAGGCCCTGGCTGGTGTGGCTCAGTTGGTTGAGCAACATCCCATCCACCTAAACATTGCCAGTTCGATTCCCGGTCAGGGCACATGCCAGGATTGTGGGCTCGATCCTCAGTAGGAGATAGCCAATTGATGTTATGCTCTCACATCCCTACATCATCTCTCTCTCTCTCTCTCTCTCTCTCTCTCTCTCTCTCTCTCTCTCTCTCTCTCTCTCTCTCCCTTCTCCTTCTCCTTCTCAATCAATTTTAAAATCTTAAAAAAAGTCAACATAGAACAAAGATGGATGTAAGCTGCTTATTCCCATTTTGACACTAGCTTATGCCTTCTTAACATCAACCATATGCTTGCTAACTCAATCTAGTCCTAGCTAGAAAATGTTCCCTTAGGCTCATCATTCATATAAAAGAAATTATGGACACTTAGTTTATGGATCTGTACTGAATTATATTTTTTATCTAGACAACACTGTGCTTATATATAAAATTTTAAAAGATAATCATCGAAGTGAATGTATACTCAATTCTTGTAGAGATTTTCCTAACCCACAGAATATGTATTCTGACACCCATGGGTCTAAAGACCCCAGTTTGAGAAACATTGTCCTGGAGATTAGGTGGGACAGAGAGTATAAATGATAAAACGAGGGAGCCAAATAACTCACCTACAGCATAATACTTTCCCAGAATTCTGAACTAATTCTCTGAAGAGATGACGGTTGGCAGATAATTTGCAGAAAAACTCAAAATATACTGGACATAAAGAGATTTATTCGGGAATGCAAGTAGATGCCAACCAGACAATCGAGACAGATGTAATTAACACAAATGAAAGAAGACAAAGAGGAAGGAAAGTAATTTTTTTTTGCCAAAGGATTATTGCTTGAAATTTCTTTACTGCTAGGCAACACTGGACACTGATTTGATTTTTATTGCAATACAGTGAAGTCAAAATCACCTGTCATTAAGTTTCCACAGAGGATGTGTAAGGGGAAAGCCTCATTTTTTAGATGCTGCTATTTAAACATTGGTCTTAAGCTGGGTCAAGAGATTCCTTAGCCAGGTGACTGGCTTTCCTAAAGCATCCAGAGGGTCTCTCTAGGAAGTGCACTTGAAAGAGGGTAGGGCGAAGAGTGTGAAACACGTTTAGTTTCAAGAAATTCACAGAACGGGAGTCAGAGAGAGAACAGCGTTTATCCCTTAGAGGGCTGAGTGGGGTGCACCCAAGTATGGACATGTTTTTAAATCCCTCTCATCCTTTTCTTTTTTACACTTCTCTTTGTGTAATCATCTTTTAATATAACAACTATGCTTTCCTTTTAATACTTTGTAATTAAAGAAAAAAACAAGATAAAAGATCAGCAAAGCAATTTTAAATTCCCTTGATATCTGCCCTCTATTTTCTTCTGGAATGGTAGCAGTCATTAATATAGAAGAAATGATCTTGTTTAATACTTTGAAGAGCAAGAAGACACCTTGCCTGTAGAGGGCTATATTTCATCTCTTCAAAATCAGCTACTGCTTGACCATTGGGGCAGATTCGTTATAATACTTTTCCCAAGAGGGCTTCTCATTGACATCACTCTGTGTCGAGAGCTAATGTAGAAACTCATTTCACTCCTTAATTACTTCATGGGTGGAAATTGCTTCCTAAGCTTTCCTTGGACGAGGTTTGCCCCACCCCCACCCCCTGCCCCTAACTTAATTTTTTTTTCATTCACCAGGTTCAGATGGCAGCAACAAAAATTGTATTTCTCAATTAGGCCTGTTATTAAGCACCTTTACTACTTTACCTAAAGATATGCAACCCGTCTTGGAACTGCAGACCTTTTATTTTCTCTCTGAGCCTGGACCTAGTTGGTCCTATTTTAATAGAAGGGCTGTCTGCGTCTCAGCTTTCAGTAATGCAGTGAGCACGATAATCTGGGAGAGGTGACATAGAAATGTATTCAGGCTGACCCGAACCTATCAAATCTGATCATCATAAATGGCTTGACACTATAGCTCATCTTTTCCAGTTCCTACCCCAGAGAAATTTAGTTTGAATTGGAAGCTCAATTTTGCTACCTACTATTAAGAAATGTCAGATGGAGGAGCTTGGATAAAGTAACCCAACTTGGCAGGAGTTCCACACCTGCCATTCACCTCTCTTTGGGGAGGAATGAATACTGCCTTTCAGAAAAGCCTTGCATATGGATTCTTGATTCAAGCAGATTTCCAAACCTACTCTTGGCCTTTCCTTTTGACATAGCTCCAGCAAAATGAAAGAAGCCTTGATTTTCACAATTGATCTGTCCAGGAAAAGGAAAGAAAAATTAAGATGGACGGAAAGAGGGTAGATGGAAAGAGCCAAGCAACAATGGGAGTTGGGGGGTTCTTTAAGAAACTTTCCCGTTGATGAGTAGCATTCTTTTTCTTTATCAAATGCCTAATATGCATTCATGTTAATTGAAATGAGCAGAAGCTTACTGACATAAAAAAGTTTATGGAATCCAAAATGTATATACAAATCAAGACATCTACTACATGAAAATGCCACTCAATTTGAGTATGTAGGTACAAAACATGATCTTTGGTAATATTATGTTGAGGATGAATGAGTTAGGAAAAAAATGACTGCTGTTGAGTTAGATGCAGGTTAGATAACTGTAAGAGAAAGGAAGCAATAATAATCTAGAAGGCCTGTACATCCAGAGTACTTTAGATTTTCTTTCCACTTTGTAATGGAAAATAGAAATCATAGAACATGGCTTAGAAGAGTAGTTGAAGCAAGAAAAATCCAGTCATGTCCCTGAAAAAAAAAGAAGTCAAAATCATGCCATCTGCCATGTTCACTAACATGCTCAGCAAGTTTTGTTTAGCCTGTTTGAAGCAGCACTTTGATGTCTGTACTCATCTGCAGTCTATGTGCTTAGCTGGCCTATCTTTGATGTTAGTTTTTAATTTGCATAGCTGATTGCGTTATGTTTATCATCTACTCCCACACCGCTCCTCCCCTCTGTAGAAGAATGTATTTCCTCACCCCGCTGACAAAAGGGCTTGCCCTGGTGACTTACTTTAGCCAGAAGAATGTGGACAGAAGTGAAAGTGTGTCAATTTCTGGCTAAGGCTTTATGAGGCTTGGCCTATTTCTGGGAACTTCTGGAGCCTGTAACATTGGGCGTGAGAAGATCATGCCCCAGGTTGAAGCTGTTCCTTCAGCCTGAGTCTCAAACTAAGAGACACAGGGAAAGGACAGGGACTTGAATGTGACCAGCAGCCTGCAGTCAGGCCCAGGTAAGCTGGGCCAAGGTAATGCTGAGTTGCAGCTAACCCAGAGAACTGATGAGAGTGAGTTAACTAGATGCTATTGAAGCCACTGAGTTTTGTGGTGGTGGTTACACATTATTATAGCAACAAAAGCAGACTAATCCAGCATTAACGCAATTTTGTGGCTTACCTTACACTTTAAGTAGACATTCCTTTGTTATACTTTTTCTAGAACACCTGTCTAACAGCCCTTTTCCCCCACCAAAGATGACCCTTACCCGTAAATAAATATTTAAACTAATATTACTTGGAGCTACTTATTTTGGAGTAAGCCCTAAAGAACACTTTGAAATGTCTTTGTAATTCACTTGAGGAGTATACTTTAACAGACCCATGCCCCAAGCAGAAAAGGCTTGGATTACACATCAAACTATTAGGAGTCCATGCACCTTAATATATTTTAAATAAATAAACTGTTTAAGCGACTCATGGATTATTTTTTACTATTCCTGTTTTATCTCAACTTTTTAAGTTAGCCTACAACTAGTAGTCACAGTAACACATTATGATAATATTATTGTACCAAAATGGTAAAGAATATATATCTGGTATCATAGAGGATGCAAGGAAATTGGGTTTCCATATACACTAACAGTTGAGGTCTGGTCACACCAAATGGTTTGTGGAAGGAGCCATTCTGTCCTCATTTTATGCTGGACCCTGAATAGAGCTTGGCACATATTTAGTATTCAGTAAATCTTTAGTGAATAAAAAATGTATATGCTAAATGGGGGCATGGATACAGCCCTTGAGACTGGTTTTAGTGACCTTTTCCCCCTCCCCTTAGATTGCTTTCTCAAAAGAGAGAACTGAATGACTCATTGATTGACTAGTCTTTATGGGCTATTGATTATGCATAAATATTGGAACTGTGTATGCAGTTTGCCCTGGTACAAACAATAACCCCACAGATGTTGGCTCTTCTCTAGTGTGTCTAGACACTGCTGTTTCTATCAGTTGAGTTGTAGGATTACAAGGATATTCATTGCAGGCTCTATTACAGTAGTGAATAATTATAAACAATATAAAATGCCTGACTACAGGGAATTGGTTAAATACACCATGGGGTATACATGCAATGAAATACAGAATGTCTTGCATTTAGTAGTAACTCAATAAATATTGACTCACTGACTACATCTATTAAAAACAAGGATGTAAATGTATATTTGTTGCCAATGAAATGGCCCATGCTATATTAAGACCCACAGTCTATCCAACAGTATGTATAATATAATTCTGTTTTGTACAGATCTCTAAGTATTTATCTGTATGCATAGATAAGCGAAAGGATTTGTACCTGAATGTGAAAAATTGTTTCTCAGTGGGTAAGAATTTGTATAATTTTTTCTTTTCAACATAATGTTTTTATTTGCTTCATATTTTTTTCCAAAAATCATATTTTGTAGTTATAAAAACAGAAAAACAATATCATTTTGGGAAAAAAAATATACTGGAATTATTTGGGGATAGACTATGTATAAAGTCAAATCAGTTGTTAGTGAGTAGCTGAAGGATGAGGGGAGAATTTCCAGACGTCTGATTAGCCATGGTGTTTACAGGTGAATTTGTAAGTGTCATAAATGGATGAGGGGTTGCAAAATGTACTAGTACATTTTTCTACCAGAGAAATTCTGCATTGAATTCTACCTTCACATGTTATAACAGTTGACCAGTTATACAAACTGAGATTTTTAGAAGGTATTTTTGGATATTACTCCTTAACCATTTGTACGCCATTAGCGTCTATAGATGCAAGTGGCGGACCTTTTTTAATTAAATTCAAAATATTGTGGCAAGTAACTGGTTAAACCACGTAACAGAATGTAGAAAAGCAATAGGTAAAGCTCTATTTAAACTAAACAATTTCTCCGTTTCCTAAGACCTTTCAGCAGCAGTCTCAATGCTTGAAGAATACACAGCATGTCTGGTGTGAGGGACATAGTTATAATAAAATATTACTGTTGTTTCTCTGAAATTCTAATTTAACTGGGCACCCTATATTTTTATTGCTAAATCTGGCAATCCTATTGAAAAAAACCCCCACACACCATATGTTTGACCAAATTTTCTCATTGAATAAGAAACAACCAAATCTGCCTACAGGGTGGTTGTGTCAGAGGTAGCATCTCTCTCTACTTGCCCCCTCAACTCCTGGTCTTTCTCTCTGCCCTGAGTCTGTGTTGGCTCATTCAGCCTTAGCACAGACAGCTCCTGGTGACTGTCCTTACTGCAGAGATAAGGCCCAGTGGAGCCCTTACCATTCTATATAGACCAGAAGAACATGTACTAGTACTTTGTTATGTGGAACACACACTTTCCCCTAGTTTTCCTCTTTCTCCTCTCTCCTCCCCCACCAGCCAACAAGGCACTAATGATATGGCCCATTACTATCTCCTAGTATGAAACAGTGCTTATTATAGCATATAAGTTACCTACAGCCACAACAGTACTGCATAACCAACCATCCCAAACATAATGACTTAAAACAATGCGATTTACTTAGCTCACAGGGCTGCAGGCTGGTGATTAAGGTTGAGCTTGCCTGGGCGGGGCTTCTGGTCTCAGCTGGGATCCCACAAGTGTCTGAAATTTGGTTGGCTGTTGACTGGGGCAACAGGAGTCCCTGGGCCATGCATTTGTCATTTTCTATGACAGTGACACAGGTGTAAAAGCACGGTGGAAATATGTGAGGACTTTAAATAAAAAATCTCAGTTTGTATCATCTATTAACATCTTTTTATCAATACTAGTCCCATGGCCAACTGCAATCAAGGACAGGGAAACATACCACTTACTGGTGCGAGAAAGTGCAAAGTCACGTGACAAAGGGCATGGCGCATGAGAGGTTGAAGGTGTCATTAGTGCAATCCAGGTACCACAATCATAATTTCTGTGATAATAACTAAAATGATTAATGATGACTAGCCTTCAGCACATACTTGAATGCAGGCCTCTTTGGCACAATATTAAATCAGTGCGTTCTCTTTACTAATGCAGAAAGAGCCACTTGGCTCACCGTGAGGTTCTTAGAACTGTGCATATCCTAGGAACAGCATGTTTTTCTCAGGCATCCGGAGGCACCTTTGAAAAGGCTAACCCAGCGCCTCTCTAAGGAAGGCCGGGCAATAGTTCTGCTTGACACTGAATGCGGTTTGCATTTGAATACTCATAAATTGATTTGCTGTCTGACCAGGCAACTGTGGCACTGTTTCTTAGTGAGCCCATCAAAATTATAAATCTACTTAACCTTTTTTTCTAACCCTCTATTAAATACCCAGTGTGCACCGCATAGATAATGTAACACGGGATGAAACGGAAAATAAGGTCTTCATCCATTCCTAATCTAATTGCAGCAACTTGCTGATAACTAATGAAAAGACCAGAAGGTAATCATTTCCTCTTTTGAATGAACACGAGTTTTGCGGCTTGACTGAAACTGTCTCTGAATTTCGAGCTCCTTTTGCCGAAACTAACATGAAAGCAAGTGCATTGGACTCTTTCTAGAGTCACTATGCAAAATTGTTTGGAGACTTACTGCAGAATTTCATATTCATTTTTACTCATAATCATTATGTTCCATCATACTTTAAATCACAACAAATATCCTGGATTTTATCAAATGAAGGCAGAATAAAATTGAATTATAGAATTGATTTTTCCTGATGGTAACATTAACATGAATATTTAAACTATCCATAGCACAAAATTGAGGACAAAATTACATTCAATTAAGTGTATTACGCTGATTAAAATAGAAACATAAAGAGAGTTGGCTACTGATTTCATCCTAACAGACCAAAAGGCAATTAATATTTTAATTATTTTTTCGGTATGTATATTATATGACATGTACTCATATAACTGAAATCACAAATCCAAGAGGGTCTACGCTATTTTCGGGATTCATGTGCCAAGTTTTCAAGGACTGTCTTATCAGAAATACACAGATATGCACAGCAAAAGAAACCATCAACAAAACAACAAGAAAGCCCACTGCAGGGGAGAACATATTTACCAATGTTATCTCCGATAAGGGTTTAATCTCCAAAATTTACAGGTAACTCATACAGCTTAACAAAAGGAAGATAAACAATCCAATCAAAAAATGGGCAAAGGACCTAAATAGACACTTTGTGAAAGAGGACATACAGAAGGCCAAGAGACATATGAAAACATGCTCAAAGTCACTAATCATCTAAGAGATGCAAATCAAAACAACAGTGAGGTACCATCTCACATCTGTCAGAATGGCTATCATCAACAAACCAACAAACGACAAGTGCTGGCGAGGATGTGGAGAAAAAGGAACCCTCTTGCACTGCTGGTGGGAATGCAGACTGGTGCAGCCACTGTGTGGAAAACAGTATGGAGTTTCCTCAAAAAATTAAAAATGGAATTTCCATTTGACCCAGTGATCCCACTTTTAGGAATATATCCCAAGAAAACAGAAACACCAATCAGAAAGGATATATGCACCCCTATGTTCATAGCAGCACAATTTACAATAGCTAAGATTTGGAAACAGCCTAAGTGCCCATCAGCAAATGAGTGGATTAAAAACGGTGGTACATCTACACAATGGAATACTATGCTGCTGTAAAAAAGAAGGAGCTCTTACCATTTGCAGCAGCATGGATGGACATGGAGAGCATTATGCTAAGCAAAATAAGCCAGTCAGAGAAAGATAAATATCACATGATCTCACTCATATGTGGAATATAATGAACAACATAAACTGATGAACAAAAATAGAACCAGAGACAGAAGCATCGAACAGACTGTCCAACCTATGAGGGAAGGCAGGGGGTAGGGGGATTGAGTGGGTAAGAGATCAACCAAAGGATTTGTATGCAATGCATGCATATGAGCATAACCAATGGACACTGACAGTAGGGAGGTGAGGGCATGTGCTGGGAGGTGGGAGAGGCCGGGGAGAGGTTAATGGGGGAAAAAGGAGACTCATGTGATACTTTAAATAATAAAGCATTTAAATTAAAAAAATATACACAGATATGATGCAGAGAGTGTTAGAGTAAATGGAGGTGCAATGTTGTCACTGAAAACAAGTACTTTTGAACATTTACCTTGAGTTCTGTGACTTGACTGTTTATACTAATTAAACATGTAGGATAACCAGAACCTTTTTTTCTCCCAGTTTGGACATACAGATTGCATTCTAGCCCCTGTAAAGAAAGCCATTTGTGGTAGAGTAAAAAGAATGTTGGGCTTAATATTGCGTGACCTGGCTTGGCATCTGCGACAGTTGTTAGCTGTATGACCTTCGGTGAATCTCCCCAGAGCTTTGCTTATCTGCTGTATTTTATGAAACAATTGAAATAAACCAATAGCACATTGCAAGAACTCAATAACTTCTTATTGAAGAGCTGAAAGAAGAGATAGACAAAGAAAATAAAAGAGGAGTTTCCCACGTACATTTTGCTTTGAAAATACCCTTTGTTTTTCACTATCAATGGGCTTTTCTGGATTCTGCCATAAAGAAGGTTGATAATCTCTCTGTTGTTCAATAAAATGGACAAGCAACAAATAGGAAGGGGGTTGACCGTGAAAATGCTTTTGTGAAATTATGTTTCTAAATCTAGTGACACTATTCCATCAATGCTATTTCTAAATGTAGATGAGGTTTGTTTTTTTTTCTAAAACATTGTATAGGAATACCCTGATTTGTTATAATTATTTATTGTTATCAGTGTTTCTATAGGCAGTAGTTGGCCCTTTAAGAATCTGCCAAAGCTTTGGGCTTCCTCTACAAAAAATATTTATACACGGAGATTTCGACATTTTGCATAATATTTTAGTAATACTTATTAGACTGAAGGTATATAACTCTGATTTCACAATCAGAGAGTGGCTCATCCTTAAATTTTAAGCAATTTACGTATTGGTTTGACCTTCAGGGTAATTTGTATTTTAACGTTTTACTCATTTATGCTACCAACCAAAAACTCATTTAAGAACAATATTAAAGGTTCACATGTGTATATAATGAATAAACAAAACGTGTCTTTTAAAATCAAGAACATTTTTCTTATTCTAATGGAACTGAAACGAGAATAGATCCATAAAAGTAGAATTGAACAGTGTTTGGTTACCCAAACAGGACTAATGGACCACATAAGAAAGAGAACCCCACTTACCTTGTCTCTTTTCTATGGTAGATGCTTTTAGATACCTGACAGCCAGCCCTCTGTTGTGTTGTTTTGTTGTTTTGTTCTGTCCGGTTCCATGTGGCATTATGGAGGCTAAAAATACTGGATGCTTGTTTTCCTAATCTTCCCTCTAGCTGGGGCCCAGGCAGGTGATGCAATTCTGGACAATGAGATAGAAATGCAGTTATTGCAGGCTTCTAGGAAATATTTATTTTTCCTTGATAGAGACTGTTCATAGAAAGGAAAGCACTGCCCCTTCCTCCTGCTTTTTCTCATCTGAAGATATTATTGAGCTACTACAGCCATTTTGTGACCATGAGTTCAAGACCAGAGAAGTTGACATAGAGTCCTGACAACTGATATTGCTGAGACACGCAACCAGCCCTGATCTGCATATATATCGACTCCTTATTCTTAGCATGTTGGATATTCTGTTACTTGAGTCCAAAGTACTCTAGTGAACTCCCAGAGTCCAATAATTAGCTAACTGCTGTACAAAGGGAAAAGCAACATACATTTTTATTTCATGGAAGGCATTGAATCGCAGTGATAGTTCTAAAATCACGGATACTGTGATGGGATTTCTTATCTTGAATTTAACTAGTGAGCGAGAGCTTATGATGCCACTGTGTTGTTTTCCAATATGGAAGCTCTTTGTCTTTCTGTTCCAGTGATTGGCAAGAGAACCAGTTAGAAAACAGATCGGAGAGATAGAACATAAAGCTAAAAGGAGCAGGGCAGAGCAGGTTGAATATGCTGTGCTCTGGATGAATGCTGGCATCTTGATTTGTGTGTGTGCGTGGCTATGCTGGGTTTCTTTAAAAGCTTTCTATAGAAGAAGGTGACAATCCTGACAGCAATTTGGCTAAAAAAACAAAACAAAACAAAAAACGAAACACCCTCCCAAGGAAAAGAAAACCCAAACAGGCGTGCTGCTGCCTATTGCCTGGGAGGAAGGAAGAACAGGCTGTATTTTCTTTTCCATTTCACACATCATAATTTAGAATTTACTGCAGTGGTTCTACAAAGTCAGGAGGCTTTAAAAACGTAGAGACCTATATAATTTTATTAACCAATATCAACCAATAAATTCACTAAAAATAAAAATAATTTTTTTTAAAAAAAGTAATGAGAAATATATAAGGAAAAACCTTTTGTGTTATTGTGGGGTCCCCTGTCCTGGCCAGGGATTGTTACACAGAGAAGCAAGCTTATTTTAGTGGCTTTCATTTTTACTGCACTGGATTTGCAGAGAGTACCCTAAACTTTTTAAGTTAATAAATAAAAAGTCTCATGACCATTATTTGGTTGGCAAATAACATTGTTTGGGCAGTGGAATTTTCAAAACTTTGTCTTCTATAGTTTTGACCTCAAAGACTTTACATTCATTGTTGCAAATTCATAATGCTAATTAAATTAAACCGTGGCATAGGTTTTGGTCTTCTGGTAATGTGGTCCACTCGATTGCAAAGAACTGGGCAATCAGTTTTACCTTTGATCACGACATCTTGTGACTTGTTTTGTGTTGGTTACTTGGAAAGCGATTTTAATTGTATATTCCAATTAAGCTCAATATGAACATATTTTTCTCTCCAACTGATGAAAAATCCCCGGAAGGTAGAGGCTCTATGTTATATTATTCAGTTTCTTCCAGAAGAGAGTTCCTTAAAGTATGTCCCATAGGAAACCACTTCTCTGGGATGTCAATAGGTACATATTTTTAAAAAATTATCTTCTCTAATAAAGTAGGAAAACCTTGCCTTAAAATAAAAAGAAAACAAGTCTTTACTGTATAAATACTTCAGAACATTTTAAATGCTAACACATCCTAGGTCCCCAAGCTAGAGACATGTATGTAGGAATCCACAAACATATTTGAATATAAACATTTTTGATGGGAGGGGGTGAAGAGATAACAACTTATCTCTTAAGAAAAAACACATTGAGAAATGCTGTTCTATATTACATATTATGAACATGGTGTATGTCATCTATAGGCACAATAATTTCCATATTGGTTTTAACAAAATTCTTTCATAAGACGTGATGCTTACTTATTTTTCCAATCTGGGAAAAATAATTTTAGCATTATAGTTAAGTAGGTTATCTTTATATAAAACAGATATCCTGATTTAAGTGTTTTGAGAAATATTTAAATTTGTGGCTTTATGAAAGAAAGAAACATTTGTTGAAAATAGCTGAATCCACATTTAATCGGGCATTCTTTAGAGTTATGGAAGTTGTTTATATGCAAGGGTAGGTCACAGATAGCCTTTAAATATTGGAACATCTACTTCCAGTATGGCAACTAGTTTATATCATCCAAACTTCTTCCTAGCAAGGTGGCTGAGAGGCTGAATGACTGAACAGAACTATTGGCAATCTCCTAGTTAAGGATCCGCCAGGGAGGAATGGTGCTGAAATACGCCAAGGTCTTTCAGTTGGGACCTCAGAAGGGCTATGCCTCTGAGTAATGGCAATCAGAATGGAGCAGCTCTCATAAAGACTGAACCTCAGCTTTGAATCCATTCAGTCCCCGAATGAATTAAAGTGACCTGCCTCTCACCTAACTGCCTGCCAAAGGCAAAAGTAAATCCTTTCTGCTGGACGTAATGTCATCCGGTGCTTCAAATTCCTTCGGCAATTTTTTCATAACAAATCTCAGGTAGTCAATAAAAAATAAGGCATTTGGAGAAAGAAGAGGAATGCCTGAAATAACAGATGATAGAAACATACCCACAGGAGATCCAGATACTGGCTGTGAGAAAACTGTGAAGGCTATGCTCAAGAGAACTAGAATAGAGTCAAATTGAAATTCTAGAAAAACTTTAAGAGAAAATGTTTAGCTCATTCATTAATTCAACAATATTTATTAATTGTCTAATATGAGCAAAAAATGGAGAAAGAGAAGAGAACAAAGGAGAAATTGGGCCCTTATATCACTTACATTCTGGTAGATGGAGAGCAAATATCTCTATCTATCTACAATAATAAAAGTGTAATATGCTAATTAGACTGGACATCCTTCTGGATGACCTTCCAGATGAAGCTGGGGCTGCGAGGGAAGCCCGGGACCTGGGTGCCAGAGGGAAGCCCAAATCCCAGGTGCCAGATGGAAGCTGGTGCTGATAGCTGGGGGAAGGAAGGCCTACTCGTGCAAGAATTTTGTGCATCGGGCCTCTATTATATATATATAAAAGCCTAAGCGACCATTTGACCATTTGACTGGTAGCTATGACACACAGTGACCACCAGGGGGAAGACAATGCACAGGCATGGAAACATGGAACAGATGGATGAATCTCAGGGAAGGTGGGTGGGTGGGGGGAAGAGATTAACCAAAGATCTTATATGCATACTAGAGGTCTGGTGCATGGATTCATGCACCAATGGGGTCCTTTGGCCTGGCCTGCACCATCTCGCATTCTGGGACCCCTCAGGGGATGTCAGAGGCCCAGTGCATGGATTCTGCCAGTTCCCCACGGGTCAGGCTGAGGGGCCCCACCAGTGCATGAATCTGTGCACCAGGCCTCTAGTATATAATAAATACCATGTTTGACTGTTGTAAGTACACTAAAAAACACACACCTCATAGATAAGACATTTCAGGCAGAGATAACATGGTTGGGTGAGTGGGTGCAATTTCAATAGGGTTGATAGCACTCCTCATTTAGAAGGTGACATTCAATTGAAATCTTGAAGAAAATGAGCCAGGCTGATTATCTCTGGGGAAAACATTTCAGGCAGAGAGAAGAGCCCGTGGTAAGATCCTGGGATAGAAAATTAATTAGTAAGTTCAAAAACCAGCAAGGATATTAGAGTTGATGGAGTGGAGTTAGCTAGAGGGAGAGAGGTGAGGTAGGAACTAGGAAAGAGAGGGTTAAATCATATTGGACCTTATTTACCAAAATAACTTTGATTTTTGTTTGAGTGATGTATGTGGGAAGACATCAGGAAGTTCTGACTGAGCACAAGAACTGTTATCTGATGAGCCTCTTAAAAGGATTCTCCTCATTGTCCTATTGAGAAAACAATAGCAACTGAAAGGGGCAGCAGTAGAAGGAGGGACTACAGCAAAAAAAAAAAAATAGGGGGGAGATTAATATGATTCAGACAGAATTGAACTCAGAATATATGTAGGGGGGAGTGATTGAATCCTGTAGATATTTTGAATCTGAAGCCAATACCAATTTTACATAGTGAATGTTGGGTATGAGAGAGTAATTATGAGTAGCATTCTCTTTTACTTTCAAAAAGATTCTACTTTGGAAAATAAATTATATGGTTTTCTTAGTTAAATCAGAATAAACCTCTCTGGGTCATGTTATATTAGTGCTTTAACATACTGCTTGATTCTAAGTTATAATAATTTAGATAGAATCTTATTATTACCATTTCTAAGAGCAATTTATCTTTCTTAATGCTCTGCAAAAGTTTAAACACCATAGGAATGAGTTATTGAATAAAAATTTTAAAGAATTTACCCCTGAATCTCTCTTGGTCTGGTAGTCTTTAAAGAAGTAACTTTCTTAGTTTTGGGAGCATGGTCAACTTTTTAATTTCTTTCTCTTATTTTAGGAATCTGGAATTTATACAGTCTGTTTTAAATTCTATTTGGGGGTTCACTTTTAAATTTTCACCAATATGCTTATATTTATATTCCTCAACTTATAAACTCAGAAATGAAACTAGTTTTAAAAAACTGATTCCATTTATCCTATATTAGTGATATCATAAACCACCAAAGGAACTCATATTTAATCTTTTATCAGTTATCTATTGGCAGTTCTAGAGAGGATTGATGCTCAATTTTACTGGTCTGTAATGATAAAATAGTTGCTAGACCTTGGTAGGTTTTGCAAAGTATATTAAAGAACAGAAAATTATAGAACTTAGGCTAGTGCTATATTATATGTTTATCAATTTTGAGACCCTTTTTTCATGATAAGGAAAATGGTAAAGTTGGCTCATTTCCAAAACATACATTAAAAAAGGGTAGGAATGAGGAGGTGAGACATGTATTGGAAGCTCTTAGAGAATGTTGGACAAGAGGTTGATGTGTTTAGATTTATTTTAAAAGGATTGCCTTGGTCACTATAAGTAATGGGACAGGAGTAGAACGTGGAGAGACAATTCTGGAAGAAGTTTTCATTAATTGGCAGTGAAGGGGTTGAACTGAAAAATCTGAGGGTCCTAGAGAAGGAAGGTAGGAAGGAGGAGAGTTCCTCTTGGTCCCTCTGTGAACTCCTCTCTGGGAGATGCAGGACATGGCCAGCCAAATCCTCTCCAGATCCAGGTCTTCCAGATGATTCAAGATTAAATTCATCTGTGACAATTCAGAATCAGGCAGCACAGCAGCATGATCCTTCTCACCTCATTAAGGACGAGTAAACAAACTCCACCCAATAGGAGGCAATGAAAATACCTTCAGCAGAAAAGAATGTTTGCAAAAAATTTTACTCCAGCAAATGGAAAGCATTTTGAGATAGCACATGCTTTCTGTTCTCAACAGCTATAGGAATGAGGGGCGCAATGGGCTAAGGATGTCCTGTAGTCTTGTGGTCATGTGGACAGATGCTTTCTTTAATAGTGTGGCTGTTTGTTGTTTTGTTTTTAGATTGAGGAAGGTTTTATAAAACAAGCACTTGTAAATTGGGGACTGACCTGCATGCAACATGGGCTATTGGAGTCAGAAAGACCAGAATACTAGTCCCCCAGAGCCTGTACTTACTGTCTATGTGATCTTGGACATGTCACTTGACTTCTCTGGTCTTCATGTGCTCAAATGAAAAATAAGAATTATAGAAACCACGGTGCTGGAAATTTTGCAGTGATCAATTGGCTGATGTGACTGAAAGCTTTCTCTTCTGTGAAGAACCATTTGATGCCCATCATTATTACCACCTCCATCCTTACTAGTATAATTCATTCTAGGACCAATCATAGTAATGAGTATGATAATTAAAAAGTAACATTAATGTAAACCATTCCTATGAATCAGGCAAGGTAACCAAAGATACTTTACATTTGTGTTTCTTCTTGAGAATGAATTTGAAAAATTATGGTTTTAGGAAAGTACTTTGCATATGAAAGAACTTAGATGAAAATCATTCATGCATTCCACAAATACTACTGCATGAATGCTGGGTGCTGGGCACCATGCTAGGAAATTAGTAGCCACCAAGAACAAAGTTAGTAAGGATTCTTTCTGGGAAGTTGTAGTCTGGCGTAGAAGTTGAGATATGTGCCTGAAACGACAGTAAGAGATATTGGTGGTGCCATAAGTGAGGTACAGGTATGAGCTATGCAGTAATGTCCCATTGAATTATGGCTAATTGTAGACATTTATGCATACAGTGGGTCAAATGCTATTCCTTAAAGTATGTTATCTGCATAATTGATATGAAATTATGAAAAATTATTCTTCCTTTCTCCAAAACCTGTTGTTTATTATTACATTACAATGCATTCAGTGATGCTTGAGGACCTCAAGATAGGCATTTTAACCTATGCCATGCTTTTTAATACTAAAACTTAGTGCAGATCCATTAGCATAGTTACACATGCGATAAAAAGAACAAAAAATAAATAGATACCATGTGAAATGGGTAGTAACTTGAAAATTTTTTTGAAGAGCTACATATAAAAAATTATAGATTTTTTGCTTTCCTCAACTTCATAAACTTTTATAAGATATGTCATTTTCTCCCCTCTAACTGAAATTTAAAACTCACATTCAATGAACATGTTTACTGACTTCAGCTATTTAAAAATTTTTTTTTCTTATTGATGAAAGTAAGAGAGAGAGGCACTGATTTGTTCAACTTATTTATGCATTCATTGGGTGATTCTTGCATGTGCCTTGACCAGAAAGAGAACCCCCCAACCTTGGGGTATTGGGTTGACGCTGTAACCAACTAAGCTATCTGTCCAGGTGACTTCAGCTTTGAATGGGAGAGAAGGGAATGCTGAGCTGAAAGTGCAGGGTGAATTGCAGACTCACTACAACACAGAATAATGATAATGGCTCCTAAAGTTCCAAACTTTCTTTTTAAACCTTTTTAACACAATGGTGGGTCATATGAACAGAAGCCCTTCATTTTCTACTAAATTGATCTCTGGATGTAAAAGTCATGCGGAATCACAGAGAACTTCCTTTCCATTATATTTGAGAACTGGTAGGCACGTGCGGGGCATCTCGCTCTCAGGAGAAACCTCATTTAGCAAGGCATCCACTTCAAGCAGTCAGAATATCAGCAATTTCTCTCAGATACTTGTCTTGAACACGAAGGCATCCCAGGCACATGGAATGATGCTTGTTCTGCTTTGATGAGCAGATTGCCTTGTTCTAAGGCAGCAGCATTTCATTTACTCATTTAGTTTTCTTCTTTAGATTTCCAGGCTGGGCAAAGTCATATAAGGTGAAAATAACAATATCTTCTTAGGGCTGCAGATTAATTGTCATCTTGCAGAGGGAGCTAAAACGTAGTTCTTAAAGATCGTTCAGGTGTATTTTCATACAATGCTAAATAAAACAATAGCCTTCAGGATGTGTTTCCTATACTAGGTTTCCTATACCAGTTCAGGCTCTCTAACCATTGTAATTAAAGTTAGCCATAAACAGATTTAGAATACCAATATCAAAAAGAGAGGACTCTTACTTCACCATTGCTAGTCACAGGTTGGCTTTGCCCACCACTCTCTGGAGCTCTTCAACAGATCAGACTAAAACAAAATCTGTTTCTCCTACAGAGAATTTTTGCATGACTATCTTTTTATTCTGACTCTAGAACTAAACTCAGTTTTCTTTACTTTTTCCAAACCATTACAGTTTCCAAGCTGTAGATAATGGAATTGCATATTGCTTGACCTGTACAATTTTGATAATGTACAGAGAGTAACCATTTTCTCTCTTTCTTTTATTTTTGTACTTTTCACCTTTATTCCTTCATTTTCTACACATAGTAGATTTAAGCTTTTTTTTGGGGGGGGGTTGTTTTGTTTTTCTTTACTTTTAATGGGCCAATAGGTCTAGTTTTTTCTGGTGCTAGATTTGAATGTTAATATGACAGCTAATATGAAGGTGGTACGGCGTAGCAGGTGCATCCAAATGAGAACATTCTTCGAGGGCAAGCATAACTACAAATGAATTTATAGAATCACTAGTAGTTAATTTAAACCAGAAGTTTCTGTAAAAGAAATAATAGTTTAAATGCATCATGATAACTGCAGGGTGTTCCCCCAAAATGTATACACACTTTAACATGTTTTTTGGTTTCTTATTACTTTATCAAAGAAACAATCACTTAGCTGATGAGCTCCTTTTTGAAAATGAAATGTATTTGAATAAACACTGCCTTCATAATTGTTCAAAGTTTCTGTATAGCTTGTTTTGGAACACCCTGTATTTAATACAGTGAGTACTTTCCTATGATAAAGGGCAAATTTCCCATATTTACTTCATTTATATTTCCAGGACTTGTGATTTCAAGTTGATAAAGTAAAGAAAAATATTTCTACAACCTTATTTAAAAAAAAAATAATCACCCAAATCCAAAAGGGAGGATGCTAAACAGAAACAGTCCATTGTCAGTGAAACTAGGAGATATTTGTAAATCCTGAAGACATTATATGAAGATGGAAAGTACTAAGATGACTGATAATTTCAGAGAAAAGAAGGTTAAAATATAATGCTTACTGTGATGAGACATGAACCTTGTAACACCCCAGGAAAAAATTGGGACTTGGAGGTACCAGGGACTCCTGACAACCTGCATGTGGATGGGGTTGGGGCTAAAAATAGGAAGATTGCTTGTCAGGTTCCCTCCTGGGACACAGGTTGTCAAGTGACTTTTCCTCAGTGGAGACTGATCCAGAGAGAGATGGCAGACCCAGCAGAAGGAGAGGCTGAGTCGCGGTACTGAAACACAGGGACGAGGTGAAATCTGGACTCTGAAAGCTGGGACACCCAGCGTTCATTTTTATTTATGGAGACAGGGTGCTTTTCCGCAAACAGTTTGATAGGTTATTATAGTGGGAAAACGGTTTTAATGTGGAGGAATACTCAGCCTTCTTTGTGTTCAGCTGACACAGTGGTTGTCATGATACATACTTGACATGAATGGTAAGGCAGTAGGCACACAGGATAGCTTTGGGCAAATGCACTGATTTTGTTTTTCCCAAACAAGTGATCAACTTTCTTAAGTGAATAAATATATTTTTATTAGGTAAAATGAAAAACACACAAATGCAATCAACCTTAAGTCCAAATTCCTTTAGCAGGCCGAGTGTGAAAGCCGCCCAGAAGGGCTATTTGGTGAAACTTGGTTCAAGTAAAAACAAAAAGTTCCTGACCTATCAAACTCAATATCCACCAATGTCCAGGGACTTTGAAGGGGACTATTTGCCTCGTTGACTCTGCTAACTTTTACTAAGCTTCTACTCTGTATCGGGCACAGAAAATGCACATACAGAAAAAAATTAAGGCCAGGGAGGAAAAAGAATCACTTTTTGCAATAGTTACTTTGCAGCTACAGGTGTCAGATAAATCTGCTAATTTTAATCAACTAGTCATTAAAAACTTCTTACTGATGTTTTGTCCATTAGTGACTGGAGCTTTTTATTAATTTCTTTGGAATGCTTTATCTGCTTAATGTGTAATGAGATTTTAAGCAATCAGACCAGCCAGATGATGTTTTTTGGTTTCTTATTACTTTATCAAAGAAACATAATCATTGCTTTTTTGTGTGTAAACTTCTGTGTTTCCACAACCTTTACAATTATAAAAATGGATTATGGACCAGGGATAATTTGACTCTAAGAGAATTCTTCTTAAAGAAATCCACTAGGGTGCTGCTCTGGGGAGAATCTTAATGGTGTGATGGGTCTTTAAATATTTTCTTCTGTTTCCTCTTTAACCTTTTTTAGATTGTGATAAATTCTGATGGTTTATATTTTTTTATAAGGAGACATTTCCATCCTGAGAAAAATAAACAAGAAGGAAGATAATTGATGTGAAGAGCAAATCTTTCATCAAAACCTGGAAATGCATGTGGCAAGGATAACTCAGAAAAACTGACATGCCCCGGGAAAGAGGTTATATCACAGCTTCCAAACGCAAAGCAAATGTCAAAAATTGCTGAGCCAAAATGTTAAGTTGTCAAAAGAACGGTTTTGCTCTATGTACTTTAACCATGGGGAAAGCAAATGCATCAACAATTACTGGTTGATAAACATCATCTGAAACTATTAATTATAAGCTACAAGAGAGATAAGCATTTCAGCACCTAATAGCTAGGAAATTTATTATAATTTGGTAGTAGGCATTGAAGGATCTTGGCTGTAGGCAAATCAGTATTTTCAGGCCCCAGTGTGCTCTAAAAATGCCTACCACATAACAGTTAATAAATCATGCCAACTTCCTCCTCTCTCCTCCCACCTCCACACACATGGAAACAAACATTGTTAACAGTAAGTGGAAACTGAACTTATTAGCAGTTCCCAGAATCACCTGGGAACTCAGGCTGCACACCAGACATTTTGAGCTAGAATATCGGGGGGTGTGGCCCAACAATCACCTCCCGGTGATTCTGGTGCAGGGCAGAGTTTGAGAATTACCACCCAGGGAACATGAGAATGGGCACAAATATAAAGGGAGAACATAATCCAGCGTCTCCAGCAGAGACTCTGTCTGGGTCAGTGACCTCTGCTGCTCTCAGAACACTTATATTCATGGCCCGAGTAATGTATAATAGTAACTTATCCATAGCTGTTTCTGTCAATTGGATAATTGACAGTTATCTTTTTAGTAATGTTTTTCATAGAATTTATAGACTCTTAGACATGAAAATGCTCATTTAAGTTAGCCTCTTCTGTTTATGCATGTGTTCTCATCCCTTTGTGTAATAGCTCTAGATATCTTGAGTACTTGTTTCACATAGACTTGCATCCAAACAAGGGAAATGGCCAGGTTTTCTGTCTATCTTTGGTGTTGAATCTACAAAGAAATTTGGTTCTAAAATCACTGTACAGCCCTGGCCGGTGTGGCTCAGTTGGTTGAACATTGTCCCATGCACCAAAAAGTCACAGGTTCGATTCCAGGTCAGGGCACATGCCTGGGTTGCTGGCTAGATCTCCTGTAGGGGGCATGCAGGAGGATCAGTGTTTTCATTCTCACCTCTCTCTCTCTCTCTCTCTCTCTCTCTCTCTCTCTCTCTCTCTCTTCCATCAATAACAACATATTTAAAAGTAAAATATAATAAAATCACTGTACAAGTCTTTCCTCTCTCTCTTCCATCAATAACAACATATTTAAAAGTAAAATATAATAAAATCACTGTACAAGTCTTTAAAATTTTCCTGTAAATAAAAAAGTTAGATATAAAACTTACCCTTAAATATCCTTAATGAGGGTGCAGCAGTGGAGTTCAATAGTTCATCTCAGAATATGCCCAGCACAGCCAGTGTTTCCTCCAACATTGGGGAACATTTTTTTCTATGTCTTTGTTTGGGCATGGGATGATATATTTGGCTAGAGGACATATTGTATAAAAATACATATATTTAAATACAATTTAATGCAGCAAGATGCTTATACCATGAGTACAGGAAATCGATGCTAACAAAGAAATGAGTATATTAGCATTTCCCATCATGTTTGTTTCAGGGAATGTATTTATTGATTGACCTAGTGGGGAGAATTTCTACCATAATGAAAATTATTATTTTTCACTCTTTCTTTCCCATTTTAAACTGAGTGTGTGTAGTATAATTTAAGTAAATGAACTGCCCATATTGATGGCCATATTGTTTGGCTACTTGCTATATTATAATAAAACCTCTTGTTAAGAATAGATTTTTAAAAATGTTAAAACCTGAGATTTAGGGAAACTAGTGTTATTCACAGTTTGAACAACATAACTAGCTCCATGACTTGGGACCACACAAGGCCTCAATTTTCTTATTTATGTTTTTCTACAAATGAACTTTGAGAACTGGTTTGGAGGTTATTATAGTGTGTGTGTGTGTGTGTGTGTGTGCGCGCGCACGCGCGCACGCACGTGCACGTGTGCATGTGTAAAAGGCCTTTCTCAATGTAAAAAGGTCTCAGTCTTGCATGGAGATGAGCACTGTTTTAGAAAGGATGCAGTGTCTAGCCATGAATGGAGTTAGAGTCAAATCATCTTCATATGATTTGTTTTGCTCACTAAAGGTGGAGAATGTGATACAGAAGATTCAACTAAATGACATGTGATGTCTAATCTAACCTTCCATTTATAAAAAAAATTAAATTTATTGGGGTGACTGATTAATAAAACTGTTTAGGTTTCAAGTGTACAACTGTACAATACATCATCTGTATAATACACTGTGTCTACCACCCAAAGTCAAGTCTTCCTGTCACCATTTACCCTCCCTTTACCCTCTTCCACCTGCCCCCACCTCTCTTTCCCTTTGGCAATCACTTTACTGTCCTCTGTGTTTATCAGTTGTTGTTGTTTTTGTTTTGCTTAATCCCTTTATATCTTTTTCACCCAGCCCTTCAACTCCCCTCCCCTCTGACAGCTGTCAGTCTGTACTCTGTATCTTTGAGTCTGTTTCTATTTTGTTCACTTATTTTTTTCATCAGATTCCACATATAAGTGAAATCATATGGTATTTGCCTTTCTTTGACTGGCTCATTTCATTTAGCATAATACTCTGCAGGTCCATCTATGTTGTCACAAAGGATAAGATTTTCTTCTTTTTTACAGCTGAGTAGTATTCCATTGTGAAAATGTACCATGGTGTTTTTACTTATCACAGACAATAGTAATGGTGATAGCCAGAGGGAAAGGGGCTGGAGAGTAGAAAGAGGTAGGCAAATGGGTAATAAATGGAGATGGAGGAGAAACCAAGATGGCGGCATAGGTAAACACCTGAACTTGCTGCCTCGCACAACCCCTTCAAAACTACAACTAAAAGACAAAATGGACATCATCCAGAACCACAGGAAGGCTTGCTAAGTGGAAATTCTACAACTAGAAGGAAAGAGAAAAGCACACTGAGACTCACAGGAGCTGCGGAAGGCAGAGGTACAGAGGAGCGCGCAGACAGGGTTGGCAACTGAGTACGTGGCTGGCTTTTTCAAGTGGAAGGGAGACACAAGCTCCCGACTGCTCTCAACTCCAGTTCCAGGTGAGATTCTGGGGACCCAGACTCATAGAGGGAGAAACTGGACTGTCTGGCAGCGGGCGGAACTTGAGAGCGGCTTTTTCTCAGAGTTGCTTGCAGCAATTACCAAGGGACACTGAGACCCAGAGGCCTCTTAGGGCAGGGCTGACAGGAAGCCATTGCTGTTTGCTCCGCCCTGAGACTCCGCCCCACCCCAGCTGTGCGGAGAGGCTTTTGCATATGAATGGCCTGGTCCTTTGAAATCTAAACTTACCTAACAAACTGTAGCTGAGTCAGAGAGACCCAGAACATCCAAAAGAAGGCCCAAGGCCCCACAGCAGCTTGCATTGCTTCACAGCTTGGCACCTCCAAAACCCAAACACAGAAGAGGAATCTGCAGATCTCTCCATAGCTCCTGCTGGGTGGCCTCAGGCAGAGGCTAAATTAGCACCTCCTTGGAGATCCAAAAGCCAGTGTACCCAGGGGTCAGAGTAGGACCATCCAGATTACAACTCCTCAGATCCATAAGGGACACACTCAGGGGGCAGACTCAGTGAGCACCAAAGCCCCACTGAAGCAAGTCTTGCCTCATAAGGGTGTCTCCAGCACAGAAGTCCTCCCATCGTAGACACAGCTGATCCTCACAGCCAGTTGGCCTGGAGGTCAGTTCCTCCCAGTGATACCAACAACAATCAAGGCTTAACTACAACAAGACTGTGCACACAGCCCACAAAGGGGTACACCAAGAGTGTCCACCTCAGGTAACTGGGGAGGCTGAGCCACTGGGCCCTATAGGACACCTAGCACACAAAGCCACTCTATCAACTCAGGGAAGCAGCCAAAATGCAGAGACAACAAAACAGGTCACAAATGAAAGAAATGGAGGAAAACAAACTATTGGATATAGAGTTCAAAACCACGGTTATAAGGTTTTTCAAGTATTTTCTAGAAAAAGCCGATAAATTTAGTGAGACTCTCGAGGATATGAAAAAGGATCAACTAGAAATTAAGCATACACTGACTGAAATAAAGAATAATATACAGAGATCCAACAGGAGACTAGAGGATCGCAAGAATCATGTCAAAGATTTAAAATACAAAGAAGCAAAAAACACCCAACCGGAAAAGCAAAAAAGAAAAAAAGAATCCAAAAATATGAAGATAGTGTAAGGAGCCTCTGGGACAACTTCAAGCATACTGACATCCAAATTATGGGGGTGCCAGAAGAGAGAGAGAGCAAGATAATGAAAACCTATTTGAAGAAATAATGACAGAAAACTTCCCCCACCTGGTGAAAGAAATAGACTTACAAGTCCAGGAAGTGCACAGAACCCCAAACAAAAGGAATCCAAACAGGACCACACCAAGACACATCATAATTAAAATGCCAAGAGCAAAAGACAAAGAGAGAATATTAAAAGCAGCAAGAGAAAAACAGTTAGTTACCTACAAGGGAGCACCCATACGATTTTCAGCTGATTTCTCAACAGAAACTATGCAGGCCTGACAGGAGTGGCAAGAAATATTCAAAGTGATGAATAGCAAGAACTTACAACCAAGATTACTCTACCCAGCAAAGCTATCATTCAGAATTAAAGGTCAGATAAAGAGCTTCACAGATAAGAAAAAGCTAAAGGAGTTCATCACCACCAAACCAGTATTATATGAAATGCTGAAAGGTATTCTTTAAGAAGAGGAAGAAGAAAAAGGTAATGATAAAAATTATGAACAACAAATACAGTATCTATCAACAAGTGAATCTAAAAATCAAGTGAATAAAAAAATCTGATGAACAGAATAAACTGGTGAATATAATAGAGTCAGGGGCATAGAAAGGGAGTGGACTGAGAGTCCTCAGGGGGAAAGGGGTGTGAGGGTGCTGGAAGAGAGTGGGCAAAAATCATACACCTATGGATGAGGCCAGTGGGGGGGGGGGCGGGGTGTAAGGGCATGGGGTGGTGTGGGAACCGGGTGGAGGGGAGCTATGGGGGGAAAAAAGAGGAACAACTGTAATAATCTGAACAATAAGATTTAATAAAAAAATAAATGGAGATGGAAAGATACTACTTTGGGTGATGGGCACAATATGCAGTGTGTAGATGGTGTCTTGTTGAGTTGTACACTTGAAACCTGTGTGATTTTATTAACCAACATTACTCCAATACATTCAATTTAAAAAGACTTAAAAAATCACAAATAGATCTCAAAAATTATTTACATGTGGAGAAAATTACAAAATATTGCTGTAAGAGGACAGAAAGAACTCAATAAATTGAGAGCCAGTATGTTCATATATGGGAATCCTCAATATTACAATGATATCTATTATCCCAAAATTAATCTATAATTTACTACTATTCTGATAAAAATCCCAATAGAATTTTTGTGGAACTTGAAAGAGTTATTAAAATGTTGAAAGAGAAAAATGTATATAAAATTCCTATTGCCAATACCAAATTATTATAAATCTATAGTAATTAAAAAATTATTATAAGTTCCACAGAAATGTATAATCAGACAAAAAGAACAAAGTAGGAAGCCCAGAAAAAGACCCAGACATACATGAAACTTGATACATGACAGCTATAACATTTTACATACATCGATCAGAATGTCAAACCTCAGGGAAGGTAGGGGAGGGTGGGGGTAAGGGAGAGAGATCAACCAAAGGACTTACATGCATGCATATAAGCCTAATCAATGGACACAGACAACAGGGGCTAAGGGCATGAATGGGGGGTTTAGGGGGTAATGGGGGAATAAGGACACATATGTAAAACCATAATCAATAAAGAAATTTAAAAAATGGTCCTAGGGACAGTGTGTTACTTATCTGGAGAAATATTGCAAAGTTAGACCAATACAGCATACAACATACAAAGTGTAACTATAAAACCCAAAACTTTATATATTTTGGAAAAATACAGAAAAATCCCTTATTAGAACAGGTTGAGAAAACATTTCTTAATGCAAAGAGAATAAATCAGATATGAAAAGGCTGAGTTTTGAAAAACATTAAAATTTAAAATTTCTGTCAAAGAATACCATAAACAATGTGAAACTAAAAGTCAAGGATGAGAAAAACATTTGTAATGCATATAATCATCAAAGCATAAGCCTGAAGAATATATTAATAATTCCTAAAACATTAAGAAAACCCAATTAGAAAAATGGGCAAAACCTATGGAGAGAAAGTGCGATTTCTCTGCCCTCCACCCTCCAAAGTGAAAATCTTCAGGAAAAAAACTTCACAAGTGATTGAGTCTCAATGTAGTGACAAAAGTAAGTGTTTGACTATGCCAATTATAGGTAAGGATATGGCAGAACAAGAACTCTTTATATGTTGCTAGTTGGGATAAACATTACTATAATCACTTTGAAGGATAATTTAGCAATATTTAATACATTTACAAATGTTGATGCATTCAGCAATGCTATAGTGGAATACCATAAAGAATTAAAAATGAGTAAGAACTGTCTATACTAATAAGGATGACTCACAAGCATTAAATGAAAACGAACTATATTTGTTTGGGAACACAGTCATGTAGTAAAAATATAAGGAAATGCATTAGATTGGGAATAAACAATCTAATGGGGAGATGAGGTAAAGCCACTCTCTGTAAACCCATTTGTCCATGTCATACTCCTCAGTCTTACTGCTCTTCAGATAATAATTCCAAGACACCAAAGCCAGGCTAATCTTCCTGAAATTGCTCTCTTTCCTCCTTAAAAACCTTCCACAATTTCCCCTCAATTAAAATAATGTTCAAACCACTGGATTGTGAACTCATCCTGGGGAGGGAATGGTCAATCTCTCTCTGTTTCCAACCCTCAGAACAGATCCTTACAGATAGTCATACAAGAAATGCACCGTGATTAAATAGCTCTGAAAGGAGTGGGTTTTGCTCGTTATTCAGTTTAGTGTTTTTATAATAAATCAAAGTTTGAATTTTTTTGTGTGTGCAAATAATGTCAAGTGGTTTGGAGGAAAATTAAGGTTACATCTTAAATGTAGCAAAATTAGATACAGAACATGAAGCATGAAGTAAGGCTAAATGTATGATAAAAACCATGCCTGTATGAGTATGTGGTTAACCCAATGTATTCTACCAATACTATGTTAGGAGAGTAGTCAGACTAATGCCACAGGGAAATAAATAGAATGAAGTGATGTTTGAACAGCTCCAGCAAGACAATGCATTAATTATAGCTCATTAAAAATAGATCCAGAGACATGGAACAGACTGTCCTATCTCAGAGAGAAGGTGGGGTGGTTGGGTAGGTGGGAAGAGATCAACTGAATAACTTGTGTGCATATATGCATAACCCATGGACGCAGATGATAGGTTAGTGAAAACCTGGGGTGGAGGCGGACTAGAAGGCGTCAATGGGGAGAAAAAGGGGACATATGTAATACTTCCAACAATAAAGATTTTTTAAAATTAAAAAGAAAATCCTCTGGGAAAAAATTTGATGAACTTGGGATAAAAATACTCTTCTCCTCCAACAGTGTAGAGTGCAAACCATTGAGTGAAGTCTTTTCCAGAACGAGACAAACTTGTTGAGAAGTAACCTTGGTGTTGCAGATAAGTGGGGACTCCATGCCCAGCCAGGAACATGTTTGGGTCTGCTGTCCTCAAATGATCTTGACATTCAGAATCATATTCCCTGGCAATGATATCTTCATTTGATGATGAGATGCATACAAAATCCAGAGAAGGTATTTCTTGGTTGGCAGAATGGCATAGTAGTGTAGCTGGGAAAAATCTCAGGTATGGAAGACATATAACATTAAAAACTTTGTATTATTGCAACTTCAGCTGTGAGATCCTAACATCCCTTGTGATTCATTTGGAGCCCTGGATTAGTGTAGGATCAAATTAGAGCAGGAATGAGATCTACAGAATCTTCTGTGGCTAGAGATATTTTGTGGCACAAAAAATGTTCCAGAGTTAGGTCGATGTTAAGAGCTTTCTTGAAAGCCACATTCCTCCTCATAGATATATGAATGCTGTGAATCTAATGTTTTATTATCTACCTACGAATTCTTAGGAATAAACATTGACGTGTAGCATCTAGCGTTGGTAAGATTGTTCTGATATCTCAGCTGTCATTTAGCAGTTAGGAATTCTGTCTCATAATAATGTTTTCCTTAGATGTCATAGTACTTCACAGTATAAATTGTTCTGTATACAGTAGTCCCTCTTTATCGGGAGGGGGATAGATCCCAAGACTCCCTGAACCCGCAGATAGTAATGAGCCCTAATCAGCTTCAACTCTTCTGGAAATGTCAGCAGCTTCTTCATTGGCAGACACAGCCTCTCCAGGAATACTTATATTTCTCAGTTCGAACCTATTCCTAGATCGGTGTGATCACCCCTTACTTGCAGTGAATGGCTTGGTGTCACTGTTTCAGGGGATCCCTTGTTGGAGTCTTTGTAGGGGCTCTCAGCTTTTGGTGCAACACACTGCCATCAATGGAAACACGTTTTCTGTTCATGTCTTCCACCCATAAATTTACTGCCTTTTCCATTTTAACCAAGCCTTTATCACACAGTGGCCATAACTTATGCAGTATGAGGTACAACAGCTACACTTAGCATGGATTTTCTTTATCATTTAATGAAAAGAAGATTTGTTCTTACCTTAGATCTTAGCAACTGTAACATGATTATTTTTATTTTTTTATTAAGTCAAAAACTTGCACATTTTCACTTTAAGGAAGCACTATGAGGCTTCTCTTTGGCATATCCAAATTGGCAGCATCACTACTCTTGCACTTTGGGGCCATTATTAAGTAAAATAAGGGTGACTTGCACACAAACACGGAGACACTGCCACAGCCAATCCCTTGGCTACTAAGTGGCTAATGATTGGGGATGTACACAGCATGGACACACTGGAGAAAGAGATGATTCACAACCCAGGTGGGGGTGGGGGAGGAGTGGGGTTGCATTAACTTACTCAGAGCAGCATATGATTTAAAACTTTTGAATTGTTTATTTCTGGAACGTTCCATTTAATATTTCCAGACCTTGGCTGACTGCCTGTCACTGACTGAAATTGTGAAAAGTGAAAGCACAGATAGGGGGAAACTACTGGACATGATCTCATTCAAGCCTTAATATAACACTTACTAGGTGAAGGAACTGGGGTTATGAGAGTCTAGTGACTGAGGTTCTCTAAGACCTAGTGGCTGGTAAGAGTCAATTAGGATTTATTATTCTATGATGCTGATCTCGATGACAGAACTTTTATCCACCTCTCCCTGTGCAGTATACCAAGGTGTTTTTGAGTTTGGCTCATTTCAGTTGATTCTTCATATCTTGTTCCCTTTTTAAGAAATGGAAAAAAAAAATCTGAAGTAAAGCAGTTTTAGGCTCCAGTGCTCACCCAACGTACAGACATTTAGGGAAAACTTGTTTTTTGAAACTAGTAAAATAAATGACCTTTCATGATATAAAGAGTTCTAAACTAGGCAGCTTTTTTTTTTTTTTTTTTTGGTCTTTTAAATGGTGGAAGGTTTGAGGGGAAATATTTGTCAGGAAAAGAAAAGGGGGCAGCGTAAAATGGGCAAAATCATTTACACCTGGAAGTATCTTTCACACTGAGACGGAGAACGGGGTGTAAACATGTGGCAAGGACTGAGAATATTTCAAACTGAATGTTAAACAGTGCCCTTTAATAGTAATACTATAGAACAGTGGTCGGCAAACTCATTAGTCAACAGAGCCAAATATCAACAGTACAACGATTGCAATTTCTTTTGAGAGCCAAATTTTTTAAACTTAAACTTCTTCTAATGCCACTTCTTCAAAATAGACTCGCCCAGGCTGTGGTATTTTGTGGAAGAGCCACACTCAAGGGGCCAAAGAGCCGCATGTGGCTCGCGAGCCGCAGTTTGCCGACCACGGCTATAGAACAATACCACGAAGATGAAATTGACAATAGGACAATAAGACCTGAAGGGTTTCCCCATAAAAGCTAGTTGTTTTCCCCAGCTCTGTACATACTTGAGAATAGAAAAGGAAAGAAAAATACATTTCTAGTTTGGGAAGCCATTAGAATACCATTCGCTAAACTACATTATATGAATTATTAACCTTAGGCCACAACTTTGAGCTTTTTCCACACAGGATATGTTGGATGTTGTTTTCCAGTTCATTCACTTCAATTATTATGGTGTTTTTTTTCTTTGTAAATTCACTGCCCTTTGACAACTTTATATATCACTTCATTATTAAGCTAGCTTAGGACGTGCAGTAGGAAGATACTGTGTTCTATGTCATGTGTTAATTTCTGCTGTACGGTTTGAGTAAATTTAAATCCTCCGGGCCTGAGGAATCGTCTTGGTTCCCGGTTACACAGGCACTTTAATAAAAATATAAAACCTTGTAGGTTTTCAGAAAGCAGGTGTGTCAGAAGATAATATGCTGTCCTAACGTCCCCTAAATCACCCACCAGCTTAGCTTTGTAAAATGAGCTGAACTGTTTGAGCACCAGGATGTTTTATGATCCAAAAAAGCAACTTGAATATTTAAACTGTACCTTTCATATTCTGGGAAGTCTCATCTTCTGTGACATGTTACTTCTCACTTCAGTGTTTCAAATTGTGTGTGCTCAGGGGACCAAATTTCCAGTTTGGATTTATCATCTTGGGCGTCAAGTACTTTTAATTGCTTTCCTATACGATAAAGGTTTACTCATTTCAATTTCACAAATAATTCATGAGGGCTCATGAATATGCATATTCTATCTTATGTAGTATAACATTATTAATCAGCTTTTTCCTGGGAGTAGAGTAATAGATTACATTTACTAAGATTTACAGTGAATAATGGGTTATAAACAAGAGGATGTACAGGAGATAACTTTCATCTTTCTTGATTGTTTCAGAAAAGACATTCCAATTGCCAAAAGATGAGGTCAGTTCTCTAACATTTGTTATTATTTATATTATTATCCATTGTTTTTCTAGGAGGTCATGTTGATTTGTGCACATAATAGGACTAAAGATATAAAATGAAAAACTATGTGAGCCCAGAAGTACATGAACACATCTATTAAGTATAATATTATTTGCACATCTATTAAGTATAATATTATTTGTTTTATCTAAAATACCTCACTACCCTTAAAAGCTACTATATCCACTATAACATTTACACATGTTTTTATTTCTTAAATGCATTTTTGGAACTCAAAATTTACTTTTCACAGTTAAGAATCAAGTCTATACTGACAGCTGTGATTACAGCATAAAACTCTTACTTAGGGTTAACATTTGAATAACTTTTAGCAGAACATAAAATCTAGTGTTTCCAATAGTAGAAATTTATTTTAGTTCATTTGTTTACCAGTAGTCTTAGATACACCAATTTAAATGCACACAATAACATAAACATGTTTATATAAGTGTATGTTCAATAGGACTGTTATGTCATAATATATTATACTTAAATCATTGGGAGAGTTGAAAAATATTTCAGTCTAATTTTCTGAGCTGGTAATTGTACAAATTTTGTTTTGTTGATGTTGGTGTCCTTACCTGTTACCTTCTTTGAAGAACACTACATTCATGTCTTCTGTTCTGTGGTAGGGTAATGTAGTTGTGGTATTTATTATAAAGAAAACAACATTAGTTTGCTTCCTAAGAAGTTCGCCTGTCTTACTCATTGACCAAAATAGAATTATGTAGCTCAAAAGAGTTATATTGTGTGTTCCAGCAATGAGAGAAATTCCCCAAGTAACATCAACCATTTGACTCCTCTCATTTTACCAGGCAAAAGGAATTCTCCCAAGATATACTAATAATTCCTTTCCCTGCTGTGGTTAATAAGAAGTTTGAAGCAAAATTGCTGCTTAAAGACTGTATAGGCTAAAACTCTCAGGATTCTTTAAAGAATAAGATGAACAGAAACATATACATTTTGTTTACATAATTAAATAAGGACATTTGGAGATAAATGCACACACACACACCTTTCTCTCACTTTTTTTTTCTTTCTTTCATCCCTTCCTTTCAATCTTTCGAAAAATTTCTCAAAAACCTATCAAAGAACGACACAAAAAGTTATTGCTTCAGAAAGGTCTTTAGGATTTTTTAAAGGATGGATTTTTTTTTCCCTTCTTTACTTCTCTGGAACCCTCCCTGCTTTAGGATACAGGTAGTGACTATGCTAGTAGCTACCATTTTTAGAACACTTTGAACAGTAATGGCCTGTCAGCAAATTTAAAAATCTGTGGTGATTCCCTATCTATATATATAAAAGGCTAATATGCTAAGTGTCCCTCCGACTGTCTGGTAGCTATGATGTGCACTGACCACCTGGGGGCAGGCGCTCAACACAGGAGCTGCTGTGACACGCACTGGCCATTTACAAAGAAACGGCACCATGGACCTGGCACTGACAAAGCAACACTTGGCTTCCCCCAAGTGGGACACAGGCCCCACCGCCACTCTGGAGTGAAACTCCACCAAATTGCAGCCAACGCTGCCAAGACCCCATGGCATAAAATGCAGCCCACAGCCAAGCCCAGAAACGGTTGCTGTGGGTGCCAGGTAATGATGTCACATAGCAACGCCCGACTTCCTCTCCCTAGTGACTAACCTTCTTGGAGTGTCTTCAGCCCAGGAACACGACTTGCTTTATAGCCAGGTGCAAACATTTTACACTTCAAGCAAATGTCTGTGAAGCATTTTCCCATGCCTCATCTCATTTGATCCTCACAGAAGTCCTGGAGTAGATAGATAGGAGACTCGGTGGAATCCTATTTTCTTTTCATTAGCCAGAAAATGGAGATTTAGAAAGCTTAGAAACTTGACCCGACTGAAAGGAAGTAAGAAATGCTGGACCTTGAAAATTACTTAAGGTTTTCTCACTACATAGAATACAGACAGTCCTCGGGTTATGTTGGACTCAATGTACCTCATTTCATGGTTACGTCGCCATCTCCCATTTATTTATAAAAATAAAGTTCTGTCATTTTGATATATGTACATATGTGCTTTATGTTTTTTATTATTTATTTACCACAAGTAAAGGTCAGGAATTGTGAGTGATATAGGTGCTTATGTAGGTGGGTTCCGACTTACAGCGAAAATCGTGTTACATCGCTCCGTAGGAACAGATCTCCAACGTAACCCGAGGACCTACTGTATAGTCAAACACTGCTGCCCTTTGTTCTCCCTGCATGATCTACAATAATAATTTGCTTCATGTTGATATTTACTGCTATGTTGCTGACAATTACCTGAAAGAGAAATTGGGGTGCTTCACTGGGCTGCAAAAAGTTTAGCTAAATCAGAAAGCAGGTCTAATTAACCAAGTTTATTTTATAATCTATAAAAGGCTAAGTTGACTTGCACATGCATGATACATATAAAGCTCTCACGCCAATCACACGTGTGTGTTTCAATCTGTCATTATTGATTGTGAATTTGGTTGACACTTCTATTATAGAGAAAGAGCGAATAGCAATATTAAATTTTTTTTTCTAATTTCCTTTCAATGTGCACGAATCTGTGCACCAGGCCACTAGTCCTATATAATAAAAGCCTAATATGCTAAGTGTGCAACTGTTCATTTGACTGTTTGACCAGTCGCTATGATGTGCACTGACCACCAGGGGCAGATGCTGCAATCGGTAAGTTAGCTTGCTGCTGGGGTCCAGCCAATTGGGACTGGGCAAGACGGGCCGGACATACCCTGGAGCCCTCCCACGGTCCCTTCCCAGCCCCAATCGTGCACTGGTGGGGTCCTCAGCCTGGCCTGTGGCCTCTCGCAATCCAGGACCCCTTGGGGGATGTCGGAGAGCGGGTTTCAGCCCGATCCCCACAGGCCAGGCCGAGGGACCCCACCAGTGCATGAATCTGTGCACTGGGCCTCTAGTTCAATATATAAGAGTACTGGGTATGTATGTAAGAGTGGAAATAAGCTTTGACAAATGTATTTAGCACACAAAAAGAAGGTACCCACAAATCTGGGATAACACATACTAAGGAGTCAGTTGGGAAAAGAAATAGCAGAGTTGCCATTGAACTGAGAAATGCACAAGCAGTACATTCTGATATTTAAAGCAAAGAAGCATATTATGTAATGCGTATAATAGTAGTATTTTAGTACTAAAAGGGAATTCAAAGATTATCTCACACTTCATTCTGACCCTTGAAACCAAGTTCTACAAGGCTTCGGTATTCAACTTGAAAAATATTGTGTTAATAAAAAGCTAAACAGAGAGAAAGAGAGAGAAACTTCAGGACTCTTTAGCATCTGTAATTTGCTTCCAAGCATTGTGACTTAGGGTAAATAGCCCATTAGTTGAGGATGGCCAAACCTTATTATAAAGCATCTCATAGGTCTTGTTAGACTTGCTTCCCACAGAGCACACAGTTTGTTTTAAATAGTTTTATTTTGATTTCAGAATGAGGAAAAGAGAGGAAAGGGAGAGGGACTGAAAGAGAGAGAGAAACATCAGTGATGAGAGAGAAACATTGATTGGCTAACTCCCGCATGACCCCCACTGGGGATTGAGCCAGAAACTCTAGCCTGTGCTCTGACCAAGAATCAAACCAGCAACCCTTTGGTGCATGGGACTCCGCTCCATCAACTGAGCCACACTGGTCAGGTAGAACACAATTTTTGTAACCATTAATCAAGTCTAAGTTCTCTCTCTCTCTCTCTCTCTCTCTCTCTCTCTCTCTCTCTCTCTCTCTCTCTCTCAGCTTCTGTCACTTTCTAATTTTATTTTCTCTGCCCTAACTTTCTAGATAATATGACCAATATTTGGAGATAATAAAAACAGCTTGACCAACATAGTCTAACGTTCCACTTGGGCTGACCAAACTTTAGACAAATTTCTTCCAGATTATAGGCCCCTGACCTCCCTCTTAGTCATTTACTTTATAAAATTTGTAATTGTAATTTATTTCTCTGCCCCTTTAAGATGTAAATCTTCTCACAGCCTCCTGCTGGTTTCATAGCTCAGAATGTCCTTTGAAATTAATCATCAAGAAAGTGCCCCTATTCCCAGTCTCAACGAGAGAGTAGAAACCTAAATTGAACAAGAGCCAGTTAGCAAACAGGGATGGCCTTGTCACATTGACTACTCCCTCTCACTCTCCTCCCTCACTTTTTCCACCAGCTCACCATGGAGCTTAAAAACTCTCCAGCTCTGTTTCAGTGGAGTCAAGTTCAGTCTCTCTCCCCTGTGGCAATAGTCTTGACATCCATTGCAGTCGTCTTATTTAAAAGCCTGCCTTGCCTGTTTAGTTTGCCCAATGCAATTTTTCTTTGATAATCCTTAGGTCACACAAAAACATACACAGCCATGACTAGTTATGAATATTCCTGAATATTATTATTAGATGAGTCAATAGGTATGGTATATCAGTTTGCTAAGAAAGAAACATTCAAGATGACAGTGGTTTGCCAGACTTTTGGCTTAAGAATATTTGCTGTATTTTCTCATTTCCTATGGCAATTACCTGAAAGAGATAGGCCAGGATTTATTTATTTTTTTGGGGTGGTGGTGGAGTATATACTAGTTTATAACTGGATGCTTAATTCACATAATTACATTCTTCAGAGCTATTTTTAAAACACAATTTTAGAGGGGTTCTCTCATGCTTTTTGTAGTAGAGGCAACTTTATTTCATTTCCCTCCCCATATGGTCTGTTAAAAAAACAGAAACAATCTTAGAGCAATTCTCTAATTAAAATTAGAAACCCCAAAGGCACACACCCATACATTGGATTTCAATAAATGGTCTTCTCTAGTTTAACAAGCAACTTCAAGTTTTCTGCAGCAGTTTTCTTTTTATGGCCTAGTTTGTGTGGGGCTATCAATTCAGATTTATTATTCCTAAATCAGAGTTTAAATACATGCCCTGTTTGGAGCATACTAGAAACTTTCATACAAAGACCTTAGACTGTATTATTTTATAACTTTTGAAGGCAAAAAACAAAACAAAACAAAAAAACACAACTCCACAAAAAACGTAAGGATTAATCACTAGACCTTAGACTGTATTATTTTATAACTTTTGAAGGCAAAAAACAAAACAAAACAAAAAAACACAACTCCACAAAAAACGTAAGGATTAATCACTAGGTACTTATGCTAAGTCATAGAGTAACTTGGAGATACTTAAAATTAATAAATTTCGTTGTTTTACTTTTATTATTATTATGCTCTCACAAAACTGTATTGATACTCTGCTCTTGATTTTAAAAACTAAATTTGAAGAATTTTTAAAATGGCTATTCATAGCAGAGAAGTTAGAAATTGGATTTCCTTTAAAACACCTAATTGCTGAGTATGTATTATCTGAAATTTGATTATCCCATTTTATACTTACTAAATTATGGTTTACTCAATACTTTACATTTAGTGGAACATTGAAGAATTCAGAGTCTATAATATGGGGCTTTTTTCCTTTTATTAAAAAATATATTTTTACTGATTTCAGAGAGGATGAGAGAGAAATATCAATGATGAGAGAGAATCATTGATCAGCTGCCTCCTGCATGACCCCTACTGGGGATTGAGCCTGTAACTCAGACATGTGCCCTGACCGGGAATCAAACCGTGACCTCCTGGTTCAGAGGTCGATGCTCAACCACTGAGCCACATTGGCTGGACAAGATGGGCATCTTGTAACTGAGAACTTGTCTTCATAAAGTTGAATTTCCCGGACTATTCAGTTCGTCAGTGCCATTATTGGGATGCCACTCTCTGACTGAGTTCTTGCCACCTCGAACCACCTCCATGTGATGCTCGATGGCAAGTTAATAATGCAGTGCCACAAATGACTGAAAATAGCTAAGAGCCTTCTTCATCCTATAAAGCCAGAAAAAAGAACAGAATGGTTTACCTCACCTTCATTGCTTTGTCTGGTATAAATACATTTCTTTACTGCCTGTTCACTTAAGAAGCCTTTGCTCACACTTATCGTGTTTGAATGTCAGTGAAATAGTAATGTAAGGCCTAGGGGAAAATCACAGGGAAATGGGGACCTTTTCATGTGTGAGTGGGGGAACGGTATAGATCAGTGGTTCCCAACATGGGGCACATGTCCCACAGGGGGGCAGTTTGATTTTTAAGGGGGACAATTCGAGAATGAGTTATTAACAGTGAATTTTTTGCATTTCTTATGGTTCTATGGGCCTCATAGACATATGTATTTCAGTTCTCTATTATATGTTTTGAAACTTTATTTGCTATTTTTTCATATCATTTCATATTATTTTTTTTTAACAATTTCTTAGTGATTTCTTCCTCAGTACCTCAACTGTCCTTTTGTTCTTTTTCTTTTTCATGGATGCCATGTTCTTTGGAAGCTTGCTTAGACCAAGTTAATGGCCCGACTTCCTCCACGTGAATAGGAGTTCACTTTTTGAATAAGAATTATATGTCACGGGGGCAAGGGGGTGGGGGACGGGGGAATCAGGATTTGAGAGATGCTTAGGTGGCATGGCCAAAAGGTTGGGAACACTGGTATAGATCTGTATTGAACGCTTTGCCTCTCTTCTTCCTTCCAACTCCTGGAATAGTACGCAAGTCAGCTCCACAAACATTGCTGTGTTCAGTGAGATGAGACGCACTGCAGAGTGTGCAAAGGGTAGCAGAAGGTGTGTGATTTCTGGGTCAAGTTCATTTCTGCCTGACTCGTTCCACTCTCCCCTCGTCCCGACCCCCAAATCAACTTTGTTCATTTACTCTCTGTAAACCTGCTGACAAGAATTGTGAAAAGATAGGAAAACCAACCATCTGCATCCAACCAAATAATGAAACAATATCTGCTCTGGCAGGATAACTAGAGTTTGTGAGGACCTAAAAAAAAAAAAAAAAAAAAAAGCCATGCCTGAAATTTCCAGGGAGTATATTAATAGGCCTAAATTAATTATCCCAAGAGATGGTTGTGTACTAGTTGGTGTCTAACAAACCTTTGCATTCTCACATTTAAAAATTATTTGAAATCTTAGTTTTTGAAAACTAACCTGGGTAATTTACCATTCTCAGTCTTAGAAATTGATTTTATGTGACTGCCACTGACTATTAAGAAACATAATTTGATTGAAGTGGGAAGGAGAGAACTAACATTTTTGAGTTCCTGCTCTGTGCCTACGTACTACTACGCATTTGATACAATCTACATTAACATCCTCTTACTCCTGACAGTTATTATCCTAGTGTAAGTTGGGGAAACTGAATATCAGAGACATGAAGTAACTTTCCAGGGTTCAACCTCCTATATTTGGGACTGTTGATTTCCAAGTAAATACTTCTAATACACCATTATGCAGATTCCTGCTTAGTGGTTTCAGAAATCTCTTTTGCATGAACAGAGACAACTCTTTCTGGATCTTCCTAAGTAGTGCCATTTACAAGCACATGAAAAATCACAGCCAACAAAATCTACCTTTTTTTTTTTTTTTTTCCTATTTGCTTCCCTCCTCTGTCCTCTCTCTCCTTCCTCTCATATCACTCCTCCTTCAGGCTTCCCCCCTGCCGACCCTTAGAAAACTCATGATAACATTCTAATAATTTTCCTTCCAAAGTTTTGTTTATATTTTTATGATACTATACAAATGCAAGTTATATACATACTAGTGTTCCTGTTGCAGGAAAAATCCTGCAATAGGGTTTCCTGCTGTACTCTACCCCGCCCCGCCTGCTCTCCTCCCTTCTCCCCCAGCCCCGCCTCCGCTCCTCCCTTCTTCTCCCCCCGGCTTGCTTGCTTCTCCACAGCTTTGCTCCCTTCTGCAGCTCTTGGCTTCTTTCTCCGCTGTCTTGATATGCAAAATAGCCACCATCTTGGTTGGGGTAATTTGCATACTCATCCTGATTGGTTGATGGGCGTGGCTTGGCTGGTGGGCATGGCTTGGGCATAGCGAAGGTGAGGTCAATTTGCATATTTGTCTTTTATTAGGTAGGATGGAGGTTATTCTTTCTTTCAGTATGAGATTGTATGCAAACTCTGCTTTCTGCTTTTCTCATTCATAGAAATTCCTTAAGTCAACAGGTATAATTCCAATTTATTCCTTTTTAAAAATATATTTTTATTGATTTCAGAGAGGAAGGGAGAAAGAGAGAGAGATAGAAACATCAATGACGAAGAGAATCATTGATCAGCTGCCTCTTGCACGCCCCAAGATGGGGATAGAACCCACAATCCGGGCATATTCCTTGACCTGAATTTGAACTGTGACCTTCTGGTTCATAGATTGGTGCTCAACCACTGAGCCATGCCAACCAGGCCCAGTTTATTCTTTTTAATTGTTGTATAGCATGTACCTTGATTGCGGGCACATCCCCAGTAGGGAGTGTGCAGGAGGCAGCTGATCGATGTTTCTCTGTCATTGATGTTTCTAACTCTCTCTCTCTCTTCTCTCTCTCTCTTCCTCTCTGTAAAAAATCAATAAAATATATTTAAAAAAAACAAACAGTTTACATTCACACTATGCTGTGGTTTGCTGTGCAGGAGTTGTTAAGTATAGAACATTAAATGTGGATTATGGGAAATCATTTTATTTTTTTCAGATTTTCAATTATATAGACAGCAAAATTTTTTGTGTTGAATATTTTATAATTTTCTTTCCAATCCATTGTTTGTCTATTGCCTTGGTTTTTAGATCCTTTGCCATATAAATATTTAAAATATTTTATAGGCAAAATGGTTATATTTTATTAGTAGATTCTAATTTCCTATCTTGATTAAGAAGGTTCCTGTCACCTCATCAATAAGGTATTGAACACATCTCTCAAATTTTTCTTTAATATTTAAGTCTGTATTTTATGTGTGATTTAATTTTGCCCTATGGCCTAATATTAGGGTACAATTTTATTTTTTTCCAGACAGATAGCCATTCTGACACAATCTTATCAATAATTTATTTTCCTCCTAGTAAACTGAAATATCAGTATTAATATATAAGAAATTCTCATATATTTGTGCACATTTCTTTCTTCTACATCCTATTTTCCCATCCATGCATCTATTTTTATGCTATGACATATTAATCTAATTATAGGAAATTGTTTTATATATCACTAGAGGCCCAGTACACGAAATTTGTGCACGGGGTTGGGGTTCCCTCAGCCCAGCCTACACCCTCTCCAATCTGTGACCCATCAGATATCCCTCTCATAATCCAGGACCACTGACTCCTAACTGCTCACCTGCCTGCCTGCCTGATCGCCCTTAACTGCCTCGGCCTGCCGGCCTGATCACCCCCAACTGTCCCCCTTTGCCAGCCTGGTTGCCCCTCACTGCCTCCCCTGCCAACCTGGTCACCCCCAACTGACCTCCTCCCCACCGGCCTGTTCGCCCCCAACTGCCTCTGTGCCAGCCTGGTCACCCCCAACTCCCCCCTCCCCTCACTGGCCTGGTTGCCCCCAACTGCCTTCCCCCCCACCGGCCTGGTCACCCCATGCAGCCTGCTGTTTGGTCGTTACTGTGAGGGCATCCTGGCCAATTTGCATATTACCCTTCTATTAGTATAGATATCTGTTAAGGCAAGTCCCTCTTCACTATTTTCACTGTTTTTTTTTTTTTTCTTCTTTTTTTTTTTACTCTTGGGTATCTTTTTTCTTCCATATTAGCTTTCTGATCTATTATAAAATTCAACTTAAAAATCTAGCATTTCAATTGAGATTGTATTAAATTTCTATTAATTTAGGGATAATAGTGGTTTATGATAGTAAATCCTCTCTTAAAGAGCATATGTGTTTCCATTTGTTAAGATATGGTTTTATAATCTACAGTAAGATTTTATTATTTTTCTTATATAGTTCCTGTTTCCTTCTTGTTATATTTGTTTCTAACTATTTTATAGTTTTCAGTGTGTAGTAAATGGAACATGTTTCCCATTTCCATTTTTAGATTTATATTTACTTTAGTTCTGCTACATACATATTTCTAGAATGTGTTTATGGATAGAATACATTTATGGATACAATACAATTTCTCCTTTGTGAAACATTAAAAGGATTAAAGCAGAAACTGAAGTGTACTTTTGCTTTTAAAACTGGATAAGGCTGTTTTTAAGATTATATCTTCATTTCCCCACTAAAGGATAAATCCCACAATTTTAACTTGCCAATAGAAGTGTGACAATCTTGATGGTGTCTGTCCTACATATATTTTTCTCTGTACACTCATCTACATCTATACTGGCTATAGCTCTTTATCAAGATATTTAAATGGTAGACTAATTTAAAATTTTCAATAATATAAAAATGCAACTAAAATCCTTGAACATACATCTCTGCATACTTTTCCAAGGGTTTCTCAGGATAATTTTGACAAGTAGAATTCCTGGATCAAAGATAATGCCGTAATATTAATAGCTGTGATTATTGCATGATTCCTGTGTGTGAGGGAGAGATCCCTAGAGTTCATGCATGGCTGCTCCAATTTTTATCTAAGTGCCATGAGACTCCCGAAAGTTCAATTAGGTCTTTCTCTTCACTGCCTTGTTTTCCCTTGGCTCATCTCTGCCCTCATTGCTTACTTATAAATCAGGAATGTCTTGACAAGGAGAGCAGCTCATACTATCAGGCTTAGTTCTCTACACTTTTCTTCTCCATGGAATGTTGGCTGCCCAAGATCCTTGCTATTTTATTAGCTGTGAAATCCAATTTGTATCTAGATTCCATGAAATTGCCAAAAGTTCTGTTCATCTTCTCTGCCTTGTCAAAGTCACTTTCTGGTTGACTTTCCAGTCTCTCTAACCTCCACCTATTGGGAATTGGTGAATGTTTTAAGGTAAAAAGCCACAGACTGTCAAGGCACCTCAAGGAGTTTCCCACATGTCGTTTCTCATTTTGTTTTTTTAATGAATCCAGACTGTCACCTTGTTTTTGTGGAAGGTGTGGTTTGCTACAAGCTGTTTTACCATCCTCAGAAATGGAACTCGTATTCACTGACAGTTCCAACAAAGTTTTCGGCAAATCTTGTGAACCAGGCTTCTGTGTTTAGAAGGATTTGTTTGGAATACTGCTGGCTTCCTTTTTATCAAGGGTGAGATTTGGAGATCTGGCCCCCAAATTTTTATAGGTTGGGTCTAGACAGGAGAAGGAAAGGAAATTCATGCTTTTCCCCCTGGCTAATCAATGTGGAAAGGGAAAGAAAGAGCTGGTGAGAGGGAAGCAAGGGAAGCCATCATAATTTCTTCCAATTTCCCCTGATCTAGGCAGGCACCGAGAGCAAGGAATTCTTGCCCATTTTCCACTTAGGGCTCCAAGGAAAGAGAGTACCTTTCAAGGGTATTGTCACTACAAAGTTAACTTGGAAGTGTCTGGTTTCCACGAAAAAAGAAATCCTGAGATACATGTTTCTCTAGCAGTCCCTTGCCTCCCCACATCCTATATGGACCTCCAAAGTAGCTGAGGAGCTTGCCAGAAGGCAGTAGTAATTATGACAAAGAATACAATGTAATGAGGGCCAATCAATAGATTGCTCTGGCCAGAAAGAATTGGAAGTCAAAGGAGGACCCAATATGGATCCATAGAACCAGAAGGAGCCAGGATCAGATAGGTTACCTAGCAACTAGCTATGCAAACATAGTTTGATGTATCAGAGACCAGATCAAGTATGATAATACCCACCACAAATATTACCTGTCAAGGCACTGGGGCAAGCAGCAACCAGGAGATTAAGGAAGGTACAATGCCACGGAGACAAGAAGATATCAACATGCACCCAAACACTAGCCCAAGCCAGTAAGTTCTTCCCACCAATGACACAAAAATGGGTCAACCAAGATCCTATCAAATCTATAACATGATGACATTTTGGGAAGAGAAGCAAAGGGAGACAAAGATTCCTGAGACTAAGCATTGTTATCCAAAGAAGATCTCGAATGTTGCCTACAGCAACTAACTATTTAAATGATCATGTCAGGTGACATTTCAAGTCATATTGGACTTTTAATTAAAAGTCATACCTACTGACCAGTGGATGGAAACTGAAGATGAGATGAGAGCAGCTGCATGTTCCCTGAACATTTGAATGACAGATCCATAGAAGGAGTACGTGCATGAATGAATGTAGCTAAACATTCTTAATAAATTAGACAATGCAGAAAGTCTGAGTGAGGACTAGGACAGAGAGAAAGGAAAAAGCAGAAAACATTATAAAGTTTGTGTGGTTTTTATGCAGTCCTTTTCAACACCAAGCTAGTCCTTTAATTAGCTCTTATTAAGCAGTTGCTTCTTAGACTTCTCTATTCCACTCTTACGTTCTTAATCAAGGAGTATTGGAAGTCTGTATGTGGAATCAGCTGATAGTGGGGCACAGTGCATATTGCATGTGAAAACCAATGAGATAATTTGGGGCCGGCCTCCTTATCCTCAGCCTCATTAAGTCATGGCAGAAAATCTTCCCTGAGGTTCTTATTAATAAATAAGTTGCTTCCTATGAGATCTCTCTGGTGTATATTTAGAAATCACTGCCTACTACTTAAGATGATGTCCCTGTTAGATATTTTGAAGTGTTACATTGCTACCCATTCTTAAATAAAGTCATTTATCTAGTGGAGGCAAACACTGAAATGACAAAAACAGAAATTACCTTGAATTCCCAGCTACATGCTGCAGTAATGCTCCTAATTGTTGACAGGAGATCAGAAGCATCTGTCTTATGAAATTGCCTTATGCCTCCTGAGAGCAGACTGGCCACCAGAAATGCTGCCATAATTTGATTCCACCTGAATCAGAAAGCTGCAGCAGCAAGAACCAGTATGAACTAGGCAGAAACAAGGTAGGTCAGAGCTTCCTTCGAAGACCTGTGCTTTCTGCAGCCTGCCCAACCATATCTCTCAGATGTTTTTACAGCTCTGTAGGAGGAAATCTCCTGCTGGGATGTAGTGGATCGCTTAATGACTGTAATTTGTATTGTTTTCCTTGGAACAGTTTTGGAGATGGTCCCCCCCCCCCCACCCCCCCCCCCCCGAAATACAATATGTATTTTAAGGTATCAGGTAATTAGATCTCTGTAGTAATAGTTTAGGGCTTGGGGAGTGTGATATTTTTCTTTTGATTTTAAAAACTCAACTTCAAAGACAGTGGGTATGGAAAGAAGGCAGTGGCAAAGCTCTCCTCCCCCACATCAATCCCAGTCCATTAGAACTATACAGCCAAAGAGCCTAAGAAAAATGTCATTAAAGCAAAAGGACCAGAATACATAACAGTGCTGATAGAAAATTATTTCATAAATTACTAGTATATCATGTTGACCAGTTACAGTGGGAGAGCAAAGTAATCCCAGAAAATACACAAAAGGTGTTAATTATAACAATACAACTGTTTCAGCAATTGTATGGCATTTTTCAACATGACACTGACACAAGGACAACACATGTTTATGTGGCTGAAACACCAACAAAGTCATCTAAGAACCCAGGTTAGTCGCCTTGTGTTCCGTGGCTCAGGTATTAGCATCTTCCCTCCCTCCCTTCCTTCCCTCCCTCCTCTCCCTCCCTTCCTTTTTTCCTTCCTCTTTCTCTCCTTTTGTCTTCTATATTTTGAATAGGTAAAGCATAAAAATGCACAAAACTTCAAGACATGGTGATGTCATAGAAGATGGTGGAGTAGGAAGCTCCAGGAAATAGTCTCTCCACTAAAGCATATTGAGCTGGTAAAGAACTCTCAGAATCAACTATTTTGCAATGCAGGTTTCTAGACAAATACTTGCAACATCTAAAGTAGTGCTTGATGAAGAAAAAGGCTGGTGAATTTTGATGTTTTATATAGTGACAACTACCAGTAGAAATAGCAAGTAGCTGTGAGGATGATGGAACACATTTTTGGTGTTGCTTGTTTGTGTCAGGGTGGGTAGCAGAGTTGCTGTCTTCCAAAAATTAGGGTTTTGATCAGCCTAGAAAATTACTGAGGGGCTGGCACAGAAGCTGACTATTGTTTCAATTCTCAGACAGAAAGGAGGTTCCCAGCAGTGTCAGTTGAGAGGATTAAAAGGGATGGAGCATTCTTTCTCTTATAAATGCACGCAGGCATTCAAGAAAATCTCTGTAGGTCACTGGCTGACTATTCTGATGACAAAACAGAGACAAGGAATGTAGTCTGCAAAAATAGTTTGAAAAACCCAATAAATAAATGGATGCCTGAGGTCTTTATTAAGTAACAATAGCAATTGCCTGAGAGGGAAAATAATTGGATAAATAGATTTATCACATTATAATATTCAAAATATCAAGTTCTCAACAAAAAATTACAAGGCATACAAACAAACAAAAAGAAAAAAGAAAAAGACCCAAGAAAGTATGGCCTGTTCACAGAAAAAAAGAAATGGACAAAAATCATTAGATAATAGACTTACTAGATAAAGACTTTAGGTTAACTGTTTTATATGTGCTTAAAGAACTGAAGGAAACCATGAACAAAGAACTAAAAAAATCAGGGGAATGCTGTATTAATAAATAGGGAATATCAATAAAGCGATAGAAATCACAAAAAGAAACCAAATAGTAATTCTGGAGCTGAAAAGTACAATACCTGAAATAAAAATTCACTAGTCAATGCAGTTGCAGAATTGAACTGACCTAAGAAAGAATCAGCAAAGTTAGGGGGATCTAAATATGAAATGATATGTTCTCACTAGGGCAGTGCAAGCTGTAACCACAGACGAAAATAAAAATTGTGGGGCTTTGGTGCCTTTGAAAGTTCAGATGCCCTAAGGCCATAACACTTTAAGAGTAACCATTTAGACCCTGGCCAGTGTGGCTCAATTGGATGAGTGTTGTCCTGTGCACCAAAAGGTCCCTGGTTCAATTCCCAGTCAAGGCACATGCCCAGGGTGTAGGTTCCAACCCTAGTCGGGCATGTATGGGAGGCAACTGATTGGTGTTTCTCTTTCTCCCTCTCCCTTCCTCTCTCTCTCAAAACAAACAAACAAACAAACAAACCAAAACCATATAAAAGAGTAACCCCTTGGGTTAATTTTTAAAGTTTAAGATAATTTGTCTACCCAAGATCTTCAATATTAGTTGAAATTCTCTGGACAGAAGATTCACAATTATTCTTGTATACATTACCCACATGATAGAGTCTACGGAGCACATTTAAATTTTCAAGTTGCCTTTACTTGTCCAGTACCTGTTCCACAAATACCAACTATTCAGTTAACAGATACTTCCAGGCTATTTGCAACCTGCACATAGTCAGTATATGTTAGAGCAACATTTCTGAATTTGGAGGTGAAGTCAAAAGAGCATAGTAAAGTACTAGAAATAAGAAAAGGCATGTGTGGCTTGAAGGAGAACATTCAGTATTGTAACATAATTTTTATATTGAAAAATGGAAAAGAAATCTCTTGCCTTTATAATGCAGATAACAAAGAGAAAATCTCTCTCTAGGTAATCATAGCTGGTAGGCATACTTAGAAGACAGTGTGAGAAAGAATTCAGAGGGAGCAGTGTAAGTAAGGTTCATGCCAGTTACCTGAAATGCTTTCAAGTGTGTTTAGTGTCAGTTTTTCTATTGAAAATATTGCATATGTAAATAATATGCTCTTTCTGAAATTATACTTTGATTTTATTTAAAAATAAAGTTCAAAGGTTGGCCATGCATATGATGGAATAAGCACAGTCCATTCTGCCTGTATCGATAAATACAGATATAAAACCAGGGACAGAAGGCATGGAGAAACTGTTTGACGACTTTGAAAAGTAAACAGTAGCAGATGGATTGGGGAGGAATACCAGAATTCAAAGTCCTTCCGAAATGGATGTGAGTTTAACAAATTTTCCCCTTCAGGACTCTGTTGTTTGTTCATAGACATAGTTGCAGATGTGCATGGCAGAGTAGGGTAAACTCTGGCAGGAGGACTGGAAAGGACTCCCTGGGGAAATGGGAAGTATTGGGGAGATCACAGAAAGGAAGAAATAGAAAGATTCTTCTATTTCATAGTTTCATTTTTTTTCTCATTTAGCAAACATTTATAAGGTACACCTTATTTCAGCCAATGTATGAACCACAAAGTAATGCAATGGCATAATTCCTGTCATTGAGGTTTCTCTAAGCATTTAAATCTGTATTTTGTATCCAGCTGCTGGTGCTATTGTGTCCTAACAAAGGGAATGCTATTGTACATCCCTATACTTGACAATTATAAATCCCTCGATAGTTTCCAAGGCACCTTTTCAGATTATGGTTTCCTATTTGGTCTACTCAGCAACCATTATAAATTATTTTGTTTCTACTGGCTATGAAAAGGAGGCTCAGAAAGTTGAAAAAAATTACCAGTTTACACAGACAGCAAGAGGTGAGGATAAGGAATCTAAATTCAAGGTAGCCACAAGATCCAAATTCGTTATCATCTCCCACCTTAATCAAGATGTGATTAGCTTGGGATATTGACTGTGTTTAGAGCTTTGAACATAGTTCATTTATTGGGCAGCTACATTTATACCCCCAAACTCACATGATGGGCCCTGAATGAATGCCAACATCAATTTTATATGGGGAGGAGTATTACAGTTTATCAATTGTTCAGATCCTCAACTAACATAAATCCCGTGGAGAAAGGAGGATGAAATTCTGGTAGAACAGGTAGGGATGCTGTCATTCTGAAAGAAAATTCAGTACCCCGATGGCTGCTCTCATAGGTGAATCAGAAGAGCAATCATAGTGAAAAGGAGAAAATAAAGTGGCAAAAAATATATATAAACATATATATAAATACTGGAAGAAAAGTGAAAATCTAGTCACCCATTCAGCTCTTTGTGCATGCCTGGATGTTGGGCATTGAATAATTATCCAGGTGGCCAGCTAAGGTGTTCTCCTGTCGCCAGGCTTCTGGGCATCCTGTAGACAGTGAGCTACAAGCTATTTATCAGAAAAGTGATATGAAGCTGAGCCACTCCTAACTGCCAGCAGAGTCAAGTGATACTTGCCATGAGCCATAGACCCAAGCGAAAGTCCTTGAGGATATTTTATTCAGTGATTATTTTTAAAAAAGTTTACAAAAAATGTTTTGTTTTTTTAAAGAATGCAAAGTGAATTGCTGAGAAGATGCTAAATTTTTTGCAACTTTGTGAAAACTTGTCACCCTTATAAGGGGGGGGGGATGAAGGGATGAATTGCAGGTGACCCGAGAAGTTGGAACACCTGGCCTTTAGGTGACAAGGGAGCTTCTATTGAATTCAGAAAGCTAATTTATAATCCCATCAGAAGGAGCTTGAAGTTTAATTATCAAAAAAAGAATTAATAATGTGGAATAAGGACTGGACAATACAAAGCAAAGAATGCTGATGTGACTATAATAATATCAGGCAAACTAGACCTTCAACAATATATGTTCTGAGAAAAACAGAGGGTTATTTCATAATGATAATTTTTTTTCAAAGAAATATGTAACAGTCTTAAGTTTGTGTATTACTAATAGCATAACTTCAAATATGTAAAGAAAAGTTAACAGATCCAAAAGCAGAAATAGGCCAATCCACAGTCTCTGTTTGAGATTCTAACATTTCCTTGTAACTTACAGAACAAGAGGTTCAATCAGCATAAAATAGCACTGAACAATATCATTAAACAGTTTGACCTCATGGTCATTTACAGGACACCACAATCAAAACTGAACAATAAAGCATTTTCAAGTGCTAATTGATGTTTACCAAGAAGGGTTTTAAAAACTGTTTCATAAAATTAGGGAACTTGCAGCTGAAAAAATTCTCAAATTCTAGCTGAAAGATTATTTCATATTTTTAAAAACATTTTTTACACAGACAAAATATATATGAGTATATGTGGGTATATGAACATTTATGCACTCATATATATTCATGTATTCTTAAAATTATGCATTCATGTATACTTAAAAGGAAGATATAGTATATATCTGTATATAGCTGTAATATTGTGAATATTCTTCTGTCACTAAATACAGACCTTTTATATGAATCACCTTTTTATAGTCCTTGTCAATGTTTCTAGAATTATTTTATTTTGTTATTGATTTATAAGAACTCTTTATACATTATGGGTATCTATTCTTTATGTGTATCAGCAATTTTTCATCAATGGATTGCGTATCTTTTATATTTCTTGATAGTACCTTTTCTATAGAGAGTTTTTCATTTTTACAGTTCTGTCCTTTTACAGTTTCTCAATTTTCTACTTTTCTTAAGGAATTCCACTCTCCATGATTATCTAAATTGCTTTTTTATTTGCTTCTCATAATTTATCCCTCTCATGCAGGATGAATTGGTGATGCTGTAGTAAAGAACAACCTGTAGATCTCAAATGCTTGACACAAAATATTTTGCTCATGTTGCAAGTGCAGAATAGGGCAGGAAGGGATCTCTGTTCATCATAGGATGATGAAGGTTTCAACTCACAAATACCGTCTCCTTCATTTCTATCTCCATAAGTCTTAGTCTCATAGTAATTGAAGTTCCAATGTGCTCCATTCCCATGTAGCACCCACAATCCCGTTCTCCTTACCCTGTTTAATGTTATTTAAAAAAAAGTTTATTAGTAGAAATTATTAATTTATATATACAACTTCCCCCCTCCCTCTTCCCTCCTTCCCTCCCTCCCTCCCTCCCTCCCTCCTTTTTTCCCTTCCTTTCTTCCTTCCTTTCTCTACATATCAATGAGACCAGACGGTGGCAACCCTTAATAACATTTTACTGAATAGTCAGGGATAATGGAAGGATAGAACAACAACAGACAGCATAATCAGCATACAAGTACAGAGCCATGGGAGAATGCTTTATAGGTTGGTTTGCTATGTCATTCTGATATATTTCTGTAAGATTTAATGCCACAACTTGATGTGCTTTAGGATTCTCGTTGGCCAAAAATCTAGGACATACTGAACTCACATCCAACATTTATTTACCTACGGTGTCATTTCTTGATTCAAGAATAACTTTGTATAAAGAGAATGTGTTCATTCATCTGACAAATAGAGACTATTTAGTACCTACTCCTAGCATGCACCTGACACTGTATTAAACACATATCAAAGAGTTCTCAATAAATTCTCTGAAAGTAGAACAACAAAAATAAAGCCTTTCTTTACTATTAGCCAGAGGGTTAGAATGATGTTAAGATTGACCCTCTTTTTTGGTACTCATAGATGATATAGCCACTGAGGTTAGTTTTAAAGAAAAATAAAAGGGACAAGAAACAGGAAAGTGAGGTGAGTCCAGGCTGAGATTAGTTAATAGTTCTCATAAGCAGATGACCTGAGAATGAAAAAGTCCAGGAAAAGTATACTCTGTGGATTCTCATTTAACAAGGAAAAAAAAAAAAAGACCGTATAAGCAAGCCAGGGAAATATCTCCTAAGATTTTGGGTTTAGTGCCTGAGTGCATGGACACACACACCCAATAGTGTGCTTTATTGAGGCTTGGGGCTTGAACTCTTGGTATAGAGTTGCAAAAGAGATCTTAAATCTTCACGCAAACTAACTGTGTTCTCATGAACTTGCATTCTATTGGAGATTAACAGTAGGAATTTCAGTACTGAGGAGTGATCTGAGCCTGGGATTCTGGAAAGAAAATTTCTCAATACTGTCACTGGGGTGCATTTCTCAAAGCCTCTATTATACCGGTCACTTCAATATACAAAGGAAGTGACAGCACTGTAACTGATGTTTTCAGAAGGGCTATTGGAATTCAGACAAGAGAGACTAAATCTGCCTGGAAAAGTCAAGATAGGATTTGTAGGGGAATTGTAACAGTTGGCTTTGGTCTTGAAAGATTGAGAATACGTTCACTGGGCCAGAATGGGAAGAAAGGCTATTTAAGAAGAGAAAAATGGCATTATCTGATCTCTGGTTTAGATAGGGAGTGTGAGGAATGATTTGGAAAAGGAAGTGACTGGATATGAGAAGATAAATGAGACCTCTGTTGGATCAGTCCAAGAGGAAAGGAGACAGGGGCTCCCTGGAAAACATCAGCAATGGAAAACATCAGCAATGGAGATAGAGAGAAGCTAACAGATTTGAATGACATTTCAGAGATAGACTTGGCAGTTTTTAGTGTAAGAGGGGTTTGCAAAAAGGGGAAGGAACCAAAGATGGCTCTAAAATGTATTTGGGGATAAAAACTGAGAAGAAAAGCAGATTTAGATGTGTCATGAGGAAGTAGTTCTGCTTTTAATGGCCAGGTACTTGTGGGATCCCCTGGGGGAGAGGTTCAGTGGGCAAATACACCTGGGATCATGGGGGAAAATCAAGTATAAATATAAAGATTTTGGAGTCACAGACATAGAGATAGTTGATGCCATATCAGAAAGTGATGTGTAAGGATGACTTATTGACTAAAAGGTTTAAGAAGGGTAAAGCACGGCTGGAGAAGAAAATTGAAGTGCTTACGGGATAGAAAGCAAAGGCAGTGCAGAAGAGAGCCTTTGAACCTTGATTTGTTGCATGGTTCTTTCATCTATGGGTTCATTCAGAGAAGGGGGTTTGATGATTGCATCAAAATACATGGCTTATTTCTGACTCTTGCAGCAGGTTGGATCAGGCTCTCTGCATTCCTAATGCCGGACATACCTGTGTTTGTCAACTGGCAACAGCCCATTCACATAAATGAAGCCTGATAGCCCCGCCTTGATGTTATCCATCTGCCTGATGGTGCAGTCTTGTTTTGAAGAGGTAACTTTAATGAACAAATGACTGCAAGCTAACAACTGACCTGAATGTTGCACCAACATTTAGCACATTTTCTAGAAAGAAAAAAACATGTTAAAAAATATGAAACGATGCAATGGGGTCTAATAATATACAATGAACAAAAGCGTGTTATTAAAGTCATTTTCCAATGCATCCTCATTTCATGACAAATCATTTCCTTTAAGAAGACATCCCATGTGGCTATTCAGTTAATACTAAATGAAAGGAAAGCTATAGGAGATGAAGTTATATACATTGGCAGAGGTTCCAAAGTCCATATGAAATCTATACTCCAGCACATCTTTATAAATGCCTGTAATACTCTTTTTTTTTTTTATTTTGTTAATCCTTACACAAGGATATTTTTCCATTAACTTTTAGAGAGGGTGCAAAGGAGGGGGAGAAACACAGAGACAGAACCATTAATATGAGAGAGACACATCTGTTGGTTGCCTCTGGCATGCACCCCAAGGGGGGGTGGGAGATCAAACCTGCAAATGAGGTATGTGCCCTTGACCGGGATTGAACTCAGGACCTTTCCGTCCTCCGAAGAACACTCTATCCACTGACCCAAATCGCTAGGGCTGTAATAGTCTTTTTAAAACAGTTTTCTCATCAGTATTTAAATATTTCCAGAGACATACCATGGTATAATCAAAATAGCAAATGAATAAATAAGAGTTTGACTCAGAAGATCTGGGATCAAATGCAAGCTCAGACACTTTGATGTTGGGAACTGCTTCCTAACCAGAAGGCACGAATCCCTCGAAGGTGTGCTCCCACAGCTTGATCCGTATTAAAATTCATTATCTTCCGGCAGTCAGACTTTCTCTTAGCTTTGTGTTCTCCTGCTGTCTTCATGTTTACATCTCTTCCTGCCTTCCTTGTGGTACGGTGGATAAGTACCGAAAATGCAGTCCGATTTGGGATTTTAGTCTGTTTCTGTCATTTAGTGATCGTATGACCTTGGCAAACAATGGAGCTGCTCTTAGCCCACTTTCTCTGTATGTGATAGGGAGAGCGATGGAGAGGCAGTTGTCCCAGTGAAAGTTTGTGGTAAGAAAGCACTCTGCAGTGCAAACATGCTCTTTGTAGGTGTAATTGTCTTTGTAGATCTAGGTTTCAGAGACAGCCAGTGTTTCTTCATTGTGATCCACATGACGATAACAGTGACATGGCTAACACAAACATGGTGGCTACTCAGTGTCTGACGTTACTAAAAGTGATGTTTGTATATGTTAACTAATTGAACCCTTACCATAACGCTATGATCTGAGTATTTTCTCTATTTTACCAACTAATCAGGGTGGATCAGGATGTGATCACCAAAAATCGGATGCCAAAAGTTGAACTCTTGGCCCTACCGCCTATTGGAAATCTACATGCGATTTCTATTGATGGTGTGTGGATTCCATACTTAGTGTGCATTTCACGCTGACATTGGTTAAGAGCAGTAAGGTTTTGGGTTTGCTGATATAAAAGGCAATGCATTTCAAAGGCCTGAGTCACTTTCAATGGTAATTTCAGGTGAAGCAAAGTTAATGTTGGCCTGGTCTAGAATGCATACTACTTCAATGGAAATTGTTTTTAAAAAATCACTACTACTAAAAGTGATCTGGCTTCATTTTGTTGTACGTGATTTACAAAGAAGACGGCAAGAGCAAATATACCTGCAGGTAAATGTTTCACTAAGAAATGATTGAGGCTAGTAGCACACTGACATGAAGGGGGAAAGAATTAATAAACACAAACTGCCTGACTCTCTGATAGGTTCTTCACCTCAACAAGAAAGTGAAGTATTTCACAGATCAAGACAATGGGAATTAGAGACATTAAATTTGAAAGGGTGACAGTTTACTGAGGATTGAAGGAACATCAAAATATCTTTTCCCCCAAAAAAATATTTGTATTGATTTCAGAGGAAGGAAGAGGGAAAGAGAGAGAGGGAAACATCAATGTTGAGAGAAAATCATTGGCTGCCTCCTGCACACCCTGCACTGGGGATCTAGCCCTGACCTGGAATCAAACCGTGATCTCCTGGTTCACAGGTCGATGCTCAACCACTGAGCCATGTTGGACAGGTCATCAAAATATCTTAAAAGAAAAAAGGACTCCTCTTTAGTCCACATTCAGCTATTTATTCTTTATTCAACAAATATTTATCAACTTTTTACACTTAACCAGGCAGTGTGAACATGACTTCAATGACAGCACATGGAACCTTTCTTTTCAGGTGCTTAAGAACAAATGGAAGACAGAGAAAGAAAAAGCCCACGCTGCCCCATCATTTGAATAAGCCAGCATGCTGGAGAACATGTAGGGGGAGAATTTATCCAGCCTTCAGCAATTGGGCAATTTCTGGAGGTTGTAATGCCTCCTTTGGGGGGAAAGGCACTGGCCAGTGTGTGATCAAGGGTGTCTTCCTTTTTTTTTTTTTCCCCTGATGAAAATTTAAGTTTGCTGTAACCTCATGACTATTGATGGAGAGGAGAAGGATGTGGAGGGTTTTCAGTAAATCACAATGTGCCCCTGGGACACTCTGACTTACAAGTTCTGTTTCTGAGATCTCTTGCTGGGAGTTCCCTTGGAGCCATGCCTGTTTATTTATTTATTTGCACCTATCTCTCTAGCAACCCATTGTCTTCTTCCTCCCCAGCCCTCCTGCACACCCTTTTCTTGTTCACCAGGAGTTGATTGGGTTCCAGCTGTGTGTTCTCTGGTAGGTGATGGACTCCCAATGAGGTAGTCCCCTGCTGGCAATAATAACACATCCCGTTCTGTTCTTTTAAACCCATTAAACTCTGCTCCAGATATTAAGTTGCTCATTTTAAAAATTAAAACTCTGGCACTTTTATGTGCTATCTTTCTCTATGGAATTTATTTACACAATATATTTCCCAAATTTTCCCCAGAGACCTTTTTGACCCACTTTTGCAAGTAGCTCAACATGTTAGAGGCAAATTCACTTAGTCTGTTTCCGTATTTCCTTTGGTACTATGTAGAAAGGAAGGCAACTACCATTGACTAAGAGGCTCATCTAGACCAGGTCACTTTAACTGCAGTTTTCATTGACCTTATGAGGTAGGGAGTTTGGTTAGAGAATAAACCATTTGTCTAAGGCTACTCTGTTAAGAGGGTAGGAGTCGGGAATGGGACCCACATCTGTCTATTCAAAACCATTGCTCTCTCCTTTGATTAATAAACACATGGGCCAGCCAGTCACCTGTTTTTGTAAGTAAAGTTTTTTTGGAACACAGCCCTGCCCATTTATTTATAGTGGTTTTAAGGCTATAATGGCAGAGTTGAATAACTGTCAAGTCAAAAATATTCACTATTTGGCTCTGTACATAAAAATGTTGTCAATCTCTGAATATATACAGGTAACTTAATAACTTCAAATAATAAATGAGAACTTTCTACTTGCAGGGTCTTCTTGATTTTTGTATAATTTCCAAGCTGTTGGAGCTAGGAACTTCATGACTCATTTATGACATTAGGGTAGTTTTATTGTTTATTTGTATGTTTTAAAACACACACACACAAAGCTGTTTGGTTGCATTAGATTCCAAGAGCTTTTGTTAAATTAGATTATTTTCGTAGGTTCTGATTGGTAATTGTTCTTTCACACATAATTTATTCACAAAGATATATCTATCCTATGTTCATTACAGCATTATTCAAGGTGGCCAAGACAGGGGAACAACCAAAGTGTCTTTTTAAAAAAATATATATATTTTATTGATTTTTTTTACAGAGAGGAAGGGAGAGGGATAGAGAGTTAGAAACATTGATTAGCTGCCTCCTGCACACCCCTTCACTGGGGATGTGCCCTCAACCAAGGTATATGCCCTTGACCAGAATCGAACCTGGGACCCTTCAGTCCGCAGGCCAATCAATGTTCCATCCACTGAGCCAAACCGGCTAGGGCCAAAGGATCCTTTGATAGATGATTGGCTAAAGAAGATATGGTACATATATGGTACTCAACCATAATAAAAGATTAAATACTGCCATTTGCTCAAGCAGTAACCCAAGGCAGAACGGATGGAGCCAACAACACACTACACTTTCCTGCTTACTCCTCTTTTTTATTTCCTTATCCATGGTATAACTTGAGAAAATTTGACACAGATATAGAAGCATGGAAGAAAGTTTTAAGAGGACCTGGTACTTAAGAAAGTAAGAATCTCTTGGCTTCTATTTCTTGCCATCATGATTTACTGATAAGAATATTCACATTCTCTGAGACAATCATTTCCATAACTGAAAAGATAACTCTAAGTATAAGATGCACTGAGATGGTAATAATTCATTCATTCAAGAAATATTTATTGTGCATTTATTTTCAGCAAGAATAAGAAATTAGAATAACTATAAATTTGGTGATTGAATTACAGTTTTTATTAAAACATTTGAACTGTTTCCTACCTATAGTATAAATCCCCTTAAAAGTGATTCTTACTAGTAAAAGGCAAGTACTTAAGGCTCTGTTGTTATGAAGAAATCAGGAATTGTCTTTCTTCTCACCTCTCTCCTCAAATAGTCTTATTAATAAAAATGTCTTAAGAAAATACATACTTCCATATTAGGTTGAAACCCAGAATTTTTAAACTATAACTCAAAAAGAAAAAAATATTCTGGTAAAAGTAATAATGGAAGTAGCAGAATCAGAGGAAATGCGAAATGCAGAGTAACCGAGCAGGGGCCTTTCCCTGTTAAAGGGTATTCCTCCCACCAAGAAACTGAATACCCCGAGTTTATCTCAATAGGAAGACTTTCTTATTTAATATTTCATGATTGAGTTTTTACTCTGTGCCAGGGAATGCACAAAGGGGTTGGGTTATAGCTATAAATCAGATAGGAGTGTAAAGCCCAGTGGAGAAGACAGGCAAGTAAACATAAGAGTTCAAGGTGACAAGTGCGAAGAGAGAAAGTTTGGGGAGCTCCTGGAAGCTTCCTTCCTCAAGTGATGGGGGCCGGCCCTGGAAAAAGGTGGAGAGAATGATATTTTCATAGTGGTCTTCCCTTGCCCCAGGTGCCACTTTTACTTGGTGTTCCTAATTTACCTTCTCTTCATATGTGCATGCTCTAAACCTTCAATTAGTTTGCAAACCCCCCAGGTCACAGGACATATTTCCCCTTCAATTGCTGGCAGTCCTAAAGGCTCTGCACAAGGTGGGTGCTCTATAAACATCATCAGCCAGCACAAGCCAATAATGGCTTCTTGCCCAGATGTTCCCAGAGCCTTGCTACACAACCAACCAGCTGGCATCCCCTGGGTTACACTCACATCTGACCAGGAGGGCACTAAGAAGGCCATTTCAGGGCTTCTCAGCAGATTAGCAGCCTAACTCCCATCATTGTTAGTAAGATTTGCTGAGGTAACCCGCCTGGAAAGGTAGAAAAACCCCCGCCATTAATATAGGAAGGGCAATACCTTCAGGACAGAACACATTCACCTAAGACATTAACATGATAATGTCACTGCTCCTGCAAGGTGCCTGGCTTGCTCATCAATATGCACATGCCATTTAGAAAGATACAAATGGGCAGGCCATTAGGGTGAACTATTTATATTCTGTTGCTGGAGAACAGAATAGGCTTTCTCCCTTGACCCTTTGTTTCTAGAGCGAGGTTCTCATTGCTCTGTTTAAGGGCCAGGTCTCTGGAAACTCTATAAGGCAGGGAGGCAAAAATCAAGCGGTTCTAGTAATAGTGAGTAGTTTCAGAGAGACCTGAAATTTGATACCTGAAAAGGAGTAAAGAAGTACTATTGAAAATTAAAGAGGTGGCCAGATCTGAGGAGCTTGCGTAATTGGTCAAAGAATTTTGATATTCCAGTGGGAAATGTGTTTTCTTTTTTTTTCTTTACTTATTAAGGTATTACATATGTGTCCTTATCCCCCCATTCATTGCTCCCCCCCCCCAATCCCCCACTCATGCCCTCACCCACCCTGGTGTCTGTGTCATGGGTTAGGCTTATATGCATGCATACAAGTCCTTTGGTTGATCTCTCCCCCTTACCCCCACCCTCCCCTGCCTTCCCTCTGAGGTTTGACAGTCTGATGCTTCTCTGTCTCTGGATCTGTTTTTGTTCATCAGTTTGGAAATGTGTTTTCTGAAAAGTTTTAAGTAGAGAAGAGTCGTGGGTAGAGATGTGCTTCAGGAAGGTTAAAGTAGAACGAGTGCGTTGGAATAATTCTAGATCCTCATTATTATGATTATAATTTCTTAATTTGAATTTATTTTCTGAAGCATTATATATTCTACACACGATCACTGTAATTCAGCTCATATTAACCTACTCAAAGTTCTTCATTGCTCTACCGGAGGTGTGTGGTGTGGTGGCCCGGAATGAGAGGAGAGCCTGTCTAATGTTAGTAACAATGTGTTAAAAGAAAAGCTGAAAGGTCAGAACTCAGAGAGATCTAGATAAGGGCAGCTCTAGAGATCTCAGAATCTGGACTTCTCTAGAGCTCAGCCTTCGAATTACTCAGCTCTAATCATGGTCACTGTCTATGAGGCTCTGCTCAAAATGCAGCTTTCTAGGCCAGAGCACCTTGTTTTAAACTGAAGTTGTATGGCCACCCCTGGAGTTCGAGGTTGGGTGGCATGATTAAAAATCTCACCAGAATAACAGGGCATAGGGAAAGGGTGCTGAGCCCACAAAACTTAAACAGAAAACAGTGACAGCCACAGGACAAAACAAACATATGTCCACTGTAAAAACATCCCTACACTAGAAAGTTTATACTTTTTAACATGACAATCAAGGCTCCATATGAGAGGACCCTATCTTACTTTTCAAATCTGATTTCTTAGAAGTGTTATCCTTGCATAAAATAATTCAGACCCATCAGACTACTTACTCCTGAAACGTTTTCATGTAGCCTTGCATTTATTTAAATACTGTCTCAATCTTTATTGTCCACCTTTCTCTTCTCCAAAGCCAAAAATCTATTCACCCTGACCAGCTTAATTTAAATATGATTTCCACACATCATCAGCTGTACTCAAATGACACTTAGTTCTATCTCTACTATGTCACATTTCGTTTGCCTTGTTATCAACAATTTACAATTTAAAATAATTGATACATATGTTATTTCATTTAACTCTGTTGTTTTATTGTCCTCGATCTTTTATTGACCAAGAAATGCTTCTCTAAGTTATTGATTTTATGCCTCCTCAACTAGATTTCAAGTTCTAAAGGCAAAAGCCTTTGTCTACTTGTGTGTCTCCTACAGTGACAACTATATTTTTGCAATAGTAGGTAGTCAATAAATGTGTGTTGAATAATAAATGAAATATTTAAGTTTATTATAAAATTATCAGTAGTTCTAGATTTAGAAAACAGGAAGTCAATGAAGTGAAATGAGCCTTCCTCTTATAGATAAGATTGTAGATAAACCTTGAAAATTATTTTTTGGAAAGACAGGGAAATGGTTAATGGAAATCCTTGGTAGCAGAAGTATATAGGCTGAGCCTCTTTGTGATCTGGAATGGCACTTTTTTTTTTTTTATGTTTAGCTTTACAAAGACAAAATCCTTTCAAATGGGATATTAAGCTGTTTAGGGTGTGGGTGAGTATGAGGTAAGAATGCTCTAAACAGTGATTTATCATCCACTCTCCTATCCTCCTTATCAGGTGAATCCATCAGGCAGCTGTCAAGTCTGTTTTTGTGATCTGTGATAGACTTTTAGCACCAGGCTTCCTCAGGCAAATTAAATTTGACATTCAGTTTAAAATCGGGGCTATGGTATGACCAATTCTAAAGGTAAACGTGATATAGCAATGGGCGTTCTGCTTACCATGGGACTTTCTATAACTTCCTGGATCTTATCCACAATAAAAGAACATTTAATTCATATTTCACAGATTTAGACATGTTTAGAACTAGAAGTCTTAACAAATACTTGAGGGCAAAGATTATCTTGCAATTCTTCTATTATTCATAGCAACCAACATCTCATGTTACTGTTGGTATAACCCCATGTGTATAATAGGCAGAGTCCAGGATTTTGAGTCAGACAGATTTTTGTCTCATCCATAACTCTGCTGCTGGTTTCCTGGATGAAATTAGGCAGAGTATTCGACCTAGGTTTCAGGTTTCCTACCTCTAAAGTGAGAAAAATACTTCCCTCCTAAGTTATAAAGATTAACCAAGCTAGCATATACTGTAAAATATATGTCGCACATAGTAAGCCCTTAAGAATGTACCCACTCCATTTCTACATAGGTGCTTAATAAACAGTGAATGGGATTTAACGACTCACCCAATGGCGTAGAAATGTAGTCCTGAATTAGTCTGCTATTCAAATACCCCTGGACAATGACTTTGGGATGGAATGTCAGGGATTTTTGAGTAAGGAAAGCCTTACAATCATGAAAAAGATCTGAAAGAAAAGGAAAAACAAAGCAAGATTGGGCAGGGAGAGTCTCATCTTCAAATGCAGATCTGACCCTGTCCACCAACCCACGTGGCAGTTCTAGGACAAAGATGGCCTGTTAGAGGATGCTGGCTGCATAGGAACAGTGCTCCGTGGTTGGCTGAGGGCTGCCTAGGAAGAAAGTGGGCTTGGCTTCAGAGCTGAGGCAGTTCCTGAAGGTGCTAATAGCTGAAGGCTGCCTGCTAACTCAACTCCTTGCTGCTGAATGACATGTTGTTGTTTTTTCTTAAAGGGAGAACTGAGTGGCACATCCCAAGGCTGTTCCATTAGTTCGAAGAGCAGTTATGACATTTAAAGGTTCATTTAATTCAAAGATAAAAAGACTTGGTAACTAAAAGATAAAAAATTTTTAAGTGGAATGAAAACTTTGATGTATAGGTGCAAACTGTATTCGGAACTAGAACTCTATGGGACTGAAGAAGAAAATTCCTATATTTCATGACTCAAATGGATAAAAATGTCAGTAAAATAAACTTAGATGGATATTGACATATAAATAGAAATAAAGAAAAAATGAGAACATGGGAGGCAAAGAGAACAAAATTAATTATTTCTGTGGAATGGCAATGCAGGATGAAGGAGACAGCATGATTTAGGAAGTCAGATAAATTGTGGGCTCATTCAGAGTTCTGGTGATTGCTAGGTGCTCTTCTACCTTATACAAGCTATTCAGACCCTCTGAGCAAGTTTAGTTATTCAATCCATTCAATCAGTCATTCATCAAATATTTACTGAGTGTCTACTATATTTGATACTATACATGATAGTCTACTGTGTTTAATAATGCAAGTATGGTTTCTCTTATGAAACACAGATAATTTTAATTATAAATTTTGATAATTATAAAGAAATAAAATTAATACAAGATGTTATGAAAGAATAGAATTCAAATTGGGCAGTATGATGTACTGGGCAGTAAGGAAATATTTTATTTGTGGAAATGGCAATAAAATTGAAACTCATGTTTAAATGAGATTAAAAATAGGGAGAAGTTACATTTCCAGAAAGAGGCAACAGTATGTTATTAGATCTTAATGGAATAAGGAGGAAACCATATTTCAGGAATTGAAGTAGGCAAGTATGAAGAGGAATCAAGTGATGGGAGATGAGACATGAGGGAGAGAAGATGGCAGAGCTCTTATTTGATAGGTTCTGTTGTCTCTGTGAAGTTCATCAACTCAGAGGTTTTTGGTGACTGGAGAAGAAATAAAATTAGTAAAGGGGAGAATGAGTTTACTGGAGAAACAGTAAGATTGCTGGAAGGTGTTTTGTGGCCATTGAAATAGGCAATTATAAATTTGTATATAGTGATATGAAGCTGTACAGTTATGTGATTCTCTTCCTCCATATGTAGTTGCTTAGTTGAAGCATGAAGTCCAGCTATTAAGTTCAATTAAGAATTGAAGCCAACATACTGTTCTGTTTTTATGTTAATCAATTCTAGTATAAAGAATATATTCCTGAATCTGTGCTAAACAGTTACTGGGACCAGACTGAAACCAAACCAAAAAACCCAAAACTAACTTAACTGTTAGTTTCAAGAAATATTTGCTCTTGGAAGTTAAGATTGTGAAACCACCAAAATAGCTTACTTATCAAGACTAGCAGCTTGTTTATCAATAGTCACTTCAAGCTCCTATCTCTGTGCCCACCAATCCAGGCTCCTGTGTCATAAATTCTGCCATTCTCAATTATTTCCTTATCTTTTCAGACTTGCCTTAAAATGACCTATTGCCAGCATACAGCCCTATAAATATCTTTTTCTGATTTCCCTCTTCTGAGCCCTTTCTAATATCCTGTCAAGATGGTATTCTTCTTTACTTCGGTGATCTAAATACCCTTAGTTTTTGCTCAATCACTGGGTGTTTCTGGTTGTCTTTGTAGGGAGTCAATAGCCAACATAAGATTGGGAGTTCTTCAAAGAGTGGTGATGGAAGGTGTTATGTGCAAAAAAAATGAGGATATTTGCTAGTGTGCTGTTTTAGAGGATTGTTGATGAAGAAAATAAAAACAGGGAACTAAATGTTGGGTTTATCAACTTTGGCACTGTTGATATTTGCGACTGGATGATTCTTTGTTATGGGAACTGTCCTTTGTAGGGTATTGAGTAGCTTCCCTGGCCTCTCTACCCATTCGATAACAATGATACTTACATATCCAGGGTTGTAAACCAAAAATGTCACTGGACATTGTCATGTTTCTTGGGGACATGAGAATCAGTGGGCTAGATAGAAAGAGAATGGAGGAATTAATTTATTGGTTACCTAACTGATGTCAAAAGGAATATTTTAGTAGGAATGCTTGGATAAATAAATGGTCAGGGTAGGTGAGTGTGATTAAGGAGAATACTTGAGTTAGGTATTTCCAATTTTAGAGTGCAATTTCAGGCTCTATCATCTTTCAGAGTGTGGCCATGGAGACTCCGTGTGTAATATGCAGCAGAGTAGAACACTTGATGGGAATGTTAAATATGCCGCAAGGTGAATAATCAAAAAGTCTGGTTTTCAATTTTTAGCAAAAATGACTAAAATGAACAAAAGAAGCAGAAATTTTACGTATCTCAAACATATCCCTGATTGAGTAATAAACAATGAGAATGATGTTGATGAGTCTCCATTAATAATAAAAATTATTTTAATAACATTGACATGTCCCTGTTTTAAGATACAATGTTTAGTAGGAACAAATTGTCTTCAATGCTAGGGCATGCTGAAAGAAATAACTCCTGCATTTACTACCTTGAGTCAATTCTACTGAGACCATACATATAAGCTTAAGCATTTATTATGACTATACAACAGGATTAGGTTCTGGGCTAAACCCCGTGAGTCTTATTTACTCAGCGAAATTTTATTAGTTGTCATAAGTTATCTTAAATTAATCAGATAAAGCAAACACAGAAGTAGTGCAGCTGAAGAGAATCATAGGTAGCTGGGACTTCTATGTGAAATATGGTTAGAATGCAATAATCATTAGGGTAGACTATTTCATTTAGGCTATGACTTTATTCTTATACATTAACATTAAAGAATCAAACATTATGCCAAGTACATGATTGGATAATGTCACCAGTAAGCTCAAATCTCATATTTTTTATTCATTCAACTGAAAATTGAAGAATGTGACTGGTCTTGACATCTGCAAAAAAAACAAACAAAAAAAAAAACACACCCCAAAACTTTCATCTCCTTCTTCTTATCTAGACTCACCTCTGATTTTAGTCCTTTTTCCTTCACTCCCAGACTTTGAGTTCTAGACCATATTATGCTGACTAGTGCACCAGTGCCTTTTGGCTTTTAGAAACATGTTTTGAGTAAATCCCCACTACCATTTTGAAGGCACAATTTCACTTACGCAGGCAGATTTGAATAGATACAATCTAGGTTTAGGCCATGGTGATCAAAAGCGAAGCTTTTCTGCCTCTATACCTTCCCTAGAGACTGACTTTTTTCTTGGAAGGGATCAAGCAAGCCAGTTAGTATAGGCCCTTTACAAGACCTGCTGGTGGCTGCCTTTTTGCAGCTAAGTAGAGACTCGGTGAAGAATGTGCATTTTGGCCCATAACAGGTATTTTTCCTTAATTATAGGGGATATTTTTGCTTGAGCATGAGCCCTCAATAATGCCAGTAGAATTACACTATTTAGATTGTGACATCACAGAGGTAGGCAACTATTTTCTCCCAAAATGTTTACATTGCATTTTAGAGGGGAAAAAATCATGAAAGAGACTTTAATGGCACTTTTCTTTATATAGAATTTAAAAGAGAAAACAAATCTTAGAAAAACATTTTTCCTGTGGTCTCACTATACTTAGTACAACTACAAGAAGTTCTCTCTCTTCTAAAATGCACAATTTTCTTTTCTTCAAAATCTATATACTTATGTAGTTTTTGTGTCCTTTTTTCCCAAGAAAAGGGGAAAAAAGGCCCTGAAAATAGACCCAACTTACCAGGCATCAGTAAACTATGCAGAGCCTCAATTTCAGGCCTAGAATTTTGGAGAAAGTAGATTCTTTATAAGTTCCCACCTTAAGTATATTTCTTAATTATAGCCATAGCTTTCTCCAGGATTTAAAGTAAAGATAATAGAATAAAATAAACTCCTTCCCCATACTTGAATCCCAATTTGAAATATTCTGACTCCCAAATTTCTTCATGTACCATTTATTATTTTGGGTTTCATAGAAAGAGGTAAAGGAAAGAAATCAGGAAAGTATGAGGTGCATAATGGTTCATTCATACAACGATATGAATCTCAGGCCACAAGGTCGAGTGTGTAAGAAATGTGACCTTTTATTTTCCCTATTTCTAGTTCAAGCAGCCATTTAATCAAGTGCTTCATTTCAGTTGATCTAGAGTAATCACAATCATTTCAGGGCTCTGGTTCTTCTTTTAGAAGTTGTGTTCAAGGTCTTAGGGGACTTAATGAGCACCAACTATACTATACTAACTGACAATGACATAGGGCCAGGGCCAATATTTATAATCAAATAACATTATAAATATTGGCCCTGGCCCTATGTCATTGTCTTCTACACTGGCATATATGGAGATGCCTTTAGTCCCACTTGACCTTCAGTAATCAGACATGTTGGCCACTATGGCACCTGCTTTGTGCATGATTGCCAGGTCTCTACAGGTCAGGGTCTCTCAGGTATTTCTAGATTCTTACGCTTTTGTGTGAAATATAATATTATTTGTATTTTTAATATTTTACAAATCAGAATATTTATGTGCTCAAGAAGTATTTGTTGAATTTAAACTCTAGTGAACTTTGAGATGAGTTTTAAATCATAGTTGTTCTTTGTCAGATGAGAAAGGGTCCTTATTCAAGTTCTTATTCCAGTTGACTTTGAAGAGTGGCCTAGGGCTGAAAGACTATGCCTGTGGTAATAAATATATCTTCAGCTGGTTATGAAGAGTGTCTTCTGTTTCCTAAAGTACTTTGGTCAACACATTATACATCTGACAGACAAGCAAATACAAATATAATACAAGCCCGGCCAGTGTGGCTCAGTGGTTGAGTGTCATCCCATGAACCAGGAAAACAAGGTTCAATTCCCTGTCAGGGCACATGCCTGGGTTTTGGGCTCAATCCTCAGTGGGGGGCGTGCAGGAAGCAGCTGATCAATGATTCTCTCTCATCATTGATTTTTTTTTATCCCTCCTTCTCCCTTCCTCTCTCTGAAATCAACTAAAACAAACAAACAAACAAACAAAACAAACCCACAACAAATATAAAACAAGATTAATAGGATCAAAACAAAATAACAAGGAGGACATTTTAAAATATATAGTGCCTCACTTAGATTTTTTTTCTGAGCCTTCGCCTGACAGAGTGGTCTCCTGCATCAGGACTGATAAGAGTTAAAATGAAGTTTTGCAAGTTTACCCACATGATGACCTCAGTCCATAAAAGGTCAATCAATTCATGTTTTTCTGAAACAGCATGATCATTTCTCAATTGTAGTTGCATTAGCAAGTTCCCATTAGAGTGCAGGCTATTAAACAATTAAATAAATGTTGCCCATCTGTGCACCAGCAATTTCAGTGACTTATTGTACAGTTAATCAGAATGCTTAATCAGCGTGTCAGTGGTTACCCACTTGGCTAGGGGCACAGGCATTTTATTGTGTTGGGAATTGCAGAAATAAAGTTGGATGAAATAATTTCACCATGGGAGCAAAGGCAGCTAGAGATTAAGGCACTTTGTTGTCTTGGTTAATGTGAAGAGTATGTAGCTTTTTTTTGTTTTTATTTCCGTTTTGTAACATTTGCCTCCACCCAGGCCATAGCATTTGAAATGTGCATGACAAACATCTGGTCAATTCCTCCAGGGTGTTGTCAGGTTCTCTCAGCATCCCATTTCACCCAGTCTGAAAACAACACTTCCCATTTACATCATACCTTTACCTAATGAGCAAGGAAGTAAAAATAATAATTATGTAAAACCTGGGAAGAAATAGAGATTCTTATGCACATCTGCAAGACTAAAAGGAATATTCTAGTAATGTTGGCGGGTTGTCTGAAAATCCATTTTCAATCCACTAATCGCTTAAGGGGTTGACTGACAGCAATAGCATCTTGCAGCCATGTTCTTCTCAAAGGTGCCAAAATATTGGTGCTTAAGTACATGAATGCTGTGCTAGAAGGCAGATTATTCACCTTGCTTTACTCCAAGGATGCATAGGAGGATAACCTAGGAGCTCTTTCCAAATGAGGAAACTCGTCAAAACAACCATTGCCTTTCATCAAAGACCTCATTATCAAGAGACTGATGTTAAAAATACAGTTATTTAAAAGAAAAAGAAAAGAGAAAATTAGCAGTTTGAGGAAATAGGATGGAAGTAAAATGAATGGCAGAACATGAATTTGGTTTTAATAAAAGGAATATGCATGTATTACAATTACTTTTAAATGCATGTGCAGAAAACTTAGAATAACTTTGATTTAGACCAGAAATACCAGTAAGAGCTTATTTTTCTCTCATGTAAAAGTTTGGAGCTATGCACTCTAGGGTCATATGCCCTCTCTGCTCCTCTAAGTGCTCAAAGACCCTGGAACTTGCTGGGTCTGCTTTCTCTACTACGTAGTTTTCATTCTTATGTTTCAGGCAACAGGAAAGAGGAACACATGTAATAAAAAGAGGGAAAAAGTGCAGATGCCTTTTAAAGATGTTTTCTGAAGACTGCCACACATTTCTGAGCATATTTCCTTGACTAGAACCTAGCAATTAGACGACATTTTAATGCTAGAGGAACTGAAAAGTGTTGTTCATTTTGGATGGTCATGAATTCTGCAAAATATCAGAGAATCTATGTCCATGAAAATAATATTAAAAACACAGTAGGGTAAAACATTTTCTAGACTCCACAACTCTCATTCCACTCCACAAAGGTAAAATTCTTTTGACTGTTTCTGTTGGGTTCTTCTAATAGTTATTTGCATAACTCTAAACAATTTTAAATTCCTTTCTTTGCAGTGTAGTAGGCTGTAAATTTTTCCTAAGTAGGAGGGATTATTGTAAAGTCTGCTCATTTGGATTAATTGTATCCTAATCGAATGAAGAAGGAATATGCAAATTGACCATCACTCCACAACAAAGATGGTGGCACCCACAGCCAATAAGGAGGGGATATACAAATTGACATGGCAAAGATGGCGGCAGCTGGGCTGGGATGCTTGTGTCATTGCCATGGCGACAACACAGGCATTCCGCCCCACCCTGGCCACTCCGGGCCTCTGGGCAGTGCATGCACACAGGCGCAGAGCAGCTGGGCTGGGTGGGATGCCTGCTATGAGGTGGAGGAGGTGGGGGGGTAGAGAGAGCTACAGGAGGGCAGCAGGGCTGGAGCGAAGGCAGAAGGCGACTCTGGCCAGAGCGAAGGTGGAAGGCAGCAGCCAGAGTGAAGGCCCGGATCCCGGGTGCTGGAGGGAAGCCGGTGCCAGCGGCCAGGGGAAGGAAGGCCTATTCTTGCATGAATCTTCGTGCATCGGGCCTCTAGTTTTAAAATAATCAGATCTGGAGAAGGCAGAGAGTATGAATATCTACCCAACTGCTAAATTGAGGAGGCCATACACTGGGGACCAGTCCTCTCAGTAGGAACAGTGACGTCCCCACATGTCTACCCTCAGGTTCAATTACTTGTGGTTATACTCCCAGTTATAGTTTATTATAGTGAAAGAATACAGACTGAAATTAGCAATGGGAAAAGGCATCTGTGGCAGAGTCTAGAAGAGACCAGGTATGGAGCACATACTTGCCTTCCCCCAGTGATTTAAATGGGCAGCACTTATTGCTCCAGTAACAGTGTGTGAGTGACAGTATACATGGAGTGAATGTAGGAACCTCACCTGAGCCTTGCGGGTTTTTATTTCTTTATTTATTGGGATTTGGCCATGTAGACATGGCTAACCACCCCTGTGGCCTACCTTAGTCTCCAGCCCCTATTACTAGGTGGCCAAAGCCCCCACCCTTACCATATTGTTATCATAGACTATCTGGTGTGGCCCAAAACCCTCAGGTAAAGGAAGACTATTATCATGCAGGATATCCAAAGGCTTATAGGTTACTTTCCAGGAGCTAGGGACCAAGGGTCAGACTTTTCATTGTGCAAGGCTAATTCTTCACTGTACAGACCCTAATGCTGCTAGACAGGTCACTCAACTTCTTTAAAGAACAGTTCTTCAGCTCATCCTATACAAACAGTGCACCTGTATATGCAGGAATGAAGGGGATCCCATTCAGGCTCTGCTCTCTTGTTGCTCCTACTTAACTTATGAGCCTGGAGGCATCTGCAGGACCCACCTGCAGCATCCCTTGTGATACTGTGCACTGATTCCATTTCTCCATGGTTTGTCGATAGGACGTCATACACCTTCCATATTTCAGAAACACATAAACTTATCTGTGCCTGTAATGATCTTTCTTTCCTTATCTGCATTGTTATGGATGTATTTCCTTTTGATTTTTTTTTACATAATTTCAATAGGGGTTAGGAAGGATTTGAGATACTCAGCTCAGCTCACTGTGCCAAACAGAGAGGTCAAACATGACGTTTTGCACACTAACTTTGGAAGAAATTTTTTAAAATTACTTGTGCCAAAACAATTTATTGATTGGAATTACATTTTTCCCCTCCTCTCCCTCTTCCTCCTTCTTCGCCTCCTCCCCCTCCTCCTCCTCCTCCGCCTCCTCCTTCTTTTTTTCTTTTACATTTTACAATAACTTACAAAATGCTTTTCAGTTAGAGTTGACATTAAACATTATATTAGTTTCAGGTGTTCAGCACAGTAGTTGGGCACTTACATAAATTACTAAGTGATTTCCCATGATAAGCCTGGTACCCACCTGACACCATGCATGGTATGGAATTCTATTTCTGACTTGCTTTTCCTTTGGGGAAATGGGAGCTTCCATGTAAGTAAAAACCTGTAAGAAGTCATGTCACAGAATCCTGCTAAGATCTACCAGTTTCTGGTAAATCATCATGGTGACTATAAGGTTCTTTAACACATTAAAGATGATTACAAATTATTTGCCCATCTCTTATCAAGAGAAGCATCTATGTCCCCTTCCCTTCAATAAGTTGACCAGTAAAATATGGTGGAATTGTTGCCATGCTAGTTTCTTAGCACAGGCCTTAAACGACTGGCATCTTGCCATAGCCGGTTTGGTTCAGTGCATAGAGAATTGGCCTATGGAACAAAGGATTTGATTCAGGTCAAGGGCATGCACCTAGGTTGCAGGCTCCTCCCTTGCTCAGGCCCTGGTCATGATGCATGCAGGAGGCAACCAATCGATGTCTTTCTCTCACATCGATATTTATCTCTGTCTTTTCCACTCTCTCTCAAAATCAATAGAAAAATATCCTCTAGTGAGGATTAGAAAACAAAACAAAGACCGGCGTCTTCTCCATCCTGTATCTTAGAACAAAGCCATTATGTAAGACTACTACCCTGAAATTACTAAGCTAACCATGAGAGATGTCCATCCACTAAGAGGCATGTGAAGGATGAAGCCATCCTAGGCATTTCATCCCCAGCAGATGCAACATGGAGAAGAACTAAAGAAGCAGTTGATAGTCAGAAAGTAAGCCCCAGACATATGGCTCTAGTCACACTCTCAGCAACTTCCAGCCATTGAAGTCACCCCATCTGAGGTCCTTGTTATCTTGGAGCAGAGTCAAGCTATTGTCTCTATGCCCTTCTCAAATATCAGATCCCCCAAAACGGTGAGCATGATCAACTACTTGTCCTATCGATCTTTTATGCAGCAACAGATAACTAGAACAGGTTTTATAAGCCTGGACTTTTCTTTTTGATAAGAATTCTGTGTTTTTCGTGTTAAAAATTCCCCCTATTTCTCTAGGGAGAGTTCTGGATGTTGGAGCTAAAGGAGACATTTTCCTAAGGCAGTTTATTTCTTTGCATCATCTAAAGCTTATTATATTTGTAATCCAATAGATATATTATAAGATTTATATTTAGTTTACCAATTAATGGATTAGGATATTACTTCATTTATAGCATGTTAAATGATGCATAACTGTAATACAATACAAATGAAACATGATGAAGTGCAGAAATGTATATACAAATTTGATTCAATATGTTCCCAGTTTCTCCTGCCCTCTGTCAGTGTGATTGCTTTTGCATAATCCATGTCTCTAATTATCCTTCTCTCTGCTTTGCATATAAATAGCTAATTAGATAGCATCCCTGTCAGCTGTGAAATACATAATATCCAAAGGTGCACTCCTTTAGAAATTTTATTTGGGATAACGTGTTGTGCTAACCCAGTGGTCGGCAAACTCACTAGTCAACAGAGCCAAATATCAAAAGTACAACAATTGAAATTTCTTTTGAGAGCCAAATTTTTTAAACTTAAACTTCTTCTAATGCCACTTCTTCAAAATAAATTCGCCCAGGCTGTGGTATTTTGTGGAAGAGCCACACTCAAGGGGCCAAAGAGCAACATGTGGCTTGCAAGCTGCGGTTTGCCGACCACTGTGCAACCAATTAAAAAACCATGAGGTTCAAATTCGGTGAATTGTTTGATGATTTAATTCAAAGTTAACAATGTCACTTGTGAATCAAGATATTGATCTAAGTCAGCAATTTTCAACCTTTTTCATCTCATGGCACATGTAAACTAGTTACTAAAATTTTGTTGCACACCAAAACAAATATTTTTTGCTGATCTGACAAAAAAAAAGGTATAAATTTTATTCATTCATTCTGGTCAGCTATTGTTGTGTTGGCTGTTGTCATTTTTGTATTTGAAAATCTAAGGGAAAAGAGATCATTGCCTCTGACTAAATAGTCAGGTATTGCATGTTTTAAAAATTCTTTCAGTGCAGGGTTGAAAATCACTGGTCTAAGTGATGTACTTATTTTGAGTTATCTGTAGAAATGAGAAATGTTTAGTCAATTTGCCATTTTAAACTGAAGTTGTTTCTATTTTAGGCATTTCATAAAATAATTATTCATATAATTTAGGGTCATATTTGAATATAATTTAGATGAGTTTAAAATATTTTCCATGAACACTTTATATACATCTTTGAATGTTTTCTATAATACTGGAAATATTTATTTTTCTCTCACTACTCTCTGTTTAGCTTATGGAATTGTCTCTTTGTTCTTGGGTATTAACAAATTTTACTATTAGATGTCTTTTTAAATAACAATTTTAGCTCTCTTAAACTCACTCTATATGACGACTCAGAACGTTTTTAGCTTAGGAATTTTAAAAATTATTTTTCTTTATTATTACTTTCCTGTCCATTCATCTCGTAGGTCTAGTCTCCACATCTCTTAACTTAAATATGTATGATTAAATATGTATTTAAGTGTTAAATATATATTTAAATGTTAAATATATGTTTAAGTGTTAAATATATTTTAATATTTTATATATATACTAGAGCAGTGGTCGGCAAACTCATTAGTCAAAGAGCCAAATATCAACAGTACAACGATTGGAATTTCTTTTGAGAGCTGAAAACCGACTTCTGCGCATGGCCATGAAGTTTCAATCGCACTGTACGTGTGCGCCCGCACGTGGTATTTTGTGGAAGAGCCACACCCAAGGGGCCAAAGAGCCGCATGTGGCTCGCGAGCTGCAGTTTGCTGACCACTGTACTAGAGGCCCAGTGCATGAAAATTCATGCACTGGATGGAGGGGGGGTGTCCCTCAGCCCAGCCTGCCCCCTCTCACAGTCCAGGAGCCCTCAGGGGTGGGAGGTGACCCAGTGATCAGGGGAAGGCGTTGCCCCCATCACACCTCTGCTGCTGCCACTGCTGGCAGTGCAAGCCTTGGCCGGCTGTGGTTACCTGAGCCTTGGGCAGCCCTGAGTGGCTGGGAAGCCGCCATCTGAGGCTTGCCTGCTCCTTGGGTTGGCCCTGGGCGGCTGGGGGCTGAGGGGACTGGGGGACTCGAGAGACAGGTGCTGCATGCCTGCCGCCCCAGTGGGGCTAAGGGGACTGGGTGCCACCATCTTTGAGGGTGTGGAAATCAATTAGCATATTCCGTCCTTATTGGCTGTGGGTGCTGCCATCTTTGAGGGTGGGTCAGTCAATTAGCATATTCCCTCCTTATTGGCTGTGGGTTCCACCATCTTTGAGGGCATGGAAGTCAATTAGCATATTCCCTCCTTATTGGCTGTGGGTGCTGCCATCTTTGTGACAGCATGAGGGTCAATTAGCATATCCCTCTTTATTAGATAGGATATATATATAATTTTTTTCTTACTGTTCTTTTTGTCTTGTGTTATAAGAAAATTTTTGACTTGATCTTTGGTTCATTAATTTGATTTTTAATAGGAATTGTTCTATTTGTCCTTCAGTGACGTTTCCTACAGCCTGTCCCATCCCTCATTCATGACTTACCAATTGCTTTGCAACAAAATGCTGCAAAATCTAGGGGCTTAAACAAGCAAACACTTATTATATCATAATTTCTGTGCATCTGGAATTTGGCATGGCTTGACTGTGTTCCTCTGCTTCAAGGTCTCTTACAACACTGCGGACAGTTGTTGGCCAGGGCTGAAGTCTCATCTGAAGGCTCAGTTGAGGGATTATCTACTCTCAACATGTTGTTGGCAAGCTTCAAAGCTGTAGGACAAAGGGTCTCAGTTGCTTGTTAACTGTTCCCCGGAGGACTTCCACAGTTTCTTGCTATGGGGGCTTCTCCATAGGGCAGCCCACAACATGGCAGCTAACTTCCATGTGAGTGAACAAGCAAGAGAACCAAAGAAGAAGAGCAAGATGGAAGCCGCAGTCTCTTTGTAACTCAATCTTTGAAGTACTATTCACCAATTTTGTCATATTCTATTTGTGAGAAGAGAATCGCTAGGTTCAGCCCATACAAAAAGGGAAGGTATTAAACAAAGGCATGAATACCAGGAGGTAGGTTCACTGGGAACCATCTTAGAGGTTGCCTAACACATACCCCCAACCCATTCCCTGGATTTGAATAACTACAACTGGTACAAATTCTTATTGCTTTTGAAATAGTGACCAGTTAATTTTTAATAAATGTATTATCCTTTTGAATCTCTCAGAGGGTGATAATTAAAATTATTTGAGCATCTCCTCAGATTTCTGCAACATCAGTTTAATTCTGTGTTGCATTCTTTCAATTGTTTAGTCTGTTTAGTGATTGGTGCATAGCTTTTCACATTTATAATTAAAGGATTAGTTTGATCAGTACTGCAGGTCGTCGACATGAGAAAAAAATTTGTATTCTACTGGTAGTGCTTACAAATTCTGATTTGAAGGCTCTGGCTTGTGTGGTCATGCAGAGAAGGGCTGAGTGGAAACAGAACGTGGCAGGTCCATACAGCGTTTGTCTCTTGAGCACAGCTGAAAAGTTATTTGAGAAACTCCTCTTTTTCTCTCTGGACCAAAGCCCATGCTGGGTCTTTCTACTTTTAAACAGAGAAGACTACTTGAGATTTAACCTGAGGGAAGTTACTTTGAGAGGAGCCTCATGCAGCTGCTCTTTCTGTGGTCTTTAATTAATTACACCAGAACTTGCCCCATGGCTCACTTCATTTTTCAACCCTCTGGGCTTTGATGTGAAGTTAGGACATGGCTTTTCCAGGAAAAACTTTATGAGGTTCTCTCTCTCTTTCTTATAGAGATTCTCTGTCAGTGGAGTTTTCTGGTAACTCTCCTTTGATTATCCAGAATATCTTTAAGTCGTGCTCTAACCAATAAAAATCCAATTATATTCCTTTTAATCTAGCTCAGGTTGTCAAATCCTTGAATGCTTTAAAAGAGAAATCCTGTCATTTGTCATTTAGTTTTATCATTTAGGATTCATCTTATCTTGGTACTTCATTATGCTTAGGCAATGTACTAAGGCTGGCATGTCATTACATTTTAAGTCAGATTCAATTTATATGGTCATATTTATTAAGTCAAATGAAATTTTAAGTCTATTATACTCTAGCATGCATAACATTATGAAAATATTTTAGTTCACATGAAACTTTCACATAAAGGGCATTTGGGGCTTTAATTCTTGACCTCACCAAGTTGAGGACATTGCTGGTTATATCCTTGTGCTAGATATGTTAATAATTTCAATACATAAGAGTTCTAAGTAAACTGTGAGTTGGCCTCAAGCAAAATTGTAAAGTATAGAATTTGTCCTCATCATATTGCTCATTTGAGTTTGACATTTGCACTCAGACATTTAGTGAAACTTACCAACTGTCCTAGATATTCTTCCAAATTCTATCCTCCCAACAAGTCAAACTACTACAAAAAAAAACTTATTTTTAGCTCAGTGTAACAGTAATAGTTAACAGTTACTGAGTACTTTAATATATACCAAAGGCTGCACCAGGCACATGGCCCACATTGCCTTATATAACTATAAAAATATTTCCCTGCTGAGATATATAAATTGGTGTGGGCATTTTGGCAGTGTATATTAAAAAAACAACAACAAAAAACAAAAAATCTTTAGCTGATGTTGCATCAACCTATTTTTTTTTTTTTAGAAAACACTTTTATATCTGCATATTGAGATGTTCAAGGTAGTTAATTCAAGCGTATTTACAACAGATAAAAATCAAAAGACTATTAATCCACAATAGAGCCTTAGTAGACATGGAAATATTAAGAAACAATTAAAAATTATCCTACTCTATAGGTACTAACATGGATATAACTCCAGGAACTATGCTGAATAAGAAAGCAAGTTAAATAACTTTAGTTCTTATACAGTATAATATGATCAATTAATCAATTATCTATCTATAAAGTCTATAAGACCAAACAATCTACAAAATTGGTTATAACTGCATAGTAAAAGTGTTTTTTAAAAAAATTTAAAAAATCAATAAAAATAGTTTCCAGGATCAAAACTGCATCTGCAGGTGGTAGTCAAAGGGTATTTCTATTTGTGATGTTTACAATGTCATGAAATGAACATATTTACATATTTCAAATTTTAAAAAGGTATTTGACAGTTGCTTTCACTTAGTTATAGAAGAATTATTTTTAAAAATATATTTTTATTGTTTATAGTATTACTTGAAGAATTTTTAAGAAAAGACAAAAAAAAAAAAAAAAGGAATCCACAAAACTGTTGTTGAAACATAATGTCCTCCTTTTGTCTTGGCTTGAGACCTTAAGGGCACCTGTAGGGTTTCATTTGCAGGAGGAGGTTGCATTGTACAAAGAGCAAGGAGCAACTCTACATACCAGGTCCATTTTATCTTTAAGGTTATTTAATCTGGATCCAAACTTGTCAGTAAGGTGTGATTATTACTAATTTTACAGATGAACAAACTAATGACTTGAAAGGTTTTATATACAATTTGCCCCAAACCCAATTGTGTGTTAGTGTGAGTCCATAACAGTAAAACTTGGGTGTGGAATAAAGCTTCTAGCACATTGTGCAGGCTTCTGCTGTCCGTGGAAATCTCTAGATTCAGAGAAATCAGGCAGACCTGTTGCTAATCTCTCTCCCTCAAATATCCTTGCAGTTCCTTGTTCATTGCCCTGCATGATCATTCTTTTACTTTAACTCTTTGATTCTTGTTTAAAAGCATGTATGCTTAGAAAAGCTGTCTCTTAAAGACATCATTTTTATATGGTGACAGACTCTAAGGTGGTCCCCGGTGACCCTAGCCTCCTAGAGGTCATGCTTTTGTGTAATTCCCTTTCCTTGAGTGTGGGCAGGACCTATCACTTTCTTCTGACCAATAGAATATGACAAGGTTGAAGGGATGTCACTGTCATGATTATATTACCTTATATAAGAGTCCATCTTGCTGGCTGACTTGCTCTAGCCATCTCCTTTCTGGCCTGTTGAAATAAGCAATGTTGGAGAAGTCTACAGGACAAGGTGTCCTCTAGAAGCTCTGGAGAACCTCTGACCCACAGCTAGCCCCGAACTGAAGCTCTTCATCCTATAGCTGTAAGGAAAGAAATTCTACCAACCACCTGAGTGAAATTAGAAGCAGATTCTTCCCCAAACAAGAATGCAGCCTGGCCAGTGCACTGCAGCCCTGTGTGTCCCTACACAAAGGACCCAGTAAGCCTGGTGACCAGAAACGGTGAGATAATAAGTGTATATTGTTATGAACCACTACATTTGTGGTAATTTGTTACACAGCAATAGATAACTAATACAATCAACCAGGCCTAAATTACTGTGAATGAGTTTCAAATCTCCTTACAAATTAGACTTGGTAATTTTAAAGGAGAATAGAAAGGGAGAACTGGATCCACTCGGTATCTGAGAGTGTGAACAGAGCTGCCACTAAGAGAGGGTAATGTGTGTGGGAAGAAGATAGTGACTGAAGGTTCCTGGTGATGATCTTTGTTAGCTTCTCAATGTTATCCAAGGCCAAATAGAGAATATATATTGATTGGATTTCCCGATTCTAGTTTTGAACATGAATAAAAACCTCCAGGAAATGACTTCTCTCTCGGCAACTATTAAACCTCTTGACTAGTTCAAGTCATCTGAGTAGAGATGGATGGCTAAAGGCTATAGAAGCATTTGTTTTTGAAGATATTACAAATTTGATGTGGGTTATAATCACCAACAGAGACCATGTCCTATCGGTAAAACTTTAATGATATTCTGGTATCACGCTGATCTTGATCATTGTATTCCATCTCTTCTAAGTGGATGTCTCTGCTCTGGGGTAATTACCTGCTGCTGTGGGTTTTCAGAGCTGTTTCATTGAATCTCTTTCTTGGTGATGACAGGAGAATTATATTTATCTTGAACATTGCCCTCTTTCATTCCACAGTGTATTGCTACTGGCAATTCCTCCCCCCCCCTCCTCGCCCATATTCTGTTAAATGTCAGATAATCAACTGTCTCATTCTAAGGAGCATCTCAGGGTTTAGACTTTTAGGTTTCATGGTTCCTGTCCTCTGCACTATTTCTTTAGTTATGAAGAAACACAGAAATACTTGGATCTGGTGCAAGAAGTCTTTGTATATCATTTGCATTTACTAAATACATGAATTGCAAAATGAGTAATTCCTCCCTGCATAAGTCTGCTTCTATTAACCTAAGGCAGTGGTCGGCAAACTGCGGCTCGCGAGCCACATGCGGCTCTTTGGCCACCCGAGTGTTCTAACGCCACTTCTTCAAAATAGACTCGCCCAGGCCAAAAACCGACTTCTGCGCATGGGCCACGAAGTTTCAATCGCACTGTACGTGTGTGCCCGCATGTGGTATTTTGTGGAAGAGCCACACTCAAGGGGCCAAAGAGCCGCATGTGGCTCATGAGCTGCGGTTTGCCGACCACTGACCTAAGGTAATGTGAGGAGAAAAGGAGGGAATTTGGAGTATGATAGACCAGGAATTGAATATTGGTTCTGCCACTTGCTTTCTGGTTACGATCTCCTTAGACTTCAATTTCCTTATATTAAAGGATGACACTATCTACCTCAAATATTGTGAGTAGGGGGGAGGTGTCAATTAATAGAAATATTAAAATGTAGATGACTACTTGTAATTCAAAAGAGGCCTAAGAGTCAAATAGAATTTGATTGAGCAGTACTTAATGGCAGAAGATTCTAAAATCTCTATCCTTTCTCTCTAATCCTAAATTGAAATTTATATAAAGAGTTAGTTGTACACAAGACTTAACCATTATCCCCTTGTGACATCTATTTAAGACCCTTTATGATACAAAATAACTTCCTCTACATATTACATTTTTCTTTATCTCAAGGAGGGGGGTCTGATAGAAAACAGGTGGATGAAAAATGACTATTTTGTGCAACTTCACATTTTTGACGTATTTGTACTAGATGATGGAAGACCCCAAGGACTTAAAACATTATGATGATGGAGAGTGAGAAGTGTGAAATAGTTTGAGGTTATAACTTAGTTGAAGTTGTTTTAAATCAAGGAATGAAATATAAAAAGAGAGAGAGATTAGGGAAGGGGGAGGAAGGAAGAGGATGAAAGGAAGGAAGGAATGAAGGAAGGAAAGAAGGAAGTAAAAAAGGATGGAGGGAAGGAAGGAAGGGAGGAAGGAAGGAAGGAAGCAAGGAAGGAAAGAAGGAAGGGAGGGAGCGAAGGAGGGAGGAAGGAAGGAAGGAAAGAAACCAGACAATGGGAAGGAAACCAGCAGTTATATTCTACCTTACTTCACTTTATGATGGAGTCGCCAAGACTTAGGGCATACTAGTACACTGCTCTTCCTATCCCTTTGCTGCTATTCCTCCTCAACCCATCTGATTCTTGGAGGATTATTCCTCTGGCCCTGCTGACATGCACCCCAGGCCATATGCTGCCCTCAGGTGAGCAAGCTTCACCTGTCCCGACTTCCTCTGCGTGCCTGTCTGGAAGCCTAAGTTGTATTTACCTTGGAGAAGTGTTTCCTGTTCATACACTAACTATGGACCAAGTCTGGCTTGTGGAAGCCAGAGAACTTCTGTACCATGCAATGGGCCAGAACCACATCTTCTCTGACAAAGTCTGAATCCTAGCCTTGTCCTTTTTGGGGGGTTTACTCTCTCTAAGTCATAGGGTATTCTTAAGGATTATCTCTATACCTTTATGGCCATTCCCTTGTTTTAGTTACTAGTGCTTTATATTAAACTTCTATTCAAATTATTGGGTAAGTTCTATGTAGTGTTTGGATTTTGACTGATTTACCAGGTACATAGTGACCCTACACCAGGGGGCCTCAAACTTTTTAAACAGGGGGCCAGTTCACTGTCCCTCAGAGAGAAGGAGGGGAGTCGGAGAGTGCGGCGCACATTCCACACATGCGCACTGCAGGCCCGGGACGAGTTGGCTGCTAAGCAGGACAGGCAGCGGCGGCAAAAACACCCCATGGGCCTGGGCCGGATAAATGTCCTCGGCGGGCTGCATTTGGCCCGCGGGCCGTAGTTTGAGGACCCCTGCCCTACACCATGATCCAACATCGCCATGGGACAACATAGGAATATAAAACTATTTGAACTCACCTCTTTGAGGGTAAGTCTTAACTTTCTCATTTGCAAAATGTGAATAATAATAATTCAGAGCTGTATCTGAAAGCTTTATACCTTTCTAAGTACTCTCACATTCTGGGGAAAGCTTGATCTTTTAATGGGAATGAGATTCTTAGCTCTTTACCCAGTTAACTCCTTATTTTTCTTGGATATCCTACTATTCAGGAAGCCTTTCCTGAGTCAATAGGGTTGGCTTAGGTGCTCCCAGGTGTGAGAGCACTCAGTCTTCTGCATTAAGCTGCCGGTTGAAAAATGTTGTAATCTAGTTTGAGGTCAGGGGATATTTTTGTTGTTCTCATTGAGTCTCCAACTTTTAATGCCCAACAAATAAGAGGCATCTTATAAATACTCTTTGGATGAATAAAATAATCCTGACTGGGCAAGTCAGTGGGTCAGAAAGGAAAAAAACAAAAGCTATTTCAGAAGAATTAATATAATTTCCCCAAGAGAAAAACACCTCAGAATGTTATTCCAAGCACAGAGAGTATTTTAAATGGTGGCACAAAGGGCATGACCTTTCTGAGAAAAGTGGAATCGTCCATGGCTCTCAGAGCTTGTGGTAACTTGGAGGTAGTGAGTCCGTTGGTGGGAAGTGATATTGGAAAAATAAACTGAGCTACTTAGCTTGGACTTAATCATTAGGCCTTGGAGAACCATCAAAGACTTAAAGCTAGACATGGCATGAGAAAAAAAAAAAGGGGGTAATATGTTCCAGTTGGTAACTCGTGCAGTGTGTGGCAAGTTTCTCTGAAATAGAGAAAGAAAAAGGCTTTAAATGGAAAGTGATTGATCTACTTTTTGGGGGCATATAATCCAAGGGTTGCCATCCTCTGCTACATGCTAAATCAAAAAACCATAAGAAATAGTGACATTCTTCAAGACCTCAGGGACAGCCACAGAATAATGAAGTCATGAAATGAATGAAATGGTCGTATCATATCAGAATTGCCCTGGAGATGCCTAAGCAGTTGGGTCTGGAACATCATTCAAATAGAATATATTATGAGTGGTATCTTATGGAGTTGCACAAGTTGGTATCCGTGGGCCTCACAGAGAAAGGATTTTAGAATTTAATTAGCTTTCTTTAGAATGTGTCACTATAATATAAATATTAACCAGCCAGGTGCCATGAACATTTATGGTATTTTGGCAACCACAGAACTCTGAGATAAATCCTGCTGATAAACTTGCATGCAAAAGAGAGCTATTTGGAAATTTTAGTGGAGTCTAATTATTCTTTCTTAATGCACTAATTCACAATTTTTTAAAGGAACTATTTTGAGGTGTCCTATTTATGAGACAGGAGGAGTAAACATGTGAAAATTCCTATAGATTTTAATCTATTGAAATTTAATTTTGAAAGAGTCCCTTTTATCCTGTGTAACTGCATCACAGGAACAATCTAACAAAACAGAAAGTGAAAAGAATTGCTATGTTCACATCTTTCTTTGTACCCTAAAATCTGACATTTAAAGCTAAAGGCCCTTTCAGATTTTGCAATTAATATTAAGTAATGGCCTTGGGGAAAGGACATCTGTTCTCAATCAGCATTTTTGATTTTTTTTTTTTTTGTGATGCACAAGGAAAAAAACAGATCTGTGAACTTGTAAAAATGTTGATGTTATTGTGGCGATAAATAGACAACAGTATGAGTTATTATATCATTAGTGCAGGCTTCTTGATTAAAGTCAATATGATTGTATCATGATGACTTATCACATGCCTGAGGTATGCATTAAAGACTTCAGATTACACATGCCTTGCCTAGTTTTATTGTTTAATTATTTATATTTATTATTGCTTGTTGAAAAAGTAATCTTCATAAAATTTAATAGAAATTTGTTATTTTTTTGATATAAAATACTTTTTCTTACACTTCATCTGGGCAGGTTTCTGCTTCCTGCCACTCAGCAATGTATCATCTCAGAAACAAACAGCTTTAGATAAGAAAAATGATGATACAACTTTTCACATGTATATTCTCACTCAGAGTCTCAAAGCAATTTACAAACATTGATTAATTAGGTTCCAAGGCATTCTCCTGGGTTACATAGCTGCTAATTTCTTTCATCTGTCAAACAGGATGTATGAAACTTGTTTGTACAACCTTTTTTTTATCCCCTTTGAACTCCACTGGATTGCAGACTCTAAGTAACTAAAGAGAAGAAATAAACTATGTCAAATGTTACCAATAGGTTAGGTAAGATGACATGTAGGAATTCATTATTGATCACAGAGATGACAGGGGTACACCAGGATCTGATTCTAGTGCTCTGTGATGAATTAACCACGACACTAACTTTAACATCATCACCAGCTTCCAGACAAACTCGGGGCATGAAGATAGCTATAAGAGCTTCTCTCTAGCATGTGCATCACAAAAAGTATATGCAGCTGAGAAAAATTAAGGAGTATACATTTTTTCTAATAATTATTATCTACCATACCCAGGACCCAAGACAGAGAACAATGATGAATTTTACTTAAAGCAACTTACATGACTAGGGAATGGAGAGTCCAGAACCAGGACACATATTGATTTTAAAACATAAAAGGATAGAAACATCCCCCTTAATTAAATCACAAGGAGCTTACCTATTTTATGAGCATCTTGACTGATGACATGCACGCTACTAGCTCTTCTCTTTAAATATAATTGATTCAACCTGCAAGTGGTGTTGCAGAAATTTAGGATCATATCTTATTAATTCTCACCCAAGGATATTTTTCCATTATTTTTAGAGTGAGTGGAAAGGAAGGGGGAGAGACAGAGAGAGAGGAATATCAATGTGAGAGACACATCGATTGGTTGCCTCCCACACATGCCCTGACCAGGGCTGGGACTCAAGCCTGCCATGGAGGTATGTGCCCTTGACCAGAATCTAACCCAGGACCCATTAGTCCATGGGCCGATGGGCCAACACTCTTTCCACTGAGCCAAACTAGCTAGGGCCAGGATCGCTATCTTAGACAGAATGTCAAGCTATTTTGGCAGCCAATTGTGATTTTCAAGGGAAATTCATTGCTTACACCCTAGTAAAGGATTATGAAAGTGTAGTTTAAAACCCGAATTGAGTGTAGTCACTTCTGTTCTCTAACGTCGACTCTAGTGTGAAAGTTGTACCTCATCACTGCAACCTCCCACTTAGAGTGACTTAGGTGGGAGAAAGGAAGGATAGACGAATTTCAAATTTTTATAGGTTCTCTGTCCCACCAAAGGGGAAATAATAGACCCATGGCATTTGTTTTGGCAGAGTACAATAAAAAAAAAATATTTGGATGTGCAAAGGTAGATAGAATAATGGATGGTAAGCAGAATTATTTAGCAGTTTTGTTATGAGAATTGCGTTATGATGAGGGAGAGTGGCAACCCCCCAAAAATATGACAAATGAAGTGGCCAATGAGAAATTCCCTAGTGTGGGGTAAGGCATTTCTGTTAATAGCTATTGCTAAGGTTTTATGAAATATACTTTACTGTAATGTCAGCCTTTCCAATCATGCAAAGCCTTCAGTAAAATATGCTACTTATAAGTGCTACTTACAATACTTGACTGCCCTTTTTTTTGAAAATTAAAGAAAAATGGTCTGAGTGTTTCAACTGGGTTGGTACAAAACAGATGAAATAGAATGGCTGCTGGAGGTGATAGGTGAGTGAAATCAGTATTTAGAGAGAGCAGAAAATCAAGCCATGAAAACTAAGCTCTTGGTGATTTACAGAAATGCTGATGGCCGGAACAATTCTGTTTATTACGAAGAACAGGGGAATAAGGGTTGACATTTAGATATAGACCAAATTCTAAACTTGTGTGTGTGTGTGTGTGTGTGTGTGTGTGTGTGTGTGTATGTGTGTGTGTGTGTGGTTTGCTTGTGTTGACTGTGGATGGCAATTTGGAGTTGGGAATAAGTTGAAGTGATCCTCCTCCAGCCTTGAGGAATCACAATTTTCATAATTGTGTCATAACTGACCTGCAAGTTAAGATAACAGGTTTTGAGTTTTAATTAATTAACTGAATGAATTATTATTGGCAAGCCTTTCACTGCTAGGGGCATATGCTTCCTCAATTAAATAATTATAAAATTAGAACTTGCTAAGTGATACATAGTTATGTAAGTCAAATCCTATGTCTTGCGACTTAAGCTATTTTGACACAAATGCATCCCCTGAGAAAAGATATAACAGAGTTAAAATCAATAACTTTAATTTTAGCTATGAAAGTATTTTTTTTTATACTCCGAGGCATTACATAGATGTAAAGGTTACTGTGGTTTCACTGATTAATCACTTGCCCCCATCTCACTCTGAACATTCCCCTGACTTTATTGGATCGGTCATATAACAGTGTTGGCTAGGTAAAGGCCCCAGAACAAAATGAATAGTTATATTAGTTGTTTTAGGCTGTGATAGGAAAAATGCCATGGACTGGGTGACTTAAACAACATTTATTTCTCAAGTTCTCTAGGCTGAAAAGTGCTGGCAGACCTAGTGTCTGAGGAGGAATCGCTTCCTGGTTCTTAGATAGCCACCTTCTCACTGAGAGGAAGGGACAGGGGACAGGGCTCTCCAGGCCCCCATTTATAAGGGAACTAATCCCATTCATGAGAGCTCCACCCTTCTGTCCTAATCACCCCCAAAAGACCCCCTCCACCTAATATCATCACATTGGAGGTTAGGGTTCAACATATAAATTTTGGGGAGATACCAATCTTTAGTCTATAGCAATGACTCTGCCTCCTAGCTAGATAGGAGTTTGACTGTGAGAACTCATACAGCAGGAAATGTGATTGTTCTGAGATTCTTTCAATTACTGTCAAGAGGCTTGGCCCAGGAGTTAAAGGACTCATTTTGAATCCTGACTTCGTCATGAACAAACTGAGACAGTAGGGAAGTTTTTCTTACACTTTCGAAGGCTTGCTTTTATGACCTATAGAAGTTAGAAAGTATCTGCATTGCCTGACATACAAGTCTGTAGTGATGTTAAAAGTAAGGTACCAAGCCCGGCCAGTGTGGCTCCGTGGTTGAGCATCAAACTACGAACCAGGAGGTCACAGTTCGATTCCTGGTCAGGGCACATGCCTGGATTGCAGGCTCAATCCTCAGTAGGGGGCATGCAGGAGGCAGCCAGTAGATAATGTTTTTCTCTCATGATGTTCCTATCTCTTTTTCTCTCTAAAAATCAATAAAAGCATATTTTGGAAAAAAAAAAAAAAAAAAGGTAAGATACCGAACATGAAAGTTCTTTGTAAACTAGAGGGCACTGCATACATGTGAGGAAGTATAATATTTTTGTTTAAAACATTGACTTATTTCCCTCTAGGAACTGTTGCCTACTCCCTCTCTTGATTGGTGCTATAGAAATATTGTTAAATATAAAGATGACTTAAAGCAAGATGGGTATGTCTATATGTAAATGAGATTTATAGCATACCTTGATTTTGTTATGCTAATAAGTACAGCCCTTGACTGTTGTGTTTTCCTCATGGCATCTTTATATGGCTTGACTGACTCTTTTGCCAAGATTTATGTCTGCTTAAGCAGGCTCCCTGAACCACAGTCATAGTCCCCATAAATCTCTAGCATAGTCACTGTGACAGTAGCCACGTCTCCTGCCTACTTAAGAGACTACAGAGGGCTGTCTCTGATGCCCTGGCACCTGTCGCTGGCAAAGATTTGTTCAAGTTTTGCTGTGTTCGCAGGGAGGGCAGAGGTTTTGGGGAAAACTGAACGCACTAAATTAAAGTCAATCCCAGTGCAAATGCCGAGTAAAGCCAAGTGATCCGTCATAATGACTCCTTGTGCAGGTGAGACCTGCGAAGCCAGAGGGATGTCCTACTGCTGCTTCCTCTCCTTCACTATGACTTAGGGTCCCTGACACTGAATTAAAGGATAAAAGTCATTTAGCTCTTGATGTTTGAACAAGGTTTGGGCCCTGACAGCAAGCGCTGCCCCAAGAAAATCATTTCACCAGTGGGGTAAATCAGTTCAATAGTCAACCTTAGGCCTCTGCTTTGAAAAAAAAAACACAAGTGGGTCCTTTGACTATTAGTCCCTGCAGTGTTCATCTAGGGACTAATTATAACACTATATTCCTCAACTACTCAAGTGTATCGGGAATACATTCCAAATGCTTTAACAGTGTGGTCTCAACCAATCTTTCCAGTCTAAGTGTGAGGCAGTTAGTCCCTTCACATAACCTGCATATTGGCAGTATCTAACGACTTGATGCTTTAGAAATATCATGCCGTTTCTTGCCTCCATTCCTTTTTTGACATGCTGTTCCGTCGACCTAGAATTTCTTTCCTTCTTGTCCTCCTTGAAAATTCAGCTTTTTAAATCCAGCTTAAACACTGCATTAGTCAGTTTTGCTACATAAACACACACACAACAACAACAACAACCCCAGAACTTGGTGGTTTGCAACACCACGCATTTACTGTCAGGGCCACAGGTCTGTAGTTTGGGTGATCCAGACTAGGCTTAGCCCAGTGGCTCTGCTTCAGGCTGGTGGGGTCTAGATGTCCCATTTGTTCCGGCCCCCCTGCCAAGTGACAGCAGCTCTCTAGGGAGTATTCTTCTGGAGTATAAGGGCAAGCCTAAATCTATAATCAAGGTGTCCACTTATGTCCACTAACATCCCCTTGCCCAAAACAATAACATGGCCATGGTCAATGTTAAGAGGTAGGTAGTTAGGAAAGATGTCAAGGTATAGATATGTAATTCTATCATAGTGAACTCTGAGTACAATTGTTCAATTTAGCACAAAAGTGTAGGTGTTTTCTTTTAGCCTTCATAGGTAGGTCAACCGTCTCCTCTTTAGTGTTCTCTCACTGTATTTTGTAATGCTTACCAGATTGTTCTTACTTAATAACATTTGCTTCTTCCAACTATGTGTCAAAATGCAGAGACTTCTAATGATTATTTTGTCAGTATAGAACATTGTGTTCTGTTATAATAGAAGATCAATCAATGCTTGTTTGAATAGATGAATGAATGACCCATATCCCAAACTCTCATATGAATCCTCCCTATGGTGTCATTCTATTGGTTTCAAACAGATGCCACATTTGCTAGGAAACACAGAGAAATCAAATACGAAAACTTCATTTTGTACTATTTTTCTCTTTATTCAGTAAGTACCTGTACTCACAATGAACAGTTAGGTCCCATCACAGTGTCTGGGGTCATTTCAAATGGGACATCATTTTTTAGACTCACACAAAACCTTTTTTTATTTTTTTAATTGAGCCATAAGGTATGTGTTAGTCTACTAGGGGTGTGGATCTGGCTGTAAGTGTGGTAGTTTGCAAGATTAATATTTAGCCATACCTTTCATGCCTGAGCCCATAAAATCTAATATCCACTGGTTGGTTTTAAACCAATAAGAAATTCTAGCAGGGAATGAAAATCTCCTTTCTATGGCAATTTAAAGCAAATTAACAGTGACAGTGATGCCATTTTGGTTTGCAAAACACTTATTTATCTTTTTTTTTTTTGCCAATAGCTTTCTAAAATTCCCAAGTTGAAACTGATTTTGAGTCTTTTATAGGGGAGGAAAGTAGATAAGTACATTTTTCATCCTTATGTGGACGCATAGAATAAATATTTACATTGTCTTTAAAAGCCCAACTTTTACCAAACTACCAATGAAAAATGACAGGCTATATATTATATTTCTATTAAAGCTAGAACTATTTACCTTCAAGGAAGCGAGGAAACCAATTTACAGTGGAAACCTGCTCCTGATCCCTTTGGAGGAAGAAGCTTGGAATAAATGATTTCAGTTCATGGTTTTCTAAGAAGATTAGGAAAAGTTGAAAAGCAATGTGGCTGCTATATTAATGGATCAGATCTGGGAAATTACTGTAACAATATGGGTATCATGAAAGCATGTGTTGGCTATAATTTTTAAGTACCAGATGATATATTGGGTTTTGCTTAAACGATAAGGGGTTTACTTTCTGAAAAGATATTATTCTCTTCTCCCTATACTCTCCTCTTTAACTCAACTCATTCTGCCCATGTATGCTGCAACTCATCTGCACTGAACTCTTCCCCATCTAAACTGAAATGGCACCACATTATTTGCTGGTTCAGAAATATGTCTCCATGCCTTTGCAAAGAAGGTGGGTGGTTTGTTCCCTGCCCACCGCCCCCCCCCCACCCTGAAAACCCATTCTCCATTCCTGCACCAAGTGAAATTCCAACTTCCCTGAGTGGATGAAGACACCCTGCTCATCACAGCTCTTATGGCAGGGTATTATAGTACCCTGTCTGCATGCCTGTCACCCCAAATGGACTCTTTTATTCCTTGTGCCTCACTCATCGTCTATCCCACAGCATCACTCAATAACAGGCTTTTTCTTTCTTTGTTTTTTAAGAGAGAGTGGAAGGGAGAGGGAGAGGCAGAGAGAGAAACATTGATGTGAGAGAGACAAATCAATTAGTTGCCCCTCGCACATACCCAGACCAGGGTTGGAGATCGAGCCTGCAACCAAGGTATGTGCCCTTGACTGGAATCGAACCTGGGACCCTTCAGTCCGAGGGCTCTATCGCCTGAGCCAAACCAGCTAGGGCTCAATAACAGTTTTGAATAAGTAAACTTTCATTAAAAAATATTTAATATTATTTCTAGGATGAACTACATACTGTTTTGTGATTGCGGTGGCCTTAGTTGTAAAGCTTGTGATGCCAGCAAGCAGTTTTTTCTCTTGATCCTCTCTCGGCGCTGTGCAGAATGGTGAATTTTTCTCTTCCCATTTACCAACTTTAAAAATAGAATCTGTGGGGAAGCCTTCGCTTGTCTCCGTTAAGCATGGCGAGATGCTCAGTAATTAGTGCTTGTAAAGCACTGCGAGGTTCTCAGACGAATTAAAGTGTGAAATCTTATTACAAGCAGTCTATTGCTGGAGTAACCAACAGGCATGGCAAATTACACCGTTTCCTAGTCTCTATCGCTTTTAGGGAACAGCGCAATTCGTAATTCTCCACACGTACCCACTGCATTGCCTCCTGCTCTCTTGGCTGCCAGGGTAGCTCCCCCCTCCCACCCCACCTACACTCCTGCGCTTGGTTGGTTTGAGGGTAGGTAGGAAAGTTACTTCTTACAAATATTTTATTTGGCAGCTTCAGATGTTCACATCTGTAGAGAAAGCTTTCTGTACAAACACAAAGGAATTACTGTGCCTGTGGGAGGCAAAATAGTTTAAAGATGATGCAGAATCTCTCTCTATTACCCTCAGTGAGGATCTGCAGGTTTAAACCAGCATAGATTTGTTGAGGCTGCCTCCTCACCTCCAGAGGAAGGAGATCTAGTAATTTTTGCTTCCAATAGACAATTTGCCATATTAAAACTATATACTGTCTAACCTCAGAGGGAAGGCGGAGGGTGGGGGTGAGAGATCAACCAAAGGACTTGTATGCATGCATATAAGCATAACCCATGGACAGTAGAGGGGTGAGGGCATGTGCCCGGGGGGGGGGGGAGGGGGGGTTGGGAACGACCCCGGAGAAGTCAATTGGGGGAAAAGGAGGCATTTGTAATACTTTAAAGACTTAAAAAAACACAACTATACGTCATCCAAACACTCTCTATGACAGCAAAAGCGAAACTAGTTGTAAAGGGAGACTTGCTATTAGACTGGGTTGAGGAGTGGCCAGATACAGGAATGTAGAGCTAACCAACTTGACGTTGCATGCCAGCCAACTCAGATGCTCAAGCTGTGGTCCTAGAAAGATTAAATTTGCATTTCATTCTGTGGAGGACAAAAAAGATACACCTAAAACCCAGCGATAATGGATAAATTAATTTAGTAATGACTCTAATGCATATCAAGCTTAGAATGATTAATCGTCATAAAATCTTTTGTTTCCCTTTGTGCAAATAACCATCTATGTCAACAAATTTGGTAACAGCCATTTTTTATCAAAGAGTGAAGTTCCTTGGATTTCTTCTGCTTCTTTTTGACTCCCAGTAGTCATAATTAATATAATAAAACCCCATTATAAAATCATTAGTGTAAATGCAAATAAGGTCTTGCATTGTTAATGCCCCCACCAGGCCCTTAATCATTTGAAATGTCAGGCTGCATTAAGCATAACATCAATTACATATGATAAAAACATGCAATGCACACAATACTAAAGTGGTATTTTCAAGCTGTTATCTAAAGCAGAAGGGCTTTTAAAAATTAATTTATTTTTTGGAGCTTTGACTATTTTAGAGGCTAAGACCTCATTAATTTTTCTGTAAAAGTCTTGGACCCCAAAAAGACCTTTTGGCCTTTTCTCATTTTCCTAGTTGTATTCCCCCACCCATTGGTTCTCCTTTCCTTTTTAAAAAATTTTCTCATTGAATGATAAGTATTTGAAGGAGCCTTTCTATAGCATTTTAATCATAGTGAAGTAACTTAATCTTAAAGTTGTATTCCAAATACCTTACTTTTAATATATTCTTTACCAAGGGGATAGATAAAGGTGTGTTTTCAGATATGGTAGCAATTGGAGAAGATGGAGAAATTTGATGGCAATAGTTCTGACGTGAGGACTTTGCTGTGTATAAAGAAACAACAGCTAGGCTGAATGAAAAGCAATGACTTACAATTATGAAACATATTAGAGTTTTCCCTGCACTGCCTTCTACATTATTTTATTTGACCATAGTGAGGTGAATCAAAATACTGATCATTTAAGGGTTAAAAACCTTTTCTGAAGGTCATTGAAAAGTTATCTACTTTGTCAGGGGAAAATTGTGAAAAAGAAAAGAAAGACAATCACCACGTATTCTGTATTGTGCATAATCCTAGTTTATAGTCACCTTTCCTTGGATTTGAACAAATTTACAACTCTGTCAAGTACTAAACACAAAACAAAACAAATTGAAAACAATTCCAGTGATTCTGGCCCATAGAAATGCTGTATGGTAGAATGCAGTTCCATTTTACTTCTTTTTGTTAATTGCCATTTTGCATTAATTGGTAAATTCATTTTGGCCTTTCTTATATGTCTATGTATGTGGTACTTGGAATTCTCCTTTGAACCTATTCTAACACCTGACTGGTTACCTCAATAATTAATGAGTTAAATAAAATGCTTAATGCTAATTGATTTTGTGTTTAATTAAGAGTCATGGATTATACCTTTTAAAAGTAATTCTTTAGCATCATATTTACCAGATAGTGTAGAGCACACCTAGGAAACATCCTAACAAAATTCAAAGGATTTAAATACTTATTCTGGACTCTACCCTGGCCCCATATTCCTTAGCTTTTCACCAGCCCTTCAGTAGAAAGCCTTTGCCCGAATTTGACTTTCATGCCCCATAAGCCCCCTATGTATTTTCTATCTATAAATGTCGTGAGACACCAGATAACCCAAAGACATACTTAGAATATCATGGTAGAGCTGTTGTCAGGAAATTGAGAGATTTGCTGTCAGGGGTTTAAAGATTCTGCCTCACTTGCTGTCTACATCTTTGAAATCAGAATTGTATATGCTTTTTCAGGGCTCCATGGCCTGACAGCAGTAATAACAGAATGCCAAAAGGTAGCATCAAATGACATTCTGCTTGGCACTTCTTTATAGTTCCTTGGTTTTATAAAATATGTCTATCATTTGACCTGGTGCGATCTAAAATTCTTGGAGTTCTTCTGTGGAAATAACAAAGGTAGAAGCAGAGAATAGATAAAAACTCACTTTCTTCAAAAATGGGAAGAGCCCGGCCGGTGTGACTCAGTGGTTGAGCGTCGATCTATGAACCAGGAGGTCAGAGTTCAGTACCAGATCAGGGCACATGTTGGGTTGCAGGCTGGATCCCTAGTGTGGTACATGCAGGAGGCAGCCAATCAATGATTTTCTGTAATCATTGATGTTTCTATCTCTCTCTCCCTCTCCCTTCCTCTCTGAAATCAATAAAAATATTTTTTAAAAATATCATTAGGTTAAGCAGCATTAATCACAGTATTCCCCCCTGCGAAATAAAAAAAAAAAACAGAAAAAAAAACAAAAAGAAAAAACAAAACAAAACACCAGGAAGACAAGAATTAACCTAGCCACAAATGTCTAATTTTCTTAATAGCATATTTAAGTGACATTGACTTCATGGTTAGCCTCTCAGCTACCCCAATACTAGGAATGAGAAGGCTACATGAGGAAAGTACACTAAATGGGTTTGTGATAGTAGGTAAATAGCTTCTGATCATTCAGCTTCTTTTTCCTTCATATAGAATAAGGGAGGAGGAGGGTATGATCCAGTTACCTTCCTTTCAATTAGAGCAGGTTAACTATTTTTTATTTTAAGTATTAGTATCTTGTATGAGTCAGTGAAGTGGGTTGAACAGTGTCTCCCAAAAATATATCTTTATGTCTTGGAGACTGTGAATGTGACCTTATTTGGAAAAAGTGTCTTTGCAGAGGTAACTAAGTTAAGGATCTTGAGATGAGATCATCCTGGATTATGCCACTGGACTGGAAATCCAATGACCAGTGTCCTTATAGGAAGAGAAGTGTGAGAAGGACGCCATGTGAATATAGGGGCAGAGATGGAAATAATGAAGCTACAAGCCAAGGAACGCATGGAACCACCAGGAGCATGAAGACACAAGGAAAGGTTGTCCCCTAGGACCTTCAGAGAGAGTGTGGCCCTGCCAATACCTTAATTTCAGACTTCTGGACTCTACAACTATAAGAGAATATGTTTCTGTTGCTCAAATCACCCAGTTTGTGGTCATGTGTTTCATCGGCCAAGGAGATGAATACCATCACGGTTTGATGGGGGTTAAAATTCTACTCAAAAGGGTTACAGTGAAGAGACTTCATGAAGGTAATTTTGAAAGAGGTATGAGCAAGTTTCCAGGATCCCAGTAAGCACTCAAGGATAAGCAACAGCAAGGAGGAAGCTCTGCCACCTCTAGACCTAAAGAGACAAAAGGAAGGAATAGCTTCTTTATGGACACTGAGAGGGCTGAGCTGAGGAAGCATACACAGGGAGCTGTGGTGGTGCACACCAACACTGCAGAAATGCAAGGTCAAGACAGGACAGGAGCCAGGGCAGAAATGCAGCAAATACACCGACCTCTCCTTCTCTTCCCTGTCCTCCAGACTCTTGGTGGTTTCTCTCATTGTCCAAAGAGGAGCAGAAGCAGTAAGCGAGGAAGCCAAGGGTTACACCCTAGGGTTCAGCCCTGTGGGGGACAGAGCAGGACAGGAAAACGTGAGAACAGCTGGGAGAAATCAAATGGAGAATAACCTACAGAGGTGCCAAATAAGATTTAGTTTTTAAAAGGTTGGTTTTTAGTATTTTTTGAAGAGCATAAAAATCTCTGGAGATTATTTCTAAGAGCTATTTTAATTCTGAGAGTCTCTGATTCTCTGAAACACCATATTGAAACATGTTCTTCTCTCCTAAATTTCTGTTTTCTCTGCTTTGAAAGAAATCGCCTCGACCAAGTTTAATAAATCTTTAATAAATCTCAATAAATTTCTTCAACCAGCCCAATAGAAGGAATCTGGCATTTTTACAATAGTTCCAAGAACTCTTAGAAGTTATTTATGTAACTTCTCAAGTAAACCTGGTAACAGTTATATAATGCAAGTATTGTTGTATCCATATTACACAGAATTAAATTGAGGCTCAAAGAAATTGAGTGAAATTTCATGGCTAATAAACAACTAAGCTGAGGTCTAAATCATTTCTCTCTGACATCAAAAGCTGCTTTTGCCAATTTTCCCTGATGCTTTAATTGTACCCAACATCCAGAAACTAAGGTATTACTGCTCCATCTTCTTATTAGTCTCACCCTCAAACTAGAAAACTATGTAAATTAACATTCTGCTGGAAACCAATGGATAAATAGGCTGCTGTCTTCTGGAAACATTCCATTTGTCCTCTTAGCTGACTGCTTCTAGACCCTCCCCAGACCATATGGACTAGAAAATAAAATCAATGACTACCACCCAATCGTAGTCTTGATTCATATGTTCAAACTAATCACAAAATGTGTCCCATTCATGATGGAATTACAAGAAACAAACTTGAAAACAATTAGAAAGCTGGAAAAAAGAGAAAACATATGTTTTTAAAGATTGGACAACAGGCCATTCATAACTGATACTTCATGAAAGGGAAACAAGTGAGGAAGGGAGCCTGTTGCTGGAGCTTTCTATCTGGAGACACATTCCAGCCCAGTGTGAAGACTAGGATTTAAGCAGGCACTTAGGCTCTCTCACTTGAGGAGACAGAGATTAGACCAAGGCAGTGGGAAGTTACGGGACAGGATTCTAGAAAGGAAGGAGCCATGGAGGTGAGGTGGGGAGCTCCAGAAATTTCTAAAGGATTTCCATGAATTTTTGTTGAGTAACAACCTATGTAGGCATAAGATGAAACTCCTTGAAGCTGGACAAAGAACAACTGGGGAATTATAACCTGAACGTTTTCCCAAATTCTCACAGACCAAGGACACTTTACCTTGATCAACCAGATTCTGTTAGCAGAATCTCTGTTAACACCTGGAGTATTCAGATGATAACCCAGACTATTCACTACCTAGTATAGAGCAAAGCTATTTCTAGAATAAAGGCTTATGTAGACTTTCCCTAATAAAGCTTTAAACGAGCCCGGGATAGCTCTAGCTGACATGCAAGTAATTTAATTGTCCAAACAAACACTGGCACCTTTATTTTTATTTTTATTTTTTTAAATTTCTTTATTGATTAAGGTATCACATATTTGTCCTCATCCCCCCATTCCCAGCCCACACCCCTCCCCACCCATGCCCCCACCCCTCTGTTGTCCTTAACTGCTGGTTAGGCTCATATGCTTGCACACAAGTCCTTTGGTTGATCTCTCCCCTTTACCCCCACTCTCTCCTACCCTCCCTCTGAGGCCCGACAGTCTGATCCATGCCTCCTTGTTTCTGGGTCTGTTCTTGTTTATCAGTCTATGTTGTTCATTATTTCCCCTAGATGAGTGAGATCATGTGCTATTAGAAATACACTTATAAGAACCGAAAATGAGATAAGCAATAATGGTTATGCTGACAGGCAAATGAATGAGTCTGTAGTGAGTTTCTTTTTGGGCCAACAGTTCTTTTGAGACCCAATTTCAATGTCACACAGTTCCTTATGTGTACATGTCAGCTATGACATTTCAGTTCTGGATGGTGGACAGATGGTGGTAATGCTGGTCTGACCCTCTCTGGTTTGGTCCTGGGCAACCTGTAGTGACGCACAGCTGTTAACTGCTAGTATGGCAAGGCGACGTCAGCGTCTTCCATCTCTGGACTGCTTCTCTTCTGTCTTGATGGCTGGAGTAGTCCTGTTGATTCCTCTCTGTTGCTGGAATCCACATGGTCTCGGAGTTTTTTCTGAAAATATACAAACATATTCTCGACCAAAAGTTAATAAAGGAATATTTTCTATAAATTTGACTTGGGATCCTATTTCATTTTTTGCCCAAATGATTTTCCTCTGGCTTGTTTTGACACCTTGTGTGTTTTTCATGGGTGTCTTGCTTTTAGCCTTACAATTAATTTTCTAAAGTATTAATTTTCTAGATGTAATTACTTACAGGATATTTTTCCTTACATGATATTCTTCTACTACCCTTCCTTTTGATTTAAATATTAGGATGCTTTTGAAAATTTTATAATGTAGTCTTGATGGCTTTTAAATTTTAATTTTTAGCACTATAATATTACTGTTTTAGGTTCATTACATGGTATGCATTTTTATCATGAGATGAACTACCAATAAAAATTTTAGTTAACACTTTAGGAACACCTTTTTGTCCAGTACAATTAATTTTTCTAGAATATTCGCTTGTTTCAACTAGCCAATTTAAATTTGCCTGAAAACTTGACTACTATTTTACTGTCAAATTTATTACTCTGACAACAATCAATATTAGTGGAAAGGATTATTTGCCTTCTTGAGTAGGTCCTGAACATTCCTGGTGGTAGGCTGGATTTATATATCGTAAACCCACTTCCCCACACGATGGATACAAGACAACTCAAACAATTCTTGTTGGAGTGAGAGGGCATCTGCTGTCGACCAAGTCTCTGTTGGTCACCTGAGTCCTCATCTGGGCTGGGCATGGGAAGCACGAAGCAGCCATGGGGGCAGGAGACCTCCCTCAGAAGGGGCTAGGGTTCAGGCCACACTGGCACCTTTAAGAGGAAGACAGCAAGCAGTGCAATACTTAATGAAATCTAGAATTCAATAACAAATTTATAGGTATTCCAAGAAACAGAAAAATATAGAATCACCTGGAAAACAAAAACAGCCAACAGAAACAAAATCTAAAATGACAAAGATGATGGAATTTAGAGAAAGGGACTTAAAAATCAACTATTATGAGTATGTTTAGTGTGTTTAAAGCTTTACAGGAGAAATAAACTTATAAGGAGATAATTAAAATATATAAACAAAGAACTAAATATCTGAAAGGAAAATTCCACTGAATGAAATGAATAGTAGACTGCAGAAGAATAGATCAGGTTTAAAGACAAGACTGCAGAAACAAAATATAATACCAGGAATAGAGAAGAACATTTCATAATGATAGTTGGTCAATTCATCAAGAAAACATAATAATCCTAGGTGGGCATACCCAATAAGAAAGCTTCACAATACATAAATTAAAATGCTGCAACTTCTTTTCAAAATATTTTGGTGGATGAGTAAAAAGTTAAACATACAAGTACTGTGCTGCCATTCCATTCCCAAGAATTTACCATAAAAAATGAAGCATCATTCTATATAAAAGTCTGCACATGAATGTTCATAGAAGCTGTATTTGCATTAGATAAAAACTGAAATAAGCCAAATACCCATTATAGATGAATGAGTAAACAAATAGTGGTGTATTTATAGAAAGAGAGAGTTCTGAGAATTAAAAAGAAACAAACTGTTAAAAAGATAATAACATCATAGCTGATTCTTAAAAATATCATAAGTCCCCAGACATAAACGGGTACACACTGCATATTTCTACTCATGCACAACTCTAAAAAAATAAAATTACTTCTAAAGAGATAGCAATTTAGAAGTTCCCTGGGGCTGAGAGGCCATGGGGTGATTAGGAAGGGGCAGAGGAAAACTCTCATCTATAAAAGAAATATTCTATATCGTAATTGTTATAGTGGTTACAGGGCATATCCATTTGTCAAACTCACCAAATTGTACCCTTATAATGGGTGTTTCAGGTTGTATGTATGTATTTCACACTGAAGATGATGCATAATATGATAGGTCTTTGGTGTTTAATAAAAATTTGCTAAGAAATTTCCATGCATAATATGGTTACAAAATATTGTCAACACTACTGTTAAAGACGCTGGAATAAAATCTGGCCTATTTCCTCCAAGTGTTCATCATGTAGGAGGACATAGTGACAAGAACATCATCACTTCAAGCCAAAGGCAGTGGATGTTACACCCTTTCTAAGAGTGTTCCTGGTACCTCTTAAAATATTGCCTTTATTTGTGTTTCAAAAAAATGTTAAAAATAATTGATAAAGGTATGTTTTGTTCAAATCTTTTAGCTTAGAGTAAGGGCAATATTATAAAAAAGTATGGAAAATAACTGTGTAGAAGGTATACAAAAAGGAAATTTCTGGGCCAGTATATTTCAGACTTGTAAATTTCCTTTACCTTGCTCATGGTGCTGAAAAGTTGGGGTATCTTTTTAATTGCTTTTGGAAAGCTCAATTGTGAAATGCTGCATTTGTGAAATGTTTTAGCATTGACAGTAAACTCTGCCACTTGGACATATTCTCAATTGTGTCCTTTGTTTCCTCTGATTACAGTGCAACCTGCCCCTCATCACAGAATCTCATGGTTGGAGAACTAAAGACATTGAAGTAACTTTCATTTTATATAGTATATTTCTCCCTCAAAGTAATTTTCTTTCCTCTATTCCTTTTTTCCTTCCTTATTTCCTCCCCCCATCCCTCCCTCTCTCTCTCTCTCTCCCTCCCTCTTTCCTCCCTCCCTTCCCTTCCTTCCTCTCTCCCTCTCTCCCTCCATTATTTTCTTCTTTTATTACTCTGATGGAACCTGAGCCAAATCTCTTTTCTTGATTCCTCTTAGTAGAGCTAATACAGACTGGAGATTTCTAAAAGACTTCTCTAAACACAAAGGGATAACAAAAATGAAATAAACACAATAATTTCAAGGGCTCTAAACCACTTGGCTTACAAAATATAGGATTCTGTTGCATTAGCTAGCTAGTTTGCAGGAAAGAGCCGTACTGAGTTCTCTTTTTCTACTTCCTGCCCTACTTTATAAATTGCTCATAACTGCACTCTAGGATGACAACCTTAAACATTCTGATTCCTTCTCGTCAAGACCCCAAAACTGGGCAAGATCTCTCCTATTCATCTAACACTTTCAGCGCCGATTTCCAGTCCGAGAGCTCAGCATCTGTGCGGAATGGGTACCAGAAATGATGTCTCCTTTGACATGGTTCTTATCTACAGATAAAGAGCTGCAATTTTTTCGCCTCAATGCCTCCAGAAAGCTTTATATTTAGGAAAGAAACATTTTACCTACGCCATAAAACGGTTGCCCATTCCTTCAATGCCTGTAAAGGATGGATGCCTCTGTGTACAGAAGGCTAATTCGGGAATATTTCCTTACAGGAAACGAGGGCAGTAATTCTATCTTTGCTTTCCCTTGAAAATGCTCTCTTCCTGTTTTTTAAAAAATATATTTTTTATTGATTTCAGAAAGAAAGGGAGAGGGAGAGAGAAAAAATACCAATGATGAGAGAGAATCATTGACTGGCTTCCTCCTGCACACCCCACACTGGGGATCAAGCCTGCAACCTGGGCATGTGCCATGGTTGGGAATAGAACCCTGACCTTCTGGTTCATAGGTTGCTGCTCAACCACTGAGCCATATCGGCTGGGCAGTCTAATGATATTCTATAAAGCTGTGACTAGGGTAAAGAAATACGGAAGATTTTCTTGAGCTGAACTGCTGTCCAATAAAGACAGTTAAGCAGATTACTTTCCCCCTCACAGTGCTGTAAATTAAATCACAATAAAGATGATCAAAGCATGTATTTTGTCAACAGACAACAGGGCTTCCAAAGTTATAGGAAGGGAATACCCTCTCCTTGTTTGATGGAGTGATTCTTAACAGATGGTGTTTGCTCCTTCCAAGGGGATATCCAAAACTTAAAATCAGAGAAAGCAGCGGTTCTTCAGACTGTCAAGCTGGCTCAGGTATGAAAAAATAATTGTTTCCACATCTGGTCTAATGTATCTGAAATAGGAAGGTGGAAAATTCATATTAGTCTCTCTTTAGTTTGGCTGCCAGCAGTGTGGCTTGTGGTTTATTTATCCCAAAACGTTTGAATCAACTTTCTGGATCGTGGTCTAGTAATCTGGGTGAAAACCAGTATGCTTGTTTACCCCCAAGGAATTGTCAGATAGCTTGGACTGCACTCCTAGGATTTCATATTCTCCTTGTGTTTCCAAGTCTGCTAGGCTAGAGCCTCTTGATCTTTAATGCCCTGGGTTGTTTTTTTTTTTTTTGTTTTTTAATGTACTTTGGCTCAATAGCATGTTGTATCTGGCAGTGTGGATGGAAACTGCTTAGTGAAAATATTCAGGAGAGAAGAACGAGTTAACCCTACAATAGCATTTTCCAAGAAGACTAGAAAAGGCTGAAAAAAATATTTTGATGTGTTTTTTTTTTTTTTTTTTGTTTCTTTTGTACTGGGCAGTTTTATTGGGAGTTTGTGGGGGAAAACATTAACACTTATTGAATGTGCAGGCCACTTTTTAATCACTTCCCTTTAATTCATTCATTTCACAAAGGATTATTGAGAGCCTGCTGTATGTCACATCATGTTCCAGTTTCTGGGGTTACTATGGTGATTTAAGGAGACATAGCCTTTGCTCTCATGGAAATTACTTCCTAGAAGTAATAAAAAACAGATAAACAGGTAAATAAGCAATAGGGAAGAAAATGAACAGGTAAGGCTATAAAACAAAACAGGTTCACATGTTATTTGTGCCTGTATGGTATGAGTCAGAAATATAGCAAATGGCTCCTTATAAAAAGAGGAATTTGAGGTTTTTGGGGGGCAGGCTGAGCAAACAGATGTTTTGCTGTATAACATAAGAGGCTGCTTCTGCTTCACCTGGGATGACCTGATCACCAACATCCTAACCTTCCCTCAACCACACCAGGAAGGACCCCTTTCCTCTGGGATCAGCAAACTATTGGAACAAAAGACTGCATAGCCTGCATCCTATCCCATGAATTATGAGAACAGTATCTCCTTATTTTATCTTTTCTTTTTTTTTTTTCTCCCTCAGGAGGCCTTAGGAGTATAGAAGGTGAAATTAAGGCATGGCTTATTTTACCCATAGGTTATGAATCTATTTTGTCTTCTGAGCAGGCGAATTCTTAAAGTGCTAGCTCCATGCTTACTTACCGTTTTTCCTAGGAAGATTTGTTTTCTTACTGCAATTTAAATATAGACAGATATTCCCTAATAGAGCTAACATGCCCATGCATCCTCAGAAGGATGAACCTGGAACAATTACAACAATTGAGCTGATGCAGTCTGCCTGGTCCGAGGAATGTGCATCTCCACGTTGATGAATGCTCTCTGTTTAATTAAAATATATTGATCAGGGCACATCTGTCTTTATCAGAATGGCCAGGCATGGTCTTTTGAGGAATTATTGTTTATTGGTTTCAGAAAGTAATAGGCAGTTTAAAAGGATATGTAGGCTTTCAAATTTGTTCTCTGTCTTCTAAGGAGTTACATATTGCTCTTAGTTAAAATATGCTGTCTTACCTGCTTGACGCCTCCCTTGGAAGATATGTAGGTTGTAATAAACGCTAATTAGTTCGTGGGACCATTCAGCAAACTACTTTGGAGGAAACCAGTGATTTGCTGTGCAAATATCAGCTCTTTAATGGAATGTCTGATGCGAAGTGATTACAGATTTGTAAAGGATGTAGTCTTAAAGCAAAGTTATTAAGTCTCTTGTGATCAATTCCCCTGATGTCAGAGGGAAAACAATTTAGGAGAAGCTGCCCTAAATTGATATGTTAGCAGAGGTCACACTTACCAGAATTTGCAATTGCACTTGAGGATGTAGTTCATTATTTAAGTGGAAATGGGGTAATAAGAAGGAAATTATAATTCACTTTTAGAAATAATTATGGCCAAAAATCTCACACCTCACCTATTTTCTGGATAAATTAGCATCTGGCTTGAATGCTCAAATAGCAAATGAGACATTTTCAAGTGCAATATGTAAACTATATATGTTAGCCTGGCTGGTTTGGCTTAGTGGTTGAGCATTGATCCATGAATCATGGTTCTATTCCAGGTCAGGGCATATGTTCAGATTTTGGGCTCAAGATCAGTGGGGGTGTGCAGGAGGCAGCTGATTGATGATTCTCTCATCTCTCATCATTGATGTTTCTATTTCTCCCTCTCCCTTCTTCTCTCTGAAATCAATATAAGAAATTAAACTATATATTTTAGGCCATATTATATATGGATAGAGAGCTGTAAAAAATACAAACCCTTAAATCCTGACCAATTCTTATTGTCTACTCCAGAGCACTATCTGGGGAATACCCCAAAGTTTTAATATGTCCCTTCTCAAATAAGTATACATTATACCTGTGATAAAGATGACCTTCCACTCATTCTTTTTTTAAATTTACAATTACAGTTTACTTTAAATATTGTTACATATTGCTTTCAGGTGTATAGCATACTTGTGAGACAATCATATACTTTACAAAGTGATCCCCCAGGTATTTCCAAGTACCCGATGGATAGAGAGCTGTGAAAAATACAAACCCTTAAATCCTGACCAATTCTTATTGTCTACTCCAGAGCACTATCTGGGGAATACCCCAAAGTTTTAATATGTCCCTTCTCAAATAAGTATACATTATACCTGTGATAAAGATGACCTTCCACTCATTACAGAGAAATGAGTAGCTGCTATAAACATCCATTTACAGGTTTTTTGTGTGGACATACATGTATCAAGGATAAACCTACAATTTACATATTACAATCACATAAAGTCCATAATTTACCATAAGGTTGACTCTTAGTGTTGTACATTCTATGAGTTTGGGCAAAATTATAATGACACATATTTATTGTCATGATATTATACAGACTTAATGGTCAACATTTGAGAGAGTACATGGATTAGTACAAGTCTGGGTCCTTGATCATATCTTCAACACTATCAGAAAATACCTATTTTAAGAAGCGATTATACCAATTTGTACTGCCACCAGCTGTATTAAAGAGCTCCAATCATTCTATATCCTCATCAACACTTGGGAAGATTTTCAATTTTTGTCCTTTTGATGGGTGTATAATGAGACTTTTGTGCTGGTTTTAATTTACATTCCTTTGATTGCTTAGGAAGCTAAACACTAATCCATGTACTCTCTCAAATGTTGACCATTAAGTCAGAAAAGATCACTTCTTACCTGATGATGCTAAGAAAACTTTAAGCATCAGGTTTGTGGAAAAAGTACATTTCTCAGATACAGAGAAATGTATGTAGCTGAACACCAGATTATAAGCAAAGGAATGTTTAGGCTGTATCCATATTATTTTAACAAGGAAATAGAAAAATAATACATCAACATAGGAATGCTGGAAATGTCTGGAATATTAGCAATGTTCAATTTTCTAATATAAGTAATAGAAACATCAGTGTTTGACTTTATGATTCATTATGGTTTATGTGCTTTTCTCTATATAAGGTACATTATAAAATAGATACAACTGTATCCTCATAAGAATGAGCAAAATCCATAGCACTGGCAATAACAAATGCTGACAAAAATGTGGGGCAATAGGAGATCTCATTAATTGCTGGTGAGAAGGCAAAATGGTACAGCTACTTTGGAAGACAATTTGGCTGTTACAAAACTAAGCATACTCATTTAAAAAAAGCCACCAATCATACTCTTTGGCATATAGCTAGAAGAGTTTAAAATGTATGTCCACACAAAAACCTGTAAATGGATGTTTATAGCAGCTTTAATTATAATTTACAGATCTTAAAAGCATACAAGATGTTTTTCCTTCAGTAAGGAAATAGATGTATAAACTGTGGTACATCCATATAATGGAATATTATTTAGTACTGAAGCAAAGTGAGCTGTCAAGTCATGAAAAGACATAGAGGAAGTTGAAATACAGTTACCAAGTGAAAGAAGTCAATCAGAAAAGGCCATATATAATACTGTCTGATTCCAACTATATGACATTCTAAAAAAAGGCAAAACTATGGAGACAGTAAAAAGATCAGTGGTTGCCTGGGGTGGGTTAAGGGGAGAGAAGAGTAGGCAGAGAAAAGATTTTAGGACAGTGAATGTACTCTGTATAATATCATGACAATAAATATGTGTCATTATAATTTTGCCCAAACTCATAGAATGTACAACACTAAGAGTCAACCTTATGGTAAATTATGGACTTTATGTGATTGTAATATGTAAATTGTAGGTTTATCCTTGATACAAATGCACCATTCTGGGGAGTGATATTTTTAAAATAACAGTTTTATTGAAATAAAACGTGTGCTATCTATGTGCTAGATCCTTTACATACATTATTTCTATTTCTCACAACCTCATATAGTAGGTAGTATTAGGATTCTAATGTTTTATAAAATACAGCTTTAATGAGGTATAATTCACAAGCCATAAGGTTCACCTTTTCGAAGTGTACATTTCAGTGGATTTTAGTATGTAATGTTCTGAAATTAGGTAGTGTGATAGACACATAACTCCATGAAGTTGATAAGCTTATTTTAAAAAACACACAAATATACACTGTAATATTGGGGATGATAGGGTGTCAGGTCACTGTAGCATTGCTGATGAAACTCAAGGTCAGCTAAGGTAAGTAATTGCACAGCTAGTGGTTGAACTGGAATTTGAACCTACAATTTTTTGCTTGTTTTCTTTGTAGCCACTCTGCACCTCAGCTTCTCTAATTGGGATTGTTCACCATAGAGAAAAACTGAAGATAAAATGTGAGGTTATTATCGGGACATTCATGTCTCATTAGTGTAGCCAAACATGACCATCTCAAAGGGATGCCTCTTGGTGTCTGTGTCTCTCTGTTGAACATAAGCTCCATGACAGCCAACACCTGGTCTTTCTGTTCAGGTATATCTTCTGAGCCAACACTGTGCCTGGCATGGAGGTGGTCCTCCATTAAACTTGTTAGATGAAGAAAAAAAGAGAGTGAGTACACTTTACTTCAAGAGCAACCTATAGTTCTCCAGAGATCTCCATTTTGGAGTTATCCACTATCAAATGGCTATTTGCCAGTGGTCTCCTTAGAACGACTTGAGCTTGTATTCATCTTCCCAGTTAGAAACCACAATACGTCTGTCATTGACCCTGTCATTTCAGAGCCTCGAATTGGAGCAGTTGTCTTGCCTGGATCTCCCACACACTGGACAAGAATCAAGCTCAATAAGTTATCGCATGCATTTTCCGTAATAGCTGCAACTCTCTTTGGTCCTGGCTGACCTACATTATATTTCAACATGGTGACGACGGGAGTGGGAGAGGGAGAAGTCAGTTAGAGAAGCCCTGCTATTAACATTCAGTTATTAACATAACTGAAAGGTTAACTGTCCTCCTTCCCAAACCGAAGGAAAGAGACAGAATTGTGTCCCTAGTTTATCTGGATTCAGAGGGAAGTGGAATTACTGGATGTCATGAGAGCGTAATCATTCCCATGGCAACCAAAGTCTCTCTATGATGGTGATTTCGCTGTGGCATCAAAGATTCAAATATGCTTTTTATTTATGGTTTGGGAAGTGGCAGATCCTTATTCTCATATTCTATATTGGCATCAAGTAAAAGGAAAAGCTCAGAAGTTAATGATGAGGTAATAGAGTTTGGAACGCAATGCTCTCTCTTGCTAGTGAGCCCTGGTCGGAAAGTTGCTCTCTTTTAAGGTTTAATGTTGAAGATTTCCTTCTCTCACATTCTGATGTGGTAAATGACTGTGCCCTATTATTTCTATCAGACTGACGCGATCAGCCAGCCTTCAGATCTCAACATGTTTGCAAGCCATCTGTTAACATTTACTAACAGAGTGAAACAAAAGATCTGGCGCCTGCCAGTGTTTGAGATATTAACTTGGAAACCTCATGAATGTGCTCACATCTGCTGGTATGTTCCACTCCAGTATCTGCATTCCAGAAACTCATACAGACCCTCTACCCCAAGCCCTGTTATTACCTTCCTAAATGCTATCATTAGGATGCAGCAGGCAGTCTGCAACCGGCCCTGTTGCCTTTAACATAGCACAGGAAACTCGATTTGTAAATATTTTATTACATTCTTCTTGAACATAAACATGCAATTATTCAAATCTACCCCCATGCTCGTTCACTTGAACTGTGCTATTTGCAAGAGATCTGTAAAGTGACCTCAGATGAATAGAATTAGAGGATTAGGGGGTGAGAAGCATTTAGCAGTCAGTAATTTGGGGGTAGAGGATATTTTGTGCTTAGCTTATGGGTTCTCGACAGTATGGCAGAAATTACTGTTCTGGTTGGAAAGAGAGGAGCAAATGAGCAACGCTTTTTATCATTTTATGGCAGTTTCTTTGCCAGAGTCCAATTGAGGAAAATATAGGACAAATACACTGTTAGCTTGGGGCAGTCATGAATTATGCTGGTATCATATGTTTGTAGAGTGGGCCACTGTTTACAATGCATTCCATTTGCATTATCATGCTTATTATCATACCCTGTGAATGGATAGAGCAGTTCCTCTTTACAGTCTATAGGTGAGGAGCTAGAGGCAGACACATGATAGGTTTCACTTAAAACCCCAAAGTTAATCGGAGGGAGAGCTGGAGGTAGGGCAAACGTCTGTTATGGTTTTCCTGGGACTGACAGGGCTCCTGGGATATATTGCTCCAGGGACATGGGACTTTAGTTTTTGTTTGTTTGTTTGTTTTTGTTTTAAATTGATTTCAGAGAGGCAGGGAGAGAGAGAGAGAGATAGGAACATCCATGATGAGAGAGAAACACTGATAAGCTGCCTCTTACATGGCCCCTATTGGGGATCGAGCCTGCAACCTGGGCTTGTGACCTGACTGGGAATTGAACAGTGAATTCCTGGTTCATAGATTGATGCTCAACCACTGAGCCACACCAGCTGGGCAGGGGCTTTAGTTTTTACACTAAAAGCCCTGGATATCATGAGATTCCAGTGTTCCAGCTAGGAGATTCCTGGAGAAACCAGGACAGATTGGATACCCTCGCTGGAGGAACTTGAATAGAATTCTGACCTCGATCCTTGTTCCTTTCTAGGATGTTTCAGAGTTTCGCCCATCAGTTTCAATTATTCCGTTTCCTCAATGTACCTTTGCTCTTTCAGTCTGGGACACTGAGGCTTATAAGGTGGAAGTAATATCGCCATGGGCTTGGCAGGTTTACTTGTTTTAGTCTGTGTACAACAAAGCACGAGTCATCCTCAGCCTTTGGAATTGCATTTTTCCTTCACATGAAACCTCAGGAGATGAACCAGGGGAAACACTTCAGACTCCTCAGTGAAATTCTGCAATTAGGGGAAAAAAGCAATTTGTAATGCAACCGCTTTCCTTTGGAAACAAACTGCGTTATCTACATACACATTGTTCAGTTTCAGTGAAATATTTGTGCTGCCACAAGGCCATTGCATATCGACAGTTTACGCTGTGAGGTGCAAATTAATTCCAGTAGGAGTCCTGGTGTCCGGATCCTCATTTTTCACTGTCAAGTATTCTCTTGGTGTCAAAAATTCTGCATCTAAGCCCTCCCCCCCACCCCCACCTTTTTGTCAGAATGCTGTCCTAGCATGGGGGTAACATAATTGGGAGCCTTGAAAAATACTGAGATCTTGCCCGGCCAGTGTGGCTCAGTGGTTGAGTGTTGACCTATGAACCAGGAGGTCACGGTTTGATTCCTGGTCAGAGCTCATGCCCCGATTGCAGGCTCGATCCCCCGTGGGGGACACGCAGGAGGCAGCGATTCTCTCTCATCATTGATGTTTCTATCTCTTTCTCCCTCTCCCTTCCTTTCTGAAGTCAATAAAAGGATGTATTAAAAAAAAATACTGAGGTTTGGCTTTGCATAAAAGTGGGACTCAGAAAACTGCATTTTACAAGAGTTAGGACTCTACTAATGCTACAGAAAACCCCCTCTGATGACAAGCAACAGACAGGGACAGACCTTGCCAAATCCAGTTAATTTGCAGCCACTGGTTTCTCTGGTTCTGTCAGTGATATCAGCTATTTTGGAGGAGACATATCAATGAAAAACATATTCCGATGTCAAGAAAACACATAAAAAGATGTTCAGCATCATCAGTCATTAGGGACATGCAAATGTATACCACAGTGAGATATCACCATACCCCATCAGCATGGTTAAAATAAAGAATAATGACAACACTAAATGCTGTCAGGGAAGTTGGACGTCTTGTACATTGCGAGAGAGAATGTAAAATGGTCCAGCTACTCTGGGAAACAATTTGACAATTTCTTAACAAGCTAAATGTGCAACTGCCATATGGCCCAGTAAATGCACTCTGGCATTTATTCCAGAGAAATCAAAACTTATTTTCACACACACACAAATCTGTACACAAAAGTTTATAACAGTTTTGTTTGTTTGTCTGTCTGTTTTTGGTAATAGCCAGAACTGGAAACAAGCCAGATGTCCTTCAATAGGTGAATGAGTGATTCAACAAGCCATACCATGAATTACTGCTTGACGATAAATAGGAACAGACTGTTGACATATGACAATGTACATGAATCTTCAGAGAACTATGCTGCATGAAATAAGTCAGTCCCAAATAGCTACATAACATGTCATTTATATAACATTCCTAAAATGACACAATTATAGATCTAGAGAACAGATTAGTGTTTGCCCACAGAGTAGGGGGTAGGGGCATGAGGGGAAGTAGGTGTGGCAATAAAAAGGAAACATGAGTGATTCCTGTGGTGATGGAAATGTTCTGTATATTGCATGCAGGTATCGATATTAATATCCTGCTTGTGTTGCTGTGCTGTAATTTTGCAAAGTATTACCATTGGGGGGAAACTGAGTACAAAGGGTACATGGACTTTTCTATGTTGATTTTTACAAGTACATGCAAATCTATTGTTATCTCAAAATGAAAAAAGGAATTACAGGAGAAAGAAGTCCAGTTATGATTTTATATCATGTTTCATAGCATAACCAGGGAAATTGATGCCTCAGGTGACTTTTTACTCACCCAAAATATCCCAGGTAGTTGCTTGGTCCTCTGAGGATTTGCTTAATTTCAGGTAACAATGAGGGGAGAGAATCAGTGCTGACTGGGAAACTGGGATGTTGAGTTTTACGTGTCAACTGCCAAAGCTGTGGTGCTTAGTCCATGGTCAGACACCAGCAGTCTAGATTTGGATGCGAGATATTTTTTAGGTGCTATTAACATTTAAATCAGTTTGGAGATTATGGAGAGTAAAGCAGATTACCCTTCATAATGTGGGTGGGCCTCATCTAATCAGTTGAAGACCATAAGCTAAAGGATTGAGGTTCCCCCAAAGAAGAAGGAACTTTGCTTCTACATCACCTTCAGATTTTTATTTTTATTTTTTCCTTTATTGATTAAGGTATTACAAATGTGTCCTTATCCCTCCATTGTCCCCCCCCCATCTCCCCACTCATGCCCTTACCCCCGGTGTCTGTATCCATTGGTTATGCTTATATGCATGCATACAAGTCCTTTGGTTGATCTCTCCCCCTTAGTCCCGCCCTCCCCACCTTCGGATTTAAGACTGCAACATCAACTCTTCCCTGGATCTCCAGCCTGCTGGTCTGCCCTGTATATTTTGGATTTACCAGTTCCCAATATGACATGAACTAATTTCTTAAAATAAAATCTTTCTCTCTCTCTCTCTCTCTCTCATATATATTTTATGATTAAATAATCCCCAAATTTGATTGTTTCTTTTCTCTGTACTACCCTAACTAATACAGAAGCAGCCCAAGGGGAACTCTTGTTGATCCCCTCATATGCTGCTGTGGTCACAGTGTCTGCTGTCTCTTTGAGGCTACCCTTTCCCCCAGTTCAAGTCCTCACTTGCAAGTGAATTCATTTGGGTCAGGAAACAGTCCTCTCTGAGGGACCTGATCATTGACAGCTAACCCTTCTATTCTATAATGGAGATATGGAGAAGGCCGGTTATTCTCAAGGCTTATTGATCTTTTTGTCAGATTTTTCTAAACACCTTTCTCAGTTCAGTGAAGTTTGCTTCGGGAAAGAGTAAACCCTCTAAATATCAACGTTGCAACAGGGACTGCTCTGACAGGGTGCAAGGCAGAGACGTAGAATGGGGACCATCCCCTGCAAACCAGCAGAGACAGAGACATCGCACCAGGCATGAGTCTCTTTTCAAACATATGCACCTGTGCACCCTCATGAGCTTTGTGCACACGCATGTACTCATGAACACAATTGTGGGGACCCAGGGAGAGATTATATACAATTAGCTGTAGCTCCAAGGAAACACTATTGTTAAAGTCAAGGACACACCTTTCTGAAGAAGAGAAAAGCACATAAAACTATATCCAAACCGAGAGCTCCAATAGGTATCTACCATTTAAATGCTGAGGATCTCTCTTTTCTAGTAGGTGGCAGTAAGGTTATGTTTTTCTCTATATAAACAAAATGTTGCTAAGAAACATTTTGTTTCCAGAACATCTTGGCAACTGGTTCTTAAAGAAGAAAGTCAGGGAGCTCTGAAGAGTGGGCGAGAGAACAAAAGCAATAGGAATTTCATCCAGGAAGTAATATGAATTTTATAAATACACATCACAGAGCCTGTGATTCCCTATGAGCATTGTCCTTTAAGCCGGCTGCTTTGTGTATGGGTATGAGGGATAGAGGAATAAACTGTTATTATATAAAATATGTTTTGTCTACTCTTTGGGAATCACAGCTTCAGGCAGTTTGCAAACCACACAAGAATGGTGGTCATGTTATTTATTGCATGATGTACCACAAAGAGCATAGGCTTTGGGAATTATTTAACTTCCCTGGGTCTTATTTCCTCATCTGTGAAATGGGTCTGATGTTGTCATAGCTAAGGCTTAAAATGGTAGTTACCATTTTTCAGTGCTTACATCAGGCAGTGATCTCAGCGCTTAACATCTTTTTGAACCTTACAACAACCCATGAAGTAGGTGCTCTTAGCAATCCTCATTTAACAATCTAGGAAACCGAGGTTTGGCAAGGGTCAGTTATCCAAGATCACAATTGAGTAATGGGCACAGGCAAGAATCGATTCCTATTATCTCTGGCTCTTATCCTAATTCCATCTTCTTAACCATGATATCACCATACCTCTCAATAATTGCATTGACCCAAAGAGGTGAGTGCCTGTTATGTTGTCTACATCGAGTAGATATAAAAAATTAATACATAGCATCTCTGCTCTCTTTTAGAATCCATGGATGGTTGAAGTGATTTATGAATGGATATTTTCCAAATGTAAAAGTGACTGGAAGCAGTGATCAGCCTTAGATAAGTTTCTACGGGATCGACTCTGAAATCAAGACACTCAAGCAAAGAAGGGAAACCCAACAGCACACAAGTCGACGCAGGCAGGTAAGTAACTCGCCCTTGCACCTACCTGCCTTTGTAAACAAAAATGGAAGGGCCCTCCTCCTTTTCAGCTTTTCTCATAGAAGTTCGTCTATGGTCTCTGCCCTCCAGGGGTTAGCCTACCCACCGGAGCATGTAATTGGTTCCTTTCATGCATCAGGCTGGTCCCAGGCATTATGCATTTGTAACCTTGGTGAGCTGGACGTGGCGCCTGTGTGTATCTCGGAGCAAAGAGAAGGAAGTTCTTGAAGTCACATCTTTCAGAAATCGAAGGCACTTCATCTGTGATCGGAGTGCCTTCAATTGGTGGCTGCTGGGAGGTGTTCATATCTTAGAGTCTGGATTAATTTCACTATGGTTCAATGGCATTGCAAGAGTAAATTCTGGGATCGTTGGTTTTCATAAGAAATCAGGAATACGCCTCAAGGGAATTGATGCCTCATCACTTGGAAAAGACATCAGGCTAGAGACCCTCGTCACCTTATATAAAGTGCTGATGGTCAACAGGTAACTGGGTATGGCTATACCAGTTAGTGGCCATCAATATCCTGATGAGTCTACGCCTTACTAGTTATTAAATGTTTTAAATACGAGTGAATGCTCGATGGTGCCTCTGTAGCCAAAAGTAGAATTTAGTCCAGGTGAAAGTGGATTAGTGGCTATGAAGAGGTTGTTGAGCTATAAAATATGAGGACTTTCAAGAGGATAATAATTGCATCTGACCTGTTATTTTATTTCTATTCTGCAAAAGAGAAACAGTCCCTATTTAGATCAAGAAAATTCTCAAGTCCCCTTGTCCTCACTTATGGCACAGAGACAAAGCTGCTACTACTCTGATCAAATGAGAAAGACACAGATTCAGGAAATTGTTAGTGGCAGTAGCACAGCAGACAAGCAACAGAGTGGGGGCCACATGGGGAGAGGAGATGAAGTAACACCTGTTATGGGAGATACTTGAAAATCAGAGGAATGGTATAATCATGAGGCATTCAGTCCGTGATTCCTGTAATATTTTTCCAACCAAAAATCAGAAAGTGACAGTGAGGCATTTTAGTCCTAGGTCATTCTGCGACTTTAGAATGTATATACTGCAGAAAGGCTAATATTTACAGCTTTTTATTGCAATAAAACATTTTAAAATATGGTTTAAATTGGGGGTGTTATAATTAGCATGCTGGACTGTACACTAGTGTTATTTTCTAGTGTATCTGAGTGGATGCCCAAAGCCAATAAAACTGTCATCACATAAAGTAACTTGGGCCATGGTCATGCATTCTACCCAAATCCTTCATTATAAAGCCAGTCCTACCCACCTAAAAACCATCGGTTACATGGCCAAGGTAAACTGATATGGGTATATCAGCCTTTGTCTTGGCCTCATCTAGGAAATGACAGAATTCCTCTCATAAATCTGTTCTCCCATTTTTCTAGTTCTTCTTTTTTCAATCCCACTGATGCCCTTTGTGTTTAAATGGTGATCATAGTATCCTTTATCACCGTCATAGAAACCTAAGAATGCAGCGAATTAACATGAAATCATTTATGAGATAGGGACTGCCTGCCAAATTCCTCAAACTGTGCTAAATGTGGTGAAATAGCGAAAACAAAACAAAACACAAAAACTTTAACAGTAGCATCTAGTGGGGGAAAAAACAAAGAAAACAGGTGGGAAAGGAAAATTAAGTGAGGCCTTCGTATATTGTATAATTCAATTTTTATAAAATGTCCAAAACAGACACATTTATAGAGATAGACAGTAGATTAGTGATTGTCTAGGGCTGGGAGTTGGGGGTGGGTGGGTGACGGTAATGAGTGCTTACAATTACGGTTATTTTGGGGAGGGATAACATTTTTCTAAATTGATTGTGGTGATGGTTGCACACCTGTGTGAATATACTAAAAACATCAAATGGTACACTTTAAGTAGATTGGTTGTATGGTATGTAAATTATGTTTCAATAAAGCTGTTATTTAAAAAATAGTATAAGAACCTGGGGTGGGGAAAAAGTGATTCATTAGAGAGGGGGTGTGATGAGTTTTAGGTAAGGAAGGGACAGCTTTTAAGTGACATTAAAGAAAGTTAGTATCTGATTGGTCCAGGTGAAGACTGAGCCTTAGGGAGTTTGATGACTTTTTTTTTTTTTTTAATTCGGAAGTAAATGTATAGAATAGATGATCAGCTGAGAGTGAATGATAGGAGATTTGAGCAGAGTATGTAGTCTGCTCTTATCTGTAGGGGATACATTGCAAGTATCCACCCTTACTTTGTAGGGGATACATTGCAAGACCGCCAGTGGGTGCCTGAAACTGGGGGTAGTACAGTTTCCTACAAATACACACCTACAGTCAAGTTCAATTTATAAATGAGGCACAGTAAGAGATTAAAAATTTTAATTAAAATATTAAAAGGGTAATATGCAAATTGACCTTAACGGTGGAACACCCAGGAATGACCAGTAGCTATGACATGCACTGACCACCATGGGGCAGACGCTCAATGCACGAGCTGTCCCCTGGCGGTCAGTGCGCCAGAAGCTGGGCTCACGGCTGGCTAGCGCAGTGGTGGTGGGTGGCAGGAGCCTCTCCCGTCTCCTTGGCAGCGCTAAGGATGTCTGACTGCGGGCATCCCCCGAGGGCTCCCAGGCTGCCAGAGGGATGTCTGACTGCCAGCTTAGGCCCTATCCCCTGTGGAGCATGCTAAGCTGGCAGGTGGACATCCCCTGGGGGCTCCTGGACTTTGAGAGGGCTCAGGCTGGGCTGAGGGACACCCCTGAGTGCACAAATTTTTGTGCACTGGGCCTCTAGTTAATAATGAAATAGAACAATTATAAAAATGTGCTGTAAAAAACTTCTGTGAGTATGGTCTCTCTCTCTCTCTCTCTCTCTCTCTCTCTCTCTCTCAATATTTTACTGTCCTTACTTTCACTTAAAGGAAACACTTTATGGCTTCACTTTAGCACATCTGAATTGGAAGCATCACTACTCTTGTGCTTTGGGGCCATTACTAAGTAAAATAAGGGTTACTTGAACATAAGCACTACAATGCCTCCACAGTTAGTCTGACCATCGAGATGATTACTGAGGGTAATGGGCAGGGAGGGTATCCAGTGTGGAGATGGTGGACGATGGGACGATTCACATCCCAGGTGGGACAGCGTGGGACTTCATGAGATTTCATCATGCAACTCAGAGTGGTGTGCAATTTGAAGTGTATGAATTGTGTGTGTGTGTGTCTGTGTGTGTGTGTGTGTGTGTGTGTGTGTGTGTTTCTGGACTTTTCCATTTAATAGTTTCTGACAGTGGTTGACCACAGGTAACTGAAATTGTGGAAAATGAAATCACAAATAAGGGGGCACTACTGTGCACAGGTTTAGTTGCTGCCAGGAAGAGTAGAGAGTGCTGAGTAGGAAGTCAAAGGTCTTGCCAGGGAGCACCACAGACAGTCTGGATTTGGAGACCATGACTTCATAGTGGCCTCAATATGCCAGGCCATGTTGTTTCCACCCGCAGACTTGCATGTGTGGTTGGCAGAGATTTGTAGCTTTGAATGACTGAGACTCTAGGTCTCATGAGATCTCCCCAGGCCAGTTCCATGGAAGGGTGGAGGGAGGGGTGTGCTGAGGAAGAGGGGTAGTCCACACATCTTAGTTGTGAAGTAAATGTGATATAAGAATGCTGGCATTTAATTTTACCGTAGGCCATTTTCTTACTGTGCACTGTGTATCTACAGTAGCCACTTAGGATCATAACGGTTCAGATTTGCATGGTGTTTTATGATTTATGGAACATGTTCACATTCTTTATTTTGTCTCCCCCTACTAATTATGCCTGCCATGTTTTGTGTCTGTATTTGCTTCTGCATGAAACCATTATGAAATGCTTAAAGGACTCTATTTGTGTACCCTCCCTTCCCACACACAGAGAGTCATATACACAGTAGGCATTCAGCAAATGAAATATGACAGTTTTACTGAGAGGAGATGACTTAAACAACCTCAGAATTTTTAGGGCTAGTTATTTTAATCACTCCCAGCCTTGGTTGGTTAATATTTACAACAAGGTAGGCTGCCTTGCCTACCTTTTGTTTGTTCCTAGGTGTTTCCCAGAAGGATCGCTGGTCATGTACCTAGGCTACCCTTTCACTGTCATAGTTACTGCCTCACTAGGTGGTCTAGCCCCTCTGCTTTCAAACAGTATTCGATCTCTTTCCTTTGTGGGTTTTTTTTTTCTTTCTAAAAGCAAAAATAATTATTCCAATCACCAGTTACTTAAACAGAAGGAGATGCATTATTTTAAACTGAGAGAAATCGCAATGCAGTATTAACATACACATCAAATGAACAAATCTTAGCTGAGTGCTTCTTCAATTATGAGGTTCCCCCAAAGGGCTTGCTCTCTCTGTGGTAACTGATGCACAGCTGTCCCTGGCCCAGGACCTGGTGCTACACCTCATCCTCCCAACTTCTCCGACTTGTTTCTTTGTACAGTACATGTCTGTAGAATTAGAATGTGCACATGTAACACAGACCAGGCTTATAACATCATTGCCCTTTCAGTGAAAGGACAGTAAGATAAGGGTGGGGACAGTTCTTGGCATGGCTTTGGAAAGCAAGGCCAGTAAGGGGTTAACTGTAGCCATGGAGATACTGGTCTGCATCCTGACCAGGCAGCCTTGGTCTCTAATAGGGAGCCAAGAGGACTTGTAGCCACCAAAGCGTGCATAATGGTGAATAATATGCCATCATTTGTGAGTTTTTTTGTCTTTTTAAAATGAGACTGATTTCCAATTTTTTCTCTCATTAAAAACTAGGCTTATTTCCTGATTATAAAAACCCACTTTTGGAGCTATGGAGTAGCTATTTCTTTCCTAAGCATCCTATATAATAAAAGAGAAACATATAAATTGACCGTACCTCTGCTACGCTCACCAGCCAATCAGGAGTGAGTATGCAAATTAACCCAACAAAGATGGTGGGTTAATTTGCATACACAAGCACCAGTCGGAGAGCAGAGAGGGAGGGCTGGTGGCTTGGAGGACTTGGCAGAGCAGGAGGCCTTGGGACGGAGACAGAGCAGGAAGGGAAAACCAAGAGCGCAGGGAGCACCAGGAATGCTGGGAATAGTAGTTCTGGTGGCAGATGGATCTTCTAGACACTAGAGCAAAGTGAGCCTGGAGCCAGTTACTGTTGTGGTGGGGGATGGAGGGAAAGCAAAGGTGAGAGACATAAGTAAAATCAGAGTGTCTAGGAAAAATTAAAGGGAAGATATCCTAAATGAAGATATTTTCGCCAATGAAGCAAAGAAAAAAAAAAAGCCTCTATTATTCTGGAGAAACAAACCAAACTGGGTTGTGGTCTCAGACAATTCGCTCATATGATTGCAAAGACAGACAGAAACTCCCGTATTGGAAACGGCTCTCCTGAGGTCCCAGATTGGAGAGAGTGTAGGTCGAGCTTAGGGGACTCCCCCGCCCCCGTGCATTAATCTTCGTGCACTGGGCTCCTAGTTTGAAATAACAAATGACAGCCTTTTGTGTCTGCATATGGGTGTATGTGTGCACTACAAAGTTGAATCCTCATGAAATGAAGTATGTGAAAGCACTTTGCAAAAGTCAATGTATTATAAACTTGGAAGGCATTATTATTTCTTCAATTGAATCAAATCTTCTATAAATCCACTTCATTTTCTCTATACCATTCTCCCCATCCCTATGCTTCACTAATTGTCATAAGCTTGGCTAATGTGTTAACTAATAATAGCTAGCAGTATTATCTCTCCATGGGGTGTCTGAATATATATTCTCATATTTATTTAATTATAATTATTATTCTTTTAAAATAATGAAAGCAATATATGCTCATTATAAAAATAGGAAAAGATATAAAATAATGAAGAAAATAAAATTATCTGTCATCTCTCCACATCGAGATAATCATTTTTATGTCCTTTTCCCCCATCCTTTTACTTTAAATATTAGGATATAAATATATATTTTACCCATTATGATAACCCTGTAATTAGCTTGAGTATTGCTTTTTCATTGAAGATTCTTTAGAGGGAATTTTACTTTATGATTAAATGTTTTTCAAAAAATTCTTGAATCGCTTCCTAAGAATTCAACATGTGCACATAAATAATTTTAAAACGAATTCTCATATCAATGGATATTTTTATGGTGCTTCATTTTCATTATTTAAAGCTAATTATCATGCAATTTTCTTTTGTTTTCTTAAATTTTTATGTATTACTTTAGGATCGTGCCTCCAAATGATATTGCAAGTTAGGGAATGTCAAATATGTGCATATTTGGTAGAAGACTCCTTGAGGTACTGATGACTTAATCTAGACTGTAAAACTTTGGACATTTTGTCAAGAGCAGTAGTGGGAAGAGTGTGTGTAACGAAGGTCTCCTATACTGACTGGTCACATCCTACCTGCCAAAGAAAGTCCAATATGCATTCTGAGCCTGATCCAAGTGTATCTGACTTAACTGAACATTTAATGACCCTGTATTTCCTGGGTATGGCTCCAAGCCTTCTCAAACTACTCATTTACTTTGGAAAAATTATTATGAGTACAGGCCTATATATCCACACACAAATTGCACCATCTCCTCCTTTTGAAGACATTCAATCCCTCCACTGCTTGGAGCACTGAGCTTGTATTATTTACTATTTGTAGTTTGCACTATATACTCTCAGACATATGGCTCCTAAAGGTGATAGAATGTGTTACTTATTTATTATAATTGCCTCTGGCCAGGTTTAGAAGCTACATATCAACAGAGCAAGTTCCACTTTCAAAGTACCCCTTTGAATATATATCTGTGCTTTGATAGTATGTTGAGGATTGTCCATTGTCCAAGGTGAAAGAGCTTAATCTTCCCCCTCCCTGGGCACTCCTGAAGCACTCATCTCCCACACCCCCATTGTTTGATAAAGCATAAATTTAAGTAAATAAAATGTGGGGAAATGAAAATGCTGGCATTCTTGACCTGTTATTTATTTTAAGATAATTCTATCCAGGTAACAGTTAGGATCTGGCTGCTAAGGCCTGTTGGCCATTGACTAAACACCCCACCTCTAACTCTGACTGATACTTTCCCTTCTCGCAGACTGGTTCTGCTATTGAATACAGCAGGTTAGCCATGCTTTGCCTATCCGTACGTAGGTAAAACATGATTACAATGATTGGTGGAGTTGGGGTACACATATCTCAAACACGACAGTAGTGACAGACTCTCCATGAGATATGTTGCAGCTAAACAAAAATTTGGATTTTGTTCCTGTGTTGTCTCAAGTGCAACCCAACTTATGTTTCATAATTTGGTTAATACGTTACATATACCTTTGACAGTTCCATCTTATTTTAGTCAAGGACAATGCTTTTTCCCTCATGAGCCATTGGATTGTTGCCTGAGAATGTTAATTGTATGAAACTAGGACAACCAAGGGCCCAAGTAGCCCAGAATCTCCTACTTTTATGGGTACAGAGCAGCTTCTTTTGTGTTATCTTAAAGCATTTCAATTCTTTTGGTTTGTCTCTTCAAATTCAACTCTGTGGTTCAAAGTATATATTCTTTCTCCGGTTTTTCAATAACTCAGTATCTGCTGATCTGTGTCCTGTCTCAGTCTTCAGAACTTTTGACCTCAGAATCACAAAGACCAGTCATGCTGATGCTGGGAAGAAATGTCCAATATCAGAATTTGAGTCCAGGTTTGTGACCAAGGACTTTAGAGAACCACTGAAGTCATGGCCATGATTGAGTCAAAGCTAGAGTTAGGCCACAGTCAGACATAGAACCAAAGTGCAAGATGTGACAAATCTGAGCAAGGCTGGGCATGTGTGTGAGTGTCCTTGGGCAGAAGTAAAGTTTAAGCCTGTGGTGATTGACAAAGAAATAAATACGCTGAATTATAGAGAGTCCGTGGCCAGATTAAACCACGATTCTTGGACTGTACCTTCCTGTGGCAAGACAACCTGCAAATTTTGAAGTCTCATTCTCTGTGAAAGTCCTCAGTTGGTCTTGAAGGCATGCTAGTTTGAAACCAATGCCTGGGAATCCTAAGCCTCATATTTCCATTTTGATTAATAGTGGGATCAAACAGGCAGATAAAAGACTGTGCTGGCCTCCACCTTTCAACTAGTCTGGTTGAAGCTTGGCCTTCAGGGCTTTACCTAAGTTTGAAGGAAAAATATGGAGTTATGGAAATACATGAAGACAACCTAAATGAGAACCAAGAAAAGCGATTTTAAGTTTGTCATAGCAAGCCAGTCTACTACCACCACTTGTGTTTGGGTGAGACGCAAAGATAATCAAGGGAGTGGCAAAGCTTTATAAATGGAAAAAAAGAATAGAGAAGGCTGTAGGTATGCTTTTATTTCTTACACGGGGAAGCTGGATTCAGGCTAACTACAAGCAGGGCATCTTATGTGATTCATTTGTAGAGTACATATAGCTTTCTTGGTTGGTCCTAAATTGGAAGCATGTGCAAAAATTAGGGAGTGGCAGTCATTTGCCAAGTCCTGACTATTTGGGGCTAATTACTATAAAGATAGTGCTTTGGATTCCTGGACTAGTTGCCATGGAAGTTGTGGGTCAAAGTTTTATTGTCATATATGGTTTGGCCATTGTCTGTTTGCATATTCCATCTCTCAAGGTATATATATTCTAAATTTGTGTCAGGCAATTTTGGTATATTTATATCTTAACATGAATTAATTTCAGTTAAACTAGTTCAATGCTAAGGAAAATATCTGCCTCCAAAGGATTTACAATCTTGTGGGGGAATAAATAAGCATCACATGGTAAGTTCTACAATCAAAATGCTCTAGGAATTCAAGTATGAGCCATCATGCCTACTTTTGTTGAGTGAGTACATTTAAAAAGGGCTTCAGAGGCAGGCAGAATTTGGGCTTAGCCTGTAAGAATATGGAAACAGTCCCTTTTTGTGGAGTGGGAGAACAGGGCTAGGGAGATGGCCTTGGGAGTGAGAACAGTTGAGTATAAAGTAGAAGTCTAAAGACAAATTAACTAACTTCACTAGTTTGTATTGATCCAGGCAATTTGTTGTTTTGAATCCTGTTATTGATTCTTAACTCTTCCACTGCACGTTTTTGTCCTGGATTCCATTCCCTCATCATGTTGTTCAGCTCTGATCCTAGTCATCACCTGTCAATTTTTCTATGAAAGCAGGCTAAATAGTAAGGCTTCAATATACCTAATATTGCATAGGAATATTCTTACCAAACTGTTCCTAGAAAGAACCTGAAGAACAGGTCTTCATTCAAAGCATTCCACTAATGCAAGTATCAGCATAAATCTCCTGTAAATGTCCAGATACTAAATATTTTTGGCTTTGTACTGTAGGTCATATAGTCTATCTTGCAATGATCGAGCTATAGCAGAAGAGCTATAACTAAATGGGTGTGAACAGATTTGGCCCCCTCTGTGCTCAGTTTGGCCCAAGGCATGGGCTGTAGATTGCTGATCCCTGTATTGGTGGGCGGAAATTTTCCAAGAGAGATTGGCTTTGTTAAAGTAGCTGTGGGACTGAGAGAATGCCATGGCATTGGAGGAATTTTAGAATGAATCCAAATATATGTAACAAGCAAATCAAATATAATTGACCTCAAGGAAACTTATCTCTGTTCTGTTTACTCTTGAACAACACAGGTTTGAACTGTGCAGGTCCACTTACTGGTACAGTGGATTTTTTTCAATAAGTACTCTAAATGTATTTTGTCTTCCTTATGATTTTCTTAATAACATTTTCTTTTCTCTAGCTTACTTTACTTTAATAATAGGGAAAATAGTACATATAATATACAAAATATGTGTTAGTCAACTGTTTATGTTATTGGTAAGGTTTCTGGTCAGTGGTAGGCAGTTAGTAGTTAAGTTTTAGGGGAGTTGAAAGTTATACATGAGTTTTTGACTGCATGGGAGTTGGTGCCCCTAACTCCCACATTGTCCAACTCTACTTCTTTTTAATAATAAAATATATAATCCTTATTAAGAGTAACCAAGAGTTAAAATATTCTTCTATTAAGCATACACTTAATTACCTTTAACAAATGATTATAGAGTTCCTACTGCTGTTGTGGATATCAAGAAGAGTAAGACATAGGCTTGCCTTTAAGGATCTTCAAGATCAGTGGTGGAATAAGACAAGCACCAAGATAGAAGAACAAACACAATTTATGGACTTTTATGGTAAATAGAGTTTAGGTAGATACATCAGATCATTCTTTTCCTTCATGAGCATTTAAAATAGAATTAGAAGTTTAGATAGAATTAATGAATGAAATCATGGGAATTTTGAAGTCTTAGATAAGTAAGTCAGGACATCTTGTGGGGAGTAGTGTATGGTCTGGTTTAAATTCTTTCAGGTCTCTTAAATCAATCATGTCCCAAACCTTCCTCTTAATTCTTCCCTATATCTAATTTCTCCACTTTACCTATATACCTAATATTGCTTAGCTCTATTCATACCAAGTTGTTCCCAGAAAAAACAAAAACAAAAACAAAACTGAAGATCTTCACCTTCTCATCAGTTATTCAAATGAGAAGCCTAATATGTCTCTTTTCTTCTACCTATCAATTTATTTTCTCTGCATTAAAATATGTTTTTAATCTCTCCTATTTTTCTTCATCTACACTCCAGCCCTTTGCTCCCAAGCACAGTTATCTCATGTGTGGACTCCTGAAAAAGTCTCCTAATGATTACTGCTACTTTCACTCTTGCTCAGTTCTGAATTCTTCCTCACATAGTGGTCAGAATGATTATTTTATATCATAAAATAGAGTATTATAATGGAAAACCCTTTACGAACTCCCAATTATGTTCAGGCATACAGGCAAACTTTTAGTTCTTAAAATTTGCAGTAGTCTTCTTTGCCTGAGGTCCGTCCTTCAAACCTGTTCTTCCCTCTTTTTGGACCACTTTTATTCTCACTCTTTGCATGGTTGATTCTTTTGCATGTTTTAGACCTCAACTTAATTTTTAACTCTTCAGGGACTCCTTCCCCGATTACCCTGCCACCAAACCCCTTTTGTTCATGAATTTTGTAATAATATGTATTGCTTTAACTCTGTTAAATTGAGAGTCTCTACAGGTAGGTAGACATAGGCTGATTGATTCACTGTAGATATTCAGAACTCTTTGAATACAGTGCATGGCACTTAGTAGAAATGTATTCAAACAGTCATTCCATGACTATTTCTTGAGAATGTCCAAGACAGTTACAAATGCATTTTAGGGTTGTGAGATAGTGAGGGATGGTAGACATAAATCCAAATGTAGTCACTTCCATAGAGGTGATTGATAGGTGAGGCTATGAAAATGAATAGAAGCATCAAAGGAGATGAGAAAAATGTTGCGAATGCATTTAGTGTCCTTTGGATGACTTTGAGCAAGTTACTTAACCACTTTGTTTTTCTGTTTCTTTGTCTGTAATGTAGGTATAATATTGTATTCCCTGTTGGCTTGAACTGAAGGTACTTTCATAGGAACTGACACATAATATAGGTACTTAGCAAACATCATTTATTTTTCCCTTCTCATTGTAAACTACTACACTCACTGAAATATAAATGAAACTAAATGTAAGATTGCACTTATGCCATTTAAGGAAAATGAAGTCTTCCTTGACAAATATTATTCAACTAGGACTAATTTATCAACTACTACATGTATCAGGGTTTATTCCAACTTCTGAGAATATTTAAACAATAAAAAAGGAGTTTATGGCTTGGTGAAGCTTATAGACTTTGAGGAGAAATAAAACAGATACTTACAATATCTGAAGCATAAGGGCAAGGATTCAATGTGAAGATACAGAAAAGTGTTTTGCTCTGTTAAAGAACTTGGATATTCCAGTGGGATCCAGTGTGGTCTTATCAGGAACTTAAATCTTCCCTTAGGCATTTACTATTATGTGACAGGGGACAATTACACAATTCCTATGAATTTCGCTGACCTGTAGAGCGAAGATAATAAGAATCATATCTTTCAAGGCTGTTGTTAGGCATTAAATAGGTTAAAGCAGATTACATGATACATTCTGAAGGGCTTTAGGCAAGGATTAACCAATGCAAATCAAAGGAAGTTCTTCAGAATAAAGCAACTACATTAGATACAGGATTTATCAAGTTTTGCCAGCAGAGGAGTTATAGAATTATCCTTGCACACCCATATTACCTAAGTTTCCTATGATCATGAAAATGCTTGTAAAAATAAAATCATAGCCTGGCCAGTGTGGCTCAGTGGTTGAGTGTGGACCCATGAACCAAGAGGTCACTGTTTGATTCTCTGTCAGGGCACGTGCCCGAGTTGCAGGCTCCATCCCCAGTAGGGGGCATGCAGGAGGCAGGCAATTGATGATGTTTCTCACTCATCAATGTTTCTATCTCTCTACCCCTCTCCTTCCTCTCTCTCTAAAAAAATAAAAACTATTTAAAAAATAAAGTCATAGCTTGAGTAATTGGAATCCTTAATTAAATATGATTTTTAGACATGCTATTCTCTAGAGAATGAATTAAGTGATAATAAAGCAAACTGATAACAGGAAATTGGCAAGGAAAATAACTCAAAGCTATGTCTTGGAAATAGTTCACATTCAGATCAATCTTGTTTTTATTTAGTGTCTGTGGTATACACAGAGAGCACATTGAGTGATGACCCTTAGGCATCCTAACAGCATCATCAAAGAACGTGTCTTTCATGCGCACTATACATGCAGCACAGCAAAAGCAAGAAAATGGGTAGCTATATTTAGCACAGATTTTTGAACAAAACAATCTGGAAAAATGCTATACTAATCATATTTTACCGAAAGTCTTTGATTTATCAGCACTCAGAATTGTAGGTAGTAAGTTTTAACAGAGAGTGATTTTTAGATAGCTTAGAAAAAGGGGTGGGGGGGGGGGAGAGAATCTCCATTACGTGATCACAAGTTAGATCTCTTGTTTTTCTTTTAATGCCAGCAGGTTCTTAATAGGTATAGTTTAATATTAGTGAAAATATTATAATTTAAATAAGCTGTGATTGAGTATAGTATCTGGGTAAAATAATTATGAGACTGACAGATTAAAGAAAAGCAATCTTGAAAGGGTAGATAGCCCATTTTGGAAAATCTGACTGATGCCATTGCAAAAATCAGTAAATTCTTGTATTTTCATATTTAATCCTGTTAGTGTCCTTTGAACATTTTCTCTTCTATTCCAGACTTCTGCTTCTTTGTAATAATTCTGTCTTTGTCATTATCAAGTGTAGTTTGAAAGCTTTTTGTGAAAGATACATAACTGAATCAACATGGAGTGAATTTATACTTTGTGGGAACAGGGCAGCAAAATCCAGCCAGTTCTTCCAGTAGGTGGCCTCCTAGTACTGCCTACTGATTTATGACTCTGTGTTTAAAGGATTGCCAATATAAGTAATAAAAATTCAATTGGAGGATTTCTAAATGTGCTTGAGTTCCCCCTTTCTCTCAGGTTCTAATGAGCCACAGCCCCAATGCCAGTGTGCCATGTGGTTTTGCTGCTGATACAGCTTCTTCACATAAGAAGCAAATGATACAGAGAAATCAGCTAACAATTCAACAAAATTACAATTACCTTTGTGGTTGTTTGGGAGAACTTAATTGAAATTATATGTTGCCTAAATCAGGATAATAAATGGGCTGGGGATTCTTTTTCTCTTAGTTTCTTATTTAAGGATCAGAAAATCCTTTCAATATTTTGCATTGTTATGGATCATTAAGTGGAAAAGAGAAATGAAAGGACCAGGATTGCAGTCTGCATAATTTTCTTCCTGTGTTTACCTCTGACGAGTAATTGTCTTTGCCTTCAATTCTTTAATAAAGAAATTGGCAGAAAATCAGATACTTGTACTTTGGTAATTTCCTCATAGTTTCATCGAAGACAACATGGGAAGCATCAGAGAAGCAAAGATAGCAATTAATAATAGCTGTATATATGCGGCTGACATGGCTCAGTGCTTGAACATCGACCTATGAACCAGGAGGTCACTGTTTGATTTCAAGTTAGATCACATGCGTAGGTTGTGGGCTCAATCCCCAGTGTGTGGCATGAAGGAGGCAGCCAATCAATGAGTCTCTCTCTTCATTGATGTTTCTATATCTCTCTGCCTTTCTCTATGAAATCAATAAAAAAATAAATACTAGCTGTGTAACATGAGAAATCTACTAAACTTGATTATCCATCTGCAAAGTGGAGTTGGCTATTATCAGTCTAGAGGATTGTTGGAAAGATCAGAGACAATTTCTTTAAAATGTTTGGGATATGTTGGATGTTCAGCAAATTGTATTTATACTCATAAACAATCTTATTTAATCTTCACCATAATCCCATTTTCCTTCAATTTATTTTTTCCAACTAGCTTTGAAATGTATAGAGCTAGACATTATTCCATTTACTAATGTGTTGAAAAAGAGTCAGAGAGTTTGAGAGACTCACTTCTAATTACACAGTTTGTTTGTAGAGGCAGTTATTAAGGCCACATGCCTATGGAGAGAGTTGAAGATAGAGGGGGAGAGAAACATCTATGAGAAACATCGATTGGCTGTCTCCTGCACACCATGTACTGTGCATTGAGCCCATAACCCAGGCATGTGCTCTGACCCAGAATTGAGCCAGCAACCTCTTGGTGCAAGGGACAATACTCAACCAACCGAGCCCCACTAGCCAGAGCGTAGATCTGTTTCTTCTTGAAGGAACATTGAGATGGAGATATTTGTGCCAGTTCTGGGAGGGTTAGACATATTTTAGGAAATGCCAAATACATATTTCAAGTAGAGAATATAGAAGGACATCTGCTATTTTGAGCTGCCATCACACTTTCTACATAAATCTTACAGCAGTTGTTCATATTGCATAGTGTTTCTTAATATACCTACTTCTCCATATATCTGTTTACTCTCCTAAGGCAAGAATTTTGATGTGTTCATTTTTATAATTCCAAGATCTGTACATAGAGAATATTGTCAAGTATTCTGCTATAGAGATAACTACCGTATTTTCTGGCATATAAGACGACTTTTTAACCTAGGAAAATCTTCTCTACGCCCAGTCGTCTTATATGCCGGAAAATACGGTACCTAAAAATCACAAAAGTCTGAAGGTACAGGTTGTGTTCAGGGAACACTGATAGTGCTGTTGGCCAAGTGGTTGGAGCAAGAGGCGAAATGAGACGTGTCAACAGTTCTTTGCTAGAAAATGAAGACAATATTGTCATTGACGGGTCATGAACAATTCTTATACTGGTGGGACATAAAGCTTCATTAAATGAAGAAAGTAGAAAACACAATCCTTCATTGTATTAAATTGCTTCTTTATTGAATTTAAGGTTATAGTGGATCAATACACAAAGCTCTGCATTTTCATTTTTTAATAACTGTTATAATGACTAAATCCTGTTTAGTTCTTTTAATTTGTATCAAATCTCCAGTGGCTGGCTTGGACTAAAGTATTGGGACACAAATAGGGTGTTAATTTCCTATACAGGATGAGTATTCCTGATGAAGGAGCACAAGTCTAAATTGGATTTTAATTAGCAGGCAAAGAGTGGGAGAAGAAAATGGGCCTGTGAGATGACACCAAGGCACATTGGTGATAATTTGCCTCATGCCCTCTAAATCTATCAGGTGTTCTCAGGGTGCACGTAACTAACAAAACTAAAACACATCTGCGAAGAAAAATCTATCAGTGTCTCCTGGGTCCAGAAGAGAATTTTTGTACATCTTTGTTTGCTTCTTAGAGAGCGAAAAGTCGGTGAAATTTCCCTATTCTAGGAGATATTATATTTTTATACTATTTATGATTTGTAGTATTTGTAACTTTGTTTTTATACTACTTTTATAATATAAGATTGTTATTATTTCGGTAGTATCATCCTTACATCTTTTCAGTGCAACTAACATTTTAAATCACCCGTGCATTCACAATGAATTGGACCATGAATGTTAGGGTCCACCATTAGAAAATGTCACATAAAAATGGGTGTGGTTGCTTATTTTCTCATTGGGTTCCTGTATTAAGTCCAACCTGGGGAAGATTAGAACTTTCCTGATATCAACAACAAACACCCTGGTCACCAACTACGTGCCCTGTAACTGAATTGAATTCTGACACTATTTACCTGGAGATAGCATCAGGCTCTCAGTCCTCCAGGACCACCAACACTGCCCCACACTTTAGCGACCAAGTTCCCTGTGCTTCTGACCAACTGGCTATAAATCAGAGGTTCCCATAACCTCCTCCTTTGATTAACTTTATAGAGAACTCACAGAAACATTTTACTTACTAGATTACTCGTTTATTATAAAAAGGCATAACCGGGGAACAGTCAGGTGGAAGAAATGAGTAGAGCAAGGTATGGGAAAAGGGGGAAGAACTTTCATGTCCTCTCCAGGTGCACCATTCTCCCAGCACCTCCCTGAGTTCACCAGCCCAGAAGCCAGAAGGTCTCTGAACCCAGTCCCTTTGTTTTTTTAAATGAAGGCTTCATTACATAGCACGACTGAGGAACTCATTGCCCATTGGTGATCGAATCAACCTCCAGCCCCTTCCCCCTCCCAGAGGTTGGGGAATGAGACTGGAGGTACCAACCATCTAATAACATAGTTGGCTCCACTGGTAACCAGCCCTCATCCTTAGGAGCTATCCACAAGTCACCTCAATGACATAACAAAAGACATCTTTATGGCTCTCGTTACTTAGGACATTCCAAGGATTTTAAGAGTTCTGTGCCAAAACCCAGAACCAAGACTAAATATATATAATTTTTATTATAAATCATAACATTACATATTTATAACCAGGTCACTTAGAGAGAACAACTCACTTTTATTCAAAATAATTGAGTGTCAACACACTATGAAAAGGATTATTAGTGGCCATTCTACCCACCTAAATTAGTTCCCCACTCTACTTACTCCATATAATAATCAACATATTTCTGATTCAGTGCTATAAACCTTTACCCAGACTAGGACCTGGTACATGGCACATTTTTTATATTTTATTAAATGAGTGAATGAAAGAATAAAAAGTGTAACTAAATCCTCTAGATCTTGCCATAGGATCTGCTATGAAACCAAGTTTTTCACAACCTACTGTATAATATTTTCTAGGTCTTTTGAATAGTGTCACATGATACAATATACAGGTCTTGTATCAAAGAAATCCACCCCTGAAACCTGTATGTTCACGCTGACCAATGTCACCCCAATAAATTTAATTAAAATTTTTCCTAAATTATTTTTGTCTCTAATGGTTACCTTGATTGAAGGAACTTTAGCTGTTCTAGAATATTACTCTAACCAGTCTTTCCAGCTTTTGATATTTAATTTGATATTAAAAGTTAATATCTGATTTGAAAATATTTTTCTCATCCAATCAATCATTAAGTGGTACTAAATAGAGGCAGAAAACTACAGTGCTATAGTATAAACTTTATTTTAGATGCTAGTCATTAATCAATACTTCAGTAATCCTCATAAGAGTACTATTACCCAATTAATATTTATTATTTTACTTCAAAGATTGTAATATGCTACTTTTCTTTGTTGAAATTAATACATCCTATTGGTGGTGTTTTGCTGATCAGTAACTTCTGTTTTATTTATTTATTTTTTTACCCTGAGACGAGCAATTGGTCCCATATGCACATTTTTTCTTTATTAATTAAGGTATTACATATGTGTTCTTTTCTCCTCCCCATTGCCCCCCACCTCCCCACTCATATCCTCATCACCGCCCCCCCCCACCTCCTGTGTCTATGTCCATTGGTTAGACTTATATGCATGCATACAAGTCTTTGGTTGATCTCTCTCCCTTACCCTCGCCCTTCCCTACTTTCCCTCTGAGGTTTGACAGTCTGATCGATGCTTCTCTGTCTCTGGATCTTTTTTTGTTCATCACTTTATGTTCATTATATTCCACAAATGAGTGAGATCATGGGATATTTATCTTTCTCTGACTGGCTTAGCATAATGCTCTCCAGGTCCATCCATGCTGTTGCAAATGGTAAGAGTTCCTTCTTTTTTTTACCGATCAGTGATCAGTAACTTTTAAAAACTTATTGGGGAAAGGACATTATGTTACTTCAGATTAATTTCCTCTCAGGGAACTGGTGTTGATTTTCGATAATCCTCACTTTTTATTCCACATGGTCATTTCCTGTTACATTAACTACATCAAATTTATTAAAGATGTAGTATAAGTTTCCAGAACCCTCTAATTTTGAAATGGAAATATGCAGCTGTCTTTGGTCATAATGTGACTCACATTTCCATAATTTCTCTAAGAATAATAATAGTGACCATGAAATTATACCTTTAAATTTATTCATCATTCTAGAAAGCAATTTATCAAGACTGGAATTCATGGACTCATTTAAAGCAACAGGTGATCTTTTATGAATTCTCAACCTACTTTAAGCTGGAATCCCCTTTTGGATGTTTATTCTTTTAATTCCTGATAAAACAGTAGTGTGTCATAAATCTTTAAAGTAGAAATATTGGCATGGATGCTCTACAGGTGTTATTCTGAACTTGGTTTTAAATTAGATTTCAGGTTTTATCAGAGGTAGAGTATTTGAGGAAATAGGACACCTTAAAGACAAGCTTATTTCATATGTGAATTATCTGCAGCTTTAAACATCACAGGATAATTATGAAGGGTGTTGAGAGCAATGAAATAGGATTAAGCTATTTGTTTTGATAAGAAATTGTGAAATCAGAGAAGAAGCACTAAGAATGGAGAAATGGATTAACATTAACTCATTGAACATGGAATACACTGAGTTGGCAAGAATAATCAAGAATGAATTATTGAAATAAATTTTTCCAAATTAAAAATGTTCTTTGAGCCAAGCCAGCATGGCTCAGTGATTGAGCATCAACCTATGAACCAGGAGGTTAAGGTTCCATTCCAGGTCAGGGTACATGCCCTGATTGGGGGCTCAATCCCCAATAGGGGGGCGTGCAGAAGGCAGCCAGTCAATGATTCTCTCTCATCATTGATATTTCTATCTATCCTTCTCCCTTCCTCTCTGAAATCAATAAAAATATATTTTAAAAAATGCTTTTTGGACTTTGGAAAATGTTCTCAGAAAGAAGAGTTTTAAACTATTCATGGGCAAATTGTGTTGACAAAGAAATAAAATGCATATGAATGAATTGATTAGCAGTAAATGTAATCTTCACCTCCAAACAAACAAACAAAAGCCAAGTGACAAGTGACTGTAGATAACACCAGATTATAATTGGCTAACATGGTAAACAATTAAAAAAGTGTTTTAAAGAAATAGTTTTATTCTTTTTCTTTTTATTTTTTTGCTAAAAATATCCAATGTGTGAAGCATCTTTTTTGCTTATTTAAGCACTGACCATTATGATAATTCCTTCTTTCTCTGTGGTTATGAAGCAGATTCATTTATTAAGAATAGAGTGTATACTATAATTAACCCACCTGTAAAACTGAAGCCTGGAAGGGTAGAATCAAACATGGTAAATGTATCGAGGATTTTTCTAATAAAAATTAAAATTATTTAAATTATATATATATATTTATATATATATATGTTGTATTTTTTATTTATTGTTGTCCCCCATTTCCCACCTTTCCCTTTGCCCTCTCCACCCAGCCTCTGCCCCACCCAGCCTTTCCCACACTGTTGTCTGTGTCCATGGGTTATGCATATTTTAAGAAGTATTTCCCCCCCTACCCTGCTTTTCAGTTCATTCACAAAAATGTATGTAAAGTCTAAAGCTTACATTATTTATTTATAAAACTTTTAATGCTTATATCTAAGTGAATTTGGCAAAGATGAAGGTAAACATAAAACTGCCAAATAAATGATCGTTTATAAAGAATGTGGAGAGAGGGAGGTAAATATGCTGAAATCTCTAGTTTAAGATTCACATAAGGTCTCCTGGAACCCTCACAGCTGTCCAACCAGAGTCAGTTCTCACACAATGTTTAAATACCAAGATTTAAAACATTCGGAGGTCTAGTGTTAAGACTGGGCTCATGTTGACCAAATAAAATAAGCTGGTATAAGAATTCTCTGTAACAATCCCTATTATAAAGATGGAGAGGATAATTGTTTAGAATACTTTGCGTTGATTATGTATACTGATCAACTTCCTGAGATGATTGCCCTTTCATTTTTGCTGAGGTTGGAAGGGTCTTACTTCTCCTATGCTTATTAGGAAGCCTTCTTGCTGAGAAGGCTCGCTCTCCAGTTGCTGACCCTGGAGTTGCCACTTAATGGAAAGGTTGGTAGGCTAAATTTCTTCAACAGATATAGGAGAAGGAAATGTTAACTCTGTGAATTTAATATTGAGAATTACATCTGGAACTTGAGAGAATAATTTGACAAGGTCCTTGGAAAAAATATTCTGTTAACATTTGAAAAACAAACAAACGAGCAAACCCCCATGAAAGTGATACTGAATTTTCCAATTTCTATTCACAACAGAGATCCAGAGAGTGACATGCAAGCTAGAATTGAAGCTTGCACTATGGCCGTCAGCATTCTAATGGTTTTCTCAGCTGCCCTGTAGAGCTTGTCACATTGTGACAGATTTTCATTATAGAGTGAATAATAAAAGTTATCAATAGGGAAAGATAAGAATAATCATAAGACACAAGAAAGTTGTCTGGTTCTGCATGTTAATTTCTTCCACTTGATTGCATTTTATTTACAAATGCTTGTTCATGAATTGTTTCAGTGTTGTTCAGCCTGCAAAAGGCCTTACATACCATCTACTGTACTTAAACCACAAGCTTGAGCACCCTCTAAAGAGCCACAGCTCTGAGCCATCATTAAAAAGGGAGTTAAGCCCGGCCAGTATGACTCAGTGGCAGCCAATCAATGATTCTCTCTCATCATTGATGTTTCTATCTCTCTCTCCCCCTCCCTTTCTCTCTGAAATCTATATATATTTACTTTCTTTAGGTAAGGAATATTTTTTCAGGTTCTATTTTCCATCATTTTTATTTTTTAAATATATTTTATTGATTTTTTTTTACAGAGAGGAAGGGAGAAGGATAGACAGTTAGAAACATCGATGAGAGAGAAATATCGCTCAGCTGCCTCTTGCACACCCCCCACTGGGGATGTGCCCACAACCAATGTACATGCCCTTGACTAGAATCTAATCTGGGATCTTTCAGTCTGCAGGCCAACGCTCTATTCACTGAACCAAACTGGTTAGGGCCCATTATTTATTTTGATCATTTGCCTTAAACTAGACCATGTGTCAATGGAAAGACATTTTGAAGTTTTAGATGAAGGAGCACAGAATATAGTTCAGAGTGCCTACAGAATGCCAGGTATTGTCCAAGTTGCTGAGGTGTGGCAGGAAGAATTCTAAAGATTATCTACAAGATTCCTTGAATAGTATCTGGCACATGGTAAGTGGAATGAATGGGTGGGTGGATGAATGAATGGATATTTGTGCTTTAATCTGGTGTTCTGATTTCTATTACATGGCTTTGTATCTAGAGCAGTGATGGGCAACCTTTTGAGCTTGGTGTGTCAAACTTGGCCAAAAAACTGAGCATAACTCGGGTAGTGTGTCACTTTGAGGAAAAAAACATTATTTTGCACATGTTTCATCCTCGGCATGCGGCTGCCTCAGCGGCCGCGTGTCATCAGAAATGGCTACGCGTGTCAGTGTTGACACGCGTGTCATAGGTTCGCCATCACTGATCTAGAGTATCTCTCATCCTTGGCCATTGACATTTTAATAACTGTATTAATAGGTTGTTATAAGACAGTGGTCGGCAAACTGTGGCTCATGAGCCACATGTAGCTCTTTGGCCCCTTGAGTGTGGCTCTTCCACAAAATACCATGTGCGGGCATGCATGTACAGTGCGATTGAAACTTCGTGGCCCATGCGCAAAAGTCGGTTTTCGGCTCTCAAAAGAAATTTCAATCGTTGTACTGTTGATATATGGCTCTGTTGACTAATGAGTTTGCCGACCACTGTTATAAGAAACTAGAGGCCCAGTGCACAAAATTTGTGCACTGGGGTGTGTGTCCCTTAGCCCAGCCTGCACCCTCTCCAATCTGGGACCCCTTGAGGGATGTCTGACTGCCCATTTAGGCCTGATCCTACTGTTTAGGCCCTCTCACAATTCAGGACTGCTGGCTCCCAACTGCTCATCTGCCTGCCTTCCTGATTGCCCCTAACCGCTTCTGCGTGCCAGCCTGATCACCCCCTAACCACTCCCCTGCCAGCCTGATTGATGCCTAACTGCTCCCCTGCCAGCCTGTTTGCCCCTAACTGCCCTCCCCTGCAGGCCTGGTCCCCCCCAATTGCCCTCCCCTGCAGGCCTGGTCCCCCCCAACTGCTCTCCCCTGCAAGCCTGGGTCCCCTCCAACTGCCCTTTCCTGCAGGCCCGGTTGCCCCCAACTTCCCTCCGTTGCAGGCCTGGTCCCTCCCAACTGCCCTCGCCATCTTGCTGGCCATCTTGTGGCAGCCATCTTGTGTCCACATGGGGGCAGCCATCTTTGACCACGTGGGGGCAGCAATCTTGTGTGTTGGAGTGATGGTCAATTTGCATATTACTCTTTTATTAGATAGGATAGAGGCCTGGTGCATGGGTGGGGGCTAGCTGGTTTGCCCTGAAGGGTGTCCTGGATCAGGGTGGGTGTTCCCTTGGGGCATGGGGTGGCCTGGGTGAGGGGTCTGTGGTGATTTTCAGGCCGGCCATGCTCCCCAGCAACCCAAGTGGAGGCCCTGGTATCTGGGATTTATTTATCTTCTATAATTGAAACTTTGTAGCCTTGAGTGGAGCCAAGCCTCATGCTTGCTCATGGCTGCAGCCATTTTTGTTGGGATTTATTTATCTTCTATAATTGAAACTTTGTAGCCTGGAGTGGAGGCCTGGGCCCGCCTGGGTGTGCGGAAAGCTTGGCTTCCTCCATTACCAGGGAAACCCAAGCCTCCCTCCTGCTCTCTTTGGCTGCAGCCATCTTGGTTGGGTTAATTTGCATACTCATTCCTGATTGGCTGGCGGGTGTGGCTTGTGGGTGTAGCGGAGTGATAGTTAATTTGCATGTTACTCTTTTATTAGATAGGATGATTATGGTAGAATATTTGAAAAACAAAGTTTGGATAATATTAGCATGTGAAGGCTCCTTTTTAAACTGATCTTTCCCTCCTTATCCTCAATACAACCAAACACATACTCATTGCTATTATTTTTTATTTTATTATTTATATATATATATATTATTGATTTCAGAAAAAGAAAGGGAGAAGGAAAGAGAGAAAGAGAGTTAGAAACATCAATGATGGGAGAGAATCATCAATTAGCTACCTCCTGCATGCCCCATGCTGGGGACTGAGCCTGTCATATGGGTTTGTGCCCTGACTGGGAATCGAACTGTGACCTCCTGGTTCATAGGTTGATGCTCAACCACTGAGCAATAGCGACCAGGCCTACTCATTGTTTTTAAATTACAACACAAGAAAATTGACCCAGCAGTGTATTTTACCCGCTTAGTGGAATTCTTCTATGGCATAGTATAATGACATAGCATTAGCATCCTTTACTTTGTCCTCATAATCTACATATATAAAAGTGTAATATGCAAATCAACCTGACAGCAGAACGACTGGTCGCTATGATGCACACTGACCACCAGGGTACAGACGCTCAATGCAGGAGTTGCTCCCAGCCTGCAGGCCCCAATCACCTGATCAGGCCCTGCTGGCCTACCTCTCTGTCCCTCCCCCTGGCTGGCAGGGAAGGGGAAACTGGGGGTGGGTAGCAGTAGATGTGGTTAGCACCAGACCAAAGCCTCCCACCCCACCAGTCACCCCACACACAGAGGGTGACTGGTGGTGGTGGGGGCGAGGCTGGCAAGTGGGCAGGAATGGCCAATCTCTTGGATTCCCCCGCCTCCCCCCCTGCCGCCCCAGCTGGCAGGCTCTGATTGCCACATGGGGAACCAGAGATGGGTGGCGGCGGAAGATGGGGCCAGGTGCCGGCAGCCTGGAAACATGGCCCTGATCGCAGGTCAGGCCGAGAGACTGTACCTGTGCATGAATTTTGTGCACTGGACCTCTAGTAAAAACATAAATTTGTTATGTCAATTCAAACTTGCTGAAATCAGAGGCGTTGGTGGTATAGTGGTGAGCATAGCTGCCTTCCAAACTTGCTGAAATCTATGGCAGGAAGTTCCATATCTATATTCATTGCCAACAGTTATTTTTTTCTTTTAACTCACATAAAAAAGCATTTTTGCCTTGTGTAGCAGAGAGAATGAATATATTTACCCAATTCAAGTACTTATTGCTATGATTCAAGTACAGTACTCTGAGCATTAATCATAACTGTGGGCACACACTTCAAAATCAAATTGAAAATGAATATTAGCATGCCACCCACTCCCCCCCCAAAAAAATTTAAAGCTAATTAAAACTGCTGCATTTTAGTATTTGAGTCATGCTTGGCAATGCAAAATTCAGTTGTACTTTTAACAAAAGATGTAAAAATAGGGATCCTCAACATACTAATTGGCTTTAAAAGCACAGCCTGGGAGAGCATTGCAAAGTTTCCTCTCAGGAGCATATTGGATCACTGGGGTTGGTTTCTGGTATTGCCCCAAGAATCTATAATCCAACAACTCATGTGATCCCACAGGCTAAGTAATATTGACTTTCTCCAGGTATGCGCTGCCTCTTACACAGACATGCATATATAATTAAATAGCATGTGTGGAATAATAGGCCATAAAGCCTTAATTATTTATGTACCACTTACTTTCTCTAACTGCCACCAGGGTTCTGGCTAATAGGCTTGGCTCAGTGGAAAATGATAACTGGAGAAGAATGTTATTAATTCAACAGGCACCATAGCATAATCATTAGTAATTGGTTAAGTCTGTGGGCTTTAGTGTCAGACAAATCACTGATTGAGATCCCAATTAATAACTGTATCACCTTCTATAAATTACTCAAACTTCTGAACTTTAAATTGTTTTGCCTATGAACTGAGAATCATAACACCTTTGTACGGGGTCGTTGTAAAGTTTCAATAATATTACACAGTAGATGCTCAATAAATGTTCATTGTTATTTTTATTAATTATAGTAGAATTTGGAGCCATGAAAATTCTGTTTCACTGAAATTTTATTAAGGATCTAAAACACTTTATTTATTTTGATTTTTAAATATATTTTTATTGATTTCAGAGAGGAAGGAAGGGGGAGAGAGAGAGAGAGAGAAATAGAAACATCAATGATGAGAGAGTCATTGATTAGCTGCCTCCTGTATGCTTCCCTATTAGGAATCCAGCCTGCAACCTGGCATGTGCCCTGACTGGGAATAGAACTGTGACCTCCAGTTCATAGGTCAATACTCAACCACTGAGCAACACCAGCTGGGTAGAACCTAAAACATTTTAATAGATTGTTTACAAAGCAAAATAAGTCTAGGTTCCCTGAAATACTGAAAATTTGAATTTCTCAGCAGAAAAGGAAAATGTATATTGGATGAAAGAGGTTAAGCTCTGAATTTGATTTAGAAGTGTCAATATGAATAAATATCCCTAATGTATTTTTTGCTTCTAGGGGGAAAACATTTCTTAACTCTGTACACTGAAAAGGTTTAGAAGCCAACCAACTCAGAGGAAATGAGCATCCTTAGTGCCCTTGCTGTGGTCTCTAAATAGTGTTTCCTACTAAAAGGAACCATAGTTCCTTGGAGGTCTGGCACACACAGTGTACAAGATGAGTCTGGGTTATTTTGTATTGACCAAAGTGCAGAGACTGTCATAGACTGCTGTGACAAAGAGCTTAGGGAGTGCTAGGGAGGCTGCCACTGAGCAACAGTGAGACAAATTGAGCACCAATCAGTAAACCTAAAGGCTAAAACACATGCAATATATTAAACCCATGATCCCATAATGACATTAAAAGGAAAGTGAAATTGGTTAATAATAATTTCACTTATTTTACAATTAGTGACCTGGTGTATGGATTCATGCACATTGAAAGGAAATTAATTAGAAGAAATATTTTAATTTAATAAATTAATTAGAAGAAATATTTTAATCACCCTTTCTCTATAATAGAAGTGTCAACCAAATTCATGATTTACAATGACAGACTGAAACACACGTGTGCGATTGGCACCAGCAAGAGCTTTATATGTATCACGCATGCGTGAGTCAACTTAGCCTTTTATAGATATAGAATCAACTTGCTTAATTAGACCTGCTTTCTAATTTAGCTAAACTTTTTCCAGCCCAGTGAAGCACCCCAATTTCTCTTTCAGATAATTGTCAGCAACCCAGCAGTGAAAATCAACACGAAGCAGATTATTATTGTAGATCACGCAGGAAGAACAAAGGGTAAATTATTTAACTTCAGCAGTGTTTGGTTATATTCTGCGCAGTGAGAAAACCTGAAGTCATTTTCAAGGTCCACCATTTCTTCTGTTCAGTCAGGTCAAGTTTCTAAGCTTTCTAAATCTCCATTTTCTGGCTAATGAAAAGAAAATAGGATTCCACTGAGTCTCCTATCTACCTACTCCAGGACTTCTGGGAGGATCTAATGAGATGAGGCATGGGAAAATGCTTCATAGACATTTGGTTAAAGTGTAAAATGTTTGCACCTCTTTATACAGCAAATTGTGTTCTAGGGCTGAAGAAACTCCAAGGAGGCTAGTCGCTAGGGAGAGGAAGCCAGGTGTTGCTATGTGACATCATTATCTGGATGGACACTTAGCATATTTGCCTTATATATATATATATATATAGATGACCAAATATAGTGGAAGTATCAAGTACTTTTCCTGACATTTTTTTATGTACTCTTCCACTGGGAAACTAAATAGCAGATGAATAGATTTTTCTCTTTATAGAAGTATTCTGGCTAATAAAGAAAGGAGAAATGATAGAATTAGAATATTACCCTTTACCAGCCCTAATTAATGACTGGATCTAGGCATCTATTAGCAAAAAGAGAAACGACCAGACATGTATACTTTCTGATGAATAGACACAGCACTAACCATGAAATAGCCCTGCCAAAAATTAAAAAAGAAAATCAATGAATAAATGAAACTTGAAAAATTTGAATGTGATCAAGCTCTAGATCCAATTTACAGGAAATATGTAGACTCCTGTTAAACAACCCAACAGGGCCATAGGTGACCCAAACTGTGGGAAATGGTACATGACAAATAATCTGGTTTCTTCGCAAATAAATGACAAAGTTAGAAAGAGAGGAAGAGGGAACATCTGTAGACTCAAGAGAAAGACTGAATAGTATCAATCAATAAAAATGAACATTTTTTTGTATTCTGACTTTAAACAACACATTGGGGGGAAAAAGAGTGACATTTATGGAACACTTGGCAACTTGAACACTGAGTAGCTATTGGATGAGGTTAGATGTGAAAAATATTTTTATATGTATGTGATAATGCTATTGAGGTTGTCTATTTTAAAAGAGTCATTATTCTTTGAAATACACATTGACATTTATAAAGTGGTAAAATATATAGTATCCCTATAGAAATGTATTTGGTAATTGTGCTTTTTTCACTTAAATTAATTTTTAAAATAATGTGAGAACACTACTAAATTCATTTTAAAAATATGGAACTGTCCTTCAGATTATGTGGCTATAATGAAAACAAGGATTTGACATTTCTGCCTCAAGCCTTTCCTTAACTAGACTGTGAGCTCCCCTAAGGCAAGGACTGTAGCCCATTAGCTCTCTATCCTAACTGCCTAGAATAATGTTGGTTCATAGTAGCTGGTGATGAAATATTTGAACTGATATTGGACTTAACTACATATTAATCATGTTATCACAGACAATCAAGATTCTTCCATATGAGTGAACCACATACTGATCTTTCTTATTCATTTGGTCACAGGACGGGAGGATCTATAACAGTATTGAGGATCATCATCCATTTCACTCTAACTACTGCTTCTTTAAATAGGATTTCTGTGGAGTACTTTTATAATAGTCACAACATAGCAATCTTGGACACCCGACTCACTTATCCATAGAGACCAATTGCTTTATGTAGGTTGAATTGAGCATAGCTTGATCAAATAGGCGACCAAGATGATAAAGAGTAATTTCATTTTCCTCTAAATGTTTCTTTATGATGTGAGCAAACATTGAAGAAAGAAGATAGCTTAAACCATCATCCTCACTAAGACTCTGAGTGATTTCTATGTGATAGACTTGGCTACAAAATTTGCACATCACACAAGTAGGAACATCCTCATTTGTTAGATGCTTGGGAAATAAATTGTGACATTTTTATTCTAGACAGCACAAATAAAGACAGTGGGTTGGTATCTTTTTAAAAAGTCAATCCTTTGCTTTTTTTTTTTTTTAATGGGGAAGTTCTCAGAAAATAAAACCAAGCATATAAGGTTTACTACAAGAAAATTTATTAAAATTGCATGCTAGATTATACTTAATTACAGGTGTATTTTTTAAGACAAGACAAGGAAAGGGGAAGAATATTCACTGTATGCTTTCTATATGTCAGGACCTTTGTGTGTTCAGGAGTGGTGGATGGCATTTTATCCATTTTACAGTGGAGGGAATGGTGGGATTGGGAAGAGGTATCAGTGAGGTTAATAGACATTAAACTTAGCTCAAAAGTAATGGAGTAGGATATACTAGTGCACTGATTTGTCTGATTATAGTACCTGCCTATATAGGCTCCTTTCAATGATAGTAAATGGCATATCTTGGAATAGGGAGATGGATGATTATTCTTGTGGCACGCCACAAAGATCTGTGAACAATCTTTCCTATCTGTGCATGACATGGAACCCAGGAAGACATGGGTTATTCTCTAAAGGAAACCTCTCCAAAGAGAAATTGAAAGTGATTTGTTATTCAGGTAACTTACTGCCATAGTGGACCATGATATCTTTTTTGAAGTATTCTTTAAAATCATAAATGCAAATAAGATACAAGATATATATAAGTCCCTTTATGAAAAGAAGATTAGAAAATTGTACACAAGTCTCTTTATGAATACAAGCAAACGGGCACACTGATCTCTTAAGGTTAACACTGTCATGATGAGTTGAAAATATGATCTGACAGAGACACCTATACTTCAAAGCTGTGTTTCTAATAAGTATCTGACATATTCAATATAATCAATATTATCATTTTAACACAATTCTCTAGCTATCTCACCATTTAGTAGTTTAAGTAACTTTTTAAAACTCCTCACTCCAGGATATGTTTTTTATTAATGCTAGAGTGAGAGGAAGGAAGAGAGACATCAATGTGAGAGAGAAACGTTGATCATTTGCCACCTATAAGCTCCCCAACCAGGGATTGATCAAGCCTGCAACCTTGGTATGTGCCCTGACCAGGAATCATATCCACAATCTGGTTGGTATATGGAATGACACTCCAACCAACTGAGCCACCTGGTCAGGGATAATTTAACTATGTTTTACATTGTCTTGTTTGCAAAGAATTTTGGACTGCATTTATTAAATTCTGCAGTACTCAATGGCAGATAAAAATGCTTGCGGTTTTAACTTTCTGAGACAATGTTGATTGGTCTGAAGATGTCTTTATATTAAATTCTTTTTATATGATATAGCTCTAATCTAAAGGTTTTAGCTGCACTTTTATTTGTTCTTTGTCTGTTTCTCTATGGCACTGTTAGGAAATGCAATATGATTACAGTATATTCCTGATTTCGGTATTTCTGCACAAAGAAATACCCCAGTTTCCTTTCAATGTGTGTTTAACAGGAACATTGTTAGTTGCTGAATGCTTCAGCTTGAGCAAAAAAAAAAATATATAGTTGAAAGTGCAATAAAAGCAATATTCTTAATTTAAATCTGAGGTCTCTGGGGTTATGTGTTATTGTTATCATTTCTGGATACAACTTTAAAAGCTCAGTTTTTGTGTGTGTATTTTTTCTTAAGGATTATTCTTTTGGTATGTGTCCAAGGATTTGATCTTTCTGAATAGAACAATCCCAAGTCATGTTTCAAACAAGACAGTGCATGCTGTGATAAAAGTTTCATAATGAATGATTTGTAATACCAAGTGTCTGTTATATCTTTAGAAAAACTTCTATATCTCAACCTGTGGATTGAGCTGTGGCTCAGGTAGAATCATTAGAAATGCCATGCCACATTGCCAGAGGAGACAATGTCTAAAAACTAGAGAAAAATAAACCAGTCCTGAAGGTTCCTTACTTAATTTTAATTGAACTAAATTTCATTTTAAGGGTTAATTTAAAAGAATTAATTGCTTCATGTATGGACTTGTTTGACTTCAATTGAAAAAGGTGATTATGAAGATATATTGGTATTTTCTTTTAAAAGTATGTACCTTTGTTCACAAAGCTGATATATCCTAGTATTATAGCATAATCACTGCTCACGGACAGTGCAATAATGGCTATATTTGAAGGACACTGGGAAAAATTAGAGATTTTCCCACAGTAATTCTGACCACTTGACTTACTAGGAATATGAAGCTTTTGTATTCATATCTACACTTCGGTCGTCCAGAGAAATTTGGCATCGAAAGCATGTCCAGAATTCCTTAAACAATTAGTTTTAACTTGTGTAGCAAAGCAGGTCCTTTATCTTTAAACAGCTTGCACCAAAATTCCTCTTAGAGAACTGTCCTTAAATACGAACATACCTTGGCCAACCTTTGTAACCATGGACACAATAATACTTACACCTAGAAAAAAAACATGCTAAAAGAGATCGTTAAACCTCCCTTGGTGAGACAGGATGGCCAGGGTTTGCCAGAGTTGGGTATTTTCCTTCTCCCACTTAAAGTCAGAATTAGAAATGGTCATAACTTAAGACCCTGGGAAAATAAAGCTTGGCAAGAGCAAATAAATTCAAGAAAAAGATGAGTGGCTTGAGCCAAATCTCATACTCATGGTGACTTTTTTTGCTCTCTTGGTCTTATGGGAATCATATGTGAATTTGTACTAGTGTTTCCTTCTATACTATCCATTTGAATTCAGCATCGCTGGGATTAATACAGGTTATTTGCATTAGTAATCCTGCCCAGAAGGCAGGGTGAATGTGTCATAGGCAGCAGTGCTAAATCCCGAAATGTCAGAAAAATGCCAATTTCCTAGAATTTAGGCCATGTTGCTGTTTTCATCAGAATAGTCAATGATGTAATTTACTCAAGAACCCAGGGAATGTAACTTGCTATCAATCTGGTTAGAGATAGATGGTTCTTATTGATTTGCTCCATACCAATGTCACAGTGTCAAATGTCAGTCGGGGAAAGGGGGTGTCCATCATGCTGCTTTGTATATATTTGAGCCCTGCTAGGTCTCACAATGCTACAGGATGATGAAGTGCTGCTGATTAATGTATATTAAAGTTTGTTGTCATAATTTTAGCATTAACTCAACAGTTTTTAATTTATGATTCTTAAGTGAAAAGAAATGACTGTGCTTTATATAACTTGAGTGAATTAATTAGTAACCCAACTGTTATTCCACTGGCAATTATATCATTTTAAATGATATAATTTTTGTTTCTATTTCTTTTACTTTATCTATAAGACATTGTCACAGTTCAGTGTAAGAATAATGTATTTTGGAATAAGTTAAGTTTCTAGACTAAATATACAATATGAAAAAAATCTTTAGTGTTTGGGGATCAATATTCTTCTGTTAGGTAGAGGGATAAATCGGAACTATTCTGGGAAAGTCATAACTGAATTGAATAAACACATTGCTTTTCATTCACCACATACCCTCAAATTTAAATCACTTAACTTTCCCCCTTATTGCCCAAGGGAACCCCAGGGACATGACTTGTACTTCTTTCCAACATTGTAATGCTAAAAATAATTCTTTTGACTTCCTAGAGTACCACTTTATTACAAAGGAGATTAACGGATACGGATGAACAGCCAAATAGAGATTCATAGGGTGAGGGCCAGAAGGGTACGGAACACAGGTGTTTCTGTCCCTGTGGCATTTGGGTTACCTCACCCTACCAGCACACAGATGCCTTCTGGTTCACCAACCTGGAAGCTCTCCCAACTCCATCCTGTTGGGTTTTTATGGAGGCTTCATGACATGGGCATGATTGATGAAGTCATTGGTGATCGTTTAAAATTGAATTTACTGGCATGGCATTGGTTCATAAAATTTCATAGGTTTCACGTGAGCAATTCTACAATACATCATCTGTCTATTGAAAATAAATATTTTAACTGTTTTAGATTTCCTTAGTATATTGCATTTATTTGATTCTACATTTTAAAATATGGCAGGCCTTGGAACTGCCTGCCATTCTGTTTCTGATCTGGCTCATTGTAACGAGGCCCACCTTGCTTCTGATGGTTAGGTACTGCCCACTGGCCTCTGTTTTCCCAGCATCTTGTCATACCCATTGCTATTAGAGAGCCTCGTTTGTGATAGAATCTCCAGCTGTGTATACTGCTTGCATAGCCTAGCCACCACAGGCCACTAAATGATGCTGGCTACCCTCTTCTCAGCACATTCATTATCACTCTTGTAGATAGAATGGAATGCATTCTGGACCCTTCTGAGAAATTTAGTTAGCTGACGATTTTGTTGATCTTCTTATATAGTGGATTTATGTTAACAGGCCCATTTCCTGAGCCTCTTTATCTTTTTCTTAATGGTCAGCTGTGGCAGTTCTGACATCTGTACTTCTCCTCTTTCCAAGGTTCCTATTGCCATTCCAGCAGCACATTAGAATCCTCTCCTGGGACCCTTGTCAGGATGTTAAGTCCTGTGTCACAACAGCAGGTCCCACATTAACAAACTCTTCTTTGTCCAGTTGTATATGTTAACCCCTTTAATTCAGCACTCTCAAAATCCAATCTTAGATATACTCTCTTGGTTCCTCACAGTGTATTAGCCAGATCTTGAAGTTCATGTGGTTCTATTTACTCTTTTCCTTGAGCTGACCCAGATGATGCTGAGATTTGACTCTAGTTATGAGTCTAGTAACCAGGATGGGAGGTGGGGGCAACCCAAGGAGAGAAAGCATAGTGCTACAAGGCACCTGTTCCACTTGAGACTTCTGTATAATCTTTTGGCAAGGGGTGAGGGCTTTACCAACAAAAGAGTGATTCTCTTCTGCAGATACAGAACTATCAGAGTAATTAGGGGATTCAAGTTTAATTGCCTCTTCCCATATACCCTCATCCTAATATCAATACTCTAACCCATCCCTATCAGGGCCCTGACTTTGGCATAGGAGATTTACCAAGGCTGAGAATTCAGCCTTCTTTGAGGTTCTACCATTCTTATAATAACCTATTATGCCTAATCTTCAGCTCTGTCTGTCCACCAACTACAGGAGATAGGGGATCCCTCCAGTGAATCCAGAGGCCCTTCTGACTCTCATGATGTGTTTTACATTGCTGATTACTATATCTGAGCTTATCATTTTGCATGGAAAATATATCAACTTTACTTAGTATCACACACCCAGTATCACTTATACTCTTTTTTCAATATCTCTAAAATACAAGAGACCCTCCCCAGATTGCGTATTCCCTTCCACCTCTTTCTAGACTCTTTTCACCAGAGGTGAAATCTTAAAAATTGCACTGTTACAACATGCCATGGCCCATTAATACTTCATCTACCAGCAGTGATTGGGTTTTCATCTTTAGAGTAGAAAATGATTTCCTGCTAAAAATCTACCTAAGATGGTATATTTTAAAATGTAGAATCACATAGATGTAATATACTAAGGAAATATAAAAGTTTAAATTTGTTAAAAAGCTAATGTTTGCCTTACCTTTACAAATGGGAAAGATAAATTTAAGTTTTGGGGTGCAAATTTCAAAGTTGAAATATTAGAAGGAATAAAAGATAAATGGTCTTGACAGAAAATAAAGTTAAACATATTTCAAGGCAACCATGCTCAGATTTGAACTTTTGATCAATTTTCTCTCACAATATGTGACTTAAAAAGCAGCCACGCTCTATAGGAGGCTTCATATATAGGAGTATTCTCAACAGGATAAGAGCAAACAGTGCTTTCTAATCTCAAAAGCCTACAAAAATGCCTTCAGATCTTTCATGTTTTCAAGACATCACAGGAGCAATGATATTTATGTCACCCAAGACTGTTTTCCCAGCTTTGCTCAGAAAGCAGTTACATTTTCATTCTGTGTCCCCTGCCCTCTATCATCTTGGTATTTGTCTAGTGGATCCTACTTGACAGCAATCCTATGGCCTTTAATCATAACCATGTTTTGTGGTGTGTGTTTTTTATTTGTGTGTGTGTTTTTTTATTTTTGTGTGTTTTTTATTTGTGTGTGTGTGTGTGTGTGTGTATGTGTTTTATTTATTTTTTTAATTTTTATTTTTGGTTAATCCTCACTGGAGGATTATATTATTATATTTATTACAAATATTATTATATTTATTCCCCCCACTGATTTTAGAGAGAGGAAAAGGGAAGGGGAGGGGGAGAGAGGACAGAGAGAAAGAAACATGGGTGTGAGAGAGCCACATCAGTTGGTTGCCTCCTGCATGCATCCCAACAGGGGCGGGGAACCTGGAATCCACTACTATGTTACCTTCACTAGAAGCAAACCTGAGAAAGGAATCACGGGTTGATGCTCTAACCACTGATCTCACAGCCCAGGATAATAATAACTGTTTTTAACCAATGATATCCCAACAATCCTATATAATAAAAGCCTAATATGCTAATTGTTTTGTTGGCCATTCAACCAATCAAAGCATAATATGCTAATGATATGCTAAAGCCACTCAACTGCTCACTATGATGTGCACTGACCACAAGGGGGCAGACAGTTGACCAGTTGACCAGTCGCTGTGACTGTGCAGTGACCACCAGGGCGCAGACGCTCTGACCAGTAGGTTAGCTTGCTGCTGTGATCTGGCCCATCTGGATTGAGTGAGACAGGCCAGACACACCCTGAAGCCCTCCTGAAGTCCCTCCCAGCTGGCCAACCTCCTGCATCCTTCCCTGGCCTTGATCCTGCACCATTGTGGTCCCTCAGCCTAGCCTGTGCCCTCTCACAATCCAGGCTGAGGGATACCCCCCTCGAGTGCATGAATTTTGTGCACTGGGCCTCTAGTATGGTATATATAAAAAACAAACCCTCCATATCTACCTAGTTTCCATTGATCCAATTCCTTATATATTTAATATACATTAGCTATGTTCAAATCATTGTAAAAATAATGTAAAAAATTGGGAATGACAAAAGGGACTATTGGGGTTTCTCTCAATGCAGTGCTAAGTTTGTCCTTTTGGTCAACTCTCTATTGACTAGGCTGTTACACAATACTGAAGAGGCAGAGATAAACTTGTAGATTAATGTTGGGTAGAGAGGCAAATAATTTATTTCTAGCAGACTAGATAACCACAAAGGTTATGGTGTATTAGCTTACTATATATTAACCAGTTCTTTATCTCTTCCAGCCATTTTATCCTAACATTCTTTTATGAAATTTTCTATAAATAGCTCCTTAAATTCTCAGCTGAACTAGTTTTAATGCTACTTCATTAACTTATGAGTTAATATCTTTGACATGTGTTCATTTTACGTTTTTATGAGAGGCATGTTATTACCTTTCAGAAAGGTATGCATTAGCAGCAACTATCCCAAGTGCTATGTCACTGATTCCTTATTAAAATTGAGAGCAAGTTAGAAGCTATGAGTGATAATGAAGTAAAACTTACTATGCTGACGATCATGGCAGCGGTGGTCGTGTTTTCATGTAAGAGGAAGCAAAATGATCATTGATACAGGTTCAAAGAAAATATTAAACATTGGAAAAAGTAGTGCATGTCTCTCATTAAAATGTTTAATGGGTATTATTTTTATAGTGTTCCTATCAACAATTTCCCATAGTTATTGAACTGTTTCAAATCCTATCTTCTGTTTGTTTCTTACAAATTTTCCCATTGCTGCTATCTTCAAAAAGTTTTAAGAGATGAAGAAAGAATAATTATGTCTGTGTAGAGATAAGCAAACTAATGCAATAATATAAGGTGTTTTATTTCTCCCACACCCACAAAGGAAATTTCTGTAAAAGTAAACAATTACTACCTTTAAGTCAAAACAATTCATGGGGACAACAAAAGTGTTTACAATTAAGTTCCTCAATGAGAAGTTATTAAATTACTAGATAATTTTAAAAGCAACAACCAGAGTTAAACCATTGGAATCAATTGTGTGAAATAAATGCATAGCCCTCTATTGAATGCAAGATAACAAAAATATGCACTGAAATCTAATGATGCCTGAATCCCCATCAGGGGCAACAGACTGAATTTAATCAAAGGATTTTACTTCTTCGTCAGTGTGTAATACTGGAGATTTTTCCACAGAGTGATTACAGCTATGCTTCCAATTTAGATTTCTGTTTCTGGATAGTTAACTATCAAAATTGCTTTTAATTTAATGATCTGTCAATGCCTGGATATTACATTTGTTCTTCTAGGAGAGGAGGGTACATCTATGTAGATCAGTTTTTTTATTTTATTTTAATAATTCTTGCAGTGTATTCCTATAAACATTTGCCTGGAAATGAGCTCGAATAGGTGGTTTTAAAATTCTTATTCTGCAAGAAGGTTTTTTTCCCTCCAATTTTGTTATTTCTTTCTATTGGATAACTTTTAACAATGTTTGCATTTGGAAAGTCCCAAATGTGATAGGATCACCCAGAATATTTTGATATAAATATTCAGTAATTTTCTCCTGTGTTTTGTTTAGACTTCAGAGTATAAAGATTTCGTTTCATGAGTAATCTCACAGATCATAATATTATGCCTTTGAGAGGATGCTGCCCTATTTTGAGAGACCTTTTCCTCTTATCTGCTGTTTTAGACATTTGGTGAAGGTAGATGCTGACTGACAATTAGAACTGTGAAAAGAAAAATGTCACCGATAAAAGCATGATGTGTCTAGAGAACAGCAGGTGAATACGAGCCATCTAGGCAGTATTATCAGATGCATTTCTGTTAGGTTTTCTAGTTACAAGAAAAGCTGTCAGGGTAAAAAAATTAGTCCTTCATATTTAAATTTCAGAAGAATAATCCTGAGACCATTTTTGCTCTTTGAAAGTTTTCTGGTTTTGATTCATTCTGTCCCCTGGTCACATGAAATAATTAGCATTGATAAAGTAGAAAGAAAATTGTGAGTGGTATCTCTTAACCTCTTTTCAATTATTTATTTTATTTGTTTGCACTTACATTTCAAATGAAGACTTTTGAAGTAATGCCAGCATTTAAGTTTCTTCTATGAAAGTTGAATACTATTCCAGTGGTTTAGGATGATTCTAACATAATCTGAAATACTTAAAAATCAAAATGTCAAGGTTACTAGTAAACCTGAACATCACACCCTATGCAATTCTTGGATCTCTAGTAAAACATACCCAATAGTACTTTTTACAGTCAGTTATTCCTATGAACCAAAATCTATCTCCTTGTAAATTCTATCCATTGCTTCTGATTCTGCCCTCTATTTGCTTTTCCTGATATGTCCCAAATTTGTAAATTATAGTGCTTGTTAGGTTGAAAGCACTTTTTAAAGAAAGTTTCATCACCTATTTATTGAGTAAGGAGGATACCTAGATGACCCTACCTTGAAGCTTTAAATATTTGTGTACTTGATCACTGGGCAACTAATTCATAGGCTACACTATCAACTGTGTTGTGGCCAAGAGATGAGATAGGTTAATGGAATTCATAAGAGAGGACAACAAAATTGGCTGATGGCAAAGTAAGAAGCAGGAAGACAAATTAAAAAATAAAAGGTAAAAATCATAGTTTGTCTTCCAGTAAAAAATATCCAGGCATGCAAAGAAGAAGGAAAACAAGGCACATAGTAAGAAAACTTAATCAGTAGAAATATATATAGAAATGACACAGAATTAGTAGACCAAGATAAATAATTATAATTTTATTTTGTATGTTCAAAAAGGTTAAGGAAAGATTGAGCTTGTTAAATAGGAGCATCACAAATATAAAAAGACCCTAATAAAACTTATAGAAATGAAAACTAAATGGTTGAAGTGAAAAATTCATTTTAAAGTACGATTAGTATAGTAAACATGTAGATAAAAGATTAATAAACTTGAAAAAATTATTAGAAACTATCCAAAATGAAACATATAAAGCATACAAAATAAATGAATCCTTCACACAATGAAAGCATAATATACATTATTTTCAAGTGCACTTGGAATGTATACCATATAGACCTGTGGTCGGCAAACTGCGGCTTGCAAGCCACATGCGGCTCTTTGGCCCCTTGAGTGTGGCTCTTCCACAAAATACCACGGCCTGGGCAAGTCTATTTTGAAGAAGTGGCATTAGAAGAAGTTTAAGTTTAAAAAATTTGGCTCTCAAAAGAAATTTCAATCCTTGTACTGTTGATATTTGGCTCTGTTGACTAATGAGTTTGCCGACCACTGATATAGACCATATTCTGAGCCACAAAATGCATCTAAGTCATTTAAAAAGATTTAAATCAAGCAAAGTATGTTCAATGACCAGAAAATCAATAAGTAAAATAATTGGGAAAATGCCCAAATATTTGGAAACTAAATAGAATATTTCTAAGTAATTCATGGGTCAAAGAAGAAATCAAAGTTACAGAGTTTTGAAGTGAATGAAAATGAAAAGATATCAGAAGCTGTGAGATGCAAATAAAGTAGTATTGAAAGGACATAACTCTAAATTCCTCTATTAAAAAAAAAAGAAGGGTTTTAAATGGCCTGAGCTTACATCTTTTAAAAAATGTTTTCTGTTGTTGAGAGTATTACAGGTGTCCCCCATCTTCTCCCTTTTTCCTCCTCCACCCATCTTCCCACCATGCCCCAGGACTTCACCTGTCTATTGTCTGTGTCCATGGACTATGCTTATGTTCTTATAAATTATTTGGTTAAGAGCTTACATCTTAAGAAACCAGAAATGTAGGGAAAATTAAATTCAAAGTAGCAGTAGAAAGGAAATTTTAACAGAAATCAATGTGGCCCCAAAATAAAGCAAACAAAGAGGGGGTGGGGGAGGGTCAATAAAATTAAAAGGGTTTCTTTAAAAAGACAAATAACATTTATAAACACCCCTAATTAGAAAGATTGGGGGGAAGTAAAAGAAAGCACATATCAAATATTTGAAATGAGAAGTGCTATCACTATAGATTCTACACATATAAGATAACTAGGGAAATTTAAAAAATAAATAAAATAAAATAAAATAAAAAAACTCCAAACAAAAAACAAAGATGTTCTTTGATCCCAAACCTTGCTTTTATAATAAATGTATAGATTTTAAAATTAAAAAAAAGATAACTAGGGAAATATAATAAACTAATTTGTCAATAAATTTGACAATTTAGAGGAATGGGAAAATTCCTGGAAAGACAAAAACCTGGAGGATATTCTGCTAGGTGAAATATGTAGAACCAAAAAGAAAAGTAACTTGAACTTAGAAAATCACAGAGGAGAAGGGTGGTTGCCAGGGGCTAGAGAGTGGGGGAAATGAGGAAATGTTGGTTGAAGAGTGCAAACTTTCAGTTATAGGATGAGTAAGTTCTAAAGATCTAATGTGCAGCATGGTGACTATAATTAATAGCACTGTTATATAACTGAAATTTGCTGAGAGTTGATCTTAAACATTCTGATAAAAATAGTAACTATGAAGTACTGGATATGTTAATTAACTTGATTGTCGACATCATTTCACAATGTATATGTATAGCAAATCATTACATTATACAGTTTAAGTACATTAAAATTGCCTCAATTATACCTCAATAAAGCTAGCAAAAAATAGATAACTTGAAAAAAATATATATATATGAAGTTGAACTAAAAATCACAGCATAAAAAATAAAAACTCTGGACCCAGAGATATTACTAGTGAATTCTTGATTATAGTGTTGGTTTTAGGGAAGCAGGTAGACAAAACTTCTCATATAGTGCACATAAAATTTATGCAGTTTCGGCATGCCAATTATACTTCAACAAAGCTGTAAAAAATTAACCATTACTAAAAACAGAAAATGAAATATTATACTGAGGTTTAGGTAACTATTTTAACTTAATAGAACGTCTTTTCCTTCATAGGTTTCTCCATATGGCTTTCCCATAGGTAATATGCATTCTTACATTTAGCAGTATAGTGGAAGCTCTAACACTACTACCACATTTCCTCTAGTAGGAACTCAGTACATATTTGTTGGATGAATGGATGAATGCATTTAAAACCAGAGACAAAAGTATTCATTGTGTATTTCTATTTCTTAATATTACCTTTTTATCCACTAGTATTCTGTCAACTAGGATTTTAGATGTTTACTCTGTAACCTGTTTTCTTATTTGTCAAGTTTGAGCACATCTCCATGGCTTACTGTTAGCATGGAATGTTCTGTTCCATCGGTTTCAGCTTACTGGGCAGTCTTGCATAGGTTTGTGTTCTATCTGCTATAGAAAAGCAAATGCCCACATCGATTTCTTGTGATAAATAATTATGTCTCATTCTTGTGTAAACCCTAGAGAACCAAAGGCATTTTAAACACTATTTTTCTTGCTTTCAGACTTATTTCTCTTGTGGCTCTGGCATAGGGAGCATGACTTGTAGGAGTTTCAATCTTTCCAGAAATGGAATGAATAGTTTTTGAGAAAAATGTATTTGAGTAACAATGGAATAGCAAGAAATAGTTGTAGTTGCAATTTCAGAGACAGTGCTCTCGCAAAAGGCTGTAATAGAGATTTCATTTCAACAAACACTTATTGAGCAACTACATGTGCAGGAACCGGTGCTGTTTGCCATGAAGATAGAAAAATAAATGAAGACCTTTTTGCTGTCCTTAAACACTAACCAGTCATTGGAGTTCAATGAGTGAGAAAATGAGGTTGCATGACTGAATCAGCCCAGGTTTTGGAGTGAGAAGACCTGGGTGTGAGTCCCAGCTCGATTCAAACCTATTTTTTTATTTTTTAGGATTCATGTGCATTACAGTGAAGGTGATACTGATCCCTCCTGAACTGTGGGTAGGATGTCCATCTTTTCAGTGAAAGGAAACTGAAACACCAACAGGGAACCAGCACCGGGGGTCGGGTGGGGGTGAGGGTGGAAATAAAATTGATCACAGAAGCCCTAGTCTATGCATAAACCTTGGACATAGGTAGTGTACCTACCCCCAACCCATTTCTGTAGCCAGAGCGGAAGTGTGAGGCAGCTTCATGCTGTTGGTTGATTGAGTTGTTTGAAGGTGGGAGGGGAATGAAAAGAGCAGGAGAGAGGAAGACCGAGTCAGCTACTTTATTTTACATAAGAAAATGAGATTAATAAATCATGCTGTTATGGCTGAATTTTTGATTTATTATATATTTTAAGCTGAAACAAAGTCATTACAGAAACAGTGAGATTCGAAGAAAAAAAATTCAAAGTCTAACCTTGAAACTGTGTTTCATTTTCCCCCATCTCATTCACAAGGTCGAATAGCCACGAACAGAGCAGATATCCTTAGTACATGCCTACTATGTTTGTTTCCCCCAGAAAACATGAAGCTCCATGAGGCCAGTAAGCCTGTCATTCTTGATGACATTTTTAACACCAGTTCTTGTCAAGGTAATTCACTTAGAGTAGAACCTCATTAGAGGTGTTATATTAACAAATAAACGACTGGCCAAAATGAAGAATAAATGGAGCAATGTGAAAAGAGCTTTGAAAATTCCATTGTGCCACACCAACATTATAAGTACAGTAGTCCCTTCATATCTAAGGATGATACATTCTAACACCCCCAGTGGATGCTAGGAACTGTGGATGGTGCCAAACCCCATATTACTGTGTTGTTCCTATACATGATAGAATTTAGTTTATAAATTAGGCACCATGATCCTGGCCCCAGTGTGGCTCAGTTGGTTGGAGTGTTGTTCTATGTACCAAAAGATGGTGAGTTCGATTCCTTGTCAGGTCACAAGTTGTGGGTCCAATCCCTGGTTGGGATGAGTGTGGGAGGTAACTGATTGATGTTTCTCTTTCACATTAATATTTCTCTCTCTCTTCCTTCCTCTCTCTAGAATCAATTAAAATAATAAAAATAAATTGGGCATAGTGAAAGATTAACAACAATCTTATATAATAAAAGGGTAATATGCAAATAGACCGAACTGCGGAAATGACCGGTCACTATGATGCGCACTGACCACCAGGGGGCAGATGCTCAATGCAGGAGCTGACCCCTGGTGGTCAATACACTCTCACAGGGGAAGTTGGGGAGTGCCATTCAGCCAGAAGCCAGGCTCATGGCTGGCGAGCGCAGCGGCCGTGGCAGGAGCTTCTCTCGCCTCCACAGCAGTGCTAAGTACCCCTTGGGGGTTGTCTGCCTGCCAGGGGGGAGTGGGCCTAAGCCGGCAGGTGGATATCTCCCGTGGGGTCCTTGACTGCGAGAGGGCACAGGCCGGGCTGAGGGACCCCCACCCCTCCAGTGCACGATTGTCATGCACTGGGCCTCTAGTAACTTATAATAAAATAATTTTAACAATATTCTGTAATAAGATTTATGTGAATGTGGTCTCTCTGCTTTCTCTCTCTCAAAATATCTGATAACTGAGAAGGCTGCTAAGTGATCAAAGGGTGGGACAGTGTGGATACTTGGGACAAAGGGATGATTCATTTCCCAGGCAGCATGAATTGGGAAGGGGTGAGATTTCATCATGCTACTCAGAATGGAGCAGTTTAAAACTTATTAACTGTTTATATCTGAAATATAAATATATTTTCTATTTAATAGTTTTGGACCACCATTGGCCACAGGTAATTGAAACCATGGAAAATAAAACCTTGAAGAAGGGGAGACTACTATATAAATGGGGAGAGGGGAAGATAAAAGCAAAAACATTTAATAAATGAGATATTTTAGCTATTATGTAAAATGTAGAAAGACTTTAAAAAGCATAAAAGGAGAGGAAGGAAGGAAAATGCTGACCATGAGATCAGAGTGGGTGAAAGGGCACAATGAGGAAGTGACCTGTTCATGAAAGGAATAATGAGAAAACCCCGAGCGACCTAATGATTTAGCATAGTTCTTCCCAGAAACATCAAATTCCATAATCGATGCTTAGTCTCTTAATGCCTCTCTGACTTGGATTCCTTGCTGAAGTTGAGAAAGAAACTTTTATATACTTTCAGATGAAATCTTAGGTTTTAGAGTAAATCATATACATGGTCAAAAAGACAAATCATTTTAAAAGATCTGTAACAAGTCATAATATTTCTCTTCCCTACCCCACAACTCTACTCTCTCAAGCCAATTGATTTTCATTTTTGTGTGAGTTTAATTTTCCTGTTTCTTCTTGTATTCACCCTATTTTATTCTAGACTAGAGGCCCAGTGCACGAATTCGTGCATGGGTGGGGTCCCTCGGCCTGGCCAACGATCGGGGCAATTGGGGTTGGGGGGACCACGGGAGGTTGGCCATCTGTGGGAGGTTGGCTGTGGGAGTGCACTGACCACCAGGGGGCAGCTCCTGCATTGAGCATCTGCTCCCTGGTGGTCAGTGCGCATCATAGCTACAGGTCAACCAGTCATTTGGTTGTAACGGTTGCTTAGGCTTTTATAAATATAGATAATGTGCCTGTCCTATAACGTCTTGATTTATTAGTTTCAGATATCAATTTGACATTATCCAGAACTTACAGTTTATTTCTGAAAATGTGGCAAACATTTAGCTCCTTTACCCACTTCCATCCTAAATTCCCTTTCCTATTTCTGTAATATAGTTACCTGATACTTTTTTTTTTTTCTTTGCTATATCAGAAACCAGTGACTGTATTATTATGGCTGTTGTTTTTCTGTTCAGACATAGAGCATGCTATAAACACATTTCCTTTCTTGGTTAGCATTTTTTTACACTGCTTTTTCCATTTGTTTTCTTTTAAGGTACTGATCACTGTATCCTCCCAGGTTTCAATAGTTTTGTCCAGTTTTTATCAATAAGTTCCCTTTGATTCAGCTAACAATAATTTGAACATTTATACTCATTTAATCCTCAAAACAACAGTGTGAGGTGGGCTTTCTATTTCTGTTAGAGATCCAGAGAAATTAAGGATCTTGGCCAAGATCACCTAGTGCAGAAGGAGCAGAATTGTGACTTAGATCTCTTGACCCCCAAGTTCATTATCATTTGCACGATTATCTTAGTTTTTATGCAGACCAAGATGGACCCTCATTTTTACCCAACCTTCTCTAATTTCCCAATTTTTTTTGCTGTTGCTTATAATGTCTATTTTTCCTAGACTCCTTTATCAAACCATTTCTGCCTACTAAAATTAAAACTATCCTAATGCCCATTTTATAAGTTGCACTTTATGTTAATCCTTCTTGTCATATTGTTTATCAAAAATTTATTGAGACTTGCATTAAAGTTATTTGGCTCCTTCACTTAAAATTCCTTTTCTGGCATGTAATGTAAAAGTTGAATGGTCTCTGGAGCCAGACTTTCCTGGTTTAAATCCTTACTTTACTCTTACTGATTGTATGACCATTGGCAAATTCATCAATATTTCTGCGCCTCATCTGTAAAATGGGGTGGGTTGATAATACCTATATTAGACTTAGAGTCACATTCTAACTGTATCTCTCTAGCCTTTCCATATATTATTCAATTAAATCTGTTCCCACATGGATAATTATCTCATTTGCTCTAAATGTTAAATATAATACAGAGTAGGGCAAAAGGAGGTTTGTAGTTGTGAGTATGCAAAACACAGTTTATTCTTGTGTTATTATATATTAATTATTGTATTATTTTCCATATGAACAACTATAAACCCGCTTTTGCCCATGCTGTATTATGTGTGAACTACTAAGTACAGTGATTGGCCTTCAAATATAATTGGAGCTTCAAAAATATTTAAATGTTACCAGCAAAGTATTGAAAATGAGAAACAAGACATCATTAATGTTCTTTAGGATGGAGACACTGGCTGTGTCCCATTTGGTAGTGGGAATCCTGAAATGTTTGGAGCAGGGAGAAGAAATGATGACTTTCTCTGCCAAAAAAATGGAAGCTGTGAAGAAAAAAAAAAAAGAGAGAACTAAATTCTGTTTGAGATATATAAATCTGGAAACAACACATAATGTTTCAGCTCTGTAACATTTGACACAAAACCCATTCATTCAGATAGGAAATGTCTGATTATTTCCCCAGAATTACTGTTACAACTCTGTCGTTTCAATTAGTTATCTCTGGATCAGTACAAGTGCCAAGTACTTGGAACATATTAAAAATGACATTTCCACTTATTTTATAGCATAAATGTTTGTCTTTTGGCATTTCTCAAATGTGAGCATCAAAAGGAAACCTTTGAAATGCTTTTTTTTTTTTTTTATGGAAGGCTAATGATAAAGAGCAAACTAGACACAGGTGACTTAATGTGAGAAAGCCATGTTTTAACAATTATCTTTTGATGTCTCAAACAGTGAAAATTCATTTCCAAATACCAATCTTTCTACCTGAATGAGACAGAAAGAAGTGAATAAAAGTCTGTAACACCTGGAACAATCTTTAAAGGAATGTCATTACTGCTACCAAATGCAAAATACCCCATTCAACAAAAGAGAGTTCAGTCAAATTATGACATATTTATGATAGGACAGGTTTTAGGGAAACCATGTTACACTAGGCATATGGTTTGCTGTAACTTATTGTTTGTCATTTCTCTCACTAACATGTGGTAAATGACAAGATAAAGGAGATATGAAACTCACAAAGGGCACAGGAAAAGGATAGTAAATGCATATCAGTGATCAGATTGGATTCCTATGTATGCTCCCAGTGTATGCTAAGGACCTCCTACTTCTAGTACCTGTCATGTGAGACCTGAGGGGTTTCTCAAACCTGTCCATCATGGCCCTGGTAAGGTTGGAGGACCGAGTCCTCAAGAAATGAGGATTTCAGCCAAGGAGAGATAAGAGATGGAGGATGGGAAGCCTAGCTACCTCGCTTTTTGTGTGGGACTATTCTGAAATGTATTCTACATTATATACGAATGTTTCCAGTGGAATTGAGTTTCCATTGCCCATAGCAACAGCATGCTCAATAATATACCCTGTGTCGCCTCCCTTTCCTTCTGTCTCACCCACTTCCCTACCATTTCTTTTGAGTTGCTCTCCTACATAAAGGAATTGGACTCAAACCCTTGTCTAGATCTTAAGGAGGCCGAAGCTAAGCCTTCCTGGTAAAGAAGAAATAGATTATTCTAATCTAAAGAAAGGAAAAGGCATGGCTGAGAGGTAAAGGGAAGTGTAGCTCAACTGAGAAACTTTCAGTAGGACTGAACTGTAGAGTACTAAGGAAAAGTAGTCAGAGTTGAAACCAGACTGGTAAGTGAGGACAGTATCTGAAAATTTAAGAAATTTATATGAAGACGTTTGACTTCCTATTAAATCAATTGGAAAGATGATGGTGCCTGGACTGGGGGACTTACATCAGAGATTGAAGGAAGATAGACAAATGGCAGATCTAGGACCTGGAGTTGCCAGTGTTGGACAGGATATGATAGACAGTTGAGTCAAGGATAACTTATGGGATTTGTCCCCGCTAGCTAGGAATATGACCACATTATACAAATCCAGGGGTGCACTTTTTAAGCTGTGTTTTATGCAAATTGTCCTCCCTTGATTACTGGAGTTGTTCTAGCAGGGCCCTATGGTCTGGGCTGTTTAATGTTGAGATAAGGAACACATGAGAATAACCAGCTTAGGGGAGCAAGAGAAGCTGAGATAAATTTTACATATGTGTTGAATCTACATAATTCCTGTGGAGATGTCAGTAGTTAAATCAATTTGGTATTCAGAAAACAGGCTTTAGCTCAAAACAGAGATTCATAAATGAAGGTAGAGGGTAATGTGATCACAGAGACTATGCAGTGAGACTAGGACTTAGAAGAGAATTCTGGAGAACCTGGCATTTAAGACATTTAAAAACATGAAAAATGAACGAAAAAAGAAACATTCAAAACACAGTAAGGAGGAATACCCGAAGGGTAGAGGAAATCCCAGAGAGTGTGACTTCAGAGAAATAATACAATAGAAAGTAGGAAATGATCAGCAATGTCAAATACTGCCTAATGTCAGGAAAGGTAAAGACAAAAATACCTGTTGGATTGAGCGAATGTCTTAGCAAGAACATTTCACCAAACATCTGACACAGCTGCCAGATTGCTGAGGGCTGAATAGTATGAGAAAGATAAAGTGAATACAATTTCTTAACATTCTTAGGAAAGTTGGTTTAACTAATAACAGTAAGTATTGTTATATCCAATAATTACTAAGCATTTTATTTTCCAGGTATTTACAATGCTTCATATATATTAGCATTTAATCTAACCTATGAGGTAGGTATTTGCATAGGAAGAAACGACAAGTTAAATGAGTTGTGCAAGGTTACATTAGTTGTGATTAACTAGTAAGTGCAGATCTGGGATGTGAACTCAGTCTGGCTCTAGATCCTCTCCATGAGAGAGAGGAGAGAGAGAGTGCAGAGTTAGTGGGGGCCTGGGGTCAAGAGAGGCTTACAGGAAGACAGAGTTTAATATATTTAGATGCTTGAGTGAAAATATTTATGTTCAAAAGGATTCACACAATTTTGCTTTAGATTTAATTACATTTTAGCTGAAGATAAGAATTATTTCTTAATGAGTGATGACCCAGCTCAAACCTTTTCAGAACCATGTTGTACCAAAACCTACAGTGATGCCCTTATGTCTCTAGTCCTCACCAGTGCTCCCCAAACCAAAAAGAAAGAGATTGATTTAAACTGCTTTTATTCATAATGGATGGGTGTGAGAGAAGGTTATGTGACTTTTGAATCAGTACTACACAATGAAAATGAGGTGTGAAATGAAAAATAGGAGGACACAGAAGGTACACGGGCATTTCAGTGTTATGCCTGACTGTTGGCAGTATTTCTGAACCAGTGGCACCATGTCCCTTTATTAGGAAGCCCAGAAGCCTGTGTTTTCCCTCCAAATTACATTGTAAAAACAAGAATAGAATGTATATATGAAAAATGCAGAATTAATTTCTCACTTTTTCTGAAACTGGCAGAATTTTACATTTCACTTTAATTTTCTTCCTCCCACCTCAAATTTTAACTATCATCACTCTTTTTGTTGTCAAAACAAAGAATAAAACTGTGAATATCTTCATCTTGCCATCTACATTTGGCCTGTTTATTTCCATAAAAGATAGCATCTATTGCCTGGTCAGTGTGACTCAGTGGTTGGGTGTCCACTTATGAAGCAGGAGGTCACAGTTCAATTCCTGGTCAGGGCACATGCCCGGGTTGCTGACATGATCCCCAGTGTGGGGCATGCAGGAGGCAGCTGATCAATGATTCTTACTCATCACTGATGTTTCTCTCTCTCTCTCTCTCTCTCTCTCTCTCTCTCTCTCTCTCTCTCTCTCTCTCTCTCTCTCTCTCTCTCTCTCTCTCTCTCCCTCCCCCTCCTTTCCTCCCTCCCTCCCTCCCTCTCCTTTCCTCTCTGAAATCAATGAAAATATATTAACAAAAAAGATAGCATCTATTAAGTACATAATATAGCATATGTAACTTTAAAAAGGTTTGAAAACCATTGATCTGGTCTCATTTTCTCAACTTAGAGATAAGGACAGGGAGTGCCAGAGAAGCTGTGTGACTTGTCTCAGGTCACACTGGTTTGTGAAGGGGTAAAACTTCACCTGAGCACTCCAGCCTCTTATCCAAGTGTATTATTGCCACAGTCCCAGTGTCTTACCTTTTAAGTTTAAAAGAAAAGTCTTGAGACATGCCCATTGGTAGGGTTCAGAGAAATGAATAACCCACTCATGTTCTCAAGTATGTCTCTCATTGTTGACTAGAAAAGTAAATACTTGAACTATGGCTATGAAATATAGTATCAAGCAGGTACAACCTGAAGGTGAGGGGCCTTGATAGCTCCCAAGTACTAGAGTCTCACTGTCTGTTAAGATTAAGGACAAGGAGTTTGAACTTGAATATCACCTATGGTAGCACCTTGACCCTTCTGCAAATAAGTCCAGGGACAAATGGAGAGCTCTTCCCCTCAATAACTTATATTCTGATTTTTTGTTTGTTGCTTCTGCAAAATTCTTGTTCTCTCCATCGAGTCTCTCCTCTTATGGATCTTTTTTCTCTGTCTCAGCATTAACCTCAACCTGAACCTACTCTAGCTATAAAATGTTATGGCCTCTTGCATGTTGCTGAGTTTCTCTCTTCCTCTGTACTTCTCTTTTCCTCTCCCTAGCAACTGTTCTTAATCCTCCTAATTCATTTGGGAAACTTAACCCACCATAAACCATCAATCTGATTCCTTGAAGACTGTGATATCTATCCTTCAGAAAATGTATATTATTTTTCTAGCTGACTGAAGTAACCACCGTCAATTATAAAGAGCAGTTGTTTTTCCTATCTCAACATTAATGGGCATTTTTCAAGACTTCACTTCTGCCATCCATCCATCCAAGAAGGTAAAGGGATTAGCCAAATAATATGGATATGGACCCTGCCTCTCAATGGGAGAAGTTATCAAACAATGTGGGACAAGTTAAAAATATATACATACATCCAGGAGCTAAATAATAAAGGAGATTGTTTCTAATATAATCATGAATCTAAACATTTGATAGAAATAACCAACATTAATTAAGTAATATAATTAATATGAAAATCCAATTTTTAATCTAATATTGCAAATGGCTATTATTTAAAGAAGAGCAAGTTCACATTATTTTCTATTTTTTCAAACAACATCCCATGATAAAATTTTAAAACACACATTGTCTTTTCACATGTTTAAAGCATAGAGAGGCCCTTAATATTATCTAGCAAAGCTCCCTTACTTACATGATGAGAAAAATGTGAGCTAGAGAGGTTAATGACTTGCTAAAGGTTACATAGCCAATCATTGGAAGATTTTGGTCTAGGTAATGAATGAGACATTTGAGGGGGCGGGGCAGCACTTAGATATTATGCTGTAACACTACAATAATGCAATCCCCCCTACTGTTCTTCTAGTTATAAGGTACTTCCATGTGTATTATTTATTGTATCCTCATTACTCTATAAAGTAGCGAGGGTGGGTATTAATGTCTCTCTTTTATAGATTAGGCAATAAAGGCTTGGAGAAATCATGTAGCTAATTATGTGGCAGAGCCTGGATTAAGCCTGTAGGTCACCAGCTTTCCAGTTCAGGATTCTTTACTCAAATGGAGAGAAAGAAAATATCTTGATTAAAACACGGAAAAGTAGATATAAATGCTGTACCTACTCAGGGTGCTGGTGTAAAGCAAACCAATTTTCTAAGGTTTCAGATGTTTCCAAATGTCCATATGCTTGGTATTTGATATATAAAGCAAGAAGCTAATTGGCTAATTTATCACTTTCAATCAGACTTCCTGGTATCTTATTAATATCTTTATGCAAGTTTGCAATAAGAGAAGTTAGAAAACTGATATCCACATGGGGGAAAGTTCATACTTCTTTGCAGAGGGTGATTATTTGACCTTTTGTTTTGCTTCAGTTGCTCTGCATCTGCTTTGGTGAATATATAGCATCCACTCCATCCTAGATTCTCAGCAGATGTCATAAATGAGCAAAGCAAAGGTTTTGCAAAGAACAAAATGGCACATGCACCAAGAGTGTTTATTGGAAATGTCTCAATGGTTACTGATTCCTCATCTGTCACCATCTGGCCAATTCCCATGTTTTGACAATTTTCATTCTCTACTTTTTAAAGAGCCCTAATCTATTAAAATTATTGCCTTGGGCTCCTTAGTTGAAATAAAAATATTAGGAGAAATTACAAATTATTTTGGGATGAATAAAAAGTTAATGAGTATCTTGTTTTACCTATTTTTATAAATAAAATCATGAAATTTACATGTAATATAAAATTTTTAAGTGGACAGATACTTCAATTTGACATGCACTTATGGACAACCTACTAAGGGACAATGCATTAAAGAAATAGCTCTGATTCTGGAGGGTTTTGTTTTCTAGTGATGGAGAAAAACATTCAAGAAATGGTTAAATAAAATTCTAGTGAATTTAACATTAAAAGCAACAACAATATGTCTCAGTTTAGGAAATCAATAGCAGACAATTCCCTTGACAACAATTTGGATAGAAGCACTTTGGAGGAGAGCCACAAAGCTATTCTTATTTAGAATAATAAGAAAAACCTGAACATAACATAGAGCTGTGCTAAGTCTTATAGGATGAGCAGATCTCATTTGCAGCAAGTGTTTACAGGACAGTTTACATAACTCCCTGGCTAGAGTTTTAATACTAGGGACTGTAGAGAACAAGGTCAAGTGGGTTGACTGGGGGAGAACATTTTAAGTCAATGTTAATAGTTCAGACTTCATCCTAAATTAATGAGAAGTTGAAAAGGTTCATCATGAAAACAGTGTCCTGACAGCAAAGTTATTCCTTCTTTTAACAAAGTGTGATAGAGCATATTTCCAGTCCTACCCATCAACTGAAGGATTCTATTTACTACCTTTTGAATCTGGACTTGGCCACCTGGCTTTCTTTGTCTAATGGGGCATTAGAAAATTTGATATAAGCAGAGACGTGAATAGTTCCTGCAATTTTGGCCTTGCCCTCTCTTGCAAATCCTTACACCACAATATGAACAAGCCCAAGCTAACTCATTAAAAAGGAGACACCAATTATTCTAAACACTCAGAAAACCTATCTGAAGGTCCATCCATGTAAATAAGGTCACCCCAGATGTCGAGCCCCAGACAAGCTGAATGTTGACAGTAGAAATGAGCCAAGATGCCCAAGATGAGACAAACCACCTAGTTGACCCTTAGACTTGTGAGCAAATAAATAGCCATTGTTTCAGGTCCCAAATATTGAGGTGGTACATTACATAGCAAAAGCTAACTGACACACGAAGAATCATAGAAATGGTATCCATATCAAGCTTTACCCAGAGGCTAACAAAGTGAACAATTTAAAGAACCATCAGTAGGATTATTACTTATGAATAGTAGGTAAAACATCCATCATCTTTTGACCTCTTATTGTACACTAGAGGCCTGGTGCACTGAATCGTGCACCGGTGGGGTCCCTTGGCGTAACCTGCACCCTCTCTCAATCCAGGACCCCTCGGGGGCTGTTGGACTGCTGGTTTCAGCCCGACCCCCGCAGGCTAGGCTGAGGGACCCCACCGGTATGCATATAAGATCTTTGGTTAATCTCTTCCCGCCCTTCCCCCTCCCGCCTTCCCTCTGAGATTCATCAGTCTGTTCCATGTTTCCATCCTTGTGCATTGAGCATCTGCCCCCTGGTGGTCAGTGCATGTCATAGCTGCTGGTCGGACAAACGGTTGCTTAGGCATATAGATATAGATATAGATATAGATATAGATATAGATATAGATATAGATATATAGATATCATACTAATGTAATTTCCTTTCATGGATATCCCCTCACTAAGCTATAAACTCTGAGGGGCAAAGATCACTTATATCTTGATTCCTGTTGTATCCCATTGGTTTTCACAATGCCAATAAATGATTGTTGGTCAAAATGACTTAGATGACTGCCATCATCTAAGAAGATATCAAAACATATACACGGCTTCTGAAGATACCTGAAAGTTATCTCAGAATCCTATTTATATGGATGATTTTCCCAGGGCCACTGAGGAGGACTTGCATTCTGCCATAGAATGATCTGTTTAACATCTGCCATTGCTTTTCCAGCTGCAATCTTGATTTCTTTACTGATATTAATCCAGTGCTCTATCCTACTGAAGCTAGTTCAGGCTTTCTAGAGTAACTCTCCTTCATTTTGGACCCACCTGGGCATTAATGACCTCTCAGATAGGAATTTAATATATTAAATTTTGTGCAATGTAATTGCATGAAAATGAATATTAGTCTTCTTATTAAACTATTTCCTGAGTATGTATCTTTGCTCCATAACCAGTTTTTATTATTTTAAAAACATGGTGTGAATGGCAACATGTTGAGCTTAGTTTCTTATCAATTATAATTAATATCTTTTCAACACAAACATGAAAGCATCTTGTTTCACTCGATCGCAGCATAATTTCAAAACGAAGTCTATCTGATTTAATTCTACTGAAATCTAATTTCCACTACTTTGCTTTCTTTTATGATGGATTGATTTTTGCCTCTCAATTATGTACCTTCCCTCAGGAAAAGTCAGTAAGTAGACTTAAAACGATGTTTCCACTGGAATAACATGCTGAAAATGTATGTGGAAACTATGAACAAAGGCCTGAAAACATTGGCATACCCTCCCCGCTTTATATCTCCCCAATCTACAGCCTAACCTACTGCTAAAAAAATAAGGGGCTTGCATATTATGGGACACCTAAGGTTATGTCCACACTTTTTTTCTTAGAAAAATCTTTAGTCAGTCAAAGATAATAAACATGAAACTGGAGAATTATATTTCCTCAATTCTGTAGCCTGGAATGTCATTTGTTCTCTGCACTTTCAGGTTTCTTATTATTTTGAATTGATTTTGATTATGTCCCAGATGTAATTGCCCTGCTTTGGCTCTTACCAGACGAACTGAACTTCAGCAGTTTTCCAAACACAACTCTACATCATCATCTTTTTTTGCTCAGGGGCAGATCAGTCCCCAAAGAAAACATGGATGTCTCCTCCTCATTTGTATTCACAACTTCTGGAAGGAAGTGTCAGGATAGGATCCCATCCAAATGTATTATGGTTTTCTAGTTGTTGTTTTTTGTGTTTTTTTTTGTTTTTTTTTTTTATAGCTACAGTACATTTGATTTACAGCTACTTCAGCAAACTGTTGTACTCATTATCGTTGTAAGTTAAGGCACTTATATTCCTTTGCTTTCCACATGCCCTGTATTATTGCGACTTTGAAGAGACCCTAGTGATATATCATCGACAAAATCAGAACTGCATCAAATTTTTCAGTCCGTAATTATTCCAAACTGGATGTAAAAAAAATGCTATGTCTCAATGCTGCCAAGGTACTCAGCCTATCCTGATAAAATCCTTATGAATTAACTTAAACAAAAGTGAGGAGACTCTTAACACATTTAATGCCGATTGCATACTGTCTAAAATATTTCATGTGCTAGCACTAAGAATAAAAAACACTACCTAAAACTTGAAATGTCCTGAATGCTTGCCTACGGAAACATCGATCTAAGGTTCAGAGAAATAGCTGTATTCACAAGAGAAATGGCTTCATTAATGAGATGACATGCATGTTTACATTTCATCAACTAAAAGGGTCAATGTTAAGCAATTAGCAAATGCAGAGATGAATTAATTCACATACCAAATGATTTGTGGGTAAACCTTAGAAAAATCGGATTGACTGTTTTTAATGATCTCACCTTGCCTACTTAATTTATAAACAAAATCAAAAGTCCACTTAATAGATGAATTAATTCAGATAACTGAGTCTTCTGTTATTTGTTAGCTAAAAGAGCATTTATTCATGAATATTTTGGGGATCTACTGTACAGTATGGTGACTATAGTTTCTGAGACTGTATTGTATACTTGAAAGTTGCTATGAAAGTATTTTTTTTTTTTTAGTCTCAGGACTGGAAGCAACCATTTCTACAAGGAGCATGGGTCCTTTTTAAGTAGACCAAAATATTTAGAAAACAATATTTTGTGCGAGAAGTGCTTATTAATATTGGGATATCACTGAATTCGGGCTCTGCCAGAGTACAAAACCAGATTCTCTCTATATATACATACACACTACCTATCTCTCTTCTCTTCTTCCTTCTCCATACATATGACTTCACATTGATATTACCAATTTAAATCCCACACCACAGTTCTTGTGGTGCATTTAGTTTTCCCCCTTTCCATATTTATAACTTCCTTCAATGACAAAATTAGCTCCCATTGTCTGTAATTCATTGACTTATTGGCTTACTCCACCAGCATGTAATAAATCTCTTATTTTTACTCCACGTCTCCACACCCACTCAATGTGTGGACACCCTTTCTACCCCTCTTGAGCTCTGACACCCTACTCTGAGCTACTGTGGCTTTATCTTGCCTCCCCATGTGTTCCTACATAATGATTTTAAGAGTTAATCGTTCAGGAAGGAAAGGGAAAAAAAGAAGACGGAAGAAGAGAAAACAAAAGAGAGAAAAACTTTTAAATAGTGTGGTCAGATTAACTGAAGTAGTAACTCATCATGAGAGAGGACCAGGTAAACAGAAACATTTGGAAATTTCTCACAAGATATAATGTAGAAAGAGATTAAAAATAGCCTGGCTGGCGTGGCTCAGTGGTTGAGCGTCAACCTCTGAACAAGGAGGTCACGGTTCGATTCCCAGTCAGGGCACATGCTCAGGTTGTGGGCTCGATCCCCAGTGGGGGTTATGCAAGAGGCAGCCGATTAATGATTGTCTCTCATCATTGATGTTTCTTTCTCTCTCTCCCTCTCCCTTCCTCTCTGCAATCAATAAAATAAAGAAACTAAAATAAAAAAAATAGTAATTAAGATATGAATTACAATTAGAACCAGAAAATTTCCTATAAAGTGGCTTTCTCTGAAGCAATGGAACAATTAGATATTATCTCTGGTATATCTGTAGGCACAAATATGAATGAGACAAAGGTTATCTTGAGCCGGTCTCATTTATTTATTCATGCATTTCTTTAATGATTCATGTATTCATTCATATACTTGAGTGCTTATGATTTGTCAGACATATCACAAGACATGAGGAATAGAAAGATAAGGATTGTCTTTTTGGCCTTTCTTCCCCTTCTAATTATTTTCCCTTCAGTCTATTCCCATCCCAAATAACTTATTGTTAATGTATCTCTCTGGCCAGAAAGAACAAGGTTTAATGGATTGCTCATATCTTAGTGAACATTATATTAGTGATGTTCTATCCCATATAAATTTGAATTTTACAATATGATAGGAGGAGAAGAATACAGAGAGACTGTGGAATATCAGCTACTGCGGCATTCCTGTTTTTATTGAAAACTAGAGGCCCGGTGCACAAAATTTGTGCACAGGGGTGGGTGGTGGTGTCCCTCAGCCCAGCCTGTACCCTCACTAATCTGGGACCCCTAGGGGGATTTCCAACTGCGGCAGAGATTGGGCCTAAACCGGTAGTTGGACATCCCTCTCACAATCTGGGATTGCTGGCTCCTAACCGCTTGCCTGCCTGCCTGCCTGATTGTCCCTAACTGCTTCTGCCTGCCACCCTAACGGTTCCCCTGCTGGCCCAATCAAGGCCTAATTGTTACCCTGCTGGCCTGATCGCCCCCAACTGCCCTCCCCTCCTGGCCCAATTGCCCCCAAATGCCCTCCCCTGCCATGACCTGCTTCTTCCACCGGGACCTGCCTCCTCTGTGTGAGGTGGCGGAGACACCGGGACCGGCCTCCTCTGCACCGTGCAGAGCCGTGGGACCCCCAGGCCTCACCGCATGGAGCGGCCAACTCTGCTGTGCATGTGGCTATCTTGTGGTGACCATCTTTGTGATGGCCATCTTGTCACATAAAAGCGAGGACCACCTAGGCTTTTATTGGTATAGATATTTAATAATCAGTACAGCAGAGGACCAATAAAAACAGATGGTAGTTATCAACAACTGGTACATCCATATGGGTATACTGACTAAATATTAACTCTGACTGTGGGGTAATTGACAAAGGAAGGCAAACATTCAGAGTAAAGTATAGTGTGGAGACTGAAGTATGAATCTGGGAATACATAAGTAAAGAGCACACTGTTTGGGCTTGGGAAAGGGCAAAGAATAGAGAACATGAGTCCTAAGGCATGTCAAGGAGGTCTAATGGGAAAGCATTTGTCCAGTTGAGGGGGTGAGATTTTGGGTTCTGATAATAAAGTTTCTATCTGTGTAGTGACAGAATAGACAACAGATATTCAAGTTTGAGGTCAAAGAGAAGATTTCCCCCAGTATTTTTGAGATAAATGTATCTTTAAAGTCTACATTTTGATGAGTTTGGACAAGTGCACACAACCATGAAACCATCACCACAATCAAGGTAAAACACATATCATATCACTTCCAAAAGATTTCTTGTGTTCCCTTCTCTCTCTCTCTCTCTCTCTCTCTCTCTCTCTCTCTCTCTCTCTCTCTCTGTGTGTGTGTGTGTGTGTGTGTGTGTGAGATAACATGAGATCTACCTTGTTAAAAAAAATTTTAAGTGCACAGTAGTAGTATTTGTAAACTATAGACACTGTATTACAGCACAAATCTCTAGAACTTATTCATCTTGTGTAACTATAAATTTATACCCATTGAATAACTTAGATGGACTAGGGAACATAATGCTAGGTAAAATAAGACAACATCAGGACAAATACTGTGTGATTCCTCTTATGTGAGGTATATAAAATAGTCAAACTCAGAACTAGAGCAGTGGTTGCCAGGGAATAGGGAAAGGAGGGGGAATGGGGAATTGTTGTTTAAAGGGAGAATGTTTTCTGTATGTAAATTCCCAAACTGTTGTGTACTAGATCATTTACTATTAATTAAATCACTTCCTCCAGGAAGCCTTCCAAGTCTCACATTGTAAAAGGCTCTAGTTGCTCAGTCCTTTAAAAATATGACATCTGCAATTAGTTGTTTTATGACTGTAATCCGCTTAGGATGTTAGCTCTCACAGTGTGGGCCTGGGAAGATCTTGTACACCGCTCTATCCCTAGTACTGAGAATTGTGCCTGTACTCAGCAACTGAGCTGTTCATGTTTCCTTAGTGAATAGATGAGCAAGTGAGTCAGAGTGGGGAAAATGTGAGCAAAAGCAAAAAAAAAAAAATAAAAAAAAAGAAATTAAGGATATAGTAGACTTTTAGCTAAACCATTAATTGTTCCTTTTAGCCCAAATCAAATTCTTTCCATAAACCTGTGCTTTTGGTGTGTGTCTAAGGATCACTAGCAGAGCAATGGTTCTATAGAGGCAAGGATTATACCATTCGCATCAGTTATAAATTCATCAGAGAGAGAGAGAGAGAGAGAGAGCCCAGCCAGTGTGGCTCAGTGGTTGAGCATTGACCTATGAACCAGGAGGTCATGGTCTGATTCCTGATCAGGGCATATGCTCGGGTTGCGGGCTCCATCCCCAGTGTGGGGCGTGCAGGAGGCAGCCTATCAATGATTCTCTCTCATCATTGGTGTTTCTAGCTCTGTCCCTTCCTCTCTGAAATAAAAAAAAATATATTCTAAAAAAGACAAACGTATCCCCCTTACCAGGCTCCGTGTAGGCAATCCAAAAATATTAGGGCATAGTTTATTACGTTATATCACAGAAAGTTATTTATTTTTTGTGAAGGGTGAATGTTATAACTATTTGTGTCATTTACAGGGTTGCCCTTCCAACCCTTAAGGGAATGAATCTTAGTCCTTCATGAAAATAGTTTCCAGTGAGAAGGTAATATATATTAGAATACTTGCTGTAGGGTCATTCTACAAAGAACACTTCTGCATAGCAAAATTTCACAGAGCTGAAAATCAAAACATCACATCCCTGTTGAGTATCTTAGTGGGTGTAGGTTAATGCAGTGACATGATTATTAGTGACATCCCAAGTCACATAAAAATTCAGGCTTCTGAACTGCAGCAACAAGTATTTGTTTACCCTACAGAATATTCAAAGCATTACGCTGTTGATGAAAGCATGCATAGAGTAATAAGTTGGGTCTCATTAAAAAGACTGATCTTCCAAACATTCCGCTGAATCTGAAGGGCCTTTAAGAACTTCGTGACTGATCTCCACTGCGTGGCGGTCGCAGGGAGTGATGCCTTTGTTCAGGAGGTTCGGAGCTGTGGGTACTTCCCTTTCCCCCTTCTCCTCCTGTTTCCCACCCACAACGCTCAGCAGTTCGTAGAGTCAGTGGAACAACTCAGCGCCTCTTCATAGCCACTCCTCAGCATTTGGGCACGATGTGAAGTTTAATGAGATAAAAAGCAACTAATTAAGTAAAACGATGACCAGAAAAAAACCACACAGCACAACAATTGACATCTGGCATGTAATGGTTGTCAGGTACCAGCTGAGGCAAGGGAGTTTTATATTCCGGTTTTAAAAATAACAATAGCACAGGTACCTCTTATTAGTTAAGGAAAGACACTTTTCATAAAACTACCTTATTTTTTTATCCTTGCCCGAGGATATGTTTATTGATTTTTAGAGAGGAAGGGGGAGAGAGAGAGAGAGAGAGAGAGAGAGAGAGAGAGAGAGAGAGAGAGAGAGAGAGAGAAGCTTTCTGCCTTTATCTGTACACTTGGATTTAAAAAAAAAAAGTGTAATTCCATTTAGTTCAGGCTGACAGATGGCCCAATTACTTTACAAAGTCATAGTATAGGCTGTGAAGAACAAATCATGATTTGCCCTATTAAAGGGGGATGTTTGCTCACTTCTTAAACTCAAGGCCAAATCTTCTGCCTCCTTTTTATTCTGTGGAGTAACTTTGGCAGTGAAATGGTTAAAATGAAGTCATGGTGGAATATTTACTTATATAACAAATATTAGGTAATTCCTGCTTTATCCTTCTCTTTTTTCCCTTTTTTTGTCTCCTTCTCTTTTTCTTTCTTTCTTCCTCTTCTGATACTTAATGCAGTAGTAGACGTTTTGGGAGATATTTTGAGGTAGTCCTCAGCCTAAAATGTGTCCCCCTTTCTCCTAAAAGCCATCCCGCTGCTGTCATTGCAGGAACTGGAGGCAGAGATGAGAACAGAGAAAAAAGCCATCATTGAGCATTAAGAGGTAATTGTCGCAGGCCATTTTACATTATAGACTTTTAAAGAAAATGAACTGTAACCACATCTTGCAATATGTGGATAGGTAGATAGAAATAGATAGAACTAAGTAAGTGTAGCAGGTATAGATCTCCATTTATGTAAACTCAGATTTTCAATAAACTATTATTTTTATTATTTTCTAAGACACACTGTAGCTATAGTGATGCTTTTCAGATTACAAGCTAAACAATACTGACTAAAAATGACTTACATGATGATCAACTTACTATCTCCCACATCAAGAAGTCATGAGGAAGGCAGGCCCACAGTTGATTAATTCAGATTCTGGATAGTCTTGCCAAGTTCTTTTCTTCTTTTTGCTCCATCATGTTTGGAGTTGGCTTGTCCTCGGGTCTTCTCATGATCATAGTTCTAAGCAGCAAATCCTCCCACAGCTCAAGTGGGAAAAGAGCAATTTCTTCTCACATATTTCTCAATGAGGAGGTAAATTGTTCCAAGACTTTATAGACATTTATGTGCATTCTTGGTAATTTATGTAGGAGTATAATCTTGAGGAAGGGAGTCAAATGGGAGCTTACTTTGTGCCCTTAAACTTCCCTGCCTCCTGTTTAATATATGACATTTCAATAAAGGGGAACATCATACCCACTTTACATGAAAGGATCAGCACACCGTGTCTCCCCTCAACCAGTTTGTATCCTGCATGGTTAAATACTGGCTCGTCATATTCTTAATAATAAATCAGAGCAGTGTTCATATATATTGCATATCTGTTAATTGCAATAATTACCATAGTTCAAATGCTCAGAAGAGTACAAATGAGATGATGATTACAGAGCCAAGTTAGGTTCTTCCTAATATCATCTTGCTTTGATCTGTGATATCAACCTTGGAATAAAGAAAACAGAAGTTAATCAAATAAGAATACATTAGGATTGCCCAGCTGGTGTGGCTCAGTGGTTGAGAAACAACCCATGAACCCAGAGGTGACTGGTTTGATTCTGGGTCAGGGCACATGTCTATGTTGAAGACTCCATCCCCAGTAGGGAGTGTGCAGGAGGCAGCCAATCAATGATGTTTCTCTCTCATCGATATGTCTCTCTATCCCTCTCCCTTCCTCTCTCTCTAAAATAAATCAATAAAAACATACTTTTTAAAAATAATATATTAGATCACATAGTAAGTTATATAATTTCAATCCACTGGGTTGTACACCTGAAATGAACATAACAATGTATGTCAACTGTAATTTAAAAATTCAAAATGATTTAAATTTAAAAGAATATATTAGGATATGTTGGATATTTGGAAAGATAAGCTCAATACCTTTTCCTAACAAATTTATGTTGAAAACCAAAAAGAACTTGATAGGACCACGTTTCTGAAATAAATGTAAAGTGACTTCAGACTTTTCCCATTATGACTAGTTTTGTTTTCCAAATATTAACATCTGTATTTCTGAGTCTTTATAAGCTAAAGTACTATACTATAAGTATGATATTATTACTATATTAAAGAACATTTAAAACCACTCCCTTTCAAAATCTTTCCCTCCTTTTAGCATGAAATGAGTTTTACTTCCATTCATCTTAATAATATGTAAACATTCTCTTATACATTACATTACCTCTTCAGTTTTTTTAAAGCCCTAATTATTAAGAGTTTCTGTCTACTGAATAACTGGAGAATAGTTGAGACATAAGGAAGATTATCTAACAGCATTCAGTTTTCTGACTGATGCTCTTAACTCTACTAGACTCCAAATACAAATTGCATTTTTGATGAGAGTTTTGAAACCTGATGTTTCTCACGTGTAAGGAACAGTGGAGGTTGTTCAGTAAATATTTGTTGCAAGAATGAGAATAGAAAAGCTGTAAGCATATAGAATATCTGTGTCAGTGTGGAGGTTAGGTATGAAGAGTGGCATAAGAAGTGCAAGATGTAGCTATGGACATATGGTATTCCATTTATTATTCATGAGACATTGGGAGAACAAATAACCTATTTGAGCTTCCTTTTTTTTTTTAGCTTAAAACACCAACCTTTTTATTATTGTAGCTCACATTTTTGTGGGTCAGGATTTTAGATAGGTAACTAGATTGTGAGGGAGACTAGTCTCTGCTCTAGGATGTCTGGAGATGCAGCTGGGATCTGAAACAGCTGGATGGCCCCTGTCCCCTGTCCCCTGTCCCTCTCTCTCTTCTCTCTAGATGGTCTCTCTACATGGCAGCCTCAGGGGTATTGCACTTCTTACAGGGTGGCTCATGAACATAAAAGTGAGTGTCCCAAGAGGTCCAGGCTTCCTATGACTTAACCTCAGCAATCTCAGAGCATCCCTTTCATCACACTCTGTTATTCAAGCAAGTCCTCAAAGCCATCCCAGATCCACTGGCTGGACAATCAAATTTCACCTTTCATGGAGTAGAGTATCAGAGAATGTTTGGCTGTCTTTAACCCACCACTGAGGCTTAATAGAATGTTGTTATGTAGGAATGTTATTATTCTAGGTCTATTTTACTAGTGTGAGAACTTCTGGGGAAGTTTCTGCTTTGTTTTTATATGGGGAAGGTCTTGAATTTGAATTTTTAATCTCCATGAAGGGCCTAATGAAACATGTAGGCAGTGTCAGATGAGTTAAAGTAAATTCCATCTATAGCTTGATCTTCGTTAATCAAGTAAAATGGGGAAAATGTGACCTTTATTCTAATGATACATTTACAGGGATTTAGTTTTAGACCTATCAGCCATTTGACTATTTCCCAGACTTGCCCTCATTGAAGAAACCTCAGGCATGTATTTGTGATGGATCTACATGTGGGAAACTGAACCTGAGTCACCTCTGGCTCAAATGAGATCATGGCCCTGAATGACCTAACACCAGGGGAGGTGCACACGCACTGTTTCCTGGTCCCTGTGCAAGTTTTGCATGCTTAGAATTTTTAAAGTCCATCTGCTTAACCCAAACAGAGAAAAATTCTCCAGTTTTCATTTGGTACTGACACTTTCATTAACCAGTCTGTAAAATGCATGTCATCTGTAGTGTGTGTGTGTGTGTGTGTGTGTGTGTGTGTGTGTGTATGTGTGTGTGTATTTTAAGACTATTTTTTTAAGAGCTGCTTTAGGTTCACAGTAAAAATGGGAGGATGGTCCAGAGATTTCCCAGATGCCCCCACACATGCTCAACTTCCTCCATTATGAACATCAGCCACCAGCATAGTATCTTTGTTACAATTGATGAACCTACATTGACACATCATGTTTCTCGAAGTCCACACTTTACCTTAGGGTTCACTCTTGGTGATGTACCCTATATGGTGATGTACATATGACAGGTATCCATCATTATAGTGTCAAACAGAATATTTGAACTGCCCCCCAAATTCTCCATGTTCCACCTACTCATCCCTTGCTCCTTCACTAGCTTTCATTTTTCAAAATTCTTTTTAAAATGAGTATAATTACAACTGCTTTGTAGGATTGACCATGAGGCTTAGCTGTAATGTTGCAAAGCCCACATAGGCATTTAATACATGGGAGCTATTGTTATTATTATTATTAAATAAGCAAAAATAATTAGTCTTCTATTATTCTGGCTTGGATCATTCTATTTTACCCACCAAATGGAGATTGGAGAAGATGGAGTTGGGGGTTAGAATCAAAGATTGTGGTGCCAGAGGGATCTGAGAGGTCCCAGTATGTTCAATCCAAGCCCTTTTATCAGATAAAGAGACTGAAGCCATGCTTGCCAAGTGTCTTGCTCTAGGTATCACACAGGGAAATATTACTTACAAATTACATTCCCTACAAAGAACACACTGCAATAAAAATAAAACTATGATTATACTACTGGCAATATTTCAAATTATTAAGCTAATAATTATAGTTTTTTATAGAGATGATCAGTGGGAAACTGAGGAGCAGAACTTTGTCTTTGGATCTTGCGTTTCAATTTGTTTTCTACATAAAAAAAGTTCTTAAATAAGCACAATGGCTTAACATTCCCAAAATACTAACTTCAAATGAATAGTATTTGCTTATGCTTTCGTATATAGCTCCTTGCGAATTTAAATATATAGAAAATACATTTGGTTCCAATTGTTAACATTTCATGCCTACCTAAAGAATATATATTCCCCTAGGAATGTGTTCTATAAAAAGGGAAATTAGTATCAACTCAGTAGTTTTAGCAAATTTAGGAAGAAAATAGCTGCTCCATTCTTTTTTATGCCATACATTTGCTGTATCATAAATGCATTTGGTAGGTTTGCAATGACAAAACCATATTTTTGGTGCCCTAAAATTCTGCTAAAGTAAAGTGGAAATCATTAGGCTAAGCAACTTGTTTTCATTACTTTCCATTCAAATCCAGTGTTCTCAGTCTGCGTTATTATTCAAGCCTATTGTGTGGGGCTTAGATGAAATCATTCATATAACTAAGGAGCACAGTTTAAAAAAATCATGTCCTCAGGTAACTGACACGTTTCCATCCTCGGTCCATCTTGGGGCAGTCATCACTTTGGGGCCTAAAGTGGAAGGAGGCAGGTTTATACCCTTTTATTCTTGTCAACTAATAGAAAATGTTCTATAGGAAGCCGTTTGCTAGTATGCTTAGCATGACCTAAATATCCAGAAAAGCAGAGAAGACCCCTGCCAAATGCAGCATGATTGCCCTTGATATATATCAGCTTTTTTTCTTCAAATACACCTACTAATAGGAAAAGTACAATACATAAAAATGAGGACCAGAGACACTCACTTGTATCTAACTGTTCATAATCTATGAGAATTGGAAACCCACAAAGGTAGCCCACTCTATCAGACAAATGTCTAAGTATCCATGACTCTGATTTAAAAATAATCAAGGAAGGGAAAATTGGGAAAAATATACTATATTATTTCTTTATTTTATATGCAATTTTTGTATAAGCATGTGTGAGGGAGATCAGTACTGGAGAAGTATGGACAATAATATTTTAAAAGTGTATGAAGCATTAATAAAATAATATATTTTCCCATGGGTGCCTATAAATGTGGTAAAATATAAATTAAATGCAGAGTGCATTTATAATAGTGGTTTCCTCTAGGGAAAGAGAAGGGACTGGAAAAGTGAACAAAGAGGATTTCAACTTGTGTATTTCGTATTTTAGTTTATGTAAAAAAATACATGAAACAAATGTATTTGTGTTAGCCAGTTTCTAGAAAAGTTGGTAAAGATTATCTAATTACCTCCCTTGTCCTTTCCTTTGGGGGGAAGATTTAAAGTTCCATGCTTTTTATTTTTTTTTCATAGCAAGAAATTTTTCCAGTGTTTTCTTCTTTGACTTTTAATTCTTGAAGCTCACTAAGCAGACACAGACAACAAAGAACCCAGGGATTTATATCTATCCATCAATCAGTTATTTTTATCTACCTATTCACTTATTCATTTTAATGCAGTTTTTACATGTACGCTTTTATTCTTTTAAATCTTCAGCTGCCTTTCTTCTGTTTGGGCACAGGGCAGCTCTTCAGGCACGTATAAAGCAGAGCTAATATAGCCTCCTTGAGAGAGAAGAGAAAGGCCCCCAGGGAGATTGAAACAGGTATCACCTCCGGTCACCCACATCCCAGTGGACCAGCTACAGGAGTAAGGCCTAATTCAATAGTTGCCATTGTCACTGGGGACACTGCTGGAAATTGGTTCCTATTAAGTTATCTGTATCAAGAGTAAAAAAAAAAAAAAAGTGTTTTTTATAATTTTATTTCTCCCCCGCTCACACAAAAATTGGTTCTTCAGACAAAAATGAGAGGTTAAAGAGATAAGTTGGGTACCATGGAAAGCCTCCACTCCTAATACTCAACTTGGCTGAAATACTTAAGATTGAAAAATCATTTTATTTAGTTTAACAAGCTGCTTTTTTAAAACAAGTGAATATGCTTCATTGACTTAATAAAGCTCCAAATCAGCCATTTACACAGTAGTGTGAATTATCTCATTTAGATAACATTTCCTTAATCAATTAAATGAGATTAGCCTCCCTGGGGGTAGAAGGGGGGAGATAGGAGGAATGAGAAGGAAAGCAACTTTGTCAAGTATTTATGTCCTATCATTATTTTATGGATTTCCCTCTTTCACCTAACACCAGCATTTTAGAATCTGCTAAGAAACAATAGTTTTGAAGGATAATTTGGAGAGACTATTTGAAATCAAGTCTGCCTCCCAAACCCAGGATAGTCAAGGTACGTATAGAGCAGTGATTTTCAAAGTGTGACCTCTTCAACAGCAGCAACATTACTGGAAACCTGTTAGAAATGCAAATTCTTGGACTAAGAAAAGAAATTTTGCTGGAATAGGCCCAACAATTTGTGTTTTAACAGGTGATTCCGTTTTTGAGCTCAGCTTTGAAAACCATTGGTACCAGAGTGTTCTGCTTTGGTTGGGTACATAGTGGACCATAAATAACAAAAAGAGTTCACTATGGAGACTGAGAGAGGAAGGGCATATTCAAATACAAGAGGCCAATAGTAAGGGAGATGGGTATGTACATGTTTTGTTTTTAACTGCAAAGCCTAGTAATTGGATCAAAATATCCAGTTCTTGTGTATATTCTGGATGTGCTGCTTCTGTTGCAACATCAGGCAATTTGTCCTATTATTTTCATTTTTATATTATAACTAGAGGCCTGGTGCATGAATTCATGACCAGTGGGATCCCTTGGCCTGTACTGCAGGATCAGGCCGAAACCAGCTCTCCGACATCCCACGAGGGCTCCTGAATTGTGAGAAGGTGCAGGCCAGGCCAAGGGACCCCAATGGTGTATGATTGGGGCTGGGGAGGGACCATGGGAGGGCTCCAGGGCATGTCTGGCCCATCTTGCTCAGTCCCGATTGGCTGGACCCCAGCAGCAAGCTAACCTACCAGTCAGCGTCTGCCCCTGGTGGTTAGTGCACATCATAGCGACTGGTTGATTGGTTGACTGTCTGCCCCCTGGTGGTCAGTACATGTCATAATCAGTGGTTGAGTGATCTTAGCATGTTGTTAGCATATTGCACTTTGATTGGTTGACTGGATGACCGGACACGTATCATATTAGGCTTTTATTATATGGGATAAATAGAGGCCGGGTGCATGAATTCATGCATGGGTGAGGTCCCCAGGGGGGGTGGTGGGCTGGGTTGCAATTAGCCCTCTGGGCAGGTGGTGGAATGCCCTTGCTGACCCGGGATCTGGATCTGTCCCGCTGACATTCACGCCGGTTGTCCAGAGCTACTTGGCGGCTGCTTTTATATTGTTTCTTCCTTGTGGAGCTTCTAGAGAGGGGAAGCGGCCACGGTGCCCAACGCCAACTTCCAGGAGGCCAGCGGCACTGTCAGGATCATGCGGGCGGTGCTGGTCTGTTGGTACCTGGCCTGTTCTCTGGAGATTGGACCTGTAGGATTACTACGGGAGTGAGTGGCTGCTGCTGGGTTGGTGGCCCGCCAGACTGACCACCAGGGGGCAGCTCCTGCATTGAGCGTCAGTGCGTATCATAGCGACTAGTCCTTCCAGTCCTTCGGTCATTTAGGCTTTTATATATATAGACTAGAGGCCCGATGCATGAAATTCATGCACTGGTTTCCCTCTGGCACCTGGGACCCAGCCTTCCCTCACGAACCAGGCTTCATCCAGAATGATGTCTGGACTAATTAGCATATTATGCTTTTATTATTATATATTATATAATTTGGATAGAAAGTAAATATTAAGTATAATATTTTAAGTTTTTAAATTATTTTAAGGATTTTTGTAATTTAAGATAAAGTATCATTGGTGCTTTTGAAGGCTTCTTTTTTTTCAACCTTAGATATACATAGTAATGAATTTTTGCTGATGCATCCAAACTTTGGGAATGCCCAGGGATGTATACTTGTGAATGCTAAGTCAGAAGTACTAAGTGAAGAAAGTTCCACCTGTTGAACTGAGTAGTACCATGCTCTACTCAACAAAGACACCTGGTAGAGAATAATGAAAACATAGGCTATAAATACATTGCTATGTTTTGGAAAAGTGCTTATAGTGGTAATAGAAATCCTGCTGCCCTATCATTCCATGCAACCATGTGGATTTTTATCATCCAAAAACCCACCCATTTTTTCCAATATCCAAACCAAAATACATACATACATATATATATATATATATATATATATATATATTCAGAAAACAAATAAGAGGAGATTTTAAATAGGAATGTCCAGTGACATCATTTTTTGGCAAAGCATTTTACATTTTTTAGAAAATGTGAAGATTTCTCTTCAAAATTTTCTGTGTAAGTTCATTGCAACCAGGAGTTTACATCTGTGAAAGCTCATCCAATAGGGCCATTTGATATCACTTAGCAAAGTGAAGCAGACTGCCAGATGTTGAACACACCCAGTCCATATATATATGGCCTCATTATGCTAATGGGGAAATTATGTTTTATGTATTTACAAAATCTTTAAGGTTTCCTCATGACCAGAAGTCCTACTGTGAGTTCTTTTCCTCATGACCAGAAGTCCTACTGTGAGTGGGACCAGGAGAGCTGTGTTAATTAACAGGTTAGATGATTGAAAATGTAAAAAGTTTAATTTGCAAAGGTCAAAGGTTTCCCACATTAACTGTAATTCTTAAAGCCGATGTGCTTTTTGTAAATAACTATTTTATTTTCATTTAACTGCTAATGAACCTTAAAAGATAATTTGTTAAAATGTGTGCAATAGAACCATTTAAATATTTTTCAAATTAAAAACAATCATCCCATCACACTTAGAAATGAAATAAGTAATGTGTTATGACCAAGAAGAACTGCATATGACCATGCTATCCATTAGCAGAACACAATGCATCAAGGCAAATAGGTTTATATGATGTGCTGAAATGTGATTGCTGGAGTAGTTTACATTATAATGATCTCAAATGTGTTTATTAGCATTTGAAAATATTAATGTTTATGTGAAAATCTGTAGCTTTTTTCCAAGCATATAGATAAGAAAGAAACAGGGTATATCTGGTGAATCATGAAACTAGTTGATGAAAATATTCACATGTGTGATGACATATGAAAAGAGGGAAGGGTGAATCCAAGCTTCACTAATAAATTTCCTGGCTACTAATATTCCCTGCATCGTCCTCAATTTGATTTTGAAACTGGTAACATTATAGAAGCATATTTTTCTGCTGACAGATATTTTTTAATCTACTAGGGGCCAACCCACTTTTCACAGGTATCCAGGAGTTTTGAGATTCATTGGTCCAGGTACCATATAAAAAAAGGTAATATATTTCCTCTTAAAATTGTAGTATTCCATCTTCCCACTCATCAAAATCAGATTTAAAAAAAAAGGTAAAAGTTGGAGGAAAGAAAACAAACATTTAAAGTTTCTATAAAACCAGTTCAAAAACTGGATAGGTCATACAGCCAATTCCAACTTCTTATTATGTAGCTAATCTATTCTTATGGTGACTTTTTTCTTGCTTGCCTCAACACCTTAAAATATATTGTGATATGTCATTGCCTTGCCTCTTAGAATATTTTTAACAAAGTACTTTTCATGTTAACAATGTCCAACTACTAACTAGAGGGCAATCTGTCAAATCCTTAGTGAACATGTCATCATATATTAGAATTTACTGGATGATCACATGCACTCTAGTATCATTGAAAAGCATTTATGTATCTGCTAGAATCCTGTTTTTAAGATAAAGGAAACGGAGTACTCTGTGGAACTTGGCTGTACTTTGAATCTGCTTCCTGGGGCCTTGCATCTTTGAGACAGTCAGTGGTATTTGGAATAGCTTCTCACCTCTAAAAGCAGCAGGTCTCCAGAAAAAAATATTCTAGTCTCGACTCACAGTTATTAAAATATTTAGCTGAACTGCTGCAAGTTTCTTTAGCAAAGGTCAGCATAATAAAAGCATCGTTGCAAAGTCCCCTAAACAAGGAGTGAAAGAGTACCCCTTAATAAACCATTTTCTTATCTACTTTCAGGGGTGATTTATTTGAATAGCAAAGCAAAGACGCCTTTTGTTGGTGAGGAGACGGTGAAAAGTCAGGCTCAGCAAAGAAATGGTTCAAGTAGACATGCTCCCCAATTATAGGAAGATTAAAAGAGCAATTAGTGTTTGTTTGGAATCAAGAGATTTGCAATGGTGACATTTCTGGTATTGTTACTGTAGGCAGCTGTCGGTGGGAGTGCCTACCAGGTTGGCCACTTTGGAGGAGCAGGCCACACAGGGCTTCTCAGAGGACACGGGAGTGCTGGGATCCAGAGGCACCCTGGGCACTTTAACTGGCTCCCTGGATGTGTGGGTGCAGTGTCCAGCATCAGGAAGAGGGCTGAAGGCTGCAGCATCCCGAGGCTTCCTATCTGCATGTCCTGTAGTCCCTCCCTCCCAACTACTTTAGATAGTCAGGGGGTCTCCCCCACTGTCCAGGATGGCGCAGGGGGAGGTTCTTACACCCAGCTCACCAGAAGCTAGAATGATGAAGGGACAAGGCCCACAAAAAGGAAAGATAGCAAAATATTTGGATAGAAAAAAAAAAATCTCTCCCCCCTCCCTATCCCTATAAGAACCACTGGCTTGAGCAGGAAGAGAGCATGGTCTTTGAGACAGGAGTCCACCATTCTCCCAGGTCATGGCACCTGAATAAAACCTCTTTCCTTTTGCACCAGCACCTGTCTCAGGAGTTTGGCTTCCATCGGAGCAGGCTGCTGAACCCGTCTTTTCAGTTACAGTATCAGAGTGGAAGAAGTGACAGATGAAACAAGTTTTAGAAATACCTGTAGAACCTTTGAACCTCACTGCTCGGTTCATGGTGCAATACTTGTTTTGAAGCTCTGTGAACTCCTGATGGCTAATTTGTGATATGGGGTCACAGGCAGCAACAACATTAATATGGACAGGGTTTCCAAATACACACAGGCTTCCTTCAGTGTTTGTTCTGCTGGGAAACTGAGGCTGCCCACTGGATACATCTATTGTGTCCCAATCCTGGCTACCTTTAGTCTCTTGTTCAGCTGCTGTTGGTTTCAACCCAGAACTTACCTGCATATTTCCATTATACCACTTTTGTCCTTTTTGGAGTAGGCACTTTTGTCCTATTTTGTCCTGTGCAAATTCATAGTTTGTCCTGTGCAAATTCATATAAAACTATTTGTTATATGAATTAAGCATTGGGTTTCTGCCTGTAATCTCTTAACATCTGAACCCTTGAGTGTACTTTTTTTTTGCCTTTGTCTTCCTATTCTCATCTTCAACCATGTAAGCTTTATCTCACCAGTTAGATGAGATAAAGAATGAAGGTGGCACCTTTAATTTTATTTTATTGATTGATTTTAGAGAAAGAGGAAGAAAGAGAGAAAGAGAAACATCAAATTGTTGCTCCACTTATTTATGCATTCATTGGTTGATTCTTATATGTGCCCTGACTGAGGATTGAACCCACAACCTTGGTGTATCAGGACAGCACTCTAACCAATCTAACCAACTCAGGTACCTGGCCAGGGCTAAGGAGGTGCCTATAATGTCACATGATATGAACTTAAATTAAGGAGGTCGATGGATGAGGAAAGCTTTATGGGAATGTATATCATTGCCTCATAGAATTTTTCCAAACCCCCAACTTGTTAAAAAGGACTATAGCTTTGCATAAAAATAAAAATGAGATGTTGGGGGCTGAGGGGCTCTAGGCTGTCCATTGTATAATCTGCTGATAGAATTTCTGTTGGTGGCAGTGTCTTTCTAAGGAAGCACTTGTGACAGTAAGACAGCTTTCATCATGTTGCACTGAATAGAAAAGAAATATATGTCAATGTATTTTTTTGAGACTGAATCTAAATAACATGCTTCATTTCCTATAAAAAAAACAAATCAGATAGATTGTAAAAAATATTCTGAATGCTAATTATGTGTTTTCAAGCTATCCAGGATCTCTAATTACTGATTTTTTAGACTAACTTTAAACTCCTGCTATTCTCTTTGTTTAGTTCCCTTTGAATTAAATGTATCCAATTAAATGACTGAGCCTAAAAGCACACTAAAATAATTAACAGCAAAATAAATAAGAAAAGAAAGAAAGGAAGGAAGGAAGGAAGGAAGGAAGGAAGGAAGGAAGGAAAGAAGGAAGGGAGGAAGGAAGGAAAGAAGGAAGAAAGTAGTTCAATAGAAGTATGCTATTCCTAATAAACGAAAATGGTCTACTTAAATGACAATGTCTATTTAAATGACATCAAGATTTCTATGGAAGCTAATGTCCATGGCTTCCCTCTGCCCAAACCTTGCCTCCTTTTAAAGTAACTAGGGATTTGCAGTGTGCTAGACTTCATGGGGTGGGAGGGCTGTTGTACAAGAGTTCAAGAGAGAAGCTCCTCCATGTGATCAGGGGGAACCTGCCCAGGATCTTTAAAATCCCCAAATCAATAAATCCTTGGTAATTCCCGTGAGTGTGTAGTGAGCGTGTTTGGTAAGAAAGAGAAATACAACTTCACTTGTAATTTAAGACTGACTGGCAATCAATAAGTCTCAACTGGACAAAAGGAATCGCAACAAACAGAACAACACAAAAAGATAAGGACATCTCTGAGGCCATGTATATCTCAAGAAGAGAAGAAAAAAGACTTTCATGTTGTGGAGTAAAAGGACATGAGCGTCTCTAATGCTGCTCTGACAATGGCCACGCTTCTCAAAAGTCTAGCAAGTCTAGTTCAGTTTATTTCAATACACACTAAAAATCAACTCATGGACTAGGTTTTAGGTGAGGTGCTAGTTATATAAATATGAATAAGGTATGATTCCTATCCTGAAGAAGCTTAAAGTAAAGAGACAGATGGTAACACCCAGCAAAAAGAGTGAGTAGTGGGCTTCCAGGGGATGTGGGAACAAGGAAGGGGCACTCAACACGAGGGGTTATTCTAGGCAGTTTTAATTACTTCATTTGTATCCATTCGCATACTGTTTTTGCTAAAACCCTCAGAAGAATGTTTTGATACAACCACCATCATGCAATCACAACGTTGTGCCAGATATCTTTCTTCTCTAGAATTCAAGGTTTCATCTATATATATAAAAGCCTAAGCGACTGTCCAACCGACTGACCATCCTACTGGTAGCTATGATGCACAATGACCACCAGGGGGCAGACACTCAATGCAGGAGCTGCCAAGCTGCAGTGACTTGGCACCTGCGATTCTCGGATGATGCACCCGGAACCAGAGAGAGGGGAGCCTAATTCTAGGGTGTGTCATTCAAGAACCACCCTCTCACAACCCAGGACCCCTTAGGGGATGTTGGAGAGCCAATTTCGGCCCAATCCCCAGCGGCCAGGCCGAGGGACCCCACCGGTGCACGAATCCCCTAGTTTTCATTTATTAAATTCTGATCAAACATTTTCTTCACCCATTCATTCATCCATTGATGTTTATCAAGCACCTACTTAAGGGTGAACATTTTATGAATTATACTTATTTGTGTATTTTTTAGTAGCATTTTTTAAAAATATCTAAACAATCTCAATTCTTGGTATGTGATTGATTGTGAAGTGAGGGGGCACCTACAGCAGAGCTAAGTTCAACATTTCAACTTCTTCATATTTAAGTGATAATGAGAGATCCTGAATAATAAAGGAATGGTATTTTTCACTAACTCTTATATTCCTTCTGCTAAAGATATTTCTTTTGCCATTATATGCACTAAATGAGCAAGTTTGAGGGCTAAAGTCAAGAAGGGATGTTTAGGAATGGTAAGACATATGGTGGGATTTTTAATATCACAAATTTCATTCTTTATAGCCTAAAGTGTGTGGCTTCCCCAAACTCAGTTTTCATTTAAAAAAATGTAACAACAGATGTTTACCTAGAGTTTGCCATATGGCCAAATGTGATTCATTTACACAAATTTTTCACATTCACAATAGACTTCTGAGAGATGCTACTATGTCCCCAAGTGAAACCACCTAATTCTAATGAGAATTTCAATGGGTTCTCTATTGAAATAGTCCAAGGACAGAGCTCCATTCTCCATGCTATCTAGGTACAAACCTACAGAATTAGTAGCGAATGATTGCTGGAGATGGAAGTGCTGTGTGGATACTTTATGTGGTTCCCGTTGCCAGGGCAACACCATCCTTTGTTTCCATTCAAACTGCAGCTTTATTAGAAGCCTGGATCTCAGGTATACTAGAAGCAGTTACGATATCAGAAATAAAAGAAAGCAGGTAGACTTTGAGGAAATATTAAAAACATAAACTAACAAAAAAAAACACCCAAAACTATTACTTCCAAGGCCTTTCTATTTCTTTTTAAAATTTCTTCACAGAGACAACTTAGAGTTCTTTTCCCTCCAAAAACATTTATAATATAAAGCCTAGAAATTATTTTTTGCAAGATGTATACACACAGATTTTTTTTCTGCATTACTGAACAACAGTATCAGTACATCATGATAATTTGAACCCTTTCTGAAATTTCAAGATATTGCCCAGAAATTTCAAAAATGTGGGGTTTTGAAATTTAAGGGAAGGTGAAATTCATAAAGACCAATTGGCTGCCAATAGGAAATGGGAAAACATATGAGCAGAAAGGTGCTTTAGTCTAGAAGACAGCGAGTTGAAATGTAGAATGACACCAAGCACCAGAACTGAACAGGGTGGAGGAGTCCTGAGTTCCAGTCCCACCTGTCCACTACTCCCTGTGAACCAAAGTAAATGAGATTTGGTTTTTGTGACTGTGGTTTTCCTTTTCTTAAAATGATCTAGGACAAGATCATTTTTCTCTGTTTTATTAAGAGATGTACACACGCGCACACACACAAACACATACAGACAGAGATGTTCAGGTAAATTTGAGAAATGCCAACTAAAATGTCCTGTAATGTTCACAATATGCCAGATAATGTTTTTCATATATGTTAACTAATTTAAATTCTCACAAGAATCTTCTTTGATGTAGGCATTACTATTATCTTGAGGAATCAGACACAGAGAAGTTAAGTAACTTTCTCCAGTTCATGAAAATAGTAAGAAGCAAAGCTGGGCTTCGAATACACTCAGTCTAATCCATGGTCTTTTAAACTATTCTACTGTATTTCCTTTCACAGATAAATAGATCTCCTTCTTATTCTTACAAGATTTTCCATTCCTTTGACATTCCTACTCTTGTATAAATCTCTAACAGGGAAATGTATATTAGGCAAAGTTTTTCAAACATGTTGGCCCCTGGATATTTTTTCACAGGATGTTGCTGGGGACTGTGGAACACACTTTGAGAAATGCTGGGCTAGACAGTCCACATCACTTGTATTTCTTGCAAGAGATGATCCTGAGAATAAGCTGAGAATTTCATACTGTATAGGATTCCAACATGGTTGCCTCTGATATTAGCATTTTATTAAGAATTTTAACAAATATTAAACTATGAATTTGCAACTTTAGTAATGATTTCAGTTACCTTCCTCCTATATGTATTAAATTTTTATTTTCTATAATTTTTTAGGTCATGTTATCTAGAACATTGCTTTTATTCAAAGCTTCCAAGTGAATTCAACTATGAATCAATAAAAATGACAAAGATAAAAATTTGCTGTATCTACGAAAGCATATTCTATAGGCAAATATAAATATATTTCGAATATCCATTATTTTCTGTTTACTACAGACTTGTTTATCACCATTGCACCTAGTAACAGAGAATGACAATTGATGACTTAGGTTGAACAAATATGGGGAGAGTAATTTAAAAAATATTCCTTAATAGAACACCATAGGGCAGTTTTCTTTCTATTCTCAAAATACAGACTTGGAATGCAAGGCAATATAAGCTCCGAAGGAAGAGGCTTGGAACAAGAGATTCTTTTCATTTTTTCTTCCTTTAAGTGATTTTTCTTTAGGATGTACAGATCTTGTTACATTTCATTAATTCTTGAGAAGGGAATAGAGTTTCATTATGTTGTGGTAGTGTCCTATAACACTGGCTGATTTCGAGATTCAAATCCCAAACATTTCAGTATCAATGCTGCATTGATAGAGAAATGAATGGAGAAATCTGGCCTAACCAAAATAGAGCACCCACATTTGAAGTTTTCAGTTATTTATCTGGGACTCAATTTCTGGTACATGTAAGCAAAAAAGTAAACTCAAAAGCATTTGGCCTTTCATTTATGAAAAACAACCCCTCTGCTGTAGGGTAACACCTAAGTTTGCCAAATATTTCTTTAAAAAAGCAGCAACAACAAATATTTCCTATTCGTCACAGAATGTAGAAGATAAGGGGGAGGAGGCTGGAGTTAGGGAGACCAGTTAAAGAGAATTTGCTAAAGTGTATATGACAGACACACACGATATGATTGTCACTGTGAAAAATGCTTTTAAGCCAATATTTCTTGGTCCAAAATTATTAACTTTGTCTCAAAGTATGGCTTTATAAAAGTTAAATTTGCCATTGCTGATTTGTTGATGCTTTCACTTAGTCACTTATTTAAGCTCATCATTAGTTTAATGCAGTCAACTTTTAAGTGAAACATAATATTGGATTTCTAATTCAGTGTTAATTGACTTTGCAGCAAAGATATTTGGACCTTGATGTAATCAATTACGATCTTTCAATCTTTTACTTTTCTTTCATTGATTCACATTAGTAAAATATCCAAGGCAGGCCTATCTGATATTGAATCAGAATGACCTGCTTTTCTAAATTAAAAAGGCAATTAAAAAACAACAACCCGCCACCTCTACTGAAAATTGGTGTAAATGAGAAGCATGACCCCAAGGCAGTTTCTAACTGTACAGTTGTCAGAACCTTACAGTCCTGGTGTAAGTCCATTTTTGTTTAATAAAACTTGAATAAATTACCATGTCTACAATGTGGCATCCCTTACTGTAAACTTTAAAAAAATCAAAAACATTACTCAAGAATTTAAAAGCAATAGCTTGAATTAAAGAGTAACTTCTTGTGAACTATAAACCTCGCTGAGTTTTTTGTTTGTTTGTTTGTTTTTTGCTTAGAGATAAGCAATAAAAATGTCCAGGAAAGCTATATAAACATATCGCCTTTGGTTTATGCCTAAATTAAAAGCAACCAAATAAATGAGTTCCAAATTTGGCAAGAAAATTGCGTTAGCATGAAAGTGGAATAATTCAAAAGGAGAGAGGAAATAAGATATTTCTCAGCAAAATGATCACTTGTGCCTAAATGGTTGGTATGTGAAGGGTCTCTTCTGCTGACCTCTGTAATTAAGGAAATAGTATGTCATGTCATGGTGATTGTTGAGAAACACCAGTTCTTTCCATTTTAAGCATCAATCTTGCAGAAGGGGCAACTGACTGGGATTTGGCTGTAGGTTAGTGGTAATTCCTTTAAGCTTCTAATTCTGACATATGACCCCAGCTAAATGAATTTGTCCTGTTTAGGTGGTGGTATATATTAGTTTTTTTTTTTTTTGCCTTTTATATTGTGTCTGCCAGTTTGCAGATCATGATTCTGATCAGATCATGATTTTTTTTTTCCTTATGCCTCAAATATTGATTTCAGGGCTCTGTTTTCTTCATGAAGCACACCAATTATCCCTTTGTTGCCTCTCCATTTTATTTCTTATAAAACTTTTATCTCATCACCATCTCTTTGCTTCTTTCCCTCCACCTTTTTGAAGTGTTTTCCAACTGTTGACCATTTTCATCTCTTACTTGGTTTTCTTTAGAGTCAGCTCAAAACATCATGCTTTAGTGCAGTGATGGGCAACCTTTTGAGCTTGGTGTGTCAAACTTCGCCAAAAAACTGAGCGTAACTAGGGTAGTGTGTCACTTTGAGGAAAAAACATTATTTCACAAATGTTTCATCCTGAGGAGCAGCAAATATTTCATCCTCGGCATGCGGCCGCCTCAGAGGCCGCGTGTCATCAGAAATGGCTACACGTGTCAGTGCTGACACGCGTGTCATAGGTTCGCCATCACTGCTTTAGTGGGTCATTTTGAATTCTAATTTAGCACTTCCTTTTAAAACACTGGTGCGTACTCTATAGCATGTACTTTTTTATAATGGATTATAATATTTAATGTATTAGAGTGACATTAGTTAATAAGATTATAGAGATTTCAAGTATACAATCCTATCTGTATATTGCATTGTGTTCCCACCACCCAAAGTCAAATTTTATTCTGTCACCATATATTTGACCCCCTTTACCCTTTACTAACACCCACCCCCCTTTCCTCTGGTAAACACCATAATGCTGTCTGTATTTATGTATTTTTTTTAGTTTTTCTTGTTTGTTCTTTTGTTGCTTTCAGTATTGTATCCCACATATGAGTAAAATCATATGGTTTTTAACTTTTTCTTTGTTTTCTCACTTTTTTACTCTGTCAGTCTTCTTTATCTCTCATTGTATGGCCATTCATGTTTTAGAGAATCCATCCATGTTGAATATTTCCTCTTAAGTTTTATCAGTCTCTTATGATCTGCAGTATTTAGAAATATGTCTTTAAAACTCATTTAAAGACTTATGTGTTCATTTTCTTCTGTAATGCTAATGAATCATTTGGTAGGACCAATTATTTGCTTAACTTTTTCATCCTTTATTGAATTTCTTTTTTTTTTTTTCCTAATGGTGGCTCATTGGGCTCAACTTATCAGGAAATTTTGACCTTCCTTCAATGAATAGAAGGTGTAGAATTCTCTGTTTTCTTGTTTTTGTGAAGTATTAATGGTCAGTAATCAGGGTAAGCCTCCTCACCCTTTTGGCTCCCCACATTCTTTATGGTAGATTAAATTCGTGTTGCCAATTCTTTCTCCTTTTCTGTATTCGAATTATACATCACTATCTTTTGCCTTCTGACTTTACATCACTTCCAAAATATTTAATAATAGAGAAATGTTTTTAAAATTCAAATAAGATCTCTCAGCTATAAAAGAAGGAAAGGAGAAGTAGCTTGTAATGGTTACCGCTCCAGAATATGTATCACAATCCACTGGACTGGGAGAGTTTTACAAGCGATGGGGCTAGAAGGTCTTAGATGGTGGGACTTCTGTGGATACAATTTTCTGTCTCTGTACTATGTTGTTGGTGAGCCAACATGGCTATCCCAGATCCTGCCTCCTGGGTAGAGAACTTTTTGTGCTGTTTCTTACTGTTTTCACCCAACAGCAGGTTTCATTATTTGTGTCCTAGAGCAGTACTATCCAACAGATAGAAACATTCTTTGGCACCAACTGATGTGTTAGCCATGAGCCACATTTACACTTGAAATGTGACTAGTGTGACAGAGGAATGGGATCTTTAATATTTTAAATTTAAATAAATTGAAATGTAATAGCCACACATGGTTAGTTGCTGCCGTTAGTAGTGCAGCCACATAACATGTTTTATGGATTCGTCAGCCCAGTTTTTTTGATGAAAATGGAAAGTTTGAGGATGAGCTTGTGCTGGGGGAGACCAATCATATATACACCTCGGCATGTCTGAGGTTTTCTGGCAATCCAACTCTCTCAAACCCAACTAAAATGCAAGATGACTTCAGTATTTGAGCTTCAGTTGTCAGATGACAAATTACAAAACATTGCTTAGCCATAGCCTTAACTCTATTTACCTCACTCTTTGAAATAGTAATGGTCTGGAGGAAAATGCCTTTGTCCTTATGGCCTTGGCTTAAGAGCTTTTCTCTTTGCCTCAGCCTGATTTCTCCCTTGATTGGGATACCAACACAAAGAGAATCTGCTCTCTGCCCATAGGCTGCATCCCACTCTATCAATGCAGATTACAGTGAGGCCTTATTACCTTTGCCTGGCAGAGCACGCTTGGGGTAGATGTCTATAGAGTATAGGCTTTGCCAATTCCTCTGGCTCCCTCAATATCTACTCTTCTGAGCAGCACATTCATTTAGAATGTGGAGGAGAATTTGGCTCATGCAATTTAATAGGCACACGATTCTCTGATGTTAGTTGGACTGGGACCATTGGCTATTGTCTGAAAAGTGAGCAAAATGCTTTTCCTGCCCTTCTCTGTCTGCACTCAGAAGTGCTAGCTTATCCTTCTCATGCTGAACGATGTAAGAAGGAGCCAACAGACTCTAACACCTGACATTATTCTACCAAATGCTCCAAAACTTCAGCTATAATGAACCCAATATCTGAGTCCTTGAATCAATAGATGTTGATCTTAATAATGACTTTTTGTTGCCTATCATAGATTGCTCAGTGGATGGATGTGTCTGTCATTTGCATATTACTTTTATTTTGCAGATAGCCATGTTCATATTAGCCAGGACTTTTTGTTGCTAAAATGAAGACAAGACTATTATTGACTTAGGGAAAACTTGAGATCTACTGTTTTATATAAACAAAGTTAATGGAAAGTGGGGTTCTGTGAACCATGGACTGAATGCTGTCAAGACTCCCTCTTCATTCTTCATCTCTTTCTCCCTTCTTGTCAGCCTCATTCTCATATTTCAGTTTTCTCAATGACCTTACCCATTTCCAGGCTCACATTTCCCACCTCTGTTGCTATAGAAAAGTATTTTTAAATTTATTCTAATTTGAAAACTCCCGAGAAAATACTCTGCTTGAATCATATGCTGTCACCACTCTTTTCTTTCTCTCTCCTAATACCACCAACCCTTGTGGCCTCAGAAAAGGTTGCAATTCTTACTAAAACTACTTATTTTAGTGAGCTAAGGGACAAAATTTCCCCAAATGAAGGAATCAATTTCTAGAAAGAAAAGAGGTTTTTATAAGAAATGTATTAAAACATTAGAAAAGACTGAATCTAGACTATTTGTCATGTTAGACCTCAAATCAGAGTTCCCAGGACTCTGAATACAATATTCTCTGAGAACAAAAAGGAGAGACTTTTGTTGAAATCAAACATCCAGAACTCTTGTGTCAGCCTTTCCTTTCTCCTAGTTTGGAACCTACAGAAGGGAATGGAATTAGAATGTAGTGCAATCTGTGCTGCTCACCTAAACCGATGTCTACTCAAGCATTTTGGAAATAATGGGGGGAATTTTTACCTTTTGTTAAAAGTCATTATGAAGTTTCTAGAAAATTCCCTCAATCAAGACAGGTACGTTCTGAATTGCTGAATTTGCTCTATGAGATAGTTCTGTAAAAAATAGTGTGCAGACTTCAGCCCCATTGGACTCTGCTTACTGGGCAAGTGGACTCCCTGCTCTTGATTTTTTCCCCTCCCATTCCCAGGTTAATCATTTCCTTGAACATACTTGTCTTTGACTCAATCTGTATGTCATTTATATGCACTTTGATTTTTCCCCTCCTGTTTTATATTTCCCCCCAAATAGGCAAACTGTTCCCTGCTCTTACACTTGCAAACTGATTCCTATATCCTTTGACCACCAGAGACTTAGCTTTTGGAATCACCCCTGCTCTATTAACTCATTCCCATGAGCATTAAACATGTTTGAGTCTTCACCATGTTTCTCTTTGCTCCCTTTAAAGCACAGGCAGTAAATTCTTATAGCAATATTTTTTTTTTCTGATACATCTCTTCAAGCAAGGGAAACAAAAAAATAAGTAAACAAATGGGATTACATCAAGCTAAAAAGTTTTTACACAGCAAAGGAAACCATCAGCAAAATAGACCACCCACTGAATGGGAGAACGTATTTGCCAATGATACATCTGTGAAGGGGTTAATATCCAGATTTAATAAAATCAATTTTACCAGTTCAGGCTGTGTTTAAAGTTCTGCATGTGAAAGCACATATAAATACAGACTAGGATTAATATCAAATGTGAATTTAAGGAATATAAAACCCATTAACTAAATTTATTCTGTCAGCAATTAAAATATAAAAACAAATTCTTTCAGGGTTTGCTCGATTGCTTAAGTTATGCTGCTTCTTTGTAATGTGCCTATAATGATTTTGACTTTTGTAGCACTATTTCTGGGTTCTCATAAAAAGGAGTGCCTTTGAGTTATCCTTCTCTTTGTAAATATTCTGACCTAAGCAAGAAGTGCCAGTTATAAATTATTCACAGACCCTACAGCTGTCATTTCCTTTTCACTAATGGAAATTTCATTAACATACTCCATTTCCTATAAATCTCCCCCCCCCCCAAATAATTATCGTTCTTGCCCGGCCAGTGTGGTTCAGTGGTTGAGTGTTGTACATGAACCAAGAGGTCACCGGTTTATTCCCAGTAAGGGCACATGCATGGGTTGCAGGATCAGTCCCCAGTAGGGAACATGCGGGAAGCAGCCAATCAATGACTTTCTCTCATCTTTGATGTCTCTATCTCTCTCCCTCCCCCTTCCTCTCTAAAATCAATTAAAAAATTAATTAAAAAATAAAAAGAAAATAGTTACCATTCCCTTAACATCTACAGAAATGCTTAAATATGCAGGTCCTAGAGCCAGACGACCTGGGTTTTAATTGCCACCCTTCTAGCTTTATAATTGTGGGCAAGTTCTTTAAACTCATGCTGCATCTATTTCAATTTTCCCATCTATTTCACAAAATATATATGTTTATGAGGTGTCTAGAAGGATTAAATGGCTAATCCTATCAAGCATGTAGAACCACAACTCATAAATAATAGTCAGTAAATGTTCATTAATACTATTATTTCTTCTATAACTATTACTGATACCATCTTGACCACTACAACTCTTTTTTGCATCATTATTCTTAATCATCACCAAACTACGTCCAAGTACTGTTTATTTCCACTTGAAGAGGATTCACCTTAAGATCAAATATGTTCAATGATTTTATTTAATGGCCAGTTGGTTGTTGAGTTGAGATCTAAATACATCCCTACCAAGATTTGCTGTCTCCTCAATGTTTTTTAAAAAATATATATATTTTATTGATTTTTTTACAGACAGGAAGGGAGAGGAATAGAGAGTTAGAAATATCAATCAGCTGCTTCCTGCACACCTCCGACTGGGGATGTGCCCGCAACCAAGGTACATGCCCTTGACCAGAATCGAACCTGGGACCTTTCAGTCCACAGGCTGACGCTCTATCCACTGAGCCAAACAGTTAGGGCTGCCTCCTCAATGTTAATGAAAATACAGATGTAGTTGAATGGTTCAATAGCTTCTTCATTGCCAGGGAGTTTAAAGAAAAATTTGTAAAGGAACTCCTAGTGCTCAAAAGGCAAGAGATGTGGCCTCTCACCCAGGAGAATGCCCAATTGGCTGGTTCTTCTCTAAGCTTGGACACTCTTGCAGAGCTTCTGTCTGCAGGTGGGGAAAGTTCACAGCAGCTGCCTCACAGCCTGCTGAGAGAATCTGGTGCCATATGCCAGGATGGGGATACAAGCGCAGCCTCTTTGGTTGCCTGTATTCATATCCATCTGTCATAAGTGGCATTTTGCCGAATCATAATGAAGGTACCAATCAAAGAGGATTTTCTGAAAAAGAAGCTTTTTTTTTCCCTTCCTCAGAATGTGACCATCTGCCTGGAGCTTGGAGATACCCTGCTTTTATAGAGCCTACTTACAAAGTCACACTGAACTCTTATTTCACAGAATAATTCCGTCTGGTTAACGGAATATTTCTGGAACATACATAGCTTCAATTAATTTTCAAAAGGCAAGGGATTAAGACATCTTAAGTCTACTACCTACTAAGCTATTTGCATATGTATTCTTATTTAATTTTCACAATGATTTTAAGAGTCCAGAACGAATATCTTCTTACAGACAAGGAATCTCAGGCTCCTTGAGGTTCATTAACTCACACACCTACTACGTGGTAGCCCTGGGACAGGGGTGCAGGGTTTTATGATCCTTAGGAGCGGACTGGTTCCCTTAGCCATGATGTCTCTCCACAGCTTCATCCATAATGAACCATAATAGATCTATTTCCAAAGCCTTGTTTCTTACATTTTTCTTCTGGAGCTTTCAACACAAACTCAATTTTCCATATGATTTGCTATGGAAGATATTAGAGCTATTTTAGAAGATAAGGTTATGGAATAGAAGTTAGTCCTGACTGTAATAGCTTTGGTTAAAATAAACAGGAGTCAAAGCCCTAGCTTCCTTGATATCATAAGACATCCTTTGAAATTTATGGATTTTTTTTTCAACATTTAACACTTAGACTGTGTGTTTTTATGGAAGCAAGATGAAAGGGTGTGTGTGTGTGTGTGTGTGTGTGTGTGTGTGTGTGTGTGTGTGTGTGTGTGTGTGTAAGGTAGATGTTTTTCAAATGGGAATTTAAAGTGAAATGAATCCATCTGATCTGATATCCTAATTGGGTTCATACCCCAGCACAATGGTGAAGAACTGGCCTGACACATACTTAGTGTGGCTTGAATGATTCTAAAGTTTCTGTAAGGAGGCAAGACAGGTGATGCTGAAACTGTAGGACTATCACTATCCAATATGTCCAATAGAAGTGGGTATTTAAATAAACTATAATTAAATACAATTTTAAAATTAATTTTCTCAGTTGCATTAGCCATGTTTCAAGTGCTTATTAGCCATATAGTGAATAGCAAATATATAGAATATTTCTCACAATACAGAAAGTGCTATTGGATAGTAGTGCTATAGATTGTCAGATTGTTTAGATTTTATGCAATAAATGCATTAGCTTCTTGGAGGTTTTTTGGGGGTAATATTGGAGCAATGGATCATTCTGAGACAGCACAAAAGTGGAGAAGTCACTTAGCAGTCATTCTGCCTTAGCAATTTTCAGGGGCAATTCCGTTCCATCCTTACTGTTCCAAGTTAAAAAAAAAAAAAAAAAGAAAGAATAATGGGATATTAAATACTGCTTTCCTCTTCTCCTATTAGCCAAATATAATAATAATGATTAAAATATGTTATAGACAACATAGACCAAATTATCATTTCCTAAAGGTAGATGTTTATTTACCTTGTCTTTTAAATAAGACCAATGAACCAATGAAATCCAATGGTATCTTAGTCAGTTTGAGATGCTATTACAAATTACAATAGACTCGGTGACTTAGACAATAATCATTTACTTCTCACTGTTCTGGAGGCTGGGAAGCCTGAGGTCAAGGTGCCAGGGCAAGCAGTGTCTGGTGAAGGCCCACATCCTGGTTTGCAGATGCCTATTTTCTCTTTGTATCCTCACAGGACAGAGAACAGGAGAAAGCCAGTTCTGTTGTGTCTCTTTAAAGGCACTAATCCCATAGTGAGAGCTTCACCCTCATGATCTAATGACCTCTCAAAGGCCTATTTCTGAATTGTATCACACTGGGAGTTAGCCTTTCAACATACCAATTTTGGGGGGAACAAAATCATTCAGTCTATAGACAATGGGTTACCACACAAAGACCCTCTGGGGATGTCCGGGATATTCTGCAATTATATCAGGTGTCCTTCAATTTGTTTACTCTGCCACCCTGCTCCTAAGCTTCCCTAATATCTGGATCCCACGTATTGGTTCCTACAATCTGCTCAGATCCTTTGAAATGGCAAGGGAATTTGTGTATTACTAGCTAAACTTTGACAATTAATACTACTTGGCCCTAAATGGAGACTTTAAAACCAAAAAGAAGAGGTATACTCCTTTAAGCCCACTGGACCCATTGTGTGAGATGTCCAGCCCTGTTCACCCCACCTCAAGCCCCCACTTGACATGGGCAATGAATGGGACACATAATTCTATCTATGCAAGAAGAGAAGAAAGACTTACTTTCAGGAGAAAATGAAATATCATCAATGGAAGCAAACCCATAACCATTGATGAGCATGACCTCAGTGACATTGAATGAAAGGACATGATGTCAGCAGAATCATAAGATGGAGCCAAATATTTCCCTGAAGTCCTTTGCCTATGGTGTGACCTGAGGCTATTGTTTTTCCATCACCTGTCTAGTGATGCTACCCTCATATTAGCCTCCAAGCCACCTTGGACAATGAGTGAAGGACGGCAATGCTACAGATGTTTCATCTCACTAGGAATGATGCATTATCCTCTTGACTGTGCAGCACCCAGCAGGAAAGGGTGTCTGATGCGCAGTCAGTTTTAGCTTGATAGTTCTAAGGATGGTTTCTCTCAACTTTATTTCAGAGATTGGTTGAGTACTTGAAATACAAATTTTCTTGGGGGTAATAAATCTAATAAAGAAGCTGGGGTTCAAAATAGTCTTGATCCAGGATTGAGAGCAATGAGGGCTTCAAATGAAATGACTTCTTTATCTGTTACCATTAGGTAAACTTTTCCCACACCTAAATAAGCATCACTGAAAAGCTCAGGAAAGACGTGGTCCTGTTAGACCATTGAACTCTGCCTTTTAGTACACTTTTTGAGTGCCTCCCCCATGCTGCACACTTTTCTAGGGTATCTGGGCTTACAGGGCTTTGGTCTGTGCACCATCAGAGCCCTGAAAGAATGTTTTAATGATTAAAAACAACAACAACAAAAAACTGATCATAATATTGTCAGATAAAAATTAAATTTTTCTAGAAATATCTTCTGGGAATATGTAACAAAAGAACCAAGGAGAGATTAGTCTTCCTGGTAACCCTCCTGGTGGCACTTACTTATGTGATTATCATTTATATTTATATTTTATTTTTTTAATATATATTTTATTATTACTGGCAGTATTACAGATGTCCCCCAATTTCCCACTTTCCATGCCACTCCACCCAGCCCCTTCCTGACCCCAGGCCTTCACTATACTATTGTTTGTGTCCATAGGCTACGTATATATGTATACAAGTTATTTGGTTAATAGTTATTTATTTTCTTATTTTTTAAAAAAAATATTTATTATTGAAAGTATAACATATATCCCCTTTTCCCCCCATTGACCTCTCCCAGCCTGCACTCACCCCCCACCCCAGGCCTTCACCACCCTGTTTTCTGAGCCCATGGGTTATGAATATATGCATACAAGTTCATTGGTTGACCTCTTCCTGCCCACCCAACCTCCTCTGCTTTCCCTCTGAGGTTTGATAGTCTGTTCGATTCTTCTGTGTCTCTGGATCTATTTTTGTTCATCAGTTTATGTTGTTCATTAGATTTTACCACAGGACACTATCATTGCTAAAATACAGCCAATACAGTAAAAGAGAGACTTATTTAAAAAGTTGAATTTCATGGATTGATTGTCAAAAAAGATTGCTTAGATGAGATTTGATCTGTGGTGGCCTTGAATACAAACTCTTTTAAACATACTAGAGGCCTGATGCACGAAATGCGTGCAAGGGGCTCGGCCCTCACAGACCCGGCTTCCTCTGGAAGGTTGTCTAGATGAAGGTCGTTTGGACAGTCATTCTGCCCTTTGGTCTAATTAGCATATTGGCCCTTTATTATATAGGATTCAGTGCGCATTGGAGTCTATCACCATAAGAAAAGTCGGAGGCAGGGAGTAGCTTGACATTTTGTACATTTTGCAAATTTTATGCTCCTTAAATAAAAGCTAGGTATTCCCCTGGCCCTGAGCCTTCTCTAACTTTGGCAGCAATGATTAGCAACCAATGAGACAGCACCTGTTTATGAAGGCAATACTGGAGAGCCACGTGGATAACTCCCGGGCTGGGAAGCTCCAGAGCCACAGTCATTTGCAAGAGCGATTTACTACTTCTGCAAGACGCTCTAACTGCATTAATCTTTCCTTGAAACTGAGTCACTGCAGAAAGTGACTCAAGATATAAGTAGCTTCAGTCAGACCCCGGATAGAGTACTTGTCAGACAAAGTTCAGAGGCTCCCATGAATCATCCTGCTACTTATTTTGAGCAGCCCCACAAATACAAGGTAAGAAGCTATTTAGTGCCTTTGTTGCAGGTCTTGGACTTAGACTTTTTTTTTTTTTTTGGTTGTGCCTATAAAACTGTCATCCCTTGCCCAGCCGGCTTGGCTCAGTGGCTGAGCATCGACCTATGAACCAAGAGGTCATGGTTGATTCCTAGTCAGGGCACATGCCTGAGTTGCAGGCTCGATCCCCAGTAGGGGGCGTGTAGGAGGTAGCTGATCAATGTTTCTCCCTCATAGATGTTTCTATCTCTCTATCCCTCTCCCTTCCTCTCTCTCTCTAAAATCAATAAAACATATTTAAAAAAACCACACAAAGCAACAACAACAAAAATGTCATCCCTAAAATAAGAAAGGTCAAGGGAGAGAAGGAGATATGAGTGACTGGTATCATTTCAGGGCTCTGCATTGCACAACTCCAACGGCACCACTCCTGCTGGGTTGGGCAATGGGGAGTTTTACCAGGACTGCCCCACTGTTGTGGCATTCTGGCACTCCACCACACAATGTCCTTGAACTTACCTTTTTATCTTGTCATGTTTACTCACTTGCATTTCCCAAATATGTCCTATCTTTTCATACTTTTCTACCTTTTATTGGTGTGTGTGTGTGTGTGTGTGTGTGTGTATGTGTATGTATGTGTGTGTTTGCATACACTTGTGTAGGCAGTGGGGAAGGGATACATAACTCTCTCTTCTCACATTTCCACTCTAATGCATGGAAAAAATGCAGAAGAAACTCTCACGACATACCTTCTGTCTCTCATTCACTTCTCTTGGTCATGTCCAGGGTGAGGGTATGTGTGCAACTGGTTGGAATAGATCCTCTGAGTCAACACAGCATGAATTATGGATTAGAATACACTCGGGGAAAAGAACATCTCATAAGCCAGAAACAACATGACAGAAATGCATGCAGCTCCAGTCTCCCCATTATCCCCAGGAGAGACATGCCAGCCTGAGCATTGACTAAACCTGGAAAGGGTTCTGCTCCAGTCTAGGGACCTTGACCCCCACCCACAACCCCTTGAGTGCCTTGTCTTATAGGATAAATGTGAGAAAGTGGCCTTGTCAGTGGACAAACACACAGGGTACTTGGCACTGTGCAGTAGGGTTTGCTACTTACAACATTGTCTGGAAAAGCTAGCTGCCCTGCACCTGGAGCTGAGGTCTGTGGGATGATGCGGTCTCCTAGACCAGTGGTCAGCAAACTGCGGCTTGCGAGCCACATGCGGCTCTTTGGCCCCTTGATTTTTTAGCAAAGGCCAGCTTAGGAGTACCCTAATTAAGTTAATAACAATGTACCTACCTGTATAGTTGAAGTTTAAAAAATTTGGCTCTCAAAAGAAATTTCAATTGTTGTACTGTTGATATTTGGCTTTGTTGACTAATGAGTTTGCCGACCACTGTCGTAGACCATGAAAATAATGGTTCCAGTCCCAAAGTAATTTAAGCTTGAAGGATCCCCCTTTAGCTGGGAGAAAGGGGAGAGCCCAGATTCCATCTAGCTTGCTTGTTTTCTAAGCAACATAGGGTTATGTTTGGACAGCTCTGCTCTTTCAGTAACACTTCTTTGGAAAGAGCACATAATTATCTAATCAGTGAATTTGGGAAATAGAATCAGGGAGGTGTGGCTTAGTGTCTACTGTTGTTTTGTGTGTGTGTTTTTTTTAAATTTATTTGTTTGTTTTTTTCCTACAGACCTAGTCTCTCCTTGGTAATAGGAATTCTCTCCTGAGTGAGACTGTGGTCTCTAGAAGTTTGTTATCTATTTCTGCCTGACAATTTACCACAATGCTTAGTGACTTAACAACATTTGCTGTCCCACAGTTTTGTGGATCAGTGATACCGTTTTGGCTTATCCTCTGCTTCATGGTCTCTCAAGGGTTGGAATGAAAGCCAGGGCTGCAGTCATCTCAAGGCTGCCTGGGGAAGGATTCGCTTCTCAGCTTGCTCATGACATTGCTGGCTATCAGCCCTTTCTGTAGGGCCCCTCCACAGGACAGCTCTCAACAAGGAAGCTCGTTTCCTCAGAGCAAGCAAGCTTGGAAGAGAAAGAAAGAGTAGAACAAGCAAGAAGCAACTCAAGCCCAACTGGTGTGGCTCAGTGGCTGAGCAATGTTATATGAACCAAGAGGTGACAGTTCGATTCCTGGTCAGGGCACATGCACTGGTTGCAGGCTTGGTCCCCAGAGATGTTTCTATCTCCCTCTCCCTCTCCTTTCCTCCCTGAAATTCATAAAAAATATATTTTTAAAAAAAAAAATAGAAGCAAGTCAGAGCTTCTCTATCACTCAGTCTCAGAAGTGACATCTTACGCTTCTTGCTATGTTCTAATCACCAGAGGCCAGTCATGGTGTCCAGGCCGCAATCCAGCAGAGGGGATAACACAAGGCCATGGTCACCAGGAATAGACCAGATGTTTGCTGGCATCAGTGGGGCCATGCCAGGAGTTGTCTACCACATGAGTGTATCAGAAAGCATTACAGGGTCTCAGATCTCCATCACTTTCTTCAGTACAGCCTTTCTCAGAAAGAAATAAAGCTGACATATTGCATCTCCATTTACTGCCTCCATGCCTTTTTCTCAGTTAAATTTGAGTTCTGCATCTTTGTTCTTAACTTTTTATCTTCCTAGATCTGTTCTCTCTCACCCACATTGATAAAACTTACTAGTTTTTCAAGATTCGGCCTCAATATCATTGCTTTTAAGAAACTTTTATTAAGCCCCAAGGAGCCAATGTTGACACACTCATCAATTTCTGGAGGTATTATCTACAGATGAAAGAAAAGATAACTAGGGTTATTTTCCTTGAACCTCTGTAGAGAAGCACATTGAGACTAGGGGGCGGGGGGAGGGGGGGCACGGGGTTGTTCCCTTTCAATAAACTCTACTCCTCACCCAGCTCCTGAAGGTGAAACCCCAGGCTCTCTCTTATTTATGGCTATCTTTAAACATTCCCCCTCCCACAGTTTTATTGAGATATAATCGACATACAACATTATACAAGTTTCAGGTGTACAAGATGATGATTGGATACATGTATATTATATAATGGAAAGTGATTACCCCAATATGGCCAGATAACACATCCATCACCTCACCTGATTGCCTTTTTGTCTGTGTGAGATCTATTCTCTTAGCAACCTTTAAGTATACAATACAGTACTATTACTTATAGTCACCATGCTGTACATTAGATCCTCAGAACTTAACTCATGTTATAACTGGAAGTTTATACCCTTTGACCAACCTCTTCGTATTTTCTCCACCCCACGCCCTGGCAACCACCATTCTACTCTTTCTATGAGTTCAGTTTTTTAGATTCCCCATGTAAGTGAGATCATCCAGTTTTTTCTGGATGGGAACTGTCTGACTTATTTCACTACCAAGCTCCCTGTCTCTCCTGCAGGGCAACTTCACTCTTTTTCATGAAGTGTCTCACCCTCCTCAGTCCCTCCTTATGGGGGAGGGGAGTTATCAAGAGGAGTGCTCCAGTTTTTGGGGGGTGAGCAGTGATGCTTGTCACCACCCCCAATTGTACCAATTTTGGAGTTGGACAGAGATGAGGATGAGCTCTAATTAATGTACAAGGTATTTTGTTAGAAAACATACCATTAAACCCATACTGAGGAAATAGTGTTTTGTTTATTAGGTGAAACCCACTCAGATCTTAAGAATCAGTGGAACCTCATTATGTTGTCTGATTTCTTATCTGCCCAAACAGAGGCCAACTGGAATAATAATGAAGCTCATTAGCTCTTTAATTTCTATTCTTTATATTTCCATGAATGTTCGTCAATCTTGATTTAATCTTTAGAGTCAGAAGTCCTATTATTCTGATGGATAAATTTTATGTTAATTTTATGTAAAGGATTGTGTGTAAAGGATTGTAAATTTCTCCTACCATGCGAGCAAACGAAATAATTAAAATAAGTAAGCTAAGTATTCATTGAAACAAGATAAAGAGAGAACATGGAAGAGAAAAGAAGAAAGGGGCTCATAAAAGGGAAGAAGAAAACAATATTGTAAGCAAAACATTAAAATAAACTTGAATAATAAAATGAAATGCTTGTCTAGCAATACGACTATAAGATAATACTCATATGAATTTGCAGCATTAAATGTAGACACCTAGATTAAATGGCCGATTTAAAGAAACCATAATTGAACACAATTACTCAAGACATTTGATTAAATCAGTGACCAGAAAACAAAATTGAAACATTCTCCTTCTAAATATCACCCTCCACACAGTAATATTGGTGCATTTCTAACAAACCTTCAAGGAACTGTTGATGTTACTGATGAAACATTTTTTAGAGCATAGGGAATGAACTAAAGTTTCCAAAATTATTTACTGTAGGTTATGTTGCATGCATATCAAAATAAACATGAATAAAATATGTACAGAAGGAGACCAGAGGAAGGACGTTCCGATGGACATAAGTAAGTGCAGGTTATGAATGAGGAGCTTGTTACTAGGATGTTATGCTCACTGCCAGTGGCTAGAAGAGAATGAGAAGACTCTTTGGACTCTGGCTAAGGAGATTATTTTTTAATCCAAATTTTGATTGTGATATTGAAAAGAGAAGTGCTATGTAATTATATAAGTAAACACATTGTTTTGTAAGTTAATTTTATAAAAGGAAATGTGTAAATTTATTCCTGTCCACATGGAAAATAAAATTTGTTATCAGTCCACTTCACATCTTACACTAGAGGGCATCGGAGAATCTACATCTACGAAAAATGGTAGCAGGAGTGGTGGCGTCAAAGAGAAAGTTCAAAAGCAGCAGCCTTGGAGAACTAATTAAACTTTTACCAACATAAGTGAAGTAAGACTTCAAGTAGGAGCATTTGCTTGAAGGAAGGCTTGGAGGATTAATTAAAATCTCACAAACTGGGTTAAGCATGACTTCAATTAGGAATGAATAGCATAGATTAGGAGGCTGCAGAAGGCCAGGGCTTTGTTTAAGGGGCATGGAGAGAAAAGAACCAGGAGGAACACTCACAGGAGAAACAAAGACCAACCTGAGGCAGGGTAATTATTGTGAGGGAAGGATTTAGTTTTAGCCCTGCCTGTTAGTTAAATGGGGGCAGGGGGACAGGCATATTGGGATGGAGTTGTTCATAACACATAATGTGCATGAAAAGATGTGAGATTGGGGAGTTGCAGGTATTCTGACTCTGATTAGATATGAGGCTATGACTATCTTCCAAAAGAAATAGTAGAGGCAATGTGTTTCAGCCATAGCACCTCCCGCCTGAACCCAGAGAGGTATTGTTCAAAGACTTTTACCTGAAACTAAGAAAACAGCTTTAGGGAAGTGAGTTGATTAAGTGATGTGTCAACTTAGCTGGGCCATGGAGTGCTAAGATATTTGTCAAACATTATTAAGGGTGTTTTTCAGTGAAATTGAAATACAGTTGAATTTAATACAGTTAAATCAGTAGATGTTGAGTAAAGTAGATGCTCTCCAGAATGTAGGTGGGCCTCATCCAATCAATTGAAGGCCTGTATAGTGTTGAATTGATGAAGATTTAGAATAATGGGTAAAGAAGAGGTTGTTACAGCCCTACCTGGTTTGGCTCAATGGATAGAGTGTCAGCCCATAGACTGAAGGGTCTTGGGTTCGATTCTGGTCAAGGGCACGTATCTTGGTTGTAGGTTCCCTAGCCCTGGTCAGGGTGCCTGCAGGAGGCAACCAATCAAGGTGTCTTTCTCACATCTGTATTTCTGTCTCTCTCTCTCCCTTCCACTTTCTCTAAAAATCAATGGAAAAATATCCTTGGGTGAGGATTAACAAAACAAACAAAAAGAGGTTGTTACATATTTGTAATCATGTCATTGGTGCATATGCAGATTTTTCATAGTGTCCAGGAACTCCATCTCTTCCTGTTCAGATCCAGGAACTATATCTGTGCTCTTCAGTATCAAATGCACCATTCTGATACTTTTCTATCTCCTTTTGTGTGAAAGAGGTAGTGATGCTGTTGTTGGTCACAATGTCCTGTGGTGGTGGTGGACCCTCAGTAGCCCAGAAACAGCATAAGATTGTAAAAACTCATGGGTAAAGTAAATAAATAAGACAACTGTGGAGTACTGTGGTGGTGTAATAGCAGTGGGTAAATAAATTTTAATTCTAATATAAAAGTTAAAGGAAAAATATTGAAAATAACTATAACAACTAAATTATGTTAATGGATACGCAAAATGATTAGATGTAAATTGTGACATTAATAACATAATAAAATATGAATTTTTTGTATGCAAATGAAGTTAAATTGTCACCAGCTTAAAACAGACTGTTGTAACTATAAGCCCCATGAAAATTGTTGTGTTGTTTTTTTTTTTTTACATTTTTCTTCAAATTTTCTTTCTTATAAGGCTTAAATGTTTAGGTTCATATAGAACTCACACCCATGACCAATGGGGGGCTTTTCCAAACCTACAAATCAAGGACATTTCTTGGCTCTCTCTCGTGTTTGGCATTACCAAAATGATAGATATTCAAGTCACATGATCCTACATGTTATATTGGGGAAAAAATTCATTAAATTTACATTTGCTGTTCTAGACATGATGGATATGTCAGGGAAACATAATTTAAACTTTCAGTGCTCCTGGAGCTTACATCTATGGGGAGAGATGGGCCACGAACATAAACTGTTTTGACATGTAGACTCTACAGTGCGGGGCATTCAGGAACATTGGTGTCTATTTTTGATTTGGGGCTTCTAAAAGTGAAATAACACAAGAGAAGGAAAGAGAACATGGGCAAAATCCCTCCTAGTTCAAGGTCTCGGCATTTTTGGTCATTGAAAAGGAACTGAACCCTTTGTGTTGCTCCATATCAAGGAATATGCACCCATCCAGGAAGTCATTAGACCAAGAAAGTGAATTCTCTACCCAAAGAAAGGACTGCTGTTGGGTGAGACATCTGATGCTTGTCTGATATTAATGGGCCAATGATGAAGGGAGCTGTCTTTAAATCATATTAATTGAAATTTCCCAACATTTCTCAAAGTTTGTAATGTTACCATGAGAAACAGAGATGTAAAGTCTTGCCCTGATTTTAAGTAAATCAATGGTAAATGTATAAAGATTTCATTGCCCACACTCATTATTATATAGCAGAAGAAATGGGTGTACAATTTCCTTGATGTTCTCAAGCCTACAGATAAAAGGGAAATTTAAAAACAAACAAATAAGCAGCAACAATAATAGCAATACAACTTTCACTTTGCTCCCATCTTTAAAAATCTCAGAAAGTAAATAAACTCATTACCCAAATTTAAATCTTATTTATTGCTACCTGCTCATGGTATTCAAATACTAATTAGAATATATTATGCTGTCTGTTATATAAAGCATGACCGAAGTAATAGAGCTGCATTTTTCTAAAAAAAGTTTACTAGAATTTTTATAATTAGAGTGTTTACCCACCCAGTTAGGGTTTTGCAAACTGTTGTTTCTGTAACTCAGAATATCTTTAAATTGCATTTTGAAAGTCCCTCCAGGGTCTGAAGCAAATTAAAAAAATAAATAAATTCAAGGAACCATCTACAGAATGAAAAAAACAACACACTGAATGGGAGAACATATTTGCCAATGATACATCTGATAAAGGGTTAATATAAAAAATTTGTAAAGAAGTTGTACAACTCAACACCAAAAAGACAATCCAATTAAAAAATGGGCAAAGAACCTGAAAACTTCTCCAAAGAGGACATACAGATGGCCAATAGACATATGAAAAGATGCTCAATGTCACTAATCATCATAGAAAAGCATCTTAAAACCACAATGAGGTATCACCTCACACCTGTCAAAATGGCTGTCATCAATAAATCAACAAACAACAAGTGTTGGTGAGGACTTGGAGAAAAGGGAACCTTTATGCACTATTGGTGGGAATACAGATTAGGTGCAGCCACGGTGGAAAACAGTATGGAGTTACCTCAAAAAAATTAAAAATGGAACTGCCTTATGAAATAGTGATTCCATTTCTGGGAATATATCTGAAGAAAACTAAAACACTAATTCAAAGGAATATATGCACCTCTATATTCATTGCAGCATTATTTACAATATCCAAGATCTGGAAACAGCCCAAGTGCCCATCAATAGATGAGTGGATAAAAAGCTGTGGTACATTTACCCAATGGAATACTACTTGCCCATAAGAAAGAAGAAAATCTCACCTTTTGTTACATCATGGATGAACAGGGAGAGTATTGTGTTAAGTGAAATAAGCCAGTCAGAGAAAGACAAATACCAAATTATTTCACTTACATGTGGAATCTAATGAACAAAATAAACTAACAAAATAGAAAAAGGCTCATAGGTAGAGAATAGACTGACAACTGTCAGAGGGGAGAGGATTTTGGGGCTGGGTGTAAAGGCAAAAACAAAACAACAAAACAAAACCCACAAAACTCCTGGACATAGACAACAGTATGGTGATTACCAGAGGGAAATAGGATGGCGGAGGTAGAAGAGGGTAAAGGGGGGATAAATGATGATGGAAGGAGGCTGAAGGCTTGGGGTGGTGAACACACAATGCAATATACAGATGATGTATTATAGAATTGTATACCTGAAACCTATGTAATTTTATTAACTAATGTCACCCCAATAAATTTAATACAAATTTAAAAAGTAAAAATGAAAAATAAACTCATGACAATTTTTTTAAATGTGGGAAGGTAAACTCGACTTTGGGAAGCCGTGGAAAGTGATTTTGAATCACATGGTTAAAGAGGTCAGTGATCAAACTGAGTATACTCTCTTTGAATGTTGCTTCCTTGGGAAGCAGCAATAATGGTGATGATAACAGCCTGTACTGTTCACTTCTATTAAATGCTCCCCAGAAGCAGGCTCTGGGATACATTCTATATGCATGACCTCACATAATACTGTTGATGAAACCTGAGTTCCATATTATTCTCATTATTCCTGGTTTGTTGCAGGTGAAATTGAACTCTAAGGAGTCCAGTGTGGCTGAAGTGAGTGAAGAAGAAGGGACAAAGTAGAAGGTAAGGGCATAAACGTAAATAAAGGGGTCAGAGGGGCAGAGTTCACAGAGCAATGTTGCTCATAGTAAGAATCTTGGCTTTTTGGCTTTTCCTCTGAATAGAACTACAATCATGACGTATGGTTTCAAGGAGGTAAACTTAACTACTATTTTGAGAACACGTTTCAAGGACAACAATGATAGTGATATAGTAAGACCTAATTATAGTGAGAGATGATAGTGGCTTAGATCAGAGTGATGTCAGTAGGGATGATGGGAAATGGTCAAATTGCAAATATTTCGGAAATAGCAATGACAAAATGTGATGATGAACCTGTTGTAGACTTTGGGAGAAAATGAAATGAAGGATTAAAAATGACATTAAATCTGGCCTGAATGGCACAGTTGATTGTGTGTTGTCCTGTGCACCAAAATGTTGCTGGTTTGATTCCTGGTCATCTCTCTCTCTCTCTCTCTCTCTCTCTCTCTCTCTCTCTCTCTCTCTCTCTCTCTCTCTCTCTCAGAAGGTCCTCAGGTAAGGATTAAAATCAAATCTTTGTCATAAGCAATTACAGGAATGAAGTTGGCATTAGTGAATGATGTGAAACAGCCCATGAAAGGCTGCTTTTATAGGGAGCAACTCATCTGGAGCTTAATTTTGGACCTGCTGAGTCTGCCAAGTCTACTAGACGTCCAAATGGAGATGTCAAACAGCCAATTGGATGTGTACAGCTATAGTGCAGAGTGTAGCTTATATGTATTTTCAGTTTAGATGTTAAGTAATTTGTCTGCGGCCCAAGTGGTAGAGTTGTCTGACTCTGAAGTTAACATACTGCTACTACAATGTCATTTTTTTTTATTTGCAAATTCATTCACACTATTAAATCATTCATTCGACCAATAATTATTGGACTGTACTATGTGCTGGTAACTCTGCACGTTGTTGAGGATAGAGTGATTAAAAGAGACTGTGGTCCCTTTTTTCAAAAATTGCACCATCTAGTTGACAGACCAGTCTTAGGGAAGATCACAGCTTGGAAAGAGAGGCAATTCTATGATTGAATATTTAAAATAATCCTATACATAGGGAAGGCATATAAACGTAGGAATTAAGCTGCCCTTAGTAAAGAAGTAGTAGTCCATCACTTAATGAGAGGTGTAGTATTTTGTGTTGCAGAGTGACCTTGTTTTAAATGTTCTGTGAGATTGTTTATGTCCAAACAAGAGAACAATATGATTTAATTGTAAGCATCAGATCAGTTTGTAATAACATTGAGGCTTAGCCATGAATGTAAGATCAGTTCCAAAAACAGATTTTTTTAAACCCCTCTCTCTCTCTCTTCAGTTACTTTAATTAAACTTGAACCTTGACTTCTATAATGTGAAAAGCAAAATCCCTGAACTCCTAGGTACCATACTCTTTAGCTTCCCTGAACTTTGTGCATTTCCTTGATGAAAGACAAAACCAATCACAGGAATACATGGAGGACAATCCCACAGGGAAACAACTTATAGCAGGGAGTTCTATGCCACACAGATCCAAAGCCCATCAGCCACTGCCCAGGATTGGAAAGGGGCCCCAGCAATCTCCCCTTGGTAGGCACAGTGTGACGTTAAATTAGATGGTGTGTTCTGCCACAGAGCCAATATTGAAAACATTTCTTGTGTTGTTTATTGGGATAGAGAGACAACTGAAAGCATTCATTCTTACAGCTCGAAAGGTTTGGTCTTGAGATTCCTGCTGGGCACCATCGGACAGGTTTTTCCCATGCAAAGAGGAAATATGAGTGTTTTCAGTCAGTGTGGAACCAGGCAGCAAGTTAAGTTTTCTTGGAGACATAATGTCATTTAGCAGAAAGAGCAGGGGCTGGGAATTAAGGGAAGCAAAGATTAACCTACACTCTCACCAACAAACAAAATGTGTGAGCTTGGGAAATTACATAACCTCTCTGTGCTTCTGTTTTCCTCCTCTCTAAAATGAAGAGGCTTGACTCGTTCATCTCTCATGTTTTTTTTCTGACTCTAATTTCCTGTGTGCTTTTTAGATTTCAGCAACTTGTCAGCTATAAAAAGAAAGTATATGTTCTAGATTGTGTTATATCTGTGGTGGTAAAAGCAGAATTTCAAGGTTAATAATGAAAATATGAAAATCAGGATCAACCTAGGATAATGAATTAAAAATGCAAAGTTTCATATCCTTAAAAAAATTAAGATCACTAGCTACACCTCTATCACATAAAACATTTTCAAGATGCATTTTGTCCTGTTAGAAAGTAGGAAGAGTGGTAGGAAGTAAGAGGATTATTTATCCTCATTTTCTTTTGTTGACAACTAATGCATGTGTTTTGAAAAATTAGAATATGCTCATAAATTGAAAATATATTTTGTATTGGTCTGTAACTACCCTTTTTGTATTTATTCTTATGCATACACAAATATACACAGAGACATTTGCAAATTCAAATATATCCTTTTTACAAAATATATACTACATAAGCAATATAAGTGTCTGCTTTCCCCCAGTATTTATTGTAGCTCTCTCTCCATATCAATAAATATAAAATTGCATCATATTTTTAATGTCACAAAAATATGTGTGGGAACCGGGGTCACACCTTATCTTCATTTGTTACTATCTGTGATATCTTGGGCAAATTTATTCATCTCTGTGAGTTTGTTATTTCATCTGCTAAAAAAGAAATAGCTTCTTTCATGAAGAACTGTCATGAAGATTAAATAAGTTCTTTTCAACAATTTGTACTTGAAATTGGTGTTTAAGAAAATGTTAGAGTGAAACTTAAGGATTTAAGTGGATAGACTCAGGCAAAACAAATGAATAAGATGTCTATCCATGAGCAAATAAGTTGAATAGTATTTTAATTATTTATATTTTACTGTAGAATTTCTCAGAACTTTGATTAGACCAATGTGTTTCAGTAATGATTGCTTTTAAACTTACCATGAAATCCTTTTTTTTATTTAAAATAGGTTTTTGTAGAGATATAATTCACACACCATGCAACTCACCCACTTAAATTCACTGGCTTTTAGTATATCACAGATGTGCATTCATCACAACAATTGGTGTTAGAATATTTTAATTTTCCCAAAAAGAAACCCCACAAACCTTAACCATCACCCCCAATCAAGGCCTCCATTTTTTCTTAGCCCATGGCAACCACTAATCTTTCAGTCTCTATAGATTTGCTTCTTCTGTACGTCCATATAAAAAGAAGTCGTGCAATATGGGCCAAGGAATCTTTTGGACACTGGGCACACATGAAAGCCTATAAAAAGAGTGATGGACAGAACATGGTCTCATAAATATTAACTTAGGTTGCTAATATCTGATGTGGAGTCAACATACAATAAATAATACTTTCCACTATGTGTTAGAAACAAATTGTTAGTTAATGGCCAACCGTGGAGTTTCTCAACTATTTTTGCCTCAGCAAAATATGAGAAGACGGCTCTTAGTAGGAGGGGAGTGGAGAGAGGAAGAAGGGATCCAAATTAACCTTTGTTAAAAACTTCGTCGGCAAATGGAAATATGGGAAAGAAACATCTCAACTGGTGCTTCAGGTGCCACACAGAGCCCTAACCTTTCATGAAAAAGGACTCTTAAAAATGCAGCATTGGCCCTGGCTGGTGTGGCTCAGGGGGTTGAGTGTTGTCCTATGCACCAAAAGGTCACTGTTTAGATTCCTAGTCAGGGAATATACCCAGGTTGCAGGTTTGATCCCCTGTCAGGGCGTGTATGAGAGGCAACCGATCTGTGTTTCTCTCTCACATCGATGTTTTTCTCTTCCCCTCTCCCTTCTTCTCTCTCTAAAATCAATAAAAATTTTTAAAAAAATAAAACAAGAATGCTCCTTATGATCTGGACATACTTCAAACTTTGAAAGACATATGGATATGCAATGTAGGAAATATGTAAGAAAAGTCTTTATGGACAGTGCACAAATTTGGACTAGCAAGCACATTACTCAGAAATGGACAATCACTATATATTCCATTGGCTGAAGGGCTATCTTCCCAAGTGACAGTGCAATTGTGAGAATTCATGGCAGTCTATATTATTCTTTAATTCTCTCTGCTTGCCTATTGTTTGGCTACATGACTGGACTGAGAAATAACAGACGGGAGAGCCTGGATAATTTGTTAATAAAAGCAGATAGATGTGTAATCCATTAGTTAGAAGACTAAAATAGATTAATCGTGGTCATGCTTTAATTTGGTGGTCACCGTGCTAAATTCTTTGTGTGCGTTATCTCATTTTGGAATTGAATCATACATTCACCTAACAAATTATTATGGAATACCTACTGCACTCTGGCAGGCACTGTTCTAAGCATTCAGATATTCAGAGACCCCGATGTCTGCCTTTAAGGGAATTACTTTCCAACAAAGTCCTCTTGGATTTCCTCTTTCCTCATTTCACATTCAAACTTTTATACACATCATGAATTCATAATCAAGAGGTTCAAGACAAATTAGGGCTTCCTCGCCCTAGTTATGCTTGACAATCACCTCTGAGGCTTTGAGAAGTGTGATTGCCAGGCCCTCTCTCTGGTGATTCTGATTGAGTAGGTGTGGCCCCAGGTGGATTTAAACATCTTCATTTCTTAAAGTTCCCCTAGGAATTCTGAAATGCAGCTAGGGATGTGACTACTGCAATGGACATTTATCACTGGCTCAGCGATTAAATCAGAAAGGAAGGGGGGCTGCTATATTCTGCTTCTGTTCCTCCCTAAGTTCATAGGCATGGTTTTTCAAACACAACTGGGCTTTTCCATGTCAACATGTATTCAACAAACATTTATTAAGTACGTATAATGTGTTGCCTACTCTGTAGATACTTATGCGCTGTTGTAAATATTGTGTGCAAACATGTTTTGAACTGACTCAGATGTTGATTTAATGATGATTAGAAATTCTTGAAAATTTTCTATCTGCATTATTAACATAATAAGCAATGTGGTCTTTTGCAACAAAAGATAAATGTCATTTTTTCTTCTTCACCAAGATTCCTAAATTTCTAATAAGAATAGGGTTCCTTGTGTCAAAACAATACACTGTAACTTTCCTGCATATAGGTATGCAGGACATCAAACTTTGCCCACTCCAAATCTACCATTTTCACCCTGATCTCTGGAATTTGACTAGATTTGGCCATTTGAGAAGCAAGAATATAAAGGAAGAAAGTGTGAGGTAGCCCTGGCCACTCTCCATGGACTCACCCATGTTGATGGTGCCCTTATATACAGGGCCTTCTATCAGACAATTCTGTTCATGCAGCCATTTCTGCATCTGGATTCCTCGTTCCCTCTGCCCGTTTGGGCATAGGGTTAGCGACACTTCCTCCCAATTTTACTAACTCCAGGAACTTTTTAATCCTTTTTAAATAGTCGTTTTATTAACTTTTTCCAAATTACCCAATTTAAGTGTGCCATCTATTTTATGGTAGTGTTGTGACTGATACGGCCATTGACATGGCTCTAGACTCCACTAATTTTCATGGAGCACACAAAAGCAGATCAAAAACTCTGGAATAGATAAAACTGTCTTGATTTCCCAGATATGGCAGTTACTAGATGCGATCTCTGCCAAATTATTTAGTATTTGGAAGCATGAGTTGCTTTGTAAATGTCAGATAATGGTGGACTCTAACACAAAGGTTTGTTTTAGCTGTTTAAAAAGCTAACAGGGTGGAGGGAATTATAGATGAACAAGATCAGCTATATAAAGGCTGATAATTGTTTGTGCTATGTAATAGGTACATAAGGGTTCATTATTACTATTCTTTTTTGGTATATTTTTGAAATTGTTTATATATTAAAAAGGAGGCACTATATTCTTCTTTTTAAAAAGAGTACTACATTTACACTCTAAGAGCTAAGATGGACCAAGTATAGAAAAGTAGTCATTACAAAGCTTTGGCTCAGTCTTTGTGTAGCCAGAACATGTCCATCAAAGGAGAGATGGCTTTTCTGATTGACTATACATTGGAGAGAATAATACCCGAGTAGGCTCTGGATGCTATTTGGCAGCAATAAGCTGAATAAACTCATGGCAAGTTTTGATCACCATATTGCATACCTCTCTATTTGAACAACATAACCAGTGCCATTCACACTGTTGATGGGGACTCCAGGGGGTTTATATTGTACTTAGGGGACTGTTTCTCTTCTTTAATATAGAAATGTCATGAATTATCTTCAATGTTCCAGCCCTTGCAAGTTTTGCTAGATTAAATTATTATACTTGATCAACTCCAGGACATGGGAGAGATTGGCTCTAACCTTGATCAACTGAGTGCACAACCTTGGAAAAGGTGAATGCATTTGTCCACATCACCAGCCAATCACCCCCAGGTCATTTCTCTAGGCCTTTCACCATTCTACTCTTCCATTAGGAACTTCCAAAGTTACAGATCATTCAATTAAGCTGCAGAGAATTTAAGCCCTTCAGCTGGTACGTAGGGAAGCAAACAATGCTTCTTTTAAGATTTTTGCGGAAACAATCTCTAGAAATAAAACCAGTTTTTTGACTTTATTGATTCAGTAGTAGATCAGTTGCTTCACAGTTTAGACTCTCTTCAATTCTGGAGCCATTAAATCTGCCACTTTTAGGTTATCTAGATAATGATGATGTTGATGATGTTGATGATGGGATAGTTGGGGGACAGCGATATTGAAAAACAGCATTGATTTATTTAAAGTGGGTCCCAGTTTAGAATACTTTAATATGTTCACTGTATTATAACAATGTTGGGACAATGGGAAATTCAAATGTCCTGGAATAGATAGTTTCAGTGACAGATATTAAGGAAAATACATCTTTCCCCTTGCCAAGTATAGTATGGGTCTCAATATTGTCACTATTCCTGCAAATTCCAATATGAAAAACTAAGCAGAGAATCGCTCACATGCTACAAATGATGGCTTCTTATTTATGCTCAACTTGTCCAACCATAGAGGAATATTTTATAATCAAGTCCCTTATATTGTCATTAATGTCACTATAATTATGTCATTATCGATAATATTACCGTAACATAATTTTATTATGAGTTTTCCTTCAGATCCAGTGATGTTCTTATGTAACAGAGAATAATAACTCTGTGTAATGACTTTGGAACATAATTTTTGCTAATATGCTTCATTAAAATGTCAGGAATGTGCTGAATACAATGACCTTATTTATTTTATGAGATTTAAAACTCCACACCTGTATGTTAATTTAGATTAGTGAGCCTTTGAAATGAATTGATGCTTTAAAAAGAAAAAGTCAAAATCCCACCAATCTCAGGGATACACAGCAAAACCACTCCATCTGCTCCAATTCCGCATGACTCTCCGTTGATCACATAATACTGAAAAAGGGGTAAGGTGCTATGAACATTGAAAGAGGATTTAGCCATGAGGATGGAAACATGTTTCCTGGGTTTGTGACAGGAAGTTAAGGTGACTAGCCAGCAAGAGTAACTGGTGATCTGAAGGCTGAATTCAGGAGACATATTGGTATTACTCATTGTCTAAATTTGATTCAGAGTAGCTGCATGTGTTGTGGGCTTTCTTCAGTTAATCCCATTTCCTACCACTGCTATTTCTTTAACCCTTGAAGGCATTTAAAATTTGTGAGCTCTGGTTTGCTTCTAGCCCCGAGTCTATGGCAGCATGGGTACTTAAGAATTTTGATTCCTGCTGGAACTACATGTATTTTCCACCATTTCTGTGTCTAAATCTTAAAGGTCTGAACATCCTTTGTTTTCCTCCATTGGCCTTATTGTGGATTTCTTCTCAAGGAAGTCCTGTACTCTCTGTATCATATTTACCTCTGCTTCTGTGTAGTAACTATTGGCGTAAGATGTGCTTTTAGGTAGTTAATACATTTTAGGGCTTATGGTCTTCAAATGGACTCACGTTCATCACATCTTCCAATGTTGTCTTTGTTATGTAAGCATCACAGACACATTTTTAGATCTTTCTACCACAGGCAGATATTTTTACAAAAACACCTGCTTCCATTGATTTTATCCCGTGCTTCAGTTTATCCAGGATCATTTTCAAGAACTATTGTTCACAGCAGATCATGTTCATGCTCCTCTCCACAGAGCTCCAAAACAAACATCTTATTTAGGGATTTTATTTACACAAACATTCTGATTATTTGTCCCATCCTATCTAATAATAGAGTAGTATGCAAATTAACCGTACCTCCGTGACAAAATGGCGGCCCCCATAGCGACAAGATGGCGGCGACCAGTACGCTCAGCCCCGCCGGAGTTCCCCAGTCCCAGGGAGGGCTGCCGCTGAGAGCCGGGCAGCCCTGGTGTCCGGCTGGGAGGTGCCAGGGACCCCATGCTACCATCCCCTCCCAGAAGCAGCCCCCGGTGTCCGGCTGGGAGGCGTCTGCGCCCCCACACCGCCATCCCCTCCGGGAGGCCGCCCGGGGTGTCTGGCTGGGAGGCGTCTGCGCCCCCACGCCGCCAACCTCTCCCGGAGGCCACCCGGGGTGTCCGGATGGGAGGCGTCCACGCTCCCACGCCGCCAACCCCTCCCGGAGGCCGTCCGGGGTGTCTGGATGTGAGGCGTCCGCGCCCCCACGCCGCCAACCCCTCCCGGAGGCCGCCCGGGGTGTCCGGATGGGAGGCGCCCAGGACCCCACACCGCCAACCCCTCCCGGAGGCAGCCCAGGGTGTCTGGCTGGGAGGCGTCCGTGCCCCCACGCCGCCAACCCCTCTTGCAAGCTGCCCGGGGTGTCCGGCTGGGAGGCGTCCACGCCCCCACGCCGCCATCGCCTCCCGGAGGCCGCCCGGGGTGTCCCGCTGGGAGGCGTCTGCGCCCCCATGCCGCCATCGCCTCCCGGAGGCCGCCCGGGGTGTCCGGATGTGAGGCGTCCGCGCCCCCACGCCGCCAACCCCTCCCGGAGGCAGCCCAGGGTGTCCGGATGGGAGGCGTCCGCGCCCCCACGCCGCCAACCCCTCCCGGAGGCAACCCGGGGTGTCTGGATGGGAGGCGCCCACGACCCCACACTGCCATCCCCTCCCAGAGGCAGCCCGGGGTGTCTGGATGGGAGGCGCCCTCAACCCCACACTGCCAACCCCTCCCAGAGGCAGCCCTAGGTGTCTGGCTGGGAGGCACCCGTGCCCCCCAGGGAGCGAGTCAAGTACTGATGATTCTACCAAAGGAAAAGTTTAGAGAAAGAGAGGATAGAAAAGGAATAGAAGGAGAAAAGTAAGAAAGGACAAAAGATGAAACATCAAGAAAAAGAAAGAGAAGAAAAAAAGGAAGAAACAACCACAGGATATCACCTTTCCAAGTCTCATGAAATTCCTGTTTAAGGAGTTTATTTTATGACTCTTTTAGTTTGGGTTTACATTTTTACTGTTTTGTCAAGACCACAGCAGGTACACTGTCCAATATGTTTTTTTTTAAATAAATTTTATTGATTTTTTACAGAGAGGAAGGGAAAAGATTAGAGGCTAGAAACATCTATGAGAGAGAAACATCGATCAGCTGCCTCCTGCAGTATGTGCCCCCAACCAAGGTACATGCCCTTGACCAGAATCGAACCCGGGACCCTGAGTCTGCAGGCTGACACTCCATCCACTGAGCCAAACCAGTTAGAGCTGTCCAATATGTTAAAGAAAAAACCCTATCTAATAAAGAGAGAATATGCAGGGGAGGGCATTTGGGGGTGACCGGGCTGTCAGGGGAGAACAGTTGGAGATGATCTGGCTGGCAGGGGAGCAGTTAGGCGTCGATCAGGCTGGCAGGGGAGTGGTTAGGGCAGTGATGGCGAACCTATGACACGCGTGTCAGCACTGACACACGTAGCCATTTCTGATGACACGCGGCAGCATGCCGAGGATGAAACATTTGCTGCTCCTGAGGATGAAACATTTGCCACTAGAGTCTTGGAGTTAGTTTTTTCCTCAAAGTGACACACTACCCGAGTTACGCTCAGTTTTTTGGCGAAGTTTGACACACTAAGCTCTAAAGGTTGCCCATCACTGGGTTAGGGGGTGATCAGGCTGGCAGACAGAAGTGGTTAGGGGCAATCAGGCAGGCAGGCGAGCAGTTGGGAGCCAGCAGTCCCGGATTGTGAAAGGGATGTCTGACTGCCTCTTTAGGCCCGATCCCTGTCGGGCCTAAAGAGGCAGTCAGACATCCCCCGAGGGGTCCCAGATTGGAGACTGTGCAGGTTGGGCTGATGGACACCCTCCCCCAGTGCACGAATTTTGGGCACCGGGCCTCTAGTATTTTATAACAACCACAGCTTCAATTAGTAGTAGCAGGTTGTACAGCACTTTTGTCCTTCCTGCCACAAAGTCCTGTTTTCTGATGCTTCCATAAATAACATTCCCATTGCAAAGGCTTTGTTAGTTAGTTCTTGCTTTTAAAAAATTATGTGTGGCCCAGTCAGTGTGGCTCAGTGGGTTGAGCATTGTCCCATGCACCAAGAAGTCACTGGTTCGATTTCTGGTCATGGCAGATGCTTGGGTTGCAGGCTAGATCCCAAGAAGTGGCACACAGGAGGCAGCTAATCTATGTTTCTCTCTCATTCATGTTTCTCTCTCTCTCTCTCTCCCTTTCCATTCCTCTTTATCTAAAAATCAATAAAAACATATTTTAAAAATTGATGTGTTTGAAACATCCCTTACATATACTTACATATAAATATTTGTAACATGCAGATAATTTAAAAGATAATTGTAAAGCATAAAGACCAACTGGAAAATCACTCATGTTTCCACCGCTTGTCTTAAGAGAGAGAATATCATTCATTGCATAGAACCCCTCTGTGCACATCACCCTGTCTCTGTGAGAGAGACCATCAGTGGCCTGATCTTTGGAAGAACCTTTCTCGTGCTTTTGTTTATATTTTCCCCTTGTATGTGTACCTCCTTAAAAAAATAGTTTCATTTTGCCATTTCTAAAACTTTATATATCTGGGATCATTCTGTATATATTATTAGGCGATCTGCTTTTTTTCATTTATATTGTGTGTGAGTGCACTGAAGTTAAAGCATTTAGTTACAGCGCATTCATTGTAATTATTATACAGTATCTCATTGCATGGATACGTCACATTTGTATTTATCAGATCTATTATCAATGGACATTTATATTGTCCAATTTTGGGTTTATTACAAATAATGCTTCCATGAACATACTTGTATGTCTCTCCTGGTTTAGTTTTGTAGGAGTGTCTCTCAGGTATATCTAAAGAGAGGAATTGGACCTCAAGGTATGTGTACCTTTAATTATCCTAGGTTAAAAAATAGTAATTCTATAAAACACTTTTTGTTCTAAATTTTCTTCCACACTTAGGAGAAGCAGGCTTTTATTTTTATTTTTTTTAAATGGTCAGTGTGTAAGGCTATTGAGTTGCAATTTCTGTTTGCACTTCTCTGAGTATTTAGGAAGCTGAACATCTAACAGTCCTAGTCATATAGCGGACACATCTTGTCTTCCTTGGCACTCTGGCAACACATATTTTACATCGTGATTCTACCTTGTATTCTCCTTATTTGTGTTCTGAACTGTATGATTCCTGAGAATAGAGGTTCTACTCCTCTTTGTATCCTTTGCAGTTTCTGACACAGGGTCTCAGCAGTGGGTAGGCTCTTCCTTATCGTCTGCCAAATGACTCAGGGAATGACTGAATCTATGATTGCAGAGCAGACATAGGGTGGGCCTAACCAGGCAGGTTCTGAAGTCAGAGAGGCTGGGGATGAATAACAGCTGTTCCACTTACTGGCTGCCTGATCTGCAACAATGCATTGAATCTGAATAAATACCATTTTCTCCTCTGCAAAGTGGAGATAAACATTAATGACAGCCTCCTAAGATAGTTATAAAAATTAAATGAGAGCATTTAAGTAAGTCATCCAATTGTCAGTTTAATCTTTGGTAGCTGCCGCTGTTGTGCTGTTCTCATTGTTATTAATATTACTCGGATCTTGTTATAAAGGTAGCGAACGGCTACATTTTCTAATCTAGAGGAGAAGAAATATCATAAATGTGTGAGGGGACCTCAGAATACTTTGAAGTCAGAGAACATGTGAAGAAAGTGAATCAAAAGACGCAAATGGATATGTGAAAAATAATTAGGTAAGGAAATGGCCGCATCAGGAACAGATCTGCATAATTCTAACAGCATTTTAGGGAGAAATGTAAATAAAGCTTCTAGTGTCTTGTTAAGCCGTGTCACTAAAATGTAAACTTCAGTAAATGAGCTACCTATTTGCCAGTGATGGAATGTGTCATTGCAAACACTCAGAAAGAGGTAAATGTTTAGGAATCTGGATTTCAATGTAAACTTATGTGCTTTAAAATATTCCACAGCAGTATTTGCAAAATGTTTTCAGAGTAGTTGCATTTCTGGCAACAGTCTCATATAATTTATATGTACTTTTCTATAAAAAAAGTCTCTTGATGTGCAAATATAAATAGCAAACGAGAGGCAGAGACTTACCCAAACAAACCATTTAAAGACACAGGTAAAAAAAAATAAGCAGAATTTGTAGAGGTAGATCATTTCTGCGTTTAAACCGCTTACAGAATAAAGTCCAAATGCTTTAACGTTAATACACACTCCTTCGGAGACACAGTCTCATTCTTTAACTAACTTCTGGTCATTCTGCATAGAATTCTTGTATTATGCTCTAGTGATAACACACTAATGGTAGTTTTGCCTGCTTTATTTGGATGTTGTTCCTTTATTTGGGAAAATCTGTTCCAACTTTCTTTGTTGGGCTAAGTCTTAGTTTTCATGAATAAATGTGTGTTTCCATGAAGCCTACCTAAAAGCAATCAAATTTGGCTCAGGATGCCCTGGCCTTCCTAACACATCACATGGACCTTTATCCTTCCACGTATTGTGTTGTGTTTTTAGTGATTGGCTAGTCTGGCTCTTACTCCAGCTTCTATGCTCATGAAAAGCAATCACTCTATCTGTTCATCCATGTAACCTGTGACCTTGACAACTAGTAGGCACATTATGAGTTAAATACTTGTTGAAGTGAGTCTTCTTCACAAGTCATTCCTGGTTCACATGTGTGAAATGATATCTTCACCATTACCAGGACAGAAGGGCTAGATTCAAAACTGAGCCTTGTCCTATCAAGAACCTTCGGAGTGAGGCATATGGGTATGAGGCATCAGGGATCATGAGGAGGGTGAGTTGGACTAGACCCTGAAACAAACCCCAAACTGCTCACTCAGCTCTGTTGGTCAAGGGAAGACTGACTGCCACAGACTTGGTTTTGTGCAGAGGTTCGTTAGCATGGTGCTAATGGGGACCAGGCACTCTTCCCTGAACACCCATATTCCCGGTAGGCATGTGGCTATTTCCTCAGCCCTGCCTGATGGGAAAGGGGAGGAAGCAGGGTGACTGCGAATATAGGTTCCACCTCTGCTGAAATTGGCTGAGGTTAGGAACAAAGAGTCTGGGAAAAGAGTGTGATCGGGGTGAGTGTTTCTTCTATGAGCAGCATAAGGGTCGAGGGCAAGAGAAATCAAGCCAAGACTGACAATAAAAACAAATAAAGGTTAGTCCATTTTGCAGGCTGAGAAAATTGAAGCCCATATTATGATACTTGCAAGGCAACCCAGCCTGATAGCTTTTCATTTTGCAAAACACACTAACAATCATTATCTAATTTGAATCCAACAATCCTGTGCATTAGATTTAAAGAATTTTGAGATGGATTTGACCTCAGATTTCATCAGGTTCAGTGCTTTAAAATATATTTGGCAATAAAAATTCTCACATAAAAATTCAATATGCAAACATAAAACCCTGTTTGTGAAGCAGAGAGAGAGGGCCAGGGTCCTTATTGCATGTTATTTATGCTCTACCTTCCACTCTGCCCTCTCCAACTCTCTCCCTCAAACCCACACATACTCACACATACATCCCCAGAGCCCACATTGTCTCTAAGGGCTCTGATTCAGAATCGAGTTTGAGAACCACCGGTCCAGTAACACAATCCCAATTTTTAAGATGAAGATATTGAGGACCAAGAGGAGAAGTGATTCATCCACATTCTCAGAGGTGTGGGCCAAGATGTGGCCAAGCCAGTGATCCTTTTGAGTTGAAGTGACTGTGAGGAATAAAAGCAGTAAGCCCATTTTGTCCATGAAAAATCTAATCCTGGGGGCAGTTATATGACTGCCCAGGGTCATGAGGCTAATGCATTCTAGGATCAGAACTACAATCCAAGTCATCGGATGCTACATGTAATAGACCTACACTAGCATCAATATTTATAAATTTATAATGGCGATTATATTACACTGTAATTCATAAATAATTCGTCAATATCAGCTGGGGCTTTTGTTGGCAACATGTGTCTGTGAAGATCCAATCATGTTTTTACAAAATCAGACTTTCCAGTGTTGGAACCTGGGTATATGTATGCTGGGAATCACCCTGAGTATTCAGATGCACCCTCAAGGTCAGAAGACCCAGTAGGGAGGTTGGGTGTCTGCTTCATTAAGAATCTCTGGCTGCCAGAGAAAACTCTATATGGGCCAACACTGACAGATTAATAGTGGCCTCCTGGAGCACTGTTTTGGGAAGGATTTTGAAAGCATGTATAATCTCAGTGGCATCTACGTTGGGCCTACAAGTGGAGAGCTGAGGATCACACACCGTATTTTTACCTTCCCTCCCTTCTTCCCTCATTTGATTAACAAATTTATAAAATCTATAATCCATTATCCAGTCATTTGGGTAAGTAGGCAACAAACTAAATGTATCACTGGCTGGAATAATAAATTTGGATATATTCCCATTCTCAAAGAAAGGGCATCTCATTTGCAAGGTTAAGATCTCCAGCATGAAAGTCTGTATTTTACAGGGTATTTTATAGAACTTTTTAAATTCTATGAAATGTTAAGTATACACACATCCATAGTAACCAATTAATATAAAATTATTACACATTTAACATTATAAAATAGTAATACAAAATTAAAATATTATAGAACAAGTGAAAGTTCCTTTGACCACCAACATTAATCCCATTCCCTCTCCCATAGATAACCATTGTTATCAGTTACACATATATGAATTATTTTTCCTATACTTTTACACATATATGCAAATTTCATGCTGACAACAAACTTTGAAACCTGAATAACTCCCTAAGGAACTGTTGCCAATCAAGACTTCTCATTTTGCACAAGCTCCTCACTCATTGATTTTATGATAAAATTCCATCTCAGATTTTGGGGAACATTCAAAAACATGTGAGAACAATGAGGCATAGCTGGGGCTCAGTTATAGACTCTCAGCCTTTGCCTGAGGTTTGGAGGAATCAGAGCCAGTCCAGAAAGGCCCCAGGGGCAGGCAGCTGGTCGACCTGAGGCTAACAGTGGAACTTAAAGGCAGGAAGAGGTAACAGGTGGGGTATTCCCATCTAAGAATTAGAGAAAAAGCTTGGTCTTTAGCTTGCTGAGTTTCAGCCTGGAGGTAAAATATTTGAAAGATGGCAAAAGTAGAAATTTGAAAGAATTCCTCTTTCCAATGCTGAGAATCCTACTAGATCCTCACTTTTCTAAATTTTCCTAAAATAAAGGATAACAATACCTAGTGCTAGTTAGCTGAATGATGAACAATAAGAAATAAAACCCTTTTTGTGTGAAGTGGGGAGAAAAATAAAAACATTTGTTTTTGTTCTCTGAAGCGTCAGCATAGGAAAAGAGAATTTAAAAGAAAATCATTCTATACCCTTTCAGATTATGTTTTTGTTCATGCATAATTCACGTAGTTCAGCTCATAGTTAATCCTTCATCCTTCTCAAACCTATTTTTCAGGGATTGCCTGAATGTCAATAGTGATTTTGCACATTTTACAGTCACTTTCCTAAAGTAGTAAGTGGAAAAAAATACATTTGCTATTTCTGAGCAGATTTATTTTTTATACTTCACTTGCAAATATGTCCAAAACCCAAACTCTCATTTTAGAGCTGCAATTTTTGGTTCTAGTTTTATTTTTAAAAATTTACAGATGGAATTCACTGCTCCTGCTATCCCTTTATTTTCTCTAAAGCAATGTAATTTCTGGAGTGTGAATGAAAAAGATAAGAGAGGCGTGATGCAGGAAATATATTCAGTTAAAATTGTTTCTCTTGAGTGTAAATTATATATTGTGATTCTGATATCCTACTAATAGTAACGCAACCGATGGACAATTCTAAAGGTGTGTGATCTTTGCCCTTTCATTTTAAAACCTTAGAAGGAAGAATGTACTATCTGATGGTCCACAGACCTGCTGGTCTTTTCTCTCGTTGCTCATAAAACTGACCAATAGAGCTTTCAAAATATATTGATGCCAGGCCCCACCTACAAATTTCTGGCTCAGGCATCTTATGTTTAAAATCTTGTCCAGTAATTATTACACATAAATGATCATTGGTTTGTATAACAAGGGCCAGTACAATATTAACGACACCGAGCCATTTGTAGAAGCAACATTATTGGATGGAAGGCTTCAAGAATCTACTGCATAATCCCTAAACTGAGATACTTGGCATTTCTTTGTAATGGTTGTAGGCTAGAATATATGCAGGAATGGACCTAAGTAGGTTTACAGTTGTGAACACAGTTGCAAAACATATTTTATCCTTGCATTATTATTTGTTAACTAGAGGCCCAATGCACGGAATCTTGCACTGGTGGGGTCCCTCAACCTGGCCTGTGTCCTCTTGCAATCCAGGGCCCCTTGGGGGATGTAGTAGTGCCTGCAGCGTCAGGCGGCTGGGGAGGAGCCTGAGCCCAGGCTGGACGCCTGGCACCGCCACTGCTTGGTAAACTCTCTGAGCGGCGTTCCTGCTGTGGGAGTGCACTGACCACCAGGGGGCAGCTCCTGTGTTGAGCATCTGCCCACTGGTGGTCAGTGCACATCATAGCAACAGGTCAAATGGTCGGAAGGTCACTTAGGGTTTTATATATATAGATTATTGTATTATTTTCCATAGGAACCATTGTAAACCTACTTTGGCCCCACTCCGTATATCTCAAGGTCCCCTCCAAATATAACATTTGTACTTTTCCTCTGTCACATGTTAGCATTTGTGCCCATCAATATTGATTCATAGAAGTTCAGGAACCTAGGCTTGTGGATTACGAATCCTCTTTAATTGAAATGCTTTCAAGGCGTTGGGATATATGAGAGGCATTCCATGAATCACTAAGAATATTCAAAACAGAAAATAAATCTATCTTCCCTCCCCCTAGAATAATGCCTCTGGATATATATTAATACATCAAGTTGCATAAACATGACAAAGTTATTATAATTATTTTCTTACTTATCTCCTGACTCTTTATGAGTATATTACACCACGGTAATTCTATTTAATAGTAACCTAGCAACAACATGCCTGAAGGAGGTTGTTATTTCACTGAAGATGGAAAGCTTTGCTCTAGATACACTGTGTAAGACTCACATTCTCCAAGGCCTGGCGATTTCATGGAAAAATCTCATGACAACCTCCCCCCATGCCACCACCCTGCAAATAAGGTAGGATGACTATACAAGAGTGCTCAGTTCTCTCCCTTTTACCTTTTTGTGGATAATTTGGAGATTTTTGTGATAATATCCCTATTTTTTAAGCTTAGGAAAAAGATGATGAACAGTTGCCATAGACTTGATTTTTATTTGTTAACAATCAGCTGTATATTTTAAGATGCAAAATCCTACCAAGGGGATGTTGATTACTTTCTTGAGTCAGTCTCCCCCCACCCCCTCCGAGTTTGACTTTCTATCCTAAATCATTAAATGGTGTGGCTGGGTGGGTGTAAATACACTTTTTGTCTTACATTCCTGAGATAATTTGTTAAGACAGGAGGCTGAATAATTCCTGTATTTGTTATGATTTGGAACATTTTATTGATCTTTATGATGAAATATGCAATAAGAATGAAAAGTGTTATTGAAATAATGTATCATTTTTTCTTTTGTGATTTTTCGTTATTTTTGAGCTTGCATGCGATTCTTCTTGATATACCAGTGTTGCTTTATTTTCTCATAAGATAAACATAACTTGATGTTACTTTTAAAATATAGTGCCTCAGGCAGGAAATCATCTCCAGAGAAACTTTGTTATTAGCATACATATGGGGTATGCAAATACAAACAATCATTTATACAAACTTTCTCTAAGGATTTAGAGTCTTTATACCTATTATCTACTTACTGAGTCTTTAACACTAGCCTGGGATCTGGGTGGAGAGTCAGTATGATCATATGATTATTTATTCATTCAAAAGGTCCTTATAGTCTTGACCTCCAGCTGAGAGACCTAATAGTATTAGGCGTTATTAATTGTTTTTAGGTTTTAAGAGGAGTTTATACAATTATGTATGTTCATATATTATACTAGTATATATGCACCATGTATTGAATATGAATACAAGTATATAACATGGCATGTACATAGAAACATGCATCTCATGTATTCTATGCATGTGTGTTGATATTTGTAAAACTGTTATTTTTAAATTGGTTTTGTTTGGAGAAAAGAATAAATATAAACCCAAAATAGGTTAAAACATATACTGACCCATGGGTTGGTTTGAGAGAAGGGTGAGACTATGAAGAGGTAACACAAGAGTGCTTGGGAAGTGATGGAACTGTTTTCTGTCCTATTATGGGGACATAGTTACACATATCTATACATATGTTAAAATTCCTAGAGCTGTAGGTAAGAAGAAAATGTTATTGGTAGCATTAATATTTAAAAAAATAACATTAAAAAACATTGAAATGATCAAAATGCATAGTAGTTGTATTTCTATGTCTCTTTTCTGGTGTTTCACAAAGGTATGCAAACATCCTACTGGTATAAAAACAAAACAAAATCAAACAGAACAAAATAACAATGAAAAGCAAAACAGCAACAGCAAAACATTTATGGGTGAACTGCATTGACCCAAATAGTGTATTGTTGCAATTCTGTAATTATAGCATGAAATATCGATCTTGTATTTAAATTTCCTTCTCTTAGAGTTATTGTCAAGAAACTTGGCTCCAAGTAACCTCTTGAACTTTCTTTCTTTCATGTTGATATTTTGATTAATAAGATTTTACTCCATGAAGGTTATCACTGGTTACTTCCGAGAACTTTGAGTTTTACAGACTACTCATATGCATAGTAATGCCTGAATTTTAAGGTACTCTCTAAAGATTATCAGAAAGCATTTAATGAATACTCTGGTTCGTGTAATAAGATATTGCTATTCACACCTCGAGATTCCAGACTGCATGCATATTGAGTAGGAATTAATATTTATGCTTGGTCCCATAATTATTCTAAAGCATGGAGAAAGCTAAGAAGATATTTTCTGATTATAGGCCTAAAAGTCTCCGACTCCAAATGTACCTCCTGCACAGGTTTAAGAGCAGTGACTTAATTTACAAGGAAAACGCAATTAATAAACTCTACCCAAGTTTGATACAAGTAAGGCTAAACACTGTAGTACTTAAAAGCATTTGAGTCTTTGAAATCACACATAGGTTTTAGCCTCAAGATTGTTATCTTTTGCTCCTTTGGTTGACAAGCTTTTTGGATTATCTCTTCTTGAGGTCTCCATGTAAAAGAAACCTACCTGAAACTTGCAGAGAAAACTTGACTGCTTGTATTTCAAAGCCAAATCACTATATTTTTAGTAGTAGAGTCTTTAATGAGGGAATTGCTGTCATCAACAAGACAAGTAATAACATGTTTTCTTTTCCTTTTTTTTTTTAAACTTTTGACTTCACTTTTAATGTTTGATAGCTTCTAGGAGACAATTTCTGGTTTTTCGCCTCTGAATTTATTTATTTTTAACACTAGTGCTTAAAGGTGCCCTGTTCTTGTGTTCTGCATGATGTTTGGATTTATCTTTTTCTAAACTCTAGAAAAGAGTAAAATATTGAAAGTGAGACATTTCAAGTTCCCTTTGACCTTAATATTCTGTGACTCTAGGAACATTTTTGCCTCTATTAATTACTACAGATTGCTTTGAGGTTCAGAATCCTACTCAGCAGCAAGATGAGTTTAAAAAATATTTTTTAACATCTATTATGTAGCAAGTTCTGAGAAAGGTACTGAGTATAATGTTATGGAATGAATTTTGTCTCTCACCCCAAGAACTACTAACAATTATTTTTGGATGTAGGGTCTTTAAATAAGTAATTATATTTAAGTGAAATCTTTAGGGTGGATCCCAATCCAAGATTTCAGTCATAGCTCATTATGGAAGAGTCCTTGAAGTGTGCTTTCATTAGTATAGGTCAGTGGTCAGCAAACTCATTAGTCAACAGAGCCAAATATCAACAGTACGATTGAAATTTCTTTTGAGAGCCAAATTTTAAACTTAAACTTCTTCTAACGACACTTCTTCAAAATAGACTCATCCAGGCTGTGGTATTTTGTGGAAGAGCCACACTCAAGGGGCCAAAGAGCCACATGTGGCTCGCGAGCCGCAGTTTGCCAACCACGGGTATAGGTGGTTTATATGTATGCATGTATTTATATTTGATTTTTTACTTACCAAATATTTATTGACCATGAACTGTATGCTTTCTGCTAGATCAGTGGTTCTCAACCTTTCTAATGCCGCAACCCTTTAATACAGTTTCTCATGTTGTGGTGACCCCCAACCATAAAATTACTTTCGTTGCTACTTCATAACTGTAATTTTGCTACTGTTATGAATCGTAATGTAAATATCTGTGTTTTCTGATGGCCTTAGGCGACCCTGCTAGTGGTTCTCAACCTGTGGGTCGCTGCTGTGGAGCCTAAGACCATCAGAAAAGGGTCGCAGCATTAGAAAGGTTGAGAACCACTGTGCTAGATGCTTAGTGGTATATTAACACTATACCATTTTTCTTAATTCTTAGCATCTAGAGAGAGAGCTAGGCATTAAGAAGTCCATTAGAGCCTGACCAGCATGGCTCAGTGGTTGAGTGTCGACCTATGAAATGAACCAGGAGGTCACATTTTGATTCCCAGTAAGAACATAAGCCTTGGTTGTGGGGTGGATTCTCAGTGTGGGGCATGCAGGAGGCAGCCAATCAAGGATTCTCTCTCATCATTGATGTTTCTCTCTCTCTCTCTCTCTCTCTCCCCCCTCTCTATTCTCCCTTCCTCTCTGAAATAAATAAAAAAAATATATATATTTTATAAATAAATATAGATAAGCCCTTGAACAACACAGGTTTGAACTGCATGGGTCCACTTATATGCAGCTTTTTAAAATAGATACCATAAGTGTATTTTCTGTTTCTTATGCTTTTCTTAATAACATTTTCCTCTCTCTAGCATACTGTATTTTAAGAATATAGTATATAATGCATATAAGATAAAAAATAGGTGTTAATCAGTTATTTATGATATTGGTTGTTGTGAGTGATTTTCATCTGCATCATGGGTCAGCGCCTCTAACCCCTGCATTGTTTAAGGGCCAACTTCATGTAATTATAAATTGTGATACATGCTTAGAAAGAAAAAAAAAAAAAACTGAGCGAAGAGATTTAAAAGTAGGTGATGAAAGGACAAAGTGAAACATTTTCATCCTTGAAAGATAAAAAGGTATCAGTAGATGAAGTGGGGACAGACACATTCTGGGTCCTGGGAATTGCAAACCCAAAGACCTTAACATGGGAATGACTTGTATTTTCTAGGAACTAGTAAACAGCCAGAAACGAGGGGGTTTGAGGAAGGAAGGGATAGGTGTAAGGTATAATGTAGCCCCAGAAAAAGTTAGAAAGGTAAGCTTGAAACACACCATGGCTTTAAAAGATATGGCCAGGAGTTTGGCTGTTATTTAAGATGTAGTGGGAAACCAATGAATGCTAGCTAGCAGTGTGATTAGTGAATTAATTCAAAAGTTATAGCAGAAGAGTTGTGATACTATTCAGGTATCTAGAGCTTAGATTTCTTCTTATCTTCAGTAAAACTAAGTCTTTTAAAATTGCATTTTTAAAATTTTCTAAATTTTAATTGTAGATGCATGATTACTTCAATTCTCTGTCCGAGCTGATTTTTGTTTCACTTACTATATATTGTATGGGAAGAGAGAACACATCCACTTTCATTAGAAACACCTCTAATGGAAGAATAAAAGTGAAAGTTGGGAGAACGATTGCATGTGTGCATTATTTCCTAAACAACAACAGCAACAAAAATGCGGTGACGGACCTCCATCTACCGTGTCTGGTTCAAACACCTGGACTGAAACTTAGCTGTAGGGCCAGCTTCAATAACACTCAACCCTATTTTGATTTCTTTCCCTAAGAGGTAAAGAAAACTTCTTTTAACAAATATTAAACTGAAACAGAATAAATCCATTGTGCTCTGGCTTTCTTTTGAAGTCTCAACACTGGTATAATTAAAGTAGGATTTCTGTAGGCAGCGTGCAGGAGAAAGAGGAGTATATCAGCTGATATGAAAGGGAGCATCTTAAAGATACAGCAAAAAGTATTAAGATTAAAGTTATTTAAGCAGCACAGACCTTCACCGCCTATAGAGAGGTTGACTTCGTTGAGCCTTTGAAATTACCTTTCAAAGGCCAGAGGAAGATGTTAATAAAGGAAAAATGTAAGGCGAATAATAAAAAATAGTTTCTTGATATTATGATGAACACTGGAAACTTGCCTATAAAACAATGAAAGTTTTATCACTTGAGATATATTAAAAATAGATTGAAATAAAACCATATGACATTCTAGAGATTGAGAACAAACCTTTTTCTCCAAGAAATACCCAATCGCAGGTATGTGAACATTTTTTTCCATTACAAATGTAATATGCACTAATTTTTATAACTCTGGAATTTGCCAAAGATAAAGATAATATAAATTCACTCAGCATTTCCAGCACCCAAAGACTGATGACATTCTTCCTGTTATCCCTCCAGTCCCTTTCTGATGATGACTTGTTTGGTAGGGATTGTGGTCCATCCTCAGTTTGATATTCTGCCTCCACCTTCAGTCCCATTAGTCCTCCCAGGAGTCAGAAGTTCCTGGCAAACCCAGTGCCAAAGTTCCACCATAATCCGTGTAGCAGATGCATGACCATCTGCTAAAAATAACCTGTACTGTGAGGCCATCAGGCTGTGAATAATCTTTTCATGTATTTTTAAAAAGTGGAAGTAACAGCCCAGCCCACATGGCTTAGTGGTTGAGCATCTACCAATGAACCAGGAGATCACAGTTCGATTCCTAGTCAGGGCACATGCCTGGGTTGTGGGCTTGATCCCCAGTTGGGGGGTGTGCACATGGCAACCATTCAATAATTATCTCTCATTCTCTCTCATCATTGATGTTTCTCTCTCTCGTCTCCCTTTCCCTTCTTCTCTGAAATCAATAAAAATATATTTTTAAAAAGGGGAAGTAACAAAAATAGATTATTCCTATTCCTAACATCGAGAGATAACCACTGTTAATGTCTCTACATATATATGTATGTACATATATATTATTTCTAAATCATTGCAGCTGGGAGGGTCTGTTTTCACTATGGTCCCATTAGGGGTATTATCATTGTAAACATTTTTTTATTCTTTCTCAGTATAACAGGTGAAAATGGCACCTTGGTAATATTTTAAAGTACATTTTTATTGATTCATTTTATTTTTATATTTTTGATTCTTGCTGTCTGTGTTTCTCCTTTGTAGATGCTCCTGTGCCCTCCACCTTCTTTAGTGCTTTTTAATCTTTTTCTCCTGTTTTGTAAGATCTGTTTATATATGAAGGATGTTAACACTATGCCTATGGCAATGCTTTTTAAAGGGTTTTGTTGATTAACTTTTAATTTGCTTCCAGTGATTTATTACATGAAGAAATGTTTAGTTTTTATATACTCAGATAGATTACCATTTTTATTACAGCTTTCTTTCCCTTTTTAACCCCCTTTGAACAGCTTACCACAGTCTAAAATCAACAAAACACTCACCAGTTGGTCTCCTAGATTTTCTTATGGTGTTATTTTTTTTACACTTAATACTTTTTTAATGAATGTGTTTATTACACAGTATTAAATGAAAAAGGTTGAAGAAAGATTTAAATCTCGAGAAAATATAATAGTTTCCTCTTGCTCCCCCCTCCATTTTCTTCCTTTCCCCAAGTCATAAATAATAATTCCTTTTTCTAAGTATCTGTACCTAAACATGCCCACACACATACACACTAATATACATTCACATGAATAATATTACAGTAACTGACTACTTTCTTGCCTTGCTTTTTTAGTTCATAGCAGTCAGATATATTGCTTTATTACAGAATATAAATCATTTTCAATTACTGTTAACAGCTGCATAGCATTCCATAATGTGGACATACTATAAATGACTTACCTATTTTCACAGTGAAGTGCATATAGTATATTGTTTTCATTTGATTTTATTCAACCATTTTTGATAATGAACATTGTTTTATACATGTCTTTATACATACAGTATCCGTGTGCCTTTCATTGAGGCTATTAGAAAATGGGAATTGTGATGTCAAATGGAATGCATGCTTTAAATTCTGATATATCCTGGAGACTTGCCCTCCAAGAAGGATACAACAAGTCACAGTTCCACTCAGAGTCAATGCTTCGGGCTTTGCCTATTGCCAAAACACAATGAGTTTCAATTTGATGAGTGAGAAATTGTATCTCCTTGTTCATTGAATTTGAATTGTCCTGATTGCAAATGAGTTTAAATGCCTTTTGCACTATTTGTGAAAATTCCCTTTCGGTAATCACTTGCAGGAGTCCATCAGTTGTCTATTGCAACAATTGTACCATGTGGCAAGCAACCATCAAACTCAGTGGCATCAAAGAATGATCATTTATTTAGCTCACAGTTCTGGGTTGGCTTGTGATTTTTCTGGTCTAGGTTTACTCATGAACCTGCAGTCAGCTGCCTGTTGGAGGGCTGGTTGACTGTCACCTCCTCAGGGGTGGCACTGGCGAGGATGACAGCTTTGACTCTGCTCACTATGTCTCATCCTCCAGTAGGCTTTTCCAGGCATGTTTTCATGGAGAAAGCAGACAAACAAGACAGAGAATGGAAGCTGGTAATCACTTCTCAAGCCCCTAGTTATGTGATGTTTGCTAACATCGAAGTAAATTACACAGCTAGGCCCAGAAACCAGGCAGGGCAGGTGACTGGGAGTTTGGATGAAGATGGCCCTCCCTGTGTTTTCAAGATAGATCTGAAGCTCATCTATCTTCTGATAAAAACTTTTTTTTTAATTTATTGGAGGGACATTGATTAATAAAATTATATAGGTTTCAGGTGTACAATTCTATAATACATTATCTATATACTAGAGGCCCGGTGCTTAAAAATTCTTGCACTGGAGGGGGGTTCCCTCAGCCTGGCCTGCTCCCTCTCTGGGAGCCCTCTGGGGCGGGAGGCAACCCGGTGATCAGGGGAAGGTGACACCCCCATCACACCTCTGCTGCTGCCACTGCCAGCATTGCAAGCCTTGGCCAGCCCTGGTTACCTGAGCCTCGGGCGGCCCTGGGCGGCCGGGCAGCCAACATCTGAGGCTTGCCTATACCTTGGGCCGGCCCTGAGTGGCTGGGCAGCAGACATCGGAGGCTTGCCTGTGCCTCGGGCCAGCCCTGGGGGGCTGAGGGGACTGGGGGACTCCAGAGGCAGGCACCCAATGTGGCTGAGGGGACTGGGCGTTGCCATCTTGTGGCTGTGGGCACCACCATCTTTGAGGGCAAGGCAGTCAATTAGCACATTCCCTCCTTATTGGCTGTAGGCGCTGCCATCTTGGTGACAGTGTGAGGGTCAATTAGCATATTCTCTCTTTATTAGATAGGATTGCATTATATGTTTACCACCCCAGGTCAAGTCTCCTTCCAACACCATTTATCCTCTCTATACTCTCTTCTTCCTCTCTCCCATCCCCCATTTCCCTCTGGTAATCACCATACTGTTGTCTGAAAATATCACCAGGCTTGGATTTAATAGATTTTTTTATTATAGGAATTTTAGTCATTTTTACTTTTCTCTCTTTTCTTTTTCCCTTTTTAAAAGTATATATCTTTTGTTTAGTTTCTTTGATCTATTTCATTTTTGTCTTTTTTGTTATTACTATTCTCTAGTCTATAAAACTCAAATAACAGTATAACTCTATAATATTTAGAATGTTTTCCATATTAAATATACCAGCCAATTGCTTTGAAACTTGTGCTTACAGAGTCTTAATATTAGGCCCTTTATTTTTTTTGTTTATTGCCAAAGTAAACGCACAACATATCAAATATTGAATGGGGCAGGTTTCTAACTAAATTACCCTGTCAGAATGTGGCTGGAGACCCTGTCTTTATTGACTCACTTCCCGGCTACATAAAGTAATATAGTTATACACCAATAAAATGACAGAATAACAGATGGAAAATCTATTAGTGAGACCATCAGAGACCAAAATGCTGGCACCAGGGGTGTTGTAGTGCCAATCCGGCAGTCAGACCAATTCTGGGGAAAATGGAATTCCACATGTTTGTCTCAGCCAGAGTGCTGGGGTTAAGACAAGTAGGTCATTTATATTCAAGTGTGTGGTGGGGGAGGGGGGGCTTAGAACATATCCGGCAACCTAACAGGAACTGCAGTGTTGTTGGTGCCACTATTGAAATGGACTAACTCTGAGTAGGAGGGGCTGCCCACCCATAAGCAGGTAAGGCAGAATGGGCAGGATTGAAAGCCAAGCTGAGCAGAGATGCTTAGAGACTTTTGCATTCCAGCAAGCTGGATAGCAAACCAATCCCCATCTTTTGGTAGCTTGGGTGACTCTGGGAAGTACCCAACCCATTTATATTAGGAAGTAAAGAGGCTAGAATTTTGACTCACGTCCCTGGATTCTCTTTAAAAGGCATCAGGTAGCCCTGGTTTAATGTACAGTTTTATAAAGTGGCTCTTGTAGAATTTTTAGGATTTGATCTACACCGTCAAAACCACTTTTTTTTTTTTTATTGATTTTTTACAGAGAGGAAGAGAGAGGGAAAGAGAGTTAGAAACATCGATGAGAGAGAAACATTGATCAGCTGCCTCCTGCACAACTCCCTACTGGGGATGTGCCCGCAACCAAGGTACATGCCCTTGACCAGAATGGAACCTGGGACCTTTCAGTCCGCAGGCCGATGCTCTATCCACTGAGCCAAACCGGTTTCGGCTCAAAACCACTCTTATAAGTAAGACTCATTGATCTTTTTTCTTAAAACCGTATTTCTATTTGTTTGGTTTAATGAAATGTCAGTGACTGTGTTAGAAATATGTTTATAGTGATCTGATGGCTGTGCTTTTCACTGCAAATGAGAAAAATTCAACAAAGAAAGAATTTCACTGATGAAGCTATAGGCATTCTAAAGAGGATTCTGGATTCTCACCATGTTAATACAATGTTAGGGAAGAGACTCTCCCCCCTCCCCCCACCACCAGTATAAAGAAGATAATATTTACTATTATGCTATTGGAATAGGAAACATTGAATACATTTTTTGTTTGTTTCTTTGCATGGATGAATACAGAAATTACTTGCTATAAGGTGTACAATTTATGTGGCTCAGGAAAGCTGTGAGAGCTGAGACTGGGATGGTTCTGATTTGAATAATTTTTCATTACTTGTATTTCAGAGAGAAGCTAGACCTCAGATGACCTGTTGCTACTCAGTTTAGGGACTGTTCGAGACAGAAGTATTGCACTTTTGCCAATAGCCATCTCTTGTGGCAGATCTATTGGCCTAATATGTGGGCATTGGTGAAACAAATTTTAAAGCTATCTACAGTTCTCATGACTATAAAAACCTTTACAAATCAGGATTTGGAATTTAATAGCAGAAATACGAAAATACACCTCACTCTGGTCCTGTGCCTTCTTGCAAACCTAACTACCATTTTATTTGGCATGCAACCATTTTCCCATAGCCCCAGAGATTCCCATTGACAAATTTATTAAACTTGTCTTATCCAGAATGTTAACGTTTCTGTAAATCTTCACCATCTGTTGAACCATCTAATTGAAAATATGGAGCAAACATAATTCATGATTTTATCATAATAAGTTTAGATAAATGATTGATATGCACTTGAACATTCTCTATTCAAAGCAATATGGATTTTTCAACCTTTTCTTTCCTCCAAGGAACTGTGCAGCTGTCCTTTCTCAGTACTGTGTCACAAAGGGGTTTTCTTGAAAAAGACACTCTCTTCTCCAGGCCTGCTAGACCACCTCCAAGTGTAACTGACCATAAATGAGATGCCATTAGGTTAAACCCTGGCTGCTTCCTAAAATACATGAATAATTGAAATTCTGCACATACATATTTATCTCTTCCTCTCTGCTTGTCAGTCACTCATCAATGGCCACTACTCCAAACATATCTGCCTAAGACTCGAATGAATTATTTGACCTCCACCTTGGCCCTTTTATTTCAATCTGTAAGTGGAATTTTACACTGCCTGTTATCTGTCTATCTATCTATCTATCTATCTACCTATCTATCTATCTATCATTCCCCTCTCTATAAAATTATATGCCTGTATAAATTTCCTATTATTCCAATAAAAAGGTAACTTTTAATTTAGTTGTCAAAATATTTCTGTGGTGCTATTATCAAATCACAGCTTTTATTTTTGTACACTTCTGTACTTGATTTAATATTTGTGTCATTTAATAGGTAGGGTATACATTACCTATTATTACTATACACTGAGTGGCCAGATTATTATGATCTCTGAATGCATAATGATCTTGCCACTTAGTATATATTAGAGGCCCTGTGCATGAATTCGTGCATGGGTGGGATCCGGCCAGCCTTGCCAGGGGGAGGGGACATGGGCGGTTGGCCAGCCTGCCTGCTGGTCGAACTCCAGGTCGAGGGGACAATTTGCATATTAGCCTTTTATTATATAGGATATACACTGAGTGGCCAGATTATTATGCGTTCAGAGATCATAATCTGGCCACTCAGTGTATACTACCTATAGGTAGAGTATACATTACCTATACATTATACATTTTTTAAAAAGAGAGGGTTGTTTCCATGAAGTGGGCATTTCATGGAGAAATAAGTGGACAGATGGTCTAAGCCTCTAAGTGGAAATCTAACCACAGCAGTGTAGAGCTGCTAAGTCTTTCTTCAATTCAACACAATTCCTGAGCCACATTCTGTTGTTCTCTTAAGCTTTAAGCAGAGTCAGCTTACCTCTCAGGAATCCAATTATTTATTTTTCTATTTCCCTGTGGTCACTAAAGGCCAAGCCCATGGCTTACCCAGTTTGATAACCAGTTTCTTCTAGTTGACTCTCTGGTCCCCCTTCCCACCAAGTTTAACTCTGAATAAGACCAACTAAACACACACATGTGCCCCCTCTCCCCCAAGCCATTTGACAATACAAAATGGCTTGGGACTAAACTTGTGGGGACAATGAAAATAAATAAGCCAAGCGGGGAGGAAAGAAAACTAGAAAAGTGTCATCTTCTACCTGAGACTAACCCTTCTGTTGTCTGGCCCTCCATTTGTGTCTGGCCCTCCATCTCATGGCTTTCTACCTTCTCAGGAAATCTACAGTTACCTACCCTTTCTTATCTTGGCTGCCTCTTCCTCTTTACTTAGTGTTCTTCCTTAATATAGAAATAAGCTTAAATTTTCCCCAATGTTGAGTTACCATTCACAGAAATAGAGTGGTAACAGTTGAACACATATTTGAATGATAAGATGGAATGTACAGGAGGAAGGGCAGGGTTTCCATTAGTTTCCTATTGCTGATATAACAATTTACTATAATTTTAGTGGCTTAAAATAACACATGTTTATTATTTTTTATTCTGGCAGTCAGAAGACCAAGATTATTTTCATTGAGCTCAAATCAAAATATCATTAGGACTGAGCTCTCTCTGAAGGCATTTGGGTAGCATCTGTTTCCTTTCTTTGCCAGCTTTTGAGGTGGTCTGCATTCCTTATCTCATGGCCCCACCCTCCATCATCAAGTCTCTCCTTGATTCTGACCCTCTGCTTTCACCATCACATCTGTTTCTCTGACCCTCCCGCCTCCCTCTTTTAAGAACCCCTGTGATCACATGAGGCCTCGATGGACAATACCATGTCAAGATCATTAACTTAATTGATCACATCTGCAAAGTCCCTTTTTCCATGTCTGGTAATCTGTTCACAAGTTCTAGGAATTAGTATGTAGACTTTTTGTGCGTGGGGGAAGGGGGCATTTTTTCTCCCTAGTATATTTTTTCTTGATAGGTTTTATCACAGTTTGTAATTATAGGCTTTTATGATTGTAACATTTATGTCTTCCTCTACACGATAAACTATAGAGGCCATGGTTTTTACCATTGTATTCCCCATCTCTTACTAGCATGGTGTCTGGATTCTAATAGGTGCTCAATAACCACAGGTTGAATAAATAAATGAACAGTTTCACAGGTTAGTTTAGTAAGATTAGTTTATCCTGGAAGCAATAGATAGTTTTATTCAAATCCTATATAATAAAAGCCTAATATGAAAATTGTTCAACTGGGAGTTCGACCACTTGCTATGATGTGCACTGACCACCAGGGGGGGGGGCAGTGTGGAACATGGCGGGTGTCAGCAACATGGTGCTGGCAGCGGGCGGCAGTGGAGGTGCTGCTGGACCCGATGGGCCCCGAAGAGCGGGACTGTGGTGGGATGGTGGAGCAGATGTGCAGGTGGCACCAGGCCAAGGCGGGTGCAAGCAGGGGCTCCATCGCCCCGCCAATCACCCCGCAGACAGCGACCAGTGGCAGCAGTGGGGGGTGGGGCCACTTCCCGGCTCCCAGTTGCTGAGGGAGCCAGGCAGGGGGCCTGGCCCTGATTGATCGCCTGCAAGCGGAATGGTGGAGCAGGTGAGGGGGCGGCGCTAGGCCACGGCGGAGTGCTGTGCCAGGCCAGGCTGCGCAGCTGAAAGACTGGGGGTGGGAACTGGGGCTGCAAGCCTGGAGGCGCGAGCTGGGGCTGCAAGCCTGGAGGCGCAGGCCACCCCAAGGGATCCCACCCATGCACGAATTCGTGCACCAGGCCTCTAGTATTTCAATAATCCCTATAGAGTGTTATTTAGTCACATCAGAATATTTGGTTTAGTCCTATATTTATCTACAGTCTAAAATCAACTGATTACATGTAGCAGTATTGATTACATATTTTGAGGATGTTTGCTTTGGCTCTATGCTTTTGGGCAATAGAACTAATTGCCCAATTAAACTATTCATGCAATATTCTCTGCCATAAAGTGGCATCAACTGAAACTATTATTCTGCTTCTGCAGCTAAACCAAGTGTTCTATGGTCTGTAAATTACATAGTTCAATTGTAGGCACTGCAGAAATCACTAGCTTGCCAATTTATAACACAAAATATATTTTTCTGATGCCAAAGAGCTGATTCTGAATCACCACATTAAATTGAATGTTTGTTGATTTGGTTTAAAACAGCATGCCAACAAACATTTCTGGAATGTAACCTATATTTCTAACCTTTGTATGTAAGAAACATGAGATTTATCACTCTCCTTTTCTTCTCACCTCCACATCTAATCAATGACCCAGTCCTCTTAAACATCTCTACCCCATTTCATTCTCTATATCCCTCCTTTTGGTTTATATTCTGATGATCTCTTAATGGCATATTGTAATAGTCTACAGATTGGCTTCCTGAATTCTTGAGATGCCTTATTATATAACTTTTTTTTTTTTTTTTTACATAATATAGGTTGATTTTTTCCCTCTTTATGAAAGTGTCACTTACGCAAAAGAAGATTTATCACTTTTAATTAAAAGGACACCTTTAAAAAGGAAAACCTTTCAGGTCAAATAGAAGTGAATTCGTTTGCAGTGGCCTCAGCTGAAGAGCACTTCCCTGCCTTTTTGTTTTATTCTAGGTTATTTTATTTTATATTTTAATACTCACCTGAGGATATGATTTTGTTGATTTTTAGACACACACACACACACACACACACAGAGACAGAGAGAGAGAGAGAGAGAGAGAGAGAGAGAGACAGACAGACAGACAGACAGACAGACAGACACTGATTGGTTGCCTGCAATTCACACTCCTCTGTGTTTCGAACCCATAAACTGGGTATGTGCCTGACAGGGAATTAAACCCAAAACCATTGGTTCATGGCATGACACTTCAATCAACTGAGCCATCCAGCCAGGACCTCCTGTCTTTTTAGTTTAAAGTAGGAAACACCAAGCTTTGATGTTAGAGAACGTGTGTGCCTATACATATGACCTAAGTATTTGAAACAGGATCTTAAAGTTGAGCACATTTTCTCAACCCTGTTATTTCCTTCTGTTTCTCCATAGTACTGATTTTATACAGCCCTTAATGAAGCCCTTCAATGGATAATGAATATGGGAAATAATTTAAACTCTCTTTTTAAAATTTTTTTCATTCGGGATCCTTCATGATCTGGCTCCTGTTTACCTTTCAAAATCCACTCCCCACTGTTCTTTTCCGTATTCTGAGAAAATGAAAAAAATTTAAACCTCCCCACTTTTTTTTTGTCTCCTTTTAATCTCATCACATGAAATTTCCTCAGCTTAGAAAAAATTTCTTTTTTGGTCCCACAATGAATGTGAACTTCTCCTTGCATTTCTGGCTCAGTGGTTTTATCACAATTTGTAATTTGCTCCTCCTGCAAATCTCTCCAGACCGATGCTTTGTAAACATGCCCACGCAATGTTGATTGATTTGCTTTCTGCCAACCCTGTACCATATAACATGGATCACACTGTACTGTAATCTTGGGTTGGTTTCCTAATAGACTCGGACACACTTGGCTATTGAAGCCATGTATATACATCGTGGGTCCCAGTATCTAGCCCAGTGTTTTGCACGCAGACAGTGCCTATTGGAACTCTATGGAACAAATCCATTCTTCACGTGGGTCTTGGCTGAGTTTTGTCCCACTTTGAAGAATACACCAGGCAAGATACTGAGGTATTATACCAAAGGCATAAGTGAAATGATCTTTTGAAGACTATGATATGTCTTAATGGTTGCAAAATAAAAAATGCATAGGGAAAGTTAGTTTAGTCAATGGGCTTTTATTTAGATAATAATCTAAAAGATTTTTTAAAGTTGAATAAGGTCAGCATATAGGAATGTTTCATTGAGATGGAGATATATTTCTCGCCAAAGATGAAATAAAGTTCTGATAAGTGGATGGTAGACTATGAAAAAGACCTATTTCTCTAAAACCAGATGTTCTAAACGTGGGCCTTTTAAGGACACACGAGTCCACTGTAGCTCCACATTTGATTATGAAGTGAACACTTGATGCTTATGACTGACTCTCCTCATCACAGTGATGAACATCTCCACCCTGGACCATTCATCTGCAGAGTCAAAAGTTGCACCAATTTCTTAAAAGATGTTAGTTTTCCCATGAAGGGATCAATTTATCTCCTTGTTTTGGTGCAGGTGGATTTACTAAAGCTTTTTGTCTTATATATGGAGAGAAATGCATTGCCTTGGAATCAAAAATCACTGTTGAGACCCTAATTGGCACAGAAAACAGCATGTGTGTTTCGGATTTTATGCCTACAAATGCTTGCTTCTCATACAAAACATCTTGCTTGTTCAGAAACTGTGCAATATAATTAATAGTCAAGATTGACAATATTTTCCCGGAAGCATTTCAAATATTGAACAGGATTAGAGAAACAGCAGTTTTTCAGTTACTGAAATTTGTTTTTTGTTCCCTTCGTATTCAGGCCTAACAACCAGAAAAAAAAATAGATTTATATATAGTGCCTTAATCATACATGGCAAATGTATTGCAAGAGAAATACACCTAAACTTAGGATAGGAAGTCTCCATTAGAATCCAAAGCCTCTTTCAATTAGTTCCACGATTCTGGGTATTATATTGTTTATCTAGTGACTCTCAGTTCTCTTGTCTGTAAAATAATGGATAAAGATGGAATTGTAATAAAAGTAAATGTACTTAAAAACACTTTCTAAAATCTGGTGACCTGGAAACGTGCTAGTTACTATTATATCATTAGTAGAGTATCCATAAAATGTTAAAAAAAAATTCAAACTACTGTAGAACTGGGCTGATGCCTTATTGCTTGCTACAGTCATTCTAAGTGTTGAGTGTGCAGGCCATACAGGTTATTAAGTACAGCTAATAGCAACTTTCTTGCAGAGTGTTCTTCTTCCTCTTATACTTACAGATGTTCACTTAGAGGTTAACTGAATGTTATTTCTCTTCAATATCGAGATTTTGACATTCTTTCAAGTTTGATTACCATAAATTAAATGAACTGCATTTAGAGATTCTAAAAACTCTGTTGGTAGTAGTCAGAACTCCACTATATTTATGATAGCCCATAGTAGTAAGTGAGGTATGTAAGACTTCTTTTAATCTGCTAAGAGCTATACAAAAAAGTTGTGTGTGTGTGTGTGTGTGTGTGTGTGTGTGTGTGTGTAATATACAATTATATATAGTTGGTGAATGTGAAATTCTGTACAAAAGTGTTAATATTAACTTATGTGACATCAGCTATACTATATCTTTATTTTAGATTGATGATCTATTAGCAGTGATTTTATTATCAGCCACTTATATTTAAAGAAGTATGTCTAAGTAGCTGTTCCAGTTGGTTAACCTTGTCCATACAAAACCTACTTTGAGCTAAGATTTCTCTAAGATTTCTCTCCACTGCTATGGGGCACATGATTGAAATAGGAGATGAATGGCACACTGAAAAAATGACCTCCCTGACTTCAGGAGAGAGAGACTTCAAGCCTCTGGTTTTGCAATGCCAGTGCAGGCAGAGCTTGAGCGTGTGGAGCATGTAAAGACTGAACTTCATACAGGTGTATTCAATTGCCATGGCCCGGGTTATATATTTTAATAACATTATTTCAAACATATTTTGAATTTCATAAATGCTTACACACATGCTGGAATTAGCTAGATGTTTTTCTTTTTTCTTTTTGGTGTGATTTTTACATTTTTTCTTGGTTCTGAAGAACTAGTTGCATTGCTCATCATGTGGATTTTGCTAAAACTTTATTCTAATGTGGTCTATAAAACATATGAAAATAATTTTTATTTCCGACCCTAGCTCACATAGTTTTAGAAGTAGGTGCCAGCTCCACTATGCTTGCATATTGCCAGCTTTGCCACTACCATAAAAAGGAGTTTTCTTCTCTGGCAGATATATGTGAATCCCATAGAATATGCAGAAGTGTGCAAAGGTAGCTTTACAGTTGTAATACAAATAAATAACCCATCAATTAATAAATAATAATACAAGAATAAACTCTGTGTTCCTTGTATTGACAACTGTAAAACTACTTTTGCCCACCTCTGCACTGATCAATTCTTCTTGCATCTTTGCCCCTTTTGTGACCCAAGTAATTTGGAGGGATGGGGATACTCTGAGTAACCACCTTTGAGCACCAAGACTAGAACTTTTGGAAGGGGAGGAGGAGAAATCCCCCAAAGACAAAAGAGGAAGAAAAAGGAAAAAGCATAGTGGGCAGACGAAACTGTCACATGGCTATTTAATGTGTTCAACTTACTCTGAGACTGTGTCCTAACCTTTTCACTTTTGTTCTTGCCTGCTACTCCCTACTCTATCCAGGTCAGCCTCTAAAACGCAAGCCTGAGCATATGTTTCAGCTCACAACCCCTCAGTAGCCCTCGTTGTACTTAAGGAGTACAAGACCACATGGTTGCATGATCCACTAACCTCCGCATGACCTCGCTTCAGCCTTGCTTCTCCAGTTTTATTTCATCCCACAGTTGTCTCACTCTCCAGGCACCAACCCTCCTGCCTTTACAATGTTCCAGTACACTGACTTCACATTTAAGGGAGTTCTCACATGCTCCTCACCTGGGTAGCTACACATTCTTTACATCTAAGCTTAAATGTCACCGAAGTCATTCCTGATGTGTTACTCTAAAATTGCTATTTCTCTCTCATCGCATCCTTCATGGCAGCTATCATAAATGTTTTTGGGGATTATTTCATGTACACCCCTTCTGCCCCCAACCCTGCTAGACTCTAAGAACAATAAAAGGAGGCAATAACTATTTTATTCAAATCTCTTTCTCCATTGCCTACCTTGCACAGTGTCTGATACAAAGCAGGTGATTAGCGAGACTTTTGTTGGATTAAAATAGAGTGCTCACTGTACATAGAACTGAGTTCTTTCCTGCTTACCTCCAAGATTAATTTTATATCACTCCTACTTTTATTTGATAGGCCACCAACACCCTTCCAATGAATTATATTTTTGTTTATGTTATCCAGAGTGGGTTTCTACTGCTTATAACCAAAACAGCTACTTTGAGTGTTACAATCCTTAGCAGGAAACAGATTTTCAGGAGCAGCTTGGAGGCAGTAGGGAGCCATTTTTTCTTACAGTATTCTCTAGGTCCTCAGTCTCTGCTGTTTCTTGTTTCCCCAATCCTTTCCTCGACTGCCTCTACCTGCTGCCTTACAGAAGACCCTAAACTAATCCTAATGGAGACAAGAAGAGTTTCACATCCTCAGCACTCTGGCACCCAGCTCTCCAACCCAACTGAGCTACTTTAGCTGCAAATTTGAAAATGTGCCTATAACCTCAGCCCTTGGGGAATGGACATGTTTTGTTCCTTCTCTTTGGAAAGACAGTCTCATGCTGCAGACCACACTTCTCTCTTCCACTGGTTCACTTTTCACTTATCCCTTGAGTCTGCGATTAGACATCACCTCTTCTGGGAAGACCTTTCTGCTTCAGAGATTGTGTTACATGTCCTTTCATGTGTTCCCACAGTCCCTTGTACTCACCCCAATTATCATACTTCCAAGCTGTGTAATTGCTTATTCGTGTCTTCTCCCATCATCTTCCGTGGCCACAGCACTGTGCCCCATACATGCCCAATGCCTTGGAGCCTAATACTTAATAAATATCCAATAAATATGGGAAGAATGCAAAAAGTAAAAAAGAAAACTTTCAAAATTCCTCAGTATCTATTTGCCTATTAGAATTCTTATTTTCTGCAATATATACATGAACTCATACTCACACACAATTACACACACTCACCCTACACAACTTGCCCTTGTCCATATTGGCTGGCATATGCTTTTCTTCTCCTTGACCCCTGCTTCTACCTGCATCTTCATGGTCAGCTGCTGATGGAGGAATGATTTCTCATATACCTATCAGCCATATATGTGGATATTCTAGAGATCCCAATCCTTACCTAATATACACACCCTGACTACTATAGTGATAAGGTAAACTATGTAATATGTTGGTAGTGAGGATGAGGAGAAAGAGACATAAAGATCAGAGTAGAGAATTTTGGTGACAATTTCGCTGCGTTGAAGAAGAAAGTAATTAAATGTAGGAAGGTCTGTGCAAGAATACAGTAATGTTATGGGTGCAGCAACCTAATAAAAAATGTAATCAATGCACAGATTTCAACCTTTTGCCCAGAGTATCTTTATATTCTTACAGAATCTTCACTAAGAGATTTCTCTGTATTGCAGAACTGCTTCCCAGTGTGTCCGATTGGTTCAGTATCTGTCTGAAAGTAATTGAAGATTTATTAAGATAGCGTTACAGGAACATGGCCTTGTCCAGGATTTCTAGAACTGTATTTGTAACTTTCTCCTAAGATGTAGTTATGAAACTTCAGTATTAATTCAGGATTGTTTCATTTATTTTTTATTGAAACAATGCAATTAAAGGACATATTGAAAATGCCATTTGTATTAATTAAATTATGAAATATTAATTTTTAGAAAAATGACTTGACTGGTATATATTGATGCTAAAGTGGGGCTGGCTCTAAGTTATATAATAATTCAGATTTTTATTTTTGAGAAGTGGGGAATAAGACTATTGAACAAAAAAGAATCGGATGCTTTCTGGGGCCAAAATATGATAATTGGCAATATTATTTTTATAGGTGGCATGAGAATTATTTGACATCAGTTTTATTTTGATTTTAGTCATTAAGAACATTGTATGAGTATATTTGAATATTTTGTTTTCTTAACTTACTTATGTTATAAGAAGGTGTAAAGTATTTTAAGTAAAACAGAATGACTATGGGACCCATGGTCTACATTTCAGACAAAGAAGGGTATTTCCGAATTCCCTCTTGAGCAAAAGAGCCTACAGTAAAGTACTTTGAGTTCCTTTGCCTTCGAAACCCTTTAGTATGCATTTTATCCTTGGGACCACTTATATGTTTTGCTGTATTGAAATTTTCATAAAACAGTAAAATGTGTCAAAGCCATGCTAATACTATAGAAATACCTTAAAATATTTTTTCAGCAAAGTCTCTATATTTTCAAAACCATTTGCATTCTGACTATCTCAGACTGGTAAACAGAGTAAGGATATAAAATATTCTATCTTGTACCATTCATCTTCCAAATAGACTCTGAGTGAATAGGAAGCTATTAGTGTTATTTACTGACAGATATCAGAGTTGGCTAGCTATTTAAATTGCTTCCAGCTTGATACCATTCTAGGGCATTTTCCTTTGCTCTCCCAGAACGTTTCAGAATATATGGTTGCCATTTTTTTTTTTTACCAAAAGTCTAGAAAATAAGATTAAAACAATGTGAATAATCACAATATCCCTTTTAAGTATTATGACTTCCAAAGAGTGGACACAGGTTTCCAGATCACTGTAACTTTTCCCTTTACCCTGTTCCTGATAATGAGAGCCAACCTTAAATATTCAGAAGGTTCCCATTGTTTGTCATGTCCGTGGCCTAATTCTTAGCCCAATGCTTTCCACTCAGTTAACCACTTTAGAACATTAACACGTCTACAACAACTGGGTAGGTTTGGGATAGGACAGTGAGGACACTCATGATGCTTCCTCACGGTGAGCTCTGTGAGATGCTCTAAGGAATATATTTCTGATAAAGCAACTCTGTAATTATGGCAGCAGAAACTTCTCTCAGATGTTGCCTGGAAGGACTATAACTGACATTCAAGTTCACCACAGCACAACTTTGGGAAGAATAATATTTAAGGTGCTTGTTTTAGAAACTTGTGGTGCCATCTTGCCTACTGAATATGGAACTTGGCAATTTTGACTTTCTTTTTCTTTTGATGAGAACAGACTTGGGTAGTTTATTTATCACATGGGTGTAAGCAGGATGGTAAAATATTTTGTGAAAAGATTAATTGAGATACTAGCATGTGTGTGTGTGTGTGTGTGAGAGAGAGAGAGAGAGAGAGAGAGAGAGAGAGAGAGAGAGCGAGAGAGAGAGGAGACAAGAGACTAAACAAAAAATTGCAGATAGTTTAAACCATCTATACTAATAAATAGGTAATATGCTTAATTAGACCAGACATCTTCTGGATGACCTTCCGGACAAAGCCATGGTAGCAGAGCCAAGGCAGAGGCAGTTAGGGGCAATCAGGCCAGGAGGGGAGAGCAGTTAGGGGTATCAGGCTGGCAGGGGAGAGCAATTAGGAGGATCAGGCTGGCAGGGGAGAGAAGTTAGGGATCAGGCTGGCAGGAGAGAACAGTTAGGGGGATCAGGCCAGCAGGCAGGTGAGCAGTTAGGAGCCAGTGGTCCCAGATTGTGAGAGGGATGTCCGATAGCTGGTTTAGGCCTGAGGATCCCTGGGCCTAAACTGGCAGTCGGACATCCCCCGAGGGGTCCCGGATTGGAGAGGGTGCTGGCTGGGCTGAGAGACCCTCCCCCCCGCCGCATGAATTTCGTGTACCGGGCCTCTAGTAAATGTCATAATTAAATATTGAGTCCATTTATTATCTCAGGCATTTTTCTAAGTGCTTTACATACATCAAACTCTATGGGGTTGGTGGTATAATTATACTTATTTCCCAGGGGAAGAAGTAGAAGACTAAAGGACCAAACACTATGCCCAATGTCATCTGATTAGTTGCAAAGCCATGGCTGAACTGATGCCGTCTGCCTTCAGTGCTGATGCTCTTAAGCCCCGGGTTAGCATAATAAGCGGTACACTGGGCTTATTTCTGACAGGATGTATTTTACAGTGGAAAGACCCCAGACTTGAAATTTAGTCCTAAGAGCTAGAATGCAGAAACAACATCAACAATATTTTTTAAAGAATTTCAGATTAAGACACTAGTACCCGAACGAAAGGGCACTGTCCATCTGTCCTTTCCCTACTTGACTTGCTCATGATTCAGTGTCCTAGCAGAGAGCAGCTCTTAGCCAATTTGAGATCGGATGCCTGCTCCTGGTATGTGCCAGGCAGTACAAGAAGGATCTTGCACTCAGAGTGCTCAGTACCTCAGTTATCACCCACTAAGACCATACATAGTATTTGGTGAGATAATTTTCCAAGAAAGAAAATCACCGGGTTAACATTAGAAAGGGGACATGGATGTGAAGTGGTTAAAAACTAACAAATATTCGTGACACTGGTCATCTTTCCACCACCTATAAGCATTGGCATCGGCTATCAAATTTTCTAAAATAAACATTTATTGTCTACAAAGCCAGGTCATGCTCTTAAGTTTAAAAAAGTTCATTACTCTTTAAAAACATTTACTGACTTAGCAAAAGTAGACCACTATGTATCTAAGGTGCCAGAGGTTGATAGGTCAAGAAGCAAGGAAATCTACAAATAGTCTATAACAGCCAGTCTTTGTTATCAAAGAGCCAGCATTTCTCAACAGTGTTCTGCCTTTCTCTATGACCTTTTAGTTCTTCTGGCTAAGGTGCCAATTAGGTGCTAATGTGCCATTACCACTTCAGTGTAACACTGTTTAGGGACTACTGGTCTTCTAACAACAAGTGCCAGCCTCCAGGGTTGTTCACAGACAGTAGTGGTAAAAGTAGCCCATGAGAGACAGAGAGGAACCCAGTGAGGAGGCACCAAAGCGAGGAGCAAGTGAAACCCATTCACATGCACAATGGGCTGCTAAGATAAAAATACTAAATTGTTTAATTAATGACATATACACAAATGCCAATGTATACACCAGACATGTATAAATACACCATGTATTTATAACCTGTTAGGGTATATACATTATTATTAACTCATTGTCTACACATTTATCTTCAAGCATGTCCATCCCTTCCAGTTGTAAATTGCTACGAAGCCTGTATACATTACTATTGTTAGAGACAAATGAACATTTACTTTAACACAATTTGCAATGTCAAAGTGAAAAGAGCTCTGGTGAGAATAAGGTGAGGATAAGGAAATGCAGCTGTCACTATAGCTCATAGCACCTTAAGTCTTTAAAAAGACTTAATCAGCTGGTGTGTCTCAAAGGTTGAGTGTCGATCTATGAACCAGAAGGTCATGTTTCTATTCCAGTCATGGCACATACCCAGGTTGGGGCTTGTCCCTGGTGTTGGCGTGCAGGAGGCAGCTGATCAAGGAGTCTCTCTCATTATTGATGTTTCTCCCTCTCCCTCTCTTTCCCTCCCTCTCCTTCTCCCTCTACCTCTCTCCCTTCCTCCCTGAAATCAATAAAAAAATATATTTTAGAAAAGGAATAAGGCAGTCCCAAGCCTAGCTCCCACTAAACAATAGAAGTATAAAGCGAGCAATAAAAATGCATGTCATATTTGGAAAGGTAAAGAAGTAGTTGAAGGATGACTAGGTTAAGAAAAAGAGATGAAGGCAGGCATGGATATGTAGTTAGATATATAGAGCAGCACAGTGGAAAAGAAAATGACTGCTTGGCAGAATAAATTCAAACATGACAACCTTATAAAATAAGCCATGAAAACACGAGACTCTATGATAGAGTTGTGAGGAATAACACTGTATCTAGCATCCCTGCTTGAGTTCCCATTATGTCGTTTAAACACCCTGGACCTGAAATGTTCAAACATCTTCCTTTTGCAATGATTCTCTCCTGAGAACTCCCTCTAAATGCACGAGGAAGAATATACTCACTTTCTAGGTAATTGTTTTGTTATAGGTTTTCTTTCGGGTGGCTTGTTGCCTATTTGGGAACTTCAATAGGAAGTAGAACACATTTATTGAAAGACAGTGATGCTTTCTTCTTCATGCCTGGAGACGATACATCCTCCCCTTGGTGAGTTGGCATCACGCGGAGTCAGAAACAGATGCTAGGACAGAGTCGAGTTTTAAAGGAGATTCAGGTCGCATCTTACTCTTGCAGAAAGCAGATCAGTCCCAAGTCAAGTTTAAAGCTCATTAAGTTTTTGCTGATGGATGGGGAAGAGCTTGGTTGATGAATAGAGAGCAAAACCCAGGATGTCAGTGTAAATTAGGAAAAGGCAATAATACCAGTTGTGTTGAAAGCCTAGGATATCTGAAATTGTTAGGGACACAGAAGATAGTGCTTTGCATGTAAGTGAGTTGAATCTACACTTCGGGTTTTGTAAAATCAGCACAGCAAAGGCGCCAATGAACAGGGCTTTGTTCTCTCATTCAAAGGCTGTGATTGTTCTACTTTGGTTCCCAGACTTCTCTGTTGTGCAAAGACAGGAAGGTGATTACAAATGTAGTACGATTCTAGACAGGGACCGCAGAAAGACTGATCTCTATGAAGAGGTTCCAATTCTGCAGTAGCAGTGTCTAAGCCAAGTGTATAAACAAAGTTTGAAGACAATAACGACTACAGAGGCCAGATGGGTAACAAAGTACATGAAGTCAGGTGAAGAGCACATGCCCCATCTCCAGGGGGAGCTCTGAACCAGTTTGTTCTTACTGTTGCCACCAGGGATGGTGGGTCCAAATTCTCAAGCCTTCTGAATTTTCAAGTAAAGCCAAATCTGTATTTTTATTATAAAGTTACCTACGTTTTTATTGGGGATCAATTCAGTTCATCTGTATATTAGGGTGGTTCAAGCAGTGGTGAGGCCAGGGTGGAAGTACTCATTGCCCTAGTAATATACAGTCCAGATGAACAGTAGAAAGTCAATAATACACCCAATGGTTAGTGTGAGCAATGCGCTTTTTGTCAGGGTTATCAGTGAATCCCAGTAGACTATGACCAGAGGCTAAGGGTACTGGCATCCATAAAATATGATCCTGAAAAATGAAAAGTAAAATAATGCTTTAAATGATTAAGAGACAGAAGCAATAGGTCAGTAAAACTGACATCAGATAAATTCTGTTGCAATTCAAATACAGCGTAATTATTCACCTAATGCTATATAGCATCAACCTATGCATTGAGACCTTGTGAACATTTTGACAGAAACACAGTTGTTCCAGGAGTGCTTGACATACCACTATTATTCCATGACAAGTAAAGCAAATAAAAATGTTAAAAGATTGTAAAGGATTTGAGCAATATAATTAATAAAGATGAAATAAAAGACAAATATTAAAGATAGTGTCTGAAAAATAGAGAAATATACCTTTCTATTAACTTTTATATACTAACTATGAAGTTCATTAGGTAGCACTTTAAAAAGAAAAAAGAAAAAAGGGAAATGTAGCTCCAGAAAAGAAATACGTTATCTAGTCCAGATTCTCTGATCAGAAGGAAATCTGTGCAGTGATTTAATATGGGCTTGTATCCTTTGGTTGAAATCTCTAAAGGGAGAGAAATGATTGAAGTCAAGGGAAGGGTAATTGATAGAACAGTTCTTGGAGGAGGCTGGATACTATAATATCCATAGTGCAAATGAGCAATAGTTTTAACAAGACGGCTACCTATTTTGTGCAGCTACGAAGATATAAGTACCACTGCGTTAAGGAGGGGAGGAAGCAAGGTAAAGCAAGTTGAGGGAGTTTTGATGGAAAAAGGTAGTCTTTTCTTAGTGATATAGGCTGTGGGGAGAGAAGGGTGGCATGGTGTGTTGGTAGGAATAGTGGTGATGTTAGGGCAAGCAACTGGTGATTGAAAATAGTGAAGGGTCATGTGTCCTGACATCATGGTGGGTAGAAAATTAACTGTGGGGTTGGGAGTGTATAAAAACCATAGATTTTGTATTATTTGCGTAATGAAACAAAAACACACACAAAAGAAAAAAATATTTTCTTCTTTATAAAGTGCTGCACATCTTCAAATCAACATTAGACCAGCACAGCCCTCAGCTTTGGCATGAACGAATTGCTGTCTCTTTGATGGCCTTCCGGCATGGTAAGCTATGTAGTAGCATGCAGTAGTAAAAAAATCCATAACCTGAAGAGCTAGCAGACTACGGTTTGAATACCAACTCTATCAATTGTAAACTTAAGTAAGCCCTTCAACTAAAATAAATCTCAGTTTCCTTACCGGTAAAATGGGAACAATAATATTATTTACATAAATGCTGTGCATTGTTATGAGAAGCAAATATACATAAAATTAGTTTGTAAATTTCAAAAGCCTTAGACAAGTGCAGTGTTACTGCATTTTATAGCTACAATCCATGGGCAGGGGGGCAAGAGGCTTTCAAAATTACAAATAAACAGTTATAAAATCAGAAAGAACTTGTTCGTAGTCAAGGTTATCTAATATATTCACCAGAACAAAATAATAGGTTTTTAAAAATTGTTCAGCCTTGGCATCCACTGGATAAAAGGGTCACCTTTGTACTTAGTTAATTGAGTATTCTGACGCAGGCTGGCACCAATGTTAGCTTCTTCCTGCAGGAGTTAAAGTGACAAAGAATTCTATCACGGGCAGAGCTTAGTCATAAAAAACTGAGTCACTTAGATTTTTATTTACATTAAGCCTTCAGGCCAAACCCAAATCCTCACTTCCTGACAGCAGTGTCAGTTGCACAGAGGAAAATACTCTAACTGCACTTGCTATTGTTTACGCTGTTGTGTTATTTTAAAGAGTCATTCTGGCAGGGATTCAGCTGAAAGATAGGAGAAATCATGTCTAAGACAATAACCATAAATAAAACATGAAATCTACAAAATAGACTGTTTGATGCATAGCTGGCCTGAATACTGCAGCAACCTGGAGCAAAACAGCTGGATCACAAAGCCAGCAATAGCCTCACAGAAGGGCTAGTCCTCACAGGAAACCGAGAGAGAAATTGGGGGAAGATGACTGTTGTTCCTACTGGCAAGTTTTTCATTTGTGCAGTTTCTACTCTGTGGAATTGTTCACAAACTAATTTTGCATAGTCCAACCAAGTGAATTTCACAACTTATCTTAAGGAATGCTGGTAGCATGTGGGCTGTTAGAGTTATACACTTAAAGGAAGAATTTCTTTTTTTTTTTTTTAATTTAGTGCATTGCACTTCAGATTTTATGTCAAAAATGTAATTATCAAAATATAATATATCAAAGATACAATCCTATCTAAGAATAGACAAATATGCAAATTGACCATGCCTCCGACACATCCACAAGCCACGCCCACAAGCCACGCCCACCATCCAATCAGAGCGAGTATGCAAATTAACCCAAGCCAAGATGGCTACAGCCACAGAGAGCAAGGTTTCCTACGTAACAGAGGAAGCCAAGCTTTCCGCCTGCTCTTGCCAGGCCTAAGCCTCCACTCAAGCTACAAAGTTTCAATTATAGAAGGTAAACAAATTCAAACAAATGGCGGCAGAATGGAGCTTGAGAGGGCAGGCCAGGGTTGCCGCCGGCAACAGGGGAAGCAAAGCTTTCCGCACACCCTGGCGGGGCCCACCCGCTTAAGGCAACAAAGTTTCAATTATAACCCCAATACAAATGGCTGCCGGCCTCGGAGGGAGCCCCAGGCTTGGCTCCGCTCCAGGCTACAAAGTTTCAATTGTAGAAAGAAAATAAATTCCAGATACCAGGGCCTCTGCTTGGGTTGCCAGGGGACGTGGCCGGCCTGCAAACCACCACAGGCCCCTCACTCAGGCCGCGCCACACCCCAAGGGAACCCCCACCTGATCCGGGATGCCCTTCAGGGAAAACCAGCTGGCCCCCACCCCTGTACCAGGCCTCTAGACTATCCAATAAAAGAGTAATATGCAGATTGATCATCACTGCAACACACAATATAGCTGCCCCCATGTGGTCAAAGATCCTGCCCCCATGTGGACACAAGATGGCCACCACAAGATGGCCAGCAGGAGAGGGCAGTTGGGAGGCACCCGGCCTGCAAGGGAGGGCAGTTGGAGGTGATCAACCCTGCAGGAGAGGGCAGTTAGGGGTGACCAGGCTGGCAGAGGAGGGAAGTTGGGGGCAAACAGGCTGGCAGCAGAGTGGTTAGGGGGTGATCAGGCTGGCAGGCAGAAGTGGTTAGGAGCAATCGGGAAGGCAGGCAGGCAAGCAGTTTGGAGCCAGCAGTCCTGGATTGTGAGACGGATGTCCGACTGCCCGTTTAGGACTGATCCCACCGGTGGGATCAGTCCTAAACGGGCAGTCGGACATCCCTCAAGGGGTCCCATATTGGAGAGGGTACAGGCTGAGCTGAGGGACAACCCTCCTCCATGCATGAATTTTGTGCACCGGGCCTCTAGTTACATATAAACAGAAACCACTGCCAAGAGCATGTAGATAAATATCAACATTTTTTGAATTTATATATAACTTCTGAACATCTTTTCCTCTTAGGCATTTAAAATACAGATTTCAGTAATTTTCTGAGCAATTAACAAAAATCAGGCCTAGTGTAATGTGCCTTGGCATAAAGCATCACATTTGATCTGTGAAAAAATCCCATAAACTAGAACAGTGGTCGGCAAACTCATTAGTCAACAGAGCCAAATATCAACAGTATGACTGAAATTTCTTTTGAGAGCTGAAAACCGATTCTGTGCACGGGCCATGAAGTTTCAATCGTACTGCACGTGCGCGCCCGCATGTGGTATTTTGTGGAAGAGCCACACTCAAGGGGCCAAAGGGCCGCATGTGGCTCGTGAGCTGCAGTTTGCCGACCACTGAACTAGAGGAATCCTTCCAAAATGCAGAGGCTCTGTCCCTTTGGGGTGATGTAGCCGTACAGATCATGCACTGCTTAGTCCATGTCCAGATTCTCAGGAGATTTGTTTGTTGGAAGAGCTGCTCACTACACCATGGAAGTCAGGGTTAAAGGATCACATTCCTAGATCAAAATGAGGCAGGATGGGAAGAAGTTAGGGAAAACTCCTGACGAGTGGAATGAGAAAGTAGGAGCAGACATCACAGGCCAATAAGATACTAGGTCCTCTCACCAGAGCCCCCAACTCCACACATGATCACTAGGAAATCATTTATGGCAGGACTCCCCTGTGGTGGTCACAGAAATCATCAACAAGAACTTGTAACTGGACAAATCAGTGGGTCCATGCTGCCTGTTACTACTCAAGCCAATTAAGCAGAGACAGGGTTGAATCATATATGAGGGTTTCAATACTGCCGGCAATATGAGAGAGCAGCAGGTCATGCACCCCACCATAAGCCAGATGTTTATATTGGGTAGAAGGACAAAGTTTACATGAGGAAGTAAGCAAACAGGTATGCCAAATGGGCAGTTTACAGGTAAAGGGGGCTGGAGATTTGCAATGGCCTGATGGTATGCAAGGGCTGGGGTCTTCAAAGGGCTGGTGATTCTGGTTTCTGCAGCAAAGTTGTTAATCTTTCCATGAAAATAGGCAGCTCCAAATGGGGAGGATGGGCTGCATCTAGAGGTGAGCTCCCAAGTCTTACATGCAGCTGCCAGCCAGGTTAGAATGTGCCTTTTTTAATCAGAATAAAACAATCACAGTTAACAGAGCATGATTAATATTTCTTACAATTATAGTTGGTTCCAATATTCTAATTCTGCCCCTATCAGACTGGCTAAAACCAGATCAATCCAAGATGGAGGAAAAACTGACCAGAGAACAACCCCAAAGCTCATTATACCATCATTACAATGAAACTGACACCACAAATAGAAGGGAGGCCAAAAGGGATAAACACAATGCAACTTCTGGAATGGGAAACATTAGGAACAAGACCCCTCCCAACCAGAACACGGGGTCACAATTTGGTGCCTCAAAATTCAAAAACAACCCACCCTTGTTAACACATAAAATCTCAAGAACTGACTGACTTGGCATGCAACTCACTCACGAATTCACCTGCACCCACCTGGATATATACTTTTTCTATATATATATCTATATATCTGTGTGTGTATATATCTATATATATATATATCTATACATCTATACATCTATACATCTATATATCTATATATCTGTCTATCTACACACACACACACACACACTAGTGGCCCAGTGCACAGATTCATGCACATTGAAAGAAAATTAATTAGAAGGCGGGACTGGGCAAGACAGGCCGGACATGCCCTGAAACCAACCTCCCGCAGTTCCTCCCTGGCCAGCTGCACCTGGGGTGGCACCATCGCTTGAAGGGCATCTGTGGTCACCGCAGCTTGGTAGTAAACCAGATTCAGGGCCAACAGTGTCCCAGCAACAACATAACTCATGGCTGAAGGTGGAATCGTGCCCCGTGAGGAATTGGGCTCCCTCCTCTCTGGTTCTGGGTGTGTCACCCAAGAACCACAGCTGCCAAGTCACTGCAGCTGCCAAATCACTGCAGCTGCCAAGTCACTGCAGCTCCTGCATTGAGCATCTGCCCCCTGGTGGTCAGTGTGCGTCATAGCTACAGGTTGGAGCATCTGCCCCCTGGTGGTCATGGAGCATCAGATGGTTGGAGGGTCACTTAGGCTTTTATATATATATATAGATTATTGATTTCAGAGAGGAAGAGTGAAGGGGAGAGAGAGAGAAACATCAATGATGAGAGAGAATCACTGATTGGCTGCCTCCTGTATGCCCCACACGGGATTGAGCCCACAACCCGGGCATATGCACTTGATCTGAATTGAATCTGGGACCCTTCAGTCTGCAGGCCGACGCTCTATCCACTTAGCACAGTGATTGGCAAACCACGGCTCGTGAGCCACATGCAGCTCTTTGGCACCTTGAGTGTGGCTCTTCCACAAAATACCATGGCCTGGGTGAGTCTATTTTGAAGAAGTGTCATTAGAAGAAGTTTAAGTTTAAAAAATTTGGCTCTCAAAAGAAATTTCAATCGTTGTACTGTTGATATTTGGCTCTGTTGACTAATGAGTTTGCCGACCACTGACTTAGCAAAACCGGTTAGGGCTTAATATCTTTTTATTGATTTCAAAGAGAGGAAGGGAGAGGAGGGAGAGAGAGAGAGATAGAAACATCAATGATGAGAATCATCCATTGGCTGCCTCCTGCACACTTTACACCTTATAGTGAGGATCGAACCTGCAACCCAAGCATGTGCTCTGATTGGGAATCAAACCATGACCTCCTGGTTCATGGGTCAATGCTCAACCACTGAGCCAGACAAGCCAGGAAGATGTCTACTTTTGCATCTTTCACAGTGGCGCCCTATGAGAATTGCAACCAGTGGGGCAGTGGGCAGCTCAACCCCTGATCCTTTTTCCAGGAACCCACGGCCTAGTCTCCTTTTCTCTATGTGAATAAAACTTGATTTCATTCTCACTCAGACTTGTTCTTGAATTCTTTCCTGGGAGTTAAGAGCCTGGAGTCTGGGATCATGTCTGGGCTGCACCAGCCCCAGCATAAGGAGTATATCTAAAATAAGATTTTTAAGAGCCACAGAAATATATTTGACTTCCTCTCCTCATTGATAGTAATTCACATTTAAAGACAATTAGCAGATATTTCTTCAGGTGGAATGGGAGAATCTAAGCTCCTAAAAATATATTTTACTATTGAGACAGAAATTCCCAGATAGATTTTCCTAAATTCATATTTTCCCACCACTGGAATGACTTGAGTGTTCCTCTGTCAATAGATAAAAGAATATAAAAAGTATATACATATAGTTAACATTATTGTACCAATGTTAATTTATTATTTTTGACAAATATGTCATAGTTATAGAAGATGTTATTAAGGGAACTGGGAAATGCAATGTGGGAACACTGTACTATCTTTGTACCTTTTTGTAAATTTAAATTATTTCAAGGTATGCATTTTAAAAATCATATAAATACTATATGTCAGCCAAGGGAAAAGAGAAAGTAAAGCACTCTGTGAGAAAAAAATAACTTATTTTTCTATTTATAAAAAAAAGCAGCATGAAAGGAGTTATGAAAGGTTTGGGAAACAAAAATTGTGTGCCAAAAATATGGCAGTGACCTAACTGGTTTGGCTCAGTGGTTAGAGCGTTGGCCTGCGGACTGAAGGGTCCCAGGTTCGATTCCGCTCAAGGGCATGTACCTTGGTTGCGGGCATATCCCCAGTAGGGGGTGTGCAGGAGGCAGCTGTTCGATGTTTCTCTCTCACCGATGTTTCTAACTCTCTATCCCTCTCCCTTCCTCTCTGTAAAAAATCAATAAAATACATTAAAAAATATATATATATGGCAGTGTAATGTGTTGATTCTGGAATTGTTACTGGAGGAAATAGGTTCTTCAAGGGTGCCAGGGGAAAACAATTTCACGGACACTCATATAGGAGGAGTTTTAAGCAATAGTAGCAAGAGTTATTAGAGCAAAAAGTGATAGTACACTCTCAGAGAGGCAGAGAGTGGGCAGGCTAAAAAGCATTGGCTGCGTTGAGGTCCTTGCTAAGCTTCCTTATGTTTCCTTGGGTTTTGGAAAGAGCAGGCTTTCTTTCAAACTATCCCATCTTTTTCCTGGGCTTGTACGTGGGCTCTTCCCTATCCAGTCTCTTTCCTGGATGTTCTGGGGGCATGTGCCCATAATCTATCCATCTTTTTCCCAAATTTTCCCAGGCTTGTGCCCTCCCCCTTGCAATGTCGCCATGTTGGCTGCTACTGTGCATGCCTCACAGTTCTGCTTCTTCATTTGGCTTGTACTGGGCATGCACTCTGTAAAAGGCATACCCCCTCCCAACTTCCTCCCTCCCCCTGGGTGGCTGTAAAGCTATCATTCCTGCCATAACTTGGCAAGATACTTGGCTCCATTTGGCAAAACTAGGCAGGTGACTCCCAGTTACTACAGGGTGAGTGTTCCCTTTGAGCCCTCCTCTTCTGTTAATTACCTAACTGTAACCTAACAGAGTCAGACTGCTTGGCTTCAAATCTCTGCCACCCACTGACTTGTAGACCTTGGGAAAATTACTGAATCCCTATTTCTTAGTTTTCTCATTTATAAAATGGTTATACTACTAGTACATACCTCTTATGGTGTATAATATGAAATATGTATCTGGACTTTGTCCCCATTTCCTGACACAGAGCTCCTAAAACCATTGGAAATCTTCAAGTGTTGGGAGTGTTTTTTGTTTTGTTGTGTTGTTGGTGGTGGTGGTGGTGGTTGTGTGTGTGTTTTTCTTTATGCTAATGAGATGACTGGTGGTTTGGGGTTCAGATAGCCTCAGGATTGAAGCTGGTTGCCAGGGAAGCCTCACCCTAGGGCTGAGGGGAGGTGAGGGTAGAAGAGCAGGATATTGAGTCAGTCATTACAGGCTGATGATTTAATCTATCATGCCTAAGTAATTAACTCTCTGTAGAAATTCCTAGGGTCTGGGATTGGGAGAGTTTCCAGGTTGCTGAACACATGGAGGTGCTGGGAGGGTGGCGCCCCTTCCCTGGTACCTTGCCCAACACCCCTTCCCTGATACCTTACCTACATAAAAAACTTGCTCTACATAAAAATATTACCCAGTATCTGCTTGGACCTCCCCATCACATCCAGGGGCCTATTTCCCGAGACTCCCCAATTCTCTTGCTGCCTACTCAAGACTACATAGAAATCAGCATCACATACTCTGCAATCGCTTTCCTCTGGTTATTCCTGAGTTACATCCTTTGTAATAGACTGATCATGTAGTAAGTAAACCATTTTTCTGAGTTCTGTGAGCCACTGTAGCAAATGATCAAACTCAAGGAAGGAGTCGTAAGAACCTCTGATTTATAGCAAGTAGGTCAGAAACACAGTGACAGTCTGGACTTGCAATTGGTATCTGAAGTGGGAGAAGCCTTCTTGGACTGAAACCTTAACAGTGGGATTTGACACTAAGTTTAATATGTCAGAATTAAATTAAATTGTAGGATACCCCACTGGTTTCAGAGAATTGCTTGGTGCAGAAAAAACTCTATGCATTTGGTGATCAGAAATGAAGTCTGAGTGTTGTGTGTAGAGAAGAAAAACAGAGAAATTTCCCTTTACAGCTGTTATGAAGACTAAATAAATATACATATTTAGCCCAGCCAGTGTGGCTCAGTGGTTGAGCATCGACCCGTGAACCAGGTCATGGTTCGATTCCCAGTCAAGGCACATGCCTGAGTTGCCGGTTTGATTCCCAGTGCAGGAGGCAGTCGATCAATGATTCTCATCATTACTGTTTCTATATCTCTCTTCCTTTGCCTTCCTCTCTGAAATCAATAAAAATATATTTTAAAAAATACATATTTAAAGCATGCCATAGAGTCTGATAATAATGAGTGCAATAAATCTATTTTATTCTTAATAATGTTATTTTTTATTATCCAACTCTGTTTTTTAATAGATGCCTGCTTCTTAAGTAGAGGATCCAATGCATTTCTTCTGATCTGGCTTAAAACACTATAAAAATTTGGCATTATTATCAGATCTTGACAAATGGGCCAATAGAGACTGAGGATTTACATTTGTTGCCTACTATGACCACCTAAGTAGAACATAGCAGGACCCAAACTAGTTGCTCTGACTTTAAGTTTCAGTGATCTTGCTACGGTCATGCTCTTTATAGTGAACTAGTAGCCCATTTGCAGGAAAATCCTGCAAGCGGCTGTTGCGGCCGCATGCGCTGCCGCTGCTGCCGCTGCTGCCGCTGCCGCCGCCTTTGCGGCCACCGCGCCTGCACCTGCTCACCACTGCCGCCCGCCCTGCTCCACCCCGTTCCACCCCGCTCCACCCCGCCCGGGCTTTTCCTCCCTCTTCCTTCTAAGTTGTCTTCAGTCTTCCCTCCTCCCTCCCTCAGCATATACAAATTAACCACCATCTTTGTTGGGTAATTTGCATACTTGCCCTGATTGGATGGTGGGCGTGGCTTTGGCTGGTGGGCGTAGCTTGGGCATAGTGAAGGTGTGGTCAATTTGCATATTACAATTTTATTAGGTAGGATTCTTGCCCTTTTCTTTTTGTAAGATATAGGAAAAAAAAACTTGCTCTACATAAAAATATTACCCAGTATCTGCTTGGACCTCCCCATCACATCCAGAGGCCTATTTCCCGAGACTCCCCAATTCTCTTGCTGCCTACTCAAGACTACATAGAAATCAGCGTCACATACTCTCTGCAAAGCCTTGGGAAGAGACACAGATCACTCTGAGCTGAAGGGCTTCCTGAGTGTAAGGGGAGGGGAACATCTCTCCTCTCTACCATCCTATTAATAAACTACATGGAGCATGGCACCTAGACAAATTAGCCACGCTACAAGACCTGCGCTTTGCTTAATTGTCAGACTGTAGTACCCTGGGGAGATGCATGGAGGGCCTTGCTACTTAGCAATCTTGTCATCCAGTGCCAGTCACATACTCAAGGCTAACAAGGAAATGCTGCACAGATGTTCAGATGGCTTATAGTTCACCCACTGCCAGTGGTCACTGCCCCTCCAGTGAAGAGCTGAGCGCTAAGATGTGTTGACAAAGCACAGTTTACAGCTCCTCAGAGTGAGGGAAGATTCCCAGCCATTTCGTCCACCATCATATGGTCTACTTAGGATCCTTCATCTAGGTCCCCTCATCGATCCCTGTTTCCAAGCTTTTATCACTGTTACGTGTCTTTGTTCATCTTTGTGGAGAGCAGTGTATTGATACCTCTTTAATTTATCATGTGTGATATGATGCTTGTTGGTTATGCGAAATAGGAGGTTGCCTGGTAACCGAGGTGTCTGTCAGCTTCCCAGGAAAGGGAAACTTATTAAGCAAGGCCCCCATTTGTGCAAAGTGGCTACATTTTCCTAGATGTTTCAGGTGGTAGATGTCCTTGGAGCTAAACCCATATCTTCTGACAAGACCAAGGCAATGAAATGGAAAATAGAAAATAAGAATACAATTAACTTTCCAGTGAATATAGTTTTAGTTCATTGATGCCCTGGTGCGAAGAGAGAGGAAGCAAGGACGTATTTTTTACTTAAATCCCCATGTCTGAATTCATCACTCTAATTGATGCAGTCAGGCTCCTTTAAAAGCCATCGCTTCAGCCCCATAGTCCATGCAGAGCCCAATTGACCTAGAGGGTAGTATTATGCTCAGTGAAATAAGTCAGACAGAGAAAGACAAATACTATATATTTTACTTATATGTGGAATCTAAAGAGCAAAAAACAACAACATTGAAATAGACTCATATACGGAGAGATCTATCGCTCTATCTAATGGTGGACAGAGGGAAGAGGGTGAGGGCTGGGTGAAAGAAGAGAAGGGGTTGAGAAGTAGAGATTGGTAGTTACAAAATAGTCATGGGATGTAAAGTACCGCATTGGTAATATAGTCAGTAATATTGTAATAACTGTGTGTGGTGCCAGATGGGTATTTGTATCTGGGGGACCATTTTGTAAAGTATATGATTGTCTAACCACTATGTGATACACCTGAAATCAATATGAAATAATATTGAATTTAAACTATATTTTTAACATTTAAAAATAAATAATGGAATAAGAAAAAATATATAGAGCCCCAGTTTTGTACCAGTTTAATCATTAGACTAGCACAATGACTTTACAGTTATAATAACTGGACATCTGATTTGTACCCTGTAACTAGAACCTGTTTAATTCAAAGTTTTAGTAATTGCCTGTGGTTTATAGTTCCTGCTTTGTGCCTTCCTTAATTTACTAGGTACATGCCAGAAACAGCAGAGGTACAACAATGAAAGACATAAGAAATTTACTGTAGATGTGTGTATGTATGTGTGTTGGGAGGGACATAAATGCACCCATATATTCATGTAATTTTATATCCATACATGTATTCATTAGCCTATGTATTGGTTGTATAAGATGTATTACAAGTGTAAAAAATGAGAATAAACAAGGTAGAGACCCTGCTCACAAGGAACTTAAACATCTAGAGAATGGCAAGAAAAGTAAATGTTACTGGTTTTGGGGTCCTTGGGTTCTCCAAGATGGAAACCAAGAAGAACCACCAGGGACATGTTTTGGGCACACTTTATTAAGCTTATGCTTGAGCACAAGGGGGACAGCAGAGAGGAAAGGAAGGTCTTCCAAACTGACTCCCTAAATGACTCTGCTTGGTCGATTTTATATGTTGGGGACAAGGTGGGCTTATGCAAGGTATAGACAGAATTTTCCATGTCAGGGTGGAGCTATCCGGTCGCTTAGCAACTATTTTTTTATGCCTGCACTATGAGGGCCAAGATGGCCATTGCTCACTGTCAACACCTTAGGATGGTCATGTATTGGTCAAACTGATAAACTGCTTCTGTGGAGTAGTGGTTTAGACATTTGCAAGGAGCTAAGTGGTTAGAAAGGGGATAAGAATAACTACTTTTACTTTTTTTTTCCTAAGAGGTAGAGGAGTGGTTGCATTCTTGGCATCAGCTTAGTTACTGCTGGCCATCTGGCATTTCTTTGGCCCCCAGCCCAAGTCCCTGTACTGTCTCATAAAGAGGCAATTATTATATTATATAACAAATACTCATGGGGAAAATAGATGCTGCTATGAAAACACATGGCTCAGACTTCAGACTTGAGTGGTTAGAAAGTGCTTGAGTGGTTTAAATGAAGGCCCTTGGACTGTGTGGCCACTTAACCTTGAGACCTAAAGATGAGGAGGGGAGTAATTAGGAGGAAATGGGGGTGACGGGTGAGATTTCCAGGAAGAGAAAGAGAGGGAAAGCGGGAGAGTAAGAGGAAGAGAAAGACGGAGAATGAAAGAGAGAGGAAGAGAGGGAGAGAGAGATACTATAAAACCATTCCTAGGCAGCATTGAGAAATCTGTTAACAGGCCTAAATTTATTGGGATTTTCTTCTGAAAAAATGTAAAACTTCAATATATACATTGGGAAGAACTTTGCTCTTTTTATGTGCGTTACTGAAATGTCTTCCTATATTCTCTGCCTGATCTTACTTTCCAAATACCTTGTCTTATAGGAAGCTTTCCCTGATGCTACAGGTTGGTCCTTGCCCTTCTTGGTGCTCTAGTGGAATCAGTGTATGTGTCTGTCTCTCTGTGAATGTGTGAACTTTTTGAGGGCAGGATTTTACCACCTTCAGAGCACAGTTCTTGAAAAAATCAACATTGATCTGAATGTCAGCTCCTTAGGCCCCCAGGATTCCCAAATCCTGAAGATGCCTAATGTCATCATCCAAGTTTGAAATGCACTTCTTCCTCTCAAGAGATCCACCCAAGGAGTTGGCCAGAGGAGCTGTGTACTCCAATGCAGTTCTCTCTGGGTTGAGGACGATGGTTAGTTAATCTTTCTAACCAGACTAGCTTAGACTAGAGATGAGCTACTTGCTTTTTTTCCGAAGCGTGAGGAGAGAGGTCATTTCTGAGCTCAGGCAAACCTTTGAACAATCCCAGTAGGTATGGAAAAGGAAAACTGAACACTACTCTTGAAGAACCTTTGATTTACAGTTTGGAGAAGGAGTGATTTATGTTGATGTGTGAAGTTGGTGAAACTGAGGTTCAAAGATATAAAATAAGTTACAGCTAATTCAGTATTTGGGCTGGCTAGAGATGAAGAGCTGTCAGACTCTGAAGCTTGATCTTCTACTCTGACTAGACCACACGGCCTCCCAAATCAATTAGCTCAGCCACCTGCTAGCTAATGAACAGCTTCATCATTACAGCCTGACACACTGGGCTGGAATTCTTGGCAGGCAACAAACAGCACGGGGAGTCTCTTGATTGCAGGAAATCTTCAGAAGTCCTCATCTGTGGTAACATTGTGCCTGAACACATGTGTTTGTCTCTGCACCTGTGTATGGGTTTAAGGGCTCCTGTGGGAGCTCTGGGGTGTTTCACTCCTTTTGCTTCTTCTGCATCTTTTATAACTAATTTTTTAAAGAATAATTTGTGATATTTTCTTTCCTTATGAGGCTCTCAAATGAATAAGGGTCATCGCCTGGTTCAATTATATTTGATCTGTATTTGCTAAATAATTAACTAAGCTTCTGCCCTCTTCTTACTAAATCTTTTTTTTTTTAATCTCTTCATAAAAGGTACAGAGAATAGGAGGGAATCTAACAAAACTATCATTTATAATGTTCTCTTCATGATAATTGGAAGAAAACTCTTAAGAACAAATTTTAGTAATTTGAATAGAACTAATATTGACACTAATGAATTAATAGGTAAAGTTTTTGAATTGCATCATTTAATGCCCACAAAGACTAACAGGAATTATGTAAATTCATGTTGATTATTTCTCTTTAACATGCTGCTTGTAAGTTACCAGGGAAAGTCAAATGCCAGGATTTAAGGATAGAAGTTAGAATTGTCATCTGTAAGGTACCAGTGGCAATAGTTGAGTTATTCAACCGTGGACAATTCCTAATATATCTTTCTCATCATATTCTAGGCTGTCAGAAGGCATTACAACACAGTTATTATATGTTAGTGTATTGACAGTCAATTCATAAGTGGATAAAATTGTTAGAATAATAAGTATATGTTTTGTAAGATTATAACCAGTGGGTATACAAATCTGTACTGCTAGTTAATATAATTATTAAGGAAATAACGTTGCCTTACATGTATGTGTGTGTATTATAACTTTTGTATCTAGAGAAGGAAGTGAAATTAAGTTCTCTACATTTCATTGACTAAAGCACAGAAGAGATTAAATAATTTGAGAATAGATTCAAACAAAAGTAGACTGGACAGCAGTTAAAATCATTGTTAAGACTTGGCCACATTTCCCATGAAGATTTAAAATTTGAAATCTCTTCAGATTAATGCATAGACACCATCCTTGTATTCATGTTTTCCAAACATTTAGCTTTGTTCTAGCCTTGCACTATCAATCCAATATTTGAATATGCTGAGCTTACTGGTATTTTCAAAAATGTATTCTATCTGATTACATTTCCTGAGTACGTTGGTATTATTTCCCCTCTTAAAAATGAGTTAGTTTGTGTCATCTGCCTGATAGGGTACCAGTTTCAGAAACTGATCGCAAATTATCTCTTTGGGGATTTATGAGTATAATAAAAGTCTATTTTATTTATTATCTAGAGCTATTCATACTATTACAGAGTACTTAGTATATGATTAATTATCATTGGAAGAAATGTCCTCACTTTTTAATTTTTGGACACTTGCCCAATTAAAACATTACTATATTAAAGAAGCTGAGAAATTGGAAACACTTGTGACCTTGGGATGGAGACATGCGCATGAGCAATTAAATAATCATCAGAGGTTGTTGTCAGAGCACCATAAAGGAAACCTTGTCTGGCAGAAAACATAAGAGATAACAATTAGAGAAGTTGTTAATCATATAATCAAGGATCAAACAATTAGATATCTATGAATTTCAACATATCTATCTTTCTACCTATCTATCTATCTATCTATCTATCTATCTATCTATCCATCCGGTGTCCCCCAAAAATGTATACACACACTTTGAAGAATTATAAAGGCAGTATTTATTAAAATGCATTTCATTTTCAAAATTGAGCTCTCAGCTATTAAAGTGTGTATACATTTTGGGGGATACCCTGTATATGGCATTTTACTGCTGGACATGAAAGCCAAAAACCCTGTAAATAATGGATGCATTTATCTCTACTCCCCCAAATCCCTCTTATCTGGCCCTTTCCCAAATCTTATCAATCTTATTTTTCCATTTATTTTTTAAATCTAGCCCATTTATTTCCACCCCTATTACCATTGCCTCTTAAAAGACTTTCGGCATCATTGCTTTATAGCATCACCATCTAGCCTTCTGACTCATTCTAGATCATTTACTAAATTACCTCCAGTGATTTTTCTAAACTACACATTTAATCATGGAATTCCCCTGCTTTAACATTTCTCATTTAGTAAAGCAGCATGTCAAATGCCTAAATAGGTCAACCAGGTACATAATTTAGTAAAAAAAAAAAAAAAAAAAAAGCAGCAAGCAGACTTTGATCAGCTGGAAAGCATGGATTACACCTAAAGAGGGCAGTAATTATTCATATCCAGCCCATTGTCATAGTACAGAATGTGGGTCTGGTATAGCCAGATGGTCTGATATTTTAAGAAAAGCCAGAAATTTGTGTGAAGTCTCTCAATGTTTAGAGGATTGCAGTGAATTAATTTTTTAATGTGTCTGGCCTAAAGGATAAAGTTAAAACTCTCCAGCATGTTAACAAGGACCTCCATTAACACCTCTTCAAATATCCTTTTTTAATGCCATCATAACAATGTACTCTTCAGGTAACCAATAAATTCTATTTGTTGATACCGGATAGTTCCAAGTGATTTTGTGTTTCTTTTAGTCCCCCCACCCCTCCCTTCCACTGCCTGCTAACTGTCTGTGTATTCTTAAAAAAAAAAATATATAAATATATATGTGTGTGTGTGTGTGTGTGTGTGTATGTATGTATGTGTGTGTGTGTGTATGTGTGTGTGTGTGTATCAGAGAGGAAGTGAGAGGGAGAGGGAGAGATAGAAACATCAATGATGAGAGAGAATCATTGATCGGCTGCCTCCTGCACACCCCACACTGGGGATTTGAGCCCACAATGCAGGCGTGTGCCCTGACCAGGAATAGAACCTCCTGGTTCATAGGTCGATGCTCAACCACTGAGTCATGCTGGCCAGACTGTCTGTGTATTCTTTATATTCAGATGGGACAATGCCTCCTTAGTCCCTTGCATATTATCACTCCCTAAAGTGTGCTATCTCTGTATCTCATCATTCTGCTTGCAATCCTGCAATTGCAATTGTATGTTTGTATTTCTATCTCCCCATGGCACTGTGATCCCTTTGGAATGAGAAACTGGTCTTACTCTTCTTTGTATCTCCAGCTTTAACCCAGTTGCTGACACGTCAGAGGTACTCGGTGGATATTGAGTAAATGAACTGTCAAAATGAATAATGTAAATATTTCCTAGGCCCTGTTTAGAAAATATGGATTTTAAGGACAAATCCAAAGAGGAAATTGAATCTCATATATTTTCGAGTTAATCGGAGTCCTATTGGCAGACAGAAGCCACACCGATTATTTGAGCAGGTGTAAGATTATTAAGTGGGTATCAGAAAAGACAAAAAGAGAACTGCAACATATCAAAGTAGCATCATTGTCAGGACACAGCCACAACTAAGACTGCAGAAGCAAGAGAAAGAGTTTGGAATTGTTAACACCTAGAGGCTTGGAAGAGGAGGAGTCTCATGGAATGAAACTCAGACCTCTGACTCCAGGATTCTGCAGAGCTGGTACAGAAGCATCTGAGTTGGAGGAGGGTCCCTGGGACCTGGGATCTGGCACCTAAATCTCTGAGGAGGAGGGTCCCAGACTGGAGCTAGTGCATGTGAGGGGGGCACGAGGAGGCCTGGTTTTGTGACATTTAGAACAATTTTGATCTGGATTCAACTGTTGCTTCTGCAAATACACTGTTACTGTGGAGTGAAGAGAGGATGCGGTGATGCTGCCAGGATGGGAGGGAGAGAGGAAGGAGTGGCCCCATTTGCTGCCTTCTCTTGGCAGAGCCAAAGGAGAAATAGGGTTTGCAAAACCCTTATTGCTGAGTCTATAGAAGTAGGTTTAAAGCTAAGATCAAATTACTGGCATAAAGTGTTGAATAGATAATAGGAAAGAGTGAGATGAAAAAAGCAAGCAATTTATGCTAAGTAACAGCTAAGCAATGGCACAATGAAAGTCAAGCTTAACTGACTTTCTTCTTTATTCATGTAGGTTTTTTGTCTAGACTTGACCTACCTCTCATATATCCAACTGAGACTTATCATTTGAAGCCCATTTCAAAATCTGCCTCTTCCACAAAACTTTTCTTAGGACTGTGAGAAAAAAGTGATCTTACCCTGCTCCAAATTCCATGGATATTTTCCCTCAGTTTGTTATTGTATTAAAAATGAATTGGTACTACTACTTCTTTTTTGATCTTGGATCATCAGAAAAAAGCAGAATACTATGTACAGTTGGATTCAGTTATGCACAGGGTACAATCAGGCTGAAAAAATCAACCTACATAACACACCATTAGTACAGGCAAGAACTAAAAACACATCTTGGTATCAAAATGAATCTCCAGAGAATTAAAGTTCCATACTATATGATTCCACCTATATACCAATGTTTGAAATAACAAAACTGGAAAAATGGAGACGAGATGAATGGTTGCTAGAAATTCAGGAGGACGTGGGGGGCAAGGAAATGGATGTGGCTATAAAAAGGCAATAGGAGAAATTCTTGTGGTGATGGATATATCCTAACAGTATCAATGTCACTCTTCTAGCTGTGCTATTATTGTGCTATAGTTTTGCAAGATGTTACTATTTGCAGAATGGTAAAAAAGCATACATAGGAACTCTCTAAGTAGTCTTTACAATTGTATGTGTCTCTAAATAAAAAGTCTAATTAAACAAAAAAGCTTCCTTAGTGATTCCAAGGCGAAGGCAAGGTTAACATGGTCTTTACCAGTTCCTAATGTGCCCTTGACAGTTGAAGCAGGCAGAGCTGTCCTTCACCATTGTGTAAAATAATCAGCAAGGAAAATTGTCACCTGTCGCCTTTCTCTGAGATGCATTTTCTTTTTTTAAAATTATATTTTACTGATTTTTTTACAGAGAGGAAGGGAGAGGGATAGAGAGCTAGAAACATGGATGAGAGAGAAACATCGACCAGCTGCCTCCTGCACATCCCCCACCGGGGATGTGCCCGCAACCAAGGTACATGCCCTTGACCAGAATCGAACCTGGGACCTTTCAGTCCGCAGGCCAACGCTCTATCCACTGAGCCAAACCGGTTTCAGCGAGATGCATTTTCTACCTGATCTTTAGAAGCATTAAATTTTGTAAACTCTGGTCTAGCTGTGAGATGTGTATGTGTAAATTGAGAGTTAAAATGCTTCCATGTAGCAGAGGGAAATAAGTTCTCGGGGAAAAGAAATAGCTCTAAAATACACAAAGAGAGTAGCATGGAGCAGACTGAAAAATAATAATAAAGCAGCAATGTTAACAAAAGGAAAGAATAGCCCTAGCCAGTTTGGCTCAGTGAATAGAGCGTCAGGTTACGAAGTAAAGAGTCCCAGGTTGGATTCCGGTCAAGGGCACATGCCTGGGCTGTGGGCTAGATCCCCACTGTTGGGCATGCAAGAGGCAGCCAATCAATGATTTTCTCTCATCATTGATGTTTCTATATCTCTCTTCCTCTCCCTTTCTCTCTGAAATTAATAAAAAATATAAAAGAAACAAGAAACAAACAAAAAAACAAGGAAAGAATGAAAACACGCCATCTGAAAGTTTTCTAGGCTTAGTCATCAGTGAGTTCATTTGTGTGTTGCACTGACATATTTGTAGTATTTGATGAATATTAACTCTTAATCAGAATAAGATAGAAAGGTAAATAGATACATTGACACATAGGTAGATGCATTGATACATAGATAGATGCATAAATAGGTTTGTAGAAACGTAGTTATATAGATGGCTAACTAATAAGCTCACTGTTCCAACTTAGTTGTGTAAAGGCCTTTTACGTCGGAATAATAGATGAGTTTACTCCGGGTTTGGACTATGACTTTTAACTTTTAAAACGAACCGCCTGAAGAAGTCTGCTACTTCCTAAAGTCAAGTTACTTGACTGTCTTAAATTTCAAATGCTTTATCTTTAAAACTGGAATAATATTAGGGTTAAAAGGAATGTGTGATGATTGAATGGTTTAATGAATATAGTGTTTAGCTCCGTGTCTGGAATCTAATAAGCGCTCAGCAAATTATATTTTTAGATCTCGATAGCTGATTTAATTTTTCTTAGATATAAAGCAAGGAGCAGAAAAAGGGCTAGAGGCATGGATGAAATGCGATGTGTTTAGGCCCTGGCTCTCTAGTTGGTAACAGGCAGCAGCAGGCGGGAGCAGTGACTAAGAGGCTATCAGAACCAAGGTCTAGCTTGCCTATGCAATAGGTAAGAGCTACTAAATGCCTACCAAATAGCAGGCCATTCTTAACTGTATTTCATTTAAGAACTACGAATTTTTCTATAATGAACATTCTTCTTTTTATTACTTTATGGATGAAGAAACTGGGGATGAGTTTCCCAGCCCTATTATGTTTATAGGTGTTGGGAGTCTGAATTTGAATGGAGACTTCTCTTATTCCAAAAATCCACACTCCTGATGCCAAACCTGGGGCTTTAGGAGCAAGGTGTAGGCTTCCTGCCCAAGGCTTGGGCCTGGGTGTGTTTTATCCCACAGGTGCTGGAGAAGATAGAGTGGGGGTGGGCAGGCTGCTTCCACTGGCTACAAGACTGAATGAATGACACTTGCACTAGAAATACAGTTGGGATGATACATCAGCACTTTGCACCTTGGGAGAAGTTTGATGATATCTCAAGTTTGATGTATTCTCTTGGACACTATTAATAAACTCGGCAATCTGTTTATTGAAGACTTATATGGTTGTGTAGCATAGAACAAGGACAAGCTAATCAGTTCTGACTCTCTGTTCTCTTAGCATTCTGTGTATAATATCTATACTAATGAAAGGGTAATATGCTAGTTAGACCAGACATTATTCCAGAGGTCCTTCCAGATGAAGCTGGGGCCGGAGGGAAGCCCCGGGTCCTGGAGCAAAGCCCGGGTCCCGGGTGCCTGCCAATCCATTGGTGTAAGGGTTCATTACCAGTATCTTCAGTAGCTGTCTATTGCCTTTGACAATGAAAACACACACCTGTCAGTGAGAAATAATATTCACAAATCATTACTTCAACACTAAAATCAACATTATCCCTACCCACAACTTGTTAAAACTAAGACTTTTTTTTCAGTCCACTCCAGTTTTGCTATCAACAGGGTAATGGCTATAGCAGGGTTTTGTGGGGCTTTTTTTTGCCAATTAACATACATTTCTTCGGTTGGAATCCAAACCATTTTTCTTAATTAGTCCTGACCTTTCATCCTGCATTTTATAAGCTTCTTAAGAAGTTAGAAATAAATAATTCAGTCCACATATTTTCTGAAAAGAGACAAGCTGTTTTCCTTTATCCTCAGAGAATAAATTAGATAGCTGTTCAGATTAAGCTCATGGAAAATTGGATAAACAAATGCCAAAAATCATATATCTTCTGCATGAAGCACATAGATGGAGTTTTGTGCTGCTGAAGGAATCCAGGAAGATTTCTAGAGATTTTGGAGAAAGGCAGTGCTATGGGAGGTATTTTCGTTTTTTATTCGTTGAGGAGGGCATCTAGCTTTTACGATTTGTAAACTTTAAAGCTCATAGTGTTTGTAATTTAAATCACACCCGTGTTCTTTCATATTTCTCTGATATTACTTTCCATAAAGGGACTATAAAAGGTATGTGTCACTAAATCCTTTGCATATTTTCAACATATTACAAAAATGCCTACCTTCTTCCCCATTATGACAGCAGGGTATTTTAACAATACTGTCCCATTTTTTTTTTAAGGAGTAGTGCTAACAACATAAAGCTCTCTTTATGTCACTGTCACACATTTAAATATTCAGTTTCCTATTGCCACTGAATGATTTTATCATACCTCACTTTTTCTGTATTATCCCACATTATTTCCCTCTATATAGTCTGTCCTCAAGGAAATATGTAAATTCCTGCTACTTACCAAAATATTACCTTTCCTAGGGCTATTCCCTCTGTGAGAAATATCTTCTACCATGTCAATTTCTTTCCATTCCCTTACCTCCCCAAACATTTCTCTGGTGAAATATTATCCAATCAACAATTTTTTAAGAGAAAGTTGTATAACCACTATCGTCTGAAGTGTTCCCTTGTACCCCTGTGCATAAATTTCTCATGGCATTTAACCTACACTACCCTGTGTTATAAATTTATATGCATATGCAATCTATATTTACCCAATAACTTAAAGCTCTTTCAAGAATTTGGCTATGTTTCCCCAATGGTTAGCAAAGTACCTGTTCCATTAGATGAATTTAATAAAAAAAATTGTTCAATGATTAATGGAATCTCGGTGTATATTAAGGGAAAGCTTGCTAGAAAAGTAATAAGAATTTTATATAGCCATAAGTGAGTTCTTTAACATTTTATATAAATCTTGGTCAAGAAAATCCCATTAAATTATGTTTTTAATGAAAATAATTTAGTAAAGGGAATAAGGTATGGACACTTTCCTGATATAACTTTTTGTAAAATAATATAATATAAAATATTGTGAGCTAAAGATGGTTAAAAAATAATTAAATCCACTTTGGTAAAGACTTATTAAATATCTTGCTCAAAACTGCATGTGTCAGGGGTTGAATAAGGATTAGATTCTTGACCTTTCAGATTCTCCTTTAATTTCTAAGAACCATCACTCAACCAGCTTGTCAAAGAAATATATTTTGATTGCTAAATTTGAGGAGTGATGAGAAATAAATGGAAAAACTTTATACTATAAAAACAAATACATTTGCTCAGATATTAAATTTTACATTCCCATATCAAACTCTTCACTCACTGTATTTCCTCAGTAAACTCATAATCTGAAGGTTCCAGACCCATTTCAAATGGCTACACTGTTCCTGTGGTCAAATTCATGTTTTTGATATTCTATGACTATTGAGTTTTATTAGCCCAATAATTAGATTAGGTATGTTTTTTACTCCCTTAGCTTTTAACACTTTTCTTGTGACTTTGTTTGATCCAACTATGTTGGTCTGTTTTTACTAGCAATATGATTTGAGAATTCATTCATGCCTTTCCCTTTAACATTTAGTAAGACAGAATAAGATTTTTTAATGTTTTCTTGTACTTTTATTGATATTTGATGAAAATAATTTTATTAAGATTTTAAAAACAGAGTATTGCTTCAAATTTTCCAGAACTTATCATATTTTAGAAATAGATTTTTTGCTATTTGCTCAAAATTCTTTAATGGAAAAAAATGACTTAAATATATATTTATTTAACATTTAATTTAAAAGACAATGTCAGAGCCTATCATCTGGAAATTATTTTAAAAATCTGAGCTTCATTTTGATTTCTAGTCCTGTGTTCACATAAAAATTGATGGTGTGATTATCACCAGCTAATGTCTTCAGGACTTTAAAATCAAATATTCTTTTCTCTAAAATCCACCTATACCATTAAATCATCACAGTCTCAGCTAAAGCAGATATTTGATGACCTCTGGATCGAAGAAATTGGCACATGCCAAGACAATGAAATGCTTGAATAGATGAAAGGCATTGGCCTAATTCATCTTGACCTTTTATTAAAAACAAGTATGATAGCCACGGTCTTAAAGACTGTTTTAGTTTACTGCTTTGTCAGCCTCAGGTGATTGACAGAGCACTTCATAGATAAGAAATAATTATTTTGCCCTTTGCTTAAGGCTGGCCCACGATGGTTGATGCCGATTTCAAAATTGTACTTTCTCCCAGATACCATGTTAGCTGTCATTTGAAAAAAGTGAGGTCTATTTCATTTGGTTCACACAACATTTTTTTGCTAATTTAATTATCTGGCTTCTGTCTTTATGATGATTTTAGGACACTGATTCTCAAGAAGAAAGTATTGCTTCTTAGGGAGCAATTTGGTACTTTCTGGAAAACTCTGGGTTATCACAGTAATTGGGAAGTTCCACTAATATTTAGTAGGTAGGGACCATATATGCTACAACCCTTTAATGCAAGCAATGGTGAGCATAATGAATTTTTTCATGTTTTATATGACTTTCAAGTGTCCTATTGGCCAATCATGTATATTAAAAATGATTTAATAACTATCTGAGCCCAGAACCTAACTCATTTTTACACATAAATCCATATTTTTGCTTACTTTTTATGTACATTGCATTTCCCAATCAACAATTGTGAAAATCAAGGAGACAATATGCTTTATTTATAATTTTGAAAATTTATACCAAAAATTCTTTTCTTTTGTGGAAAATATTTTATTGAGAACAAAGTACTTTTGAAATTAAGATCACTGATACCCAGAACTTTAGTGGTCTTCATTTGTTGCTGACATAGGAAAGGCCATCTTTTATATAGGTGGAAGTATCAACTATTTAATTAAGTCTTCTAGTATATTCATATCCAAGCATTCAAACATAGAAATACATGCTATTTAATTATAACTTACTTTTCTCTTCTTTCTCCTTTATGTTATACTTAGGGCTTTGTATTGATTTTATAACTTACATGTGTTGTTATTCAATAGTATCTCATGAATTCATTCCAGAATAATGAAGGTGGTGTTACAGAAAAATGTTGTGAAAAAATACATTGAGCATCATGATACTGAGAATCACTCCTCTAGTCAGAGTGGATTCCTTTTGACAGGAATTAGAACAATGTTAAAAGATTTAAGGACTTTCATTTTTGGTTATGGTTCTCACTAATACCCCAAACTAAAAAATACCTCATGTGCTTTGAAAAGAAACCATATCTTGTGATTGGATGGAAAAAGGCTTATGGTTCCTTGAAGCACTTGCTTAATGTAGGGATTCTAAAATCAAATTCAGACCCACAGATAAACCCTGTTCTCTATGTATTTTGGCTTGACCAGCATCTCAGTTCAAAACTATTTGAATTTGAGTGATTTTATTTTTAAAAATATTTTTATTGATTTCAGAGAGGAAGGGAGCAGGAGAGAGAGATAGCAACATCAATGATGAGAGGGACTCATTGATTGGCTGCCTCCTGCACGCCCCCTATAGGGGATTGAGCCTGCAACGTGGGCATGTGCCCTTGACCAGAATTGAACCCGGAACCCTTCAGTCCCCAGGCCGTCCCTGTATCCACTGAGCCAAACCAGCGCGGGGTGAACTTGAGTGATTTTAGATGAGGCTATACCAACCCTGCTGGCATATAACAGAGGAACAAAATGGCAGCTCACCTGCACAGGAACAGGACTTTAACAACATTGCCTCCAAGTGCAAAAAGAGGAGGTGGTGGTCAGTGGCCAGCATACAGAAATTAGAAGACTCTATGTGAACCATCCTGACTTCTGGTCAAGCTTGAGAAAAATGGAAGCTCCGGCAACACTGGATCTTTATTTCCCCGTGGCAACAATAATCTGGTCTGAGCGCCGGCTGCCTCTGCTAAGACAGGCAGCAGCTCTCCTGGGGTACAGGTCCTTATTGTCTCTCTCATCTGACCTGACTCATTGCTTTATATTACCTGCCAAAACCCCGTGTGCTGGCCTCTGGCTTACTTGGGTATAAAACCTCATAAATGAAGAAAAAGAAAACATTCCAAGTAATTGGAAATGAGAGTGCTGTAAAATATCAGGCCATGATTTATTATAAGGGTATATGTCAATTATGAAAATAAATAACATTATCATGGGGGGACATTAACATTAAGAATGACATAGGATTTACATTCAGGGTTTTGCATAATCTGTTTTATACCTTTACTTGTGTATGGCTGCGTATAAATAGTATTTCTTTTCCGAACCTCGGTTTTCTCATCTTTGAATATGAGCTAATAAAACCCAACTGTGGTGTACAACGTTTATGCTCCACTAATATCCCTTAGGGGTACATCTTTTAAATACTGTTTTGATATATCCCTCTCTCTCCACTCCCAACTTCTATGTGTTTCTTCTTCCAACCTTCCAACAGCAAGCAAAGGACTGCCCCCTTAAGCTACTGACACCTTTTTTTTTTTTTTCTTTTGCCTATAAATGGGAGGAGACAGAGTTCCCTGGAAAATACATTCCCCTTGGAAATGCCCAGGGAATGTCTGAAGGCAAAAGGCATATGGAAGCTCAGATTCCTTATTTTCAGTCAGTAGAATTCTGAAGCATAACTTATACTCTAAAATTCCCATGCAGATGAGATGTAAACCACTCTCTATTCACTTATTTGCCATTGCACCCTTTTTAAGCTCCCTTCACTTCCTTGGAATCTTTTCTGTAACTTGACTTTTGTATACAAAACCTCATTGCAGGGTCTGATTCCAGGGAAGCCCAACTAAAACACCTCCTAACCAAGTCCATGATACTGGTAATGACATAGTGTGACTATGAAAATTGAATTTTAAAATATTATTATGAAACTAGGGGCTCGGTGCATGTAATTCGTGCACTGGGGAGGGGTCCCTCAGCCCAGCCTGCCCCCTCTCACATACTGGGAGCCCTCAGGGGATGTCCTACTGATGGCTTAGGCCCGCTCCCCATTGGGAGCAGAACTAAGCCGCAATCTGGCCTTCCTTTGCGGGAGGTGACCGGGCTGATCAGGGGAAGGTGCCAGCCCCATCACCCCGATGCTGCAGCCACTGTCAGTCACCACAGCCACCAAGATATTTTCATCAACATGGACTTCAGTCCCTTCACCATGAAAAAATGACAACTTTCTTTAGGCATTTTCAAGATGTGTCTTTCATAGGATATGACATTTCTTTCTTTATTTTTCTTTTTATCCTCACCTGAGGATATGTTTCCATTGATTTTTTTCCCCTTCCCTCCGATCCCAGGCTTGGCCTCTAGCCCCCACCTCTCTGATCGCCAGCTTGGGCTGCCAGGCTTTAGGCTTGGGCAGGGGGCCCCACCCCTCCCATCGCAGGTTTGGCCCCTTCCCAAGCCTAAAGCCTCTGCCTGAGGCTTGGGAAGGTGGCCCTCCCACCCCTCCAATGGCCGGCTGGGAGTGACCTGGGTGCCCAGGAGGTTCCCAGGACCCAGGTATGTATGCAAATTAACTGTCATCTTTGTTGGGTTAATTTGCATACTCACTCTGATTGGCTGTGGGCGTAGCAGAGGTACAGTCACCTTACATGTTTCTCTATTATTAGGTAAGATGCTTTTCTTAAAGATACTTGTTGAATTTTCAAGGCAAAGTAATCTTTCCCGTGCCCAAAACTTAGTGAAATTGGTCACTTAATAGAAAAAACAAGATATCATTGAACAGTCTGCCCAATCTATTTATCCTTTTACATAATAAAAACCTGAGAAACTCAGCAGAAGTCAAGAAGTGCTGTTTTGAATAACAGCTACTAGTACATCACATCTGTAGCCAATTCCCTTTGACCTTTAGTCAACAATGTGGAATGTCATGGCATCATGGTCTTGTTTTTGCTATAGTTTTTATTGTTGTTGTGTGCTTTGTTAATCCTCACCCGGAGCTATTTTTTCATTGGTTTTTAGAGAAAGTGGAAGGAAGGGGGAGAGACAGAAAGAGAGAAACATCCATGTGAGAGAGACACATCCATTGGTTGCCTCCAGCACACTTGCCCCAACCAGGGCCAGGGATCGAGCCTGCAACCAAGGTAATGTGCCCTTGACCGAAATCGAACTGGGACCTTTCAGTCCACAGATGGATGCTCTATCCACTGAGCCAAACCAGCTAGGGCTTTACTAAACTCAAATTTTAGATTCTTATTTTGTAAAAAAAGACTCTTTACTGGTTATGAGGTTATTCCTGAGTTGCAAAAATCCTCTCTCCATGTTTTTCCCTGTGTTATCATGTTCTCCTCTATATTCTTCCCTTTGATCTTGGTGGCCACAATCAGACAGAAAATGTGAGGATACTTGTTTTCTTGCATCTATAATGGAAACCTGAGCAGTTGCACCAGGCCTGACAAATAGATGTACTCTATAATTTGATCATGTATTCTCCATAGCAATATTGTCTTCTTAACACATTGCGCACCAGTAGTTTTATTGCTAGCTTTACCCAGTGGCCAGATAAGTTTCTATTGAACAAGTACAAAAAACATTTTACAAAGTATCATACTTTAAAAAGATATTAGCTTTTAAGAACATGTAATAAATAACTTCAAAATGCAATGGGTATTTAATTTTAAGGCGTGCCTTTAACATTTATGTAACACACTGTGTAATATGAAAACATGAGAATGCTCATGATCAGCCCGTAATGTGTTAAGATAATCTTACTAATGTGGTATGGCAATCACTGCGTTTCATTACAATATCCAACTATCAGTCAAAGTTACAATCTACTTTCATTGACAAAATCTGAGAACCAACTTTCAGTTCTCCAGTAGGTGTGAATTTAAGTTGGGTAAAAAGAGACACATTAAGCATAAGCTAACATTTGCAACTGTTTTTGTTAATTTGATTGTTAAGATGGTCAATCAGCATTTGTTTAATGACTCAAAAACAAACAATTAAAATATAAAGCATTCGGTTGAAACAACAGTTGTTTTCACACCAAATAGCTTTTAAAAAATCCATTAAATTAGTTACTTGTTTTAGAAGCATAGTTTTGGTGAAGAAGATTGATTAGCTGAGTCTCCTTTCCTTTGTCTTACATATAATAAGAAAGTGCCTGAAGGAATACCATGGCCATCCAGTTTTACATCTTTTGTTGTCAGCTCCAGAAAGTGATTGACCTAAAGACAAAATTCTTGTTTTTAATGATTTTAAATGTGGTTATGAATAAAAACTACTCCCAATTATTTATCTTTTTAAAAGACAACCATCATGTTTTCACAGTTATTTATGGAAAGAATAATGTATAAGGATTTGGGAGTTGTCTACATGGACACAGATATTATTAGAATATGAAAATTTATGAGAGAACCTATAACATTTATTTTCAACCTAAAATTTACCATAACTTAAAGTATAAGTTGTAGCAATGAAATTTTAAATAATATTTATATCTTACTAGCTTTAAATAGGACATTTTATATGTAGAAATTCAAATTATATAAGATGCATCTCTAGGTAACTTAATGCCTTTAGAAAAAGGCAAATATGTAATAAAGACTTGAAAATATTTCATGACATGGTTCCTATCCTCTAATGGAGGGCCCAGTTCTATAGTGAGGAATTTATACTAATAAAAGAGTAAGATGCAAATTGACTGTACCTTCGTGACGCCCACTGGCCAATCAGGAGTGAGTATGCAAATTAACCCAACAAAGACGGTGGGTTAATTTGCATACACAGGTGCCGAGTGGCTGGGCAGGATGCTTGTGTTGTCACCATGGCGACAACACAGGTGTTCCGCACCGCCCCAGCTGATCTGGGCCTCTGGGCAACGTGGGAAGGCCGAAAGGCGGCTCTGGGTGAGAGCGAAAAGGCTGCTCCGGCCGAAGCAAAGGTGGTGCCAGCAGCCAGGGTAAGGAAGGCCCATTCTTGTACGAATCTTCGTGCATTGGGCCTCTAGTGAATTATAAGAAGAAAGAAAAATTAGAGGTTAATAAGTGTTTTGATGATGCTGTAAGAACACATATGAGGGTAACTACTTCAGATTTGGAAACTCAGAGAAGACTTTTCAGGGGATGTGTCCATAATTCATATGAAGATTTTAGGTGAGAGTTTTCTAGAACAGAATGTGGGAAATTCCAGGGGAGGTGTATGTGCCTGTGTGAGAGAGGGAGAGAGAGAGAGAAATAGAAAGAGAAATAGAGGGGGAGATAGAGAGAGAGAAGCTAGTGCTTCTGTGATATTTTTTGAAGAAGGCTGTGAGGGGTCAATGAACACTCAACTGAGTGCTGCCATGTAATACAAGCTCAAAAATATTCATTGAAAAATTGATTGTGTAGGTTGCCTATATTTTAATTTAAAGGAGAGAGCTTCAAGAGAGCTAGGAGTCTAAACAAAAGCTTTTTTTTTTACGTATTTCATTTTCAAAGGCTGATTTTCCTTGCAAAATGATGATCAGTTTGATCATTTTTATTATTTTAGAAATTTATTTAAAAGGACAATATTTTGATGGTAGAAGAAAATACTGCTTTCAGGGTCCAAGATACCAGTTACCAATGAGCTACGGTTTCCAATTTCCCCTTCCCCATCAGCAACCCCTTGAGCTTCTAGGGAACAAAAGCATTCCGAAATCTAGATTGAAGCACTGCTCAGAAGCTCTTTGAAATCATATCAGGGTTTTGGTTTCTATTGTTTTTTGAAACAATAGATTTAAGAGAGTTATCATTATTCTGGAGCTAATCACAAAAAAAAAAAAAAAAAAGATGGCATTGCTTTGGATTTTTAAATTCCATTTTATATAACATTGAACAATAGATGTCACTGTTTTGCCAATAAAAATAACTATGAAATTCTTTCATTTGATTATTTTCTTCATAAACAATTCTTGCACTAAACAGATAAATTACAGGATCTGGTAGAAAAAACTCAAACAGTGGTGGCACCTTTTAAATATTAATATCTATTAGTGTTTTTCCCTAAAAAAAACAAACAAATTAATATTCTCAACCCATTACTTTCTGAACCATTTTAAATATAACCAATATAAAACTGCTCATTCTCTTATATTAATGTGTTGACAAATAGGTGTCATGACAAGGAGAGTTAGAGTAAGGTTATTTGAGGAGTATGGGCTCAGGTTGAAGAAAGAAACCTTCTAGAGCATGATTAATTACATTTTAAGTCCATGTAATATTGAGTAAGCTAACCTGATAGACAGAAAACCTATACAAAGTGGAAATCAGTGATAAAGAAGCTGAGAAAGAAGAGAGATGGAGAGTAATGCATTTGAGTCCACTTCTGAGGACTGCACTCCAAATCTCATGGTTGGAGTTGATGCCATAATCAAATTTATACCATTTGCTTAAATGACTCAAAGTAATCAGGAAGCTAACTTCTGATTCATTTAAGTAAAGTTGCTGAGCTATTGGCAGCAGGAAGATGACCTAGCAAAAATAGTGGATGTGACAGTATTTTAAGATAGTATCTATTTTTCTTATACCTGGGGAAGCCTGTTATGGAAGAAGATTAGGTGAAGGTAAAAGAAAGCTCTTACAATTTAACATCCATTTCCCTAAGTTCTCCATTGATGTTACCTATTCTGCTAGAACCCTAAAAAGGCTGTGCCTGATCTCAAAAACATGCATTTAGAAAGTTTAGTGAATGAGCAACAGTCAGCCCCTGAATCTAGCGAGTTGTCTATCCTGATTGCATTTGCAAAGTGGTTTAGGATTTCGGAAGCCCTTTCCTACTTGGTATCCAGGCTGCTCACTGAAGCCTCAGCCCCTTGACAATGACTTCTGGAGCAGGCATTCCACTCAAGCTGATCTCTGAAATGTTATTACTGACTACACATTGTCAAAAAGCAGCCACCTTTTCTGAAGCCTTTCTTCTATCCAATAACTGCTTTTTTAACATAATAAACTTCTCTCTCCCTTTAAATTCTCTCCTCCCATGGTTTCTGTACTACTTTCCTCTCCCCCCCCCCATTTTTTCTTCTACTTTTCTGACCTGTCCTTTACTAACAATTTTCCACTATCTTGGCCCCTTAAATATTCGTGTTCTCAGATTTCTGCCTCTAGCCCTTTTCTCTCTGAATGTTTTTTCTAAATGATTGTGTTGATGGGAAATATTTGAGCTACCTATGTACAACTCATCATGCAACGATTATTTATTTTCCTCTGTGTACCAGGTGCCATTTTAGACCCTGGGGACACAGGTGTCAATAAGAGTAACATCATCTCTTCCCTCAGTCCTTTGCTTCTAGAGGACCTGGGAGCAGGTATGCCATGGAGTTTCTTGCTAGAGGTCAGGTTGGACAGCCCAGACCAGGTGGATGCCAGACTGAAGATATTACCCCTTCCTTAGATCAACTGTTTTGCCAACTGTCTTGTGAAAGACTAGGCATTTGCCAGTGACAACTGTCCATGTGAAAATTGTAGTTTCTGCCATTGCAGAATGATTTCTCAAAATAGATTTTAAAAATTTCAAACAAAGACAATTGTACTATTCCTCCTACTGTAGCTAGGTGAAATAGATCAAAAATATAAATGTCCCCACATGAGTGTTGGCAAGCTGTAAGTTGTCAGGGATCATGTGAGATTCTGATATACTGAATAAGAAACTATCCCTGTCCTCAAGGAGCCTAAATTTTATTGAGAAAGACAATGTTGAGGCAACTTCTGGCTGGTTTTCCTTACACCAAAGAATTGAGCCTGCTTACTTCTTTGAATGTCTGTCCATCTATTTTTGGTCAAATGGGTTGCTCCATCATCATTTCCAACTGAGGGATGGATCAGTTTTTTTCTGAAATGTTCCCCTGTCCCTTTGGATAAGCTAATCACGGACTTCAACCTTCCCCTAGCATTTCTTATAACAGGATAGCACGTTAAAAAAAAATAAAATAAAAATAAATATATATATATATATAAAATTGATTTCAGAGAGGAAGGGAGAGGGAGAGAGACACAGAAACATCAATGATGAGAAAGAATCATTGATTGGCTGCCTCCTGAATGCCCCCTACTGGGGATTAAGCCTGCAACTAGTGCACATGCTCTGACCAGGAATTGAACCCTGACCTCCTGGTTCATAGGTCCATGTTCAACCACTGAGCCACAACAGCCAGGCAAAAACATTTTTAAAATATATTTCTCAGCAGTGCAAGGCTTTGTTGTCTCATTTAAATGATAAGCTCCTTAAAGGCAGGGACAATTGTATACCCAGGTTACTAACTTCAGTGTAAAAGATTATCAACATGAATTTATGTTATTGAGACTTTTTATGTTGATTTCCCAAGTCACTCTGAGAGATTAGTGTTGTCATTTTAGACTTTTTAAAAAAAGATTTGAAAATAATAAAGAATACAGAGGATCAAATTGCTTGTTTGACATCACATAGTTAGTAGGAGGCGACACTAAAACAATTACAAAATATTTTACTCTATGTCTGGCTGGCATTGTTGTTCACTTACCTCCTTTGGTTTCAATCTCAGCATTTGGATCCATGTCCAGAGAGCATAAGATTAACAATTCAAATTCACTGGTGTGGCCCAGTGTGTCCTTTTGATCCTCACAGACCTCATGATATGCCTCAGCAAGGTATATTACCTGGCACCATGTCAAAACTTTTATTTTCAATTATTTCAGAGTAAAACTCTGTGCTTGTTGCTTTGAGTATTTCTCCCATTCTCCCCCTTCTTGATTATTTCATTCATTTCCTCTGTTACCATTCAAACCTTTCTATTTGACCTCTGATTGGTAGTTAGCTTTCCTCATGTTCATGACCCCCTCAAATACCCAAGTACAGGAGGCTGTCTGGATCTGCCTAGCTTTTTATCTTCAATTATTGATTGGTTCAATATCTTTTTTAAACCATTAAAATCCTCTGTCTATATTTTTTCTACTAGAGGCCCAGTGCATGAAATTCTTGCACAGGAAGAGGGGTGTGTGTCCCTCAGTCCAGCCTGCACCCTCTCCAATCTGGTACCCCTCGAGGGATGTCCGACTGCCTGGGATCAGGCCTAAACAGGCAGTCAGACATCTCTCTCACAATCCAGGACTGCTGGCTCCCAACCGCTCGCCTGCCTGCCAGCCTGATCACCCCCTAACCACTCCTCTGCCAGCCTGATTGATGCCTAACTGCTCCCCTGCCAGCCTGATTGCCCCTAACTGCCCTCCCCTGCCGGCCTGGTCACCCCTAACTGCCCTCCACTGCAAGCCTGGTTGCCCCCAACTGCCCTGCCCTGCTAGCCCGGTAACCCCTAACTGCCCTCCCCTGCCAGCCTGGTCACCCCAAACTGCCCTCCCCTGCAGGCCTGGTCACCCCTAACTGCCCTCCCCTGCTGGCCTGTTTGCCCCCAACTGCCCTCCCCTGCAGGCCTGGTCCCCCCCAACTGCTCTCCCCTGCAGGCCTGATCACCCCCAACTGCCCTCCCCTTCAGACCTGGTCCCCCCAATTGCCCTCCCCTGCAGGCCTGGGTCCCCCCCAACTATCCTCCCCTGCAGGCCTGGTTGCCCCCAACTGCTCTCCTCTGCCAGCCTGGTCAACCCTAACTGCCCTCCCCTGCAGGTCTGATTGCCCCCAACTGTCCTCCCTTGCAGTCCTGGTCCCTTCCAACTGCCCTCCCCTGCTGGCCATCTTGTAGCAGCCATCTTGTGTCCACATAAGGGCAGCCATCTTTGATCACATGGGGATGGCCATCTTGTGTGTTGGAGTGATGGTCAATTTGCATATTACTCTTTTACTAGATAGGATTATTTTCTGAGACTATTTTTATTTAGGCTTAGAAAGGAAATGCCTTGAATAGAAAAGAAATCACATTGCAGAAAAATGACGTGTTAAGGTTTTCTATCAGCAGTTGATCTTTTGAAGACTAAAAGGAATTGTACAAATACTTCATAAATGACAGGTTTGCTTTGAAGATAATATTATACACGTTTAATAACAGGCAATTTGGACATCTTTCTTAAACAGTACATGCTACACACTGTGTTTCTGCTATTAAACTGATATTCTAAATCAGTAATCAAATTGCAAAGAAAAATAATTTATTCATTCTTTAATCCAGCACATAAATATTTATCTAGGACTCTCATACTGTTTTATTATGTATGCTGTTGAGAATAATTTCACTGAAGAAAGTAATAGAATAATAGTTAAAACCTTAGTGTCACAGACTAATTGTGGAAAGGATAATTTGAAATCATGAAACCTTAAGTTCAGTATTGCAAAAGCAGTTTTATTAATTGCAGGTTCATGCAACAATTTAAAATGAGTTTGTCCACTACAGAAATGGAGAAAAGCTGCTTTAATTAACAGATAAGCATAGAGTATAATTTGCATGTCAACTTTTTGTGTGTAAATGAATGTTTCCAAGGTACTGAAAGTATTTATTCTTCTCACTTTAGAAGCTCTGACATTTTCGAAATAATCTTGTTAGAGCATTAATTTACTTTACAGTTTCCTTTCAAACATCAGGGCATCTGTGTGAACTGTCAACAATCCTCTTTTCGTGGACCCCAATTAATTTATTTTCTGAGATTTCCATTTACATAATGTCTGATTTTCTAATGTTCCTATTAAATTTAATGCTATGTGTTTTGAGATCATTGCAAGTACCATGTATATTCCCAGAAAAAATGAACATCAGTGGAAATATTCACGTGTTCTTGTTAAGGAAGAACGACAGCTCAACAGAAGCAATTATGCTAAGACTAGTTAGCAACCCAGCAAATTTTTTTAACTAAAGGAGAGATTTTAGATTGTGTTATGTAGATGTGGAGGTCAGAATTCATACGAAAAACATATAACTATGTATGTAAAATTGTGTGTGTATATACACATACACATACAAACATTAACAAATTTGTTTACACAGCCTTTCCAAATAAAGAATTGAGAAAATTTGGGGTTAAATTGCTCTCAGGACTTTCTGTTCATTTTTGTAACTTTCCTCATTTTCCAAATCTGCAACAGACAAGCAAAAACTAAGTAAAAACCCACTAAAAACTAACATACATCCTTCCAGGTAGCAAATAATGCATTCAATGTTGTCTTGTCGTCTCTGTTTCTACTTTCCAACAATGGGTACCATTAGTTACCTATGTTGATATGCTGCTCTCCCTTACTCGTTAAATTTCAACATAGAATAAAAATCTCCTTAAGTTTGGTGAGATTGATTAGAACGTATTATAAGAAATTTTATTGATATGTAGTTTGTCTCCAAAGTCATGTATGAAATGCATAAATCATTATTTATGTTATTTATGCCAACAAATATATTATTATCAAGATAGGGTAATGAGCTATGTTACTAAGGACATACTTCTTAGTAAGATACTTCTCTTTAGGAAGTAATACTTCTGTTTAGGAAGGTGCCAAAGAACAAAAAGGCAGTCAGGATATAAAGGGTCAAAATTGCAGAGAGCTATAGCGACAAAAAGTGAATTAGAGGTTGCTTAGGATTGGGGGTTAGGGGATTAAGGGACATTGCCTAAAGGGTGTAGGGTTTCTTTTTGGGGTAATGAAATGTTTTATAATTGATTGTGGTGGTGAGTGCACAACTCTGTTAATATCGTAAAAGCTGTTAAAAAATAAAAGATTCCAGAGAAAAAGAGAAATACTTGGACACTGTCATTACATTCACTCCTGTTTTTTCCCCAAGGCTGACTCTTGTGTGAAGAATACGCCCAAAGCAGTAGCCAAGTAAATATCGGTGCAGTCTCACAGAACATGGTCTCATAGGAGTCCCAAATTGAAGTTCCAGACCTACTAGCCAACAGGACTGATTTTGGAGGAAAGGGGCCATAGAAAAGTGAGACATACATTCTGTGTGCAAATTATTATTTAAGCATTTCCAACTCTAAAGCTGGACAATATTCCAAAGGGGTAAAAAACATAAAGCTATAGAAAAGAGCTTACAAACTTACCAGACAGCCTGGCTGGTGTGGATAAGTGGTTGAGTATTGAACCATGCACCAAGAGGGCACTGGTTTGATTTCCAGTCAGGGCACTTGCCCAGGTTGCAGGCTCTATCCCACATAGGGGCCATGCAGGAGGCAGACAATCGATGTTTCTATTTTTCTCTCCCTATCCTTTCCTCTCACTCTAAAAAATCAATAAAAAATAAAAACATTAAAAAAACAAAACTCCTTAGCAGATAATTTAGCAAGCTCATAGTTTGGGGAAGGCAAGTTCCCGTGAAGGTGGAGCATTTCAATGAAGATGTCAGATATGTTATCCTCTAAAATTAAGGGTAACCAGAGCTGTGGATCAGTTAGAATAGGCCTTACCTGTGATGCAGGGACTGATGAGTAAAATGAGGAAGGATTGCGACTTCTGGGACACTGGTTATGTTCTATATCTTAATATATGTGGTGGTTACAGATGTGCATTCACTTTGCAAACATTCTTGGAATGATTATAGTTAAGATTTGTATACTTCACTGTATGTTACACTTTATTAAAAATAAAATACCGAAAACATGGTGTTATTAATATCAGATTGTTGAAACTCCTAATAAGCTACAAACTTGTATGTATAACAGGAGTGGTGGTGGAGAGTAGGGCAAGAGTGAAGATAGTAGTGGAACAACAGGACAATGACAATAATAAAAAATAATAATAAATAAGCACTAGCCACTGGCATAACAGATGGGAGAAGAAGAGAGAGAAAACAAACGCACCTTCCAATCCTTTGAAGGAGATGCTATAACTATTGTGGTTCATATAGAAGGAAATAGCTCGGTGGGGCTTAGTTACTTGCCTAAAATTACAGATATTTATATAATAGAAATGGGGCTGGAACCTAGGTAAGAGTAGTAACCCCATACTTTTTAATTGCATAAAAATAGATTAAAAAAATCTCAGGGATGGGGTAGAAAATAGTAAAGGGGTCAAAAATATGGTGAACAGAAGATGATTTAACTTTGGGTAGTGGGCACACAATGCAATATACAGATCATGTATCATAGAAATGTACACTGAAGCCTATATGATCTATTAATGAATGTCACCCCAATAAATTTAATTTTAAAAATTAAAAAAAAAAAATCTCCTTTTGAAAGGAAGGTCATCTTGTGCTAAAGGACAGGTTTTTAGAGTTTTGTTTGCTTTAATAATAATAATATATAACTTCACCTGCATAGATAAACCAACAGAGGAAAATATTTAGAGGCCATAGTATTGACTAGTTACTAAATATTGGATGTTCCTGATGATCCTGATTGTTTTACACTGGTAGCTTTTGCCCAGGACATTACTATTCTACTCCATGATAAAGTTATGGGTCAGAATTCTCAATGTCAGTGAGGCCTTTGCAACTTAAAAAAAAAATTGAAAAATAATAGGCTATGTCTACCAAAGGTAGTAACAGTATTGGAATACTATTTTCTATGTCCCCAAATTTCCCCAGCACAAAGTGCCATGCACTTTGTTTGCAAATCATTCCATTTTATTCTTAAAAGGTTTGGAACTGCTAGACTTGGAACCAAAAGACCCTTCATTATTTTATCATGGCATTTTATAAAGAAAAATGTTTGCCTAAGGTAGATGTGTATTAGGTTATCATATTCATATTTACATATCAGATTAATCTTTTTTGTTTGCGAAAGGATAGACTCCGTGATCCCTAAATCAAGAAGATGTTCTCTTGATTGCATTGATCTCCAGCATTGATATTTCTCACATTCCCCCTGAGGCTTTTATAGGATGTATTTCACTGCGGGTCAGACCTTCTGCTATGGCTCTACTCACTTGTTCCCTACCTTAATCTTAATTTTTTGGGCGAAGGCTTTTTATGCGACTCATGCAAGCGCATAATTTGGTAAAGAGTATGGTGGGAAAAAAGCTTACAGACACCATAGCCAACAAAGCCAATGCTTATGCAACACACACACACACACACAACACACACACACACACACACTTTATCACTCCGAGGATGCACAGTACTTTGCCATTTCAAAGCAAAAATGAAAAATAAACATCCCTCTCAATTCTAGGCTCTTACACAGAGTCTCTGAACAAAAATTCCTCACAAGTGTTATCCTTAGATATACTGCATTGTGTCCCCCTTGGTGTATTCTGAGTCTCATCCCCTGACTCAACAGTGCTTTGTTTTCCTAGCCACAAATCTGGGGTGTCTGTCCCGCTCAGAGTAGGTTCTTTCACAGTAGGGTTTCTTAACTTCACAACTATTGACATTTTTAACCAGATGATTATTAGTTGCTGGAGGAGGTCTGGTTCATTGTAGGATGCTGATCAGCATCCTTGGCCCTCTGCCCACTACATGCCAGTGTCACCACTCCCTTCACACGCAGTTTTGGCATCTGAAAATGTTTACAGATGTTGCCAAAAGTCCCTTGGAGGCTAAATGATTCCCAGTTGACAACCACTGCCCCACATACAATATGATAACAAACTACAGAAATACAGAAGAAGAAGAAAGAACATTTCTGATGAGTTTTTTAAAGATGATTTAAGCTTTCTTTATATCTAGATGATTTAGGCAATTATTTTTATTTATAAGAAAGGTAGCAACTACAGCACCCTTATCCATGATTTCAGATCTGATCTGTTGCCATTGGCTTCACTCTACCTTTCTCTTCTGTTGGAGGTCAGCTCGTAATAATTTCAGTTTCTTTTGAATTTCAGTCAGAATACCTATTTTCTGCTCCAAAGTGGACAACAACTGGACAATGCAAAAATGAACGTCATAGGTTACCCCGTCGGCTGGCTCCTGGATGTTGTTCCCTGGCCGCTGGCTGGGTTCCTTCCATGAAGTCATGGTTTCCTCCACTAATGGAGAGGCTAAAGTTTCCATTTCTCTGGTCTCTTCTTCCTTCTCAGTCTGTATAGGCGGGGGTGTTTTCATCAGTTCATCCCTCTGAAGGGACATTTCTGAATTTCTGATGCGATTTTCCAACATCCTTGGCACCTCCTGTCCAACCGGAGAGAGAGAACGCTGGTGGGGCCTGAAGTCCAGAGTCAGTTCTTTCACTCGATTTGCATATCTTAAAGTGTTGAGGGTGTTTTCGCAGGAGGACATCCCTGGAGAGATAGTAGCAATCATGCACGTGGAGGAGTTCGGCCCGATGAAGGAGTCGCGGAGCACCTGGGTGAGTTTGCTGGCTCTGAATGGGGTGTGCGACTTGTTCTGACCCAAAGCCCGGATGCACTCCTTGAGCGCCAGGAGACTCTTGTTAATGTCCGCCCCTTCCAGCTGCCTTTTCCTGTTGGCCTTGGCAGTGTCTGCCCCCCTCTCGTTCCCAGCTAAGTCCACGAGAGAAAACTTGCCATGCAGTGTCCCTCGGGACTTGAGGATGATCTGGAGCACGGCGTGGCTCCTGGAAGAGTGGGCATTGACTGACGTCTGTCCAGATGTCCGGCAGCTGTTCCCTCGCTCCACCAGGTTCAGCAGGTCCTCCACGCAGCCCACCTCCCGCTCCTGCAGCCCGACCACGTGCACCTGCTGGCTGCCATCCTCCAGGACCTGCAGCTGCTTCTTGCAGTTCAACAAATCGAACACCTTGCCCCCATAAATCTCAAAAAACGTGCCGTGGACTTGGAGGTCGAGCTTCGCATAGGCCGAGGCTTGGAGCAGGCGGAAGACATCGTGCGCCGCCAGGGCGTAGATGCCTTTGGAGCCATCCAGGGCCTTTCCCGAGAAGGCCCCGCCCATGGTGTGCGTTTTCCCGCTGCCCGTCTGCCCGTAGGCAAAGCAGGTGGCCATGCCCTTGCGGAAAACCGACTCCACCAGCGGCTGGGCCGTGAACTTGTACACCAGCTCGTTGGAGGCCGTGTCGTCGAAAGCGTGGTCGAAGCAGAAGGTCTGGTTCTCCAGGTAGCGCGTGAGGTCCACCTTCTGCTTGGACTCGTGCACCAGGACCACGTGGTCCGAGGGGATGGTGATGATGTCCAGGTCCTTCATGATGGTCTCCTGCGGGTTGAGGGGCCGCTTCCTCACGCAGACGCAGATCCGGCGGTCCCCCCGCGGCGGCCCCAGGCGGGACACCTCGCCGAGGTCCAGGTGCCTGCGGTACTCCTCGATCATGCGCCGGATCTCGTAGTTGGGGTTTCCCGCGTGCACATCCAGGGCGCGTTGGGCTCGGATCTCCACCTGCAGCTGTCGGCGAGTCTCCCGCTGCTTTTGCAGTTTCTCAATGCCCCGGAGGCAGGGGGACTTTTTCCACTTCACCAGGCAAGGGTTGCCGGGGACTTTCACAGCCAGGCTGTCCCCGGAGGGTGTCTCGTTTTTCTGGGGGACCCTTGCAATCCACCGCGTGGCCACCCGTTGGTCCCCGATGGCCGAAGAGGGCGCTAGAGACAAGGAGGACAGCGACCTGGACCGCGTGGCCTGTTCGGCAGAGGCCAGCGATGGATTCAGGAGGAATATAGTCTCCAGATCTATCTTCTTGCCTTTTTTGACTCCTTCTTCCACCCACTCTACCGTGACCCAAGTGTTCTCTCGTTTGAACTCCGTGACGACGGCGAGATGGATCCGCCCGTCGCTGCGCTGGATCGCCACGCGGACGCCCACCTGGACGTCTCGGGAGGGGGCCGTCGAGGGTTTCAAGGACGAGAGGCGCCGGGCGGCAGGGAGGCACAGCTGGCTGGCCATCGTGAAGGATGGAGGTGTCAGGACTCGCGTCTGGGGGCCCTTGGGGTTGGAGCATCAGGACCTGAGCCCAAGCCAGTCTGAAGTGCCCCGGGCACTGAGCGCGCCTGCGTTTGCACCTGCCTTTGTGACCCGCCAGCCAGCACTAGGGCTCCACCTGCGGCCCCCCGCGTCACAAAGCAGTGGGGAGAAGGGCCGAGGGCCTCCAGGTGAAAGGTGGATGGAGAAAAGAAAAATGACATCTGTGGTGCTAGGTGCCAACGCCAAGGCAGCTGGAAGAGAGACATTGTTCTCTGCCACTGGGAGCGCAGCGATTGGAATTGGGTGCACGTTCCGTGGGCGGGCATGTGTGCCTAAGCTTTAGAAACATAATCTTTCTGAAGTCTTAACCTGTCCTCTCAAAGCCAAGTGCTTTAGTTGAGAACAGGTGAGCATTCCTTCAAACTTCAACCCCCCCAGCGATCAGAGGGAACAAGGGAAGGTGAAGCGATTGCCACATCACAGGCTTCAGCTGACTGTTCTGGAGAACTCCCTCAGGCATGCCATCCTCCCCCTCACCCCCCCGCCTCCGGACTTGTTTATGGTGGTAACTTAAGGTCCAAAGGGCATTGTCTTCCTCCTCCTCTTTCTCCTCTTCCTCCCCCTCTCCCTCCCCCTCCTCCCCTCCCCCTTCTCCCCCCTCCTCCTCTTCCTCCTCCTCCTCCTCCCCCCCTCCTCCCCCTCCTCCTCTTCCTCCTCCTCCTCCTCCCCCCTCCTCCCCTCCTCCTCTTCCTCCTCCTCCTCCTCCTCCTCCCCCTCCCCCTCCTCCTCCCCCTCCTCCCCCTTCTCCCCCTCCTCCTCCTCCTCCTCTTCCTCCTCCCCCCCTCCTCCCCCTCCTCCTCTTCCTCCTCCCTTCCTCCTCCTCCTCCTCCTCCTCCTCCTCCTCCTCTTCCCCCTCCCCCTTCTCTCCCCCCTCCTCCTTCTGCCCCTCCTCCTCCTCCTCCTCCTCCTCCTCCTCCTCCTCCTCCTCTTCCTCCTCCAATCTTAATCTGGAGTTAGGTAGCCCTTTCCCAGCCCCTGGAAGTCTTCTGTAAGTGTGCCATTTTTTAAACTCCCAGTGATGACATTGTTTCCTTGGGCAACCGCATCCTGTCAGGGGCTCAGTCTGTTTCTCACATTGTCCCAGGCGTTGTTTTAACAGGCCATTTCTTATTAATCCCCTGCTTACAAACATGTCAGTAGCTCTCTATCATTCTAATGGACTCAGCACAAACTCCATAAGAGGCCACATGATGCATCGGGCCCTCTTTCCTCTGTTTTCATCCTCCATCGTTACCACCCTCCTTACTCAGTCTAAAGTGGAGCCATACTGAAGAACTTGATGTCCTTCAAACTCAGCATCTTTCTTTCAAATTACTAATTTTTAGCCCAGTGCTTCTCAGTATTGGGGTGTATAACATTCGCCCACAGGGCTTGTTAAAACACACATTGCTGGGTCCCACCCCTTCTGGATCCGCTAAGTATGAGGCAGGGTTCGCTTGTAACAACTTCCCAAGTGATGCTGAAGCTGCTGGCCCTGGGGAGCACACGCTGAGAATTCCTGTGCTAGCCCTCTGAGCACAACAGCCTCTCTTTCCCTCCTCGTTTTCCTGAACTCTTCAATACCCATCGCAAATGGCACTACCTCTGGGAGGGGTTCTCTGTAGATAATGATCAGGCAGATTACCCTTAAACGAAGACATCTCTTCTTAAGAAATAGTATCTATTACTATTGGGTTTATTTGGTCAGGGGAACCTATAACCTTCATTTTCAGTAGTGACTATTAATAAAAATCCCACAGGTTAACATGATAATAATCTGTTTGTAGAGAGCCATTGGGCTATTTTTACAGTTTTGATAATCTGGAACTTCATTTGCAACAATATCTTCTTTTTTATCTACTGAGACAAATTCAGAATTCAGACACCCTCTACATAATGCTCTCATTTTATGGATAAGAAAATACTGTGAATCTTTAGTAATGAGATAAATATGTAGTACTTGTTAAGGTGTGAAGACCTAGGTACAAATGATGGCATCATTCTTGGCCATGGCCTGGATGGCCATTGAGTAGAAGAGCAGTTTCTCTAGATTCGAGATGGACACCATCATCATTTTTTTGACTGACTATAGCCAAGCAAAAAGAACATACAAAATGCTTACCATATGTTATTTCCTATGCCTAAAGGAATTCTACCCTCAGGAGTTTACCATTTGCACATTTTGCTTTATGTACCTCCTAAGAAACGTATGCCTTGACAAACAGCTGATATAGCCCCTTCATTTCAAATTCCTTTTTTCCAAAGCCGAACACGTATCATGTGCAGCCTTACAAGGAAGGGTCGTGTGGGAAAAGTAAGCGCAGGAAATGAGCTTAGTAATTTTCATTTATTAAATACAGGTACATTGCCCCGTTGGGGGCCTGTCAGGTTTACTTTATAGGACAGAATGTGATTTCTAGTCTCATTTTAGATACAAACCTCCCAGGAGAAATGCATCAGAGATGCGTCTTTCTCACACTGGTTTAACAGATGTCTAGCAGCTGTTTGGTCTGTTTGATCACCTTGGGGGTCTGTGCTTTTCCATATATGGATGCAGCCTGAGATCGATTTAATTCTTCAGAGGAGCTTAGTAGATTTCCCCAGATCTCTTTGAAGAAATGGGATTCGTCATTTCCAGTTTAAAAGTTATTTTTTAAAGAGTCGAGAAGTGCCTTACTAAGTATATGCCTCTAGAAAACAAAGGGAAGATGAACTTTTAGAATGATTATAGTATTTTATCCTTACAGCTAGCTAGTATCTGTGTCTGTCTTCTGATATTTCACCGTTTCCTCCATGCACCACACCTAAGCAGGACAAGTCCACCTTTCTCTAGCCCTGGCACTGTTTTCATAGTCAAGCATTGTTTCTATGACAACAACATTAACTCAGAGTCATCTTCCCACAGTTTATTAAACAGCATGGCTTACTTGGGGATATTTATGGTTCCTGTATATCTGTTGATTGTGAAAGTTAGTCTGTGAAGTTATGGTAAAACTAACATTGTCAGTATCTCACTTTAAACCCTTTTATGTTGGTTTATCTTTCAGTTTTTCAGCATGCTACAGTGAGAGGCTTGGGTTCTGCTCTAGTGTACATATCAGTGTTATTTGCTTGTAACTTACATGAGAATTACAGAGGTCAGGTTACTCATGAACAAAGTAGGTGCCTTGGGAGTTCAGCTCCAGCTCTTTAACTTGAAAGCCATGGGCTGTATTTCTTACCCTTAGAGTCTTCTTTAGATTATGCAATTCAGGGTGTTTAAATTAGTTTGCTATGGAAAAAAATCAATAAGGGACACATAATACTTGTGTGAGAAATAATTATAGGAATTTGGGTATTTTTTTCTAGGGAAGTTTTGAGAGACAGACGCTGTAAAAGGCTACCCTATTGAGGAGTAACATAATTTGTTCTGTATGATTTAAGGTCTGTGAGTATTAAGTAAGTCAAGTGCTAAGCCGTCAAGACTCAACTCAGCATCACTTCTCTTGAAAAGCGTTCCTTGACATCCACAGCTTCCCTTCCTCTACCTAAGTCTCACCTCAATGAGTCGCCTTCCTCTCAATTCCCACCTTTGTTCCATATCAATTGACATTGCCTTTAGCATTTTTAAAAAATTAAAAGCATCTGCCTCTTTCTCTCTAGGCATGTAGAGCCTTGAGAGAAGTGAGGGGAATGCTTTACTTATGTTTGTATACCCAGTGTCTGAAATATGGACTAAAGTCCCTAGAACTATCAAAACCAGCACAATAGATGGATGTTTGAGAGAGAGAGAGAGAGAGAGAGAGAGAGAGAGAGAGAGAGAGAGAGAGAGAGACTGAGACTTCAGGCCAAACTAATGAAGGACCTAATTGAATCAGGTATATATTCAAAAAACCTTAACGACTGTCTCCTAAAGTCTGAGCTAAAAGCCAGATATGAAATAGTGAAGAAAACAGCCCTAGACTCTGCCCTCAGGGAGCTTACTGCATCATTTTTGGAGACATGTATTAGCAAATAACAGCACACACATATAGTCATATGAAAAATAATACAATAATCCTATATAATAAAGAGGTAATATGCAAATTGACCCTCACACCATCACAAAGATGGCTGTGCCCACAGTGGAGGCGGGGTTCCTGTAACACAAGATGGCTGTGCCTACAGTGGAGGCAGGGTACCAGTAATGAGCCGTAAGGAGCAATCAGCAGGGACCTGAGACTGTGTGGCACTGGGCTGGGGGGCTTGACAGGGGACCTCAGGCCACGCCCCCATCCCGGTGTCAGGATGGGGGACCTTGGCCGCGCCCCCTGCCCAGGCTCTGGGCCAGGGGACCTGAGGCCGCACCCCCGACCCAGCAGGGCTTGATGGGGGACCTTAGGCCATGCCCCCAACCCCAGCACTGGGCCAGGGGACCTCAGGCTGTGCCCCCTGCCCCAGCGCTGGGCTGGGGGACCACAGGCCACGCCCTTCACCCCAGCGCTGGGGCAGGGACCTCAGGCTGTGCCCCCACCCTCAGGCCACGCCCCCTACCCCAGCAACAGACCGGGGGACCTCAGGTCATGCCTTCCACCCAGTGGGGCTTGACAGGGGACCTCAAACCACGCCCCCCACCCTGGCGCTGGGCCGGGGTACCTAAGGGTGCGCCAGGGCACCTGAGGCTGCACCCCTTGCCCAGTGGGGCTTGTCGGGGGACCTGAAGCTGCACCCCCCACCTAGTGGGGCTTGACAGGGGACCTGAGGCTGTGTCCCCCCACCTGGCGCTGGGCCAGGGGACCTGAGGTTGTACCCCCTGCCCGGCGGGGCTTGACGGGGGTGGGACAGGGCGGGTCTGGATCTCGCCCAATGTGAGGCCAGCCAGGTCTGGATCTCGCGCGATTTTGAGGTGCACATGGGTGGGCGAGGACTTGACTCTGGTCCCACAGCGTGCCCAGACTCTGACAGGAGGAAGATTTTCATATGCATTTTACTAATTTTCTTTAATCTCTGACACTTCTATTATAGAGAAAGGGCAAATAACAATATTAAAATATTTCCTCTAATTAATTCCCTTTTAATGTGCACAAATTTCATGTACTGGGCCACTAGTTAATATATAATAGTACATATAACTAATAGTATATAATTATAAATATTATATAGTATATAATATATATTGTTTCACACACTCACAATTATAAACTTACTTTTGCCCACCCTGTATATGTTACAGATATATGGATAATATTTTAATAACTATAGCTATCTATGAGTAAGAGCTCTAATCTGGTATATATTAGAGCAGAGAGTAAATGACAGCTTGTCAGAAAATATAGCACCAACCATATTTAAATGATAAATCCAGGATTGGGCAAGATTTGTGTTCTCAAACCTGGCTATATATCTGAGTCCTCTGGGAAACGTTCACAAAGTACAGATGGCCTGTCTCCACCAAGACCTGTTGCGTCAGTCTCTAGTGGCCCAAACCTGGAAATCGGATACTAAAAAGCACCCCAGGTGTTTCTTGTTACTGTGAAGCCAGGAAAGCCTTGGACCAAATGCCCTCTAGGTATCTTTCTATTCAGAGATTTTGTGATCCTGTGGTTCTGCGAATAAAAAGATGACTGATCCTTTGATACCCTTGTGGCTATTGAATTGTCTTGTTTTAGAATCTTGAATGTTTGAAGGTACTCCTGTTTCAATAAGTGGGACACAATGCAGTTTTACTGGGAAAACTACTTTTAAGTTTCTGCAAAAGGTTTGCTTCAAAAATCTCATAATATGAAATAACAACATGAAGTAAAATGGTTTGATAGCAAGACCTATGTCATTAAAGGATATTTATAGGCATGAAGACATACCATTTATTTTTTTTTTATCTCTCACAGTGCTTTAGGATAGAATCTAGTACATAGTCCAAGTTGCTTATTATTAACATACTAGAAACCAGTGCACAACATTCGTGCACTGGGGGGGGGGGGGGAGTGTCCCTCAGCCCAGCCTGCACCCTCTCCAATCTGGGATCCCTCGGGGGACATCCCTCTTATTATCCAGGACTGCTGGCTCCCAACCGCTTGCCTGCCTGCCTGCCTGATTGCCCCTAACCACTTCTGCCTGCAAGCCTGATCACCCCCTAACCACTACCCTGCCAGCCTGATCGATGCCTAACTACTCCCCTGCTGGCCCGATCACCCCCAACTGCCCTCCCCTGCCGGCCATCTTGTGGTGGCCATCTTGTAACCACATGGGGGCGGCCATCTTGTGTGAGGGTGTGGTGGTCAATTTGCATATTACCTCTTCATTATATAGGACTAGAGGCCAGCTGCATGGATTCATGCACCGGTGGGGTTCCTCAGCCTGACCTGTGGGGATCGGGCTGAAACTGGCTCTCTGACATCCCCTGAGGGGTCCCAGATTGCAAGAGAGCACAGGCCAGGCTGAGGGCCCCCACCAATGCATGATTGGGGCTGGGGAGGGACCATGAGAGGGCTCCAGGGCGTGTCTGGCCTGTCTTGCCCAGTCCCAATCGGCTGGACCCCAGCAGCAAGCTAACCTATCAGTTGAGCGTCTGTCCCCTGGTGCTCAGTGCACATCATAGTGACTGGTCAAACTGTCAAACAGTTGGACACTTAGCATATTAGGCTTTTATTATATAGGATTTTGTATTTACTGCATTTGTTTATCTTATTGTTTATTCTCTTTTTTTCCTATTAGAATATCACTACATGAGTAAAGAGGACCAAGAAGCCATGTAGCTTTAATATAAAGAGCACTAGACCTAGAATAAGAGACCTAGGTTTATCAGTTCAGTTATTTGATCTTGAGTAAGAAACATTATCTTTCTGAAATTTCCTTTTCTAATATACAAGAAAACAAAAAAGGTTGGGCCAAATCTCTCAATTCTCCTCTGACCCTTAAGTAAGAATGTTTCTAACTTGCAAACAGTTAAGCCTCGTTCCAAAGATGATATAATTATTTTCAATTTGAAAGAGATTCTTGAAAATGAATCTTTTAAATCTAAGAATTATTTGTGGAATGATGATAGAGTAACGTTGACAAAGGTTGTTCAAGAAATGCATACATTTAATGGATACCTGCAGGTGTCTACATATACTCACAAGTTTAAAGGATTCTGGAGGGTGAATTTGTGGGTGGTAAAATGAACCTTTACAAGAAACAGCTAGATTTTGGTCCTTACTCTGAATTTAAACCCCTTCATCCATTTTTATTTTCCCAAGGTGAGTGATTTATCTGTAAATTTAATTTGAATAAGACACTGTACAAAATTTAATTTTCATCCAGATTTGGTTGAGTATAGGTGGATGTGGCTGTAATCAATTTATTCTCATAGCCTTCCTTTATTTACTTGTAAATAGCAAACTAGATGGTCAAAATTGTTAGAAAAACATAATAGCTGATTCATTAAATATTTCCATCAAATTCTTCTTTCATTTCATTGAAAATTTACCTTCTGGGAAAGAGAATATTTGAAAATTAAAAATACACAGAATGGCAGAAAGTTGTCCTGAAATATTTTGACATGGTAAATAGGATCTTTGAGGTGGGCTTTGTTTCCTAATTTATTAGAACATAGTAATATATAAAAAAACCATCTCAGAAAGGGAGAAAGCATTCTCAACTTCACCAGGTTTTATTTTGAGTTATAATTACTAGATCATCAAATAGATAAATTTTATAAAACCAATAAAAATTAGACATTATAATGATTTACCCCAAACTACAAGTACTATATTATATACTTAATGCTTTAATGAGGAACAATCCGTTTTTATTAATTTTACTGTAAGAAGAGTGTTAAAATATTACTAGGAGAAAATTGGCATTTGACATTATTGTTCCTAATTCTTAATCATGTAGAGATTCTTTTAATTCAGATTACAGTTTAGTGTTCACTGCAATATGTGAGCTGATAATACTATCAGGATTCATTCATGTGTATTTCTTTACTATTGACAAAGTACTTATACATACCAATACCATATTTGATTCACTAGCAAACTTTTGAAGTACATACACAGCATGGGTATTCTTTGTCACATCTGACTAATGAGAAAGCTGGAACATAGAGAAAACCCTTTACAAATTGACATTTATAAAAAGTGATTTGAATTAGTACAAGGGCACAGTAATTGTAGGGTTCTTTGCAATATATGGCAGAGCACATTAAAAAGAAACCTACAAGAATCAGAGTTCTCCAATATGAACTTGGGGAAAGTTATTACCTAACTCAATTTTTATTTTGTATTGCAACATAAAGGAGGTAACTGAGGTCAGTAGTGTGTGGTAAGGATGGTGTATGGTAATGTATGTTACACTCTTAGTGAAGACACCATCTCATAGTAAGAATTCAACAAGCCATATCTTTAAGAAAAAATAATAATGGAAGGTGTTCAGGACTGATAAAAGGTGAATTTGTTTAGGATCTTGAATCTTTCTGCTTTACGACCCAGGACTTGTGATTTATCTATAAGACATCTATAGGCTTTAGAGTCTTTATAGTTTCTTTTCCCAGGTTCACTTGTGAAAAAATGATTTTTATCATGTGTTGACCCTGGACCAAGTTCTCAAGTATCTTTCTCACTTTCTCTGTCTCTCTAAGCAAATATGTGTCTCTCTGTCTCTTTCTCTCTTCCTCTGTCACTCTCCCTCATATATACATGTATGTATGTATATGTATATCTGCATATATATGTGTATGGAATATATGCATACATTTATATAAAATCTTGTATTTGCCATATATTATGTGTGTGTGTATATATATATATATATATATATATATATAGTTAATTCTATTTAATTCTTAAAGCAGTTTTCTAATTCTCTGAGGCATTACTATCTTAAATTTAACTGATGAGAAATTTGAGGGTCAAAGATAGTAATTCTTCCCTCCTGAATAGTGCCTGGGATTCGAGCTTGCCTACAACTCTAAAACCCATGGAATTCTGCTGTCGTACAAGTGTTGTAGTCGAAGAAATTTCCGTTATGCAGAGGAATGGGAGAAAATCGAAGTCAACATGTGCACACCCTTTCACGTTTAGGAGATGACAGCAGCATGATCGTTACGGGGGTCTCATAATTGTTCCAACCTGTCGGTCATTGGTACTTGACATCCATAGAAATGAAAGATAAAACACTGCTAGGTCCTGTGCTGTTTCACTTTAGATTATATAGTTCTGCGATGGGGTCTGACATGGCAGCCTTTTCGGTTCCACTTAGTCTTCGCGACCCCTCGATGGGCCCCCGTGATTTTCAGCCTGTCTTAGCTTGCAGCTGATATGTGTGTATTATATTCTCACATGGAGCGCACTGGGGTCTCTGAGCAGATCGCTGCTAAGAACACACACGTTGGCACAGGGAGGGGGTTCATTAACTGAAAGGTAATTAACCTTTCGGCCCAGTGCCGCCAGCTCTCATTGTGAAGCCCCGAAGTGTGCCTCCCCCTGGAGCCAAGGTTGCAGGACCTCCTGTGTTCTCGCCTAGATTTTTAATCTTTCTCCCTTATGAATCTGTAAACAAAACCTTATCTCTAGGCCAGACCGTTCTTATAGTGAGTCTCTGGCCAAATGCAAATGATCCTTACAACGTGCGGAGAAAAACTGGCGCGATTTCAGAGTAGTTTGGATTAAAAGTGGCAGGCATGTGCCAACATCATCAAGAGCATACCCATTCCCTCTGCACATCCTCCTGGGTATATACATTATACATTGTGTGGCTGTGGATCGGTTGTACAGAAAGACAGTAAGGCGCAGCTTCTCGGGCACTTTCTGGAAGAGACCAGTTGCTCACTTTATGGTGGCTCGATTTTACACATGAGACTTTCCCTTCACATTTTGCAATGTAGCTACAGCATTTTACACATCAAAATGCATCGCCATGTGGAAGCCATTCCAAATCGCCGCTAATAATAGTTGTTTTTCTTATACAATAAGTTCAAACTCCTGTTAAGACTTGCCACAAACTGATTGATCCTGTATCAAGGTAAAAAGACAAAATGGTTTCAGTTTTAACACACCGTCTTTTCACTAATAAGAAAAAAAAAAAAAAACTAAATAAGTCTTTGGCAAACCACTATCAGAATGCCTGAGAACAAATTTTACAAAACAACAAAATAATCCTGTTGTTCTTTGGTTTTATATTTGCATAGCACTTTTCAATTTACAAAATTCACTTAAATGTATTGGCTCCCGTTTAATAGTTTGACCTTTTGAATTAGGCCACAATTTTTAAATGTCGACATTTTAGTAATCATTAAACTAGGCTCATGTAATCTTCATTGCTATTATGTGAGGCAGGCTGTACTCTTTTATTATTTTTTTCCTTTTTTATTGAATATATTGGACATACTTGCAATGAGTGAGTTCTATTATTTCTTGCCCCGAGAAAAGGAAACTGAGGCTCAGAAAATTAAATTATATGAAACAGGGCTTGAAGAAAATTTAAAAAAATCTAAGGGGGAGAGATCAACCAAAGGACTTGTATGCATGCATATAAGACTAACCAATAGACACAGACACCAGGGGGTTGAGGGCATGAGTGGGGGTTGGGGGACAATGGGAGGATAAGGACACATATGTAATACCTTAATCAATAAAGAAAAAAAAGTTAAAAATATATGTTTTTATTTTTTAGGGAGAGGGAGAGAGAAAGAGAGAAAAACATCGATATGAGAAAGCAACATCGATTGGCTGCCTCTTCTATGCCCTTTACCAGGAACTGAGTCCAAAACCCAGGCATGTGCCCTGACTGGGAATTGAACCCGTGTCCTTTGATGCATGGGATGATGCCCAGTCAATTGAGCCACATAGGCCAGGGCTTCAAGAGATTTTTATTCAAAATCTTATACCTGTTTTGTGACATGCTGTCTCTATTCTGCAACTAGACACAACTCCCTGAGGAATTAATGCCAATCTCAGCCACAGCCCAATTGTTTAGTTACACTGCAGAAAACAACCACTCCTGAGTAGATCTAAGAATTTCCCCAAAGCAGCTATTTGAAAAATTTCCAAATTATTCCTAACTGCTGTATATTGAGCAATAAAAGAAATTGCTTTCTTGCATTTCCCCCCTTAGTGTTTGTACCTGCTCATACACAATGCATGGTAATAAACCGTAGCGTGTAGTGGCTACAAAGCCTCGTGCATGTGGAAACAGAACCGAGGCCCGTTATTAGCGAAGTATCCTTCCAGTGCAGTCAAGTTTGACAAACTTTAAATAATTTGGGCAGGTGCCTGCAACCAGTGTTTCCTCTGAGTGCTTTTTAGGCGTCTCATCAATGAGCTATAATTCTAACACGCTGAGAACAGTAAGTGATTTCCTTCATCTAAATCCCAGTGGATTGAAACGTCACACAGGAGTTCTCATTGCCCATTTTCTTGGGAGGAAGATAAGGCGAGCTCCCTATTTACAAGCTGTTCTTTTTTGAAATGTTGGTTCTCTTGAAATTCCATTTTCTTTGTGGCTCCTAAAACTGTGTTGCTATTTGGTTATCATTTCAAATAAAATAGGTATTTTCACAACAAAACATGCACATTTGCATTCACTTATGAAAACAGGACTATAACTGATCAGTGGCTCTGTTTCCTTGGATGTGAAGCAAAATTGTTTGTGGCTACCCAGGGATAGCTGACCCAGCTAAATAAAGTACCCTGCTCACACAAGACTAAGTTTAAGCTCACTAAGAGGCATTCTTTGGGATAATCTAAATACATCTGTTTTTAAAGCTTTCTTTTGCTCAAAGAGAGGAAAGGGCCTTTGAATCTATTGTTTATTTTTTTAGGGGAAAAAAGCTTTATAATTCATACATTTTTATCTTTGAAATGCACACCAGCAGTTCTTAGTTTTTGCCACTATAAGATAAGAAAATGTTGCCCTAACCGGTTTGGCTCAGTGGATAGAGCATCGGCCTGCAGACTGAAAGGTCCTAGGTTCGATTCCTGTCAAGGGCATGTACCTTGGTTGGGGGCACATCCCCAGTAGGGGGTGTGCAGGAGGCAGCTGATCGATGTTTCTCCCTCATTGATGTTTCTAACTCTCTTTCCCTCTCCCTTCCTCTCTGTAAAAAATCAATAAAATATAAAAAAGAAGATAAGAAAATGTTGACTTGTGTACAGGGCGTAAGTAGGGAGATTAAAGCAAAGAACTATAATAGAATACCATCTCCAAAAGTTATCTGCTTCTTAACCAGATATTCTTCTGTTTGGCGATAATAAGTTATCCTTCCTTTCTCTCTCTCTTATTTTTGTAGGTGTCTCTCTGTTTCTTTGTATTCACCTGTTATGGAATAACTCAAAGAATAAAAAGAATAGGATAATGTACTCATCACCCACAAATATTTTTAATCTATATTCATTCCTACTTTGCTTGGTCATCCTTAGATTATTTTGAAGCATATCACATTTTATTCTTAAATATTTCAGTGTATATTTATATAATATAATCATGTTATTTCAAAGACCATAACCATTATACCATTACCACACCTATAAAAGTCAATATTCCTTGATATCACCAGGTAGGTAATTATTGTTCAAATAGCCCCAATAGTTTCTTTTCATTTGATTTGCCCAAATGCATTTTTCTGAGAGTCCTGTTAATGTCTTTTAATCGTATGTTGCTTCCCCAATCTTATATTTTAAAAATTTATTTGTAGACCAAAAGAATTCATTGCTCTGTAGTGCTTTTCACATTCTAGATTTGTCATTGGCTTCTTTGTGACACTGCTCACAAATCTTCCTCTGCCCTTTTATTTCCTGTAGGTTCATAGTTTGATATAGAGACTTGCTTAGAATATTGCAGAGGCAGGGTTGCATAGTTCTTAACTGATCTCATTAAAAGGCACATAATGTGTGGTTGTCTCTCTCATTTTGTGATGTTGTAGTAGATCCTAGTGAACAAATTCTCCCTCTCTTTCCCAAGCCTCATAAGAGGAAGTACATCTCTCCAGTCCATTGGTGTTGAGCTTAGCCATTTGACTTGCTTTATCTTATGGGATGTGAATGGGTATGATGTACACCATATAGATGCCATGGCTTCAAATGCATTTGTTCAGTCTGGCTTACCCTTCTAAAAATGTGCCTTCTGCTGTGAACATTCTGTTTCAAATAGCAACTGCTTCTTTCATCTTGGGTTTCAGACTGTAAAGACAGAGACGTAGACCTAAAACCAACTCACAGTTTGAAGTTAAGTGCAGTTTAACATCAGCTGACTCGTAGACCCAATTGTTTCATAACCAAGAAATGATTGTTTGTTGCTGCATGCTACTGAGTTTTGTGATAATTTTCAAATAACATTATTGTAGCAAAAGCATAATGATATACACATAATGTTGATCAGTGGGTTGAGGTGTTATCAGATTGCTCCAGTCCCTCTGAATGGTTTTGGCAACCATGGAGAATAATTGCTTAGAGGCTTTATTTTATTATGGTTTGCAAAGTGGTGACATTCTAAGTCTACTATTCCTTATTCATGTATTCCTCCCAGAAGGAGGTTCTCTGAGCTGGTTTTAAAGGAAAGTCAGGGTGATTTTTTAGAATTATCATACTTTATTTGATAGTTTTAAGAATAATGAACTGGTTCCCTAGCATCCTCCAAAGGTGATTGGTGAGATTTTGTTTTCAGTATTATATACTCATAAATTTCATCACTATAAGAAAAGACATCAAATGATATTTGATGCATTTCCACCAATTGTTGAATTAATCTCTTTGATGCTCACATTGTTTATTTTTAAAATGTTATTAGTGTTTAAACCCAATGTTGATACATTTCTTAAAACACAGAGATGGAGCCCTTCCCTTTGATTTTTCTAGTGGAGCTTCTTTTCATTTCACTAAAACATAGAAATCACTACTAGAGTTTAGGGAGTCAGAGAAATTGCTGACGGTAAAATTCCTTAATGGACTGAGTCAAAGGCAGTGGTTGCTGGCTGTTAGCAAGTCCCCAGGCTGGCGTGCAATGTATTGGCAAATGTTTCAGAGATATACTAAGATTTAGGGACTGTACAACGCATGATGTTCTATCGGTAGGAGATCCCGACATGAAGATGGAGTCCCAGCTAAGTGATCTTCAGTAAATGACAAATAGAGGATTAACTGCCTGGAGCCGTTAGTCCCACTAATTCAGTATTTATAGCCATTCAAGTAATTAGCTTTTTAATTAACACTGAAAGATCTGAAAGTACCTAATTGCATTCCATTCTAATTATATTAACAAATTATGCACATAAAAATTAAAATTCTGTTTTTTTAATATTCTCTCAGAATGTGCAAATAGAGTTGATGCTTTCTTAATAAATGTCTCTCAACTGTTATTATGTTTCTAAACAGAATAGAAAAAAATACAAGTTAATGCTGCTCATTTAAGTATGGTGCATCCAGTTGGGATTATAGAATTAAAACAAACAGGCTTTACAAGAGGGTATTAGAGATATACTACATCCATTTATTTAATTTATTTTAATAATAATCTGCTCATTGAATTATTTAACACATTTTTTATAAAGGGCTTTGTATGTGCATTCGGGTTTGAATGTGAGCAGATCAGATTGTTACAATTATTTCTTTTAAGACTATTCAACTAAAAGAGATATCTCAGAATGTATAGAATAGGAAAGAAAAATAAAGATGACAAATAAAAATTTGAGAATAAGAGTAAGAACTCTACTTTTGACTCACTGATTGCAAACTTGGGCCCAACTTCAGTGATGTTGGTTTAGGAATATTACTAAGGAAAATCTCTAATCCTGAAATCTTTTAGTTCTTTTACTGAAGATAAATTCTTGTTTTAAGGCTGTTTTTAAACATCAAGATAAATTCTTGTTTTAAGGCTGTTTTTATTTTATACCTTAAGTATACACTGTCTGTGATCGTCATGTAATCTAATGGGTATTTGGTATAATGATCCCTAATATCGGGCCATCTTCAGTTGTGTTAGAACTGGGGGCAGATTTCTGTGTCACACCAGTTTGTCAGACCAAGAGGATTTGGATTGGCAGGTGTCTTGTCCAAAGAGCTGTAGCAGGATGATGTTTCCCTGCCACACCCAGACTTAAAAACTTTTACTACCATCCCCACCTGAGGAAATGTGTACTGCTCTGTGGTCAGGGAAAGTAGCAGTCACATAATTAGAGGTGCAATAATTCAGGTTGTAAAGTTCAGAACCTTCATTCTGCTGAAAGACAGAATGACTTGGGAAGAATCATTGTTGAAGTAGCTACCCTGATTCTCTCTTTAGTTACCTCCACCTCTTCTAAGTTTAGAAGCAGGAAATTAGATAGAGACCTAGCGAGGTCTTATAGTCCTATATGCCCTTTAAAGAGGGGCCAATACCTTGCCTTTCTCACCCAGTCAAGTATGAGAGATATTAGTAGTTGCAATTGTTTTAATTTTCTATTGCTACATAAGAAACCAACCCCAAGTTTGTGGCCTAACACAACAGATCATCAATCATAATTTCTCACGGTTCTATATGTTGACTAGGTTCAACTGGATAGTCTTTATAGTCCATGCGATGATGACTGGGACTGAAATTTTCCAGGTGGTTAACTGGGCTGAAATATTCAAGGTGTACTATTCACATGACTGGTGCACTGAAGACAGCCAGAAGACTGGGTGGAGCTAGGCTAGCACACAGGTATAGCTGGATCTCTCTCTCTCTCTCTCTCTCTCTCTCTCTCTCTCTTCTCTCCCCCCGCCCCCTCTCTCTCTCTGTAGTCTGAGGGCCTCTTCCTTTTCTTGCTCTCTCAATAGGTTTTTGCCAGTAGTTTACCTGGGCTGCTCACATAGCCACTCAAGGCCTCTAAGAGGACAAAGGTAGAAGCTTCTAGTCCTTCCTAAGGCTAAGGCCCAGAACTTTCACAATGACACTGTAGTTATATCCCATGCACAAATTCCATACTGAAGGAGATAACTACTCAAGTATGGATGTAATGCCTTGGGAGTCAACTTTGAGAGTAGCTATCAGGAGAGTGGGTACCCCTGCTAAGTTTATGAATCTGAGAATAGAAAGAATATTGCATGCTTTTGCCTGGTTGCCTTTGGAAATGGAAGTCCCCACACGTTTTCCAAAAAGCTCACAACCTGGAATGTACAACCGAGCATCAGGGGTTTACTGGGCAGATGGACCTGGGAGGGCAGCCTGAGTTTGGTCTCAAAGGGAGTCAGTGAACCAGGAGATGCTTTCAGTATTGGGGAAGTGATGTTGGATGCTGTATCTGACAAATAGAGGTTTATACTGAGAAGTTCCTGATGCCTTTGTAGAAAACTCATAGCTCATGGATTATGAATGCCCCTGACAAACCATGTGTTTTATTTTGTTCTAGAATCAGACCCATGACAGTCAGTTGAGATCACCTGATGTTTTATAACCTGATCTATAAGGTTGTTTATAATTTCTAGATAACATAAGCTTTTTTTTTTTAAATTTCAGCATGGGGAAAGTGTAACCATTAGACTGTATTCTATCAGAATTCATTCATTCATTTAATGGGGAGGGGGGAGGAAGGAGACTTGATTCCAATTTTAACTAACGTTAATCTCTTGGGTATGCCCACGTACTTTAAATACATTTCCAGTTTCGCTTAAGCTAGTTTATTGTGGGTTATTTTTCCTATCAAAGGAGCATCTTAATGAAAACAGTGCTTAGCTACAACTTTCATTTTTGCAAAGTCACGATGTTCCATGACTTCTACTTGCCATATTGAATAGATAGAAAGGAGGTAACTGAGTGTGTTATTATCATCAATCCATTCATTTTAAAAACAAGCTGATCCAATAACAAGCTAATTGATTTTGTCATGTCATAATTGCCATCAATTGCCCTCTTTGCTTTTCTGCTCTTCAGAGAGAAATTTTCTTTCAATGGATTTCAAATGGTGTTTTTTTATTTTTCCCCATCTTAAGTGCCTTCTACATATTTCAGTGGCGATCACCTGTGAGGTCATGATAATTTGTCATTATGAAGGAGAAAATATTTTTGTAGAAAGTATTTTTTAATGATTCTGTAATGCACAAATGCTTGCCTGTTGTTCATCTTTTATATGATTATTGTCTGGCTTATGATAAGCAGCAGGAATAGTCTATTTCTGTGTTTCTTAAAATGCCCCTGTGTTCTTAAATTTTGGAGTCGCTTTATTTTCCTAAAGACTGTGTTATCAGGTGCACATGTTTTGTTATATTAATAAACTTTTATTGGAGTGTAATCTACCTACTGACAAACTGTGTTCACTTCGTGAATATTCATCAGACTACACAAATCATAAGTAGAGACTGATGAATATTCACGAAGTGAACACACTTGTGTAGGCAGCACACAGATCAAGAAATAGAACATTGCCAGCATCATCAACTCCTCATGCTCACTTGTAATGATGACTTCCTCCTCCCAGTGTAGTCACTATCCTGTGTTCTGATATCTAAACTAGTTTGTCCTGTTTTTACACTTTACAGGAACATGCAGTGTTTACTTTGCATTATATGCTCTTTTGTGTCTGGGTTCTGTCTCTTAGTAGTTTCATGGGGATCATACGAATTGTTGCATGTAACCATCATTTGTTCTGCTTGCTGTACAGCCTTCCATGTATGCATCAACTACCATGTGCCCTTGCCAGTGTGGTTCACTTGCTTGGGCCTTGTCCTGTGCACCAAAAGCCTGCAGGTTCGATTCCCAGTCAGGGCACATGCCCGTGTTTTGGTCTCAGTCCTTGGTAGGGGGCATGAAGGAGGCAGTTGATCAATGTTTTGCCCTCACATGGATGTTTCTCTCTCCCTTTCTCTTTCTCAAAAAAAAAAAAAAAAGAGGACAAAACAAAACAAAAAGAATATGCTACCATATGATTTCAAATTATGGAATCCACACCAGATTATACATCTGAGCAAGACACGGATGACAATGAGTGGGACAGAAATGAGATGACACTTAGTTGCATGTTGCTGTCCTGGAAAATGGTGTCTGAGATGGTGATTAGTATGTAAGAAACATCACCTGAATGTGTTCTCTTAAGCAATACCTGTGGGGTAGGAGAAAGAAGCAGGACCAGGTATACTAGTAGAAGTTGCGTCGTGATGTGGTTACAATGTGGCCTCAGTCAACCTCACCTAGGATCGTGTTTCAGACTGGTCTTAGTTTTGACCAAGGGAGGACATGATATGGTAGACAGGTAGAAAGCTTTATTTCCTTGGAAGTACACCCCCTGGGTTTCCAAAGTCGCATTTCCCTTTGTCCAGCCGTAGAAGAAGTATAGCTGGGGTTTCAGTAGAGGTAAACTCAGAGTCAGGGTCCAGAGTTTCCACCCCATGTTGGAGCTGGGTCCAGTTTAGCATCAGGCTAGCTCAGTATATTCCTGCTGCAGTCCATTAGTTCTATGTGTGTGCATTCTGCATAGCCATGGGCCATGCAGGCAAATGCAAGAGAACCAAGAGAGCACACCTGAGCAACAAGAGTCCCAAGAGCACAAGAGAAGGAATTTCTTTTTTAGGGGATTATATATCCCAAATATCCGAGGGCTTGCAGTGGCCACACCCATTCTGGTCACCCATCTCTTGCCCCATATGTGATTGACAGGCAAGTATCTTCCCTTTGTCATCCCAACTTTACTGGGCATGCATCTATCTCCCCTTTGGTGGATCCCTGAGAAGTGTAAAGTTGTGTCTTCCTGGTGAAGTGCCCAAATGACATGCCTATAGTATCTGGCCTTCCCTTTGCTACTTTTCTGTTATTAATAATTAGCGAATTATAATGGTGCCAAAAACACCCCACCTTCAGTGCTGAATATATCTTCATGTCTGCTGTTCATGATGGCAAAGAAGAACAGATTTAAAATAAGCTAAGGGGAAGAAAGGTGAGAAACAACATTCATCAGTCACCTACGAAGTCCAAGGCACTTTATATATTTTACCTATTTTGTCTCTCTAAATTCTCATCACTATGTGAAGTAGCCATTACTGTCCCTACTTAAAGGGAAAATGAAACACTGTGGATTGACAATGAATACGTATACATAAGACTCACGCCTATATTCATCTCATTCCAGTTTGCTTTTTTCTCCAATTACACTTTCTCTCCAAAAGATAAAAAATGAGCATAAACCTGGCCAGCATGCTCAGTGGTTAAGCCTTGACCTATGAACCAGGAGGTCACGGTTGGATTCTCGGTCAGGGCACATGCTGGGTTGTGTGCTCAATCTACAGTGTGGTGTGCAGGAGGCAGCCGATCAATGAGTCTCTCTCACTGATGTTTCTATATCTCTCTCCCTCTCCTTTCCTCTCTAATATCAATAAAAATATATTCTAATATCAATAAAAATGCATTTTTAAAAGAGAAATGAGCATAAATATAAGAGTAGAGTAGGTGAGTATTTTGCCTTTACCTGCAACTGCGGATGCATAATTTACAAGAACCAGGAGTTCTTTTTCCTCAACTTCAGCCCTGATTTTGTTTATAAAGCCCCATGATGATGGAGACATTTGTCGTTTCCCTCTCTGTAGTCTAGCATCTAAAGCAAGGCTACAGGAAGCTCAATAAATACTTGTTGAATGAATAAATGTACTTATCAACTCTCATAGTTCTGTGGTGCTTAAATACCAACAAATAGGCAGTTGATGAAGCCACTCAGCAATAGATGTGAAATATGAAATTTATTTGTACAAATATAGGCAATGACTCAGGAGTTTTTATGTATTTATTTTTATTTTCAGAAAAGTAATGGAGTTTTAGCATCATCCAAGGGCACACACTTGTGACTTAGGTTTTTCAATGGAAAGAGCCCTTTTAAAAATGGAAGGTAGCTTTCAATTACTTTCGGTCTCTCCCTGCTTTCTCATCTTCTCCCTTTTTCTTCATCACTTGTATTTGAAAAGATGGTGGAAATAACTTCTGAGAGAATAAGACACCAAAGGAGTCAGAATCAAAAACTCTGAAACTGACGGGGAAAGCAAGGCGCAGATGTGGCAGCATTTCCAGAGGTGGCAGCCGAGGAGTTGCAGCGGGAAAAGACTATTTATGGTTCAAGTAGAGTGAACAAAGGGCCCCTCGTGAAGATATTGACTGTGAATTTTTTGGTTTAAGCAAATGGAATAAATAACACACATACCCCAAATAAGAGAGAACTGAACTTGGAAAATCTCTTTGATGACGGTACTTTGCTGCCTGGTACTTTGCTATTGTGAGGTTCCTTTTCAGTGGCAAAGTAATTGATTTTCAAGTGCCTCTGCTTTGGGGCATCTACAAGGACCTCATGCATATCAAATTCACTTTTATGTAGGCATGGCCATGTACTAAAGAAAACTGGTGTCATTGATTCTCCACTACTGATCATCAGAAAGGACAGAAAACTGACCATTACAAAAAAATAGGTTGACTTGTTTCCTTCTTTAGAGTTCAAGGCCAAGCTTAATCACTAGCTAGTGCAGTGGTACTTGATACATTTACTCATGCCTGGAAGCTAGAGATGCTCTAGTTTACCAAAATACTCCCTCCAAGTGTTTCTTTTGTCTACCTGTCGATCTATGCTCAAACATGGTCAGAGTTGGAAAACCACATCATTTTTGGACTGCTCTAATGATTGGGGAGTTATACCTTATTTTAAGCTGAAATCTGTTTTCTTTTAAAAATATATTTTTATTGATTTCAGAGAGGAAGGGAAAGGAAGAGAGAGATAGAAACATCACTGATGAGAGAGAATTATTGATTGACTGTCTCTTGCACACCCCACACTGGGGATAGAGCCCACAACCCGGACATGTGCCCTGATTGGGAATCTAACCATGACCTCCTGGTTCATAGGTTGATGCTCAACCACTGAGCACACTGGCCAGACAGAAATCTGTTTTCTTGAAAGTAATGAACCTACTGATTCTAGTTCTACCTTCTAGAAAACTTGGAAGAACATTAATTCTATTTCCTCAAAGATAGTTTTTGTAATAATCAGGGTCCACTCTTCTTGGGCTAAATAGCTAAATATCCTTTAACCATTCTGAGAGTGATGGTAGAATCATTTTAAAATGGTGATTCTCAAGCCTAAATGCAGTTTTAGAGTTGTTCTAAGCAATTTGTTTCCAATTTTTATTTTTTGCTTATATAGCTCATAAAATATTACTTAAAATAACCCTTTGCCCCTTCACAAATTAAGTTGACATGTAATTTTATGTTTGCAGTTGCGACTTTATTAAATTAACATTTGGTAAATAGAGCCCTAGGGCATAAAACAGTGGGCATAGGCTCAACTAAAGACCATAGGAATTGAAATAGAAAAGTTTATTACTCACTGGTCTTGGAGGAAGTGCATGGCATGCCAGGAGGTCAAGACAGGGCATAGGCAGAGGGAGTGGCAGTACCTGGGTGACATGCCTTTGTTAGGGTCCATGGGTGGAGTGTCTTGGCTTCCCAGGCTAAGGTTGGACAGCCAATTCAAACCTTTTATATTCAAAAGCCCTAACTTTTTTATTCCTTTATTGATTAAGGTAGTGATGGGCAACCTTTTGAGCTTGGTGTGTCAAACTTCGCCAAAAAACTGAGCATAACTCGGGTAGTGTGTCACTTTGAGGAAAAAACATTATTTCACAAATATTTCATCCTCAGGAGCAGCAAATGTTTCATCCTCGGCATGCGGCCGCCTCAGCGGCCCTGTGTCATCAGAAATGGCTACGCGTGTCAGTGCTGACACGCGTGTCATAGGTTCGCCATCACTGGATTAAGGTATTACAAATGTGTCCTTATCCCCCATTGCACCCCCCCCCCATTCCCCCACTCATGTTCTTACCCCCGGTGTCTGTATCCATTGGTTATGCTTATATGCATGCATATAAGTCCTTTGGTTGATCTCTCCCCCTTAGTCCTGCCCTCCCCTAACTTTTCTAATTCCTGGAGACTCTTAATTGACTATGATTGATAAACCAGGTAATCTTTCCACTGGTACATTAGTTTCATCATTGAATCAAAAACATAGTCTCATTAAAGACCACATCTCCATGAGTTTTTCTTCCTTCCTAAAAATTCAAACATTGACAGATCTCTCTCCTTTATTTTCTACATCTGAACATTTAAAACTCAGTTACTTTTTTTCACTGAAGAAATATTTAAAACCAGGACATCTTAGACAAGTTTAAAAGTTCTGTCTTGATTCTTAAGGCAAACAAGATAAAGTGTTAATCATCTCTTTAGATTTAAATGCCCATCTCTGAGATTTAACTGAGACTATTTTAGATGATAGCACCTTTGATTCATACCTTAGTGAGGCAAAAACAAGATGCAAGGGTCATTCCATTCTCAAACTCTATAACCTTTTAAATGTGCCCTAGAAGTCTTAATACTAAAATTATAGACATTGAAATATTCAGCCTTCTCGGGAGAGGTGAGTAGGGGGATAGTTCATGTGACAAAGGAAATTTATGATAATTTATCTGTTCCTGACTTTATGAAAAGACAACCCTTACAGCACACAGCTAAT